>NC_064638.1:386953296-388410796 GCF_023864345.2 Schistocerca serialis cubense
TTTTACTGAAATATGTAGTGACACGCAATGTGTTAACTTAAAGTTGGCTGATGAGCCACTTGGTCCTGAATCATTAGGGTTTTTGGTTACAGCCAGTGTTAACCAGATAACAGTACTGTGTGTGATACACATCATAGGCTGTTGTGTTGTAATTTACTCCATTTAATAGTGTTTGCTTTTCTTGTGATTGTGTGCCTATTTTACAGTCTATAAGATTCAAGTCTTTCTTCAAAAAGTTGCCTCCAAAATTCAGGTGCATCTTGTGATTGAAATTAGTATAAAAATGTCAAATGTTTGATTTAAAATTCCCGATAGACTTGAAAATGACGATATATTTGACATAACAGGAAACTTACCTCTAAATGGCAACATTGGATTCACCTGGCGGCAGCAGCAGTACGCTGATGAGACGAATATGAGTTGCGGGGATTCTCATGCTTTCTAACACTGTCTCTCTCGTGCCCCTCCATCAAGAACCCAGAACATATGTAGTCTATGAAACATCGTTGCAGTAACAGTACAATATTTTTGTTAATTGCTAGTTTCATAATGGAAAAAAATAAAAGGTATTCACATGATGTGGGCTATAAATTGAAATTAGTAGCATATGCAGAATAACATGGAAACAGAGCCGCTGGTGGCATTTTGGCCCTCGACCAATAGAAAAAAAATTCCCAATTGGCGGGCTAGTAAAGAAGAACTGATAGAAATGAGGAAGACTAAATGTGCAAATAGAGGACTGAATGTAAAATGGCCAGAACTAGATGATGACGTATTGAAATATTCGAGGACACCATCAAAATGGAATTGGAATTTATACAAAAATGATTCAAATACACGCTCATAAGCTAGCGCCACAGTGGAACTTAACAGACTTATTTAAGGGTGGAGTTGATTGGTGCTACAGATTTATTAAGTGTCAGATTGCGAACCAAAATCAAAATATCTCAGAAAATGCCTCAAGAGTGTGAAGAGTAAGTATTATCTTCCCATTGCTTTATTATTCAACATCGAAAGAAAACCAGTGTGGAACTAAGTGAAATAGTAAAAATGGACGAAACACTCCTGACATTTGATGTGTCGAGTAACAGAACTGTTGCCATGAAAGGTGCTAAAACTGTAACTATAAAAATGAGGAGCCATGGAAAAATGTACTAAACTGTTACCCTTTCATGTTGTGCTGATAGTACTAAACTTAATCCAGTGATCATTTTCAAGCACAAAACAATGCCAATGCTTCTGAAATACTGTCAAGTGGTGATGTTCACATACATGGCAAGTATTGGATGGATGAGGCTGGTATGAAATAATTAATTAACAAAGTGTGGTAGAGAAGGAAAGGTGTTTTACTGAAGAAGAGTTCTCTTCTTGTGCTAGATCAGTGCAGTAGTCACTTGAAATACTCTGTGAAAGACAAAGTGAGACAGAGAAATACAGAGCTTGTTGTTATTCAGGGAGGACTTACTTCACAATCACAGTCCCATGATGTCTTGATAAACAAACCATTTAAAGCGTTTGAGAGAGGAATGGAACAAGCGGCTGATGGATGAAACCCAACATGAATTCATGCCAAAGGTAGCTTTAAAACGATGTGGCATACATAATTGTCTCAATGGAAGTGAAGATGATCTTACTTATGAAGAGGACAAAGATGATGACAAAGAGGAAGAAGAAGAAATTTTTCAGGGGGTTTGAAGGTCAGTTCAGTTTTATAAACTTAAGGTTTTTTTTTTTTTCTTTTTAGTCTGGCTTTGCAATCTAATAATAAAAATTGTAAAAAATATTATTTTTTTAAAAATTGCTTTAAAATTACCGTGTATTTTATAGACTGTAGTGTCTCACAGCCCATGAAATACAGTATGCAATTGATGCTTTGAGAATCTCTATTAAATATGCCAAGAAGGTTTGAGTTTAGATTACAAACAATATTTAAGTGATTTTTACCTTCATGCTTGACTTCTGCTTTCAGAGAACTTAAAGCACAGGTTAAGTTGCATAAACTGCTCTAGATAGGTGTGGATTGTTCACCTGCAAAGCTCCTCACCCTGTAGTAGTCTGTGTGAGGGCCATGCTTGCTTCCTTCCCTCCCTCTAACCCATCTGGCAATTGGCCAACTTCAGTTAACACACAGTGTCATAACTTAAATTTTTGGAATTGTGGCAAGATATGTCTAACAAATTGCCAACAGCCTATATTGAAGAGAAGATGAAAGTAGAGCATTTTCTAAAGTATATGGAGAACAGAAAAATGCACCATTTATACATCTAGTGTACTGCAGTCAGTGTAACATTTATCGTTACTTCACACTCAGTTACATTTCATTATTGGTTTTCCAGTTTACGAAAAACAGAAATGTGCTACATTTTGAACCAAAAATAGATTTCTTGGCGCACTGTACCGTACATGTACAGTTCAGTACTTCTAGGTGTTTACGTATGATTTAACTGACGGTAGATGTAACTCATTAATTGTGTAATGAATGTTTAATTAGATTTTTGAAGCTATGTGAAGTGCACAAAATTACGTTTTTCTATGCCAGCACCCAAACCTCCGGATGTCAGACACTCAGATTGCTACCAAACACTGTTATGCTGATAGAGAATCAACCGAAACTCCGATTTAATTTGTGCTGTGTGCTGCATGGGCATAAACATTGATTAAAAGCAATGCCAGACCTGTGGAGCATAGGTAAAGCATAACTGTGAGTAGCTAATAATTATGTATTGCTTCTGTGGGGAAGTTGGTGGAATGTTAGATTATCATACCAAGGGTCCTGGGTCCATGCCCCAATGATGACCATTTTTGTGACTGTATTACATGTGCAAGTGTTATATGGGACTATTAAGACTTCCACATGTGTAATGCAATTGTTTCTTTATTCTACTGTTCTGATAGTTTGTTTATTCTGTGAAACTACAAATGCACTAGCTGCTTCACCAGGAGAGTGTCTGTTCTGTCGCACATGTCCAACACAGTGTACTCTATAGATTTGCTACTTTCAACATATGAAATGAAAGCAGACTGCCCATAGAACATGGCTACAAAATCCAAAAAGTCCTTTTACATGTCACGAAAATTTTCTCCCGTATGACAGTTTCACACACAAACAGTTAAAACAAGTTGTTATAATTGGAGATAGAAGTGAGTTCTCTGGCACGACCAACTCACACTCTACCAATTCAAGCACACGAGATCTGTAAAACTATCACTCGCAGATATGCCTTTCCTGTGCTCCATAGTTCTGATGTTCCTTTTAATTACTTTTTAAGCATTTCTACTGGATGACAGAATATACCATGAATTAAATTGGTGTTTTGGTTGATACACTATTTGTGTAGAATCTTTGGTACTGATCTGAGTGTCTGACATCTGGAGGTTTGGGTTTAAGAGCTAGTTGCCAATCTTTGTACCATCCTTAAGATTCTTCCAATGAAACTGAGTCTGGTGTCTGCTTTTCCCCCTATCAGTTTTATGTGGTCATTCCACTTAAGGTCACTCTGGATAGTTATGCTTTGATATTTTATGTCAGATACTGTCTCCAGCTGTTTATCATCAATAGTGTAGCTGTACAGTAGTGGATTTCTTTACCTATGTATGCACAGTATGTTACATTTATTTACGTTCAAGGTCAACTACCAGAGCCTGCACCATTCATCAGTTCTCTGCAGGTCTTTGTGCAAATTCTTACTATCTTCTGGCATTGTTACTTTGGTATAAACAACTGCATTATCTGCAAATAGCCTTAAAGAGCATCTGATGCTGTCTACTAGATCATTTATATATATTGTAAACAGCAATGGTCCTATCACACTTCACTGTGGTACTCCAGATATTACTATTACATCTGTCGATTTAGAGCGACTTGTTGAGTTCTATCAACAGTTAACAAGCAATTTACGATAAATTACCGCCAGAAAGGAAACAAGTTCTTTCACATAATCTTTATAGAATCTTATAGGTACCTCATCTGGTCCTGAAGCCTTTCCCCTACTTAGCGATTGTAGCTGCTTCTCAATTCCGTGATTGGTTATCTCAATATCTGCTAGTTCAATGTTCCTACGACAATTGAAAGGTGGGACAGTGTTGATCTTCTGCAGTAAAACAACTTCAGAAGACTGAATTCAGTATTTCGGTCTTCTCCCTATTATCTTCCATTTCAGTGCCGGTGTGGTCACTGAGAGAATGAATAGATGATTTTGACACACTGATTTTACTTACAACCAAAATCTCTTAGGGTTTTTAGTCAGGTTGGTTGTCAACGTCTTACTTTCAAAATCATTGAACACTTCTCTCATTGTTCATAATGTTAGATGATGGGGAAAAAAATACTCTTTTACTATTTTTCCTCAGAATTACCAATTCCTCTGGTAATACTATCTATGCAAGGCCATAAAAAGAAGAGGTAGGCTTATGCTCAAATTGAAATTGCTTTGTGATTCACATTTCAGCAATTCGAGTGGTTGGGGCCAGCCACCAGCCAATCGTAGTTCTTCCTATAGTGCCATGTGCCCACAGTGTTGCCAATTTTGTATGTACATGCAGCTCTCTTTCTGAAGTGTAGCTGGCTTGATGCTGGCAACACGCCCCCCCCCCCCCCCCACACACACACACACACACACACACACACACACACACACACAAAACTGCAATCTGTCAATGACAAATAATTTTAATTGGAGTGTAGGTGCCATCCGATTATTCTCATCAAACACACAATTCATGTTTCATTGATAGCAGGATGTGTGCCTGATCAGTCTCTCACTATAACAATTCTACCGAAAGGTAACCTCAAGGTGAGCCAACACAGCTGATAAAATTTTTAGGTCTGAAATTACATTATTGCTATGAACCAGGGTACAAAGTACCTCTTCACACTGAGCCAGATGGTGACAACTGTCAGGCCTTAGATAAAAGTCCATGTGAATTGGCTTCCTATAAACTGCATATCTCAAAGTACTATTATCCAACCTTTCGTCTGACACAGTAACTGAGAGAAGGCAGCCATCCTTTTCATAGGCATAGTAAAGTGGATATTCGAATGGATTGGATTTAGATGTTCTAAAAAGCTGTACATATCCTCACTGCCATGAGTACAAACAACAAAAGTGACTTCTTTTTAAAAAAAAAAAAAAAAAAAATGCAGCTTTTAATGCACTAACGACAAAGCACATTCCTCAAAATCTTCCATAAAAAGATTGACAATGATGGGTGGCAAAGGGCTCCCCAACACAGTCCCGTCTGTCTATTCATAGAACTCACTAGTATCATCAGGGTAGCCTTCCAGTGGCAAAGGGCTACCCATCACAGCCCCGTCTGTCTGTTCATAGAACTGGCCAGTATCATCATGGTAGCCTTCCAGTGAAGCAGATAGGACTTTCGTAGACAGCATGCCTCCATGTGTTCCTATCGTACAAATTTCCTCTCTGTTTTTACATGTTGCAATATTTCTTCTTTCTAAAGGAGTTCTTCATTTATTTGATCTAGCTACCCCCTTCTGGAATCTCCAACAGGTGTTTTGCCATGTACTGTCATTTCCAAGCAATGTCTAGAGGTTCTAGTCTCTTAAATCCTTTGCACATCCCCAAACTATTTCAACTGTGCAATGCATAAACTTTCCTCCATTTTACAGGTCACTTGCACATTGTTCCTAAGGCACTCGTTCCCAGTTTGGTCTCATATTGTCTGTTGCAGAAATTTTATTTCAAATGCTTCTAGTTTGCTGATGTCTCCTTTCAATAGTGCACAAGTCTCCAAGCTATATAACAGAATGGATGATTTGAATATTGTTTATGTGGCTTTTATGAGAACTGCTGTATCCTCCAGTAGATTTTGTACGTGGTAGAAGACCGAGGAAACTTTTGACACTTTTTTTTGGACTTCTAACGTAGCACTCCACTTGTTTGAAAAAATACTTCCAAGGTAACTGGAGCTTTCCAATCATTCAGTTCTTTCTCAATGGAGTTTGAGGCTACTTTGGCCAGATGTTCTGCTCAAGTTCATTGCTACTGTTTTCTTCTTACTCACAGTTTACTTTGTGTTGATTGAGTTTGTTGGTCTAATGATCTGCTTTCCTCTGAAGCTCTTGCTCAGTCTCTCTCCAGATGGCAACCTTATTCACAGAAACCAATGTGCTCAAATATCCATATTCTATGGCTCTAATTTCTTTAATAATTACACCCGTGGGTACCATAAAAAGTAGTAGAGATTGTGCACTGCCTTGTTGTACACCTCTGTGTAGGGAACCATTTTGATCCATGGTTTCCTACTTGTACACTGCTTTCAGTCTCTGTGCAGTAGTTGAATCTAAAGAAATTGAAACTCTTAGTTTGTGCATGTACTCCCAGATATTGCTCCTTGGAACAATGCTGTAAGCTTTTTCTATGTCTAAAAATATTATTATCAGACCTTTTCCCTTATCTCAGTACTTTTTCGTTAGTTTCAGAGGAACATTTGACCTACTTTTATCATTATGCAGCTATGTTGTTCTTCTTTGAACTGAAATTCTATTCTTATTCTTGGTCTTTTTACTATCATCATTTCTGTTGTCTTGAGAGAGTTTGACAGCAGGGTAATTCCTCAGTAGCTTGAAAGCTTTCTCCTTCTCCCTTTCTTAAACACTAAAGATCAATCACTTCTTCCAATCAGTTGGTATCTTATCTTCTTTATATACTGAAATGTCAAAGAAACTGATATAGTCATGGTTATACAAATACAGAGATATGTAAACAGGCAGATTACGACGCTGCAGTACCGATGTAAGAGAGCAAGTGTCTGACACAGTTGTTAGATCTGTTGCTGCTGCTACAATGGCAGGTTATCAAGATTCAATTGAGTTTGAATGTGGTGTTATGGTCAACACACAAGCAATAGGACACAGCATCTCTAAGGTAGTGATGAAGTGGGGATTTTCCTGTACGACTCTCACACAAGTGTACCATCAGTATCTGGTAAAACATCAAATCTCGGACATTGCTGTGGCTGGAAAAAGATCCTGCAAGAACAGGACCAACAACAACGTGACAGAAGTGCAACCCTTCCACAAATTGCTGCAGATTTCAATGTTGGGTCATCAACAAGTGTTAACGTACAAACCATTCAATGAAAAATCATTGATATGGTCTTTCGGAGCCAAAGGCCCACTCATGTACCCTTGATGACTGGATGACGCATCGTTTTACACCTCGCTTGGGCGCATCAACACCGACATTGGACGGTTGATGACTGGAAACAAGTTACCTGGTCAGGTGAGTCTTGTTTCATATTGTATCGAGCTGATGGACCTGTACGAGTATGGAGACAACCTCATGAATCCATGGATCCTGAATGTCAGCAGGGGACTGTTCAAGCTGGTGGAGGCTTTGTAATGGTGTGTGGCATGTCAGTTGGAGTGATATGGGACCCCTGATACACCTGGATTCAACTCGGACAGGTGACACGTACGTAAGCACCCTGTCTGATCAGCCTGCATCCATTCGAGTCTATTGTGTGTTCCGACGGACTCGGGCAATTCCAGCAGGACAGTGCAACATCCCAGATTTCCAGAAGTGCTACAGAGTGGCTCCAGGAAGAATCTCCTGAGTTGAAACACTTCCACAGGTCACCAAACTCGCCAGACACGAACGTTATTGAACATATTGAGGATGCCTTGCAATGTACTGTTCAGAAGAGATCTCCACCCCATCATACCCTTATGGATTTATGGACAGCCCTGCAGGATTCATGGCGTTAATTCCCTCCGGCACTACTTCAGACATTAGTAAGTCCATGCCATGTTGTGTTGGGGCACTTATGCATGTTCATGGGGACCCTACACGATTTTAGGCCTGTGTACCAATTTCTTTGGCTCTTCAGTGTAGGTTACTCATAATGTATGGTACAGCCAGTGAAGACTTGGTATACAATAGAAGCTTACTAAGAGACATAAATGGTGGGAACAGTTACAGCAGCTAATTAACTTTTATGCTGATACAGTTGGAACCTGTGACAGGCAGTCGTTTTTTACGCCATTGAGCAAGACTAGGTGGCTGCCTAGGGCAGCCAAATTTTAGGGGCAGTAAGGGACAGAAAAAGATTAATTTCAAATCAAACCGTGAGAAAATTGAGCAGATCAGAATAAAAAATGAAAAATAGGAAAAATCAATTCAAATTGTTTTCAAAACAATACAGAACAGTTACTTAATAAGTCCTTACTTATTTTGACGAAGTAAACACATTGCCTCTGCCTACCTCAAAGCTGAAGCAGCCACTTTGAGTACAAATTTTGTAGCAGTTAGATAAAGTAAGTGCTAAATTTTATTGCACTGGTATATTCAATGGTTTCTAGTTTAAAATGTTCAGCCCTTTCTTCCTATTTCTATTATTTTGGGAAATTTCATAAATTGAGAGAAAAAAAAGAAATTGAGGACATTTATTGTCCTCAATGAATTTTGAAAGAATTGAGGACTGTCCCCAGAAAATGAGGTGGTCTCTGGGCACTTGAGTTTAATGGTTAAAAGTATAAAGGACATTTGCTTTGTTGGGAGGTGGAGGAGCTGGAGTGTGGGAATAGGGGAGTTCGATGGTACTAAAAAAAGAAGAGCAACATTTTTCAGTTCTTTCCTAGAGCAGCAAAACACTTAGCAGCAGCCCTGGTGACAGGTATTTCACATATACAGGGTGCCCAGAAAATGTCTGAGAGACTTGCAGGGCAGGTTGTACTGAGACATAAATGTTGCGCCGTTTCCAAGTAATTTAGCATCTATATTAGCCAACCGGGGTGTCACGCGTGCACATTCAAGTGGGCTGCCAGGGGTGGCTTTGTCCAGTGGGTGCTTTATTTGGTTAGCTGAAACTTGAATTTGCTCACACAACGATATTATTGGCTAACTTCAATGCTAAATAACTTGGAAACAGCATAACATATCCAATTTTTTTTCTTAGCATTTGTCTCATTACAACGTGCCCTGCGACATCCTACAAGCATTTCAGACATTTTCCGACCACTCTGTGTGTGTGGGTTTTTTTTCCCCACCTGTGTTTTTGTTAATTCCCTTTTCTGGCACAAGTTGGTCAAATAAATTAATAAGGCCAAACATTGTTTTAAGTACAATGGATGAGAAATGTAGACAAAATTGGAATGCAGATGGGATTAGCTGCTTTTGTACTTTGCCATGTCACAGTAGAAACATGAGGAAAAGAAAAAAACATTCAGCTTTTTCTGATCCAGCATGTTAATTGTTAAAGACTTATTTCACCCTTAAACTCTCTTGTGGTCTCAAGGCCCTCTGCTCTTAACACATTACTTGAAGAAAGTTCTCTGTCACTGTACTTGTTGTGTAACTTGCAAATTGTTCTTATCAAAAAAAAATCTATTCTTATTTGTGGCATGACTACTTGTTCTCCTCTTTTTGTTACATCTTCTGGGGCATACTTTATTGCTCTATTTGCTCTTCCTTCTATTCCTGTGTTTTATACTTACCTGAACATCTGTAAAAGGTTACTGTCCTGTTGACTAAAATATATATATGTAGTGTCATGCTGCACTTTTCACAACCAGAATATTGTCAGTTATCAAGGTAATGATAAATCTTGCCTAAAAATGATGCAAATTAATAGTGTGTGCTTCCTGATGTCGTGCCGAGGTAAACTTCTTTCTTATCGGTAGCCACAAGAAATATACATACATTCGCAATCATTCCTCTCAAAAGAAGCACAATAGATTAAACAAAGTAATATTAATACAGCAGTCATTGTATGCAATATTTCAGAGAGGAGGGGGTAATTTTTTTATTGAATTCAAACCTTCTGCCTCTAGCAAACTTACATTTTATTATGGGAGCATCAGTTTTTGTGACTAGTTAATTTCAGTAAGAAGCTTCTGGGTGTGTGTGACCACATTATAATACGATAAAGTTACCAACATTTCAGCTACCATTGCAGGCGGTCTTAATCGGCTTGAATATTAAGTTTAGCTGAATTTTATGATGTTGAAAGTTTCTGCAATATCATTACACATGATATTCTCATTTGTAGACTTAGAGAAAGCTTTTGACAATGTTGACTGGAATACTCTCTTTCAAATTCTAAAGGTGGCAGGGGTAAAATACAGGGAGCGAAAGGCTATTTACAATTTGTACAGAAACCAGATGGCAGTTATAAGGGTCGAGGGACATGAAAGGGAAGCAGTGGTTGGGAAGGGAGTAAGACAGGGTTGTAGCCTCTCCCAGATGTTGTTCAATGTGTATATTGAGCAAGCAGTAAAGGAAACAAAAGAAAAATTCGGAGTAGGTATTAAAATTCATGGAGAAGAAATAAAAACTTTGAGGTTCGCCGATGACATTGTAATTCTGTCAGAGACAGCAAAGGACTTGGAAGAGCAGTTGAATGGAATGGACAGTGTCTTGAAAGGAGGATATAAGATGAACATCAACAAAAGCAAAACAAGGATAATGGAATGTAGTCTAATTAAGTCGGGTGATGCTGAGGGAATTAGATTAGGAAATGAGGCACTTAAAGTAGTAAAGGAGTTTTGCTATTTGGGGAGCAAAATAACTGATGATGGTCGAAGTAGAGAGGATATAAAATGTAGGCTGGCAATGGCAAGGAAAGCGTTTCTGAAGAAGAGAAATTTGTTAACATCCAGTATTGATTTAAGTGTCAGGAAGTCATTTCTGAAAGTATTCGTATGGAGTGTAGCCATGTATGGAAGTGAAACATGGACGATAAATAGTTTGGACAAGAAGAGAATAGAAGCTTTCGAAATGTGGTGCTACAGAAGAATGCTGAAGATTAGATGGGTAGATCACATAACTAATGAGGAAGTATTGAATAGGATTGGGGAGAAGAGAAGTTTGTGGCACAACTTGACCAGAAGAAGGGATCGGTTGGTAGGACATGTTCTGAGGCATCAAGGGATCACCAATTTAGTATTGGAGGGCAGCGTGGAGGGTAAAAATCGTAGAGGGAGACCAAGAGATGAATACACTAAGCAGGTTCAGAAGGATGTAGGTTGCAGTAGGTACTGGGAGATAAAAAAGCTTGCACAGGATAGAGTAGCATGGAGAGCTGCATCAAACCAGTCTCAGAACTGAAGACCACAACAACAAACAACAACAACAACGATATTCTCATTACTGACACTATTCTTTTTGTAAATTATGCCATCTAATCCAAAATTGCACCTCACGCAAAAGCTATGCTGCATCATTTAGAATTTTTGTTGTTGTTGTTGTTGTTGTTGTTGTTTCATATTCTAACAAAATAATCAGTCATTGTAGTTATACTGTAACATATGCACAAGGTACGACACTTATCAAAAACAAGTAGGACTTTATGGATGAAGGTAATAGCTGATTGAGCATAATTATGATTATGATGATGATGATGATGATGATGATGATTTTCATTGAATGCAAGTGCCATATCACAATATTTTTCAAAAGACTATATATTATTTTGCCACTTTATTGTATGTGCCTTTTCATGGTGGGCTCGTTTTTCCCTAGATAACAGTTTCTGTTTCCTTTCTTATTCTTTTTCCAGGATATTTGGTTTTGAAGGAACAGCAGCTGATGATATCATATATGTCAACTGGTTGAGTCTGATTTACACCGCTGTAGCCAAAGCATTAGAAATGTACAATCCAAGTAATAAAGCATGGTTACAGGTAAGGAGCTTTTTTTGGTAGTTGCCATTTTACCAAGTGAGCGAGAGGTTGTTCCTAAAAATTCAACTGTTAATGTTGTTTTCTTTCTTCGTAGGCACATTCTCAAGCTCGTTATGTAATAATGCGAGTACTTTTGGAAGCCGGAGAAGGACTAATTAGTGTCACAGAAACAAAACCGGGAGAAGATCTTCTTTTGAAAGTGGATCGCTCTAAAATAGAAACAGTTGGTAAAAAAGCTATTGGTGACTTCCTTCTCAAGCTGCAGGTAAGACTTAGTTTCAGTCTATATAGTGAAGATTTTGTGCTTTTAAAAATAAGCTGGCTTTCCGGTATACATTAAGAGTAGTTTAAAATTTGTTGCCAGGGTCTGTGTTTCCTTTACTGCGCTAATCCCTGAAACACATCAGTTGTCAAAACTACCATAGATCAACTATAGTAACTAGTTCATGAATTTTATTTTTGCTCTTCTATTAATGACTTAGTATGTAGTTCGTTGAACCTATTTCAAACAACATAAATTGAGTGATGTTACTAGAATAATTTTCCTGCTCCAGATTGAAGGTCAGCATGTAAAATCAAAATGAGTTTGAATTTTTTATTCCTATAAAACATTTAAATTGTTATCAACACTGTATTGCAAGGTTATCTGTGGACACTTCCAAGTAGAATAAAATTAGGAGGTAGTATATTACAATATGCAGGCGTTAATATTATATTTATAGGTTATTATGAAAACTGAAAGTCACATCAAAAGCAGCAAATGATATTCTTGAGTTCTGTTGGTTTCATTATTTTAATGCCCCCTTTGTTGCATACTTATCATACACATTGCGTTCATCTTGTTTGTTGTTCTTCTGCCCTCTCACTCCATTATTATAAAGATGGATTTTTAGTGAAAACAGTAACAGCCTTATACATAAATCAGAATTTAACCAATATCATTTGGACACAAACATAAAATCTCAAACTCCTGAAGTTAAGATGTCATACTTGTAATAAAGGTAGGAAAAAAAGAGGAGAAAATGGCAAATGATAAGGGAGATAATTATTAATTTTGATCTTAATGACATATTTATTAAAGAGAGGCCAAATGGTAAACCGAAATGTCCGCAATACTCCTACATAGCGATTGAGAAAGTAAATGGATGTAGTGTAGTTCAAAAGTATATTTTTGCTCCTACATGGCATTGCAATTGAGAAAATAAATGGATGTAGTGTAGTTCAAAAGTACATTTTTACGAGACAAAAGGTTGCACAGAACTGACTGCACACTTTTAATATTTGTAGCTGAACTATATTAATACAAACAGATAGTCATAATAAGTTTTTTCCATATGCTTTAAAAGTACTTCAGCATACACAGTATTGACTGTCTGTATATTTAAAAGTATTTGTAAATAAAGTTATCATTTAATATTGTAATGAAGTGTGATTGTGAAGTTATAATTTTCATGTGATCTTTGCTGAGCGGAATTTACTCACTTCTATGTAAATATAGAGAAATTTCATAGGAAAATACTCTCTGGTCTGTAATATGTTTATTTTATTGAGAACTTAGTTCGCTACTGTACTCTTGACAATTCACAGTCCCAGAACCTATATATTCCAAAATTTACGAGAGACTAGGCCAATAAATATGTTGTAAGTTCATTATGTGTAGATGAGGAATAACAGCTGCACAAAATACATTCTTCCTACATGGCTGTCTGCTTCTCAACACTGCTATTTTCCGAAGTAGTTTTCAGCCTGAAGACTTTGATGAAGCTGTTCATACTAGTCTGTTATGTAAGTTTCTTCAGCTCTGCATAATTCTTTGCAACTTACATCCATTTGAAGCTGCCTTTCACTCCCTTACACACACACACACACACACACACACACACACACACTAAATTAAGTAGTCCTTGATTCCTCAGGAAGTGTCCTGTCAACTTACCTTTCGCTTTGGCGAGTTTGTGTCACAAAGCTTCTTTTCTCGCTGATGCGATTCGGTACCTCTTCATTAAGTACCTGATGCATTCATCCAAAATTCACCATTTTTCTGTAGCACCATATTTCAGAAACTCCTGTTCTCTTCTTGTCTATTACTCATATTTTACTTCCCCTTAAGGCTACATTTTGAGCAGTTGCTTTCAGAATATACGTCATATTACTTTTACTTAAATGATTGTGTGATGTTAATGTATTTCTCTCTTGCAGAAAAACTTTTCTTAAAATTGCTAATCTGCATTTTATGTCAGTTCTAAATTTCCTACGATCAGTTATTTTGCTCCACATTAGGAATACCTGTCCACTGCTGTGGTGTTCCCATTCATTGTAGATATCTAATTTGTTTGTGAGCTATAACTTCTTGATATTAGTGGTTTCACCTTGTGGATTTTGTTTTCAGATTCCATCTAGTGTAGCATAATTTGTAACTTTGTAAATGAATACTACACTCATCCCATATGTGGGAGGCACATTCTTGGTTTCCAATACACTAACTGACCAGATTAACATTCCTTTATAAGGAAAACCACAATAACCTCCAAACTTCCATGTAAGTCATTTTTTCCATGTGCTTTGCAACTGTTTGTTTAATTACTGAAAAGGCCATTTCAGTTGCTCAGAAGTAATTTTAGCCCACTATCGACCTCGTTTGTAACAGCTGTACATGTGGAAGATGTATACATGTATTTGATTGAAGATGAACAAAACAAGACTTACACTTGTTTATTTACCAACAGACTATGCAGTGGTTGTTGGCATAGCCTGGATGTTAGCATGCCATATATGATAACATCCAGGCTAAAAATAGTTTTTTTTAACAAAAGTGCAATATAGCTGTAGTGGACAGGGCATCCAAGTCAAGTGCAGAGTTTATGGGAACAGCAGGGGTTGTTGGCATAAATTGCTTGTTGGCGTCCAGGCTATGCCAACCACATCGGCAGTTCCCTGTAGTATAACTCTACACTTGATTTGGATGCCTAGTCAGCTGCAACTACACTGCACATTTATTAAAAAAGTATTTCTGGCCTCTCACTTATATAACATGCAGATTTGAATATCTCAAAACATAACTCTCCATAAACCCAAAGAGTAATTCTAATGTAATGAACAATACAGTCTTGTGATGACCATATTCTCACGACATGATTAGATGAGGAAAATTTTAAATCTGCCAGACTTTTATTTAAATCTTCTGTGCATTTCTTCTCCACTGTAAGTTTTATAGTCTGTCTGTGCATAAACATATGCAAACCGTGTGATTCTGGAAATTTTCGTCATACAAAAAGTATTCCGTGAAGTTTTGGGCCTGCAGTTGGCTGATGTAGACTTCTTTCCATGATATTTCAGCTGACAACCACACAGCCATCTTCAGGTGAATGTTTTGCACTGAAGACTGCTGATTCACATAGCCAACTTTATACCAAAAGTTGGCTCGGAGAAGCATGCACAAAAGCAGTTGCTTTATGAGCGACTTCTGTCAAGTTTCACACACTCTTCAAATATTGCTCCACCTGTGGTGCACAGGGGCATGCCTAGTGCTTATACTACATTGCACTCTCTTTTGGAATGCAGGCTTGTGGATATAAAATTCAAATGTCAAATTAATAAAATTGTCGCAGGACATGTCACTAGTCATAAAATGTTTGGATGACCAATTTAGGCTTTGCCACCATGGCAAGATATTCTGGAGATTCCAGCCGTCCGCAATCCCAGATCATGCTTTACTGAACCGAGAAGAGCACATGTCTTTGTAGGTGGCTGATAGATTACTTTGACATAATATTTCCTTAGGATTCTGCCTAATTTGCTCATGTGGGTAGTCATTTTTATTCCTCGTAAAAACCGTGCTGATCTGATGTGAAGAATATCTATTATCCTTTGAACACAGATTTTAGGTGTTCCAGCACCTTTGCAAGGCTGTCTCTGTCAGATGCAATAGAGTACAGTGTACTAATGTCTGAAGGACACCTGTAGTTTGCAGTGGTTGGCGGCAACTAGATGCCTGCAAATACAGGTCTGTCTGTGTGTGGACTTATGGAAGACAGATTACTCAAAGCATCCTATGATTCATGGAGGTGGCGAGATTGGCCTGAGCAAAGGTTGGGAATTTGTACATGCACTGATAGCCACGCAGTTGAGTGCCCCACAAACCCATCATCATCGTCATCCAGGGGTCCTACCACTTTCCAGCTGACAAAAAAGTCCAGAAATGCCAGACAGTCACCCTTCTCCACTTCCATCGTAAGTTGGATGTTCTCGTGTATTGATTTTAGATCCTGGAAAAAGCCTTAAGTTCTTCACTGTGGAGCCTCACTGCAAAAATATCATCTACATGTCACCAGAAGACTTTTGGTTTAAGTTCGGCTGAATCAAGCCGATATAACTGCACTATTTAATCGTGTGCTTTCCTCAACCTACTTTTTATTAAACTGTGAATATTTTAAGCATACCACTGGTGTTGCCATGAATAACCCTCTCCTCCCTTGTGGTAACAAACTTTTTTGTGGACGACTGGAAAGAGGCCACTTGATTCGGCCGAACTTAAACCAAGTCTCTTTCGATAATATGTAGATGATACTTTTCTAATATGGCCCCGTGGTGAAAACTTCATGTTTTTGCAGCATCAAAATTCATCCCACAAGCTACAAACTTCATCTTGCTCCATTACCTGTTATTGTTACAAGGTTTCTTGGCAAAGGTTATTGTTGTTCTAAAATATTTGGCTGCAAGAAAACGTTAAATTAAATATATCTAATTGTTTATACTTTTATGAATATAATAGAGGGAAACTTTCCACATGGGAAAAATATATCTAAAAACAAAGATGATGAGACTTAACAAACAAAAGCGCTGGCAGGTCGATAGACACACAAACAAACACAGGTATACACAGGACAAGTATACACTCGCACACACTGCTTGTGTCTGTGTATGTGCGGATGGATGTGTGTGTGTGTGTGTGTGTGTGCGCGAGTGTATACCTGTCCTTTTTTCCCCCTAAGGTAAGTCTTTCCGCTCCAGGGATTGGAATGACTCCTTACCCTCTCCCTTAAAACCCACATCCTTTCGTCTTTCCCTCTCCTTCCCTCATTCCTGATGAAGCAACAGTTTGTTGCGAAAGCTTGAATTTTGTGTGTTTGTTTGTGTGTCTATCGACCTGCCAGCGCTTTTGTTTGGTAAGTCACATCATCTTTGTTTTTAGATATGTTTATACTTTTACCATGAAGAAAACAAAACTGAGTTTATCCATCCTCACTGCTTAAATTTATCATACTCTCTTATGAAATTAGACTTCAGTAATATTTTCTGCATAAACTGCATGGGTGATAACCCTCGTTTTCCATACTACCTGTAAATTGTGTCTTAAGTATTCTGATTGACTCATTAATTTTTAATATAATCCACAATAGTTTTCCTTTAATTGCTTAATGTTAAGTGCTTGATATGTTGAGTATTATCAGGTAAAACATTTACTGATTTTTCAAGTGACTTACCAGATGAAATGAAACCATGATAAGCTGACAATAACTTCAGGAATGCCTTTATATTGCCACTACTTTTTTATTAATTTTTATTTTTGGAAATACAGATAAAAACAGGTCCACCACCAGAAATAACACACAACAAAAAATCAACATTAAAATTCTTTACATTCATGATAATAATGTTAGTTGTATAAAGTATTATTAATACTCCTGCCCATTGCTTGGTAAATTAGACTATTTCATGTGTGTTGCCAAAAATGCTGATGATGCACAGTATTGCAGGATCTTCTAATGCAAAGTTTGTCAGTGTCTTATGTGAGCCTGGTATTGTGTAAGTAACATTTTTTTTCTTTTCTTTTACTAATTCTACGACAGTGCTAAATCAGCTTGATGACCTCAAGACTTATTCATTTGCTACTACTATGTGTTTACCCAGTGCTCCTTTGCATTGATGACCACTCTGTTGGCTGTCCCACATCCCAAGCTCCCTACTTTCTAAACAGGAGCATTATCACACTGATACAGAAAAAGGTCCAATTTCAAACTCTTACTGTAGTGAAAGGAGCATGCCATTATCTAAAATGTTGTTATAGAGGCCTTCATTAATTTTGCCATCAACCAAAATTAAGGAGCGGAGCACAGGTGTCAAATTCTACCATTGCCACAACACAGGGAAAATAAAACTCACTAAGCATCAGCCACTTCCACACACACCCATGTTATTGCTTATCACATCATACAGCCTTTTCCCTATGCTACACAAACCAGCAGCAGCACTCTACATCACTGTAAACAATGTAACTCATTCACTCATATGAATAGTTGTTCCTGTGTAGCAGTGTGACTGTGGAAATGCTACCCTGACATCTTTTGATGAATTTTCTGTCACCGAATTCTGTATGCGAGTTGCAATAAGACCTCATCTGCAACAGTTAACGAGGTTGTGTAATTGCTGATTTACACTAAACATTTTAGAGTTTCTCAGTCCATATCTGTTAATTTCTTATGAATAACAGAGCAATGATTGGACTCTGTGCTTTCATCATTCTAACACAGAACACATCTACAATAATGCTGCATTGGACCTGTGTGTACATACCTCAAACAAGTAACTTGTCATAAAACAGAGCAGTGTCCAGTGATATTTGGCTTCATAGTGTGCATTTTGACAAAATGTAGCTGTGGAAATTTAATTTTTCACACTGAAAACAGTCTCATCATTATAGATTTTCTGACAAATTGCAATTGTGTATCAGATTGGGATGTTGTTGTGAGCTATGCCTGGATGGCTCTGTCAATAAAAACATTGTCAACAAAAAGCAGGGTTCAGAGTTAGTCCCAGTCTGGCACCCAGCTTTACACATAATCTTGTCAAATGATCACAGAGGGAGAATTTTGTAACAAAGCTACAGATATTAGTTGTATCTGTAGTTATTCTGCATTTATTCCTCCAAATACATGTATTAATTATGTCGTCTGGCAACGAAAATAACAATTCATGTATTACTGATTAAAGAAAGCTGTCACATGTCCACCTCGTTGGTTTAACAATGTCTTTTGTGTATACCTTATGTATTATGTACAAATTTCACACTTGTGTTATGATTTGTAACATAATGTGTTGGAAGATGTCTATTTTGTACATACAATGTTTTCAGGTTTATAAAACAACATGTGATGTGGCAGCGGCACAAGAGATGTATAACAGGTATTCAGAGGTGCCTGAGGATGGTCCATGTCCTTGGGGAAAGTGGAGAGATATCATAATGACTAACAGACAGCCCCGTAAGATGCTTGTCCAGGCAAATACTTTTGTTAAAGGTAAGAAAATCATCAGTTTTTCTGCCTGGAGTTTCCAGTGTTTGACTTGTTAAATGTAATACATCTTGTGATCAAAGTGTATATTACACTTATGTATCTCCCTCCAGGGTCTCATGGCTCTTTCGTGAGTTTGTGCGTGGTGCACTTGGGGCACTGAGCTATTGCTGCCATTTCGTCCTTCCCGGGCTGCATTCCCTTCTCCATGCCCCACCGTCCATGTTCTCGTCCCCTTCCCTTCTGCCCTCTCCCTTCCCTCACCCTTCCCTCTCCCCCTCCTCTCCTCTCCCCTCCTCTCCTCTCCCCTCCTCTCCCCTCCTCTCCTCTCCCCTCCTCTCCTCCCCCCTCCTCCCCTCCCCCTCCTCTCTCCTCTCCTCCCCCTCCTCTCCTCCCCCTCCCCTCCTCTCCTCTCCTCCCCCCTCCTCTCCTCCCCCCTCCTCTCCTCCCCCTCCTCTCCTCCCCCCTCCTCTCCTCCCCCCTCCTCTCCTCCCCCCTCCTCTCCTCCCCCCTCCTCTCCTCCCCCCTCCTCTCCCTCCCCCTCCTCTCCTCCCCCCTCCTCTCCTCTCCTCCCCCTCCTCTCCTCTCCTCCCCCCTCCTCTCATCCCTCCTCCTCTCCTCCCCCCCTCCTCTCCCCCTCCTCTCCCATCCTCTCCTCCCCCTCCTCTCCCATCCTCTCCTCCCCCTCCCTTCCTCTCCTCCCGTTCCTCTCCTCCCCCCTCCTCTCTCCTCCCTCCTCTCCTCTCTCCTCCCTCCTCTCCTCCCTCCTCCCTCCTCTCCTCCCTCCTCTCCCCTCTCATCTCCTCTCCCCTCTCATCTCCTCTCCCCTCTCCTCTCCTCTCCCCTCCTACCTCCTCTCCTCTCTCCCCTCCTCCCTCCTCTCCTCCCTCCCCTCCTACCTCCTCCCTCCCCTCCTCATGTCCTTCCTTGATTACACGGGCCCAATTATCCTGCTATGGTTTTGTTCTTTTTCTCCCCTTCTTTGACCTTCCTTCTGTAGTTTGTCACCACAGTGTTAGCTGACTAGGGAAGAACTCCTTACTTAGAATGGCCTTACTGCTTCTGTTACAGTCCATCTTGGAATTTCCATTGTTTGAAAGTGATTGCTTGTCATCCTGGATCATCAAAACTCCCAGCAATGACTGCCACACCAAACCGACCTTGCTGTGGCTGGGTGGCACCCATGGGAGAGCCCCTGACAGGATTGGGTAGTATGAGGATTGACGCTTTGCATATGAAACATATTAAGCTCCAAAAATCTGGCTGTTCTTCCATAACCATCTGTTTGATTGGGAATGGACTCCTTAATGCTGCTTCTTATGATCTTGCAGCCTTCCCTTGCTATCCTCTGGGAGGAGGGCCAGGCTCACCGTGTTGGAGTGATACCCTTTCCTGTCTACCTGGTCTTCGCTGAATGTGGATGCCCATGCCATTAGGGGAACTCTTCCGTTCAACCACCCATGTGCATTAATTGTCATCGCCATCACTCTCCACACTCGGTGGATTGCCTGGTTTATAATAAGGAAAAGAAGATAAGAGTTGATCATTTATCCTACTCTGAGGCTCATCAGAAATATTAGTCTTCATCCTGTGTCTGTGACATCTAATTTTGCCTCTGTTTTGTCCTTTTCCCCTTCCATCTCATTTTGCCTCTGTTTTGTCCTTTCCCGGCTCTTTCCTCCTCCTTATCCCAGTTGCGCCACATCTCTCTTCTTGCACTCGCCTGTGGGTGGTGCTCCCCCTACCCAGCCAGAGGAGTGTCCACAGTCTTCAGCCCCCCCCCCCCTCCCGACCTATGAAAGATAAAATGAAGTAACACCTGAACAAGGCCTCTCCGGTGTCACAGAAGGTGCCAACTCCCCTCTCACAACCTGAGCCTGACCTCTTGTTTATGGTTGTCAGCCTGTCCTCCTTGGTGACAGGTGGTGACATAGCAGGTTGACCAGTTTGGGCTTATTCACCCCCCATTTGGATCCCCATTCCACACCTATGAAATGAAATGGAATTGCAACAGATACTGCCATCACCTTCAAGAGCTACAATTTCTTATTTTCTCATACTCTGAAGTTTGTGTCATTTTGCAGGAATCTCATTTTACTGATGCTTACTTACCAATCCTTCGTGGGTTTTGTACTTTGTCGGCCCTTGTGAGGGCTTACGGTGATATTTGCATGTTAGTCTATATGGGTATTGTTAGTATATGGCTCCCCTTTCATACCACAACGGAAGCAGTTGCCATCCAGGTCCACTTGGAATCTGAGGCCAGTTTACAATCTCTATCTCCCTTCTGGCAGGCCACCTATGCCCACTGCTCTTTGTCTGGTTGTACTGATGAAGTCAGATACAATAATTCATGACACTGGCATTGCTGTCCCCAACTCAGTGGGCCCTTTTGCCACAGGGTATCCTGTGGTGGAACACAGCCATTGCCAATGTCATCATTGATAGACATTGAGCCTTAAGTGGCACCCATCCTTTGCTGGTCTTATTAAATTTAAGTGCTTTTGTGCCAAAGCCCATTACATAAGTAAACAGAGCAAGCTGGTGTATTAGGAATGCTTTGTCTCCTCCCTAGATTCTTCCGTCCTTTCGTCACAGATGTGGGCTATGCTCAGCATCCTCTAAGGTTGCCAACGGCCTTCTTCCATTCTAGGAGGCCTTTTGGGGATCTGTCAGCTCACGCAGGACGCCTTGTGTCCCATTTTGCAAGAGCTTCAGTGTTAGCCTCCTATCTGACCACCTTCAGCCTTCAGAAACAGCAGGCCGATGCCTCCCACTTGATAACAAACCTTTTACTGAATGGTAACTACTTCTGGCCCTCTACTCTTCCCACAATTCAGCCCGTGGCCCCAGTTCCATTCATAACCAGTTGCATCAACACCTCATTGCTCCACAATGACAATATCTCCTTCGAGTGTTCAACTGTATTTGGCTTCAAGGTGTTTCCCCTCTCAGTGAAGGGATAGTATTGTGGTTCCTGTCTTTAAGCCTGATAAGGATCCATCATCTTTCGATAGTTACCAGCCAATCAGTCTGACTGATGTCCCCTGTGCAAGTTATTGAATGGACGGTGGCTCATTGGCTCCTTGAACCTCGAGACCCCAATGTCTTCTTACCAGTGTGAATTTCGGTAGGGATGGTCTCCAATCAATCATCTGTTTCGGTTGGAAACCACAGTTTGCTTGGCCATTTCTCAGCACCACCATCTTGTCGCAGTTTTTTCATTCTTTGTAAAGGCTATAATATGTCTTGGCACCAACACTTCTTTAGTACACTCCATGACAGGTCTTTGGGGCCCCCTCCGAACTTTTATTCACCAGTTCTTGCCCCACCAGACATTCAAAGTTCAGGCTGACTCCATTTTCAGCTTTCCGTGGACCGAGCGAGGAAAATGGCATTTCATAGAATTCCATATTAGGTGTCATTCTGTCCTCATCTCTATTAATGGACTTGGTACCTCCATCAGACCATTGGTCACCCCTGCTCTGTATGTGAATGATTTCTGTATCTGTGCTAGTTCCCACTCAGTGGCCTCAGCTGAGAGACAGTTCCAGGGTACCATTAGGCGGACTTCCATGTCCACTCTTTCACACAGGTTTAAGTTCTCTATCGTTAAGTTGTGGGTGGTGCATTTCTGTCACTGTACTATGGTCCATCCCGATCTGGAGCTCTACTTTGATGCCAAACACCTGACCGTGGTCCCCCAGTTCTGTTTATTGGGCCTTCTTTTCAACAGCAAGCATGCATGGCTGTCCCAAATCTGCTTTCTTAAGTTTAGCTGTTTCCGCTTATGGTTCAGTTGCACCTTCCACATTGCTTGTCTTTGCCCAATGACCCCTCCAGAGGCAAATTTGCAGCTTCACATCACATTCCTTTTTGTTCAGTCATGGACCATCTTTTTTTGTGGGGGGGGGGCTGTCTAATCAACTTTGTGCAATTAAGATGACTCCTGCCATATGTATTCTTCCTTCTGCCTCTCCCAGCAGGAATCTCTCATTCTCTGCCATCTTCATATCAGCCATACCAGGTTGATCCCTGTTTTTACTCTTCAGTGACCTGCCTCCCCTACCATTTTCTAGTTGTGGGGAACCATTCACTGTGATGCATACTTTGCTGGACTGCTTCCTGACTTTTGGCCCTTCACACTAAATATATGCTTCCACTCCCCTTGTCACAGGTGTCAGCAAACGACCTTTGTGGGGTTACACCTGTCCTCATGAAAATGGTTTGTCCTAGCAGATTTAAGTACCTGAATTTCCTTCTGGAACTAGAATCCCATGGTTTTTGTTGGCATTGGTTTGGGATGCCTTCAGCCTTGCCTCCATGATGGTGAGATTTTCCCTCCTGCCCTTTTCCCTATGCTTTGTCTGGTCTTTTATGCCATTTTGTACCATGCACTCTTTTTGTATCTTTTTCCCTGGTGCTATCTCCTTTGCGTTGCAATCACGGTGTGGTGTAAGGATGGGGACGGGTCGGTGGCAGTGAGGATTGAGATGGGTCGGCAGCGGTGCTGTCACCTCAATGAGCATAGCACATCTGGGGCACCCAGTGCTCTTGTCATCCCCCCTCCGCTCCTGTTCTGTACAGTTCCTGTCATTCTGATTATTCTTCTAGCTCTTTGTTTACCTGTTTTCCATCCGTATTGACTGGACTATGCTCTTGATATTGTTTCTACCTTAATTTGTGCTACCTTAGAACATGGGACCAGTGACATCGCTGGTTAGCACCTCTTCTCCCGACCCCAGTAACCATCCAACCAACCAACACTTGTTTTCCTCAGACTCATGACCATTATCCCCTGCTTATTTATGTGAAACATGTTGCATTTCATTAGTAATTTGACATGTCCCATGGTACTGTATCTTACTGGATCTAAGGTGCTGATTTAATTTGTTGCATACTTCCTAAATATTTCCATTTACTCCAACCTAAATCTCTCTCTCTGAATTTGCTCACGAAAATGAAAACTGAGAAAATGATGATAGTGGTTTGTGGAACTCTCAACATTGTGGTCATCAGTGCCTGTACAAGTTCCAGTCTCCCCATTTCCAGTCTTGCCACTAACCCAATGATGATGAGGACAACGCAAACACCCAGTCACTAGGCAGAGAAAATCCTCGATCCGGCCGGGAATTGAACCAAGGAAAACTGTGAAGGTGGTCCTTTCAAAAAGTATGAATATCTCTTTTGTCCCTTCCCCCTAAAGAGTTCTTTTGTGAGTTCATGCATGGGTCCTGATGTTTTGCAACCCATCCTCCCTTTCTGGGCTGCATTTTCCCCTGTGTGCTCCTCCCTCCTCATCCTTGCTCCTTCCCTGCTGCCCCCCCACCCCCCACCCCCCACCCCCGCTCGCTCTCTCTCTCTCTCTCTCTCTCTCTCTCTCTCTCTCTCTCTCTCTCTCTCTCTCTCTCTCTCTCTCTCTCTCTGTATTCTTACTTATGTCAACCTGGCATTCCACCTTGTTTATTGTATTCCTTGTGGTTTTGTTTCCCTTGCCTTTTCTCTTTCATCCTGTTTGGCATTTTTTGTTCTTCTTTGCAGTTTGACCCCACTTTTAAATTTTCTATCTGTAATGTGAGCCATTTGGGGAAGTCTTTAACTCCCCCTCTAGCATCTACAGCATGGCAGCCTGGGTTCCTCTCCTCCCTTCCTTAGCCTCTTCCTTCCTCATTGTAACCCCCCCTCCACCCCGCTAGGTCACCAGCATGGGTAACCAGTCCAGATGGTGAGGCCAATACGTACCCATCTGGCTGAATCCCCTGACAACACAGGGATTGCACTTCTGATGCTTGATATGTTGCCTCCCCATGCATGCCTGGGAGTGGTTGGCTGTCATTCTGGAGCATCGTAACTCCCAGCAATGGCCACCATGCCAGACAACCCTTGCTGTGGGTGGTTGGCACCCATGGGGAGAGCCCCTGATTGGATTGGGTGGTATTAGAGTAGATGCTTGGCACATGAAGCGCGTCAAACTCTAAAAATGTGGCCATTCTCTTACAGCCGTCTCTTCGAGCATAAAGGATCATTGAATGTGCTTCTTATGGCCCTGTGGCCTTCCCTTCCCTGGCTACACCCTGGGAGGAGGGCCAGGCTCGCCAATGTGGAGCAAAACTCTTGTCCTGCTACCTGCTCTCCGCTAGGATGTATGGGGACACATTCATCACTGCAAAGCCACTATTTTTTGTGGAAAATACCAAAGACAAGTTTGGCAAAGTGGAGTCTCTCAGTAAGATGCAGTCAGGTTCCCAGTTGATCAAAGCTGCTTCTGCCACCCAGTCTGTAGCTCTTTGTGCTTGTGACCGTCGTGGCGACGTCTTACTGTTTGTTATGCCGCACTAATCTCTGAATACGGTCCAGGGAGTAAATTTTCATCAGTACCCTGTCCTTCAAATGAATGAGGTACTTCAGGCTAGTCTGGAATGACAGAGCATTCATTTTGTTCAATATATGCAGAAAGGCCGTAAGGACAACTGCACAGATACCAGCACATTTACTCTGGCTATCGAGGGAGATACCCTCCCAGAAAAGGCCAAGGTTGTGTGTTATTGGCATGAGACGAAGCCAAACGTCCCACTATCTATGAGGTGCTTTCGGTGCTTGGGTTTTGGGCGCATGTCTTCCCAATGTTCGGCAGACTCTGTGTGGTTACTGCGAATATCCACTCCATGAGCAGTGCCCCTGTGTCCCACCACCCATGTGTGTAAATTGTCACAACTATCACTCTCCACACTTACCAGATTGCCTGGCTTACAAGAAAGAAAAGAAGATACAAGAGTATAAGTCCCTGAATTGCCTATCTTAGAGTCATGCTCATCAAAATTATGACTGACTCCACCCTGTGTCAATAGCTTCCAGCTTTGTCTCTGTTGCGTACTTCCCCTTCCCTCTTCCTTAGCCGAGTCCTATCTCCCCTCCCCTGCGGTTTTCATGCCTTCCCCAGCCAAAGAAGTCCTCCTCCCTCACCTACCCCCACCCACTTTGGCGCCCACCGGTGATGAGGACCCTCTTGAGATCCCTTCCACCAGCGTCTCTGACTGGAAGCCTGCTACCACAACTCAGCCATAGGAAACACACAATCTGTGCATTCCAAGATCACCCACTCTGTTTCAGTTCTGGGTCTTGCAGAAGCCTGCTTCCCCTCTGAGCCCTGTCCGCCTCAGCCTTTGGAAGAAGAAGAAGAAGAAGAAGAAGAAGAAGAACCAGGACAAGCACCCCACCCCAGTGTCCCCGGAGGTATCATCTTCCCACTTGCATCCTGAATCTGACCCCTTATTTATGAATGTCATCCCATCCTTGTTGGTGACATGGCTGCATGATTAGCTTCAGCTCATTGGCCTCGCATATGGATACCCACTCTGATTATTCAATGGAACTTGGAACTGTAACAGATATGGCTGTCACCTGCCAGAGTTGCAGTCACTTACTGCCTTTTATCTGGCAGCTTGTGTCATTCTCCGGGGGTCTCATTTTACTGAAGCTCACTCACAGACCCTTCATGCATTCCATGCTTCCCGTTGGAAGCAGGTAGACTTTTTGAGGGTTCCAGTGGCATCTGCACATTGATCCAGAAGGACATTATTCATGCCAAAGCCGATTACCTAACCAAACAGAGCAAATGGGTGTGTTGTAAACGTTTTGCCTCCCCTCTAGGTTCATCTGTCCCTTCTCACACATGTGAGCTACAGTCCATACCCTCCAAGGTTGTCAGCAGCAGTCTTCCATTCTGGGCCTTGCCCTTACAAGTGGGCTTTGTACAGATCCAGGAGTTCTTGAAGAACACCTTACGACCCATTTTGCGATGGCATTGGCATCAGGCTCCTACCCAGCTGCCTTCCTCCTTCAGAAACAGCGGGCTGAAGCTTCCCCTTATGTTTTACTCCTTGTCAGGTGGAATCCTACAATGAATCTTTTACAGAATGGGAACTTCTTCTGGCCTTCTATTCTTCTCACGGTTCAGCTGATGACCCTGACTCCATCCATAACCAATTGCTTCAACACCTCAATACTCCACGATGACAATATCTCCTCCAGGTGTTTAACCGTGTTTGTCTCCAAGGCATTTTCCCCTCTCAGTGGAGAGACAGTATTGTGGTTCCTGTCCTTAAGCGTGGCAGGGATCCTTCGTCCCTTTGTAGCAAACTGGCCCATCAGCTTGACAAATATTCCCGGCCCCCTGCCAGTTATTAAAACAGGTGGTGGCTCATCGGCTCAATTGGGTTTTTGAATCTCAAATTCTTTCATCTCCTTACCAGTGTAACTTTCGGGAGAGACAGTCCCTGATCAATTTTTATTTAGCACTGTTCTCAGCTCTCCGCAGACCCAGGAGAATGACATTCCACTGTGCTCTGTATTAATTGTTCTTGTATCTCTAATCATTATTAATGGACTTGTGGCCTCTGCCAAACCATTGCTCACTGCTGCCCTCTATGTGAATGATTTCTGTATTTGGGCTAGCTCCCACTCGGTGGCCTCTATGGAAAGACAGCTCCAGGATGCAATCCGGTGCACTTCCACATGGACACTCCAGGATGGAATGTAACAATATTAGAGAAGGAAAATTGCTACTCACCATATAGCGGAGAGGCTGAGTTGTGATAGCCACAACAAAAAGATTCACACAGTTATAGCTTTCGGCCATTAAGGTGTTTGTCAGAGACACACACACACACACACACACACACACACACACACACAACTTGCACACATGTCTGTAGTCCCAGACAACTGAAATCACACTGCGAGCAGCAGCACCAGTGCATGACGGGAGTGGCAGCTGGGTGGGGGTAAGGAGGAGGCTGGGAAGGGAGGGGGATAGTATGGTGGGGGTAGCGGACAGTGAAGTGCTGCAGTTTAGACGGAGGGCAGGAGAGAAGGTGGGGTGGGGAGTTAGTAGTGGAAAGGAGAGAAATAAAAAGAAATTAAAAGACTGGGTATGGCAATGAAATGACACCTGTGTAGTGCTGGAATGGGAACAGGAGGGGGCTGTATGGGTGAGGACAGTGACTAACGAAGGTTGAGGCCAGGAACCGTAGGATGTATTGCAGGGAAAGTTCCCACCTGCACAGTTCAGAAGAGCTGGTGTTGGTGGGAAGGATCCATATGGCACAGGCTGTGAAGCAGTCATTGAGATGAGAGATATGTTTGACAGTGTGTTCAGCAGGGTGGTCCATTTGTTTTTTGGCCACAATTTGTTGGTGGCCATTCATGCTGATATACGGTTTGTTGGTTCTCATGCCTACATAGAATGAAGCACAGTGGTTGCAGCTTAGCTTGTAAGTCACCTGACTGGTTTCACATGTAGCTCTGCCATTGATGGGATAGATGTTGCTAGGACAGGAGTAGGTGGTGGTAGGAGGATGTATGGGACACGTCTTACATCTAGGTCTATTACAGGGGTATGAGCCATGAGGTAAGGGACTGGGAGCAGGGGTTGCAAAGGATGAATAAGTATATTGTGTAGGTTCAGTGGACGGTGGAATACCACTGTATGAGGGGTGGGAAGGATAGTGGGCAAGACATTTCTCATTTCAGGGCACAACAAGAGGTAATCGAAACCCTGGCGGAGAATGTAATTCAGTTGCCCCATTCCTGGATGGTACTGAGTTATGAGGGGAATGCTCCTCTGTGGCCGGACTGTGGGACTTTGGGAGGTGGTGGGAGACTGGAAAAATAAGGCACTGGGGATTTGTTTTTGTACAAGGTTGGGAGGATAATTGCGGTCAGTGAAGTCTTCAGGGAGACCCTCGGTATATTTTGAGAGGGACTGCTCACCACTTCAGGTGCAACGACCACAAGTGGCTAGGCTGTATTGAAGGGACTTTTTGGTATGGAATGGGAGGCAACTGTCGAAGTGGAGGTATTGCTGGTGGTTAGTAGGTTTGATATGGACGGAGGTGCTTCTGTAGCCATCTCTGAGGTGGAGGTCAACATCTAGGAAGTGGCTTGTCGAGTTGAGTAGGACCAGGTGAAACAAATGGGGGAGAAGTTGTTTAGGTTCTGCAGGAATGTGAATAGGGTGTCCTCATTTTCAATCCAGATAGCAAAGATGTCATCAATAAATCTGAACCAGGTGAGGGATTTAGGATTCTGGTTTTTTAGGAAGGATTCCTCTAGATGGCCTGTGAATACCGTATTTATTCGAATCTAAGCCGCACTTTTTTTCCGGTTCTTGTAATCCAAAAAACCGCCTGCAGCTTAGAATCGAGTGCAAAGCGGAAGTTCTGAAAAATGTTGGTAGGTGCCGCCACAACTAACTTCTGTCGTCGAATATATGTAGTGCTTCGCAGGCACAAAGATAAATACTGGCACCAAAACCTCTGCGTCAGTAAATAAATTTTAAAAAAAGGTGGAAGACGAGCTTTTTTTCTCCGCCCTGAGTTTTGACCACTGCATTTTCATACATTATCCAACGAAGTAAATACAAATTCTGTATTGTTCATCTTGGAATGTAGCAGCATTTCAATGCACTATGAAAATCCGACTGGCAAGACTGTTTGGGATGTTTGTCAATATGGCCAACTCTGCGTTCTGAATTTTTTCATACCTGTGAGAAGAGATGGTTGCTAATAGGAACTTTATGAATTGTGAATCACATGCAGTATTCTCTCCACCATAATAATAATACAAATGTAAACATTTTGCCATGTATTCTTTCATGTTTGCTGCTATCTCATTTAAATCCTGTCTGCCTAATAAACTACGAAACTAGAGTGAGACAGCAGCAAACGCGGACGAATATACATATCATGTCATGTATATATTCGTATTATTCTTATGCCGAATAGTGATACGGTCAGAAATGAAGCACGGCAATTGATTATATTTTTAAATCTAAGATGACTCTAATTTCTGTGCAGAATGTAATGTACTAAAGAGGCATCTGCAAAGATTTTCAAACAGAGAAAAAGCTCTCGTTCAGAACATCTTCTATCATAGTAAGTAACAACAAATAGCAGTCTCTTGCCATTGTTTCGCTAATGAGACGATTCCTCTTTTCTTTTTTCTTTTTCTTTTTTTTTTTTTTTTTTTTTTTTTTTTTTTTTTTTTTTTTTTTTTTTTTTTAAAAAGCGGCGGTAGCGCGCACAAAAGCAAGCCATGCTGCGAGCGGCGACAGGTTGTAAATATTCGTTATCAGAATACGACAAACAATGCATGACACAGTACAGTAATGCATTTTCAGCTTTGAGTGACATAAACACCTATAACAAAGAGAACAACACTTATCAGATCAACGAAAAATAAGCAATCAATTCAAACCAGGCGAAGCATGTGAAAAAGGAAGGGTACCCGTATAAATACGGACAGAGCGCCTGATGCATAGCAACGGCTACCTGGTAAAGCTTAACTGCTAAGCTTACGACTCGAACCAAACTTCTATAGCTGTATCGTCATTCATTCGACCTAAATTGTGTCTCATGTTACAATGGACCAACTTTGTTTTGATTTGGAGGTGCGGCGAGGTGCGGCCTAAAACTTTTCTCTCCCCTTGAATTTCGAGTCTCATTTTTCAGGTGCGGCTTAAATTCGAGTAAATACGGTATGTTGGCGTAGGATGGTGCCATGCGGGTGCCCATAGCTGTACCCCAGATTTGTTTGTAGGTAATGCCTTCAAAGGAGAAGTAATTGTGGGTGGTGATATAGTTGGTAATGGCGACTAGGAAGGAGGTTGTTGGTTTGAAATCCATAGGGAGTCTGGAAAGATAGTGTTCAATAGCAGTAAGGCATGGGCATTAGGAATGTTAGTTTACAGGGAGGTGGAATAAATAGTGATGAACAGGGCACATCATGGTAAAGGGACAGGAACTGTGGAGAGCCTGTGGAGGAGATGGTTGGTATCTTTTATATAGGAGGATAGGTTCCAGGTGATAGGTTGAAGGTTTGGGCTATGAGAGCAGAGATTCTCTCAGTGGGGGCACAGTAACTGGCCATAATGGGTCATCCTGCGTGGTTGGGTTTATGGACTTTAGCAAGCATGTAGCAGGTGGGAGTGCAGGGAGTGGTAGGGGTAAGTAGAGAGATGGATTCTGGGATGGGCCTAAGGATTAGAGTAGTGATTAGAGATCCTGCTGGATTACTGGAATTGGGTTACTGTGGCAAGGTTTATAGGTGGAAGTATCTTACTGCTGACGGAGTACTTCCACCAGGTAATCCTTGCGGTTCAAAACAATGTTGGAGGAGACTTTGTCTGCAGGTAGAATTATAAGGTCGGGATCCATTTTTAGATGGTGGACTGCTGTTCTGTTTGCAGATGTAAGGTTAGTTTGCATGTTGAGGGATTTGGGGAATGATGGAGAGTCCCTCTCAAAATATACCGAGGGTCTCACTGAAGCTTTCATTGACTGTAATTATCCTCCCAGCCTTGTACAAAAACAAATCCCCAGTGCCTTATCTTTCCAGTTTCCCACCACCAACTCCCAAAGTCCCACAGTACGGCCACAGAGGAGCATTCCCCTCGTAACTCAGTACCATCCGGGAATAGAGCAACTGAATTTCATCGCCAGGGTTTTGATTACCTCTCGTCGTGCCCTGAAACGAGAAAGTTCTCGCCCACTATCCTTCCCACCCCTCCTACAGTGGTATTGGTACTCCACCGTTGGCCAAACCTACACAATACTCCATCCTTACACGGCCCCTCCTCCAAATCCCTTACCTCATAGCTCATACCCCTGTAATAGAACTAGATGCAAGACATGTCCCATAGATCCTCCTACCACCACCTACTCCTGTCTGTTCACTAACATCACCTATCCCATCAAAGGCAAGGCCACCTGTGAAACTAGTCGTTATGTGAGCTACTGGCTAAGCAGCAACCACTGTGCTGCATTCTATGTAGGCATGACTAGCAAGCTGTCTGTTCACATGAATGGCCAGCAACAAACTGTGGCCAAAAAACAAGTGGACTACCCTGTTGCTGAACATGCTGCCAAACATGATATCCCTCATCTCAATGACTACTTCACGTCCTGTGCCGTATGGATCTCTCACCAACACCAGCTTTTCTGAATTTGGCAGGTGGAAACTTTCCCTACAATACGTCCTACATTCCCGTAATCCTCCTGACCTCAACCTTCGTTTGTCACTGTCGTCACCCATCTAGCCCCCCTCCCTGTTCCCATTCCAGCACTACACAGCTGTCATTTCACCACCACACCCAGTTTTTTAATTTCTTTGTATTTCTCTCCTTTGCGCTTCTAACCCCCCTCCTCACCTTCTCTCCTGCCCTCCGTCTAAGCTGCAGCACTTCACTGTCTGCCACCCCCACCATACTATCCCTCCCCCCACCCTGCCTTACCCCCACCCAGTCGCCACTCCCATCATGCACTGGTGCTGCTGCTCACAGTGTGGTTTCAGCTGTCTGAGACTGCAGACGTGTGTGTGTGTGTTGCTGACAAAGGCCTTATAGCCGAAAGCTGTAATTGAGTGAATCTTTTTGTTGTGTCTATCGCAATTCAGCATCTTCTCTATATGGTGAGTAGCAACTTTCCTTCTCTAATATTGTTCCACATGGACACTTCCGCACAGTTTCCAGTTCTCTCCTATTAAGTCAAAGGTGATGCATTGCTGTCACCGTACTATGGTCCATCCTGATCCAGAGCTCTACCTCGATGCCCATCATGTAACTTTGGTCCCCTAGTTCCATTTCTTGGGTCTTCTTTTTGACGACTAGGTCACTCGGTTGCCCCATATCCATGTTGGCTGTTTCACGTAAACTCAATTTTCTTCGCTCCCTTGCCAACACCTCTTGAGGTGCGGGCATTCAACCCGTCCCTGCATTTACGAGACATTAGTTCCGTTGTGTGCGGACTATGGTTGTCAAGTTTATGAACTAGCTGCCCCTTTCACACTGCTCGTTTTGGCTACAGTTCACCATCATGGTATCCTTTTAGCCTTTGGTGCCTTTTTGCACTAGCCCTATCGATAGTCCTCTGGTTGACACTGGGATCCCTTCCATTTCAGTTTGGTGGTCCCAGCTCCTGGTTTCTTATGCCATCACTATCCATTCTTCCCCTGCTCACCGTTCGTATTCTATTTTTCTCTCTACTTCGGGTCATCACAGCCTGCCCTTAGGTGGGTTTATCGTTTGGGCTCTGTCTCACTTCTCATGCCATAGCTTCCATTTCCCCTCCTTGTCCTCTGCCCCACATTCTCTCCCGACCACCTCCCCTTGGTTAGTTCCTCAGCCATGGATTCTGAAGGCTCTCTTTCGGGGACTAAAAGCTCCATTGTTCCAATGGTGTTCTGTAGTCCCCCCCCCTCCCCGAATGTTCTTATGGGAATTTCAGGATGCCATCGTTTTTTAGAATGATGGCTCTGAATCGTCAGATCATATGGGCTATGCCTTCATGTCTTCTGTTGGCAAGGAACACCGTCTCTTTCCTGCCACATGTTTGGTGTTTACTGGGGAATTGGTGGCCACCTATCAGGCCCTCTTGTTTTATTAAACAGTCCTCCCTCACCCAACTTTTGTTATGTACGGACTCAATGAATGGCCTTCAGGCTATCGCTCAGTGTTTTTGCCACCACCCCATGATCTCTGCCATCCACAACCTTCTCACTGATCTTGGTGATGTTGCTTGTTTGGTTGATTTCCTTTGGGTTCCTGGCCTCATAAGTATCCCAAGTAATGAACTTGCTGCACATCTGCGTGGGGAAATGACCACCTACCCCTGTTTTCTGTGGCCATTCTGGGGGCGTATTTGCGACTTTACATCAAATTCCTTTTGGCTCAGTCATGAGCTGACTGTTGGGAATCTACCCTCCCTGTCTAATAAACTTCATGCCATCAAGGAGACTCCCACAATGTGACACTTTTCCCTATGCCTCTCTGTGCAGGAATCTAACATCCTCTGCTGTCTTTGTATTGGCCATACTAGGTTGACCCTTGGTTTTTAACTCTGCAGTGAGCCACCCACCCCTCTGTAGTTGTAGGGGTCCACCCATGGTGATCCAGAATTTGCTTGACTGCCTCCGCCTTTTGGCCCTTCAATGGCTAAATTATTTTGTTGTTGTTGTGGTCTTCAGTCCAGAGACTGGTTTAATGCAGCTCTCCATGCGACTCTATCCTGTGCAAGCTTCTTCGTCTCCGAGTAGCTAATGCAGCCCACATCCTTCTGAATCTGCGTAGTGTATTCATCTCTTGGTCTCCCTCTACGATTTTTACCCTCCACGATGGCCTCCAGTACTAAATCAGCGATCCCTTGATGCCTAAGAAACATGTCCTACCAACTGATCCCTTCTTCTAGTCAAGATGTACCACAAATTTCTCTTCTCCCCAGTTTTATTCAATACCTCCTCATTAGTTATGTGATCTTCCCATCGAACCTTCAGCATTCTTCTGTAGCACCACATTGTGAAAGCTTCTATTCTCTTCTTGTCCAAACTATTTATCGTCCATGTTTCACTTCCATATATGGCTACACTCCGTACAGATACTTTCAGAAAAGACTTCCTGACACCTAAAACTATACCCAGTGTTAACAAATTTCTCTTCTTCAGAAACGCTTTCCTTGCCATTACCAGTCTACATTTTATATCCTCTATACTTCGACCATCATTAGTTATTTTGTTCCCCAAATAGTAAAACTCATTTCCTAATCTAATTCCCTCAGCATCACCCAAATTCATTAGACTACATTCCATTATCCTTGTTTTGCTTTTGTTGATTTTCTTCTTACATCCTCCTTTCAAGACACTATCCATTCCGTTCAGCTGCTCTTCCAGGTCCTTTGCTGTCTCTGACAGAATTACAATGTCATCGGCGAACCTCAAAGTTTTTATTTCTTCTCCATGGATTTTAATTCCTACTCCAAATTTTTCTTTTGTTTCCTTTACTGCTTGCTCAATACTAAATTATTTAAGGGAATAAACTATATTTTACAGATTTTTCAATGGAAATTTATTTAGATTTGGTGTAATTTTTTGTGTCATATATTGTAAACACTAATTGTAACTATTCCATTTTCCAGATGAAAAGGTGTCACTGAAAACATATGAAGCATCACATGAAGGTCTCATTGAATCATTCATCGATAGATTCCCATCATCTGATGTTGACGTGATTTTGGAAGAGTTGTGGGAAAAGGACCAAAAATATTTTTGATGTGTCATGGTGTTATAAAATGGAAATGCTGTGATATCTGCATTTAAATAAAGTTATTTTTATGCTTTTAATATTTTATTGTTAGATGTTGTCCAAAACATCGACAGTACAAAAGAAATGTATGAGGTACATTTCAAAATTACTTCCAAAAACATTTCACGCACCTACACACATTCACACACAAGGATGTGAAGCAGCACTTGAAATTGAGCATCTTATATTGGATTAGGTTTGGTTTGCAGTGCCTGTCTCTGACTGCATTAATCAGATTTTCATCATACAGGGCAAGAAATTGCTTCTTGCTGCAGATGGTTCACTCACAGGTGACAAGATTGTGTCAGAGTGACTTTATGAAGAAGTGGCAGCTACTAAAATGTAGATACTTATGATGTTTAGTGGGCTTGATATGGACAGAAGTTCGAATGGAGAGATGCAGGTAAACATCAGAAGGGGGTATGCTGGGCTATGGACCAGGTGAAGTAAATGGACTTCCTCAGACCTCAGCGTGTTACCTTCTTAGAGGTTGCTCACCACCTCTCTAATGGCTACATTCAAGCCTCTGTCTATAGACTATCCACTAACCATCAACAATACCTGCCATCACGTCCACAATAAAAGGTATGGATGGAAGTAAAGTTCCTCTGTCCTGTTTATATGGTTATTGATGACTCAGCACTTCAGCTATTCAGGAAGTTGTTACTTGTCCTTGTACAGTCACATAAATTTCATTCAAGGAGTTTCCCGTAGCACTTTTTTACTGATTAAGTTGCAAAAAAATAATCTGAATTAAGATTTGTTCAGCCCACCAACCCCTTCCTGTCTCCACTTTCCCTCCTTGGAGGTCATTTTTATGACAGTGTATGCTGTATAAACATATTGACACAGGATCAGGAAAGAAAGATCTGTGCCCTTCAGACACAACTAGAAGAAATCAGAAATTAACTAACAAGGGGATCTTCCGGTCTTGGAAATTCGGTTCAGGATGAGACATCGCAGGTTAGCAGTATACCTTAAGGGTGTCCATTGATAGAAGCCTTAAAGCGCACTATCCAGAAAATTCTGAAAAGAAAGGGCTCTGAAGTTGAAATTGAAACGTAGCACATACACCTCTCATATTTGGGTCATAAGTAGCAAGGTTGCAGTTAAGTGAAGGAGGTCAGTCAGTAATGGGCTAGACTGTCATGTGGACGATCTGGTTTCTGGTCTACCTATCTGCTGGTTTAGTTCCATTTTATTTCGTAATTGTTTTAAAAATTATAACAACTGTTAAATAAAGTTAATGACATAAAGCATTATCAGTTAAATCATAATTTTTGTGTAATGGCTGTCGTAGTTACTTAAAATATGAATTACGTTCATCAGTATTTTCTTTTTAAGAAGTTGAATAACTTCAGATGCATTTTTAATGGAGGTAAATTAATTACAGCTCTCACAAAATTCTGAGTGGAGTTTCAATTATATAATTTTTTTTCTTTCTAGTATCATGTACATTTGTCAATTTCATATTTTATGTGTTAGCACCAGAATGATAATTGTCATAAAAACACTGAAAACAAAATATAATTTGGCAGCTCGCACAGTTTACAGAAACAACATTTATAAAATGTTTGTTGAAAAACATACTTTGTTCACATTCCTGAGAACTTCTCTTTCATCAGTAATCCTGGAAGCATACCAGGCACATCGGATCATTTCCTTAAAAATTGGCAATGATGGCTGATTGTATTTTTATACAGTCTCCACGAGAATTTATTTATCTATTATTTTCAATAAGATAAGCGCAGTTTTGTATACAATTTATCAGATTTTTTACTTGTCTATAAAAATACATGTCACTTGGTTGAACAAGTTGAGTATATTTCAGAGGAATCACCTTAATTGTACATGTTGTTTAATTTCTTCTCATCCTGAAAAAAATTCGTCGTATAATTCTGGCTTTACTTACCCACCACAAGAGTCAATAATTAACAGAAACTGTTCTTGACCCACATAAGACTTCAAACACCAGTTGAGAAAGTCGGTAGACATTTCTGTCATTAGCTTCACAGATTTGGAAGATGTTATTACAGCGTTTTTTATAATTTTGCTTATATTCTTTTACTGCCTTTTAAATTTTTTTTATTTACCTGGGGGAACTAAAGTTACAGGTTGCCTCGTTTAAACACACACACACACACTCGAGGTAAGATGTTTCCAGACAGAGAGCATATTGAATGGTATACGTATGCATCACTTTATTCATGTCATGTTTTGTAACAATGAAAATGCAGATAAAATACCTTTCGCACTATCCAAAATGTTTTAGCATTTAATATCTGTTGATAACTTGTATTGTACTTCTGATTCTGAAAATGTAAGCTTTAGTACAGACACTATAGTTAATATGTAATGGATGTGATAGCATATTTATAGCTGACTGTATGTAACTGATTGTAATTATAATGTAAATATTATAAATTGCTGGGTAATAGCCAAGGAAACTTTATTTTAATGTATCAATAATCTTTGCATATGGAGTGTCTGTCGTGCTGCAAGCAGATAGGAAGCAGATCAGCTTGAGTGATGAGAGTGTGGGAATGTTTGTTGGGCGCTCCCACAGACACGGTGTGCAGCTATGACCATGCCAATATATGTGCACCAAACTCATTAGCCTGCAAGTATTGAGAGCATGGTAGTTGTGGACAGCTGTAGGAAGTTGTAATTCTACCTACTGCCTGTCCCATAATGATTCGTGGCTCTGGAGATGACTCGGGGCTCTCGACCAGCAGCGGCAACAGTCGCAGCTTAGCATTGTCATCAGCTGCGTTCTTAGTCATCCGCACAGCTACAATATTGTAAAACTGATAAGTGACAAAGTATGACTAACCTGAATGATAACCTGCAATAGTTAAAATTTGTAGGGCACCTGTGGTCGTTGTCCTTGGGCATTATTACCAAACAGGGTCCCTTTCCTCTCCATGCAGCCATCAAGTGTCATAAAATGAAAATTGAATAACTATATACTGCCAGTTTTGTTTGTTTGCTAATGACCAGTTTGTCTAAATTTTCTGCCTCAGTAACTGTTTGTTCTTGTATTCCATAACAGAGGCTTAAGTAATTTAAAATTTTGGGTGTTAACTTCATTCACTTAAGGTAATATAAAATTTTGCTGTCAAAACTAATAACTAAAGATACAGCACAAATTACGAGTGTGCAATTTAATTTAGTCTGTGTTTAGCTTAGCGAGTGACTTCTGCTGGCTTGGTATGTATTTTGTCATAACATTAAAAGTAAAATCAGTAGCTCTTTTGCTTGAAGTAAATTCAACACAGTCTTTCAATAATTAAAAGTAAACTGCTTACTTTTTTCCAAATTTTGCATTATGTTATGCTGAGGTTACTGGAAGTCATCTTTTTTACATAACAAAGTTTTTGTTAGCTTTATTTAACCAGTAACTTCACTTAACTTTACTGTCAAAGTTCAGTATTTCAGAATAAGTATCTGCAAACTCAGTGGTTTCTGATCCATTTATTTTCTCATGAACTGTTGTGTTGTGGAAAGTGTGACAACCTGCTGTTGCCACACAAGTGATTATTTGTCTGTTTCTTTGCCATTATCTTTCTTAAGATTCTGGAGATTCATTGCCTTAGTGGGCTGCCGACTGCTTAATTATCACCTTTTTAGCTAATTCGTGTTTTTTTTAAATATTACTTCAGAAGGGTCTGTTGTACACTTTCTTCCTCCTAGCCAGTATTATTTTCCTTCGATGGTGATAGTCTTAACTCACTGTAAAATTTCATAAGGCATATGCGATCATGGTCAATTATATCGCAGTCCAGTAGGTTGATTACGAAGGTCTTTTGCTTCCTTCGAGAGCCAGACACTGTTGTATAGCAACTGATACTGGCCTACAGGCAAGAAAAAACAACAGAAATTTAAGTATTTTGTCAGAGAATCATGAAAATAGAGAGTAAAATAAATTTTTAAATACACTGCAATAAATACCTGTCTTATCATTCTTGATAACAAAATCTTTGTTGAAATTCAGTATTAGTTTTAACGTCTGGGTTTGAAAAGTGTCTGCAGCAGCCAAGGTTTCTTAGATTGTCACAGTTGCTTGTCTTGAAACAAATCCTGTCACTTTTTGCTGACAAATTCCGTGCTTAATTTGGTATCTGAACTCAGCTGTCACAAGCTTTAAATTCAAAATCTGGTAACTTTTGTGCTGCTGCTAAAACCCATTGTTGCAAGTTCCATGTAGTCCCTACTGATAATTTTCTTGGGATTCCACAAAATGATCATACATCCAGGAATTGATTACTGTGTACTTATCAAATTCATTGCCTCCTCCTTTTATTTCTTCCTCCCATTGGGATAAATATTCCCTCTTTCTTAACCAGTTGCATCTCCCCCCCTCCCCCCACATGGTGTGAGCATTTGCAATATTAGCAACGTTAATTTTGTATTCCAAAAAACAACGGTCTACTTCTCTTGCCCTTTTTTCTCCTGATTCATTTTAGCCGATGAACTATGGTCTATGAACTTTCCAAAAGGTTCATTTTCGAGAGCAAATTCACCATCAGTCAAAAATATTTTTTCACCAAACATGTCCATCAAAATTGCATCATGAGAAATTGTCACTGAAGATTCTGATGCTGTCAAATTATTTGCAGCAAGCAAGCTTTCATAATAAACAACCCCCCCCCCCCCCCCCCCTGCGGGTCTGGGGGTTAGAAAAGGCCGGAGGTATCCCTGCCTGTCGTAAGAGGCGACTAAAAGGAGTTCCCACTCTTCAGCCCTATGAGTCCAGGTCTCATTTTATGGTTTGACCTGCCGCTTTCCAAATTCAACAGAAGTGCGAGCCATTTGGGGAAGGATGCTTTACGTGGTGCACGAGTGATCCATAGTGCCCTTAGATTCAGTCACCTGAATCTCTTGTCATGGCTTTGAATCTCCACCTGCAATTCAAGTATTTGGGTGAGGACACTTTCCGTGGTATGTCATCTTCTCCCGTTGTCTCCTGTCCTCTTTCGCCGCCATGACAGTATTGGATTTCTCTGCGCCCAATATCCAGCACAGTAGCCAGTCCGTTGTGTTGGGGCCCTCATGTACCCATTTGGTGGTAGCCCCCTGACAACACAGAGACCGCACTGCTGATGCCTGAGCTGGAATATCCCCATGTATGCCAAGGAGTAGATGCCTGTCTTCCTGGGACATCAGGACTCCTGGCAATGGCCTTCAAGCCAGTTGGCCTTTGCTGTGGCTGGCGCCCATGGGGAGAGCCCCTGATCGGAGCGGATGGCATCAGGGCGGATGACCTGCAATGAAGCAGACTGTCATCTCTTGCTGGTGACCGTAAGACATCAGCAGTCTCTAAGAAGGGCAAGACCAAATACAATGCCGACATGACCCTAAATCGTTTCCCTCCCTCGCTACACCATGGGGGGAACATAGGGCTACAGAACGGAGAGAGCCATATTCGCCTCGGTTTTTAGTCTGTAGTAGAAGTGATGGGTTACTCCTTTCTATCTACGAAGCCTCAATTTTTCATTGAGTATCTTGAGGTTAAGTTTGGAGAAGTGACAGCACTGTCCACAATGTGAAACGGCGCCGTCTTGATTCAGACAGCATCCCCAGCCCAACCCTGAGTGTTAATTGCATGTGACAAGCTGGGTGATATTCCTGTTTCCGTTACTCTCCATAAAAGCCTCAACATGGTCCAGGGGATCATTTTCCATCGCGATCTCCTCTTGCAGTCTGACGCCGAGCTTCGCACCCATTTAGAACGGCAATTTCATCCAGCAAGTTTACAGGTGACCCAAAGACAACAGGGTTGCTACTGGGTCCTTCATCTTGGTCTTTGAGGGTGATTCATTGCCTGAAAAGATCAAGGTGATAGTTTACCGCTGTATCATTAAACCATACATCCCCTTATGTGGTGCTTTAAGTGCTGGAAATTTGGGCACGTCTTCCCGCTGCACTTCCAGCGCCACATGTTGAGACTGCAGACGTCCACTGCCCCCAGATACTCCATGTGCACCACCTCCCTCTTGTATCAACTGTGGAGAGCACCACTCCCCCTGTTCGCCAGATGCCCAGTACTCCGAAAGGAGCAGAAAATCGTGGAGTACAAGACCCTGGACTGGTTGACTTACAGAGAGGCTAAACATAAATTTGAAAGATGACACACCATTCGGTTGATGTAGACATATGCTGCAGAAATATCACCATCTCTGTCCCAAGTGCCAGTGGTTCCTCACTCTATGCCACGAACAGTGGACCCTCCGGGCCACCAGAATACATCCGCCCCCTTCCTCCGTTGCTCCCAAAGCACCTATTAAGGGAGCAAGGCCCCTCCAATTGCAGGGGACATCAGTCCCCTCTCCCCTCGTGCAGAAGCAACAGCCTCCTCCGGTTCCTCTTGTGTGGAAGGGGTCCCTTGGGGCCCTCTCTCCCAAGGTCTCCACTAATGCCATGGCGGACACTCGCCAGTGGCTCAAGGAACCAAAAGCTGCTGGATGAAGAGCTTCACGATCTTCCTGCATGCCTGAAGCTTCTTCGGAGAAATCTTCCCAGCAAGTCCCTAAAGAGAAGTGATAGGGTACCAGACCCCAACAGGTGTTCCCAGTGTTAACACAAATGGTGTGTTATCTACCAACACAAACGCGATTGTTGAGCACTATGCTCTTGCTTCTGTGTCGTAGGATTACCCCCCAGCCTTTTGCACTCTCAAATGGCGGATGAAAGGGAAAGTCCTCTCATTCACTACACACCTTGTGAACGCTATAACGCCTCATTTACATAGTGGGAACTCCTCATTGCCCTTGCACATTGCCCCGACACACCTCCGGGCTTTATCGGACCCACAGTCAGTCTCTCGTCTGACTACAAGCGGCATCTCCTCCTGATCTTCAACCAGATCTGGTGCAATGTCGTCTTTCCATTGCACTGGCGGTAGAGCACCATCATTCCAGTGCTCAAACCCAGCAAAAACAGCCTCACCAATGTTCTTTGTAAGCTGATGGAACATATGTTGTGTTGGCGGTTGGGTTGGATCCTGGAGCCACGTAGCCTACTCGCTCCGTGCCTGGGTTGCTCTACCACTGAGAATCTTGTGTCCCTTGAATCTGCCATCTGAACAGCATTTTCCAGACACCAACACCTTGTTGCCGTCTTTTTTGATTTACGAAAAGCATATGACACTGCCTGGCGACATCATACCCTTGCCACATTATTCAAGTGAGGTGTCTGAGGCCCACTCCCAATTTTTATACAGTGTTTCCTGTCGCTACATACTTTCCATGTCCAAGTTGGTGCCTCCTATAGTTCCCCTCATGCCCAGTAGAAGGGCTCTGTATTGAGTGTATCTCTATTTTTAGTGGCCATTAATGGTCTAGCAGCAGCTGTAGTGCCATCGTCGCACCCTCTCTGAATGCAGATGACTTCTGCATTTCGTACTGCTCCACCAGTACTGGTGTTGCTGAGCGGCGCCTACAGGGAGCCAGCCACAAAGCACCGTCATGGGCTCGAGCCCATGGCTTCCAGTTTTTGGCTGCAAAGTCATGTGTTGTGGACTTCTGTTGGCTTCATGCCGTTCATCCGGAACCAGAACTTTACCTTACTGATGATCGTCTCAATTTAATGGAGATATATTGATTTTTAGGACTGGTTTTCAATCCCCAATTGACTTGACTTCCTCACTTCCGTCAGCTTAAGCAGAAGTGATGGCAGCAGCTCAGTACCCTCCACTGCCTGAGCAACATGAACTGGGGTGCAGATCACTCTACACTGCTACAGTTCTACAGAGCCCTTGTTCAATCCTGCCTTGACTATGGGCGTCTGGTGTATGGTTCGGTGGCAACCTCATCTTTACTCAACCCAGTGCACCACTGTGTTGTTCGACTAGTGACGGGAGCTTGTAGGACAAATCCGGTGACCAGCGTCCTGGTGGAGGCTGGAATCCCTCCATTACAGGTCAGGTGTGCACAACTGCTCACCAGTTACGTTGCACACATTCATAGTTCTCCTGTGCATGCGAATTACCGTCTCCGTTTCCCACACACAGCGGTTCATCTCCTGCATTGGTGTCCCAAGTCAGGACTTACAATTGCAGTCTACGTCCGATCTCATCTATGTGAACTGGAGTCCGTGCCTTTACCACTTATACTTGAGGTCTATTTGCGTATACCTCCATGGTGTACACCTAGTCTGCAGCTTAGCCTGGACCTTTCACATGGCCTAAAGGACTCAGTTCACCCTCGTCTCTCTACTGTCACTTCCTTTCGATTCTTGACATGTACCGAGGCCGTGAAGTGGTTTACACAGACTGCTTGCTGGCTGATAGTCACGTTGGCTTCACATATGTCCATGGAGGACATATTGAACAGCACTCCTTGCCAAATGGCTGCAGTGTTTTCACTACAGATCTGGCGGGCATTTCTCGTGCTATTGAGCACATCCGTTCATGCCCTGGGGAGTCGTTCCTTCTGTGTACTTGCTCATTGAGCAGCCTACAAGCTATTGACCAGTGCTACCCTCATAATCCTTTGGTAGCGACCATCCAGGAGTCCCTCTATGCCTTCGAAAGGTCCAATCATTCAGTGGTGTGTGTGTGTGTGTGTGTGTGTGTGTGTGTGTGTGTGTGTGTGTGTGTGTGTGTGTGTGTGTGTGTGTGTGTGTGGACCCCAGGACACGTCGGAATCCCAGGCAACGAAGTTGCTGGCCAAACAGGCTACACAGAAACTGATTATGAAGATCAGCATTCCAATAACTGGCCTGCATTCATTTTTATGCCACCGTGTATTTCGGCTTTGGGAGACAGAATGGCACAGTCTCAGTATCAACAACAAACTGCATGCCATTAAGGAGACTTCAAATGTGTGGCAGTCCTCCATGCGGGCCTCTTGCAGGGACTCTGTGGTTCTCTGCATTGGTCATGCTTGGGCAACCCACATCTACCTCCTGTGCCGTGAAGACCCGCCTCAGTGTCAATACAGTGCCCGGTTTACATTGGCCCATATTCTGGTGCACTGTCCCTCTTTGACTGCCCTGCGACGAAATCTTCGGTTACTGGTCTCGTTGCCACTAATTTTATCTGACAACGCCTCATCAGCTGATTTAGTTTTACATTTTATTTGTGAGGTTGAGTTTTATCATTCTATCTAAGTTTTAGCGCATGTCATATGTCCCTCTGTGTCCTCCACCCTAGTGCTTTTAGGGTGGAAGTTTTAATGTTTTGCAGAGTGGCTGGCTTCTCCTTTTTATTCTCATGGTCAGCCAGCCCTGGTAATCTGTCTTGTTGTTTTAATCTCTTCTACCTGTTTCTTGCATTTCTGTGGGTTTCTTCTCCCCATTTTTCTTGTAATTTTTCCTTTCTCTCCGTTTTGTGTTGTCAGTCTCGCTTGTTTTATTCTGTCCCTTGTGGCATTGTTTTATTTGGATCCAGGGACCGATGACCCAGCAGTCTGGTCCCTTCCCCCCCTCTTTTCAACCAACCAATAAACAACTGCATCTTTTAACATCATGTCTGACCACTTCACTGTATAATGAATCTGCAGCTTCTGACAGTTTTGTGATGTCCTCATTGACAGACTTTTTAATTCACAGTATTGTAAAAATTCCAATAATATTTCACAGTACAGCATACTCTAATCTCTGCAAAAGTCAGCAATGAACTGGCACTATTGCAGGTAAGGCCATTGCTCGATTAGTTCTCTGCGGGCCTAGATGCTTCCTGACCGTCTGCCTGTCTGTATATAGAATAGGACGACAGCTATACTCTGCTTTTCCACAAAAACACTGGTTCCTCGAATTTGCAATGAATATTTGTAACCTTACCACAGCTTATATCTCACCCTATTTTGTAATAACATACTAATGACAGTAGTTACCTTCGTTAAAAAAAGCATTTGAAATTATTGAACTTTTTGAAAAGAGAGCAGTGACGAGAGTAATTCACATTTTTAGCCTATGATAGCCATTCCATAAAGAGAATAAAATTATATATGATTTAATTGATAATACTTTAGGTCATTAACTTATTAAAAAGTTGTAACTTTTAAAACAATGAAGAAAACAAAATGAAATCAAGCCTGTAGGTAGGATCAAACCCAGATCAGCTGTATGAGATTGTAAGATGTATATTAGTTATGCTAAAAACCTCAGAACTTCTCTCTTTTCCTAGTGTGCTTTAAGGGGGCAGGGGGGGGGGGGGGGGGGGAGTTTGCTAGTAAGGGGACAAGAAGAAAGAATATTCCCTCTGAGAGTTTCATTTTGGACACAAAAAACATGTTTCACTAGTTGCAAAGATTGAGTGGAAAGGACCTTCTGACAGAAATAAGTGTACAAAACATACAAGTGACCAGTTATTAGTAGGAAAGCCAGAGGTGTTGAGAAGAAAAAGAAGAAAGACAACGGAGCCACTGCTGCTAGTAGCCATGGACAGGATGTAGGCCCTCAGTTACAGAGTTCCTAGTCACTAATATCTTCAAACCTAGTGCAGAGCTTAGATATGTGATAACAGACCTAGGGCATGTATATCCAGGTCACTGAGAAGTATGGTGAACAATAAAATAAGCATTAGAGACAAAAGAGCAAAAGCTAGAAGCAGTACAACCTAGAATTAGCGAGCTGTGTTACTGAACAAACATCTTACACAAATTGATCAAATGTTTGAGTGAATACTGTAATGTTTTAACACTATTTAAGAACAGATGTAACATCTCATTACTGTACGAATCAGCATAGTCTGTTGCAATCTGGTGTTATGCACTGAGGAAATACAAGTTTTGCAAAGGAGTAATTGAAATTTCGAAAACTAGCAATACTGGTATGAAAACTTCCAGGACAATGTTTAAAGAACTTACAATTATCTGTTCCAGGTGTGTAATACTAATGAACTAACTCCCAATATCATGGCTTTTATTTTTTCTTGTTATTAATTTATATGAATGTTTTATTTTCCTCATTAGTAATAAGAAATTTGTACATCCCCCAGAACAAGGCAAAGATAGGTTTTTAAAATTATCTTTGTAACAGAAGAGCAATGTCTGGAGAATATTTTCTTCTCTCTCTCTCTCTCTCTCTCTCTCTCTCTCTCTCTCTCTCTCTCTCTCTCTCCTTTTTTTTTTTTTTTACAATGTTTGTTTCATTTTCACTTGAGAATACTTATGTTTAAGATCTCTCATAAGAACAACATGTAATTTTTACTCATGTATCAATAATGTGTGTATAAAAATGCAAGAATATAATAAAGTTATCATAGCCCCAAGAATATTTTTATTTATTATGACAGTATTCCTTCACAAGCACGACTTTTGCCTGCAATAATAAGAGGCAGTAATTTCTTCCATCCTGCAAGACACATACATGTACTAATCATCAAGATTTAGTGGATGGACTATATGATCGGTAACCACAGAAGATAAGAGGTAAGTTAATGATATCAGCGGAACATAATAGTGACTTACATTATATATATATATATATATAAAACAAAGATGAGGTGACTTACCGAACAAAAGCGCTGGCAGGTCGATAGACACACAAACATACATACAAAATTCAAGCTTTCGCAACAAACTGTTGCCTCATCAGGAAAGAGGGAAGGAGAGGGAAAGACGAAAGGAAGTGGGTTTTAAGGGAGAGGGTAAGGAGTCATTCCAATCCCGGGAGCGGAAAGACTTACCTTAGGGGGAAAAAAGGACAGGTATACACTCGCGCGCACACACACATATCCATCCGCACATACACAAATAATACGTAACCCACTTCCAAACCATAACAAAAAAAAATTTTTTTTTTCCGCTTTCAACACTACCGCTGCTATAAAATCCACCGTTTCTAGTTCACAAACAGTTCTTTTCACCTATTAAACAACCATTTCGGCTAGTTCTAATAACTTTTGCTATATTTCCATTTCCGTATTTCTCACATCACTGATCATTTTTAGCCGCTTCCCATAGGTTTTAACATCATTATTTCTTCGTCAGTCAATTGTTAGCCTCATTTTCATAATCTGCTACCACAAAACCACTCCCTTTAATACATTTACTCGTAGTTTTTTCGAAATTTTCGCGAATTTCTCCACCCTTTAACGTGTTTTGGTGGCAACACAACCACCTAACCTTTATGCACATCGTTGTCTACCAACCCAAGTTCACCACAGGATCAACGCAGCCCAGCGTTAACCAACACTTTTTCGCCTTTTTTCACACCAGATCTCCAGTTGCTTTCTAGTTCACCTTTATCTCTACCCATATATATTTTTTTCTTTTTTCATTTTCATTTCAGCCTCATGTTACACTTTCCACCTTCTAATACCATGTCACCCTCACAACACCCCCACAACGACCCCATTAAGTTTTATTTAGATTCCCTCCGCAAACATGCCTTCGCCCTAGCCAGATTACGCTCCCATATTTTATTTTCTCAGGCTTGTCTGGCATTTGGCATTACCCCCAAAGGCCTCAGACTTAAAGTTCCCATCTCTGGCTGCAACCCTTCTTTCCATCAGTCCCTAATCCAGTTTCAAACTGAAAAATCCATTGCCCTCACCCACCTAATTCTTCACCTACACATCAACTCAGCCAATGAACACACCTGTCAACTCCTATCCTTAATAAAAGTCCTCAATCTTTCCTCTCCCACATCCACACCGGCTATTCAGAGCATCCTCCTACAGGCCAACCGCAAATTAGAACAGCATGCCACCCTTCACCTCAAAAAACTATCCAATCTCCTGGTTTCCCACCTCTGGAAAGGCAACTCACTCACCCTTCACGACCTTTCCAGCATAAAAAAAAAAGGTGTATGTGCGGATGGATATGTGTGTGTGTGTGTGTGTGTGTGTGTGTGTGTGTGTGTGTGTGTGTGTGTGGGCGCGCGCGCGCGATACCTGTCCTTTTTTCCCCCTAAGGTAAGTCTTTCCGCTCCCGGGATTGGAATGACTCCTTACCCTCTCCCTTAAAACCCACATCCTTTCGTCTTTCCCTCTCCTTCCCTCTTTCCTGATGAAGCAACCGTTTGTTGCAAAAGCTTGAATTTTGTGTGTATGTTTGTGTTTGTTTGTGTGTCTATCGACGTGCCAGCGCTTTTGTTTGGTAAGTCTCATCATCTTTGTTTTTAGATATATTTTTCCCACGTGGAATGTTTCCCTGTGTGTGTGTGTGTGTGTGTGTGTGTGTGTGATAATTGAACAATTGACTTTTTCTTAAGCACAAAGTTTGCTGCAAAATCGGACATTCTAAAAAAGCTATATTGATAGAGTAAGGAACCTTCAGGATTTGTACATTGCAATGTATTTTTCTTATGCTGCGAGAAAGACTGTTCATGGCACCAATTTATCTACTGGTTTTTATTAATTTTTTCCATAATTGCTAGCTGACCAAAAATTACCCATTGTTGATCATAATACAGAAGGTGCAATCAGCCAGGATGATGGTGTTTTACGTGAACAGACAAATGAAAGCGAAGCTCCAACCGTGCAGCTAGCAGAAAGTCGACATAAAATCAGAGAGAAGTATCAAAGACGTAACAAATGACCGCACAGATACACAGACAACCTATTACGATACCATGATGACTATCAATGAGACTTTCACGCATCTCCTTAAGTGATATATCATTGCTGAATGAAACAGAGGAATGTGAAACTGTAATGTATTTTGACAACATAGGACAGACACCAATTATCGGTAATCTGAATAGTAACATGCAAACGTACAGCTGACAGCAATAATAATAGTACAATCAGTGCACTGTTACAGCAATCACTGACAACTATGAACATGAAATTCAGTACAGTTACACAACAGCTTAGTAACTCGAACACACAATGTAGTGATTTGTCACAAGGTTTTTCAGATTTCAAAAAAGGAACAAAAACCAGGTACTGGAAGATTACCAATACAGTGTCACACAAAAATTCAATGGTCTGACAGAAAAGTTACACACAGAAGTATCTGATAATTTGAAAGAAATGAAAAAAACAAAACGGGAGATTATTTCTGACGTTAAAGAAAGTATTGATGTTTCGAACGAAAAAGTGGTTTCCATTAGCGACAATCAAGAACACGTAGAAAGTGAGTTAAAGAAAGTCATGGACACGAATAACAGTATAAGAGTAAATCAAAACCAAATGTGTAATACTGTAAGGGAAATGACCACTACTGTCAACAAGGACTATGAAGATTTACCATTGGCAGTAGAGGAGCTAACATTAAGAGTAGAAAGCTTGGAATTAGTCTGAATGTGCCAGAAGAGACAGAACTCGGATAAGAAAAAATTTAAATGACATAACCAAATGAGCAGAAGCAGGTACCTTAGATCAAAGTAGTACATTAGCGCAGAAGGTAGTATCTGAATGCAAAGTATATGTAGACATGGTAGAAGAGGCCATGAAGAAAAGTGGAACCAAATTATCAAATGAAGGAGGTCATGTTGCCAATATTCAACTACCTGTGCCCAAGATGTATGCGTGTAATATTTATCCACATCTTGTTACAAGCCTGAAAAAGAGCACAAGTGAAGGTTGCAAAATTCATAATTTACCTACAGTAATACCTACAACACTTGCGTAATTGCCACACAGTGCTCCGCACACTTGTAACAACACAGCAATGTCAGATAAAGCCAAATGTATAACATCCAACATCACTGATGGACTGTGTAGACACAGGCAGTTTCCCTTTTATTCGACAGATTGAAAGTGGATGAAGTCTGTAGTTTTTATCAGTGTGTTCCACAACGTATTTCCGTGTAACTCGGCAGAGGCTCAAAAGATAATATTTGTTGTTGGTTACACCCAAGGTGACGTTCTTTTCAGGGCCACTGAAATGGCAGAATGTTGTCACAGTTACAAGCGATTTGATCGTGCTTTCCTAGATGAGTACTGGTGGGAAGCTGTTCTGTGAGGTTATTTCAAAAAGTATTTAAATAAGATCAGACATTGGACCAATCCCATATCACAGTTGGATGTATTGAAGATATTAAAGAGCCAATTTCCGCCACACACAAGGGAAAAATTAGTAACCACACCAGAACAAGACACTGAGTACTTTTTGTCGGTTTTAGATTCCGTTGACCTGATTTATGAACCAATATATAAATAATAATGTTATTTCACAACAAGAACAGTAACCATATCTGATACAGTACATACAGAAAAGGAATGGGTATGGTAATGGAAATGGGAAAAACAAAAGATTTAAGCGAGGTTATCAGAACAGGAACAATTACAACGGACAAGCAAACTACGGTCCAACCTTTGGACAACATAATAGTGCGAACTATAATTTCACAACTACCAACATGAATTCGCACGAAAATGGGTCACATGCAGCCAATGACACGAATTGGTGTAACACAGCACACACTGTACAGCATGCTGAAATTACTCGTCCCCGAGGTCAATGCTCCTGCACTGATGTAAAAACTCCAACCGGCTGCAGTGAGGCCCCACACTGCTGACCAGGTAGGGAGTGGGAGCAATACACTCATAAAAACATGTTTTGTGAGATAAGACGAAAAGTGACTCAAAAGATGATTTATACCGACATGAGGGGAAGTTCAGGAAAACTTGTACGAAGAGCAGCTACAGGCAGTTATAAAGACAACGATATCTGACATGGAAGTACACTCAGTTCTAGACACAGATGAAATGACTGACTTAATGTCAGCTGAATTTTTCCAAGAGTAAATTGTTTGATTGGGATGGACATGTTTAGAACTTATAAGACGCAAATTGAAATAGGAAGTGGTAAATGCTACTTCAATGTAAATGAACAGGTATTTTCTGTCAATGTAATAAAAACAGCAGACAAGAAGAACAAGTAGTAGTCTGATGTTACAGTTCAATTTGTATTTTCTACTGTATTATTTGTAAACACTCACTATAATGAACAAATGTCAGAACTGTATGTAAACTATGAAGTTGTAGAGCAGAAGGTGAGCGAGCCCAGCACATTAAGTGAACAGGAACTTACAGATCTGTTATTCAAGTATGAACATGTATTTGGAAAACAACCCAGAGTGCTCAAGGATTATCAGTACAAAATGGACGTTTATCCACATGAAACGTTTTGTGTATCATCATATCCCATTCCTTGGACAAAAAAAAGGGGGGGGGGGAGCATTAGTCAATGGAAGTGTCCGATTCCACCAGTCTGCTCTGACCCGTGACATAAGGGTGTTTTGGTGTGTGACTTCATTACAGCATGGTGTTTATGAGTTGGTTGTGTTTGTAGATGTCGTCTTGTGTTTTATGGTGCCGTGTGTGTGTGTGTGTGTGTGTGTGTGTGTGTGTGTGTGTGTGTGTGTGTGTGTGTGTTGGTTTTTTTGGTATCAATAGTTGTGGTTGACCCATATAAGTCCCATGATGTGACCGATACCCATTTTCGTAGTTGTAAGTGTTGGTGTTTATGTATCATCGTCTGTGCAGAGCAGAACTTGTGACACCCACTGTGACCTAATCGCAATAATGAGCTACGTCAGCAGACGAGGTGAAAGCAATGACTCGCGCACATGCACATGTTGACTTGGCCGCAGGAGGTTTAATTATTAGAAAGCTGACACAATTAAACACAACTTGCCCACACACTGTTTCCAAAAAATGAACAAATATTTGTGGAGGAATCCAAGGTACAACACACAATGACTTTACTGTTTCACGCTATGTGAAAAGGACGTCGCATGAGTTGCAGCGTTGCAGTTCCTTTCTGTGTTTTTTACCAGCACCTGCCTGTGAACTCGTCAAAGCAAATCACCGGTAGGAAAGCCGAGCAGAAACCTGCCGTACTGCGACTCGCACCAGGCTGCATACAATGTAACTGTTCTAAGAATCAGGAAAGGGTCTTAATTTCGAATGAAAAGTCGAAATACTGGCAAAACTTTGGTAGATTCTGAAGTTGAGAATTACACATTCATGGACAAGCCCGGGCTAATCCTGACACATCCATGCACAAATCCTTTCATTCACATTAGCAAGTTTACAGAAACGTATTTCCCGAAATCTGAACAGCTACTAAACATGGATTGTTCTTAAAAAAAAAGTGCTTGCCACACTATTAAATTTATTGGTGTCTAATGCACTCAAGTTTATGGTTATCGATCTGCTCAATATGACATGTGGAATTACTGTCTTTTCTCATACACAAATTACTTAAAAAATGAATACTTTCTAAAGAAAGAGAAAACACACGGGAATAAATTTGCCTTCACCTTAAACCACATTTCAAGTATGTAGCACAACTAAAACTGGTAAACTATAACTTCCTTCGGAACTCATACTACACACGACCGTACCATTGAAAGGCTGGTATCCGACTACTTTAGACTGCTGTAAGCATTCTTTAACTCTAATAGAAGAGACGCACAAAGAATACTCCACTCTGTTTTTTCAGTTTTCTTTACGGCCAATTAAAAAAAAAAAAAAAAAAACATTATGCTCCCGCAATCAACCGCGCTTTTCATGACTAACCAATCAACAAATAATACACTTTCGAATTGTACTTTTCCCAAAATAAATATTTAACATTCTGATATTTTATTTATACTTTACATTATTACCTACATTCATTTGCACTCAAATTAGCTTTCCTTTTACTTTAGATTTACTTAACATATTATAATACAAAATTCCCCATCCTCTGCATTCACACTGTCTTTAAAAATACCTCACACTAGTTCGTAGGGTGTTTGTCAATATAACAATGATCTACATATTTACTTTAGACCACATTCATGTATCATTCACACTATTAAAAACATTTACAACACTGTAAAAACATAAATAAATAAAAAGGTCTTCAAGAAATAAACAGAACAATTCACAAAAATATTCTCTTGACCTGTTTCTGGAATATCTCTGTCCGCTACGGTACTCAGGTGGTTGAAAATTAGAACTACGTACTCGACTGAACCCGCTTCAGATCATCTGTCATCATGCACATGAGTCATTCTCCTGATACACAGGCTCCAGACGGGAGCGATATAAAGGCACCTCACACCCCCTATGATTGTAAATTTTTTTTCCAAAAGTTTAGAATTATACAAAATTATCGATCCTGGCTTCAAATTTTAAATCTTTCAAAAATTTCTCATTCTTATAAACTAAAATTACAAATTTCTTACTCTAGACTTGGCAGTCTACAACTAACCTAGCCTAATATTTTAATTTCTTTATGAATAATCGTTTCTTACTTGACAAAATTTATACAAATTTTCAACATTTTAATAACTTTTGAAGTTACCCTTTTTTCACATTTTTATTTAAAGGCACTGCAATTTTGTGTCCTTCCATTTACGAGGGCAGTTCAATAAGTAACGCAACACATTTTTTTTCTGAAACAGGGGTTGTTTTATTCAGCATTGAAATACACCAGGTTATTCCCCAATCTTTTAGCTACACAACACTATTTTTCAACGTAATCTCCATTCAATGCTACGGCCTTACACCACCTTGAAATGAGGGCCTGTATGCCTGCACAGTACCATTCCACTGGTCGATGTCGGAGCCAACGTCGTACTGCATCAATAACTACTTCATCATCCGCGTAGTGCCTCCCACGGATTGCGTCCTTCATTGGGCCAAACATGTGGAAATCCGACGGTGCGAGATCGGGGCTGTAGGGTGCATGAGGAAGAACAGTCCACTGAAGTTTTGTGAGCTCCTCTCGGGTGCGAAGACTTGTGTGAAGTCTTGCATTGTCATGAAGAAAGAGAAGTTCGTTCAGATTTTTGTGCCTACGAACACGCTGAAGTCGTTTATTCAATTTCTGAAGAGTAGCACAATACACTTCAGAGTTGATCGTTTGACCATGGGGAAGGACATCGAACAGAATAACCCCTTCAGCATCCCAGAAGACTGTAACCATTACTTTACCGGCTGAGGGTATGGCTTTAAACTTTTTCTTGGTAGGGGAGTGGGTGTGGCGCCACTCCATTGATTGCCGTTTTGTTTCAGGTTCGAAGTGATGAACCCACGTTTCATCGCCTGTAACAATCTTTGACAAGAAATTGTCACCCTCAGCCACATGACGAGCAAGCAATTCCGCACAGATGGTTCTCCTTTGCTCTTTATGGTGTTCGGTTAGACAACGAGGGACCCAGCGGGAACAAACCTTTGAATATTCCATCTGGTGAACAATTGTGACAGCACTACCAACAGAGATGTCAAGTTGAGCACTCAGTTGTTTGATGGTGATCCGTCGATCATCTCGAACGAGTGTGTTCGCACGCTCCGCCATTGCAGGAGTCACAGCTGTGCACGGCCGGCCCGCACGCGGGAGATCAGACAGTCTTGCTTGACCTTGCGGCGATGATGACACACGCTTTGCCCAACGACTCACTGTGCTTTTGTCCAATGCCAGCTCACCGTAGACATTCTGCAAGCGCCTATGAATATCTGAGATGCCCTGGTTTTCCGCCAAAAGAAACTCGATCACTGCCCATTGTTTGCAACGCACATCCGTTACAGACGCCATTTTAACAGCTCCGTACAGCGCTGCCACCTGTCGGAAGTCAATGAAACTATACGAGACGAAGCGGGAATGTTTGAAAATATTCCACAAGAAATTTCCGGTTTTTTCAACCAAAATTGGCCAAGAAAAAAAATGTGTTGCATTACTTATTGAACTGCCCTCGTAATAATTGTATTTTATCCTACCTTAGCACAAGCACATCACTATAGTCATCACATAATTTTGCCAATTTTTTGATTATGGCACCTTTGCATTGTAGTGTCCATAACATTCCTCCATTCTCCACATATCTGTCCTTCCAGGGTTTACATGCAACATTGTCCCTGAAACTATACTTCCATCTAAGACTACTTTCTTTACATATATCCTAATATACAATCACTTATTATTACAAGAAATTATTTACAAATTTTATATTTTGTTTAACATGATTTGAAATGAAAGTAAATTAACAGAGTAATTTTTTCAAGAATTGATTTCCTGTGGAAGATTTCATGAGTTTTTTTAAAAAAACTATTTGCAATTGAAAGCAAAAGTTACAATTTTTCCTTTGATAATAAATGTTCTTCAGCTTTATCCAGATATATTTTTTATCAACTGCACTTATCACATCTGGTTACTTTCATTTCCCTACATTAACATACTTATGTCGCCACTTCACTCCATTACAATTTGACCCCCATTTCTCTCAGCATAAAACTTATTTCATCATAAGACACCATAATGCCCTTTGAGGCTCTCAAACACTTTACCTTCACTGATGAAGAAGAAAATTAAAGATGATAGATTCAGTTCAGAATGACAGAAGAGCAAGATTGACAATACGAAAAGAAACTGAAGCAGCATTGTCAATAACTTGACCACCTGGTGTTCATCAAACACCTAACATTGTATAGGTTGTAATGCCCCCTGAGGCCTACAGGCTTAGCTCACATCTAATTCTGGACTAATGTATCTTTTCAAATTGATAACAGTTCTTATGCCCAATGGTTTCATTTTCTCAGGGTCCACCCCCAAATCATTCCCATACTCATTGTAGCCCTCTAAATCTTCGATCCTTCTATGATACCTAATTGTTGTACTTGCTACTTATTATTTAGTCAAATTATTTTTCCGAAAAAATGGTGCAACCATATCTTTCCTATTTATTTCAAAAGTTACTATATTTTCATTAAAATTTAATCTCCCTTTGTACTGGTTAAAGAAATCTATGCCAACTAGCATACTAGCATTTTTAAACATAGAGCAAGGATTATAAGGACGTTATGGAGTACTTTCACACCATTTATTTACACTGCCAATAGAACTCTTGTTTAACCTTTTTTTTTTTTTTTTTTTTTTTTTTTACTATAATTATCTACACCCCCATTACTGGCGTTATTACAAGTTAATTTCTATTTGGCTACAATTCTAACCGACTTATAATACAGATTTTTGCAAAATTACCCACATCGTTTTTCTCTTCCATACTAACAATTCTGTCCACTAATGACGAATCAAATTTTTTTTCCGGCATTTCCCCATTCTCCCTTTTCTCTCTCCCTCCCTTTTTTCCACAATTACTTGGCTGACCTCCATTTTGGTCATCATTTTCCTGCCTCTTCCTCATAGTCTCACAAACGTCATCATTAATAGATTTCTTCTACACTGAAATCACTATTCTCCTGTAATTCTGCATCTTCTGTACTTTCTCCTTCCCCAGAACATGACTCGACTTCAACTTGGGTGCCAAAGACTTTCTGACAATCAGGTTCTGTCACATTTTCCGCTGATAAATCACCCATTTCATCTGCAATACAGTGCTTATTTTGTTTATGTCTGTCCAAAACCTCCATTAAATCTACATATTTTTATGTAGCTTGTTTCATCTGTTGTTACTATGTTCTTTTGCTACTCGCTTATAATTGCTGTCTGTTTTGTGCTAACACATACAAAGGGTTTTGCTAGTGGGTTCAAATTACTACTTCCCATCTTGTAAATGCTAGCCCTTTCACATATGGCATTTAGTTTAATGGATTCTGGGATTCTGTACCATTTCTTATGTTTAGCCCCATTTGCTGTCGCCTTGGCACAATGTCATCCTCCCGCACCGGAGAATACAATCAATAATTGTGCACCTTCTCCCCATTATATCACCTATCATTTGCTGGATAGCGTCACCTCCTGGCAGCTCTACTCCTGCTGTTTCCACATTACATGCCAATTCTGCTAACATTTACATTCTGCCGCGGTTATGCATTATTCGGTGGTCTAACATTACGATTTGCATGCTCCACCTCATGCAACAACTTCTCAACTCTCTCCAGATAACTAATGAATTTATGAATGTCATCCCTCAGAGCTGCAATAATTTTGTTTCGCTAGTTCATGGGCAGTCTACCTTCCAGGTCCATAACAATTTATAGTTTAAATAAGACAAATTGGTCATCCACTTAAAGGCAAATGTTCTTACACTTTCCTTTCTGGGCTATAACTCTTCCCCAGCCCAGAAACTATTTTGCAACTCCATTTATTTTTGCTTGCCCCAGCATTCCTTAAAAAACGCCTCTTTAAATTTATCTAAAGTAAAGTACTGTTCAGTAGTGATAATCCCCCAAATTCTAGCCTCTCCCAAAAATTTAGACATAATAAACCCTATTTTTTGTCTGTGTCACCACAGACTATGTAGAACACATTCAAAGACATTTCAAAATTCTTTTGGATGTACATTTCATGTTGGATCAAAACGTAAAAACTGCCTGTTAGTGACATATAGTATTTCAGACAATTCTGCTACAAAACTACACCCACTACTGTTAGTTCCATGTTTGAGGTTAGTTTCAACTTGGCATAGCTAACTGCTATGCTCATCCAATTTATTTTCAACCTCTTCTACCTGGTTAGTTAGCTGAAAAACATTTTCTTCAGATGCACCCACTCAGTCAGATACACTTTTTACTTCATTAATACATTTGGCATATTCAGAACTGGTTTTACTTTCTAACAATTTGCTCTACCACCGCTATTTTGGCGTCTACTTTCTGCACACTTTTTCTTATCAAATCTACCCTTTGTTTGTTTCCAATAGCAACTTTTTTCAAGGCATTTGTTAACTCACTTTTTACAGTTTTAATGGATTGTTGGTAGTTATTCTCAACCTGAGAAATTTTGCCATCCACTTTACTTTCTAACAACTTCAAATCATTTTTCCACATTTCTTTTAAAACTGCTGTCTACTTTTCAAGTTTTTCCATAAAATCACTAGTCTACTTTTTGAGTTTTTCATCAAGTTTACTGATTTTCTAACCAATTGTTTCAGCCATATTGGCATATTGTTTTATAGACCCCATTAATGCTGCAAACATTTCTCGCATATTTCCAGGTTCTATTTTCTGCATTACTGTTTCCTGTTTACCTCGTTTCATCAGTACTAAACCAAATTTGGTATTCACATTTGACACATTTGATTCAGTAACACTATCAACATTGTCATCATTCAATTGGTTGTTACTGATTTCATGCTTAATGTCACTTTCAGGATTTACATTATCTCCACTAGTTACATTAACTGACATACTTGAAGCAGATTTTAGTCCACTGTCCATAAATAACAAAGAAATATAGTCAAAAACCTCCTCTTTTGCTTTTTCATCTACTCCTCCTTTGTTTAGGCATGCTAGTTTGTGAAGCACTAACACTGAATGATAGTTTGATTGATTGATTTCTTTATTAATCCATGTAACAATTTACATTATGTGGATTTCGTCAGCAAAATCATATAAAATACAATATACCTACAATTTATACACATAAAATTAATATTTACACTCATTTTTAAAGTATCTTAGATTAGTTTTATATCCTTATGTAATTTTCTTATAGTACTGTACAATTCTGGATTTCATATTATAATTATTTCCTCATGTATTACAATGCAGGCTACTTTAATTACACTACATGTTTTAATTCAGATAGTCCATTACTGTGTAATAACTTTTATTTAATAAAAAAAATTTAATTTTGTTTTGAACTGTCCAAGTGTGTCAATATCTTTTATATTATGGGGTAATTTATTATACAGGGTGATTCAAAAAGAATACCACAACTTTAGGAATTTAAAACTCTGCAACGACAAAAGGCAGAGCTAAGCACTATCTGTCGGCTAATTAAGGGAGCTATAAAGTTTCATTTAGTTGTACATTTGTTCGCCATTTCAGCCAATAAAGTTTTTGGTCCCTTTTTCTTCGAAGGTGCTACTGTAACTGGACTACAGTATCTGGAGATGTTAGAGAATTGGCTGTTCCCTCAGCTCGAACAAGAAGCACAACAATTCATATTTCAGCAGGATGGAGCACCACCACATTGGCACTTATCTGTCCGTAACTACCTGAACGTCAACTACCCGAGGCGATGGATCGGCCGCCAGGCAGCCCGTGACAGAGCACGTCATCACTGGCCTCCAAGAAGCCCTGATCTTACCCCCTGCGATTTTTTCTTATGGGGGTATGTTAAGAATATGGTGTTTCTGCCACCTGTCCCAGCCACCATTGATGATTTGAAACGAGAAATAACAGCAGCTATCCAAACTGTTACGCCTCATATGCTACAGAGAGTGTGGAACAAGTTGGAGTATCGGGTTGATATTGCTCGTGTGTCTGGAGGGGGCCATATTGAACATCTCTGAACTTGTTTTTGAGTGAAAAAAAACCTTTTTAAATACTCTTTGTAATGATGTATAACAGAAGGTTATATTATGTTTCTTTCATTAAATACACATTTTTAAAGTTGTGGTATTCTTTTTGAATCACCCTGTATAATTTAATGGCATTGTACAACAAGCTCTGCCGAGTTTTAACTTTATTGTTCGTCTCTAGATGCAGATTGTATTGGTTTCAAGTTTCATAGCTGTGTACTAAAGAATTTTTAACATAACAGTCAATTTTTTTTTACATACATAATACTTTGAAAGATGTATTCTCAGGGGACTTCCAGCTTTTGGAAATGTTCAAGGCAGTGAGCCCTACTGCCACTCTTGGTTATTATACGAAATGCTCTGTAATTTGAGAACTATTTGAATATTTTTACTGTTGACTCCCCAAAATATTATTCCATAGGTAATAATAGTGTGGATATAGAAAAATATACAGATCTGACACATGTAGTATCACACACTGCAGTCAGAATTTTAAGAGCATAGCATGCTGTAGCGATTCTGTTACTAAGTATTTTAATATGTTCTTCCCACTTTAACTGACTGTCAACATGCATACCAAGAAATTTTCTGTAGTCTACACATTCTATAGTTTCATTGTTTAACTTAAAGTTGTTATAGTGTGGTTTTTTGCAGACATAGAAGTAAACAGCATTTTTCTTTTTTTTTTAATTTAGTGTTAGTTTCTTATTGGATGCACACTCACGTACACTGTTTACTGTTTGTTCGGCTTTTTCTTTCAGTGCATCTGGTGATCTGTCACTGATTAGAACATTTGAGTCATCTGCAAACAATATTGTTTGTCCATGCTTGATGATCTGTGGGAAGTCATTTATGTAAATGAAGAATAGTATTGGGCCAAGGGCAGTACCCTGTGGGACACCTGTATTTACATAATTTGGGAGGAGGAGGATATTGGTGTTTAACGTCCCGTCGACAACGAGGTCATTAGAGACGGAGCACAAGCTCGGATTAGGGAAGGATAGGGAAGGAAGTCGGCCGTGCCCTTTGAAAGGAACCATCCCGGCATTTGCCTGGAGTGATCTAGGGAAATCACGGAAAACCTAAATCAGGATGGCCGGACGCGGGATTGAACCGTCGTCCTCCCGAATGCGAGTCCAGTGTGCTAACCACTGCGCCACCTCGCTCGGTACTACATAATTTGGGTCTGAAGTATACTTTACAATATAGTTTGAGCAACTTGAAATATGTGTGATTTCAGTTATCTTGCTTCTATTTTTTAGATATGACTGGAACCACTTTTTCACAAGTCCCCTTATTCCCAGTTCATCTAACTTATTTAACAATATGTTGTGGTCTACTGTATCAGACACTTTAGTTAGATCAAGAAATATACCTGTTGTGTAGTTCCCTTTATCTAATGCTTCTAGAATGTGTTTTGTGAGATGTGCTGTTGCTGATTCTGTGCTTTTCCCTGACTGAAATCCAAACTGGCCAACAGACAGTAAGTTGTATTTATTTAAATAACTCATTAGCCTATCATTCATAATAGTTTCTAATATTTTTCCAAAGCATGAGTCCTTCTTCTTTTACTGTATTGACAAAATCTTTATCACTTTCCACGTTACTCAGTCTTTCAGCACACACACACAACAAATGTAACAAACTTATCTTTTGTTGAAAGCTGCAGCCTTAGTGTGCCAAACTGCAAGTCCGACCTCCTTCATCTGCTGTACCACTCGTTGTGTAAGCTGGCAGCACTGCCCTGCCGTACTGCTGCTCGTTAATATTGCTGTGATGCCATCTGCTGCTTTATTGTGACTGATTAACATCTTCTTCTTTCTTGTAAGTCTCTCCAGTGACTCGAAACAGGTTCAGTTCAAAATTTCATGTGCACCGATTTACTTAATTTTTCATTATTGTTCACTATAAAATCTTTCACAAAATTTCTGTCGACTACAGATTCAATGTACTACAGTTTTTAACTGTTTTCCCAGCACAGATGTACCATGTGAGGCAGGGCGGTCCCTTTCTGTGTTTTTGCCAGCACCTACCTGTGAGCTCGTTGCAGCGGATCACCGGTAGGAAAGCCAAGCAGAAATCTACCATACTGCGACTCGCACCAGTCTGCACACAATGTAACTGTTCTAAGAATCAGGAAAAGGTCTTAATTTTGAATAAAAAGTGGAAATACTGGCAAAACTTCAATAGGTTATGAACTTTTAAATCTTAAATGGAAATACCCATTTTTATTGCAGATTCAGATTCTCCATAAAAAAGTGTTCAAGTTTTCTCTGAAACATTCTTTTAAACCATTGACAGATGGCACTGAAATCGAGAAAACATAAAATTGGGGAAGAACTCAGATTTATTTAGAATAATCCAAGAAAGACACATCAAATCAATAAAAAATGTGCACCAGTTCTTTTATTACGCCAAATTAAGCTATTTTGTACAAAATGTACTGTATCGTACTTTTAGTGTTACCCAGGAATGATGACATGGACATAGTAGAATGATGTTCCCATGGGGTGCTTCATTAGTGTTAGTGTTCTTGCCTCTCACATGTTGGGGTGCTTCATTAGTATGAGTCCCCTTGCCTCTCACAATTTTGGGTGCTTAATTAATAAAATTAGCCACAAAGAAATTGTTAAAAATTATCCCCATTTGCTTCAGTGCATAAAATCAATCTTCTGCGAAAGTTGTCCACAGTTTTGACCAGTACATCCCGTGGTATGGCTGCACATGCTCTTCAAATGAGTTGCTCCATATCGTTTCTGGTTGTGGGCTGTCTTTCATAAACAATATTTTTTAAATAACCCCACAAGAAAAAAATCAGAAGATGTTAGGTCTGGTGAACATGGAGGCCACTGAATTGGTCCACTGCATCCTATCCACCGACCAGGGTACTGTAAATTTAAAACATTCTGCACATTTTTAGCATAATGGGGAGTTGCTCCATCCTGTTGGTACCACATTCATTGCCTAGTTTCTAAATCAACATCTTCCATTTGCTCCAACAAATCATCGTGGAGAAGTTGTAAATAAGATTCCCTAGTAACATTTCGGTCAAAAAAATACCGTCCTATCAAGTAACCATTTAAAATTCCACACTAGACCATTAACGACCATTTGTGTTGATTGTCAATGGGTCTGTGCCACTGTGGATTAACAGGGGACCAATAATGACAATCATGACGATTTAATTCGCCACTGTTTTTGAATGTAGCTTCATTGGTGAACATAACATATCTAAAAAAAATCATTGTCACCTGTTATCATTTCCAAGACCCATTGGCAGAAATGTACGCATATTTGCATATCTTTCAGCATTAATGCCTGTGTCAGTGTGATATGATACGCATTATATTTATGTGCCTTCAAAATCCTCAAAACAGTTGATTTCGGTATTCCAGTTTCTCTCCGAATCACATGACTACTAATTTCAGGATCAATTTGAACAGAGGTGAGAACAGAAAGGGTACAAGCGTCATTTTCATTGTATTCGCGATGACGAGGTGGATGGTGCATGTATCCATTTTGAGCTCGTTGAGTGCAATTTCGAATAATGTTTTTGCTTGGATGACGTCTGTTTGGGAAACGATCCGCATACAATTGTGCAGCTCCAGTGTAATTATTATGCCATTCACCTAAAATTAACATCATATCAACAATCTCTGTAGGAGGATAGTGATCCATGTTTCGCTAAAGAATAATTTACTTTCGTCAGGTAATGTTTACGGTTCACAATCTGAAAGTGAAGTGATGTCTGATCGCATTGCACCAACCTTCATACCATACCAAAGAACTGCTGAAGCACCTAAACAAGTCTGTATTTACAGGAAGAACGATGTCAGATTGTACGGGATCATATTCTGGGGTAACTCACTAAACTGAGCAAAAGTTTTTAGTGTGCAAAAGCATTTAATAAGAATCATTTGTGGTGTAAATTCAACAATATCATATAGAAACCTGTTCAAGGAACTTTGTATTCTAACAATTGCTTCTCAGTTTATTTATTCCTTAATGGAATTTGTTGCAAGTAGTATATCTCTTCTTCCAATCAATAGCTTAGTAGCTAATATCAATACTAGGAATAAGAACAATCTACATAAAGACCTCAAATCACTTACCTTTGTCCCAAAAGGAGTCCAATATTCATGGACACACATTTCCAATAAATTGCCAGCAGCCATTAAAAACTTGGTTTCAGATAAAGAGTTTGAAATACTTTTTGATAGGCAACTCCTCCTACTCTGTAGATGAATGTCTTAACAGGGACTGGTAGACAAGCTTAAGTAAAAATGTCTGTTATATTTCAGTTTTGACAGCACTTTATCACAACAGTCAAGATTAGGTATTTTGTGCATGATAAATTCATTAAAAGTGCGTAACAATGTTTCATTCTGATAGTGTATTAATTCTGGAAATGTTAGCAGTTGCAGTTTACTGCAATGTATTCACCTATTTTGACAATCTCATGACAAATGATCTGGGTAGTAAGTATTATATTCAAATGTTTTATGGTTTTTTATGTTACACTTTCTGCGATGTTCCACAACCTCAAGAATCATCTCATTTTTGTGTCTATGGAACAAAAACTAAATATAATCTAATCAAATATAATCTTTAAAATCTAGTCCCAAAGAAAGAATATTGTTAATAGATGATGCTAAAAGACAATATTTAAAGCTGAGTAATGATCACTTGTTATGTAAAAAGCTAGATCAAAGTCATAGAGTGTGTATACAAACTTTTGTTCTTTTGTCAAAGTATGATTATGAGGTGCTTGAAGCAATAATGTTAAAATTTGTTATGATGATACCCAAAGATTGTACACAAAAGTATATAGTATTAAATGAAAATGTTTGGACTGCAACTAAGATTCTACTCAAAGGTATACAGTATTAAATGAAAATGTCTGAACTGCATCTAATCCTGCGCAAGCAGTCAAATATCTGGAGTTGATAAAAGATGACATTAAAAATAAGAGATTCTTGATAACATTTGTTACAGGGGTATCAAATGGCTAATATCTAGCACCAAAAGATGAAAGTCTTCCCGTATTATGCAATGATAATGAACACACTGATGAAGTTATTCATGGTACAGGTAAACTGATATTTCTGCGTAAATGTAGAGAATATGGTGCTCAAACACTGATACAGTCAGTGTATATTATTACAACCAACCTTTTAAACCATACATGTGGCTGGTAGCTGTTCTTTATATAAATTATAAACCTTAAGTACAACAGCCACGTTTCTCAACATGTCGACTTTCGACAAAATAGCGAGAAATAGTGATGTAGTTCTTAACTAGAATATGGATATACAGTGTTGTACTGTTAATCGAGGAAAAAGGACTATGAGGGGGTACCCAAAAAACCGGAATAACATTGCCATGAATGGAGCTTGTATGGTACACATTTCTGCAGCTAGGCATGTATAGTACAACTCATTGCCAGTTCAGTGCCACCTGTGTTGTTTGCCTGGCTTGTTCTGTTCATCTGCAGTGATTATTTATGATAGCACTGTTTTGTTCTTGTTCCATTTTTTATGATGGCAAGTATAAGTGAACCACGTGCAGCTGTGAAATTTTGTTTTCTACTCAATACAAGTGCTGCTGAAAGTAATGTTGAAAGCAGCTTACCAAGATGATGCTATGGGAAAAACTCAAGAGTATAAGGGGTCTGCTCAATTTAAAAATGATGACAAACCTCATTCTGGACATCCATAAACTGTCCAAATCGTTCAGAGTTTGTTCCCCCAGGCCAGATTGTCAATCAGACCTTTTATTTGGAAGTTTTAATAAGGTTGCGCAACCGCATTTGTGAAGAAAGATCTGATTTGTGGCAGACAGGAGACTGGTTGTTCCACCACGACAATGCACCTGTACACACAGCCATCTCTGTTAGAGAGTTTTTGGCTAAGAATGGCATGTTTCTGCTGCACCATGTGCCTTACTAGCCTGACCTGACTCTATGTTTCGAACAGCGGAAGCACCGGCGAGACAAATGTATTAATTGTAATGGAGAGCATTTTGAAGTGGATAAGGTTGTTTTGTAAACAATTTGAAACTATATAGCTTTTAAAAAATAATTCAGTTTTTTTTTGTACCCCCCCCCCCCCCCTCGTATAATGGAACTTACTTCAAATTTGTCTACTGAGCATGTGGTAAGACAGTTAGATACTCTAAAAGCAGTAGGCCATACACTGGGTGAGTTAGGGAATGAAATTTTATATCAGTAAAAGACTGTTTTTAGAGGGTTTTCATTAAGTAGCATACTGTAGTTAGGTGGGGTCAAGTATAGTAATTATGATTGTGATTCTTTGCATCTATCAACAACAGAAATTTTGTATAGATTATTTTCGGTTCATGTGTAGTAAATGTGTATTCTGGTAGAGAATTGGTCAGATATCGGCCTGCTCAAAGAGATATAGGAGAAAATGAAGAAACTGTATTTGAGAGAACTTCCATTAGGTATGAAGATAGAAATATTAGTAATGTGATGTGTGAAAGAAGCATCGTATCAACAAGATATTTGTAAGCTCCAGAGAGAAGACAACCCTTAATGCTAATTCAAGAACAGATGAAATATAAACCAAAGGGCTGAAGTGGCAAGAGAATGAAAAAGTATAGTTCTGTTGTAATTGTAATGAAAGTGTAGCCAAAATAATGTTGTTGTGTGGCTTTGATAATAAAAAAGATCATAATGTGTTTATGATATGTGTTGCTTTGTGCGAACATATGGATAAAAAGAAGAGAGATCAAGATGGATTTATGATAAATGAGTTGCTTTCTACAAATGTGTATACTATTACTTGTTTATTTATAATGTGTTTATGATAAAATAATGATGTATGTTGCACTAGATAAGTAATTGTTATGATATGATATTGGCAAAGGAGTTGATCTGTGCAAAAGTAAGCATCATAAAATAATTGTATAATTCAAGATACAGAGTCATTGCTGATGTATGCAGGTAGAAGTACTGTAAAAGAATATGTGTAAGTCATAATGAGGAAATTATTCTCTGTAGTGTATGTTGAAAGCAACAATATATGATAGATTGTACATATTGGAAAAACGTGTTTCGAGATCAGTGACCAACAGAAAAAGTGAAAATGTGTAGTAAAATATATATGTATAAATGACGAAAGAGATTTACTTGTAAGAGAACAATATATGGGAAAAATTTAAATAAAATAATGAATTCATGAGGCACATACTAACACAGCTGAGAGAAAATTTTTGCAAGTGTGTGTGTGTGTTTGTGTGTGTGTGTGTGTGTGTGTGTGTGTGTGTGTGACTATGTGACTGGCTGTAGAGAAGCTTCTGGAAGGGACAGAGGTCAGGAGGACAGCACTTGACCACATGGGAGGCGTGCCATGTGAGCCTTTATAGATGGTGCCAACTGTGCTGTTGGGGCTTTCAAACTCAGTCTGCCACAGACACTGGACCTGCATTACTCTGCCCCTTGCATGGGACATAATTTCTTGTGGCATTTAGCTGCACTGGGTACATGCAGAACTGTACAACATAGTTAGTGTGTTATTGCCTTGCAGAATTTTCCAGTAGTTTCCTGTCCTAACTTTTCGTTCAGTTTCAGCCATTTATCAAAGCTCCTCATCCTTTTCCCAGTGAGTTTCCTTGTAGGAAAATATTTCCTGACACCAGGTCTAGAATTTGGATGAGCCGCTTCACAATAGGGGATAGTGTCAGGTCCCATCCTGATCTGCTCACAGCACACTACAATGTTTCCTAAGTACTGTATTTGTGACGCTGCGAATGAGTATTTTTTCAACTTTAAACTTAGATGGGTATTCTGTAACCTCACCAACACATTTCTCATTCATTTTTCATGTTCTTAATGGCCCAAGAAAAAATGATTTCATCATCAGACTAAACAGGCAGTAGTTTTAAGACTTCTTAACAATAAATCAACAAATCTCTTAAATGTGGCAGGTGCATTTCTTAAGCCAAAAGGCATTTGCAAAAACTTGTACAAGCCAGAGGATACAGTAAAAGGTGTTTAAGATTGGTCCGGTGAAGCTATCAGACTCTGATGATATCCTGAACATGTATCAAATGTAGTGAAAAACTTGCAGTTTCCAACGAATCTTGAATATGTGGGAAAGTATAAGTGTCAGGTGTAGTAATTCTGTTTAAAGTTCTCATATCCATGCAGAAATAGACTTTTTCAAGATGATGACAGTCAGACTTGACCAAAGGGCTAGCTGATTGTTGAATGATTCTGACCTAAAGTTGTTGTTGGATTGTTTCTTGCACAACAGACTGTAACTGATACAGAATTCTATATGGCTTTTGGGCAATGGGCCTTGCATTTCTGGTAGAAAAGTCATGGTATGCTAAATCAGTGGCTGGTAAATATTGCCTCCCTTTGAATAGCCATGACAGTTCCTCCAAAACCAGGTGTAATAACTTCTGCTCAGAGTCAGATAAACATGACTACTTATTCTGCAATTGTAGCTTCAGGAGTGGTAATGATTTTTGTCTTTGATTCACTTTCTTTTCGGGAATGAATTCTTCACCATCGGCTACCTCTTGTATACTGGCCAATGTAGTCGCTCTGGGCATCTCTACATCTCGGATTCCAAAATTATCTACACACACAGGTATTCAGACTGTCTCTCCCTCGGATTCTACTCTGCACACGCTTTGTTTCACATGCACTTGCAGTCAATTGAGGACATCATTTGGAGTGAGCGGGCCAGTCAAAAGGACATTCCCCTTAGGTTTCTGCATTTTGACAGTCAACAAGAGAACTCTTCCAGTCCTGCCAGCTATTTTATAGGGATATTTGCTTTCAACACCAAGAAACACAGTGTGTAGGAATTTTGGGGAATGGGCCCCTTCCCTGGATTTCCACACATCTATTATGATGCTGCCATATTAATGAATTCCTTCACCACATTTGAGTGTATGTGACTGGAAATCAATCACACTCTGCTGCTTCCCAGTATGACGTCAAAATCAGACCACCTTTGCCTTATTGTCTCCATCTCAAATTCAGAGCTGCTGTCATCAATTTTCAGCTTAACTATAAATGCACCTGCAGGATTTACTACTCAAACCACTGATATGGCAGTGGGATGGTTTCAAAGGCCACTTGTCATCAGGAGAAAGAAACTAAACTTTTTTGTGCAGCTGTATCCACTAGAACACAGGCCAGTTTTCATCGTATCTCTCTGCTAACAATCAACAATCATGTTCTCCACCTCCCCTGACTCTCAGCAATTTGCAAGGTTCACTAACTTCAATGGGGCTGGGGTTGGGTAGCTGTGCCACCTGCTGCCCCCCCCCCCCCCCTACCCCCCCTCCAGCCGTGGTTTCCCTGAGTAGAACAAACATTTCCCCTGTCAAGGTGTCAACCATCATGGTCATGGAATGAACAATTTTCTACATCTACATCTACATCTACATCTACATCCATACTCCGCAAGCCACTTGACGGTGCGTGGCAGAGGGTACCTTGAGTACCTCTATCGGTTCTCTCTTCTGTTCCAGTCTCATATTGTTTGTGGAAAGAAAGATTGTCGGTATGCCTCTGTGTGTGCTCTAATATCTCTGATTTTATCCTCATGGTCTCTTCGCGAGATATACGTAGAAGAGGGCAATATATTACTTGACTCTTCAGTGAAGGTATGTTCCTGGAACTTCAACAAAAGCCCATACCGAATTACTGAGCATCTCTCTGCAGAGTCTTCCAATGGAGTTTATCTATCATCTCTGTAACACTTTCGCGATTACTAAATGATCCTGTAATGAAGCGCACTGCTCTCCGTTGGATCTTCTCTATCTCTTCTATAAACCCTATCTGGTACTGATCCCACACTGGTGAGCAGTATTCAAGCAGTGGGTGAACAAGTGTACTGTAACCTACTTCCTCTGTTTTCAGACTGCATTTCCTTAGAATTCTTCCAGTGAATCTGAGTCTGGCATCTGCTTTACCGACGATTAATTTTATATGGTCATTCCATTTTAAATCACTTCTAATGCCTACTCCCAGATAATTTGTGGAATTAACTGCTTCCAGTTGCTGACCTGCTATATTGAAGCTAAATGATAAAGGATCTTTCTTTCTATGTATTTGCAGCGCATTACACTTGTCTACATTGAGATTCAATTGCCATTCCCTGCACCATGCGTCAATTCGTTGATCCTCCTGCATTTCAGTACAATTTTCCATTGTTACAACCTCTCGATATACTACAGCATCACCGACAAAAAGCTTCAGTGAACTTCCTATGTTATCCACAAGGTCATTTATATATATTGTGAATAGCAATGGTCCTACGACAGTCCCCTGCGGCACACCTGAAATCACTCTTACTTCGGAAGACTTCTCTCCATTGAGAATGACATGCTGCGTCCTGTTATCTACGAACTCTTCAATCCAATCACACAATTGGTCTGATAGTCCATATGCTCTTACTTTGTTCATTAAATGACTGTCGGGAACTATCAAATGCCTTGCAGAAGTCATGAAACACAGGCATCTACCTGGGAACCCATGTCTATGGCCCTCTGAGTCTCGTGGACGAATAGCGTGAGCTGGGTTTTACACGATCGTCTTTTTTGAAACCCATGCTGATTCCTACAGAGTAGATTTCTAGTCTCCAGAAAAGTCATTATACTCGAACATAATACGTGTTCCAAAATTCCACAACTGATCGACTTTAGAGATATATGTCAATAGTTCTGCACATCTGTTCAATGTCGCCTTCTCGAAAACGTGGATGACCTGCGGCCTTTTTCAATCTTTTGGAATGCTACGCTCTTCTAGAGACCTACAGTACACTGCTGCAAGAAGGGGAGCATTTTACTTTGCATACTCTGTGAAAAATCGAACTGGTATCCCATCAGGTCCAGCGGCCTTTCATCTTTTTAGCGATTTTAATTGTTTTTTTCCATCCTTGTGTCATCTATTTCAATATCTACCATTTTGTCGTCTGTGCAACAACCTAGAGAAGGAACTACAGTGCAGTCTTCCTCTGTGAAACAGCTTTGGAAAAAGACATTTAGTATTTCGGCCTTTAGTCTGTCATCCACTGTTTCAGTACCATTTCGGTCACAGAGTGTCTGGACATTTTGTTTTGATCCACCTACCACTTTGACATAAGAACCAGAATTTCTTAGGATATTCTGCCAAGTCAGTCCATGGAACTTTGCTTTAGAATTCGTTGAATGCCTCTCACGTAGCCCTCCTCACACTGTATTTCGCTTCGTGTAATTTTTGTTTCTCTGCAAGGCTTTGGCTATGTTTATGTATGCTGTGAAGTTCCCTTTGCTTCTGTAGCAGTTTTATAACTCGGTTCTTGTACCAAGGTGACTCTTTTCCATCTCTTATGATCTTGCTTGGCACATACTCATCTAATGCATATTGTACAATGGTTTTGAACTTTGTCCACTGACCCTCAACACTATCTGTACTTGAGATAAAACTTTTGTGTTGAGCTGTCAAGTACTCTGAAATCTGCTTTTTGTCACTTTTGCTAAACAGAAAAACCTTCCTATCTTTTTTAATATTTCTATTTATGGCTGAAATCATCAATGTTGTAACCGCTTTATGATCACTGATTCTCTGTTCTACATTAACTATTTCAAATACTTCAGGTCTGTTTGTCACCAGAAGGTCTAATATATTATTGCCATGAGTCAGTTCTCTTTTTAACTGCTCAAGGTAGTTTTCAGTTAATGAACTTTAAAAAATTTCACTGGATTCTTTGTCCCTGCCACCCTTTATAAAAGTTTGAGTCTCCCAGTCTATATCTGGTAAATTAAAATCTCCACCCCAAACTATAACATGAACGGGAATACTACTCAAAATATTTCCCAAATTTTCCTTCAGGTGTTCTGCCACAACAGCTGCTGAGCCAGGGGACCTATAGAGACATCCAATTACCATGTTTGAGCCTGCTTTAAGCGTGACCTTCACCCAAATTATTTCACATTTTGGATCTCCGTCAATTTCCTTCGATACTACTGCACTTTTTATCGCTATAAACACACCTCCCTTTTCACTGTCCAGCCTGTCTCTGTGGTATACATTCCAATCTGAGTTTAGAATTACATTACTGTTTACATCTGCTTTCAGCCAACTTTCCATCCCTAGTACTATGTGGGCATTGTGACCGTTTATTAATGAGAGCAGTCCTGGGTCCTTTCTATAGACGCTCCTGCTATTTACTATTACCACATTAATATTGTCATTCCCTGTTGCGTTTTGCCTACTGATACCTTGTCGCATCTCAGGAGACTTCTTGTCGGGCCTAGGGAAGGAATTCTCTAACCTAAAAAACCCACATGTGCACTCCACACGTACTCAGCTACCCTTGTAGCCACTTCCTGCATGTAGTGCGCCCCTGACCTGTTCAAATAGCTGACAGCAGAGGTCGAGAAATTTGCAACCCAGATCTCCACAGAATCGTATGAGCCTCTGGTTTAAGCCTTCCACTCGGCTCCAAACCAGAGGACTGTGATTGGTTCTGGGAACGACACTTGGCTACAAATAGTTAGCTCAGATTCCACCCCGCGAGCAAGGCTTTCCGCCTTCACCAACTCCGCCAACCGCCTGTATGAACTGAGGATGACCTCTGAACCCAGATGGCAGGAGTCATTGGTGCCAACATGAGCAACAATTTGCAGTCGGGCGCACCCAGTGCTCTCTATCGCCGCCAGCAGGGCCTCCTCCACATCCTGGATGAGACCCCCTGGCAAGCAGACAGAGTGAACACTGGCCTTCTTCCCCCTCCTTTCCGCTATTTCCCTAAGGGGCTCCATTACCCACCTAACATTGGAGCTCCCAATCACTAATAAACCCCTCCCCCCATGTGCCTGTTCAGACTTTGCTGGAGGAGTGGCCACATGTCCACTCACAGGCAGAGCAGGTGATGCCACACGGCCAGCCTCCACATTGACCTTACGCCTCATGCAATGTGAACACCGTTGAACCCGCCACTCCCCTTTTGGAGAGGGTGGCCCAACCACACCCGGTAATCACAAAGATGTCTAGACAGCAGGGACTGTGGGTGTAGCATGGAACACCTGGGGTGTACCATGCGACGCACCAGACTTCTCACTGCCACTACACTCCGAGGCAGCAGCCTGAAGATGGCTGACGATGGCCATCAGCACATTCAGCTGTTTGCTAACAGTGGCCAGCTCCTCCTGCATCCATACACAGCAGTCACAGACACTACATTCCTAAAGTCCAACTCTTGGCAATCAGGGCTTTGTGATTGGTGTGTTTATATCAGCCACACTCCATTTCAGTGCAAACACATGGCAGGCTCGCTATTATGTGCTGGGGCAGAAATCAAGTGGCCAGCTTCCTCACAAAATAATGCCCTGTGGACTGTTACACGGAGTATTGCATATTAATATCACAGATAAAAATATCAACTGCACATGCCCCATTATATTCAAGGAGAACATCATTGCAGGTGGTACCCACCCAAGTGTATAGGTTTTACATGAAATGGTTTGTATGCAATCAGCAAATTGTTTGAAATTTTGCCTTGACTTTTGTTGAAGGGTGGAAGTTTGTCACAGTAGTGACTAGTGCCATGCTTGTTGAAATACTGCACTGCCAATCCTTTGGACAGTGTTTCAAATCTGGTAACATATTTTAAAAAGTCAACCAACTCTACACACACACACACACACACACGTGTGTCTCAGGCTAGTTTCAGTCATGCCATATTAAACTGGCAAGAATCTGGCCAGGCGCAAATGCAATGCACACCAAAGACATTTTGCAAAAAGTTTCCACATTCTCTGTGGGTCATCCTGAGTAGGATGCAGTACTAGATGGGACACATGAGATCTGTAGTTGAGCTGCTTTCAACTACCCTAGCATTGCCAAGGGTAGTATGAACACTGCAATCTGTCTTTGATGGGACTGGCCTAGTTGCTTGGGTTGTTTGGGTATGCAGTTCAGCTTTCTTCTCCTCTAACTCTATATTTTTGAAATCATTTAGCATTTGGTGCAGGATCTCTTATGGATCTCATTCATTCTCCTAGTTATTTCACCCTGAGGTCCAGTTTTTGGAGGCATAGTTACAACAAATGGGGTCCACAGTGAGCACAATGAATTACAGTAGTACTGAGATTACAACAAACTCTGTATCCTAAAATTCTGATCTCTCTAGGCTGCTAAGTTATGCTTAAATTCATCAGTAGATCAGCAAAGGGTGCAAACGTAGAGATCTGTGATACATTAATGACACTAGAGGAAGACGACAGCGGTGGCGGAGCATTGTGACACCGCACTGAGATGAGGACAATGTAAGCACCGAATCTGTGACCCTCAAGTGATGATAGGAACAGGCAGCAGGCATATCTCAAGATCAGGCAGGCAGGCAGGCAATGAGCTGCAGAGAGCCCAGGCAGTAACATTGTGTCGACCGGACAGGATTCAACACAGCCAGAGGCTTTGACAGAAGCAGTGCACACTAAATGGCTCACACACACTGAGATAGCGAACCCCACACACGGATGTGCAACAGGCATCCCATGGTGGAATTCTGGAGTGTAGCGGGGACAGAGTACTTACCTTCCACTGTGCTGGCCTAAGCTGAGCCAGAGGTGACCTAAGAATGTACCAGTAACACATAAAGTTATAGGGGCAACACACCACAAAAGGACCAATACTTCGCACTGGATGGTGGGACTTATCCCCTAGTACTGACATCAGAATGTGCAGGCAGGACACAAGTGATTCAGGAGTGCACATATGGATTCAGGTGATGTAAATGATGATTGACATTGTAACTGGTAAAAAGTGATCTCCATAGAGGTTTAGGTCCAAAGACAAGAATACATCAGTGCCACAGGAAGGGGAGAGGTAACCCAAACAAAAATTCTTTAAGCTCTCCCCGTGAAAGGTGACAGCATAGCATGGTGTTGTAGAGTGGGAGAGGTGTGTGTTAACAGAATGAGCATTGGACTGCTAGAGAGCGATTTGCTTAAACATGGTCCTTTGCATACCTCTGTCCATGATCCCTCTCAAATCATCCCATTGGCTGAGCAGGTTCACCAAAGTCCATTGAAGGCATACCATCTTCAGCACTACTCACTATAATGAAGGCGAGCAACTGGATTGCTATCTAGCATATAAGCCGGCTACCACTTCTCAATAAGGAGAAGTGAAAAAAAAAATTGTTCTAACAAACTGTAGCAATCCTCTCCTAGGTGGGGGAGGCACTTACAGGAATTCACATAGCCCAAAGGGTGTAGTTACTTTGGTTTTACAGATGTCCTCTGTTGCCACAGGTATTTGATTTTAGGCTTTTACTAGGTCCAACATTGAGAAAACAGTGCACCCTGATAGATGGAATGCACTCAGGGTATCAACTGAAAACTGTTTGACTGTTGATCCCTTATAGTTACCACAGGGATACCAGCCGTTTCATTTCTTTGGTACTAGGTGGAGGGGAGAACCTCAGTTGCTTTCAGATGCCTGGTGCTCTAAATGTCAATTGGTTCATTTGCGATGCTGGGACAGTCCCAAGGGATGGTAGCAGCGACTAAGTCCCATGGAACTAGTGACTGCAGGTAGCATAATGTCAAACCTATGGCACAGGTAGAACTGGTGATGGCTGTTGCCAGGTGACCAGCATTGCCAGAGTACCCAAGCACTCACTTTCCTGTCTGCATGACTGCGGCAACACTTGTAGTTGCACTGAAGGTGATTTGGCACTCCTTTTACTGTTATATTCCTTGTCATTATGGCATTGCTTCTATGTAAAAGTTATAAAATGATGATTCATAATTCTGTAAGCGTGCTCTCTCTTTGAATTCATGGATGAAATTTTTCTATAGGTGTGAGTTGTTTTATTTCAATAATACAAGCATAAAGGAATTCCTATTTTTATTCAAGCATTCTGAGCACCCTGAGTATGATAAACTGCTTTGTTCATTAACATTTACATAGGTTTAGTGGATGAATTTCTTTTCATATTTCTAGTCTGTTTCAACGAGCAGATGCTATTTTGTAACTTTGGCTTGAACGGGACTCAGATAAATTATAGAAGCTAATGTATTCAAAATTTAACTACTAGAATATGCACTACCACAGAATAAGTATTTCAATAACAGAGTATCATTTTCACTTCAATGATCTAAAAGACAAAGCTGCTACAAAATAACAATTCAGTTTTCACTGCTTTTAATAATATAACTTCCCCTCCCATAGTATTACTAGAATGCTGTTCAAGATATATTTACATTTCAGCAACATAAGCTATGTATTAGGTAGTGGATAGTTATAGTGATACTTCTGCTTCCTGCTGTGTTTGTGGCTGCTCCTGGTGCCTCCGCTCCTGCTGAATGCACAGTAGCTACTGCTGCTTTTGTATTAACTGTTGGTGGTGCTGTAATTGTTGCTGTAGCTGTCCCATTTGATCTTGTTACTGCTGCTGTTATCATCATTGTTGTTGTTGTAACTGTCCTTTGCTACTTTCATTGAGATTACTATATTGCAGGTACTTAATAAATGGTACACGTCACCTAAAGATAATACACTCTATTGGTCTATACAAGAAATGTAACTACTATTACATATACTATTATTGTCCCACTGGTTATTTTACATAATGCACTGTAACATAACCAACCTGATTTTCATCATCTCTTCTTCTTTGCCTCTTTGGTAGCACACTAGTCTGTAGTCGTGAAATTGAAAGCCTCAATGAATAGTGGATGGTGTTTATAACAACTTGCTAAACTTCAAAGTTTTGGATTCACATTTTTTACACATTTAATAAACTTTATGTCATATTATTGTGACAATGACCAGTCTCCCAATCTTGTAGCACCTAATCAGGCTAGCTCTCACATCCAACAACAGTCTAATGCCAGCATTTTTCAAATTAATTACAATGTTGTTGAAGCACAGTTTTTAGGAGCACTATCAATGAGTAGACTGTTGTCATAAAAAGTCTTCAAAACAAAATACTGAATGTGGTGCAGAACACAGTTCGCATTTACATCGTGGATCACTCTAAACACAGTGTCTTGCAGCGATCCATCAGAAAAGTTGCACAGACACTTCACTCAGATCAATTCTTAATGAAGAGCGATTGTTCCAATGGTCCAGCTTTCCTATTATATACAACACAATTTAATCAAAGTATTCACAAAGTTGATTTAGAGAATTCACTAGTGGGTTCTTAATCACCAGTATTACTAAGTTTTGCAGATATGAAATGCCTAATGTCACATAAATGTTAGTGTAGTGACTCCTGCAGACTTTTATGGATAGGTTGCACATAGATGTTATGTGAGTGAATAAGGGAGCAGGTTGAGGATTTTGGATGGTGTCTGACTATTTAAAGACTGTCGTCTGAACAAATTGTTATCTTGGAAATAACATTATAATTTCTACATCTTACAGGCATTCAGAATATCCTACTTACAGGGACAAGTGTCATATTGAAAATTATGAAAATCTTAAGTAATGGCCTAATCAACTAGTGAAGTGTGTCATCTAGTGCACAAATTTCATGTCAATAAAGTACAATGGCAAAGGTGGAAATCTAACAAACACAGAGGCAAAAACTGCAACAGAAAATGTGACTACCTCTGAACTTTAATGTGGATTATTTAGTAAATTAATAAATTTCACAGAAATTTAAGTATGTTACTGAAAAGTTGGAATGTCAGTCTTTTTAATGGGCATTGTCTGTATTATCAAATCTACTGATTAGCTCAATAGGAATTTACTGTTGTGTTGCGAAATTCAGTTAACCATACCGGTTTATTAACAGAATCTTCATGAAAACTATACACTAGAAGAATCAGAATATTAAAAATGACAACATGAACAATGAATCCAAGTGAAATTCAGCCTAGATAACATTTGGAAATATTGATGTACATGCCACTTAAAAATGATACAGGTAAATTTATTAAGGTTGGGTAAAGATGAGAAAAAATTAGTCAATATCAGGAGTTGCAATTATAAAAGATGGAGTAACTCCAACATGTTAAGTGTCAGTGCATCCCATAACTGCATATACTCCAAAGCTCGTGCCATTGCCAGTAAAGATCTCCTGACTAGATTGTAATGGCTATGTCTTAAGCAACTGATACTTTATTAAAATTTTGTAAGCAGTCTCAGTTTTACAATCGTCATTAGATCTAAAAGTTACAACATCAATGTGAAGGTGTATAGTACATAAGTACATGGCTGTGTGACACTGCTGTAATTTTTAGATGAGATCGTGGCTGCTAAGCCGAATCCAGTAATCAATTTTTTAACAACATAGACTTCCATAATCTAAACCAATAACAAGGTCACCAGTCTACTCAGGAGCTCCAAATGGCCTCATTTTGAAATCTATCAACTGCTGGAGAACATGGCCTTTCCAGCATTTGGCGTTGGTTGTTAGCAATGTTGCCAATGGATAGATGTGGTATGACTTACAAGCTGAAGTCTCAAGTGTAACGTTTGCCACCGTGAGGAAGTAATCATTGAAATTGTAGATAATGATGCAAGTTGTCTTGCTGCAACAGCTATTATCTGAAAATGCAGTTTCATTTGCATCAGTTTTTATTGTTTGTTGTTTAACAATGATCCAATCCATTGTTGCTTCTCCTCGTAGAGTTTTATTTTTAGACAGACTTAAGAATTTTACAACAGCTTCACTAAAATGCCAGAAGACAGTACAGAATGACCTGCAGAGGACTGATGAATGGTGCAAGGCTCTGGCAGCTGATTGTGAATGTTAACGATTGTAACATATTGCACATACACAGGAAAAGAGATCCACTACTGTATGACTACACTATTTATGACAAAATTTCTGGAAACAGTATCTCCCATAAAATATCTATGCGTAACTGTCCAAAACGACCTTAATTGGAATAACAATATAAAACAAACAGAAGGAAGATTCACATGAAGAACCTTAAGGAAGTGGCATACAAGATGCTCATTCAGCTGATTCTTGAATATTGTTCATCAATCTGGAAAGCTTACGAGGTAGGACCGACAGAAGAGATAGATGAGATCCTTACATCTTTTCTTCTGGCACAAGATACTTTTAATCCTAGGTGTTATCCATGCTTCCGTTTTATATTATTACCTAAATTTGTGATAGAGGAAACATGACTTAAAATACTGCAAGAATACATTTTTAAAATGTCTTACATGTATACTTGTAGGTTCGCTCTTACTCGAATCTCATTTGTTACACAATATTTTTCATTTCTTTTATGATAAACCTAATTGGACAGCATGTGTTACTGTTAAGACATCCTTGGCTAGAGAAAACCTTTACTACAACTTTTATATCTCAATCACTGAACTTTGTAGCATCTAAATACTCAACTGTTGCACTATAATCTTTTATCTTAGGTGGGAACTTTGCCAAGGAAAATAGTCCAGTGCTGACCCTCAACACCATTGGTGTTCTCAAACCTAACCATCCAACAGAAATTATGGTTCTAGAACTTATCAGAACAGTTTAATACAACCTAAAGACTATTTCTGCTGGTTTCCTGAAACCTGTCAATACCACCTATGGCTGACATTCCATCCATCGCTTATACTATGAACATAAATTTCTTAAGTTTTTAAAATGTGATAAAATTTTCATTAACTGGGTTCTGTTACTACAGTTTGTTTGTCAGTTTCAACTTCTCTTCGTTCACATCACATGTGCAAATTAATACATATGATAGATTTGTGCTTCATTCTACAGATAGGCTTTTATCACTTATGGGAGCTCATTTCTTTCTTAGGTAGAAGAGGGAGAAAAACATTAGAAATATTACTAAAACATTGCGCATTACTGGCCTAACTATGCTTGGCGCCACCACCTTGTTTGGGACGGAAGAAGGGAACACTCATCTACTGGTTCAGGGATTTATGAGGAAATGTTACTCGTACAATGATGGACTAGTTGCCAAGGAACTTTGGTTTCATGGAAATAATGTGTACCGACTAATCACCCATGTAGTATCATGTTGTTTCTTCATGTGTTAGTGCTGTTTACTTCAATTCATGTGTAGCTTAATGTGAAATCTGATATTTTAACCATTGTATACTTATCCTTCTCCAAATACCTGGAAATGTCACTATTCAAGCTTTCATGTGACGTAATAAAAATTAACTGGTTTTTGTGTACTCTGCAGCAAATAGGTACTGATAACAGTTAAAGATACACACTGCAACTATGCATATTTCATTTTTAATTTGTCTTGTGACCTTTGTATAAATATCCTTTTAACTAAATTGTTTACTCAAGGTGCAACCTATTTCTTCATTTGGTACCCGCTACTCTCGATGTAATTCTCTTCTTCTGCACCATGACAATGCACTGGTCACTGAAAGAAAAAACTTAAAATTAACTTAAAAGTAATTGCATTATGTAGCTCGGTGGCCACTGGTGCATTTGGTCATTGCAAACATCCACAGATATTTCCATACTTTGTTTAAATTCATAGACATTCATTTATTCTGTTACCCATTATGATCATTTAATCTGCAAAGAAAATTATTTGACATTTCTCATGGTATTTTGTCGTTAGTCTTTAGCTTACACGTCTCTTCTAGTTTTTCATAATGCTTCCTTCTGGTTGTATGTTGTATGCAGCTTAGTATTTAATTAAATCTCTGTGTACATTTATCAATAGGTTCCTTAGTTCTTAGACATTAGATGTATTTGCATAGTATTTCCACTTACATTGTATTTAGGTTAGGTACATATTGCATTCCTATTTTGGTTGCGCCTTCTGCCAGTCTGTTGTGCATGCGCACACGTCAATGTCTGCTCTGATGCTACTGACATCAGCACGTATTGTTGAGCGTGCGACAGCTGAGCAATAAACTAATTTCGTTTATGCTTTCGCTTTGTATGACGCGGTGTGTTACTTCTCATTGCTGTTTATTTTTATGCCTATGCATACATATCAAAAGAATTACTTATGCCTATACACATTACTTTATATTAAAATACACTCCAGAAGAAAAATTACACTTAGAATTATGTACATTTACACTGTGATAGAAAAAATGTTACCACGCTTCGTCATTCTATAAAGGCTTTTATATCTTTGTGAGGGTGGAGACCCTTGTCTCTTCCTGTTTTCTCATAAGCTGATCTGTCCTTCCCAGGATATGGTATTTTTGAAATTAAATACGGTCCTTAATAGAGTAATTGCCACTTCTTATTCAGTTTGCCAAATTTTGTTGATTTAGGGTGCGTCTGTAAGAGGACTCGTTGCCCTTCAACATATTTCAGTTACTTGTTATAAATTTTCCTTCTATACTTGGCCCTGTTTTCTAGTGTAACTATGGCTTGTTTGATTTTGTCTTGTAGTGTCATTTCTGTAGTGGGTACCTTTGGTATGGGTGACTCTCTCTCATTGGTTTGTTTTGTTCGGAGCATCAATTCGTTAGGTGTGCGAAACCTGTTGAAGAATATGGAAGGTTATTGACCAATTGCATGAAAGGAGTTATGTATTCTACCCATTGGGTATATTTGTGAGATGTGTATGTCCCAATAAGCCGGTTAAATTCTTCAAAGACTTGTTCTGATTTCTGCATCCTGCTCTGTTAATTCACCAAATTCCTCTGAACCTTGTGGTAACATGGACAAGGCGTCCGCAACAACATTCTGATTTCCTTTAATATAAATGATCTCAAAATTGGATTCTTGTAAATATAGACACCACCTAGCTAATTGACAGTGTAATAGTTTACATGTTATAAGAAATGACAGTGACCGATGGTCACAGTAAACTTTGGTATTCTTGCCCTCACAAAAAATATTCAAACTTCTTAAACACCCATATTACCGCTGTTGTTGTTGTGGTCTTCAGTCCAGAGACTGGTTTGATGCAGCTCTCCATGAGTAAAGCTGCATGCGCTTGGGAAAAATTACGGCTGTAATTTCCCCTTGCTTTCTGCCATTTGCAGTACCAGCACAGCAAGGCCATTTTGGTTAGTGTTACAAGGCCAGATCAGTCAATCATCCAGACTGTTGCCCCTGCAACTACTGAAAAGGCTGCTGCCCCTCTTCAGGAACCACACGTTTGTCTAGCCTCAACAGATACCCCTCCGTTGTGGTTGTGCCTACTGTACGGCTATCTGTATCATTGAAGCACGCAAGCCTCCCCACCAATGACAAGGTGTATGGTTTATGGGGGGGATACTGCTTCTGATAACGTGCAACTAGCAAAACTGATGACCTTGCGTACTTCCTTACCTTCTCCTTCTTGCATCTGGAACAAGCATGCCCCCAGCCCTTGAGATGAGGCATCTGTGCACAGACAAAAATCCTTGGACATGTCAGGGTGGCTAAGAATGATGGCATTGACCAATGCCTGCTTAATGTTATTAAAGTCCTCTTGACACTTTTCGTCCCATAACCAAAGCCTATTTTTTTTTGTAATAAGTTGAGCAATGAATCCCTGTTCATCAGTTGTTGTGGTATGAACTTACTAAAAAAGGAAGCTTGTCCTAAAAAAGCTTTTAGTTGTTTTTTATTCCTTGGAGCTGGACAATTGCGTATGACATCAATTGTTTTTGGATTAGGTAATATACCCAGTTCTGACCCAACATGTCCTAAAAATTTGACTTGCTCCTTTCCAAAACTAGACTTTTTGAAATTGGCTGTTACTCCATGATCTGCAAATTGTTGGAGCACCTGTTCAATGAGCCTAATATGTTCTAACCAAGTGGGTGTGGCTATTAACATATCATCTACATGAACAGTGACTTTTCTAAGCAATTCTGGCCCCAAAACCTTGTCCAATTCGTAACTTCTGCCAACACAAACAAATGCAGTATATTTTCGGCTTTCTTTGTGGAGCTTTATTAGCCAGTTAGGACATCTTGAGATCGAGTATACTAAAATATTTTGTATTGCAGAACTTTAGAAGCTGTTTGTCCTAGTTGTCTGATCTTATGCATACTGGTACTATAATCTTATTGATATGTCTAGCATCGAGAACTAATCTTACAGAACCATCTGGTTTGCTTACTGGTAATATTGGACTACAATAGGGTGAAAATAAAGTTTGTATAATTCCCCATTTAATCATATGATTGATCTTTACCCTTACTGCCTCTGATTTTGCCCATGGAATAGGATACGACATTACACAAAATGTTTCATGAGGATAGACGTCAAACTTATGTTCATAGTCTTTGATTACTCCTGGATCCTTACTGAAAACATTGGCATACTTAAATAACAAGTTATTGTTGTTGCATCTCATTTAGTGTCTGTGATTCACTTAGTTTCTTCTTTACCATTTCGTAACTAACCTCAGTGTTTGCTTCTTGTTCAATATCAAATTTGTTTTTGAAATAGGAATATTCTACCACTACATTTGACTCTGGTTTGTTTTTGTTACTTTCATCAGGTGTTCTGACTAAATCAATAGAAAAGATCTGATCCTTTACAAAAAAGTGGCATTTACCATTACCTATGTCAATTTGCGTTTGTATGCTCTAAACATGTCCACACCAATAAGACAATTAACTATAAGTTTGTCGATTATAAGAAAGTTGCACTTCACTGTATAATGTTCAGTTTGTATTGGAATAAGTGCCTGATGTTAAACCAATTTAGTCTTACTGCCCTTAGCAGTTTGCACCTTGCAATTTTGGACAGGAAATGTTGGGAACTTGCCTCTCTTCTTCAATTCACAAAAAATGCATTTGACATTAGGTTAGTAGTTGAACATGTATCTAAATTTAACTGTGTGTCAATATTAAATATCTTCACCTTAATGATTGCTTGTACTTGTTCTTCCTTGACTTTATCTACTATATCTAACTCATTCTGATACAAATCATCCTTGATGTCATCTTGTTTGTCAAACCTTGCGAAACATGTTTGTAGTTTTTTGTTTTGCCCCCAATCCCTGAGAGGTCAATAGCCTGGGGCTTAACTAAAACCGGTTGGTGTTTTCCGATGGCATAGTGTTACTTAATTCATTATCTGGAGAAATTTCAGTTAGTTGCACTGTGTGGGTACTTCACCAATTTGTGTCATTAGCTGCTGTGCAATTATTTTTCTGCCCAAAGGTCAGCTGTGGTACAGCGTAAGGCATGCCGTTGTTGCCGCGCATCGGTCACTGCTGCAGCTGACTGTTTCTATTCATGTTCGGCATAGGGCCTCGTGATGGTGAACTGCAATTCGCTTGATTGTTGAAATTACCCCTGTTGTTTTGGAAATTTCTTTTAAATCATTTGTTTTTTTGCATTCCCAATAGCGTACTCATTACCTCTGGGTATGTAATTTTGCTGTTGTGGGTACCACCTCGCTGTGTATTTGGCTCACATTTTACTGACTGATTTATATAACCATGTTGTTGTACCTGATTTTCTGTTGCTCTTTTGAGTACAGGTCTTCTTTCCTGCATGTCTTGTTCAGGTATTTTTCAAAGTATCCACATAGACCACTGAAAGGTACAGTGTTGAAAACCTCGAGTCAGAGTCTTTTTTGCACTGCCTCAGAACAGTATTTGTCGAGGAAAGTTCATTAAAATTGGATATAAGTGCTGCAATGTTCGGCCACTTCAGTTGTCCATAAAAGCACATCACCTTGTGTATATCCGATGACATAACTGATTTCCTGTGCTTCTGTACAGTTGAGTGGAAATACTGCAGGATCCATTTTTTTACCTTCGGTAGTGAGTGTAGGAAACTGTTGATGTCTCAGCAAACCTTCGTCTGCAAAAATAGTTGATAGAAATGTGGCATTTTCAGTCATATTTATGTTGTTATTGTAGTTACATGTAATTCCGGCTGGTAACTGTTCAGCTATTGGAGTTGTGGGTATGTTTAAATTTTGCACTCTACAACTGTCACTGGTACCTGCAGTGGGGCTCGTGAGCATTTGTGGATAAATACCGACAGGTTGTAGTTTGTTCGCTGTAGCCTGTGTATTATTTACATGCATATTTCGAGATCCAGTAATATTTTCTACTAAAAGATTGTGGGTCCTATCTTCTGCAGATTGTATGTTAATGTTTACTTTGTTCACAATTTCATTTTCTTTTTTCTGAATAGCCTTTTCTACTACATCTGCGTATAACTTTCAATCAGTTATTAATTTATCTGCAATGGTATTACCTTTATCTAATGTACCTGCTTCAGCTTGACTAATAATATCACTCAGATTTTCATTGATCTTCTCTCTCTCCTTCTTAGCACATGCTGAGTCAACTTCTAATGTTGCTTCCCTTAAAGTAAGCTCTTCTACAGCTACAGGTACTCATTTATAGTCTTATTTAGTTTGTTAATGACAGCGGTTACCTTTTTTACTATCAAAAGCAACTGGTTTTGTGTGGCTTCAATGCTTGTGTTTGCGTCTGTGATTTTCTTTATTTGATGCTCTACTGGAACGTGACGGTCATTAAAAGAATCTACCTTCTGTTTAAACTCCATAATGTTCCTGTTCACTTCAAGTACCCCATGCTTTACCTGTGTTTTCATATCAATTTTTTGTCCATTTCAGTGCAAAAATTTTTGGCTAAGTCATTGAATTTCTGTGAGACCGTGTCTTGCAAATACTTGAATACTTGTTTTTGTTCTTCCTTCATTGCATTGAGATCATGTGTAACAGTGTTTTGTTGCTGTTTCACCATGTTCATATCTTATGTCAAATTACTGAAATTCGTGTTCATATTGTTTCATATCATCAAATTTCATATTTATTTTAAATAGTAACTGCCATAGCAGTGCTTCAGTTCTACTACTGTGGTTGCGGTCAGCTATACTTCCCAAGTTAATGTTTGTGTTGTGACCAAGTGGTGTTTGTAACGTGTTGTCAAAATTCACATTGGGATTGCTCTTTGATGTTTCGTTCATGAGCGGTATGTCCCTCTGGAAGATGCATGACATTGTCTCGTCAATTTTGAACATTGTGTCATCAAGGTAGTTCTGCTGTGGAGTGTCACTATCATTTGTCACTCCTGCGACACTCATCTCTGATCTACTTACGCCTTCTGCAACAGGCATGCATGGCGCCTGAACTTCAATTGTTTGATCACGCAATTCTACGCCATCTTAACTGATTGCGTTTTCGCTATCAATATCAACAATGGAAATATATTTTTCTGCCATGTTGTATGAATATGCAAAAATTTTAATTCTCAAAAATGTTAAAATTTCATATACTAATCATTATACTTGAAAATTGTAGCCTGTTTTAGGTCTACTATGATGTGCTAACTATTGTCACAATTCTTTATGTTTTACTGATAATATGTATCACACTGAAAAATTTCTGTAAATTTTTCGTAAATAAAATTCAAAGAAGGGAATAATGAGGAAAAGGGTTCTATCTACATCAAAAGAGGCGCTACCAAGCGTAACCATGCAAGCAACTTGCGTAGCTGTCCTACCTTTGCTGTGCCCAACAAAATGGCTTACTACTGGAAATTTTTACATAACCTGGGTCTAATTCTTATTCCTTTCAAAATTTTTCTCCTCAATTTTTGCCTTTTTGTAATACTTGCTCCCCGTCATGCAAACAGAAAATACAGGCAATTAGTTTTTATGATTCATAACAATGCCATAGAAATTTGTTACTATCACAATAGTTAACAAACATTACTCACAACCAGTGCCCTGAAGTCCTGACAAACAGGTCGACAGTTGTAATAGAAAAAAAATAAAATAAATAAAATTAATTAAATTACTAAATATTAGTGGTTATGCATATGAAGGCACATTTTTGTAGAATGTAGTACAATTGCATTATTAAAATGTTCTGTGCTTATTTGTATCCTTTGGGCATTGGAAGTCGCTCACATTTTAATTGTAGCTGGAGGCTGCGGACTCCGGGAACAACGGCGCTTGTCGTAATCAAGAAAATCCTCATTATATGTTCTTCTCTTCACTTCACTTCAATAAATAAGAAAAAACCACTTGATACTGTTGTCGAACATATTATTATTCACGCACACATACGATACATAGATCTCGCAATACTTCATATCTAAAATCACACATCTTCATTGTCCTACATACGAGGGAGTCTGTAAGAGTAAAAAAATAAAAAGTACAAGAGTCAATGTTTTTCCTTTCATTTGTCTGCTCCTTACTGTGCATTTATAATTAATATCTTTGCCAGCTTTCTGGCCCTTGGTGTTTCATTTTTTTTTCTTTCTTTTCTTTTTTCTTTAATAAATCTTAATTTTACGGCATCCTGGGGGCTTTTCATCATGTACCTGCACACAAACACACACACACACACACACACACACACACACACACAGTGGTTGCAGCTTGGCTTGTAGGTCACATGGCTGTTTCACAGGCAACCCTGCCTTTGATGGGAAAGTACTGCAACACTGCCCGATGAGAAAGACCAATGCAAAGGAGTTGCAAAAAAGAAATGTTTTCAGTGAGAGTGAGAAAAAGTTAAAAAGCAGCAACAAGACACAAGTGACCAAAAAGTTTCCCTCCAAGCATTGAGGGGAAACATCTTGCAGAGATATTAAAGTATTGCCAAAGTTACCCAATAAACAGACAGTAGTATGGCAGCAAATTATCACCAATAATTAAGAGATAGTTGTTGGTGAAACACCATGGAAGGAGATATTTGTCAAGACAGTACATAATATCTGTGAGGTGATTAATGCTTTCTGTGTTGTGATGATATGGGATGATGTCTCCCAGTCAAATCCATAAAAGTTGATAAAAGAAGAGCTCCATTTCAGAAAAGACACCTAAACAAGCATGTCAAAGGGGGTTACAAATTATTTAGTAGACCCTGCACTGAAATTTCCACATATAAATATAGATTTTTTTCAATGTTTTATTCATATCTGACGCCTCATACTTCCTACAACTGAGAAACCTGAAGAGATCTGCGTGTGCATATATCATGAGAACGTGCATACTGATCATCCAGACCTACTATTAAGATGTCCAGATGTCATTGTGTTCAGTGGCTACCCCCGATTACAGATGTCGGATGTCAGGCTGGGCAGACTGGTAAAACAGGACAAGTGGTGAACTGCGCCAGAGCTAACATCAAACTTTAATGCTGGGCAGAGTACAAGAGCGTCTGACCACACAGTGCACCAAATACTCCTAACAATGGGCCTCGCAGCTGATAACCCATGCATGTGTCAATGTTAACGCCACAACATTGGCAACTACAACTGAAACGGGCACATGACCATCAGCATTGGACATTGGTGCAATGGCAGAGCATTGCGTGGTCTGATTAATCCCAATACCTTCTTCACTGTGCTGATGGGAGGGTGCGAATCCGTCATCTTCCAGGGGAACGGCTCCATGACACCTGTACTGCAGCACAGAGACAAACTGGCGGTGGCTCCATTATGCTATGGGGTACAGTCACTTGGGACATCCATGGTTCCAGATCTCTTTCAAGGCACCATGACAGCCAAAGGAGCATTGTACATCGGTTGCAGACCATGTACACCCTTCATGATGATCATGATTCCTGACAGCTCTGGTATTTTTCAGCAAGATATTGCACCATGTCACAAGGCTAGAAGTGTCATGGAGTGGTTTGAGGAACACAGTGATGAGTTCCAACTGATGTACTCGCACCCCAACATGCCAGATCTGAACATGATTGAACACATGTGGGATGTGACTGAACATGGCGACAGAGCTCATTGTCACCTCCCCGGTATTTATGGGAATTAGGTGGCTTGTGTGTGTAGATGTACTGCCAACTCCCTCCAGCGACCTACCAAGGCCTCATTGCTTCCATGTCATGATGTGATGCTGCTGTTCTCCACGCCAAAGGTGGACATACCAGCTATTAGGTACATGGCCATAATTTTCTGGCTGATCAGTGTAGTTACTTGAGAACAAACTTTGTAACAAAATATGATCATTTACAGGCAATGCAAATGATAAAACATTTTGCATAACTGACAATATCACACGTGGAAAACAAGAATTCTAAAATTGTGGAATAAACACTATGTACGAATTTCTTTCTCAGGTTGATGTTACTGAAGACACTTCCCTCATCCAGTGGGTCTATGGAAAACCAACTTCAACAAGGATGACTCAAGTCATAATTATCACAGAGACATTTACCCTTTTAAAAAGTAACTAAAAGATTTCTCTCTTCAAGCCTACAGCAGCATTATGCAGCATAGAGAACTCTGTGTACTGAAGGCAAATTTTAAGGACGGTGAAATAACTCTACATTCTGATTTCACATTGAATTATGTCATCAAGTTCAAAAGCAACCACTGCAAGCTCACTGTGATTCTGAAACTAAAACATTATTCACAGATGTGACATACTATTGTGATACTGGTGGTTCTGAACTAAAGGCAGTTTCATATGGTGGTGTATCTGATTCTACAAAACATAACAAGTATACTGTTGTTGGCTTTTATAATGCTATTTCAATGATTTTCAATAATGGGGTCATAAAATTAATTCTGTCATTACTGGACTGAATGGAACAGTGTCTCTGTTAAAAAGTAGATTTATTTTTGAGAACCTTCTGCACAATGAAGAAGATCAGAGTTTACAGATGACTGGAGCTTTTTGCAATGGCTCATGGAAAAGATATAGCTAAAGGAATTGTAGACGTCAAGAATACAGTAGGACTAAGTGTCCTGCATGGGAAGCTGCATCAAGGGTTGAGAAAACCACACAATTTATATGTTCCTGCAGAAGAAATTGTTCAGCTTACTGTTTGTCTTGAGGGACAACGGGAAGATGTGTAAAAAGGATCAAGAACATTTCCTTGCACTGTGTGACAAAAATGAGGTAGCAAATATATTCTTTGTGTGGCTGGATATATCAGACAAATACATTCTGGCTGATGACACTGACATAGCATTTGTTTTACTCATACAACTACTTGGTAAGAGGGAAGAACTGATTTTTGCTTTTGGGTTTTCTGGGAACAACATGTGTTAACTAGTTACTTTAAGCATAATGTTGCCTTGTTTATAATTTAATGACAGTTGATGGATGTAGCCTTGTCAAGTAACTGGGGCCTATAACATTATCTTGTAGAACACCACAAATAACTTCTGTTTTACTTGATGACTTTTCATCAGTTACTGCAAACTGTGACCTCTCTGACAGGGAAACACAAATCCAGTCACATAACTGACACAATATTCCATAAGCACGCAATTTCATTACAAGCCACCTGTGATTGGCATGGTGTCAAAAACCTTCGGGAAATCTAGAAATATGGAATAAATTTGAAATCCTTTGTCAATAGCACTCAACACTTTGAGTAAGTAAAGATCTATTTGTGTTTCACAAAAATGATGTTTTCTAAATCCATGTTCACTGTGTGTCAGTCGACCATTCTCTTTCAGGTAATTCATTATGTCTGAACACAATATATGTTCCAAAATTGTGCTGCATATTGAAGTTAATGATACGGGCCAGTAATTTAGTGGATTACTCCTACTGCATTTTTTTAATTTGGGTGTGATCTGTGCAACTTTCCAGTCTTTGGATATGAATCTTTTGTGAAGCAAAGGATTGTATATGATTATTTAATATGCAGCTAATGCATCAGCATACTCTGAAAGTAACATAGTTGGTATACAATCTGGACTGGAAGACTTGCTTTTATTAAGAATTTGTTTCACTACTCAGAGGATATCTACTTCTAAGTTAGTCATGGTGGCAGATGTTTTTGATTCAGTGGGGACACAAGCTCTATGGACTTCGGTACCCAAGAATATTGCAGCAAAAACGGTATCTCTGGACCTAGAGCAGTGTGTCCTGAGATGCCAAGTGTTTAAGTTGTAACTGTCCATATAATGTTTATAAATAAATACTGTGTATGTGAATCAGTAACACTGACAGTCATTACACATCATGAACATCATTTTTGCTACCCAAATCCTACATTGGTGACCCCGAGTTTTTTGACAACTGCGCCGTGACATTTTCGTGTGACGCGTTGCTCCACTTGCACCGAACGTGAGAATCCAACACCTTGCCAACGTGGACCCTACACACACACCAATGGTCAGCCAGCTACAGTCAACAATAGCACATGTTTGCGAGCATTTATCTAACGATTTTTCATCGTTACAAGACGGAAATTGCAATACTTCTGTGTTTAATACCCGCACAACAATGTAACCATTGTCTCATCAGTGCGCACATAGGGACTCCAATATTGAAATTACATCGACCACAGGGCCTTTAACGAACACTGAAACTAGTGCTACAAGTGCTTATGTGGACACTAACTTCATCAGACTACATAACGAACGGATGACGATGGTTGGCGGTAATGAACAATGGTGCTACCCTACCACCCCCATCATTTTCGAGTGCAATATTCCAATTGATATACTTTCAGCCAGTACTAATGCTACTCACAAGTCTCCCTATCAGCCGACTGACCACCGTTATAGAGATGTCAGGCATTGACAGGCTAATTACGGACACCAACCACAGTGACATATCAAATGCCGAACAGTCAGTGACAACAAACAAACACGCAGGCCAGTGTATTTGGTGGTCTCAGGGACAGATAGTGCCAGTTAACAGTGATTTTAAAATGAATGGCATACTTCTGCAAACCGCTTTCACTTACACACATCACACGGGTGATGTTATGGTAGCCACGCTGCGTACCACGTCAAACCTCGGGTGTGACGTCATGGCCCGACCCGGCCGGCCACACCACTCTCCACACCCCAGCTCACACTGGGATACGCTGATGCCTGCCACGTGCTCATATGGACGCATGACACGACCATTTTAATATGACCACACATCAACAGCTACCAGGATGCCACAACAGACGCATCAACAGCACTACGACCACAAGGTGGATATCAGAATTACAACCTGACTGCTACACCACCCGCACTGACAACGAAGAGCATGAACTTCGAGCCAGACATTACTGCCAAGCCTACAGTGAACTCCATACCATGTGGGCCAACGATCTACCACAAATTTACCCACCCAACAATGAATACACGATACACTGCCAACCCTATGGGCACACTGCACAGACCTCCTGCGCCGTGATGGCCTCTGGCCGACCGTGACTTCACTCCACCTACCGCAATGTGTATTAAGACCAAGGGGTGCAACGCCATTAATATGTAATTACTTGCTACACCACCTGTGCTGCGTGCTACGTTTCGTTACACCGATGCCACCACAGCAACCTCGATGTGACTAACGGAACAGTGTGCACAGTGGGCACACAGACAAATACCGCCAGAAAACTGTGATATCCAACAGAACTATATTTCCTCGCAGTCCACCAATACCTCTATATGTCACACAAGTGATGGCACAGAGATATAAACCATGCCACAACACTCGCTGCTCCAAGAGCATGATGCCACTGCCCGGCCGGCCACACTACATGACGGACCACAGCTCCAACCAGAATATCACACCACACCATGCCAACAGGCACAACAAACAGTGGACATACCTCATCAGGTCACCACAGTCGGTCTGAGCAACACTATGCTGTTACTGCATGGCGACAGCGCGGTGGGACCAACACAAAACAACCACTATGGAACCACCCGCCATCTATCAAACTCCACCCGCTGCCCATTCACACACTCACCTGAAGTGTTGAGAGAAAATAAAACACTTACAGCCATCCTTATGATTTTATTTTATTTTGTTGCAACCTACACTAGAAGTGTGGTTTGCTTTATGCGAATGTATGATGAGGACAGCAGGGATCGAGGACGACCAGAGCAAGCTGTTAATCCTTCTCAACCATCTCGGTGAACATGCAGATCTCGTCAGCAATCTGCTGCTAAATACTCCGACTGCGCACAAGTATAAGACGGTGAAGTCATTAATATTGCAATGATTATCATGCACACTGGAGCAACAACTGCACCTTGCCATAAACGAGATGACGCTGGACAATGACACACCATCGGTGTATGGCACAAACTGAGCCTGGAAATTGATAACAACCTACAACCAGACTGGGCTCTATGATCATTATGATTACTCAAGCTCCCAGAGCAAATACAGACAGCACTTCTAGAACATGCGGACACACCATTCGAAACATGCCTATAACAGGCAGACAGGATGCTGGCACTCACACACCACCCGACACTGATCAGTGTCAGGACACCTACCTACGACCCCCATGCCAGCAACAAATAAAGTGCACAACAGACGAGGACGGCAGCAGCCGCAGACACATCGCAAAACACTGCATGCCAACCCCAGGCAACTTGCCCCTCCTCCTACTCTTCCTCTGCCCCCCCCCCCCCCCCTCCGCAACTGGACCCCAGCCACCTTGCAGGCTGCAACCGCTGCAGTGTAGCAACAATTATGGCGCATGGATCCAGCTCCTGCAGGAAATAAACAAACAAGGGAGACAGGCAACACCCAAGCCGCCACAACACAGCCCAGCCAAAACAAGTCTACAAGCAGCTACAACCGGTTTCATGCGCAATTCGGCGCCAACGCACACCGCTGCCGACAACCGTGCGGCTACCCAAACTACACCGGCAGACTGGTCTAAGCACATCAGCCCGCCTCCCTACAACAAACTGCCTTTCTACTGGAGATACCAAAGCACATAACATGCCACACACATGGGCAGACAGTGCGCAACTGTTACAGCCACACACCACGTCCATGGACTTTCTTTGTGTCTGAAACAGTGGAACAGGTGCTCGGAGTGAACTTGCTCCATCATTACTGCTTCATTCCAGATCTTCGCAGGGCTCTGTTATTACAAGGCGATGGACTACACCCTACAGGGTGTGTCTGCAGTGACAGTCTACTGTACACCACAGATCCTCCCTCTCCATCGCTAGACATGGAGAACACAGCATATCTTGCATTACAACGTGCTACAATGTGCTACGAACTCCACAAAAAGATCACGGCCTACGAGAACATCTGCAAAGAGAACAACATAACATGTACAGAGAGCGAGCAGCTATGCACTTGCCATCACGAACTGGACAGCCAGTTGCAATGAATCCAGCAGCAACTACAGACGACCCGGCGTACCCGCGACACACAGGATAACTGAACAAGCACTATCATGAATACACCAGTTAGTACAGTGCCCACTATACTTGGTGACACAGCTCTTGCGAGCGGGTAGAACAGTGACAGTGTTTACGCTCAAGTGGGTGGGTCAAATAACAACAGTGTTTCTGCTCTCACAAGCGAGTTACCCACCGACAGGGCTACCACCTCTGAGGACAGATCAGACAACAGGATTCTGCCCCCTGGACCACACCTGCCAAACAAAACAGTTAGCATAGCTATGGACAGCACCGTACACAGAATTAATACCACTCTAGGACTGCCCATACACCACTGCTTAGCCTCCCAAAAGCTCAAAGCAGCCACAGCTGCCACTGAAGAATTTCTCCAGGATGCATGGGCATAACCTATCACTATGCGGCCAAAGAAATATGGTACATGGCGCCTATGCGGCGACTACTGGTACCTCAATGCCAGAATGATTATAGACAGCTACCTGGTCCCGAAAATCCAAGATTTTGCACACAAGTTGGCAGGGGCAACCATCTTTAGCATACTGGTCTGTAAAAGAGCGCACTCCCAAATACCCATAGCTCCAGAGGACATTCACAAAATGGCCATTATCACTCCATTTAGTTTATATGAATTCTTATTCATGCCGTTTGGGTTGAAAAATGCCGCACAGACATGGCAAAGATTCACTGATGTGTCGTTTTTCAATGTGCTACACTGTTACTGCTATTTACATGCTTTAATTATATTCTCAAAATCCACAGAGGAACACGAATGACACCTGTGTGGAGTATATGGCAAGCTGCCACAACACGGGGTGGAAATTAATCCTGACAAATGCCAACTGTAACAGCATTGCATCACGTTCGTCGGCCACCTAGTCGACGTAACAGGCATAGGGCCCACAAAGGACAAAATTGAGCAGATTACTAACAGGTACCCTGCAACAAATTACCAAGAACTACGTAAATATCTTGGTGTTGCCAATTTCTAGAACTACGTAAATATCTTGGTGTTGCCAGTTTCTAGTGACGACACCTACCCCATGCAACTCAAACTCTACTTTCCATCACAGAAGCTCTACAGGGGAAAAATACATGGGGGAAGAGGAAGCTAACATGGACAGCTGAGATAGAAACTGCATTTGACAACATTAAAACTCAACTAGGCCACACTCGCACTACCTTCACCAGATGCTCATCTTATCATTACATCAGACATGAGTGACCGACTGATAGGTGCTCTATTACAGCAGGAAGTGCCAGGGATGACACAAACTCTCCGTTTTTTCGCAAGGAAACTGACGGACTCTCAAAGGAAGTGGTCAACCTTTGACCGTGAACTACTGACCATGTATAAAGCGGTGCCCTACTTCTGCGACAATATTTAAGGGCGACCACTTACTACCTGTTTAGACCATCGACCATTAGCTGATGCAGTAAAGAATCCATCTGCCAGTGCCACACCACGCAGGTTTAGGCACTTGGACCACATCGCACAGTTCACAACAGACATTCGCCATGTGTGTGGAGCGAACAGTATAGTTGCAGCCTACCTGTCCTGCCTAGTGGCCATGACAACTCAACTGGATTTCGATAACCTCGTGGATGCGCAGGCAATAGATACAGAGCTGGAACGATTCTTGTCAGGCGGTGACATGGGATTACAACTACAACAATGCCCAGTGCCTGGAACCAACAAACTAGTTTGGTGCGATCTGTCAATGGGGAGGCAATGACCTTTCGTCTCTGCCAACTATCGCCGAACAATATTTGACTTGCCCCATAACTTAGCTCACACCAGAGTGCGCCCCACGATGAAACTAGTTTCGGAACATTATGTCTGGCTGAATATGAAGAGGGATTGTGCCACTCTATGAGTGTGTATTCCTTGCCAGAGGACGAAGACAAGATGACAACCAGCTGCCATTTAGGAGCTTCCCTGTCCCGAAGGGCCATTTTTCCCACGCACATATAGATTTAGTGGGGCCACAACCTGAATCTAACAGATTTTGTTATATCCTAGTGGTCATCGACCAAATGATTTGGTAGGTAGAGGCCGCTCCGTTCAGGGACATATCAGCGGATACAGAGGCGAGATTGTTCATCGACCTATAAATAACGAGATTTGGCTGCCTTGAGTCGCTAACAACCAATCAGGGTAGACAATTTGAATTGACCCTGTTTACAGGACTGAGCCACCTCTGTGGCTGCCATTGATTCCATACCACAGCCTACCATCCATAGTCAAACTGTTGCCTAGTTGAACAGTGGCACTGCACACTGCAAACAGCACTGGTGTGCTATGATACCGAATGCTCAGAGGCCTTACCCTAGGTGCTGCTGGGTATCAGAAAGGCCCACAAAGAGGATCTATATGCCTCACTAGCAGAGATCCTCTATGGTGAAGAGATTAGCCTCCCAGCGGTATTTGTCACACAGACAACAGTGAAGGCAATGAGGACCTCCCAGACCTCGTACGATGGATCAGAGAATGGACAGGCAGCATCAGAGCCCCCCACCGTTGCCCCACAGAACACCCACTGTATTTGTGCATGAAAACCTACAGACTTGCACTCACATAATGCTATGCACAGACACCATCAAGCCAGCGCTGTACCCAGCGTATAGTGGACCGTATAAAGTACTAAGATGGGAACACAACTCATCGAAATCATGATAGCCGACAAACCCTCTACTGTGGCCATCAATAGACTAAAGCCAGGACGGACTTTGGTGGAGACGCTGGGGAACAATACTGCCCCTTTGACCCCACGCCACGACACAACCCCTTTTTCCATCACAGTTGATGTTAAGCACTACCTTCTTGAAGATATCAGAGCGTCTCTACATGGCACAACGATTGTGGTATTTGCCACATATGAAAAGTGACAGGTCGGCAGCAGCATGGCGTTGCAATCATCATACCACTCCACACCGATACGACAATCAGTTGATACAGCTGCACTGTTATCTACACTATGTAGGGACGGCATCCTACATGTGTCAACCACAGACCACAACACGGAAAACTGGACACAGGATCACATACAATCACCAGCAGATGACCTAACCATGGCACCTCCAGTACCACTTACTCAGCCAGTACCGACGTCACCAACAGGCAGAGCGCTGCACCGACCAAGACATCTAGACGAGTATGAGCTAGACAGCATCTCCTAAGATGACCTGCACCACACAGCAACACAACTTCAGCACTCCATGCCTTTGAAAAGGGAGGGGGGGCAGGTGCCCTTTGGGGACACAAGCTCTATGGACTTCTATCCTCAAATCGCAGCAAAAACAGTAGTATCTTTGGACCCTGAGCAGTGTGTGCTGAGACACAAAATGTTTAAATTGTAACTGTCCGTATAGTGTAGATAAATAAATATCATGTACATGTATCGGTAACGTTGACAGTCATTACACATTATGAACATTGTGTTCATTACCCAAATTCTACAATTCGAATCCTGGAATATTTACTTCATCTTCTTTGGTGAATTAATTTCCGAAGGTTGTGTTTAGTAACAATGCTTTAGCAGTATTGTCATTGAAAGTGTTTCCATTGCTATTGTGCAGAGAAGGCACTGACTGTGTATTAACGCTAGCATACTTTACATTCAACCAGAATTTCTTTGGATTTTCTGTTAGGCTTTGAGACAAAAGTTTCATTTCATTGTGGAAACTATTATCAGCATCTAAAATTGAAGTCTACATTAAATTTTGAGCTTCTGTAAAGGATCGCCAGTCTTGAGGATTTTGTGTTCTTTTAAATTTGGCATGCTTTTTTCATTTTTCTGCAACAGTGCTCTGACCTGTTTTGTGTACGATGGGGGATCAGCTCCATCGTTTGTTAATTTATTTGGTATAAATCTCTTAAATGTTGTCAACACTATTTCTTTGAATTCATGCCACATCTAGTCTAAAATTACACTGTTAATTTGGAAGGATTGGAGACTGTCCCTCGGGAAGGGGTCAAGCAAATTTGTTTGAATAGATGTATTTTTCGTTTATTTTTGGACAATTTGGGAGTATTCACTCTCACTACAACACCCCTGTGTTTACTAATCCTGCTATCCGTTTTGTGCTCATTATTAGTTCAGGATTATTTGGAGCTAAGAGGCCAAGTGTGTTTTCACAACCATTTACTATTAGAGTGGTCACCTGAACTAATTGCTCAAAATAATTTTCAAAGAATGCGTGTAGCACAATTTCAGATGGTGTTTTATGCATATCTCTGGATTTAAACATGTATTTTCGCTAATGTGTCGAGGGTAAATCGATGTCACCACCACCCATAATCGTATGAGTCGAATAGGTTTTTGTAATAAGACATAAGTATTCTTTGTGGTCCGTATATCAGAGATGGCAGTTAAGTAAAAGGATCCAATTATTATTTTATTCCTGTTGGCAAGAATGAACTCTACTCATAATAACTCACAGGAACTATCTACTTCAATTTCGCTACAAGATAAAACTACTACCAACAGCAACAAACACGCCACTGCCAATTGTATTTAGCCTATCCTTTCTGAACACCATCAGATCCTTCGCAAAAATTTTGGCTGAACTTATCTCCGGCTTTAGCCAGCTTCAGAGCCTATAATGATTTTAGCATCAGTGCTTTCTATTAGCATTTGGAGCTCTGGTACTTTCCCAACATGGCTACAACAATTTACAACTGTTATACTGATTGTCCCTAGATCTACATTCTTCCTGTGTTTGACCTGCACCTTTTGAGACTGAAGACCATTTTGAGTTTCCCCAAGACACTCAACCTAAAAAACCACCCAGTCCACACCACACAGCCTCTCCTACCCTGTAGTTGCCTCCTGCATGTAATGGACTCCTGACCTATTTAGTGGAACCTGAAACACCACCTCCCTATAGTGCAAGTTGAGGAATCTGCAGCCTACATGGTCGCAGAACCATTTGTGCCTCTGATACAGACCCTCCACTCGTCTCTATACTAGAGGCCTGTTGACTGTGCAGAAAATGGTGAGCTCTGCTTTCATCTTGAAAGCAAGACTGGCAGCCTTTACTACTTCTGATAGCTGCTCCAAATCAGAGAGAATCTTTACCAACCCAAAGTGACAAGCATCACTGGTACCAACGTGAGCCATCATCTGCAGTTGGTTGCACCCTTTACTCTTCATGGGATCCAGAAGGGCTTGTTCCACATTTGGAATGATTCCACCCAGTATGTACAAGTGGTCATTGGCTTTCTTCCCCTCTTTGGCAGCCAAGTCCCTAAGGGGACCCATAATGCGCATAACATTGGGGCCCCCAACTACCAATAATTCCACCCTCTGTGACTGCCCACATCTTGCAGGCTGAGAAGTTTTCTCTGAAACAGGACAAGTGATTGCATCTGGCTGAGGGACAGTGTCAGTCACACACAGCACCTGGGACCTGTTTGTCAGACTAACTGGGAAGGCCTTATATTCGGCTCCCCAGGAAGTCTTTCGTAGCCTGCCAGCCCCCCGAGACGGCTTCCCACTCGACCAGGGGTCACGGGTCAACCTCAATGTGAGCAGTAACTGGGCTGTCCCACTGGTGCATACTCATTGGCGGACTCATGGGTCATGTTGAGTGTCCGTTGGATCCCCACAGCTGGTCTACAACAGTGATGCCCATCAAGCCTCAAGCTCTGTAACTCAAGCCAACATAACCTAGAGTTGAGAGCAAAGTGTCACCAATTCGGCTCGAATCTGCACACAGCAAACACAGTCCCTATCCATACTAAAGATTGTGGAAAATTACACTATATAGACAAACAAAGGACTATGAACACACGCTGCAGAACTCTATGTAGACACTGACAAAAACACAAGAAGTATGTCTAATAAATTAGATTAATGCAGAGATTAAAAAACTAACTATGCAAGCTTAAAGGAAGTTTTTGGCTACCAGTAAACAACAAATTTTCAAAATATTTCCTCAAATTACCAAAATGATTTTTTCCCCATATATTTTGTCTGTCACTCTCCACACAGATGTAAACTAATTTATTTTATATACTAAAATAAAATTCTAACTTGTGATTAGTGGTTACTCTAACTGTATACTTATTTGTAAATTAGAAGGTGTGTGAAAACTATTAAACTTTTAAATGCCACACAAGTAACAAAACACTGGGAAATGCCCCTCTTATTTATTCTGCAACAGTACGATATCAGCTTGCATTGATGTAAAAGCACATTGGATGATATACCTCTAGCCCTCTGGTTTGCATTATTGATATTAGAACTGCATGTTTTTGAGAGGATTTCTTACATTTTGATCAATAATAATAATTATTAAGTTTAAGATGAGATCCATAGATTCAGCCACACAGCAATGTTTTTCTTTTACAGTACCAATTTCAAATGCAATATCATTTGCTATGCATTTCTGTCTTTTGTAAGAATTTGTTCTAAACAAGTCTTAGGTGAAACCACTGTGATAGGATAGACAGAATGCTGCTGTCAACTAGCTGCAGCAATGTTTTACAAGATGTGTTCACAACAATATATTATACAATGTCACATCAGTAGTTAATATTTAGTACTGCCAAAAAAATTGGGATGTGCTATTCTGTTATTAGGTTGCCTCTTACATAAAATATATTTATTCCAAAATATTCAGTCACAACATTAATACTTTGTGTTCAGCTTGAACATCCATCTATATTTACAACAGTTTCAATGTAGAAATATTGCCTCAAGAAAATAACACACATTCTTAATCAACAGATGGCTTTGAGCCACATATAATATAGAATTCAGTATCAAATGCTATAAATTTTCTGGTCCTTGCAACATGACAGAAATGTATTGGTGAGACAACTCAAGTAATAACAAATGCATAAGAAAATCATTCATATACAACATACAGAAATACCATATAGAACACAGCTCTTTTAATTACAATACATATTATACTTAGTCTTTTAGCTGGCTCTATTCTCAAAAACACCCTAGCTTAACGTTAACAAAGGTATTACAACTTTCTTTTGTTAATTTTTTTAAAGACTGAGTTACTTTACTATGTAGTCAGAATCACATGAACCTTACAAATAGGAAACTTCAACTGTACACCACAGTTCACCATTTGTTATGAAGCTTCGCACAAAGTCCATACACCAGCAAGCACAATTGGCAGATTCAAGTATAGTGTCGACATTCTGTGTGTCAGGAAATGTCATATCTTGATAGGACACACTTTTTCTTCCATCAAGGCGAAAAATCCTCACTGTATACTTGAACCTGTAATTGAATTAAAAATATTACAGGTTCTTTCTTACAACTGAGTGAAGGTACAAAACTGGAGAATGAAATAATCAAATACATATTTAAGACAGACATAAAAAAGTGCAAATTATACGAAAGGAAACTGTTTACTTAATTAGTAACAACAGTCGAAACAAATCTGCTTTCTTTCAAAGAAATGTAATTCACAGACACAATTAGGTTAGCCAATGATGGGGGTCATCATTAGCCTTTACCAAAGCATTCAGCAAACTCCCTTTCAGATAGAATGTCTGCTGTGAGTTTTCAGGTGCACTAAATCTACAGCAGAATCCTTTATAATTAAGATAAACACTTTAACTCCAAATCTGAAGAAAATATAATTATACAGGGCTGAATGATGTCTTAATGTACATTGAACTTTTCTTGTGACAGTTGTGGAAGGCACATATTGAAATGCTATTGCCAATATTTCAGAAGGAAAAATAAATAAATAAAATGGTAGAATGTTGAAATTAGCACCCAGTACCTTGTTTTTTTTGTTTTTTTTTCTATAATAAAAAATGTGTCATTATTTTGTAGTATGATTGGACCTTTTAGTGAGAAATACTTTAATTTCCTTTACTTCATGCGTAGATACAATTTCAGTAACACTTTATGTAACATGCCTATTATGGCACGTAATATTCGTGATTTTGCTGAAGAAGATACAATCTGTTATAGTGTACAAATATTTAAGATTTGTCATTTGTTACAAAAATCAGAAAAAAATTGTACAACTAATATCTACTGTATTTCTTAGCATGAAAACTGATTTTTTGTCACAAAAAATATTCTACTTAATATTGGATTGAAAAGTCACACACAGAAATTATTTCACACGACATTTACTATCTCAGACAAAACAAACATACATACCCTGAAAATGCATCTCCTTAGTTACTTCGAATACATGCACCAAGTGTTTCAACATGTATTTCCCAGTAGGACAAGAGTTTCTTAGAACTCTACTGATTGGGAGAATACGCATTTGGGAATGATCAGTGTGACCTCGGCATTTGCACAGGATGCCTCATGCTTTCTTCTACAACAGGCCAAACTATGGACATCCATTGGTGTAATGTCAGGACAGTATGGCAGGTGCTAGAGCACCTGCAGCTGAATTGTGAAATCTTGGCACAAACAACATGGAACGATTCAGTGGCATGGGGCAGTCAGATGTTTCTGAGCTTCTGTTTGGGAAACACAATACTAATGCCAGAATTTTTTGGGCACTGATAGTATCTCATCTGAACTAAATTTCATTATCAGAACATCAAGCATGTCTCAGAACAGTAATTTAGAACTTCTTGGAATTGCATTGTTTCAAATTATTCCACCGACAGAAGGAAACAAGTGTGGAGGTTAACATTTTACAGACATGAAGTGCCAGCTCAGTTGCATACAACTGGGAGAAGAATATGGCCTTGGTTTTGCTGTAGGAACCCAGTCATTTATCTGAAGTGGTTTGGAGAGATCACAGAAAATTCATGTAATGTGGGCTTTTGAGCCCCAATCCTAACAAATCCGAGTTCAAATTGCTGACTAAAGAAATATCAACTTAATCCATCATTACAAGACTCAACATCATCATAAGCAACAGTAGCAGCAGGATCAATTCCTATTGATACACAAGAAGCAGAGGCCATCCACGAAACAGTTACTGGTGGCTCCATTTTAGCAAAATATTTTCTCTAATCTTCCTCTTTGATACTTTCAGTGCAATAGTGCATTTTCTGGTATTCTGAGCATTCTTCTGGCTGTCACTCTCCAGTTCAGCATCTCCTGCTCCACAGTTCCTTTAGAGTATTTTCAATAACTCTACTTTGCTTTGTTGAGTGAATAGTTTTTGCAGTGATTCTCCCTTTGTAGTGATGGAAAGAAAGATTCTACAATAATAATCACCACTATGAAATCTGCGTATTCTAGTCTAGGGGTCAAGAGTCCATCACAAAGTGGTTCTTCTATTTTGGATTCTGAAAGTGAAACTTTAATAGTAGTGCTATCTGTGAGAAGCTGGAAGAAAGGCTTCAGCCTTGGCTCAAGCTTATGGGTATATTTTTGTTGTTATCTGTGGCAACAGGCTGATTCTGTAACCACAAATGCACCTGTCATATGGTGATAAATGGACGTTGTGTTTGCTGCTGTTTTTAAAGCAGCGTGAACGAAGTGGGTGGACAATGCTGACAACTTTCAACTCTTTTCAACAATCATTAACAGCATCACAGCAGCACTTCCAGTAGATGGATGTATCAACAGCAATATTGCCTGCTGTTCTGGTCACTAGCAAAGTCCATATCTTTCCCACAATCATATTCATTGGTTGTATTTGGCTTATTTCCACCACCTCTCAGTTCTTCAATTCATTAAATGGCTGCTTTGCTGTTGCTGAAAAATCAACTGCCATATATCTTTTCTAGTGAAAGCCTTCTTATGTACCACTAGCAGAGCTGTACCAAGGTAACTTCGCATCCCTGGTCGAATTTCCAAAGCTTGCACGGTTCAAGGGAAGGAAATGCATACACAATGAGTGACAGCTTGGTGTGGCTTTCGGGTGGGTAGCATCATCAACCCTAATTTTTTTTTTAAGGTAAGGCAGGGGAAGCTGTGATAATTAATTGAAACCGATACCATACAATAATAAGAGATTTTTTTGTGGCCTCATTTCAATGGAATGGACATTCAAGAGTTGTTGTATCAAAAGGATGGTGCCATATGTCACACTTTCAGCAAAACAACCGAGTTGCTCCACAAGCAGTTTCTGGATCACCTCATCTCATGTAATGGAGACCAACACTGACAACCAAGGTCATGCAAATGAATCCCTTGTGATATTTTTTTTAGGGTTATCTTAAATCAATGGTGTATGTTCATTATTTCTATTTTCTGCTGAATTATTTTGTATGTTTCTGTACGTCCACCTTTACGGAGATGGTTGCAGGATCTCGGCTGTGCAGACTGAAATGTCAAGAGTTCCAAATTGTTATTTTATTGGGCTACCAGTTTCAGCAGTATATTACACCATATCCCTTACTTGGTTTGTAACATCATTTTTCTAGGCTGCACTACAATTGTGCAGTTACTATTTTGAGATAGTACAGATGATGTTAGTATTTTGTATTTTCTGAGTTTTTTCACAAATCCTGTATGACGTAAGTTAATATTGTCTTTGTGGTGTCACCGCCAGACACCACACTTGCTAGGTGGTAGCTTTAAATCGGCCGCGGCCCATTAGTACATGTCGGACCCGCGTGTCATCACTGTCAGGTCTCGCAGACCGAGCGCCACCACAAGGCAGAGACTGACGAGCACTCGCCCCAGTTGTACGGACGACGTAGCTAGCGACTACACTGACGAAGCCTCGCTCCTTTGCCGAGCAGATAGTTAGAATAGCCTTCAGCTAAGTCAATGGCTACGACCTAGCAAGGCGCCATTAGTAATATTGCATGTATCTATGGAGTCTCACTTATATCGTCAATAGCGATGTACCAAGGATGGATTAGTTAAGTATTCCAGAAGCTACGTACTTTTCTTTATAGCATTCATTACGTATCCTGTTACAGACCTATCTTTTGCCTGCGTGAACTAAACGCGTGTCTTTCGGCTACTTCCGTGGCGTGGCTGTCTTGCTACGCCACAACAGTCTTGACCTACTTATTTGCCTTATTTGCTTACCTTCAAAAACCACATCTTCATCTACACAGATACTCCGCAAGTCACCAAATGGTGCATGGTGGAGAGTACCCTTTACTGCTACTAGTCACTTCCCCTCCTGATCCACTTGCAAATAGAGCGAGAGAAAAATGACTGTCTGCATGCCTCCGTATCAGCCCTAATTTCTCATATCTTATCTTTGTGGTCCTTATGCGTGGTGTATGTTGGCGGCACTAGAATCGTTCGGCAGTCAGTGTCAAATGCCGGTTCTCTAAATTTTCTCTGGTTTTTACACATCTGTTGTCATTATGGTGTAAGCCTGTACATGTCAAGTGTTAGTTTTCATGCAACTGTTACTTTTATTACTTGACACAGGTGTTTATTCAGGTAGCACAACTGTATCTCTAATGCCTTGATAATACCCAACACAGTGTTCTGGTATATTCCCTGACATTCACATTCTCAATTAACCATCTTCTCATAAAGGTACCAACTGTCATATTAGACACTGTATGGTATACCCTGTCACATTTTCTGGTGGTTTCTCTGTCCGTAGGTCATATTGCCCTTTGTCCACCTGTTTAAGGGCGACATGACGTATAGAGGTACATGTCTTTGGTTGTTCTGATTGAAATGTGTAACTTTCTAATATTCTGTGTATGCATCGCAGTCTCTTCTTTAGACTCATTTCATAGGTTACGGTTTGGTATATCACCCAATCACATGCCTGCTTACCAACAAACCTATCACTTTCATGAGAACTTACCTCCAGTAAGTGGTTTATGTTCTTCTAGTATACGACAAAGTGTAATCAAATGTTTTACATTCAGTCTGTACACATACAGTGAATGACTACATTGTTTACTCCAGTTGTTTCACATGCATTGCATTAGATTTACACCCTGATTATCTAATTGTAACATGCAATATTGATCTCCATTTAGTAGGTTTTTGTTTATGATTATATGACATATATATTTGCCTCCCTAGTTTTTGTTAATACAGTGTGCAACTGTTCTCTTATTTTATTTCTTAAATTATCTGTAGCTTTGACGTAGCTCCCTGTACAGTTTGCTATTGTTATGTTATTACATATTACCACTGTATATGACTTGCACCACCCCCCTTTGTTATCTATTTCATACTTTTACCACTGATGTCTGTATACAGGAGCCTGAAGATGGCATAATATATTGTCCAAACTGATAGCCCAATAAAATAGCAATTTGAAAATTTAAACAGCTGAGAGGTGTTCGATTTGACATTCTATTTTGTATGTGTCCTTACTGAAAACATTTATGTTTGAAGCAAATTACACAGCAGGCAAGAATTGTTTTATCATAGAAGACACGAAATAGAGCACTGGAGAAAATGGGATCACGGATGACTTGCTCATATCGATACCACACTGGTGGACACCCTGAAAGTTATCCTGCAAATCTGCTACGTCAGCATTTGCTGGTGTGCCTGCATCACCCTTACTCTTGTGCAGTACAAGCTGCAAACTGCAATTGGAAAGGTCAGCTGCATCAGATATTTCACATCTCTGAGTTATATGAGGAAATTATATGTGATGTTGGTGAAATTCAAGTGGAGTTTTGTCATAAAATCATAGCGAATTCATGGACAGAATTCTTGCATGCCAGTGCTGTAGAGGTCATACGAAATATACATTTGTCTATACTTGAAATTACAAGATGTGTTGAACATGTTCATGAATTTTGTTAAAGCTTTTTTCAAAAATTAATGTTCGTAATTTGTTATGCGAAAATCACCACACTTTTTGAACAACACTACACATGGTTTAAATGTTTAGCAAAGAAACTTAAGGCATAAGAAGTTTTAGTATGTATCATTATTTTATTTGAACAAACAGAATAACATCCAAATATCTGGTACATATGTAAGGCCTACTTCCAGTGGTTTACGGCATCAGACACTTGATCAATTGTTGCTGATAACCAATGGCAGAGCATACCGTTGTTTACATGAGGCTTTAACTTAGGTGAACAGAGGATAGCTGTTTACAAGCATGATGACTAACCCCTACAGAAATATTACTATTGAATTCTTTTTTGTTTAAACACCAGATTTTACAGACCAAAACTTGATAGCAAAAAAGTACTGGTTGGAGGGGCAAATAAATTACTACTTATCCCCTCCACCTTTTTTCCTTGCTTCCTCCACCATCACGTCTTGCTCAGTCCCTAGTTGTCAGAAATTGGAAGTCTACAATGAAATAGCATATGTGTTTCAGCACCAAGTCACTGAACTTTGAGATCATACAATATTATATTGAAGTAGGCACAAGAACACTGTTGAACAGGAGTGAGTTGTATACTTAGCAGCTGTGTGCACCAAGTGTACTGAAATGAAATGAAATGAAATGTCGTGTGGCTAGGGTCTTCCATCAGGTAGACCATTTGCCTGGTGCAAGTCTTTTGAGTTGACACCACTTCAGCAAAACGCGCATCGATGGGGATGAGATGATGATGATGATGATTGTTGCGCTGACCACTCAGCTATCGAGGCGGACACTGTGTGTACTGTTGTCATGTTAGCGATAGACATCTGTTCAGTAGTAGTTGTTTCTTTGTGTTCTATTTGGCCACAATGACAATGTAACACCAGCATGCATATATTGTCCCAGGCCGAGGGAAAACCTCTTCTTGCAGGTAGGAAGTAGAAACCTGAGGGGTAGCTTCTTCTTCTTCTTCTTCTTCTTCTTCTTCTCCTCCTCCTCCTCCTCCTCCTCCACCCCCCCTCCCTCCCACACCCTTTCACCTGCTCTGAGCCTAAGGTGTCCTATCTCGGCCCCCTCTCAGTACAGCCTTGATCACATGATCTAGTCTAGAAATAACAATGGTTTCTACACTGGCCATTTGTCTATTCATTTCTCACTTCTCTGCTCAATGTATCATTTCAGAATAATCTTTCAACTCTTGCCTATCTATTAAAACACACACACACACACACACACACACACACACACACACAGAGAGAGAGAGAGAGAGAGAGAGAGAGAGAGAGAGAGAGAGAGAGAGAGACCAGTATGGCTACATTGTGCCAGACAGCTGCATACGTTGTACTAGAACTAGTAGTGATTCGAGAATTTCCACATAAATTCTGCAACCACTCGACCTTCTGCCGCCTCGAACACGCGTTGTTTCAAAGATAAATGTGTGTGTGAGAGAGAGAGAGAGCCTATTTACTGCGCAACACATGTCTGTGTGTGCAGGATGGATATTGGTCATGGGAGGACAGGAGTTGCATCAGATGAGCGACGCCGACAAGCGTTTGCCGCTCATGCCATAGAACCTGTATGGAGGGTGCAAGGAGTAACTACATATTATTCCTTGGTGGTCGAATAATTGTAATTGTTATAGACAATTGAAACATGATGTGTCTAGAGACTCTTACTTAATCTTGGTGTTAGACTTCCTAGAAGCAAGACCTGTTTTTGAATTTCCGAGTGATTCTAAAACGAAACTCATTTGTAAATGTTAATTAAGTGTGTTTCTAAAGCCCGAAGTATGAGTGCAATATAACATGACGGAGGCATTTATGTCTAAGAAGAGAATTTGACGATGTAAAAATACATCGTGAATTGCCTACTTTTTTTAATAAGGACGGCAATCCGACTTTACACATTCTATCGTCGAAACCTTTAGAATGTGGCAATCGATGTGATCAGAGCTCGAAAAAGAGGAAATTTGAAACAAAATCAAGATAAAAAGATATTCTGAGTTGCCATAGCAACCAATAGTAACAAGACAGAGAAACTTTCGCAGAGTGGGATTCTGCATAAACAGTAAAAAGGGGTGAAAATTAATAAATACCATACAAGAAAAGAGGCAAGGAAAATCTCAACAGTTTAGACTAAGAAGAGTTACGACGAGATCTATTTGGTGATGAAGATCCAGTGTGGAGAGTAAGCAGCCCTCATACACATCAAGGGGGCGTGAGCCCCGTAACCAGCAAGCGACACCAATGGCGCCAGCTGCTGCTAACGAGTGCTGACTACAAATCCATTCACCGCTACCGATGCTGAAACCAAACCGCCGGCGCCCATGCTGTTCATTGATGCTGATTCCACACCGGCTCACCGACGCATGCCTAAAACTCTACGCAAGGTGAGCGAAAGACAATAATTATTTGAGTGAGAAGTTAAGGACATGGTTCAATATAGACTGTTAATATAGTTATCACAATCAGAGGTGAATTTATTTTAATGATCACTAGAGCTAAAAGTAAGGGGAACATGGACAATACTCAAAAAACTGGGGAAACATCAGAACCAGCCACGGCCATGCCAGCAAGAAAAGAAATGCCAGACTAGACTGAGGTAGCAAATGTAATTAAAGCACTAAGTCTTAAATTAGACTCAGTGAAAACTCAACTAAATGCTAAATTAGATGAACAGAAAGCGGATTCCGCTGCTAGAAGAAAGGAACTAAGTGCTATTTTTAGTGAAAAACTAGAAGCACAGGGCGAGGTTTTAAATGCTGAGTTCAATGTCTTAAATGATAAAGTGGAGAGTTTGCAATTAGATTTAAAGAATGAATTAAGTAATTCCATGACTATCCATGTAAACCAACTGCTCACTGACTTTAGTCAGAGACAGAGTAAACAATTTCAGGACTTAGCTAAAAAAACTAGAATTTGATATTGAAAATAAATTTAATAATGTAGAAACTGAACTTGGCAAAAAGTTAGGATCATTTCAAAGTGTATGCAACGTTACATTTGATGCTGTAAAGCAGAGATTGCACACCTTAAAAGAGGGTTTGGAAAAACAGGATAAATTAATACCTATAGTCCAATTGCAAATTGCAGGCGTTAACACATGAGTTAATAACATGGAAAGAAATTTTAAAGAGAAACTAGTAACTTCAGACTTAATAAATATAAGTAATCTGGAGGAACAGGTAGAGGAAATAATCGATCGAAAAGCTGCCGTGAGGAAGGAAACGTTTTGACTGTTGCTTTTTCTAAATTTAATGATAACAGCAATGTTATAGACAACTTGTGTGAAGAATTTACACTTGTCCATGACAGAGTAGAAAATAGAATAACTACTTAATGTTGTGTTTCCTAATAAAGTGGTAATTGTTTTGTTGTGGGGAGGCTTTCACACAAAATTTAATGAGCAGTATTGGTCCATAAGTAACTGAGTGACGTTAAGGTTGGATCCACGGGATCCGGGCAGAGTCACATCTGTCTCCCAGGGATGTTAACGTTCTGTGTTAACAGGCGGAGGGACAGCCGTTGGATCCCTAGTTTTTTTCGGTGTTTCTTCTGTACTATTTTTCCTGCACCGAATTCCCTTCAAATCTTAAAACTATTCTGTGATCTCTTCTTGAATTTTTAAACTATCCCATATTGTTAGTACCTAGGAAACTATAATGACTAAAAGATAACAGACTTAAGAGAATCACAGATGAACAGTGTAAACACAAAATGCAATGAACAGTATATAGTATTAGTGGAAAACATAATATGATGGTACTATTCAAACAGAATGATATCTAGATGACACAAACTGAACATAATCTTTTATATGTCTATAGAAATATAGTGTAAACTTAATGACTAAACAACTATTTAGCATAGTGTATAATTTTCTATTTAGTATAGAATATTTTATATCTTTTATGAAAGGTGATGTAGATGGGAGGGTTTGTATCAATTTTAATCTTTTATATGTCTATAGAAATATAGTGTAAACTTAATGACTAAACAAGGGTAATGTAAGTAATAGCATGATCTACACCGACAGATAAATCATGACTAACACTAAACACACATCACACCTTCCAGACAACCCTCACAGACAAGTGTGACTGATTCTTCACCATTTGCCGTTCCATAGGTGTTGCTAAGATTTTTCTTCGGGGACCTCAAGGGTGGAGGTGAGAATGTCTGTTCTGTAGGAGACGATTTAACACCATACCTCCTCCAGCTTCTCACTCAAGTACCGGCGAGGTAGGGTCCTGGGGAAGGGGGATGGGAAGGGTTTCCTGTCTTTGGGCCCATCTCGTCCTCTTCTTCAATCTTAGCAAACATTTCTACTTTTTCCTTTCTTACTTCTCATTTGAGTTCCTGTCTATCCATCCCTCTTTACATATTCATATACTTCTATTGCTGAAGTCCTTATTTTCCGTGGTTTCCAATAACCTTCAACTTATTTCATATAAGTAGGCCGAAGAATCAGGATACACAGACACACTTAAGCATACACACAACGGAACACAAAGACGCAAACAATGAAAGGAGAGATTTAAAACCATCAAGTATTGTGGGGGAAGATGTGTATACATCGTGAAATGTGCACACATTGTTGTTTATTGCGACGGTTTTACAGCACAAACACCTGTGTATATATATATATAAGAACAATGATCGTTCCATATCGCCTATGTGCACAGGTATAGAAGAACTATGCTAATTTTACATTGAGTATACCTAAGTAGGAAGTGTGAGTAAGGAAACAGAACATAAGCGAGACAGGTCAGTCTAACAAATATTCTGATGAATTTGAATTGTAGGATGATAGTGGGACTCTTATAGTTTGAGTAAAATGTACTGAACAGAGCATATAGACATCGTTAGAAGTTGTTGAGTAAAGGAGGACTCGGGTATGAGATGAAGTATTAAGAAGGAAGCGTAAAATGTGAAGTTGATTTTCAATTTTACCAGAGAATATTTAATTATAGTGTACATAAAGATGTATACTAGGGCATGGAACCATGAGGCCTACTCGTAAAGTATAAGGGGGGAGCACCCAGCATTTATTGAATGTGAAAGGCACTAGCTCAAGAAAGGATTCACCCAAAAGCTAGCAAAGTTTTCAGTCTTGTCTATGTGCCTCTGACGACCCAATGCCTCTACCGTTTGTTTGTTTGATAGTTATCTTTACTATTAAATTATTCACATTCTACCAGGACTTCTGATTACCAAACTCGGCAGTGAAACACTTCAAAACATGAATTTGGAAATAATGTACACATCAAAGCTTTAAAAATTTAGGGTACTGAGGTGTTTAGAAAAAAGTTATTATTACACCTGTCTCACAAACACATCACCAATGTGATGTCAAAACTAAACTTGCCAGTCTACTTCAGTGAAGTAAAGATACACGACATTTTCAATACTGTAACTAAGTAATCAAAACCAATGGAACAATGCTAAAAATGAATATTAATACAAAACTAGAATGCAGTTACTTAAGAGTAATTCCACATACAACATGGGATGATGATGACGATGATGATGATGACGACGATGAGGAGAAGGAGGCGGAGAAGAAAGAAAAATACAACTTACTGCTTTGCATTTTCTTCTCGACCCAAATACTGGACTGTTGCATAAAACAACTGTTTGGTTGTATCAATGCGACGATGGATAAGAAACATTTCTCCTCCCAGCACATGCAGCACATCCATATTTGTACCATCAAATTTTGTGTACACAAATGTCACACTCTGTTCTGCCCAGAGCTGAAAATGGCATTTTAAGATCATTACAAAAGCATTTTATCATCAAAATACAGAATGATGAATATTAAATTATTGCCTGTAGGCATAACAGGCTCTCAGTGTCTTGAGTAGCATCAGTATGACTCAAAGACCTTATTTGTGGATCACATATCAAGAGTGTGTGTGTGTGTGTGTGTGTGTGTGTGTGTGTGTGTGTGAGAGAGAGAGAGAGAGAGAGAGAGAGAGAGAGAGAGAGAGAGAGAGAGAGAGTTTTGAGAAAATGACACTTTCCACATCAAAACAAACATCACATGTGTGAGCCATGGAATTAGTTCAATAACTACTAACTGGATGAAGTCTAATAAGATATCAGTGGCTAACCTGCTCATGATGCTCCTCTTGTAAATGTGAAACCATCTGATGCAGTTGACCTTTCCAATTGCAATTTGCAGCATCTACTGCACAAGAGTAAGGGCGACGAGGGCACACCAGCAAATGCTGACTTAATAGAGTTGCAGGATAGCTTTCAGAGCATCCTGCAGTGTGGTATCGACATGGGAAAGTCATTCGTGATGCCATTTTCTCCAGTGCTCTATTTCGCGTCCCTACAAGCATATTCTGTAATAAAATAATTTTTGTGCAACTACACAATTTCCATCAAACGTATTTTTAATGAGAGCACATACAAAATAATTCAGCAAGCTGATGGAGCACTATACCCAATGCTTTTCCTATACCATAGACAAATCTCTGTCTTATTAACAAATTTACAAAGTTTATGAAAACAAATAAAAATGGTCTATTTGGTGATGTGGCACCTACTATCCATACCAGCAGTCTACGAGTTATTGGTACACATGGGCAAGACATGTGTGTGGGAAACAACTAAAACTTCCCACTCACTGTTCAGACAGTTTTCTGCAACTACTTCAAAAGCTTTGCAAAGATATGTGAAATGGATAAGTTCAAATTATAGTTTGCAATTAAAATGTATATGCTGGGGAGAAGAGAACTTCTTTCAAACAGAAAAAATAAGCCATAAATTTTAAATAATATTATTACTTAATTTCCAATAACAAAACAAACACAACATCCTGGAAACATAATACTGAATGGAAAAATTATACAACCGCTGGGGAAAATGCCAACACAGCATGCTGAAGGCTATTAATGCTGTATGGTGGTGTATCAATATTATCCTGTGTCCAAAAGATGTCCACTGCATGTAACGAGGCACACAGGACAAACACATACTTTTTATTCATATTTCTGTAGTTTTCAGATTTCAAAAAGCCCTCTGGATCTGACAAAGAGTTGTTTTAATAAATATATGTGCCATCAATAAGTTATTAAAAATCAAATAAATGAGTGAGATGTGAATGTACTGAATGTTAACATACCTTTCTACAAAGGGGACATGTGTTTAGCTTGTCAGAACATCCAAAACATATGTTGTGTCCAGCTTCACACATACGTATATTCTCATACATGAAATCAAGGCATACTGGGCACTCCAGTTCCTTCATGACCTCATCCTCTGGGGACAAACTTGTCCCCGTTGTTTTGATATCTTCAACAGATAATGAAGACATACTTGAAGAGATATTCTGTTGACAAAAGAAGAGAATAATTAAAAACCTGGTAAGGTCTGCTAATTTTACAATAGTTAGTGAAATGTGAAAATTCTAATCCATGGAATATGGCACATTTACAAGTAGCACCTCACAAGATTAATGCAAACAATAGGCTTTAAACACAGGGGAAAAATTGCTCTACATTACATTTGCAGCCTACTGCATCATATGAAGGCAGCTGGATTGGGTGTCAAAATATTGTGAATAAAACGAAACAAAAAATTCCACTCTTCACTAGAAAGCACACCAGTAATCAATCACAATGAGAAAACCTGAGATATCACACACCGATTGTAATAAGCAAATCTTTAACATAGTGCAGCTCTTCAGCAACTGTGAATTGTTCAGAAATTTAAAAAAAATCAGCCTTCAGTTGCAAGGTAAAATTTTACTAGTTTGCCTAGGTTTCGATGCCAATAATATCACTTGTGCTGAATGTTCCTGTTATTACATTGACCAGACAGGAAGGGCCCTGTCCGTTAGGTTTAAGGAGCATCTGCTGACTACAAGCGGTGATGGAACACGAGGATCTACATTTGCTGAACATCTTGTCCCTAATGGCCCATGCTCCCAAGCCTCTAAAAGATGCAGAACTTTTGCATAATGAAGTCAAAAGCTGTAAATTAGACACCCTTGAAGAATTGCAAATTTTTAAACATCATATTATTGATAGAGAAAATTTACTTAATGATCAGCTGCAACTAAAAAATAGAAATTATTTCGAAGGATTTCAACCTTTACTCCAGAGGAGTTGACCCACAGTCTGCTTCGAATGGCTGATGCTGTTTCCTATCTGCTTTGTCCCTTTATTACAGTGTGATTGGACAATATGTGTCTATGTATTTTGTATTGTACTGGTAATGACATCTAGTTGCTAAGGTGTTTCTTAATTTGCCTGTTTTATGTTCAAGATATTTTATGCTTCGCACATTTGTGTTTCCCATACTAATTTATTAGTTACTGTAGTGGGGCTTCGCCTTCTTATTACAATATTTGAATGTAAATTTTCATGCCCTGACTTTCTAGTTAGTTCCCAGGTAAATTGTTTAATATACTATACCAATATGTAGGTTTGTCCATTTGCAGGACTGCTTCCCATCACAATTGGTTTACAATTTAAGTTTGCTCTAAGTAATTTTGAGACAGCTTGTCTCTAGTGCTTGCACTTGCGCATGTGCTTGGCTGCTGGCTGAGCCTCGCCATGGAACTGCTCGCGATGCCTAGTTTCCTTGTTGCTTACATGTGACTCTTATTCCTGGCTGGTGTAGCTCCGTCTAAGTTTGTCTTAATGTTTTTAGTTTTGACAGACATAATCTTATGGCTATGCGTCTTTATTCTGTTTTAATTTTATTCTGTGACATGGCCAACGTTTGGCCCTCAAAATAATTTAAGTTTTGTAAGTACCATGATTTTCTTTATTATGAAATAATTAGACTGGTGATATATTTCAATGTGTAACATATGTGCATATGGGTTAATTTATAGGTTCTGAAGAAGATACCATTATTAGTATCGAAAGCTAGGTAAACTAATAAAATTTTACCTTGCAATTGAAGGCTGATTTTTTTAAATTTTTGATTTTAATAAGCTTTGTAAAGTTTTCATAATGCTCTACTTTACAAAATGTGAAGTCTACTTTCAAGTAAATCAAACACCTTTCAATTTCAGCAGATGAAATGATCACTGTATCAAGCAGAAATCTACAGACACCAGTACTTGAATGCTGGCCCCAATTTTGACCAGAACCGAGGTTCGAATCTTCCTGCACATCAGTTGGGGGTCTGAAGATGGCATAGTAAATCACCGAAATTTGTAGTCAAATAAAATAACAGTTTGGAAATTAGATGGCTGAAAGGTGGTTGATTTGAATTCTGTTCTACCTTAGTGGTGCCACTGCTGTCCCTGGGCCATCATGGGCTAATCTCTGCAGGTAAACAAGTTCCCATTAAGGAAAGATTCCTCCAGACTATGTAACAATAGGTTAATCACGAGCTGTTTGTTTTAACCATCCCTTTACTTCATCCTCCTTATATTTTCATATCACACTTCCAACCCTTTCAGTTTTTCAGATCTGGAAAATGTATTGTAAATTTGATCTCATGTAGGATTCCCTTTCCAGTCTTAGACAATTCGTTTCAATAATTCTCAGCTTTTTTTATTTCCCAACAGGTCTCGGGTGTGAATCAACTTCTAGGCAGATGTCAATATTCAAATCTGCAGTAATGTTCCAGTTCTTTTTAATTTTTTTCCATCTCTCTCAATACTAAAACTGATCTCAAACAGAAACATGACCATTTAGAAACACAAAACATACTTTATTCGTGCAAATCCTCACTGTTTATTGTAGGAAAAAAATCCAATGGCTCATTTGCTACAATGTGGCAATTTTGATTCCACAGTAAACACCAATCTACTGTAGAGTCTCATTCCAGTCTAAATCAATGAGTAATAACTATTTTTCAAAGATAAATCTCAGTAAAAGCTACAGGATAGGCAACATCAAATTGAGGAAGACTTTACAAATAACCACAGGCTGGAAATATACTGCTATGGCCATAAAATGATAATACCTACACAATGAGTGCAGAGAAGGGTGTGCTTTTGAACTAACTAGGCACAGCTAGTACTTTATGCTAAAGAGAGCCATACTATTTAACGATTTCAGTTAAATAGTCAGGGCTGAGCAAGCTTTAAATTCTTGTCCATGATTGGGTACACTAACCACAAGTTTGATGTGACGTTTACTGTCTAAAGCTAGACAATAAATTAAACTATGCTAAAGATACTGAAATGTCACTGATCTGCTAAGATAATAAGCTGTACAACAAAAACAGCACTGCAGTAATACAGTCAACATGGTGCCATGAGGTGCCTATGTTATTAACAAAATGCAATGGCCACATATTTTGATTTTTGTTAATGTACTGGGAAAATGAACTTTTATAACATTAACAGCTAATCAGTAAAAAAAAAAACAGAAAATAAATTTTAAACTTTTTTTTCTCAAATCACATTTTTAAGAGCAAATGCTCAAAATTCCAACCTACAAGGTTGACAACATTGAAAAAATAATTGTAACTTTTTCTCTCAAAATACCTGGCATGTCATATTTGATAGTCATAGTCTCGAACAACAGCTTCGCAACAGTGTATTTCTGACCTAAGATGACTTGAAAAATTGTGCTTGATTCAATGTCCTCAACAATACTTTGACCTTATTATCAGACTTGTTTTTCTCCGCCCTATAAGTTCACCTCATACACACGAGGGCAATGAAATATGGCACTTACAAGTACTAACATAACCGGCTATACTGAAGTTGCCTCCCCAACTGACAGTACCCTCTTCATCACCAACACTACTGTATCCTGTGACAAAGGCACGGTTCCTGACACAGGCGGCCATGCCTCAGACAGTATCAATGCACCTGTAGGCACTGAAGGACTCCACTACATTGCGCACATAGAATCTGGACAACTTGTTCCCTACTGTCACCAGCAAAAGAGACTAAACTTTGTTGGTGGAGGATTATACAGATCCTGACAAGCCAATGGATGCCAGTATTCACCAGGAGACCGACTGGTGGCAGCTCGGGTGTCCCCCATTACAATTGTGCAATTCTGTCAAGTGATCTGGACAGTACCACCAGACACTGCTGCTCGTCTACTGGTGTCGAAGACAAAAAGGCCATTAGATATGGAGCACAAGCTCAGGTTTGAGGTGAAATTAAACCACAAACTCCTCAAAGGAATTACTCCACCACTAGCCTTAAGTCAGGGGATGGTAACATTTAAGGGCATGCATTACACATTGCCAAAACTGGAAAATCTTGTATGGTACAAACAGTTCTATTTTAATATTTTATAGATTTTCAATAAGGGATAAGGTAAAATTCAACAGCTTTTTGTTTTATCAGTCATACCTTAGAAATTAGCTTAGCATGACACATTTATAACAATTTAGTGACAGAAACATATTTAATATTTTTGAAGTGTAATTTCATTCAGAAAGAAAAAAATTTGCAATCAGTATGCAGAGGCTTAAGCGTATGCAGAAGGAGGAATTTACATGTGTAAGTATTATTGCTATACAAAATAAAATAAATAATAAAAAAACAAATGTGACATAAAGGGTTTCCTGATGCTCTACAATAAAAAGCTTTGCGATTGCATAACTTCGAAAATATTATTCCAATCTGGTATTACTGAACACAACATAGCCAAGTGAAGGTTATATATCTCAAACCCGAATGAAAATGCCGAAGAACAATACCTTATTAAATTTCTTTACAAAAAGTGATGAATATGGGTTACTATGTGATGTTTTTGAACATGAAGTGGTATCAGTAAATGAGATGAAAAAACACTGCCTGGAAATTTTGATGTCAGAGATGTACCTGAATCTTCTTCACAAAGCACTGAAAACATTGATGAAATTGACAAAACTTGAGCAATGTTCGCATATTAGCACCCATGATATCTGAAATGAACTTAATATTTATCAAGAAACAATTCTAAACTATTTAGATAATATTCTATAGTAACATCTTGATCCCATATGATCCGGTTGCAGACCAACATTCAATGTGCAAAAAAGTAGCTGACACAGAAAGAATTTTCACAATTTTCGAAGTTATAATACATAAAAATTCTGGTCAAGTGCGACATTGATGACTGAAGAAGGTGATTTTCGAAGTAAAATGAAAAAGTGAGGACTGGCCAAGAGAAGCACTGCTGCTGCCGCTGCTGCAAAAATGCACACACTGTCCTGATAAATAATGTTGTGGACAGAACTTTGTGCATCATCTCATCACCCTATCTGCACCTTCTTAGAAGTGACATGAACGGGCCACTTACGGCCATATATGCTGTTGACCAGGACAGGGTTGTAACATCTGAGGGCATCAGTTTCATCTATAACATGCCTCAGCCAATACTCTAGCAACAAGTTGTACCAGCCTCGGCCTTTCTCATAGTCACAGCATACAGGAGAAATGGGTCAGCAACCTTTTTTTTTTTCTTAATTTATTAAAACTAATATTTTTAATACCGTTGAAGTTGCATCGAGAAATAATCCTTACTTGCAGCAACTAGTTTCGAACGTACTATCCATATCAAACCATTGACTTCATCATAAGTATTGAAACTCCATACAACCATTACATTAGCAAATACCCAAAACTGACAATCATGAGTAACACGTACATATCATCAACCTCATATTACCAGTGGTTCTTGCCACACAGTATCCTTTAGCTACCAGGATACTGTGTGGCAGGAAGCACTGATAATACATTATAGCTGATTTGTACATGTGACTCTTGATTGATGAATGTGGCTATCTGAAAATGTACTGGCTGTATTATGTTTCAATACTTACAATGAAGGCAATGGTTTGATAATAGACATTGTGCCCAAAACTAGTCATTGTAAATAAAGGATATTTCTCATCACAGCTCTAACAGAATTACAAATAGTGGTTTTAATATTGCTTTACTCATCACTAACCTCTGTTGCTAATAAAATGTTTAGGGATGGGTCCTCCCACAACCACCTTCACTTTACTTGGAGATTGGCTGTGGATTCCAATAGATGAGATTGTGTATGTACTCCTACTTTGGATGTGTCTCTGTACTTTCTTCAGGTCACAAATTAGATAGTATTAGTACCATGCCTATGCTGCAACATCACCTCTTAAGTTCTGAAGGTGTAGTGCTATATTGGTTGGTTGGTTTAAAAGGGTGGGAAGGGACCAAACTGCTTGGTTATCAGTCCCTTGCTCCTGTTAAAATAATTCCACAAGAGAAAGAATAAAACAAAACGAGACATACAGCGCAATACCGAAACGACGGAAAAATCACAAGAATGACAGAAATGCAACAAACACTACATGAACAAAAGAGGACAAGAAAATAGAGAGATGCGAGAAACAGGTAGAAGAGATTAAAACAAGAAAGCAGATTACCATGGCTGGCTGACCACGAAAATAAAAAGGAGAAGCCAGCTACTCTACAACACATTAAAACCTCCAGCCTAAAAGCACTAGGGTAGAAGATACAGAGGGACAAAGGACATGCACTAAAACTTAGATAGGATGTTAAACCCACCCTCACATGTAAAACATAAAACCAAATCAGCCGATGAGGCATAGTCAGCTAAAATTAATGGCAACGAGTCCAATAACCAAAGATTTCATCACAGGGCAACCAAAGAAGCACACCACAACAGAATATGGGCCACCATCAACCAGGCGCCGCACCGACACTGAGGTGGGTCTCCACGGCGCAGGAGATAGCCGTGGGTGACTCAAGTGTGGCCTTTGCAGAGCCAGCAGAGAACCACAGAGTCCCTGCCAAAGGCCCACATGGAAGATTTCCACACTTTCATAGTCTCCTTAATGACACGTCATTTGTTGTGTGTACTGTTAAGCCATTTTGTCTCCCAAATCTGAAAAACTTTGTGGCATAATAACGAACACAAGTCAGTTACAGGAATGCCGATCTCCATACACAGTTTCCATGTAGTCTGGCCAGCCTGTTGACCAGTTCATTGCCTGGGATGCCGACGTGTCCTGGGGTCTAAACAAACACCACTGAATGACTGGATCGTTCCACGGCGTAGATGGACTCCTGGATGGTTGCTACCAAAGGATGACAAGGGTAGCACTGGTTGATAGCTTGGAGGCTGCTCAAGGAGTCAGTGCAGAGAAGAAATGACTTGCCAGGGCATGAGCGGATGTGCTCAAGAGCACGAGATATAGCCACCAGTTCTGCAGTGAAAACACTGCAGCCATCTGGCAAGGAGTGCTGTTCAATATGTACACTGTGAACGTAGGCAAAGCCAACGTGACCATCAACCATAGAGTTGTTGGTGTAAACCACTTCACAGCACCGGTACATGTAAAGAACTGAGAGGAAGTGACAGTAGAGAGCTGTGGGAGTAACTGAGTCCTCAGGGCCATGCGAAAGGTCCAGACGAAGGCGCAGCCTAGGTATAAACCATGGAGATGTATGCAGATGGACCCAGAAGGGAGATGGTAAAGGAAAGGACTCTAGTTCACACAGGACGGATTGGGTATGAACTGTGATCGAAGCCCTGACCTGGGCCACCAATGCGGGAGATGAACTGCCGTGGATGGGAAAAGGAGACAGTAATTCGGATGCTCAGGAGAACTACGAAAGTGTGGAACGTAACTGGCAAGCAGTTGTGCACACCTAACCTTCAGTGGAGGGACTCCAGCCTCCACCAGGAAGCTGGCGCAGCAACACCAGTACTGGAGGAGCAATACAGTACTGGAGGAGCAGTACAAAATGCAGAAGTCGTCTGCATAAAGAGAAGGTGAGACTGACGACCCTACAGCTGTTGCTAGACTGTTAATGGCCACCAAAAGTAGAGACACACTCAATATGGAGCCCTGGAAGACTCTATTCTCCTGGATGTGGGGGGAACTATAGGAGGCACCAACTTGGACACAAAAAATACGGAGCAACAGGAAGTTTTGGATAAAAATCGGGAGCAGACCATGGAGACCCCACTCACAGAAAGTGGCAAGGATATGATGTCACCAGGTTGTGTCATAAGCTTTCCGTGAATAAAAAATGACAGCAACCATGTGTTGGTGCCTGAAAAAGGCTGTTTGGATGGCAGACTCGAGGGAAACTAGATTATCAGTGGTAGAGCAACAATGGAGGAAACTGCCCTGGCATGGAGTCAGTAGGCCCAGTGATTCTAGGAGCCAACACAGCTGCCGACTTACCATACATTCTAGCAGCATAAAAAAAATGTTGGTGAGGCTGATGGTCTGATAGCTATTCACATCAAGCGTGTTTCTACCAGGTTTGAGCAATGGAATGATGATGCTCTCCTGCCACTGTGATGGAAAGACACCATTGCACCAGATCCTATTGAAGATGATGAGGAGATATCACTTGTAGTCCGATGAGAGACATTTAATCACTGTGGATCCGATCTGGACAAGGAGCTGTGTAGGGGCAATGTGCAAGGGCACTGATGAGCTCCCACTCCGTAAATGGAGCATTATTAGGTTCACTATGACATTCAATGAACGAGAGGAGTTTCCCTTTCATCTGCCGTTTGAGGATGCGAAAGACTAGGGGGTAATTCTCCAATGCAGAGGCTCGAGCTTAGTGCTCAGCAAGTTGCTCAGCAATTGCATTTGCATCGGTAGATAATACGCCACTGATGTTAATGCCAGGGACACCTGTCAGGGTCTGATACCCAAAAATACGTGTAATTTTCATCTAGACCTGGGAAGGTGACATATGGCACCCAATGTACCTCTCCCAACACTCCTGTTTCCATCTTTTTATAAGGTGGCGAACACAGGCACAGAGCCGCTTAAAAGCTATTAGGTGCTCCAGGGAAAGGTGCCGCTTATGTCACTGTAGAGCTTGCCGATGCTCCTTAATTGCCTCATGATTTCTGGCAGCCACCAAGATACTGACTTTCGCCGGGGGCACCCTAATTAACAAGTAATCTCGTTTTCAGCCACAGAAATGATTGTCCTGGTGACTCGCTCAACCACAACATCGATGTTACCGTGTGTGGGAGATTCGATGGTGACAGCGGAGGTGAAAGCTTCCCAGTCGGCCCTTTTAAAAATCCATCTGGGTAGGAGTCTGCGGGCATGACGCCGGGGGATTGACAGGAAGATGGGGAAGTGGTCACTCCCATACAAGTCATCATGGTCCCTCCAGTGGACAGATGGGAGAAGTACTGGTCTGCAAAGTGATAAATCAATGGTCAATGAAATGTGTGGGGGCCCCAGTATTTAAAAGGCAGAGGTCAAGTTGAGAGTAAATTTTGGACATCTCTACCTCGGCCAGTAAGCACGGTGCCACTCCACAAGGGGTTATGAGCATTAAAATCTCCCAAAAATAGGGAAGGTTTAGGGAGTTGATGAATCAGTTCGGCCAATACATTTAGGAGTACTGCACCATCTGGAGGAAGATATATGTTGCAGATGATTATTTCCTGTGTCATCCTTACCCTGACAGCCACAGCTTCAAGAGTAGTTTGAAGGGGCACAGGTTCACTACATACCGAGTTCAGGACACAGACACAAACTCCACCTGACACTCAATTATATTCTGCATGCTTCTTGTAATATCCCCTACAGCCACGGAGGGCAGGGGTCCACATAGCCGGGAACCAGATTTCCTGGAGGACAATACAGAAAGCAGGTTGGTCGGTTGGTTGGTTGGTTGGTTTGGGGTGTAAAGGGACCAAACTACAGGGTCATCAGTCCCTTTTTCCTGATGGAAGCAAGGCTCAAGGTACAAAAACACCCAACACCATCACCCAAAAAGAAAACGAATGGAACGAACAAAAAACGGGGAAAACATACACCACAGGAAAAGTAGAAGAAGGTATTAAAACCATAGATCATATGGTCCGGGTTGGCTGATCACAATAATAAAAGAGGATGAGCCAGTCACTTTGCAACATGTAAAATGTCCACCCTAAAAAGACAAGGCAAGATGAACACATGTATGGAAAAAGACGACCACCAAGACAAACAAATGTAAAGTAATTGCAACTGAGTTAAAATGGATGGAGGGTGGCAACCTCAGAGAGAAGGCTAAATGCCCACCCTTAGATGGTACGATAAAAATACCCCTCACGAATAAAATGTAAAAACTAAATCTGCTGTTGAAGCACTGTCACCCAACACCGAAGATAGGGTGCTGGGAAGGTTAAAAGTCCGCCACAGAGCGTCTAAAAGTGGGCAGTCCAGCAAGATGTGGACGATAGTCATATGTGTGCCACAGTGACACCGAGGTGGGTCCTCGTAATGGAGGAGATAGCCATGTGTTTGCCACGTATGGCCTATGCAGAGCCGGCAGAGAACCACCGAGTCCCTGTAAGAGGCCCGCATGGAGGTCTTCCACAGATTCGTAGTCTCCTTAATCGTACGCAGTATGATGTGTGTACTGAGATTATGCCACTCCGTCTCCCAAAGCTGAAACACCTTGCGGCATAATAATGATGGCAGGTCAGTAACAGGGATGCCGATCTCCAGAAGCGGTTTCCGTGTAGCCTGTTTGGCCAGCCTGTCGGCTAGTTCATTTCCTGGAAACTGACGTGGTCTGGGGTCCACTCAAACACCATGGAGCGACTGGACCATTCCAGGGTATAGATGGACTCCTTCATGGTTGCTACCAAACGATAGTGGGGGTAGCACTGGTTAATAGCTTGTCAGCTGCTCAAGGGGTCAGTACAGAGAAGAAACGACTCGCCAGGGCACGAGTGGAGCAAGAGAAATGGCTGCCAGCTCTGCGGTAGAAACACTGCAGCCATCTGGCAAGGAGTGCTGTTCAATATGTCCTCCATGAACATACGTGAAGCCAATGTGGCCATCAGCCATCGACTTGTCAGTATAAACCACTTCATGGTCCTGGTACATGTCAAGAATCGAGAGGAAGTGACAGCAGAGAGCTGCAGGGTTAAATTGATCCTTAGGACCATGTGAAAGGTCCAGGCGAAGCTTCGGCCTATGTGTACACCATGGATGTGTACGTGAATGTACCTCGAGTATAGGTGGTAAAGGCAAGGACTCCACTTCAGACAGAAGAAATCGGATGTGAACCACAATCTTAAGCCCAGACCTGGGCCGCTTACGCAGGAGATGAACCGCTGGGGATGGGAAAAGGAGACGGTAATTTGGATGATCACGAAAACTATGAATGTGTGCAACGTAACTGGCGAGCAGTTGTGCACACCTAACCTTCAACGGAGGGACTCCGGCCTCCACCAGGACGCTGGTCACCGGACTCGTCCTAAAAGGTCCTGTTGCCAGTTGAACGCCACAGTGGTGCACTGGGTCGAGTAAAAACAACACTGAGGGTGCCGCCGAACCATAAACCAGACTCCCATAGCCAAGGCTGGATTGAACAAGGGTTCTGTAGAGCAATCTGCACCCCAGTTACTGTTGCTCAGGCAGCGGAGGGCATTGAGGCACTTCAACTGACAAAGATAAGGAAGCCACGTCAGTTTGGCGTCAAAAATCCAGTCCTACGGATTGATATGTCTCCACTACAGTGAGTGGAGGGTCATTAAGGTAAAGTTCTGGTTCCGGATGAACAGTACAACACCGACAGAAGTGCATGACACACAACTTCGCAGCTGAAAACTGGAAGCTGTGGGATGGAGCCCATGACTGCACCTTGTGGTTGGCTCCCTGTAGGTGCCGCTCAGCAACACCAGTACTGGAGAAGCAGTACGAAATGCAGAATTCGTCTGCATACAGAGAAGGTGAGACTGACGGCCAGACAGATGCTGCTAGACTGGCCACTAAAAATAGAGATACACTCAATACAGAGCCCTGACGGACCCCATTCTCCTGGATATGGGGGGAACTATGTGAGGCACCAACTAGGACGTGGAAAGTACAGAGCGATAGGAAATTTTGGATAAAAATCGGGAGCGGGCCACAGAGACCCCACTCATATAACGTGCAAAAGATATGATGTCGCCAGGTCATGTTGTAAGCTTTTTGTAAATCAGAAAAGATGGCAAACAGGTGTTGGCATCTGGAAAAGGCTGTTCAGATGGCAAACTTGAGGGAAACTAGATTATCAATGGTACAGCGACCCTTGAGGAAACTGCCCTGGCATGGAGCCAGTAGGCCACGCGACTCCAGGACCCAACACAACTGCTGACTTACTGTACGTTCTAACACCTTACAAAGAACATTGGTGAGGCTGATGGGCCGATACCTATCCACATCAAGCGGGTTTTTACCGTGTTCGAGCACTGGAATGGTGATGCTCTCCCGTCTTGCAATGGAAAGACACTTGCACCAGATCCGGTTAAAGATGACAAGGACATGTCGCTTGTAGTCGGACGAGAGATTTTTGACCATCTGACTGTGGATCTGATCTTGCCCAGGAGCTGTGTCGGGACAATGTACAAGGATGCTGAGGAGCTCCCACTCTGTAAGTGAAGCATTATATGGTTCACTGTGACGTTCAGTGAACAAGAGGTCTTTCCTTTCCATCCTCCGTTTGAGGGTGCGAAATGCTGGGGGGAACATTCCTTGATGCCGAGGCTAGAATATAGTGCTAAGCAAAGTGCTCAGCAATTGCGTTTGCATCAGTAGATAACACACCATTGATGTTAATGCCAGTAACACTTATCGGGGTCTGGTACCCACAAACTCATCTGATCTTCGTCCAGACTTGGCAAGGTGACATACGGCACCCAATGGTCGAGACGTACCTCTCCCAACATGCCTGTTTCAGTCTTTTTATAAGCTGGAGAACGCAGGCACGGAGCCGTTTAAAAGCTATTAGGTGCTCTAGGGAAGGGAGCTGCTTACGTCACTGTAGAGCTCGACCACATCGATGGTACCACGTGGGGAACATTCTATGGTGACAACAGAGGTGAAATCTTCCCAGTCTGCCTTGTTTAAAGGTTTAAAGCCCACCTTGGTAGACGTCCGGGGAAATGTCACTGGGGGAGTGACAGGAAGATGGGAAAAAGGTCACTACCACACAAGTCATCGTGGGCTCTCCAGTGGACAGATGGGAAAAGTCCTGGGCTGTAGAGGGATTATTCAATGGCCAAGTAAGTGCCATGAGCTACACTGAAATGTGTGGGGGCCCCAGTATTTAAGAGGCAGAGGTTGAGTTGAAACAGGAAAGTGTCGACATCTCTACCTCGGCCAGTAAGCACAGTGCCACACCACAAGGGTTATGGGCGTTAAAATCTCCCAAAAGTAGGAAACGTTTAGGGAGTTGAACCAAGGCAGCCAATGCATTCAGGGATACCGCACCATCTGGAGGAAGATATACGTTGCAGACAGTTGTTTCCTGTGTCATCCTTATCCTGACACCCACAGCTTCAACACGGCTTTGGAGGGGGCACACGTTCACTGCATACTGAGTTCAGGACAGACACAAACTCCACCTGACACTCTATTATAGTCGCTACAGTTCTTGAAATATCCCGTATAGCCACAAAGGGCAGGGGTCTGCATTGCCAGGAACCAGGTTTCCTGGAGGGCAATGTAGAAAGAAGGTGTAAAGCTTAACAGTTGCCGTAGCTCAGCCCAGTGGTGGAAAAAACAACAGCAATTCCACTAGAGGATGACGTTATTGTGAGGCTGGTACGGCATGAAGCACGCAAGGAGGCAGGTTACGCAACAGGGTCACCTGCTGCCATCGATTGAGTATCTGTATCCATTCCTATTGTGGATGAGGCATCAGTGAGATCCAGGTCCTCAGGGACACTGAGATCTCCACCTCATCTGCAGGTGCAGAACTGGTAGGGAGTGTCGTGTTGGGGCTACTGGAGGGTCCTTTTTCTTAGTAGACTTATTTCTTTTCTTGCCCCCTCACATCTCTTTAGGGGCTTGCTGGGAGGACTTCTCCGAAGTAGCTTCGGGCTTCAGGCACGGAGGAAGACAGTGAAGCTCTTAATCCAGCAGCTTCTGGCTCCTTTAGCCACTGGCGAGTGTCTGCTGTGGCATTAATGGAGACCTTGGGAGAGAGGATCCCAAGGGACCCCCTTCTGCATGAGAGGAGCCCAAGGAGGCCATTGCTTCTCTGGCTGAGGAGGGGAGGGGGGGGGGGGGGGGACCGATGTCCCTGCGTTTGGGGGGGGCCATTGCTCCCGAAGTATGTACTTTGGGAGCCATGGAAGGAGATTTGCCCCCTACCACAAGGGGACAGATGTATTCCAGAGGGCCCACTGTTCGTGGCACAGAGTGTGGTACAACTGGTACTTGTGATGGTGATGGTAAAGTAGCTGCTGCATATATGGTCACCAACCGAATGGGGTGTACTCATCCAAATTTACGTTTAGCCTCTTGGTAGATCAACCAGTCCAGGGTCTTGTACTCCATGATTTTACAATCCTTTTAGAGTACTGTGCAGTCTGGCGAGCAGGGGGAGTGCTGCTCTCCGCAGTTGATAGACGTGAGAGGAGGCGCACAGGGAGTATGTGGATGAAGTGGACGTCTTCAGTCTCGACATGTGGCATTGGAAGTGCTGCAGGAAGACATGTGCCCGAATTTCCAGCACTTGAAACACCACACAGAGGGGAGGGACATATGGTTTAACGTCACAGCGGTAAACCATCACCTTGACCTTTTCAGTCAACGAATCACCCTCAAAGGCAAAGATGAGGGCACCAGTAGCAACCCTGTTGTCTCTGAGTCCCTTGTAAACACACCAGATGACATGAACACCCCGCCATTCTTGATTGGCTTGGAGCTCATCGTCAGACTGCAAGAGCATGTTGTGATGGAAAATAATCCCCTGGACCATGTTGAGGCTTTTATGGGGAGTGACAAAAACAGGAATACCACCCAGCCGGTCACAAGCGAGTAACACCTGAGACTGGGCTGGGGATGCTGTCCGAATCAAGACTGCACCGCTTCTCACCTTGGACAGTGCTGTCACTTCCCCAAACTTACCCTCAAGATGTTTAATGAAAAATTGAGGCTTCATAATGGTTCTAATGGCTCTGAAGCACTGTGGGACTTAACATCTGAGGTCATCAAATCCCCTAGAACTTAGAACTACTTAAACCTAACTAACCTAAGGACATCACACACATCCATGCCCGAGGCAGGATTCGAACCTGCTGATGGACTGAAGCGCCTAGAACTGCTCGGCCACCACGGCCGGCGAGGCTTCATAGGTAAAAAGGAGTCCCCACCAGTTCTGCTACAGACAAAAAACCAAGGCGAATGTGGTGCTCTCCGTTCTGTAGCCCTACCACGAAATGGGTAAATGACAGCCCCACTACAATGGACTGGCTACCGTGCTGGATATTGGGCACAGAGAAATCCAATACTGCCTTGGGGGCGAAAGAGGACAAGAGACAACATAAGAAGATGACATACCCCGGGAAGTGTCCTCGCCCAAATAGTTGAATTGCAGGTGAAGATTCAAACCATGACAAGAGGTTCAGGACACTGAATCTAAGGGTACTATGGGTAACTCATGCACCACATAAGGCATCCTTCCCATATGGCCAGCACTTCTGTAGAATTTGGAAAGTGGCAAGTTGAACCATAAAATGGGACCTGAACTTATAGGGCCAAATAGTGTGAGACTCCTTTGTCACCTCTTACAACAGGCATGGATACCTCGGGCCTATTCTAACCTCTGGACTCACAGGGGGACAGAAAGCAGGTGTAAAGCTTAACAGTTGTTGTAGCTCAGCCAGGTGGTGGAAGAAATCGTTGCAATTCCACTGGAGGATGACATTATTGTGAGGCTGAGAAGGCATGAAGCACGCAAAGAGGCATGTCACGCCTCAGGGTCACCTGCTGCCGCCGACTGAGTATTTGTATCCATTCCTATTGCGGATGAGACATCAGTGACATCCAGGCCCACAGGAGATGCTAAGATCTCCACCTCATCCTCAGATGCAGAAGTGGTAGGGAGTGGCAGTGTTGGGACCACTGGAAGACCTTGTTTCCTACCAGTCTTCTTCTTGGTTTGCTTGCCCTCTTGCTTCTCTTTAGGGACTTGCTGGGAGGACTGCTCTGAAGTAGCTTCAGGCATGGAGGAAGACCGTGGAGCTCTTCGTCCAGCAGCTCTTGGCTCTTTTAGCCACTGGCGTGTGTCCGCTGTGGCATTAGTAGATACCTTGGAAGAAAGTGTCCCAAGGGACCCCTTCCGCACGAGGAGCGGAGGACACTGTTGCTTTTCCAGCTGGGGAGAGGGAACTGATGTCCCCTGCATTTGGGGGGTGGGGGTGGGGGGGGACATTGCTCCCAAAGTAGGTGCTTTGGGGGCAGTGGAAGGAGATTTCCCCCTACCAACAAGGGGCGAATGTATTCTGGCAGCCCGGAGGGCCCACTGTTCATGGCACAGAGTGGGGAACTACTGGCACTTGTGATGGTGATGTGGAAGTAGCTGCAGATCATATGTGGACGTTAACTGAATGGGGTGTAATCGTTCAAATTTACACCTAGCCTCTTACGTCTTGTACTCCATGATTTTCCACTCCTTTTGGAGTACTGTGCAGTCTGGCGAGCAGGGGGAGTGCCGCTCTCCACAGTTGATACAAGTTGGAGGTGGTGCACACGAAGTATCTGGGTGCAATGGACGTCTGCAGTCTCGAAATGTGGCGTTGGAAGTGCAGCGGGAAGACGTGCCCGAAATTCCAGCACTTAAAGCACCACATAGGGGAAGGGATGTATGGTTTAATGTCATAGCAATAAACCATCACCTTGACATTTTCAGGCAATGAATCACCCTCAAAGGCAAAGATGACGGCACCAATAGCAACCCTGTTGTCTTTAGGTCCCCTGTAAACGCACCGGATGAAGTGAACACCCTGCCATTTCTTGATTGGCAGTGAGCTTGTCATCAGACTACAAGAGGAGGTCACAATGAAAAATAATCCCCTGGACCATGCTGGGGCTTTTATGGGAAGTGACAGAAACAAGAATATCACCCAACCGGTCACAGGTGAGTAAAGCCCAGGATTGGGCTGGGGATGCTGCCTGAATCAAGACTGCACAGTTTCTCACCTTGGACAGCACTGTCACTTCCCCAAACTTATCCTCAAGATGTTCAATGAAAAACTGAGGCTTCATAGACAGAAAGGAGTCCCCATCCCTTCTGTTACAGACTAAATACAGAGGTGAATATAGCTCTCTTCTTTCTGTAGCCCTACGTTCCTTCCCATCTTGCCTTTCTTAGAGATTGATGGTGCCGTGCGGTCACCCGAGAGAGATGACTTGGTCCACTTCACTGCACGTCATCCGCCCTGATGCCACCCACTACGATCAGGGGCTCCCCCCATGGGCACCACCCAGCAACTGCAAAGAGAGATGACTTGGTCCACTTCACTGCACGTCATCCGCCCTGATGCCACCCACTACGATCAGGGGCTCTCCCCATGGGCACCACCCAGCCACTGCAAAGGCCACCTGGCATGATGGTTCATCATTTATTCATCACTGTCTCAACATACAAACATTACAAAATGGTTGGACAGTGTCTTGTTGACATAACAGAAAATCCACTTAGGCAGCTTTCTTTGAAGGGACGTCCTATTATATAAACTAATCCACACTAGAAAGCTGTCATATGACTGCAGATCTTTAGCTGCTTAACATCAGCAAGATCACATAAGGTAACCGTGAGGAATCGGGTAACACTGATGTGCCTAACTACATGCCATACTCTCTGTGTAGATTATATAGTATTTCCTCATACAGCAGATTTCCAATTAGTTTATATGCACAGAACTGGCCAGATGTGCATGAATGTATCCAAGGAGCAGAAAAGAGGTAATGATTTGACTGACTGGATTTTCTTTAGTCTCTTGCACAACAGTTTTAAGTGGTGGTAAGTAAAGTTAGTATACCTTTACTTGCTTATGCAGCACTCCAAATGCCCTCTTGGTGGAGGACAAAACCTCTCAGCACATAATCATCAATAATTGGAAAAAGTCTGTCTTGTCAGCAAATGCAGAAATGTCTTCTTTGCGCCAAGAGCTTGTTTTTTCATATGAGTTCTAAACCAGTTTAGGACCAACTGTAACGTAAAACTGTGTTAATGGTGTTTTATTTATTGTCTTGTTATGGCAGAGGAGTGGCAATGGCCTTGCTGCAGTGGATACACCGGTTCCCGTCAGATCACCGAAGTTAAATGCTGTCGGGCGTGGCCGGCTCTTGGATGGGTGACCATCCGGGCCGCCAATTGCTGTTACCATTTTTCGAGGTGCACTCAGCCTCGTGATGCCAACTGAGGAGCTACTCGACCGAACAGTATCAGCTGTGGTCAAAGAAAACCATCATAATGACCGTGAGAGCAGCATGCTGACCACATGCCCCTCCTATCCGCATCCTCAGCTGAGGATGACATGGCGGTTGGGTGGTCCCGATGTGCCACTTGTGGCCTGAAGACGGAGTACTGCTGCTATGGTAGAGGACCTCCAACAACTGGGGAAGCTACTGAAGACAAAATTCAAAAAATTGTCATACCAAGGAAGGAGCATTGTTGGGCTGCAAGCTCAGATAGTACAAAGATTGGGAAGGAAATCAGCCAAATCCTAGTCAAAAGAAATAATGCTGGCACTTGCCATGAGCTATTTCTGGAAACCCTGGAGAACTTAAATTTGCATAGAAGCATGGAGATTTAAACAATAATCTTCCTGAATGTCCACTGTGCTACCATTCCATCACCTTGCTAGATTTTCGGTTATTACTTTGTCACTGGCTTTCCCCGTCAGTGGGGACAGATATTAAAATCTAGATGGTAAGATACTGACTATGGCAACGTATTTTCTTGAAAAACTATGACATGAAATGGATGTGTTACTACTGTACTCATAGGCAAGTAATGAGTGAGCACCAGGCTTAACAGAAGTGACATTCCTGGTAAATCCATTACCGGAGTGATGATTCTGGCATTTGTGTTACATGACTCATGCAGAAACACAATGGGAAACATAAATCATGATGGTCAGCTGCATTGTGAACCTGGTTCTTCCCAAACATGGGTCTAGTGCCTAAATCTTTTTACCATCGCATGAGGGGCTGAGGGATAACATGAAGACATGCATGTGGCATTGGTGCAAGTTTACAGGCATGTGATCAGTTTCCTGCACATACTGGAGGGAGTGCAAGGGACATAGCAGCATGTTCGTGGTCCAGGAGTCCATAGTGTGCAGTGATGCAGTGTAAAATTTCGTTTTATAAGTTATTAGGTGCAAATTGTCTGTAAATCAAAGAACACTGTGCAACAGGGAGCAACCAAATCAGGCAATACAGTTGTAGATACCGACTTTATATTCGGGAGGGTGGACTTTGCTCTGTCCGGTCATCTTGGTTTAGGTTTCTCTAAATGATTTAAGGCAAACGGAGGGATAGTTCCTTCAGCAAAGCCTAAGCTGACCACCTGGCCTATCTATATACAAACATATTTATATCTAAAAATAAAGATGCTGTAACTTGCCAAACAAAAGCGTTGGTATGTTGATAGGAGACAATAAAAAACATACAAACACACACACAAATTTCAAGCTTTCACAACCCAAGGTTGCTTCATCAGGAAAGAGGGAAGGAGAGGGAAAGACGAGATGATGTGGGTTTTAAGGGAGAGGGTAAGGAGTCATTCCAATCCCGGGAGTGGAAAGACTTACCTTAGGGGGAAGAATAAAGACAGGTATACACTCGCGCGCGCGCGCACACACACACACACACACACACACACACACACACACACACACACACACACACACACACACACACACACACACACATATCCATCTGCACATATACAGACACTAGCAGACATATATGTGTCTGTATATGTGCGGATGGATGTGTGTGTGTGTGCGCGAGTGTATACCTGTCTTTTTTTTTCCCCCTAAGGTAAGTCTTTCCACTCCCGGGATTAGAATGACTCCTTACCCTCTCCCTTAAAACCCACATCCTTTTGTCTTTTCCTCTTTCCTGATGAAGCAACCTTGGGTTGTGAAAGCTCAAAATTTGTGTGTGTGTTTGTGTGTTTTTTATTGTCTCCTATCAACATACCAATGCTTTCGTTTGGTAAGTTACACCATCTTTATCTTTAGATATATTTTTCCCATGTGGAATGTTTCCCTCTATTATATACAAACATATTTACATATTCTGTGTGCGTGTATATTTTGAGCTATTTATTTTCACTGTATTACAATGAAAAATAATTTATCATTGTGAGATGATCCCTGGATGAGCACATGAATCAAATCAAATGTATTTCTTTGGGCTCAGCATAACATACCTTAGAGCTACAAAATGTCCTCTTGTTCGGGACAAATAAAAAGTTCTTACTGTACACCAATTTACCACAACAGATAATCTTAGCGTATTTTGAATTGCTAAATTGTGAGTGTGCATCACTTTTCACAAGTTGTTTGTCTTGTTCATGAAAACAAGACATTGCATAATTCTAATATTTAAAACATTACAAAAGATTGGAACAGCAGGGGTGTGCTGTCAGATGAGTAAAATCAACTTTCATATGTCCTGGCAGAATGAGTGATTTGAAAGTAAGTACAAGAAAAGCTGCCTGTTTCTTTCCCCATCTACTCCTACAATCCAGTTCAAATTACAAGTAACTCTTTTTTGACAATATTCAACATGTTGCATACATTACTCTACCCATGAATCATTTTTGCAAATCCTTTGCATATGACAATACTGTTAACAACATTTAGTGTGTTGAGACTTCTGGACAGTAATTAGATGTTACATCAGTCTATCACGTTTTGAAAGAATGTTCCATTGATGCAAGTAGCAGTCTATGGAAGCAGCTCTGGTTTTCTGTCTTAGACTAATACAAGTAAAATGTGTCAGATAGTTTCACAGTCATCCCCCCCCCCCCCATTATAATACACACATTCAAATCACTTAAGCCAAAAGCCTCAGTCTATGAAATGCACAACATTCCACTGTCTTGAATAGTCTCCCCAACTGTTTCACAATTCTTTGGTGTCGTGTACTGCAACTGAACATCCCTTTGCTATACAACTGAACATCACTTTCCTATAAAGTACAGTGAACGGCACAGCTCAGTACTTACGGCATATTTTCCATACAACTTCAGATTTCGTGACTGCTTTATGGGTTTGATTAATTTATTTCATTGTTTTCATGGGTATTAACATCCCTGGATCTTTCAGCTTGACACATCTTGAACCAGTCCTGAAAGACTGGCCTAATTGGTGAAGGTGAATGTTTGCAACCTGCATGAAATCTTTGTGTGAATCCCCATCTTGAAATAATTTTCAGTCATTGTTACAAATGAATGTTTCACCTGGACAAGAATCCATATGAAGAGCATATAACTCATTTTTTTCCTTCAGTGAATTTTACAGAGATGTGCACTCATATTTGATATCTGAATGACTGAGCCATGATTCCCACTGCCAAAACACACACAGTATTTAACTGTCATACTCAACAGTTGTTACTAAAGCATGCCCCCTAGTTTACAGTATTAGAGGATTGGTGGTACTGACCAGCCCTAAGTGGAAAAACCTTTGATTTGCCAAGTCTGAACTCAGGTATGAGTCTCTGAGGTGCTTGCTATTTGGCAAAAGCAGTTTATTAAATTCTACAGGTGTAGATAGCGTCACTCCTCAGAAACTTTGGCAAATACTGACCACATCCTTTTCTCAAGCAACCAACCAGTGATGAATGTATTGTGAATATAACACAATACTTCACTAGCCATGATCAAAATGCGTGTATCAATGATTGCTGATACAGGAAGGTAGCCAAAACACAAGCAGTAACTTGTAATCTGCATGTTATTGACACACCTGCCCACCTATTGGAGAAAAACTGCAACTTTCAAAGTGTTTTCATACTGATCTGGTCACACAGTCTCTTTTGTTACTAGGTTCCTCTCTACTGTCTTTGCTTAGTTTTTCTTCCTTATTTCTGTTCTGTATTTCACTTTTTGTGCCATCAACTTTGAGATTGCTAATATTACTTATTTCTATGACAATCAGTACTGCAGTTTGATTTTTCAATGCTCTTATTAAATAAAGCAGAGCATTACATAAATTAAAAGACATAAAGTATAGTTGAGAAAAAAGTTGAGATGTTCTGTGAGAAAAATTGAAACAGACAGAATTATGCATGATACTCCTCAATTTGTTAAACTACAGACCTACCTTGCCACAATGATATTTTATTATTTATTATTTTTCTAATTTATCATTGAATCCCTGCACAATTCCTTATATTCCCATATAATCCTGGATACCTCTTTCTTGGTATGAATGATGAAAATAACCATGAGCAGTTAAGGCATCAAGACAGCAAACATGATTGGGAAACAAAACTAAAGTTGCACTGGAAGAACCTGATGTATGATAAAGTTCATAACATACACACAATATTTCTAAAATCTTGCTGTTTTGCAGTACAACTTTCCTGAATTTACCTCATCATTTCATTTATTTATTCTAAAATATGTTAAACAAGGAGCAAATATTAGCCTTCATTTTGTATTTACATTAACTGTCTTTGCCAACTCACAACTAAACCGCAATCTTACAATCCAACCTAGACCTTGAACAGTACAGATAAATGTACCACAACCAAGATAATGAAGGGTGTTGGGGACACTATCACAAACCAGTGACAACATGCAAATTTTCATCTTCACAACATTTGTATTTTCTTTTCACTTTTTATAATGGTTTAGATATCATTTCTTTGATGATGGTGCCCTTAGCACTGGGGTCATTCCATGCCAAACTGAGCCTGAGGCTTATTTTTTGAAAAAATGCCAAGTTTAACAATGTTATAGTTTTTCGAATCTACAAAAGTTAAATTTTACTGTCCTGAAAAAATTATAAAAATTACATAAATAGCTGAGGAAATATAGTTAAACAAAGTTGGCGATTCTACAGATGAGGATGAAAAACAAAAGGTTTGCTTTCTGTGTTGGCAGCTGTTTAAATTTGGGTTGCAGCGATTGTTGATGTTTTAATTGTTAAATTTCAAGAGCAGAATCTTATCTTTCTGACAAACTTCAGTTTTTAAAGAAGGGTAAGTTATTAAGTATGCAGCTAATTCACAAAAGTTACTATGTATTTACTGTCCCACCCGTGACAAAAAACATGAAAAAGTTTACCTTCTAACTCAGCAACTATAGTAATTCTATATATTTTAGGTTAGAAGTAAGAAAAATAAATAAAAACATCCAATGAGCCCTAAGGCACCTTCTAAGTTGTGAACGATCATTTATAAATGTTAAAAGAAATTGTGTCCCACCCATGACAGTTTTTTGGATGTTACTCAAATCTAAATCATTTAACACTTCTTGTTATTGTTAAGTTAAATTGGTTGATATAACAAGTGCTTTGATGGTTTACACAAAATAAAAACTTACTGTTTATTCAGAAAATGGGGAAAACAACATCAGCAGAGCATATGAGAAAACTTCGAGAAAAACTGAAGAAAGATACCAGCAAGTACAATGTCCATAAAGAAAAAGAAAGAGAGCGGAACAAAAGAAGAAAGGAAAATTTGAAGATGAGGGTATCCTCCAGCGAAAAATCTTTATTGGAATATCGAAAGAAGGAAGCTGAAAGAAAAAGAAAGTACAGACAAACTAAAATCAGTATTAATTGAAGATCAGTCTGAGACCTGTATTTCCCAGTTAGGATCATATAAACGTCCTCAGTCCCTTGGCAAAGCTGTTTCTCGGGTAAAGAAGGTGCTTCCCTCAAGCCCCTAAAAAAAAAAAAAAAAAAAAAAAAAATCAGCAGTAATAAAAAAAAGCTTGTAAATGAAACCTTACCTAAAAATGTAGTAAAGCAGATTTTCCCAGTAGTGAAGAAAACATCTCGTAAACTTACAGGTGATAATCTGCTCAAAATACAAAATTTTTTCACAAATGATGAAATCAGCAGGCAGACACCTGGTATAAAGGATGTGAAGTCTATTGTAGACCTTGAAACTGGGAAAAGAGTAAGCTTGCAGAAACGTCACATGAGTATGACAGTTAAGGAAGCATTTTTTTCTTTTTACGCAAGACAATCCAGATATTGATATCAAGATTTCAAAAGTCTACGAGTTGCGGCCTAAAAATGTTGTTCTAACGTCACTAATGCCTCACAATGTATGTGTGTGTGTGCAGATATCATGCTAACTTCAACTTCATCATTGAAGCCATTCACAAAGAAATAGCTACTCACACTCACCTTATGAATCTTGTTTGCTGTGATGTAGAAAGTGAAATATGTGTGACAAGTCAGTGCAAGAAATGCATCATGAATTTGCACACATTAAAGATGGAAGTTTGATTTGTGTGACATAATATCTTAGAGAAAATGGACCGAACATGAGTGTCACCCTAAACAGACTACTACCAGTGGAACAATTTGTGAAGCTCTCTCTGAACTTCAGTCTCAACTAAAAACATTCAAAGAGCACTTCTTTGTCAAAAGGATGCAATCTCGAGCTTTCAAGACTGTGAAGGCATCAGTTAGTGATGATGAAGTGATATTGCAAATAGATTTTGCAGAAAACTATGTAGCACTGGCACAAGATGAGATACAAAGTGCCCACTGGAGTCATACACAGATTACAGTGGTCACTATTTGTGTTTGGATGAAAACAGGGCTACAGTCATTTGCAACTGTGAGCGAACAACTGTGCCATGACAAGTATTCAGTTTATGCATGTTTGAAGATTATAATAAGTAAGCTGAAACAAGAGCTTCCCAATTTGACCTCGATACAAATTTTTTCTGATGGTTGCGCAGGTCAATTTAAGAACAAATTCACCATTTCTAACCTCTGCTACATGATACAAGACTTTGGAGTGTCTGGAGAATGGTTTTTCTTTCCAACAGCACATGGGATATGTGCAGTGGATGGCATTGGAGCTGTAACAAAAAGGGCTGTTTGAAATGAAGTTAAGCAAAGAAAAGTCGTCATCAGCAATGCACAGGAATTTTTAGACTGTGCCAAATCATCTGCTTCTGGAATAAACTTTCTTCTTCTGACAAAATATCATATTGACGAAAACAGAGACCTTCTGGATGGATGCTGGAAAGCTGTTAAAAAAATAAAAAGATATTCGCAGCAAGCATTACTTCAACGGTTACAATACCTGTAACCCAGTATGTGGTAGAACTTTTCTAAAATCAGATTTAGAGAAAGTTGAGGTTTTTCCACTTTCACCCAACATATATTCACTAATCTACAGATTCTGAGATGAGTGATGAGGAATCATATCCTGATATCCTGTTGACACCCAATTCCCAAGAAGTTACAGGTTCAGAACCAGCTGCGGAACAAATCATGCCAGAAACATTTATTTTAGTTGAGTTCCAAACTGCAAGAAAGAAATCTACTACATACAGATATGCTGCAATTGCACAGAGACGTGTAGAAGACAATGGGGAAATACAGATTATGTGTATGCGATCTGTTGGGGACTCAGCAAAGGTATTTAAAGCTGACGAGCAGGATGTATCCTACATAGAGTTTAAACAAGTTATTGCTATTCTCCCGAATCCAAATGTCAAACATGTTAGGGACACCTTATATTATGAGTTTCCCGGCAATTTAGACATTTTCGAAAGTGGGTGAGAGGACAAGTGTATATTTTTTCGAAGTGGTACATTCTTCAAGTGAAATAATTAAGTACTCAGAACTGTCAACTAATACTGTACCAAAATTTATATTATTTATAAGCAACAAAAATGTTCTACAAAGTTATTAAAGTGCCCTCTAAGTATATGTTACCTACTGATTCATAGCTAACCGACATAATAAAATCAGTTTAAATAAAAAAAAAAAAAAAAAAAAAACAGATTGCACTTCGCATGAGTACCACCCATGACAATTCCTTGTCCCACCCGTGACAGTCTTTGATTGCAATTATTGTAAGTAAGTATTACTAATCAAATATTTATTGATATTATCTTATATAGAGAATGGTTTTATTAATGTGAATTCTATATTTTCAAAAGAAAATAAGTGCATAAATCACAGAATTCTTCTAAAATGTTGGTGGTTATTCAATGCTACGTCTATTTGCTGTCCCACCCGTGACAAAGTTTTAAAGATGAATAACAGCTCAATTTGTAAACTTCTGACATTCAGATTTAAAGGGAAGGTAAAACAATTATTTGTAAGGCAACCAGTCAATCTTTATTTTATTTCTATTTATACTTTATGTTATATCAGCAACTGACTGTTGAAAAACGTAGTGCAACTGTCCCATCCGTGACAATGGAATCCCCCAGTGGTAATCGAAAAGGCACATAATTACACTGAATCAAGGAACTTCTGCCCATATACATCATCACTATAACTTAAACATTACCGATGGCTATCTATGTGATGATGGCTATCTATGTGATAAGAACAAACAAAAGAAACTACCTCAATTGTTTAGCAAAAATGCTATGGGTATATTTAGTAGACCATTACTTTAGTAGCAGAATTTTGAAAGCATGGGAAATACATGGGACTTCATACAATAGTGTAAAATATCTGTTACGGAAAAGACAAAAATCATTTATTTACTTCAATTTTACTGTTAAATTTTCGGCACTTTATATGTGTGACTCGAGTTGCACTAAATTTGTCTGAGTAACTAACAAATAAAGGATGCAGCTTCTTCTGTTTTACAACATAAAAAAAGTATGGATCGGAATCCAAATCGTGGAAACTAACGGCAACTATTATAAACTTAAACGGCTTCTAGATACTGCATCTGTGTTGTCTGTGAGACTCAATGCATGTCCGGTTATCAAAAATGTCACAGATAGATGTCAGCAACATTCGTTATATCACTACGACTAAATATCATACCGAATATTTCCAGCTTAGCACCGGACCCTGATACCAAGATCCGATTCAAGTAGTCGGAATTGCGACTATCAGGCTGTCTCCTGAAAGCAGATTAACACACTGAATGGTTCTACGAAACGCAAACATAAATGTTATAAATTTGTTTCCGCGTAACAATACCATACGTTTCGTATTTACTATTTACCAAGCTACTCCCAGATATTAAATGACGTAGTGGCTTCGCGCTCTTATCTTTCTGAAACTGATTCGCATACTTCAATCTTTGAAGTATCATCAGAGCATTGTGCCTTCGTTTCTTCTGTTACCCTCAAGAATTTCTTTTATGAGAGCACTGATGTATATTTCAACAATTACAAATACCCTTGACAACAAATTAAGTTGTCACGTCCCGGCTTTCGCAGTTTGACCAATGCATACATCGAATACCACATACTTCCAAAATACGTGTCGAAATTTATTACCACAACAGCACCGTCAGATTCGAAGCACTGACAAAATTCGAGAAGTTTTTGACCAAGTGTGAAAAATTAAAAACTTAGTTGGGGACGGTGTTAAGCTGGGTTCATACACGCAAGTAATGTGGCGCCACAACTTTTGGCTTTCCGTAGTGGCATTGTGAGCTGCCTATCATACAGGACACCACATATTCTGTATATTTGCGCAGCTTTCAATATGATGTCTATTGAAATCATATGGATGGGTATGAATATTCTAGTGCCGGTTATGACATTAGAGCTGTGACAAATGTTAAATACAAGGAAAAATAGATTTCGCACAGAGATAAATCAGGGGTCACAAACACATTTAAAACAGCTGCCACATTACTATCGGGAGCTTTTTCCCGCATATAATCCACAATTAATACGATGCTTGGTCTCACAAATCACGAAGGTTACGGACACGCTTTTTTGGTTACATATGTTACTTACTTACTCCTCGGCTCTACAGCCCTTGAAGGGCCTTGGCTTGCATCACAATATCCTACCATTCTATCCAATCCATGGCTTTCCATCCTCTGACACCCAGCTTTTTCATGTCTTCTTCAACTCTATCCACCCATCTCTTTCTGGGGCGTCTGCCTCCAGCCTTGCCATCAAAAATCCTCTTACATGTTCTGTCTTCTTCCATTCTGACCATGTGCCCTGCCCGCCGCAGTTTTCTTATTTTAATGGTAGTGACAATGTCAGATTCTTCAAAAAGGTGTTGTAGTTCTGCATTCGTACGAATACACCAACCTTCTTGATCATATATTGGGCCATATATTTTACGTAGTACCTTTCTCTCCTATAGCCTTTCCTCATTTATAGTCATGGTACACGTTTCGACACCATACATAACAACTGGTCTTATAATTGTTTTGTAAATGAGGATTTAGGATTTTCGTGATAGATGCGAACTCCTAAGCATGGGTAATTTGTCTCAATGATAGTCGACCCTAGGTACTTGAAGTCCCTCACTCTTTCAAACTCCCTGTCGACTATCCTGAGATTTGGTAGGTTTTGTTGGTTGGTCATTGCCATATACTTGGTCTTTTCGACATTGACTGTCAGGACAAGTTCCCTTGCACCATTCTCCAGTTGTTGATAGGCTTCGCCTAGCACAGCCATGTTTCGTGCGAGTATTGCCACATCATCAGCATAGGCTATGTACTGTAGTGAACGATTTAAGAAGGTTCCTCCTTTATTTAACTCTATCTGACTTATGACTTTTTCTAGGCAAAGGTTAAATAGCAATGAGGAGTTATTGTCACCCTATCTAAGTTCTTTCTTCACTTCCACTTCTCTGGAGATTTTGCCCTGTATTTTCACTTTACATTTGGTTTCGCTGAGGGTCATCATAGAAAGTTTAATGAGGTTCTTAGGTATTCCAGCCTCTTCCATTACATTCCGCAATGCCACTCTTGAGATACTATCATAGGCTTGTTTAAAGTCGATATAAAGCTGGTGTATGTTAATTTGATGTTCGTAACATTTTTTAAGTAGTATGCGCAATGTGAATATCTGGTCAGTTGTTGAACTATTTCTTTTAAAGCCACTCTGATAGTCTCAAGCTCTCTCTTCCACATATGGAGTAAGCCTGTTGGTTAGGAATCTTAGAGAAAACTTTGTATGTAGTATTTAGTAGGGAGATTCCCCAATAGTTTTGGCAGTTTAATTTATCTCCTTTTTATGTGTGGGGGCACATTATAGCTGTTTTCCACTCCTTTGGCATGCTCTCCTCTTGCCAGATATTCAGTATTATTTTATGAATTGTTTTCCACAGCGCTTTCCCCACCATATTTGAGAAGTTCGCCCTGGATCTGATCTTCTCCAGGCCGCTTTTTAAGGTCTTAATGGCTTGCATCACTTCCCCCAGTGTAGGTTCTGGTGTTAAAACCTGTGGTCCATAGTAAGTTAGTTCCACCAGTTCCTCTGGTTCTAAACCTTCTAATTCTGAGTTCTGTAACTCTTGGAAGTATTCTGCCCACCTGTCAAGTACTTTATTACTCTCCTGTATCAAATCCCCTTCTTTGTTCCTACACATATTTGTTGTGGCTTGGAATCTGGTCTTTCCTTCTTTAACCTTTTGGTAAATTTCACGACTTTCCTTCTCTTCTCCTAGCTGTTCAATTTTTCCAGTTTTTTTTCTAGTGCTCTTTTTTTCTGTCTGCAGACCGTCTTCGCTACACGGCGCTTTTCATTATATTCATTCAGATTTGCTCGAGTTCTTCTCTGCAATAATTTCATTCGTGCTATATTATGTTCCTCAGTTCTCCTCATACATTCTTCGTCAAACCAATCTTCCTTCCTTTGAGCCCATTCATGTCCTAAAACCTCTCCAGTTGCCTCAAGGATTGCAGTCTTACATTGTCTCCACATTACCCCTGTATGTTCATTTGATGTGTCGGTCTCATTCTTAATCCCCTCTTCTATTATTGCCTGATATGCTCTCTGTATTTCTTCTAACTTCAGTTTCTTAATGTCAAACCTCTTTTTTTGTATCCTTCTTGTTTACTCAATAGTGAGAGCCTTTGTTTATATTTAATTCTCATTAGATGGTGGTCTGAATTGCAGTTATCTCCACGTTGGCTCCTAACATCCATTATGTCTGATCGATGTCTCCGATCAATCCCTATATGGTCTATCTGATTTCTGGTTTGTCCATCTGGTGAAATCCATGTTTCTTTGTGTATTTTTTTTGTGTGGGAAACATGTACTGCTGACAGTCATGTTTTTGCTTATAGCAGAATCTACAGCCCTAAGTCCATTGTCATTTGATATTTCAAGGAGGCCATGTCTTCCTATGGTGGGTGAAAGGCCTCTTCCTATTTTTGCATTCAGATCTCCTATTAATATCTTGACATCATGTTTGGGAGACTGATCATACAGTTGTTCTACCTTGTTATAAAAGACATCCTTTAGTTCTTCATCTGCCTCCTCTGTGGGTGTATGTACATTTATCATTGTAATGTTGAAAAATTTTCCCCTTAATCTTAATATGGAGATCCATTCATTGATTGGTTGGAAGCACATCACCGCATGTTTCAGTTCTTTAGCCACCACATAACCTATTCCAAAGGTAATCATCTTCCCACCACTATAGATGATAGTGAAATTTCCTGCATCCATTATGTCACTCCCCTTCCTGGAGAGTCAATATTTTTATACTGTAGTTGTTTACTTGGATTAGCAGCTGACATAAGGCTCCAGCTTGGTATAGGCTCCACACATTCCATATTCCTATGTACATATCTCTTTTTTTGTTTGCTGGGGTCGTCATCGAAATATCTCTCCGGCTTATTCCTTTGCTAGCATTCGCAACAATTGATGTTTTACAGGGTGAGACTGTTAATCTTCCGCCCAACCGTTTGGGGGCTTGCCCCTTACAGCTTGCAGGGTAGCTGGCTACATGTTCAGGGCAGCATCCTTAGCCTTTGTAGACCCCCTACTAACTGCAAGGCAATAGGTGATTTGTATTGGGTTTACTCCCTTAGGCAGACTGGCTTCACCATGTCTCTAGAGCCCTCCCTGCCCTGTGTTGTAGTGTTGTAGGATGTTAAGAATGGTAAGGGAAAGGGATAGGCTTAGGATAGGATTGGACAGGAGACAGGAGATAGGTCATTGTGGGACACATTTCGTCTGACTCCTCCCCATTAGCCTGTCCAGCATGGGTGGCCCTGCTGGTAGCTACGCCACCACCAGCATAGCCATCTGGATCCAGAGCACACAAACCTCCTCACCCGCATGGACAGTGCTACGTTAAGGCGGTGTCCCCTGAGGAGGTACATATATTATGTTTATTTATTTATTCATCAAAACAATCTTTGAAGATTGTGGAATATATCATTAGTTCGCAAATATTGTCCACACACAAACACACACACACATTGCTGCAGAAAATCAAACATAGGTTGCTGTTCTTGTAATTCCAGAAGTTGCGAGTGTTACTAGAATCTAACATGACAGTCGCGACACTTCGCGTCAATTTTGTTGCCTATTGTGCCAGCAGTGCGCCAAGAGACCCGTAAGTAAAACTGTTCAGTTCGGCACGGTCGTGAAAGCGAATAGTAGTTGCTTATTTTGGTTAGTAGAACGGTTTTTACAAACGGTAGCGTCTGTAGCGCAATAAATTGCAGCAACAACAATAACAACAACAACAAGACACCACATCTTTTTGTTTTAGGTTTCCTAAGGACCCTGAGAGGTATATACCATCATGTTACTAAACGGTATCGTCAGGATTCGCTTGCAAACTACATGTGCATTAATGATTAATGCTTCGTTTTAGGAGCAGAAAATGGCTAGTGAATAGCAGACGAGAAGATCTTATGAAAAAATACCCTGTTGACCTTTATAATAACGTTATGTTTTGTTTGCTACACTACAAACCAAACCAGTTCATGAATGGAGACAATAATAAACTTTTGTGGAGTGTAGTACTCACCGTGTTTGACATCTCAGATTAGCCACCTCAGCTGATGAAGAGAAAACTGCCACAGAACTTTGACAATCCGTATAAAGCTGAAAAACAGTCCTATGGCACAGAAGCAGCCAGTTCAACTACCCATATATCAGTGCCAGTTTCACCTGACTCGTCAACACAGACCTGCTTTGCCGATGAAGTTGTTAGATTAAGTGCAGTTATTTGTGTCTCGCAAAAGCGTGTGACGTTTCAGAATGTGCAGATTGCTAGACTTCGTGCAAAACTATTATGGGACAAAGATGTGCCTATCATTTTAAGTACAGACAGCTACAGAAATTGCATCAGAAGGATCAAGTGAAGGAGTACAAGTAAATTTTGAAGACTGTAGGATCCCAATATTTGACATGACTTGACATGAAGATAGATTAGTATGCCGTTGAGCCTGTCGGGGTGGCCGAGCGGTTCTAGGCGCTAGAATCTGGAACCGCGTGACTGCTATGGTCGCAGATTCGAATCCTGTCTCGGGTGTGGATGTGTGTGATATCTTTCGGTTAGTTAGGTTTACTTAGTTCTAAGTTCCAGGGGACTGATGACCTTAGAAGTTAAGTCCCATAGTGCTCAGAGCCATTTGAACCATTTGAACCAACCATGCCGTTGAAGGAGAGACGTGCCGCAAGATGGAAAAACGAAAATAAACTGTTTCCTCTAAATTTATTATATTACGGCGCTCAGGCATACAGGTATTGCCAGAATGTTTTACGCTTCCATCAGTGCATACATTACAGATGTATGCGGAAGGCATACAAATAAAACGTGGGTTAAGTGACAAAATATTCCACCTTTTCAAGCAGAAGGTGCAGCATTTCTCTGATTCTGATAAACTAGTGAATATGACATTGTATGAAATGTATCTAATGACAAATTTAACATATGACAGCACTTCTGACAGTGTCATTGGCTTAGAGGACTTGCAGTCTACATGCACAGCATATTTCTCTAACTATTTGGTAGTTGCTTGTCACACTTATAATAATATTGTATGTCAACAGGCGACAATGACTAAAACACAGTAGTCCTATAGAACGACAAATGGGGTGTAGATCACTTTTCCACACAGAGGTACATGTCCGTGCTTCTTACATGGTAAGCTGCACTTCTGTCCAACATTACAAGTGTTTCTTCACAAATGCGTTGTAACGTTCTACTGGATTCATGATTTTTATCCCTACTTGGGCTTATTTTAGAATCATTTTTAGAAACATCTATGTCTTCTGACATTATATAAACTCTTGAAGGCAAAAAAGTAACTCAAATATTTTGTAAATCACATAGGAAAGGGATACAGAACAAACATTACGCTTATGACGCACCTGACATTCTCCTTTCTTACCTCTTGGAGCGCTAGTGTCGCACCAGCTGTTAAACGGCAACAGCTTTTACAGCAGAGAGCGTCAACACTATTATGTTAGACTGCGATGTTACTGTCGACCACTATTTTCACAACCATGTTGAACTTATTGTGGTATGACAAATGAGTCTGTAAAGTTGGTTCACTAGCAACTGGGAATTCACACACGACTGCAGTATGCCACCAGCTGTGGCGACACTTTAGTTGCATGTGTGAGCCTGGCTTTAGACACTGTTAACAAATGATGCTTGAAAATATGGGAAAGTTACTGCATGAACAAATATTATGATAAATAACATAAATAATATTTTTAGAATATACAAAAAAGAAATATGCTGATGACTCAACACACAACAAAAACTTTTTCCAAGTTATCTAAAACAAAAGAAAAAATCGAATAGAAGATAAGGACCAGTAAAAGGTAATAAAAATTGAACGTTTCTGTTCGTTTCATTTCTGTACTAGTCCGTCTGTAGCTGACAGATTTTCAATCCCCTACCATCGGGCACTTGGCGCCTAGATTTGTGACACCAGAGCAATCGAGGATGTCTTATTTCATGGCACAAGTAAATACCTTTGTGGTTTAAATGTGCGTTTACACTGAGTCCGAAACACGTTCTGTGCCAATTTTCACAACGTTGTTTGCAGTTTGTATAGAATACCGATTTTTTCAACTCGTTGCACACACAAACACCATGTTCCACGACTTAATCGGCACCAGAGATCACTGGTCAGTACATTTCAAAGGAACGTTGTTTCTGGTCTGTTACCACTGAATGCCACTATGCTTTGCAAGTATTTGTTTATGCTCTCTCCTGCTTTGTCCAGTGTTGCGTATTGTCTTCTGTTGCTTGTATGTTCCTTTTTGAAAGTAGAAAATATGGATTGGACAAGAAACATAATAGAAACATAGTTCACGAGTTTGTCACTCTCTATGGGACAGAGGAGTGCCCCTGCAATGTTCTAAGTTGTCGTTACAACTATACTAATACTGCAAATGGTGACTCATGTCGGTACCAATGACATGTGTCACTTTGGATTGGAGGAGATTCTCTCTGGCTTCGGGCAGCTAGTGGAAATGGTAAAGACTGACAGTCTTGCTTCCATGATGAAGGCGGAGCTTACCATCTGCAGCATCGTCGATAGAACCGACTGTGGTCCGTTGGTGCAGAGCCGAGGTGAAGGTCTGAATCAGATGTTCAGGCAGTTCTGTGAACAAGTAGGCTGCAGATTCCTTGACTTGTGCCATCAGGTGGTGGGTTTCTATTTTCCTCTTAATATGTCAGGAGTTCACTGCACACAGGAGGTGGCTACATGGGTAGCGGGCACTGTGTGGAAGGGACTGGGCGGTCTCTTAGATTAGAGGGTCTCAGGGAACCACAGAAAGGACGTCTGTCTAAAAGGAGGCAGGTAAAACACAGTAAGGTAGTTGTAGAAACGATCGGTATTGTAGTTGTCAATTGTCGTAGCTGTGTTTGGAAAGAACCAGAGCTCCAAGCCCTAACAGAAAGCACTGAAGCTCAAATAGTTATAGGTATAAGCAGGAAATAAGTTCAGCCGAATTTTTTTCAAACGATGTAACAGTGTTCAGAAAGGATAGATTAAATACAGTTGGTGGTGGAGTATTTATTGATGTCAGAGGTAGTTTGCCTTGTAGCGAAATTGAAGTAGATAGTTTGTGTGAAATAGCATGAGTGTAGGTTATACCTGACAAGCGGAATAAACTATTAATTGGATCGTTTTACCACCCCCCCCCCCCACCCTGACTCAGAAGATATAGTTGCTGAACAGTTCAAAGAAAACTTGAGTCTCATTTCAAATAAGTACCCTGCTCATACAATTATAGTCGGTGGTGACTTCAATCTATCCTCAATATGCTGGAAAAATTATATGTTTAAAGCTGGCGGCAGGCACAAAACGTCATCCGAAATTGTATTGAATGCTTTGTCAGAAAATTATTTTGAACAATTAGTTCGTGAGCCCACCCGAACCGTAAATGGTTGCGAAAGCATACTTGACTTTTTAGCTTCAAATAATCCTGGACAAATAGTGAGTATTGTGACGAATACAGGGATTAGCGACCACAAGGCAATTGCCGCTAGGCTGAATACCGTAATACCTACAACCATCAAAAAGAAACGCAAAGTATATCTATTTAAAAAAGGTGATAAAAATGCTCTTAACGCCTTTTTAAGAGACAGTCTTCACTCCTTCCGATCTGATCATGTAAGTGTAGAAAAGTTGTGGAATGTTTTCAAAGAGATAGTATCGACAGCAATTGACAGATACATACCACATAAATTAATAAGAGATGGTACTGATCCCCCATGGTACACAAAACGGGTCGGATCGTTGTTGCAGGAGCAACGAAAAAAGCATGCCAAATTTAAGAGAATGCAAAATCTCCAAGATTGGCAAAGTTTTGCAGAAGTTCGAAATATAGCGCGTACTTCAATGCAAGATGCTTTTAATAATTTCCACAACGAAATTCTGTCTCGAAATCTGGCAGAAACTCCAAAGAGATTCTGGAAATACATAAAGCCCACCGGTGGCAAGACGCAATCAATACCTTCACTGCGTGATAACAACGGCGAAGTCACTGATGACAGTGCTACTAAAGCAGAGTTATTAAACGCAGTTTTCCGAAACTTCTTGACCAAAGAAGACGAAGTAAATATTCCTGACTTTCAATCAAGAACAACTGCCAAGATGAAAAACATAGAAATAGATATCCTCGGTGTAACAAAGCAGCTTAAATCACTCAATAAAGCCAAGCCCTCTGGTCCAGATTGTATACCAGTCAGACTCCTCTCAAGAGTATGCTGATCCAATAGCTCCATGTTTAGCAATTACATACAACACCTCACTCACAGAAAGATCCATATCTAAAGACTGGAAAATTGCTCAAGTTACACAAGTACCCAAAAAGGGAAGTAAGAGTAATCCGTTGAATTACAGGCCCATGTCACTAATGTCGATTAGCAGAAGGAATTTGGAACATACACTGTATTCGAACATTATGAAGTATCTCAAAGAAAACGATTTATTGACACATAGTCAGCACGGATTCAGAAAATATCGGTGTTGTGGAACACAACTAGCTCTTTATACTCATGAAGTAATCAGTGCTGTCGAAAGGGCATGTCAGATTGATTCCATATTTTTAGATTTCCAGAAGGCTTTCGATTCCGTTCCTCACAAGCGTCTTCTAACCAAACTGCATGCCTATGTGCTATCGCCTCAGTTGTGCGACTGGATTCGTGATTTCCTGTCAGAAAGGTCAAAGTTCGTAGTAACAGACAAGGAGTCATCGAGTAAAAAGGAAGTAATACCCGGCGTTCCCCAAGGAAGTGTTATAGCCCCTCTATCGTTTCTGATCTATATTAACGACATAAGAGACAATCTGAGTAGCCCTCTTAGATTGTTTGCAGATGATGCTGTAATTTACCGCCTTGTAAAGTCGTCATATGACCAAAACGAATTGAAAAATGAATTAGATAAGATATCTGTATGGTGCGAAAAGTGGCAGTTGACCCTGTATAACAAAAGTGTGAAATTATTCACATGAAATCCGTTAAATTTCGATTACGCAGTAAGTCACACAAATCTTAAGGCTGTAAATTCAACTAAATACTTAGGGATTACAGTTACAGAGAAATTGGAACGATCACATAGATAATGTTGTGGGTAGAGCAAACCAAAGATTGGGATTCATTGGTAGAACACTTAGAAGTTGCAACAGATCTACTAAAGAGACTGCTTACACCACACTTGTCCGCCCTATTCTGGAATTTTGCTGTGCGGTGTGGGATCCGCATCAGGTGGGACTGATAGATGACATAGAAAAAGTACAAAGAAGGGTAGCTCGTTTTGTATTATCGAGAAATAGAAGAGATAGTGCCGCAGACATGATATGTGAATTGGAATGACTATCATTAAAACAAAGGTGTTTCTCGTGGGGATGGGATCTTCGCATGACATTTCAATCACCAGTTTTCTCCTATAATTGCGAAAACATTCTCTTGGCACCTACCTACATAGGGAGAGATGATCATCACTATAAAATAAGAGAAATCAGGGCTCGCACAGAAAAATTTAAGTGCTCGTTTTTCCTGCGCGCCGTTCGAGAGTGGAATGGTAGAGAGACAGCTTGAAGATGGTTCATAGAACCTTCTCCCAGGCACTTTCTTGTGAATAGCAGAGTAATCACGTAAAAGTAGATGTAGAAACTGTAGCATAATTCTCTTCAAAAAGTTGCTGTGTTGCTTGGCAACAGCAGCAATGATGTGGGAAATACAGATGAAGTCTCTTGGAGCACAGTGCCTAGGAGAGAAACAAAAAGTTGAAGACAACAAGAAATCTGAAGTGGAGTAGATTCTTTGTAACAACCAATGTGCTTTGGTTTCAATTATCTATAGTTCCTAGATGATATTCAGGAACCCAAAAAAAAAAAAAAAAAAGCAGAGGATACAGCGGATAAATAGGTAAACAAGGTAGTGACTGTTTGTGTTTATTCGTATTCTATAGCATGCTATATATCAATACTCAGCGATAATTATTTTATCATTGCACAACTCGCTTGGGCTTACAAAATAATTTGCAAGATCGTAACGAATTTCTTTTTTTGCATTAGAAGTTCTCCTTGGTATATTTGAGAGTGCAGTAATAGATGACGCTGCAGTGTCTCATCTCCATGCCACTGAGATCACTTTACCTCTCTGTAGACAATAAGAATCGATGCAGTAATATTTGCTTAATTTGGTATTTCACCTTAAGAAATAACTGAGACACACTGTTGTCATAGTGATAGTTCATACCCTCTCAGACTGCAACAACGTTGGTTTTTGGAAGACACAAGACATTGAGACCATAATACCGGATGTATTTTCTACAACCATCCTTACTCTAAGGTCCTAGACAATAAGAAGTTAAAAGTACTTTATTTTGAGCCTTGGTTGAGAGTTCCTGGAAATGCATCACCGGCCAGGAACATGTATGATAGCAGCTTTGTCCCTCTAGGTAAACATTCATGAGGTGGTAAATTTAATTTTATGTTAATTGAAGATGGAGGCGGAGAAAGAAAAAGAAAGGGGAGGGACTATTGATGTCAGCTGCATTGGGAAATTCTGTGGAATTAGCGACGATGAGTAAAATGTGTGCCAGACCGGGATTCAAACCTAGGATCTCCTGCTTACTAGGCAGTTGTATTAACCACTGCTCTACCTGGACAATGTGTTTTTCGCAGTTGTGCAAACTATCTTGGCATGCCTCTCGGCCGACCCACACTCTCACCTAGTGTTACCTACATGCGGTCCCCATCCATATCTTCCATGCTCGCTACTTTGAGAGTCCCACAGGAAGTTGTACATGATTGCGCATCAACACTGGAAGTGGGGGATTTATTGCCCGTTGAGGCGAATCAGTTACATAAATGTGTGGTGTCTGTTCTTTTGGACATGTCTGAAAAAACAGACAGGACGAAACTGCAGATGTGATACTTATTATGTAAACTGAAAGTGAAGGGGGGTGGGAAGAAAGGAAAGGAAACGGAAGGGATTATTGATGTCAGCTGCATCGAGACTTTCTGTGGAAACAGTGGTGATGAGAGAAATTTGTACAATACTGGGATTCAATCCTGGGATCTCCCGCTTTCTAGGTAGTTCAGTTTACCAATTTGCCACCCAGACAGCATTTATCACAACTGTACACACCAAGTCAGAATGCCTATTGGCTGACCCACATTCCCACCTAGCATCACATATCTGCAGTTCCTGTTCATATAGTCCATGCTCACAGGAGGTCAGATGTAATTGTTTATCCGCACTAAAGATTGTGGATTCATTTCCCATTAGGGTGAATCAGATATGAATGCATGGTGTATGTTCTTTTGGACATGTCCGAAAGAACAGACACCATGAGGAATCCCCAGCTGTGAAGCATGTTATGTAAACTGAAGGTGCTGGGGGGTGGAGAAAGGAAAGGAAAGGGAAGGGATTACTGACGTCAGCTGCATCGGGATATTCTATGGAATCAGTGGCAATGAGCGATATTTTGTGCTGGACCGAGATTCGAACCCAGGATCTCCTACTTTCTAGGCAGTGAAGTTAGTCACTGTGCCACCTGGACAAAGTGTCTATCGCAATTGCGTGGACTATATGAGCACGCCTCTCAGTCAACCCACATTCCACCTAGTGCCACCTATTCACAGTTCCCGTCCATTATTTCTATGTTTCCTACTTTGAGATCTCTGCCAGAGTTCAGGTGTAATCAGGGATCTTCACTGAAGGCGATGGATTCACTCCCATCGAGGCGAATCTGTACACGAAGGCGTGGTGTCTGTTCTTTCTCCCAGCATAATTGAAGATGAAATCGCTCACCCATGAACAGGGGGATGTGAGTGTCTAGCAGACACAATATTTTGCAAACGACTCATAGTCATCATGAGGCGCGCTGACGAACTGAGCAACTCAGAGCTAACACGGGACTTATATCTCCTCCACCCTCCCTCATACCTGGCATTCTGTACAAGGTCCATAGCTAGATGTGGGTGTGCGTCCACCGTCTCCTCTACTCCTCCTCCTGCCAAGTTGTTCCATCAGAGGGTTGCACCCAGAAACATGAGCTGGCGATGTCTCTGCTGTAACTCTGATTGCCTGGAAAGCAGTTTGTTGTAAGATATCTCTTAGTTTTCTAAATCAGACTCAGCATGGGTTCCCAGGCTTTATTGAGAATGTAGCCACTATCCTTATTTATCAATAGCTCCCTTACTCGAATACCGATATATTCTTTAACGACACACTTTCGTAATTTAGATATCTTTATGTATGGACGTAATCCATTACATATATTTCCGGTAGGCAGTGTTCTGTGACTGTTGACATGTTAGGCTGCTGCAATCTTGTGTGTCTTTGGCGTTTTCGGTAACAATTCTCGGCAGTGTGCACAGTTTAGCCTATGTTAGTCATGCCACTTTGGCAGGGCATGTGAAGGGCACAGGATTTCTGTAGTCCAAGGTCATCCTTCATACTACCAAGATGGAGGGTGGAAGACAGTTTGGATTTGATGCCTGTGTATAATTCTCCCGATCTTCCCAGATAATGAGACACAAAGTAGAATAAAAGCACTGCCACGTCCTCCTGAGATTCCTCTTCTGCTTCTGTCAACTGTATGGTTGGCGTAGGATGTACAGCTCTCCAAAAGTGCCGTTCTGTGTAGTCGTTTTTCTGGAACACCACCCTCCGATACCAAGTACTTAGTTGAGGGTGTTAATGTTAGAGATGGTGCGAGCCCTTAGTACCAGTCTTTTGAGCACATCATTCCTCTGCCTCTGGTGGTGTCCGCTGCCCGCATGCAAGTTGATATGTCTTTTTATGGTACATTCTGTGGCCCAATGTGTGGTCTGCTTTTGTTTTACCAGGACATGCAGAAAGGAGTGCACAGCGTAATTCCAATTCGATGGTAAAATTGTTGTTCTGCTGAATGGAACTGAATGTCTGAAGAAATCATACATCTAGTCTCTTCCATGTGGCCATATGACTAAGATATAGTCAACATTCCGGAAGAAACAGGTGGGTTTCCATTGAGCTGATTCCAGGGCTTTCTTCTCCACATTTTCCATATACATTTTGGTGACAGTTGATGAAAGTGAACTCACCAAGGCTACCCCTTCCATCTAGTCATAGGAGCCATAATCGAAAAGAAAATATGGCGATGTCAAGATATGCCCAGAAAGGTTGGTCAGTAAGTTAGAAAGATTCTTGTAAAGGCGCACTGATGAAAAGAGATACAACATCGAAGCACACAAGGATGTCAGAATCATAGCTTAAAGTTGTTACAGTGCCTACAAAATCTATGGAGTTTTGAATGTGATGGGGACTTTTCTGACATGAGGGTAATGCATATCTATCAGGAATTTAGCAAGTGCGTACACTGGGAGCCGATGTTTTAGCATCAGGGCATTAAGGCACACCAACTATGTGTAGATTTGGAAGTCCATAAAGTCTCGGGGGAATAGATGGTCTCTGTCATAGTTTCTTAAAAACTTCATTTAGGAAGCTGTCTTCTTTGAGTAATTCCATGAACTTTCTTTCAATTCTCGTGGTAGGATCAATGTCAGTCTTCTGACATGCACTGTCTCCTAGCAGGCCCCACATTTTCTTGATATAATCCTGGTGAGACAGGATCACAGTTGGGTCGCCTTTGTTGGCTGGTAAGATCAAGATATCTGGATCTTCTCTCCCTGCCACAAACGTTTGGTTTCATAGGATTTGTTCGTATGAGAACACGACAGTTTTCGCTACGTACGTCTTCAGCTGCTTCAGGTGACAGTACACTGTTACCTGCTCCACTGCACTGATGATTCCACGATTGGTGTAGATTTTGGAGTTGGTGCTAAAGTGAGGCCTTTCTGAAAACTGGAACTGCATCATCCAGTTACGGGGAGTGTCTGATTTACACTTAAATTCCGATGTTTATCCGATGACCCTCTTTTGGGCCACGTCTGCTATGGTCTAGATGACACCAGCAGTCCATTCCCAAGTCCAGGAACTGAACTGGTTGGCCTGCTCGAGATATGATTTCAGTAGTTCTCTGTTGATGGATTTCAGGCACCAGCGGCTGGTACATTTCTTGTTCCTTCTGGTTACTGCCGAGTCGATGCAGATGCCTGAGTGCCTCTGCAAATAGCTCATCTGGTGGCATAACTTGTCAAATCTTGTCCTTATGCAATACACCTTCTCCCCATAGAATTCGTGACGAAATAGTTCGTGAGGGATAGGCCAAATGTCCAACAGGCATAATATTTCAGTAAACGACCACCTTGCCATCATCAGGTGCACTGACGAACAGAATACCTGGGAGCTGGAGCAGGGCTTGTACCTCTTCCCCCCCTCACCACCATCACCTCCCCTCTACAGAGGTGTGGGCATGTGCCCAACATCTTCAGCCCCTCCTCCAGTCATCAGGTCTTTCTGGCCAAGATTCGCGCCCACAGGTGCATGGTGGCAGGGTCTCTGCTGTTGCTCTGCCTGCCCCTGAAGTGAGTTCGTTGTGGAATATGTCCTTCCTCATCTTAAACAGACTCAACACGGGTTCCCAGGTCTTACTAAGGATGTAGGCATTATCACGATTTAATCAGCAACTGTCTTATTCGTAATTACACAATACCAGAAGTTAGATATCTGTGTCAGAACCTTAGTATGGTTCCATATAATTCCGATAGGCTATGTCGTGCATCTCCATGGATTTTTCAAGCACCTTAACAACTTTAGGCTAAGAGATTCTAACATTCTTATCAGTTTTGATGTTGTTTATCCTTTCACCAGAGTGCCTACGCAAGAATCTTTGGAACTTATTGGCCATAAATTTGACATAGAGACGATAAACTTTTTTAAGAATGTCTTGATATTGGCGTACTTTCTTTTCAACGATGGTTACTACCAGCACACGAAAGGAGTAGCAGTGGGGAGTCCATTTTCACCATTTGTCACCAATATGTACAGTGTGGACGAGAAATTGCTCCCTAGTTTTAAATTTCTATAACCTTTTGTTAATGAATATTTGCAAACAGAACAAGTTGTAGTTGGTTCTCAGGACTATGAGAATATGTGTACTGTTTACAATTCCACATGTGCTCCTGTATTGTCGACCAAACGATGTAAATACACAGGAACTGATTTCTGATGGAAAGTCACAGGTATACTTCTGAGGACAGCTGTGATCTTTGTCTCTAATTCATTGAACGTTCATAGGTTTGTTTGGCGCACCACTTCTTTGGCCTAACCCCACAAGAACAAGTCATAAGGGATGAGGTGTTCATTGCCCCAGCCAATGTACTGGAAAGAGTTTGTCCAACCAGTCAGCACTGATGCAGGCAAAATGAGGTGGTGCTCTGTCTTGCTGATAAAGGATATCCACAACATTGTCCCATTGTGATATCAGTGGTCACATATTCATTCAGCATCTGGCGATACTGGTCGCTGTTCATGGTGGAACAATGAGACAATCTGCGGTCATAACACGCCAGACTGTCCATTTTGGTCGACTTTGGGCCTTTTTTAAATTGCCATTCCTAGATTTGTTTTTGCCCAATAATGGCAATTACGTCGATTGACGAGTCACCCGACGTCAAACACAGCCTCATCGCTCAAAATGATGTTCTTGAACACAGGCGGCCAATCATTATGCCATGAAACCATAATTTCCCCATGGTCCATCTGTCTGTCACAATCGTTCAACGATAGCTCCTGAACAAAATGGGGTTTCCAGGGTTTCAAGATAAGATTCTTCTTTAACACAACACATACACTGTGTGCCTAATGATTCCAATATCACGAGCTGCCTGGCATATTGATTTACTAGACTGTGCGTGAAGATGTCTGTCATTGCTGCTATATTTTCTGGAGATTGCGCCACCGAAGGTCGTCCTCCTCGTGGTTTATCCACAACTGGCTCAGCTATCATTAAATCGGTGTGACAATTTGTAATTTTTTTAATATCAAGTATGGCATGGCGCCACCATCGCTGAACAAGGGCTACCGATCACCTACACTGCAAACAGTGAAGCGACCTGGGCGCACTCTCGTAAAGTCAGCTTTCCTGCCATCTCATCTATCACTGTAAGAAGATGCTAAGGCTGGTCCAAGTATTCTCAGGGATCCTGACACAAAACACAATAATGTTCACTAATAGATATCAACAGTCACAAAACATATGGACATTTAAAACTAGGAACCGACTTCTCATCCACCTTATTTATGGAACAATTGGAGGAGGAAGATCTAGATTCAGCTCAATGGAAACATACCTTTTTCTTCTGGTATGTCGACGACACCTTCGTCATATGGCCACATGAAGGAGACAAGCCAAATTATTTCCTCAGAGTCATCTCAATTCCATATTTCAGAATATCAGTTTTACCATGGAATTCAAAGTGGATGGATTACTCCCCTCTCTAGATGTCCTGCTAAAAAGAAGAGTAGGCAGCCCATTGGGTCACAGCGTGTATCATTGGAAGGTGCACACTGATCAACACCTACATGCTATCAGCTGTCACCGGCAGTTGCAGACGAATGGTGTGCTCAAAACATTGCTACACAGGCCTCGCACTCTCTCCAACATAAAGAGTCTCAACCAAGATTTTGAACACCTGAAGATGATGTTCCAGGAAAACAACTACACAGAATGGCAGGTTTGGAGAGCTCCACGTCCTACACTGACTGTGCAGCTGGTGGAAGCGCAAGAGGAACCTCGGGAGGATGCAGCCATTGTAATTATTCCATTTTGGAGCATTATCCAGCAAGAGTGAAAACTGTCTTCCGCACACCAGCTGAATCACAGGCACTGCTTGGTAGTGTCAAGGGTGACCTCAGAGTACAGAAATTCGCAGTCTATCATAATCCCTGCCAATGTGGCATGACTAACATAGGTCAAACTGTGCATACTGTCGAAGACCATAGCCGAGAACACCAGCGTCACACCAGACTGCAGCAGCTTACATATACATACATAGTCTGCAAGCCGCCATATGGCGCATAGCGGAGGCTACCATGTATCAAAATTAGTCTTTTCCCTTCCTGTTCCACTCGCAAATGGAGTGAGGGAAAAACGATTGTCTAAAAACGTCTGTATGAGCCTTAATTTGTCGCATCTCACCTTCGTGGTCCTTATATGAAACGCGAGTTGGTGGCAATATAATCATTTTGCAGTTGCCTCAAATGCTGATTCTGTATATTACTGTAATAGTGCCTTGTGAAAAGAGCGTTGGTTTCCCTCTAGGATTCCCATCTGAATTCGTGAAGCATCTCTGTAATACTTGAGTATGGATAGAACCAACCATTAACAAATATAGCAAAATACCTCAGAATTGCTTCGACGACTACTTTTAATCCGAACTGGTGGGGATTCCAAACGGTACTCAAGAATGGGTCGCACTAACATTCTACATGCTGTCTCCTTTGTGGAGAGCTACACTCTCCCATAACTCTCCCAATAACACAAAGTCGAGCACTCACCTTCCCTGCAACCAACCTAACTTGGTCATTTCATTTAATACGACCTTGGAACGTTACGGCTAGATATTTAATCAATGTGACTGTGTCAAGTTACACACTACTAATTCTTTATTGGAAGTTTATGGGATTGTTTTTCCTACTCATCTGCATTTACTTACATTTTCTGCGTTTAGAGCAAGCTGCCGTTTGTCACACCGATTAGAGATTTTGTCTAAGTAAAATTTTTTAATCCTACAGTCACTCAATGACGATACCTTCCCGTACACCACAGCATCATCAGCAAACAGCTGTAAATTGCTGCTCACCCTGTCTGTCAGATCATTTATGTATACAGAGAATAAGAGCTGTCCTATCACACTTCCCTGGGGCACTCCTGACGATACTCTTGTCTCTGACAAACATTCACCGTTGATGACGATGTACTGAGTTCTATTACCAAAAAGTCTTTCAGCCATTCACATATCTGGAAACATAAATACACTACTGGCCATTAAAATTGGTACACCACGACGATGACGTGCTACAGACGCGAAATTTAACCGACAGGAAGAAGATGCTGTGATATGCAAATGATTAGCTTTTCAGAACATTCACACAAGGTTGGCGCCGGTGGCGACACCTACAACGTGCTGACATGAGGAAAGTTTCCAACCGATTTCTCATACACAAACAGCAGTTGACCGGCGTTGCCTGGTGAAACGTTGTTGTGATGCCTCGCGTAAGGAGGAGAAATGCGTACCATCACGTTTCCGACTTTGATAAAGGTCGGATTGTAGCTTATCGCGATTGCGGTTTATCGAATCGCGACATTGCTGCTCGCGTTGGTCGAGATCCAATGACTGTTAGCAGAATATGGAATCGGTGGGTTCAGGAGGGTAATACGAAATGCCGTGCTGGATCTTATCCTCATGGCTGTAACGCATCGTGCAGCCACCTCTCGATCCCTGAGTCAACAGATGGGGACGTTTGCAAGACAACAACCATCTGCACGAACAGTTCGACGACGTTTGCAACAGCATGGACTGTCATCTCGGAGACCATGGCTGCGGTTACCCTTGACGCTGCATCGCAGAGAGGAGCGCCTGCAATGGTGTACTCAGCGACGAACCTGGGTGCACGAATGGCAAAACGTCATTTTTTCCGATGAATCCAGGTTCTGTTTACAGCATCATGATGGTCGCATCCGTGGTTGGTGACATCGCAGTGAACACACGTTGGAAGCGTGTATTCGTCATCGTCATAAAGGTGTATCACCCGGCGTGATGGTATGGGTTGCCATTGGTTACACGTCTCGGTCACCTCTTAGTCGCATTGACGGCGCTTTGAACTGTGGACGTTACATTTCAGATGTGTTACGACCCGTGGCTCTACCCTTCATTCGATCCCTGCAAAACCCTAAATTTCAGCAGGATAATGCACGACCGCATGTTGCAGGTCCTGTACGGGCCTTTCTGGATACAGAAAATGTTCGACTGCTGCCCTGGCCAGCGCATTCTCCAGATCTCTCACCAATTGAAAACGTCTGGTCAATGGTGGCCGAGTAACTGGCTCGTCACAATACGCCAGTCACTACTCTTGATTAACTGTGGTATCGTGTTGAAGCTGCATGGGCAGCTGTACCTGTACACGCCATCCAAGCTCGGTGTGACTCAATGCCCAGGCGTATCAAGGACATTATTACGGCCAGAGGTGGTTGTTCTGGGTACTGATTTCTCAGGATCTATGCATCTAAATTGCGTGAAAATGTAATCAAATATCAGTTCTGGTATAATATATCTGTCCAATGAATACCCGTTTATCATCTGCATTTCTTCTTGGTGTATCAATTTTAATGGCCAGTAGTGTAGTATGTTCGGACCTTCCTCAACAGTTTGCAGTGGAGAACTGTGGTAAACGTTTTCTGGAAATCTAGGAATATGGAATCTGACTGTTGCTTTCCGTCCGTGGTTTGTTGGATGTCGTGTGAAAAGTGCAAGCTGAGTTTCGCACTAATGGTGCTATTTAAATCCGTGCTGACATATAGACAGAAGCTTTTCTGTCTCAAGGAAATTTATTATATTTGAGCTCAGAATTTTTTCAAGAATTCTGCGACAAACCGATGTTAAGGATATTGGTCTGTGATTATGCAGGACCGTTCTTTCACCTTTCTTATATACATGAGTCACCTGCGACTTTTTCCAGTCGCTTGGGACTCCGTGCTGGGCGAGAGATTCGCAATAAGTTCAACCTAAGGAAGGGGCCAATGTTGCAAAATACCCTCTGTAAAACAGAATTGGACCTGGCGACTTACTTATTTTCAAATTTTTCACTTGGTTCTCTGCGCTACACATGCCTATTTCTGTAGTCATGCAGAAGTCTGTGCGGCAGTCAAACGGCGCAATGTTTGTACGAGCCTCCTCCTGCGTGAATGATTTCTTATACACGAAATTTACCTTTAGCTTTCCTTTTGCCGTATTCTATTGCCACCTCAGACTATTCTATGAGTGACTGTAAAAAAGCCTTCGATCCGCTTAGTGATTTTATGTATGACCAGAATACTCTAGTATTCTTGGCAAGATACTTTGCTAAGATATGACGGTGGAAGTTGTAGTTTCGCGCATTGGTCTACTTACAAATGCACAGATTTCTACTGAATTTTTCTATCAATATTTATGTGTTCTTTTTTGAACTGAGTGTGCAGCAATCTCTGTTTCCTCAGCATTTTCCGAATTTTATTATTGAACCACGAAGCGGTCTTTCCATCCTTAATCCATTTACTTAGCACATATGTCTCCAAAGCACGATTTACAAGCAGTATAAACTCTACCTATAATTCCTCTATGGCCGTCATAATGGAGCTCACATTAAATTTTTATTTTACTTCTACTTGCTACCAGATGGACAGAAACATTCAGTAGCAACGAGGCAGGGAGAGAGTACCATGTATTGAGCTGTGTAGCAGATGGTTTCAGAGCATGGGAATGCACCTGCTAGTGGTGACTAGGTCGAGCTGCAGTACTGTACAGATAGCTGGAAATTATATACTGGGTGTGACACGAAGCAATACAATGTTGTTAGTTAATATTCATTATCCGAACACTGTTATTCTCCTCCAGTAGTACTGTCAACATTAGTTGCACTGGTAGAAGATTAATAACAATTTCATAAAATCATTAACTAAAGTAAAAACGTAAATGATAAGAACATTTGAACTTAGACGTTACTGGTGAAAGACGAAGGACCAACCAGAAAAGCACACTGAATAAGGAAGTCACAGACTGTTAAGTCTAATTGGGTAATGTTATCAAACCATTACATTCCGAAAGGTAAGACCAAGAAATTTGTAACTCTATATCAGAGGCCATATCAAGTAATTGAAACAACATTGCTGGCCGACGTTAAGCTTCAATTACCAATTCTATAAGTATTAGTCATGTCAGGTGTCTGAAGCCGCTTCAACGTGCTCCAAATACGTTGACACAAGTGTCGTCATCCATTGATGGTTATGGTATGGGTAGGAGGAAGAAGGAGAAGTGCAGAAACCTTGCACAAACTGTGGATTAAGATCAAGAAAGTAGGAGCGAATAGTTTACATTTTGTGTTAGAATGTATATGGTTGAAAGTTAAGTTGGGTGACACGTTACTTAGATACATAAGTGATCAGTGTATCAGCTGGGGTTCAGAATTGTAGAAAAGAGTTATGTTCATATTATATGTAGTGCTATACTTCTATGGTCATTTGTGTGTAAGCTAGGAATTTTAGGGCTGAGTTTTCTTTTTGTATGTCTATGAGACAGCAGACATTTGAAAGGGCCAGGGAATGATGGGCGTTTCCTGTTCCCAGATTGAAGTAAAGATTAGGGGAGTCGTTACGGCAAGAGGACGTTGTCAGAAGCCATCCTTGAGCACTGAAAGCTTCGAAATGGATAATCAGGTGAGACACCCAGAAGATGTATTTATGGAGCTACGGTGGGAGAGGGAAGGAGAAGGTGCGATGTAGGAAGTCAGTAAATATAGTAAGTTGCATTAGCCATATGAACAATAGTGAGCGCAAATGCAGTAGATAATGGAAGTAATGCCATTCACAGTTCGGCGATGGAAGTGTGTCCAGTTAGACGCAGGAGACGGGCTGTTGAAAACGGTTTTTGGGAATGCGGACATCCGGGAACTGAATGGTAGAATAGAAAGAGTGAATGATGCAGCAACAAGGAATATGGTCACAACAGAATGACATACTACATAGTTAAACAGGTTGGAACAAGGGGTATTGAACAATACATGGGTATTACGATGGTTAGCAATGGAGGTAACGCACCCACTACAAACGTCAGTAAATACTGTGAACTGGGACCTGTAAGTTATACAGGCTCAGGTAAATATTTGGATAAGAGAACGTCAGTAGCAAGATTCTTGCAGTCGTTAGCTGATAGCTTGTGGGATGCTCTGGTAGTGGTAACAGAGTTGCGGGAAGCATTCTTATATGCATCTCGGGGCAGCTGAGTCCCATTCTGTTGATGCCGGAGCAGTTATTGGTAGGTCTGCAGAAAATGCAGAAAGAATTGCCACTTGAATAGGAACTCGCAATCGAATCAGAAAAATCAAATGTCCCACTCTACATCACATAGCAACGTTTGAGATTAGGACAGATCGAGCACGACTGTATGTAATAACGAGCGAGCCCGTTTAAAATGTCGTGTTAAAGTAGATAGTATTGGGGAAATCTGCCCAAGTAAAGACATAAGAGGTACTACCAATCACAGAAGATATGTTGAACTGTGTGCCTATCTGCTATTCAGCATCTCAGCTGTATGGTGAGTAGCAACTTTCCTTTTCATAATATCGTTACATTCCGTCCTGGATTTTCCAGTGTTTGATTGTAACGGAACTCAATAATTGTCAGAGGGAGACGGTTACCATCTGCACAACCTGGGTGACGCACACGGGTATCAGCACTTTTGAGATACAATTGTACTTAGGTAAAGCGGAAGGTCATGGTTGTCCCCATGATGTCCTGGAGCCACGACATTATTTCCAGCGAGTGGGTCCACACTGGGGTTACTCTGTCAACATTGCTGAAGCCGTATTCGCAAACTGCTATGTGCAAGGTAGCCTCATGGAGGCTAAACGTTTGGAAGTGCACGAGAGTGGAATAATTATTAATGGGATGGACTGTTATGTAACAGGGCAGACCTTTCACCTGTCAGCCTCTGTTACAGGGGAAACCAAGTTGAACAATACGCAACTGGAATCGTATCGGCTAGAGAAGCCAATAGCGATCCTTCCAGCGAGAAATATGACGTGCCTGAATGAAACGTTGGATTCCAACCTAGTCCTATCCTTATACCAGCTAATAGATACGCAAGAGAGACGTGTTCGCTCGTAGAGAAAACGCTTCTACATCTACGGCAGTAGCAGTAGGAATAGCAGCACATGATCAAGACCTCAAGTGTCACAGCCACAAGCACCATGTTGGTGCTGACTCTGTTTTTTGCAGCCTTCATCTTTCTTAAGTGGAAGACTGTCCATCAGTGTAATTCTCCAGTAGATTAGACACCGTTGAACTGGTTAACTGTTCGTGCATGAGAAGGTGTGACTGGTGTAAGAAACTGGTAAATAAATAAACGTCGTGTGACTAGAGCCTCCTGTCGGATAGACCGCTTGCCAGGTGCAAGTCTTTCGATTTGACGCCACTTCGTCGACTTGCGCGTCGATGGGGATGAAATGATGATGATTAGGACAACACAACACCCAGTCCCTGAGCGGAGAAAATCTCCGACCCAGCCGGTAATCGAACCCAGGCCATTAGGATTGACATTCGGTCGCGCTGACGACTCAGCTATCGGGGAAGACAAGAAACTGGTTATAGTAATACGAGACAAGGAACCCTGAGTGGTGTTAAAACGAGCGTTGTTCCTTGCTGTGCAAAACGCTGTAAGGGCTCAATGAGTGGACATTCATGAAAATAGGTGATGAGTGTTTTGGAGAAATTAATCACAAGATTTAGCTCAAACGAGAATGGAGGTTTTGTGTAGTAGCACAAGGGTGGATGGGTAAACCGATCGACTAAGAACTGTAAAGGAAATATAGGGCTTCTGATCTTTGTTGCTTAATGTAGGAGGAAATTTGTAAATAATCTAGGTTGCAACTATATGTTGAAGTCTTCTGTTGCATAACGTACACGGTTTCACACCGGGGGTCCAGGTCTTCTTCAAGAGGGGAGGTTTGTAGCGCTGTCGCTAATTTTGTGAGTCGTTATGAGAGAAACAGCTCCATTGCAACTGTATGTGGGACAAACAGTCAGGCACAGAGGCACTGATAGGTAGTTCCACAACCGTCTGTTTGCACATCACAAGGCAGCTGGGTCGAGCTACGCAATGTCGCGGTGACGTTGTAGAAAAGTCGTGGAATTACGAACCAGCCTGAAGAGTATTTCCACACCACTGAGACATGAAGGTATTGATCTGTATGTGTCAGGAAGAAACTATCAGGAAAACAAGCGCGCTACTAATCACTATAAATACGCTCTCATCATAGCACCGTTATGCGCAGTCTGGCAGCACACCAGCCGCAATCATGTTATGCTCCAGCCAGAAGCTGACATTGGTCTTGGCAGCCGTCTCCACCAGACTATTTCATGGTTCTAAGTCCACAGTTGGGGACTTAGAGAGAAATGATGGATGAACCAACCATGGACTCCACAGTAGCAATCGACCTCCTGGCTTGGAGGGCAGTAATTAGCAACAGGCCGGTACTGCTGCCATCCATTTGCACTTGAGCGAGCTTCTAACCTTGTAGCATTGAACGTCTACAAGAGTTCAGCAGACATTGGTATCGCTGAGACTGCTCACTCAGGTCCTGAAAGTGCTAATTAAGGCAAGCACTGCCGAGTATGGTAAACAGTGTCAGAAAAGCAGGACGTGCATGTCCAACGCCTGTCCTATTGCCATAATCTTCCAGTGTCAATGGCACCACTGGTAGATCATGTGCCTGCAGAGGCTGTATCAGGGGAACGTCGCAGTATTTCAACATTGCAGCTGAAGACTAAATAAAAGATGTTATATTTCACAACAGAGTTTTCTTAGCCTCCATTGAGGCAGCACCACTGCCTCCACAACCCACCACTCTACCACCTCTACACCAAAGCAGCCCCACACAGGCCAGATTACTGTACCTGATATGTTTAGTGTTACACACATCTGATCTATTTTCTGACAATAATTGCACTACACTTTTCGAAACAAACAAAATTCTCTTTTGTGATTAATACCAGAGCATGCACAAGATTTTAATTTACCATTAGGGAACCTGTTCACGAAACATAGATTCTGTCGTCGTCTGCGTGCTATAGGAGGCGGTGATGTGGCGCGCCAATAGCATAGCCACGACAGCTACTTTTTCCGTGTGAATTCAGAGTCGTCCGAGCTCTGGAGCGCATCAACAGATACCTGCGTCTGATAGTGTGCCCAAACAAATGGCAGTCAGTCTTACAAAGATGAATTAGTTGAGCTAAGCAGGAATTCTTTAATTTAATGCCTGGAAAGTACACGATCAGCATATTTTGAATGAAGAATCTGCGTATGACACTTTACTCTATTCAAATTAAAAGTGAAATTTACAGTCTTCAGTTAAGCCCTGTAATTGTTTATCTACCTCCTTTCTTAAAACATCAAAGGAATTTACGCCTGGCGGCTGCAAAATTTATCTGAGTCTCAAAATATAATTGCAATTTATCTTTAATTTCGTAATTGGACAGTCAGAGGGTCGACTGTCAGACACAGTTTTCTCGCTAAATGAAAGACAGCAACACCTGCATTAGCAATGTTGTTCCATTCTCGCGATGTAATTCTGCTAGGATGAAGTTTTCCGTCGAACGCAGAAATGGTGGCTGCAGCGTCTTAAAAGGGTGTTGGCCACGTTACTTCTCAACTATATCACAAGCAGCTCTTATGTTGCAGAAATTTGTTGGAGCAGGAGCATCATTGGCTGCAGTAGTCCAGATCAGGCCATTTGGGAAAATATAACACAGAACCATATAACAATATTCTAAATTGTTCTACAAATGGAACTCTTTATTTTGGACAGCTTTGTCTAGTATATGCAAGTCTGAACTCAAACACAAGATAAGAATGAAGAATGAATCTTAGGCTTTTCAATCAACAAAATACTAACGTACTTAAAGTAATGTTGAGAAAAGATCTGTGGGCATACACTCTTCAAGCCCACGGAACGAATGAAAAATTCAATGCTTTTCAAGAAAAAATCACACATTACTTCAATGTAGCATTTCCATAGAGGAAAAGAAAAATTATCTTAGGCAAGGAGTGGATTATGAAGAAAATAACGGAATCGATTGCTACATTAAGAGTAATAAAACAAAGGCAAAGAACTGAAGCCTAAAAACAACTCCAGAAGAAGTACAGACTGATGATAAGACAAGAAAATGTCAAATCAATAAATCAGATTATATCAGAACCAACAAGTAAAATGAAAACAGTCTGAGATATCACTAGTGCTGAGAGGGGAAAAAAATTTGCACAGAAAACAAATGAAACACAAAGTATAAAAGTAAGTAACAAAGCCCACCAGTTAGCAGTCGATCTAACGCAGTGCTTTCCGGCCAGGAAGGCATGCCGGTCCTCGGCACTAAGCCACCCGGTGGATAAGTGTTGAGGTCCGGTATGCCGGCCAGTCTGTTGATGCTTTCTAAGGTGGTTTTCCATCTGCCTCAGCGAATGTAGGCTGGTTCTCTTTATTCTGCCTCAGCTACACTATGTCGGCAATTGCTGCACAAACAGTTTCTCCGCATACGAGTATTCCATAATTACTCTACCACACAAACATTGGGGGTACACTCGTCTGGTGTGAGGTGTGAGATATTCCCGGGGGGGGGGGGGGTGGGCGGGGGGAGTGGGGGGGGGGTCCACTAAAGGCGCCGAAAAGCATAATAGCCCTGGGTTTGGTGTGGGGCAGCGGTGGGGTGAGTGGACTGCTGTAGCCTGTTGTGGGGTTGTGAACCACTGCGGGCTATAGCAGGGACGAAGCCTCTCCGTCGTTTCTACGTTCCCAGTTCTGTACAACAGAATACAATACAAGTAACAAAACCACCTCAGATGAAACAGAAATTGCCAACATCCTGAATAACAACTGCTTAGACACAGCAGAAAACCTGAAGCATGGAAGTAACTGCCAAGGAAGTCAGCAGACCACATTCACAGATATCCCAAGTCACTTGATGTTCTTGAAATCACATTTTGAAGAATAAGTGCCAAAGGTTATAAAAATGCTAAAGGCAAATAAGTCTTCTGGACATCATGAAATGTGAAACTACACAATCAAGCAGGTTACAGCAGAAATAATTGCACCACTATTGGCTGTAATCAATTATTCATTCCAGGTAGAGGTATTTCCTTATCAACTTAAACTAATTAAAGTGGTGCCTGTATGCACCCAAAAGGAGAAAAGATATGACTGTAACACTGACAGACCAGTATATTTAGTATCAGGCTTCTAAAAAAAGGAGAAATGCCCAAGATGAACAGAGTAACTGCTTTCCTGAAAAATAAACACCATCTGAACAAGTCTTGAAGGCACAAAGGTAGCAACCAACCACCATGTCATCCTCAGCCCTTCAGTGTCACTGGATGCAGATACAGAGCAGCATGTGGTCAGCACACCACTCTCCAAGCCGTTGTCATTTACGTGACTGGTGTCGCTACGTCTCAATCAAGTAGCTGAGACACGGACGGTGACCTACGTGCCATCCAAACCCAACAGCACTTAACTTCAGTGATCTGACAGGAACCAGTGTTACCACTGCAGCGAGTCCATTGGCTGCTTTCCTGGAAAAGAATGATGTAATAACTCCAGCACAGCATAGACATCAGAAAGGGAAATGAACAGAAAGAGCACTGGAATCTTTAACACAATTAATTTTACAGGTTTCTGGCAAAAGGATGGTAGTGCATGGAGCTTTTTGACTTATCCAAGGCCTTTGACCCAATTAACCTTGCAGCCCTCATAAATAAACTAGAAAATACTGGATTTTTGGACATGCAGCAGAATGGATAACGTAGTATCTCAGTAATAGCAGGAAATATGTAACAACTGAAAATTTATACACATCAGAAGTTTGAAGCATTAAGTATGGCGTATCTCTAAGACCCTTTTTAATTAATTTGTAAATTACATACAAATATGTGAAAATACAAATAAGATACTGTATGTACGTGTCACAACTGTGCTAAATGTTACCAACAATTTTGAGGCACTTGAGAAAAACATTGCTCATCAGTCAATAATCCTGTAGATGGCTCATAGAAAATGAGCTAATTATTAATATGAAAAAGACTTTGTACATATTTTTCCATGATAAACAAGAAGGGGAACATATGGATGTTTTTTATGAAAGTATACTGGAAGAAGAGATTTTAGTTATGTTTTTAGGGATAATAATAGACACTGAGTTAAACTGGAAACAGCAGGTAAATACTATTTGCAATAAGCTAAGCTCACTGATATTTGTAGAGAAACAAATGGATCAGTATGTATCAGAGGCGCTCTTGTTCTTTATCTATCATGGACTCTCTGATCCATGTATACAACATGGAACAACAGTGTGGGAAACTCTACCATCACAGCATTGAAAAGAATGCCCATACTGCAGAGAGACCTGTTGGAGTCATATTGAAAAAGAAGCGCAAAAGAATCTATTAGAAACTGTTTCAAAGATTTTAACATTTTGATGTTTGTGCGATAGAACATTTCAGAGAAGCCATGAATGAGAGGCCATCTGATCAATTTCTCATGCATGTTGCAATCTAGCTGGCTGGCGTACGGAATATGACTCCATTGCTGAGGAACAATTCTTAATACTTTATTCACACATGGACAGGAAGGAGTATGTTGTCGAAAGAGAACTCTGCTTTGAGAAGTTTTACTTTATGGTACAATGATCTCCAAATAGAATTGACCAGACAATTAGCCTTTTCTTAAGAATTATTTATCATCAAGAAAAATAAAAGGTTCAGTCTAACAGTGAACATTATTTCGTTGTGGAATACAGTGCCTTGCTGTTGACATGAAGATATTTTGACAGCACAATGTAATAAGCACTTGCAGCACCACATAATACTGCACTACATTAAGTAGCAGTGATCTTGGCTGCTACTCCAGACATCTCAGGAGAAGTGCAGAGTCATCTAAGAAGCTTGCCCAAAAGTAGTCTTGTCGACCAGATAACATTGTGCATCCTGGAGGTCTGTCTTTCCTGGCTGGTGAAGGTGCTGGTGCCATTGTTGATGATGGTTGTGGTGCTGCAGTAGATTGGCGTCACGGTATAGCAGTAAGTAGCTCTTCTTGGGGATGGGTTGTTTGAAGAACGAGACCAGACAGCGAGGTCATCGGTCTCATCGGATTAGGGAAGGATGGGGGAGGTAGTCGGCCGTGCCCTTTCAAAGGAACCATCCCGGAATTTGCCTTGAGCGATTTAGGGAAATCACAGAAACCCTAAATCAGAATGGCCGGACGCAGGATTGAACCGTTGTCCTTCCGAATGCGAGTCCAGTGTCTAACGACTGCGCCACCTCATTCGGTAGGCTCTTGTTGAAGAACATACGGGTGTGTGAGCTAATCTAAGTCCTCATGTACATACCTAAAAACTGTGTGTTGATGCTTGTGAGGGACAAATACAAGAATTGTGTTCCCTCAGTTGATTAATATAGTCCCTAATGAGTCTATTGACATGTACTCAACAAGGATTTTGAAAACATCGTTCTTGTGAAACACAACTAGCTCTTTACTCACACGAAGTATTGAATTTTGTCCTCTAAATGGGACAATATTTTGTTGACTCTGATCTACATAGGGTGAAACAACCATCATAATAACATAAGGCAAATCAGAGCTCATACAGAAAGACATAGGTGTTTGTTTCTTCCACGCTCTGCTCATGAGTGGAATAATAGAGAATTTGTGTGAAGGTGGTTTGATGAACCCTCTGTGAGATTTTCAGACTAGCCATTCAGATGTACATGTAGATGTAGATCCAGATGTAGATGTAGATGTAGATGGTCGGGCAGCTGTAGAGAATGAGCATACACAAAGTCTCCTGGTAGTGTAAAGCTGTGCTGCGTACTAATTCGGCTGCCGAAGAATGTGAATATGGTTTGTAGGTATTCCCAGACCGAGTAAAACCATTAGCAGAGGGCAGTCTAGTTCATATCGTAGCATGTGAGGCCTACTTTCAGAGAACAATTCCAGCTTCTAACATCCCCTTACTGGCTGAGTGGTAGCTTGTGGTCTTATGGTGTATTATGATGTACGAATTTAGTGAACTGGGTTAACAGATCAGACACGAATTGCTACTGCGGTCTGTCATAAGGTGTAGAGAACAGCCAAAAGGGGGTTTCCAGGTGGAAACAATGGTGGATGCTAAAGTCCCTGGTGAAATATTACCTACTTGCGCAGCTTCTGATCAGTGGATGAAGTGGTCAATGATTGTCAACAAGTAACATTGGCCCTTGGATGGAGGTAGAGGGCCTATGAAGTCAGTATGGACGTGCTAGAAAGCGAGCAGTTGCATCAAAAAAGTGTCCCACCAATGTGTACACATGGCCATTAACACTGATTCATTGACATTTGATGCACGTTTGAGTCCATTCCCGCCAGTCTTTTCGGATGCCCAGCCATCATGTCGGTGTGAAATTAGGCAAGTTATCATTTCGACTCCAGAGTGACAAAGATTATGTAGATTGTCAAATGCACATCTTCAGAAAGCGGTAGGTAGGAAAGGATCAGGTTTACCATTTGGCATGTCACACTTAGCCCCAGGAACATCAACTAATTGGAGGCCCAATGCTGGTGATGAATCTTCCAGTTGACTGCACAGTTCTTGTTGTGCTTCGGCAAGTTTGAGTGAAGTGAATTGTACGTGAGATGCTGCTGACATTGGTAAGGCTACTATGTTGTTGATCCCACAAATATGTCTAACATTCGTGCTGAACTGGGCTGGGCTATGTATTGTACTTCCGAGATGAACAAATGAGATTGCTTTGGTGGAAAGCATATGTAATTATCTTATTGTCAATATAAATGTTAAACTACTTGGCTCCCAGGCTCCCATGTGGGGTCAAAAGTATTTAGTAGCTTCGTAGATACCACATGTCGTCTGTCATAAGTGTTCCATTTCCGTTGTGACTGTGATACTTTGTGGGAGAAAAAAGCTGTCAGCTGAAATGCACCATCACACAGTCGTTCTAATGCCCCACAGTCTCTGTCTGGCTCACATCGACCACTAACATGACGGGTGCATTTGTCTAGGAGTGTGTGAGTAATGCAGCATCCGCTATGCTCTGCATGACTGATTCAAAAGCGGAGGTCATATTATCTGTTCATGGAACTGGCGAGCAACGTTCGCTCTTTAGGCCAGTGAGTGCATGCCATTAACGGTTCTTGAAAATTAGCTGCATGTGGCAGGTATCACCGATGGAAATTAAGTACATCAAGAAAAAAACGTAATTCTTTAAAGGTAGTTAGTAGTGCGACTTTCGAGACGGCTTCAAATTTCTCAAGTATGGTACTGAACCTAACGATTAGATCTAATGGCCCAGAAGTTAAGTTGTGTTTGTCCAAAAATGCATTTGGCAATTTTCAGAACCAAGCAACACTGTTCTAACTATTCAGACACTTTAGTTAGATGCTGCTGATGTTTTCTGGTGGGGCAGAGAATACCAGAATATAATACAGATATGCACAGCAAAAGGGGAGACCTTATAATACAAACCTTTGCCAAGTTTGTGTGGCACTTCGTAGGCCAAACATTATGAAACAACTCTCGATTAGGTCAGATGGGGTGTTGTGGTCATTTTGGTATGTCTCCCTCTTCTACTAAGTGTACATCTTGGCAAAATCTGGTGCACTGAATAAAGTCTCACCACTTTACGTGTAATTGTAATGTCATAGCAAGGATGTGTGGTATCCATCTGATTCAGTTCTGGCAGTGATGGCTCGATAGTAACCTCATGGGTGCCATGTAGCATACTTGTTAGGGACTAAGTGAAATGAGGTTACCAAGGGCTACTAGATGAGTGCATAACACCTTTCTGAACTATACCGTCGAAAACTGCTTTTGCTACAGCTAGGTGATCTGGGTCCAAATATTGGGGTCGACAGGATACTAGTGACCCATTGGTAGTTTTAATGTAATGCACTGTGTCGTGATGTACATCTTTCGGCGCTCCAGGAGATCGCATCAGGACTGGGAATTTCCACAGTAAGTCCACATACTCACCATTTATTATTGTACTGGCTTGGCTGAGCGAGTTGATTCGTTTTATTGCAAACCTGCCACCTGGTGATGATGTCAATGAGCCACGCATTCACCACTTTTGGAAATAGCTAGAAATATGCTAGAAAACCCTTCTGCTATTGTGTGTTCTGACACATCCGCAATTGTAAAGTCGCACACTAGGTCACGCTGCAGCCCAAGATCTAACTTGATCTTCAGTATACTGTATGTCAGTATGGTGGAATTATTAGCTGTGGTCAAGCAGGAAGTGGTTGGTGGTGACTTGATGTGTAACTGTGTGCATAGAAATCGAGTATCCACTAGGTATTTTATGTCCTGACTAGCTGTCGCTTATGAATAGGTTCTGCGACATAGTCTGTAATTGGTTGATTTGCCTGCATCTGACTGCTAGTGGCATTTGGGTAGGCATATTTACGCGCCTCGTCACGAAGTCTTTTATGGTACCAACAGATGGAGTGTTGACCTGTTCTAGACATTGAGAACGTAGTTCACGAGTGGCGTCTAGATCTCCTAAGGTAACATTCTCTGTCTTGAGCACCGATCTGTTTAGTTAACAAATCAACTCTGGCAGATTTACTGGTACAGGCGTCATTTCATCGAATATCTTAGCAGCCGATTCAGTCACTGCGTCTTAGGCTATGTCGGTTTGAAACACTATAATAGCCTTCACTCAAGGCAACAGGGAGCCACTCTACAATGTATACTGAAGAATATGAGGCATGGTACCAGTATCAACCTTACCCCATAAGTGTCTCAAGTACTGCGACGATCTGGTATCGCCAATGTCTTCTTGCATTAGAACTTGCCTGATGCGTTTGTCTTGCGATGCAGACACCTTATTGTCTTGTGATGCAGACACTTTATGGACCAGTTCCACCTTCAGTTTCTCATAAGCTTCTATCGTAGGTGGAGCAGTGATCGTGTCTTCAATCTCTGCAGCTTATTTATGATCCAGATGGTTAATCACAGTCGCTAATTTGGTGGAATTTGTATAATGCCCTCATAGAGAAAGCTGGTTCCCACTTACGCGAACCACAGCACCAGATTGTGTGGCCAGAAGGGTGGTAAGCGAACAGTGAGCCAAACTTCCATATGTCGTCGTTCCTGTGCCACAAACTGTACTCATACTGCAATATCGTATTTATCTATTGATACCACGCAGCGACTTTCGATTAAAATGTCCTTCCTTGTACAAGAATTACATAATGTGAGTATGAGTACAAGTTGTGACACAGGAACAACGACATGTGGAAGTTTGGGTTTGGCTGTGAGTTGTGGACACATAGACAAAGAGGTTAAGGTGATCCCTTGCACAAAACAAGAAATCCAGGTTCCGGTCCTGTTCTGGCACTGATTTTCATTGTCGCCATTACTTATACAGCTGATGGTTATTTCACGTATTTCATAATGGCATAATGGCATATGCATGCATATCTCAAGGAACGTTGCACTGTTCTTCTTAACAACACAGGCACTAAGGTGTAGCATTTATCAGCCACTATCAGCAGTGACTTCCTATGAAAATGTCCTCCACTGTTCAGAAATTACATAGTGCGAGTATTGGGGCAAGGGGGTCTGGCCCAAAGTACTGTTATCCAATACGGCGGCGATGACATCATCCAAGATGGTGGTCATGATGTCATCCAAGATGGTGGATTTTGGTGGGAAGTTTCAATTTCCTGCTGGAAGATAGGTCGAATGGGCTACCTCAACTAACCTAACCCCGCTCCCCTCCCCCAGAAAAATGGCGGGAAGTTCAAATACCAACAGGACAATGCATCACACCACAGTTACCTCTACTAACCTAAGAAAATGGCGGGAAAATAGTTCAATTGGGCTACCCCTACTAACCTAATTCATCTGACTGCCATCTCATCCTACGAACTGGCGCCAAGTTTAATTTTGACTGTGAAATAGGTCAATTGGGGGTATCTCTACTAACCTGAGAAAATTGTGGGAAAGAAAGGTCACCTCCACTAATCTAAGTCATCTGACCAGCACCTCCTTGTGGGCATTGGAGGGAAATTTGAATTTTGTTGGTAAAGAAAGGTCACTTGGGCTATCTCTACTAACCTAAGAATATGATGGGAAAGAAAGGTGACTAGGACTACCTCCACTAACCTAAATCATCTGAACACCACCTCTTCCTAGGGATTGGTGGGAAAAGGACCCAGCCTGCACTGGGCTGTTGGAGAGAGGAAGGAATGTACTTTATTTATTTTGGGACAATTTATATAGGGTCAAATTTCGAGAGATAGTATCACAGTGATACAGGACACACGCTCTGACATGCCACACTGCCTGCAGACCTGAAAACCACTCGTAAATAATGCAATACATTTAAGTCCAGAGAGAAAAACAACTAGTAAATCGTCAAAATAATAATCCATCTTAAAGCCTCTGCAAACATGATTGCTAATCATCAAATGTTGAAATTATGCACTAGTTTTTATTTAAACAATTTGAGGGACTACCACAATCCAGTTTGTCTGCCACGAGGTCCAGAGCCCAACTGACCTAGCACACAGTACCACCACCAGGGAATGCTCTCATCCACAGCTTAATCCAAGATGGCCGCCATGATACAAGTACCATTATCCAAGATGGCAGTAAATAGAGTGTTCACCACATGGTATGGAGTCCAACTGGTCTAGTACACAGTACTGCCACCAGAGTGCGCTGTCGTCCGTTCTGTGACATAATCCAAGATGACGGTCTGGGGTGGGGGAAATGGCAGGAAAAGGACTCTGTCTGTGCTCGACATAAGTCTTTATTCTGCAGACAGTGTGGTCACCATGAGGAATGGACCTAGTACACAGTACTGCCACCAGAGGGTGCTGTCATCCCTCCTATGATGTAATCCAAGATGGCTGTCTGGAGGGGGAAAATGACATGAAAATGACTACACCTGCTCTTCGCTGCTGGATAGAGTAAGGAAGGAGAGTACTTTATTTATTTTGAAACAATTTATTTAGGGATGGAGTATATTTATCACACTGATACAAAACACACGCTCTGACATGCTTGGGGTCATTCCACGCAGCCTACAGATGTGTAAACTACCGCTAAATAACGCTCTGCAGACAAGCAAACAACTCCTAACATATCGAAATAATTTCAATACAGACATGCAACCCCTCCTAAAGAATGCAGTACACAGATGTGCAGATACAAAATCAACATGTAAACTGTCCAAATACTGCATAGCATGGATAACGGTACTTTGGGCCAGAACCCCCATTGCCCAAATACTAATGTGTGTATGAGCACAGGATGTGACACCGAAATTACAACATTTGGAAGTTTGAATCCAGCCTCGAATCAAACATGGATAGCCAAAGCAATTAAGGCAACCACTTGCACAAAGTGGGAAATCAGGGTCTGGGTGCTGGTCCAGCACAAATTTCCATTTTCGTCGTTCCCTTAGAAGACTGATAATTGCTTGTATTTGCAACCGTAAATAAATTTCATTTACTAGGAACGAATCAAATAAGGTAGCACTGTATTAAACAGACTGGCTTTTTATTTGGGAGGTTGGAAGCTGCAACCTTCTTCCAGCTACCCTGATTTACGTTTTCTGTGATTTTCCTAAATTACATCACTCAAATACCAGGATGGTTTTACTATAAGGCCACAGAAATCTACCTATCCTATCCATGTCAAACTAGATCTGTAAGTATGTAAATGTCTGTATCCATTGATGAGCCTAAACATTGTGATCACCTACTTAATAGCATGTTTTTCCATCTTTGGAAAAAAAATACATCACTCGTTCTGCGTATTATAGATCTGACAGTTTGTTGGTAGGTTTGTGAAGGTATATGGTATTAGATGCCTATGCACAGGACATGTAATTTGCGTAAATAACCGGCCACTGTTTTGTGTATTTAGTGATGGCTCCTGATAGTGACCCAAATTGTTTCTATAGGATTTGGTCACCGGGAGTTCGATCTGAGTTCGCCAGAATGCTCGTCAAACCGTCATAGCTCTGAGACACAGACAGTTATTCTTCTAAAAGATGACATCGTCATTGGAGAAAACTTCAAACATGAGGGGATGCAGGTGGTTTGTAGCTGTCAGCGTGTCTCCAATCCTATCACATGTCCCATGCAAGTGCAGGAGAATGTCTCCCATAGAATACCATTATGCTGCTCCCATCAGCCTGCATCCGTTCCGTGCTGCAAGTTTCGAGCCATCGCTCACCTCGATGATGGCGCTTGTGGAGGCGACCAGTGTCCTGTTGTAGCAAAAATGTGATTAGCCTAAAGAGCCGACACATTTCCATTGATCGTCGGTTGAATCACTATGGTCCCCTACCCACTGCAATCGTAACTGGCGATGTCGTTGGGTCAGCGTATGAAGACATAGGGGTGGTCTGCTGCAGAGCTCCTTGTTTGAGAATATACGATAAACAGTGTGCTCCACTTGTGCCTGCACCAGCACTGTCCTCTTTAGGCACAGATGCCACAGATCACACCTAACAGCATCATACTTTACAGAAAAGACAGGTCTCTGAACCGTAAGTTCTGTGAAGAGTCATGGACTTTCAGCCACTTAGCGCCTAGTGGTATTTTGTCTCTTGTTTTACGTATATCCATAGATGGTTATGACAGTACCATGTGAACATTCAACCAGCTTCGCCGTTTTCGAGATATTCGTTCACAGGCTCTGTGTAAGAATAAACTGCCCTTTGTCAAAGTCGCTTATGTCAATAGATTTCCCTATTTGCAGTTCATATTTTCGCGAGGGTGATACCCTGTCCATTTCTGCTCCCCTTACATGCTTTTGTTCGTGTGTCACCTACCCAAAACGCCACAGGCTATGTTCAACGTCACAGTGGCCTGTGGTCATAATTTTGTGTCTTATCACTGTATATCAGTTATGTTTTTTTTGTTCTTGATTTGATTTGATTTTTATTTAGACCTGTTAAATTATGTTCTGTACAAAGACAAGGGCAAGGACAAGTAAATGAATACAGTATTACGTATGACCCCAGTTGTTTATCACATTTCATTGAAAGTTTCAAGAAAATCAACAATATTACAGATAATATACATGTGTGATATACAATATTACATATATTAGTATTTAATTTAAATACATTTATAATATAATACAGAGTTTACAAAACTTATATCTCTATAGATTCGTAAAATTTATATACAGTATGGTTTATGAGGATTTTTTTTTTTTTTTAGTTTCCTCTTGAATACATGAGGATTGTCAGTGACCTTTTTATATACACTGGGAGCTTATTGTAAATTTTTTGCAGCTTGGATAACTCCTTTTTGTACTGCATTGAGAGTTACTGAATCTTTGTGAAGGCTTTGCTTCTGCTGTTTGTCATGATTGTAAATATCACAGTTAGTTTGCAAAAATTTTTGTTGCTGATTACAAATATTTTCAATGGGTAGCTGTACTGGCTTGTGAGTGTCAATATCCCAAGTATCTTGGAGTAGGTACATAGAGGATATGTGATTTGAAATACCACAGATCAACCTCATAGCTCTCTTAATTGTCTTTCAAAAACTTTTTCTACTTTTTCAGCATTTCCCCAGAGTATTATACCATACAAGATCAGAGAGTGGAAACATTATAAATATGACAATATTATTATTTCCATGTCAACAAAGCATGTAGAGCATACTTTCTTGAGCAGATGACACTGTGCAACAATGAAAATGTAAATCGAGTGAAAATAGCCAATTACTATCAATACTAATGTGCTGATCGCGAATATCACAAAAGACAATTCAAAATTAGCTCTATTTTACATTTTCCACTGTTTTATTACAGTGAGATAGTTATATATGGATTTTTATGTTAAGTTTAAAATCAAATATTGTAATGGTTTGTCAAAGTCATAATAACTAGTAACAGTGGATTATATTATTGTCCCCGGTCTTACTGGTGTGCAATATTATGGATATAAACATTTTGGTACTACCAATTTTAGTGTTTTTTCAACTCCCTCTTCTTCAACTTCAGTGACTTTATTAATGCATGTAATAAATTTTGCACATTTGTTTCCAGATTAACTACCAGTTGTTCAAGTTGACTGCTATTGAAGTGAACAAAAAATCACATGTTTGTGTTAACAGTTCTGACACATTTTGCTATTTTTTTGGAGAAGTGACATTTGCTTCACAAAAACAGCAAATAACTCCATTGATTAAAAAAGCTTACGGTTGTTTTTTGGGTGCAAAATAGGTGATCAGGATAAACCCTGGGTTCCACATGTGACCTGCAACACTTGTGCCAGCAACTGCAGGAACTGAATGCATGGGAAAGGACGTTCAGTGCCCTTTGCAGTGACCATGATCTGGTGTGAGTCAACTAACCATGTCAGTGATTGATACTTTTGTATGGTCCCTCCTATCAAGAGGGGAATGTCTAAGAAGAAGAAGTGGACAATGATCTATCCTAAAATTCCATCTGCCATATGTCCAGTTCTATGTGAGGAAGGATTGCCAATACCTGAACCAACAGCAGAGTACGAGATTACTTCTGAATGTCCTGAACCATGCACATCACAAGATCTAGAGTTTATTCCAAATATATCATCAACTGATGATCCACAAAAATTGTCTCATTAGAGATTTGGAGGTCTGTAAAGCTAAGGCTGAGATTTTAGCATCAAGGCTGCAGCATCAGAATTGTCTGGAAACCAATGTAAAAGTTTCATTCCACCACAGAAGAGAGCAACAATTCACTCCTGTTTTTATCATGCAAGGTAGTCTTATGGCATGTGTGGATATAAATGTCAAATGAATTATGGCCCTGATGAGTGGAGACTCGTTATTGATGCATCAATGTTGAACTTAGAAGCAGTGCTCTTACATATTGGTAATGAACTTCCTTTTATTCCGGTTTGGCATAGTGTTCATATGAGAGAATTATACCAAAACATGAAAATTTTACTAGAAGCCATCAAGTATAATGACTCTCAGTTGCACTGCTATTAGGCCTGCAGTAAGGGTATACTAAATATTGCTGCTTTCTCTGTGAATGGGGTAGCCGAGCTCGTGAATCTCATTACAGTAAACATGAATATCCCACCAGAAAATCTCTTCAACCAGGTATAAAGAAACTTAAGAGTGAATCTCTAATAGACCCTAATAAAGATTCTGCTCCCACCCTTGTGTCTCATAAAAAACTTTGCTAAGGGAGTGAACAAAGATGATGACGCATTTAAGTACTTAAGGCAAAATTCCCTTACATAAGTGATGCCAAAGTAAATAAGGGCGTCCTTGTAGGACCACAGATTCGAGAGCTTTTTGGGACAATACTTTTAATGGAATCATACAAAGTGATGAGAAGCATGCACGAGAATATTTTAAGACATTCTGTTTACAGTTCTTAGGGAACAAACGAGTAATAATTACAAGGAGATTGTAGATAGCATGTTGTCACCTACTGAAAAACTTGGTAGCAACATGTAATTGAAAATGCATTTCTTACATAGTCATCTTGACTTCTTCCCCAATGATTGTAGTGCAATAAGTGATGAACATGGGAATAGATTTCATCAAGATATTGCCACATTTGAGAAGAGGTATGCCAGAAAGTGGAGCCCTACTATTTTAGCAGATTACTGCTAGACTGTCATAAGGGATGTTCCCGAGTATGTGCATAAATGTCAAGCCAAGCGATAACGATCATCTTCTGAATTTAGCTCTGAACAAAATAAATAATTGTATATACTGTACATATGGACATTTAACATTTGTAATCCTTTATATACATTTGTGACCAGTTAATTTATATATTTTCTTTTGTATTTTATATAGTTCTGGAACAAAGTCGCTTACAGAGTATTTTTATTCATGCTACATTATCTTTATTTTTTCTTAATATTTTACTGTTGTACTTCCAGAATGGCGCTAAAATTTATCAATGCATAACACGTAACATATTTCAAGTAATTATTCACTTAAAATTTATTACGCTGAATCTTGGAACATGAATACATATTTAGCTAGTGAGTTATTTATACAAAAATGTAGATTACTTTAAAAAAAACTAAAGCTAAATATTTATGAATATGATGATTTTGTACCATTTTATACTGAAATAAACATAACTAACTCAAAATCATGCAATGTAAGACCTTCACTTAAAATTTGTTGTTCAGTGTAATCAATATGTTGATTCCATTTCAATGTATTATCCATTTGTATTCCATAAATATTAGATGTGAAGCTCCATTTATTTTCTGACCATTGATATCAATTTCAAGAGCCTTTAGCTTGCTGTTTTCTCTCTGAAGCCGCATTAAATTTGTTTTTGAGATGCTTAATGGTACACTATTTACTGAAAATCATCTGTTTATTTGTTGTGTTACTGTTTCAGTTGTAATCTGCATTGAGGATTTCGTGCCCTTCATCGATGTACATGTGTAATCAGCAAGCATTTCTATGTTTGCATTGTTGTTTACTGGTAGGTCATTAATGTAAGCTAAGAAGATCAGTGGTCAAGGATCAGGCATTGGGAAACACCATACTTAATAGTTCCCCGCACTTGGTTTATTGTTTCAACAGTTAAGGCGACTCTTTGGTTTTTTGTTATGTAAGCAGGATTCTAGCCATGCTAATGGTTGGTCTTTGATGGCACAATGTATTGAGGTACTAATATTTTTTGTCATGTTTTACACAGTTAAAAGCTTCAGTGAGATCACAGAAATGCTTACAAGATACCCGCTACAGTTCAGTCAATCTTTCTTTTGTGGACTGTATATTGCTTCCACTGTGGACAGCCCCTTGCAAAAACCAAATTGGGAGGGTGTCAATGAGCCAGAGTATATTGAGTTTCAATAGCCTGTTATACATTACCATCTGAAATATTTTTGAAAGAACTGGCAGCAGAGAGATGGGCTCATAGTTAGGTATCACACATCTCTCACCAGCTTTGTGTATTGGCATCACACTGGTATGTTTTAATCTATTAGGAAACTCAAGTTTCGATAGACTGGTTAAACAAACAGCATAATATGTTGCTGATTAAATCACCATATATTTTTAGTGCCCTATTAGATATTCTGTAGTACCCAGAAAAGCTTTTCCTTTTCAGGGATCTGATCATTTTTATAATTTCGTTGGGTGTTGGGGATTTGTGGTGTATGATGGGTATAGAGAAGAAAATTTTATTAAATTCAGAGGCAGTCCTTTTCATATTATTGTGATCTGTTCCATTTTCTATGAACTGCACTACCCCTAACTCGTCTGATATTTTGTCCTTAGTTGTTTCACATTTTATGATTTCTTGCATGGTTTTCGTTTTATTTTTTGGCCCATTAATTTGCTGTGTGTAATGCAAATTTTCGCCTTCTTGATTAGACAGTTTAAGATTTTGCAATATATCTTATAGTTTGTTTTCACTGCCTTGGGTGTACTATTCCTCTATTCTTGGTAAGTTCCCTCTTTCTGGCACAAATAATATTTTAGTCTCTGATGTTATCAAGAGTTTTGGCCTTTTGACATTTGATTTAATTTTGATTTATCTTGCAGGGAAGCTGGCTTCAAAGTCAAAAGCTAGATTCAAAAATGAGTGCAATTTCTTATCCACAATATCTTCATTGTAGACTTCTTCATATCGTGCCTGTGGCAGGATATTTCTGAACATATTATTGGAATCATTGTTTATTATTCCAAGATGCCTGACTTGGGTGTGTGCAGTAACCATCTTCTGTTAACATGTTTTAGGGCTGCTATGAGACCATCGTGTTCAGATCGGTCATTTACTACAGCCTGTATTTTTACATCATAATATTGTGTGAGTCCATGAAAATACTGTCAATAGCAGTTTTGCTGCAGTCATATATATACCCTTGCTGGAAATGAGATTACTGAGTGTAAGTTAAAGCAAGACATAAATGTCTTGCTGTTTGTTGGTATAAGCTGTGCAGATTGTCGTTTGACTTTTAGAAACTTCATGTATCAATACAACAGAACAAAACTACACATAAACTCCCTCAAAAATTAACATTATTTTATTGATCACAGCCACAGAAGACAGAGAGAAATACAAGCCTGTTTGATCATTCTGAGCTTATTCTTCCAAATCATTGAATGTACTGAGAACAAAGCATCAGCGTTATCTCTTAACTATGCACCAGCTCCACAACATGTACGGTAGACATAAAATATAAAAAGCATAATCAATTAATAACAAAACCAAAACATATATATACAAAACACAGTGCCCTTATATCTCACTCTAAATGTTTCACAGTGCAGTGTTTGTAAACACATGGGCATGGCATGCATGATTCAACACTAAGTAACTGCACAATGTCGCCACATAGGCCCCCATGGAGAAAGTAGAAAATTTTCCAAATAGTGGGCTGGAAGGTTGATGCAATGACTGGATCTTGAGGTATGTATTGTCAGCTCTGCTAACGTAATTTGTGCCACTGGCTGTGAAGGCAGTGGTGAGGTGATTGTTGGGTGAGACTGTAGTCTTGGAAGTTTTGACTTTGTTGCTGATTGGAAGACATAAGCTGGTTTAACCCTTTCTATAGCAACAATGGTCACCTTTCCATTTCTGAAATGTCAAGTGTCTTGTCTCCCCTTTTGAATACATGATAGGGTCCTGAATATGGCGGCTGCAATGACTGTTTGACTCCTTCCAGGCATAACATGACACGTGAACAGGTTTTCAAGTCTTGATGCACAAAGGTGCTAGCCGTATCACGTCTGTGAGTCTGGTGTGGGTGGATTCGCGCCATGTGCTCTTGCAGTCAGCATAGGTAATCTGGCTGATATTCTCTTGGTTGTGATGGAGTGTTTGTTTCCACGAATTCTCCTCGGAGCCTCAATGTCTCTCTGTGCACCAGTTTCGCCTAAGAAGCGTCTAGATCCGATCTGAAAGTGTTTCTGAGGCCGAGTGGTTTCGTGGAAAGGACTCTGGTTCACTCAGCATCATGACACATTAGTGCTGCCGTAAGTCAGCAGTGCCATCTCTCAGTCATCCCATTACTGACTGCATGATAGTTCATCGTTCTGTGGTGATATGTGCTGCAAAATTTCACGAGCTGTCTGAACAGGTAGGATTCAAATTGTTGTCCTCTGTCGTGGAATGGACAGCCAAAGCGCAACACCCAATACGACATGAAAGCGAATACCTGAGTTTCTGCTGTTTCTCCAGTGGTGCAGCTTCCATACAGTGCGTATAACAATCTCTCATTACAAGCGTGTAATGTTACCCATCGCACGGTGGAAATGGACCAGCGACGTCAATGTGGACGTGAGTGAAACAAGCCGTCGCGAGCGGAAAATTTCCTGTCAGTGCTTATATGTAGTGGTGTACTCGAAGCATTTGCTTTTTGAGAGAACATCTCGCCCTATCACAGCATTCTTTCTGTATTCTCGGCCACACGCAACGTTTCATGACTAGGCGGGTCGTCGATAAAACACAGGGGTGACACAAGTCCTGTAACATACTGAAGACATCACTTCTAAAGGGATTAGGTAGGAACGGTCGCGGTTTTGAATTGGTCGTTTCACAATACAGCTTGAAATCACTCCCTGGAATTTGGACAAGTTGGAGATCCAATGCAGATGTTCCTGCTGATAAAAGTCCCTGTAGTTCTTGATCTGATTTTGAGTGGCGATGAGTTTGATGTAATCGATCATGCTAGTAATGCTTCCAACCAGAGATAAACAATCGGCCACCACACTGTCAATGTCGGAGATGTGACGGACGTCTATGGTGAAATACTAGATAAATAGTAACTCTTCGTGTTCTCCTAGGTAAACATTTCATTTTGTTTCGGCGAAAGGAGTAAATTAGCCATTTGTGGTTCGTGTAGATAATAATGTCTCTAGCTTCTAGGTGATTCCTTAAATATTTGATAGACCCATAAAGAGCCAGAAGTTCTCTGTCGTAGACGCTCCATAACTTGCGAGGAAAATGCAAGTGGCTGTCATGTGTCACTACACAATTGTTACAATGCTGCGCTGATCGCCATCTGGCTAGCGACAATCACTAGTGTGTGTGTGAATTCCTGAGGGACCAAACTGCTGAGATCATCGGTCCATAGACTTACACACTACTTAAACTAACTTATGCGAAGAACAACACACACCCATGCCCGAAGCAGAACTCGAACCTCAGGTGGGAGGGGCCGCGCAATGCCTGACATGGCGCCTCAAACCATGCGGCCACTCTGCGCGGCTATTACTAGTGCCAAAGATGCAAAAGGCAAGGATGCGCCAGAAGTGGGGCTTCTGCGATGCTCTTTTTGCCTGTTTCAAACGCCATACACATTATATCAGTTCATGCTATAGGCGAGTTATCGTTGTTCTTTGGGCCGGTGAGTGCTGCAGTTAACATCTCCTGTAACACAGCAGAGTGTGGTAAGTGGCGATAATAAAAATTTAATGTACTATGGAATCAAGGCAATTCCTTGGCCGTATTTGGGAGTGAAATCCTTAAGAAGGATCCACCTTCTCTGGTAGAGGTAGAGATGCTGCTGCTGTTATTCTATGCTCTAGTAAATTCACCTGGGGCTGGCCAAAGACACATTTAGCCTTGTTCAGGACGACGCCATCGTGTTCGAACCACTTGAACACTTCTGTAATGGAAAGTCAAGGTTAAAATCCCCATATAAAATAATCTTACTGTTATTCTTGTAAATTTTTACAAGGACAGTTTCCAGCTGAGCAAGGAATTTTGGGATATTTCGTACTGGTGCCCTGTACATATTTATAATTATGATTGCCTGCTTTTCTGGTTCTAATTGCAATGTGAAGACATTTTCAGTATCCTAGTAATTGTTGATCAATGTCTGTATAAAGCCACCACTATTACTACTACTCCTCATAACGTAAATTTCACTGTTCAAGCCTGTACTAAGTGAAGTGACGTGTGGACGTTCATCTAAAGTAAACGTTGCTTCTAGTTTGCTTCTGCTGGAACCCAGTGTATACTGAACTTAACTCTTGTATTAGAATGCTTTACCACAAAATGATTTCTATGTAAATTCAGTTTAGTATACGCTAGTTGTCTCTTTGTTAACGTTTCTGTGAGATCATGAACAAACCTTCACAAACTCATTAACGAGCACACTAATTGCTTTATTTGTTTAAACATTTATTTATCAGGTGATTATAACTAAACTTTCCCTATTTAACACATTATAACATGGAAATTAATTATCATACTAGTACCAAACTTGGCAGGCGTAATGTGCAGAGCATGGGGTGCACGATTTCCATGTGTTACAGCGCCACCTTCCAGATCCTACTATGGCCACCAGGTGCCGTGATCACCCATCATGGTTCATAGTCTAAAACACCTGGCTAGTTGCAGTGCACTTGTTAATGTGTCAACATGAGCTTGGACAAAAGGAGTATGGCATTATTTATGAAGCTATATTATCAAAACAATGGTGATGCTGCAGCTGCACTTCGAGAATATCGTCGGCTGAAAGGATTATGGAAGGGTCCTCTTTCCCCACCTGCTTTGCGGAGCATAATGAAGAAGTTCGAATCAACTGGAGTACTGGGTGTCACTCCAGGAATAGGTCGACGACTGGGTGCATGACAGGTGGTTGATGAAATCGCTGTTGCTATGGCAGACAATGCCGCACACATATCCCAACAGTCAGGCACTGCACATGCTGTCACAACAGTTGAACATCCCGTGGTCCACTGTATGAAAGGTGCTTCGAACCATTCTCAAATGGTTTCTGTACAAGATCCGTATCGTACAGCAGCTTGCACCATAGGACATACAACGACTTGTTGACTTTGCTCTCCATTTTCTCAAAAGGATTAAAGTTGATGAGGGCTGACCCTGGACAAACCAATGGACAGATAAAGCTCATTTTTCTCTGATGTGTGAGGTGAAAACACAGTGTGGGGGGATCTTCACGTCCATTCACTGCATATCAAGTTCCTCTATATGGTGAATGTGTCACTGTATGGTGTGATTTCATAGCTATGTTCATCACTGGGCCATTCTTTTTGAACAGGTTGTCACTAAATGACCAAAGACGTGCAGTGTGATAAGCTAGCATTACTGTGATATGCTTCATCAGCATGTCATACCTGCCCTACAGAGAAACACATATTAAACTCAACAGTTTTCATGCAAGATGTCGTCCTACCACCCTTCACTCGTGAAGTTCACCAACTTCTCTGAAACACATTTGGAAACGATCGAATTATCAGCCGATCATTTCCAAATGCTTGGTCAGCACCATCATGTGATCTTATTCTCTTTGATTTCTGGTTGTGGGGCTACTTGAAGGACAGGGTTTAGCAGCGGAACATTCACACATGTGCTGGTCTGAAGCACAGCATATCAAGAGAGGTAGCCAGCATACCTACAGACATGCTTCGTTTTGCTGCGCAGAAGGCAATCCTGTGCTTTCAGATTCTTCTGGACACTGATGGGCGCCATATTGACCCCTTTTATAGGATTAACGGTATGCTGCACCATAGCACCAAATTAAAAGTGTTTGACTTGAATTGATTCTGCATTATTTCTCTTTTCCACGTCCTTGATATTAATGCTACCAAGTTTGGTACTCGTGCAGTAATTAGTTTATGTGCTATAATTTGTTAAATAGGGAAATTTAATTATAATCATCCGGTATATTGTAAGGACGTAATTTGAGTCTAAAGAGAGACACCACATATCCTCTGCTGACAATGGGCGTTGAACGTTTCTGGAGATGTTTGTGCAATTTTTCGTGTCGGTGGGTACCTGGCTTTAAGCAGGGTTCATCGAAGCATCTAATGTGGCGCCCACCTTGTGACTTTCTGTAGTGACATTGTGAGCTACCGTGCATACAGGTCGCCACAAATTCTACGTAGTTGCACAACTTTCAGTATGGTGTCAACTGAAATCATATGGGCTGATATGAATGTTGTAGTGCGGGTTATAGCATTACAGCTGTGACAATAGTTAGATACAAGGAAGACAGAACTCAAATATTAGATTCGAAAATAGATTTAGCACAGGGATAAGTCAGGAGCAATAAACACATTTGTAAAAGAAACAATAGACAGAGACGAAAATGCTGTCTGCAATGGAAAACTAACCAAGAGCTGATATGTAAATATCATATGGAGACACGCCATTCTTCCACGATTTTAGAGTCTTAGTGTATCTGTTGCTACAGACATTTTGAATAACTAATCTTTAGTTTAACAACTACCACATCCCACTCCGGAGCTATTTTCTGAATATAATACACAATTTATAGATTGTTTGGTCTCACAAATCATGAAGCTCATACGAGTCGCTTTTTTTGATTACATATATTAAGTTTACTTATTAATCCCTTTAAAAATCTTTTAAGATTGTGTAATGTGTCATTGGTTTGTAAATACCCCCCCTCCCCCCCGCCCACACACACACACACACACACACACACACACACACACACACCGCTGCAGAAAACAAAATATAAGTTGCCGTTCTTTTAGTTCCACAAGCTGTGAAAGCTTACATGTCGACCTCTGTTCTACTTTTTTCAGTTATAAAACGGAAACAGTGAAATCGAATGGAGTACAGCAGCAATTACTCCACGATAACTGCAACAGAATCCTCGTCTTTCGAAATACTGCCACCAGGGAGTATCGGTGGAAGGAAAGTGGCGCAACGAATTGCAACTAAGTTGAGCTTTACGTGACAATAGTTGCGTCTGTTAAGTTGCGCCACTAAAAACTTGGAATTCGCACATGCAGCTAAATCATAATTGCAATATGCCACTATCTGTGTTGCCGGCTTCAGAAAATCTTTCGGCAACAAATAGTACTTCGAAGCTAAAAGCTTTGGTCACGAATGGCCAATGACAGATGAAGAATGCATAGAAGCGCGCCAATATTTCGTTTTGGAGTTCTAATGGTTGTTCGAAATGTTTAGTAAAGAGGGTTTAAGAGAGCAGTTTTTGTCGATGGGCGTGAGAATAACTGACGTAGCGTTAAGTAAATGTGAGTAATAACTACTATCTTTTGTAGCACTGTACTTTTGACTGATTTTAACTATCTGCTTCATGGGTATATTATTAACGCTGTAGTGTTACGTGTAATCGATGGTCGTTTATGAATTCCTACCCTCAGTTTGTCATAGTGGCTAGTAATGATTGAGGAAAAAGACTTTCGGTCACGCGTAGTGGCACTGGAGCTCAAATCTGACGATCATCTGTGGGGATTCTTTTGTCAAATACCCCACTCCCTTCTTTTCACTTGACGTCTCGATATTTTTCCGATGATCTTTGTGTTACGTAGCAAATTTGTATTCATTGTTCCCAAAGTAGTCTATAGTTTTGTACTGCGTAAGCTGTCGTGCTGAGGATCATTGTACACTGCATTATAATGCCTCTGTAGTGATGTTATTGACACAAACGTTTTGTTGTTTTAAACCAGGGTGTACAACCGGTACGCATTTGTTAAACGCCATAAAATTGATCTTCGCCGTGTGCTAAATTTGTAACTTAGCTTCACCGAATGAACTGTTTACCACAAAAGGCTACAGTTCTAACACTTTATTGTATTCATGTTTTAGAATAAAACTATGCCCACTTACTTTGTTTCTTAGATCCCTGTAGGTTTTTCTTTGATCAGAAAGAAAACTCTTTCGTACAATTTGCTTCTTACAATTTTGTTTTGCCAATGCACCAATCAAAGAATTTATATACTGTGTTCTTGTCCATAGTTTCTGCAATTTGTCACAAAAACCAAACATTAAAATGGTTTATTCTTATTTTGTTCGTGGCAGTGTGTAGTATTGGCTAACTCTTTCTGTATTTTCGATAAAATTAACGTAGCTTTTATTTTTTAATTCGCATTAGACTTTAGTAGAACCAATAGTTTAGTTCTCCATCTGTTATCAATAGGCTTACTACATCTTTCAAATATTATCTTATTGTACATGCTCATTAATTTGCTCAGTCATGTGTTCTAGAACTTGTTTGTAAGAAAGTCTGTACAGATATGGAAATAGAGAAAGTAGACTATACATTGTTAACTGTTGTAAACAATTTCTTCTTACTCAAGGCGTGTTAAATTTGAGTGTGCCGTTCTGACATTCATTGCATCAGTTATTCAACAGTTGCTATTTAACATATTGCTGAGTTTTCAGTTGACTGCATTGAATTATATCACAGAGATTGTCCTCTGTATGACTTAAAAATAAGAAATGAGCATTTAAAGAATGTTACTGCTTGTCATGCAAATCTTTTAAAATGGGGGGGGGGGGGGGGTCGGTCATAGGGAGGTCGTTGGTTAACTCAGATTTCAGGCGATCACTTTAAAAGAAGTTAATTTTGAACCTAAAATTTGCAAAATGTAAAGAAGTTACAATGAATTTGACATCAAAATATTTTATGGTTGAACTTAACATCAGTGAACTGATGATATTTTTAGAACTGCAAGTTGCATATCGTGTGAATGAATGTAATGGGTTTCTGAACATTGTTCGAACACAGATACAGAAAGGTTGCATGGGGGTGGATATAACTGAGCAACGAAATGGACAAGTGTGCTCCAGTAGATTTTCTTGGAAAATTAATAGTACTGCAATAGAATGGGGCCCCATGCAGTTTTTTGAATTAACTTACAAAACTACTTGGTACGTTATTAAACTTCATATCATACTAGCAAAAGGGTCATTCCATGTCAGATCAACAAATGACAGTATGGTTTTAAACCTGAACATTTTGTATTTATTTAAAATGAAGTATGCATGTACTATTCATAAATAGTATGGATTTCGATAAAATATTTTAAAAATAAATTCTAAAAAGTCAAACATATCCTGAAAGTAAGGATGATAATTGGATCACTGTCAAAAATAATTTTATATTTATGGTGGTGCTGTAAAACATGTTCGAAAATTAATTTACGATGTAGTCCTTATCAATTCAGGCAGGCTAGGAAAAAATCTTACCTTCATATTCTCAGATGTTATTGAATTTAACATATGTTAAAACGAACGAATAGTAAGGAACACACATTTTTTTGTTTTCTCCAAAAAAAAGGAATTTCTGTTACAAGATACAACCCTCCAAAGATGACACTGCATCCCATTTTAAAGATGCAAATTTTGGAAAAAAATGTTCTAATGATGGATCCCTGTAATGGTTCTACATATTTTGTTGTTTTTATTTGAAAGATAATTGCTTTATGATTACAAAGAAATCCTTCATTTGGACTTATCTGTCAAAGTTCTTACTATAGTGTTCTGAACATTTGTTATAATTTATGGAAAAAATTTCAAAAATGCCAGTATATAATTTTTTTTTTTTTATCATTACTATATAGTTCTACATTTCCTGTAAAAGAGAGCTTCCACTTTTAGGTTAAGCGGGTTTTAAAAAACAATTCAAATTTTTGCTGTACATAAAACATGTTTTATTGCCACATTATCACATAACAGGCTCATAAAAATCAAAACCTAGCCGTATTTAACATAATTTTAGTTTTGAAAGATGAGTGAGAGACTCATTTCTCAGGCATTTTAAATGGTCTCAAATGTATGTGAAAGGTCCGAAGATGGTTTCAATTTATACAGCTTCTTTCCACACTTTTTTTTTTTTTCCCTCATATTAGCCAGTCAGTGAACTAAAAACGTGTTCCACTGCTTTGATATAGTGAGATACCTTCCTGTTGAACCAATAGGAATTGGAGCACTTGCAATCTTCAAACCATTGTGAACAGGAAGTGAGCACTGATGGTGGTGTTGTTGTCCTTCAGCTGGAAACCTGTATCCAGCAGCTGGTCCATGTGGTAGAATAAAGTTCACTACAATTTCATGTAACTCATAACTGGTGTCTATAATCTCTGCAGTCCACCAGACAGTCATACACATGCGCCACAAACATCCCCCTTCTCAGGTTGTGAATCTGAATGTTGTACTGCGTTTCTGAGGTGTTGGCTGAACGAACGAAATTTCTTCTTTCTTGCTCTTTGAAGTGCGTGCAATATGAGTTTGCCCATCATTTTGTATCCAAAAAGTCTTCTAAATTCCTTTCACAGGAGTAGTTTGTTTGGACCATTCTTCTTTTTTCTGCTCACGGAACTCTTAGATTTCCTCTTTGGACAAGAGAATGAGGGCTGTGGGTATGTAAGATTTCACGACTCTTGTAAAATCCTCAGCATTCTGAATCACAGCTGTATTTGGTCTGGAAAGATTGTTTTGTTGCATGGTGCTTCTGCATGCCTCCTGCACCATCACAAGGCTCCTTCCTGTGACCAATAGCACCGTGTACTCAATTGGCACAAGCGACTTACTCAATTCAAGCTGCTGGTAACGACTTTTAAAATGACTAAGAGTACCATCAGAAATAATGATTATTTTCTGTGTCCCTGTTTGTGGTTGAAGAATTTTGCGCATTGCTAGCAAAGCATGGGCTGAGTCCTGTCCTCTGTCATCACTTGTGATCTTGTTTTGAAAATATGTCACTCCTGTAAAAATTGAAACTTGGCCATTACTCCAATGATACCCTCGTACTTCTTGTGGTAGAATTACAGACCACTTCTCTGCAAAATCACAGTGAAGCACTAAACTTCTGAAATGAAATGTGTAGTTGTCGCAATTTCTTCAGATGCTGGTGTGTTACTGCTTTCACTGACCATTTACCAAGTTCATCAATGAAACTGCCAAAGGCAACAGTTTTCTTAACTGTTTGTTTTTCCCCCATGTTGCATATGTAATTTCTGCAGAGTTATCTGCTACATCTTCCAGGCCAAGTGCCTGTAAAAACATTCCTCCATTCCAGGGCAGTCACCACATTCTTGAAACAAACAAGTCTCTCGCTTTACACAGACTATTAATGACTTCACATGCCCAAGGTATCATATGTCACGTGCTCCAGTAAATTCTTCAAAGGTACCACACAAAGTTCAAAATTTACACAGTACAGACATAAACAGGCATCTCTTCACAACTTTCTGACCTTCAAGTGTTATAGCGTCTTTTTTGTTGGCATTCTGGTGAGAACAGTCCCATATATCTTCCAGATAAAATGACTGCACTATTTGAATTTGAGCTTCTGCTACAGTATGACCACAATAGGGATCTGGAGTTCGAAAGGCTGCTTTTACAGACCTCGCATTTCTTAATTTGTCTACCATGTACTTGATGCTGATGGAATGCGGTTCAGAATTGTTTTCTTTGAAAATGTCTCTGGAATAATATTTAAAACTTGCACCTTTTCACTATAGGATGCACAATATTCAACAGCTGACTTGATATTTGTGAAAAATTGCTGGTTAGAGGTGCAAGAGTGTTTTGGTTCATTTTCTTCTGAAGATGGAATTTCTGCTTTGAAGAGAGCGCACAGTTTTGCTGTAGTGTATTCATCCATAGCTTTTGTAATTTCTCTGCACTTTTTTCGTGTATAGAGCTTATGAACCGACTTCACGGACCACAGTTTCTTAACAGGAGTAACACCCACCTCTGTAGTTGACTGATTCAAGGTATTTAATTTTTCCTCCATTGATGAAAAACCTGCATCATCTGCACCATGGGAGGCTTCACTTTGTTCAGATACTATCATTGTTATATTGTCAAAACATTTAGAATACAAAAGTTGCCACTGGAAACAGTTTCACTTTGAAACAGTCTTCAAATTAGAATACTTATTCCCACCCTGAACAAAGTCTGTATTTTTGTTTGTCTCATATATCACTTTTTTATGGATATGCAAATAGTCAGCACACTTCACTCTTTTGTGGCCCCAGTCAGAAGACATTTCAAACAGTCTCACAAAAACACAGAACTCACTGGATGGTCTCAGATTTCTTAGAAGCCTCTTCAGTAAACAAATTAGCACTGAACGACTACAATACAGACACCTGCAATGAACAACCATGACAAAGAAACTGACAAGAAACTACACCAGATTGTAAGAAATATTTGCAACGAAATAACTGCAACAAAGAAAGTGACTAGAAGTAACTGCAACAAAGACACTAGAAATATTCATTGTAACAAAGAAATTAGTAAGAAAGAACTTTAGTGAAGAAAAATAACCTGTCCAACTTAAAAGTGGAAGCTCTCTTTTACAGGGGATACAATACTACATGGTACTCAACAACAGAAAAAAATCTAACTTTTCTGGATTGGCATTTTTGAAAAAAAAAAATAAAAAAAAATTCCCTAAATTATAAAGAAAATTCAAAAGGCGACAGTATAAAAACTTTGACAGATATGTCTGAACGGAGTATACCATTGTAACCATAAAGCAATTGTCTTTCAAATAAAAAAACTTTATTGAAATATCTAGAACTTCTTTAGTGACAGTACTCAGTAAATGCCTGAAGATGGCTTTGTAAGTTCGCCTTAAAACCGGTTAACAACAAAAGTAATATTGTAGAACAAAAGCAAACTGGTGCTTTTCATTTATTATCTAGAACTGTTACAGATATACAGCATTTTAAAAATTCTTCAGAAATTTGCATCTTCAAAATGGTGTTTCACAGTGTCATCTTTGGAGGCCAGTATCTCAGGGCACACGGCAGGAATTTTTTTGGGAAAACAAAAAATACGTGTTTCTTACTTACGCCAGAATTTTAACATATGCTAAATTCAATAACATCTGAGATTATGAAGATAATCCCCCTACCTGAAGTGATACAGATTATGCCAATTGTACAGTTCACCGCAGCATTCTAAGAACCACCTAGGCCTACTTCATCTGGGTCGCATATTGAGTCTTCTGTGAAATCAGAATGAATAGCTCACAACATTATGTGATATGGGATGTTAGTTATTTAAAAAGCTATAGCTTTTGGTAAGTTAGTGTTCACATGTGTTTGGAAGGTCAGCTGTTGAAACCAGCTCATGAAACTCATGGACCAAGCAATTTCTTCTATTTTATTTACTTCGTACAGTTGAATCCAGCCTTTCTGCATATTTGTATACAAGCTGTCAATGTGTTTGTCAGTCAGTCCATAGCTCATGTTTTTAACTTCAGCCATTGACCTTGCTGATGTGGAATGGTTTGGTTCCTATATGCTACAGGTAGTAGTAATGTAAGTGCAGCCACAGCAAGTGTATTTGTGGAGAGTAAAGAAATAACCCATAGCTATTGAGAAGAGAGAGCAGCTGTTTCAGTTGTCACCCGGCCAAAAGTGTAGATGGTTGACTGATAAAACTTATTACTATTTGCCAACATAGCCATGCTGTACTGACACAGTAAATCACAGAAAAAAGGGGAAACTACATGCTTTTTCCCCCAAGGGCATGCAGCTATACTGTATAGTTAGTGATGGCATCCTCCTGGGTAATTCTAGAGGTAAAAAGAGTCCTTCATTTGGAACTCTGGGACGGGTCAACTCAAGAGTTTGTCATCAAGAAAAACGAAACTGCCATTATAGATTGAGTTGTGGAATATTATATCCCGTAATTGGGTATGTGGGTTATAGAATTTAACAAGGAATTGGATAGGTTGAAGTCTGATGTAGTGGGAATTGGTGGCAGGAAGAACAGGACTACTGATCAGGTCAGTAGAAAGTGTTAACAGAATCTTCCGTCATTTCTTTGTAGAACAACATTATAATAAATGAAAAGCACCGGTTAGCTTTTGTTCTACAGCAAACTGGTACTTTTCATTTATTCAGTAGAAAGTAATACACATAAAATCAAATAGGTTTAATTCAGTAGTAGTCTCATGAAGAATAATAAAATAGAAACATTGGGAAGCTACTACTAACAGCATAGTGAACACATTGTCGTAGCAAAGATATACAAAATGCCAACACCCGCCACAGAAGTGAAAGTTAAAAATACCAAGTAGCTGCCCAGATAAAGAGGTTGAAAGAATTTATGATGGGAGAGAAAGGAAAATATTCACATAGTTAGACGAAAATTTATTTGTGGGTGACTTGAATTTGGAAGTGTGAAAAGGAAGAGTAGCAAAAATAGTACAATGTTACACAGAGCATAATGTAGCCGTGACCAACACTTGATTTAACAATTGTGAAAGAAGGTGCTTGAGGCCTTAGCAGTTTGATTATACAGGATGTTCGTTTTAACTTGAGACAGCTAAATCTTTTGAAAAGGATATCTGGTTTTTAAATAGCTGCCTTGCCACTATACATGTTGTTTGTTTCACTTGAGAGAATTATCTCCAACAATATTGTACAAAAAACATGTTATAGGTGAAAAGCTAGTATTAGTAAAGGGGACATCTGTGATAAAAATGGTTGCGTCCTACACCCCCACCCCCCACCCGCCTCCCCCAGTGTGAGCAGGGTCAACTTTGTATTTTCAAATGGGAAACAACGTCCCCATTATTGTTTAATATTTGGATTCTATGCCAAAAGATACTATGTTACCATACAAGTAGCTTATTTGCCAAAAACATCAATGTCTAGCCATATTGTTGGTACTATACAATCACATTTGCACACTCAAGTAATGTCTGAACATCAATATCAACCATTACAACACAAAGGTTTACTTCTACATCGTGACAAATTTGTTGGTACTAAATTTCAGAAACAGGCACACTTGATATTTGCCGCTTATAGTGCCATCCACCACAAATGGGGGAAACAATGGTTGTACTAAACATAGGTATTTTTTGGCATAGTATCCGAATGCTGAACAAAACTTGTGGAGAGGTGGTTCCCATTTGACAAAAGTTGACACCACCCACTCGGGGAGTGGTTAGGAAATGGCAAGTTGTAATACAGCATGTGTCCCATTTATTAATGTTAAACTTTTCACCTACAGATGTTTTCGTTCAATGTTGTTGGAGGTATTTGTCTGAAGTTGAAAGTAATAACCTATATAATGGCAATACAGCAATTTAAAAACCAGGTGTTAAATTGCCAATCAAATTCTGACAGTCAATTCAGCACAAAGCCCTGAACCCCCCTGCGGGTCCGGGGTAAGAATAAGCCCGAGGTATTCCTGCCTGTCGTAAGAGGCGACTAAAAGGAGTTTCAACCGTTTCGGCCTTCCATGTGATGGTCCCCCTTGGGGTTTGACCTCCATTTTTCAAAATTCTACAGAAGTACGAGCCTTTTGGGGAAGGACGCCTTACGTGGTGTACCATTGGTCCTCAGTGCACTAAGACCTTGGCACTCAGCATTGTACCGGCGTTGTAACCATACCCACTATTCCTCAAATTGGGCCTAAACGCCTGATGGGTTGTACAAGTTATGCCCATAGTGCGTCCCCATCTGCACCTACGATCATGATGGACTTCCCATGGCACCAGAAATCCAGCACGGTAGCCAGCCCGTTGTGGTGGGGTCGTCATGTACCCTCTAGGTTGTAGCCCCCTGACAACACAGGGATCGTACTGCCGATACCTGAGCTGCACTCTCCCCACGTCGGCCAAGGAGTAGATGCCCGTCTCCTTGGGGCATCAGGACTCCCGGCAACGGTCATCCTGCCAGGTGTCCCTTGCTGAGGCTGGGTGGCGCCCGTGGGGAGAGCCCCTGGTCGGAGTGGGTGGTATCGGGGCGGACGTTTCGCAGATGAAACGTCAACACGTATCAGGTCGCTCTGCGGCCGAGTCTTTCAAAAGGAAAGGTACTGTCTCTAGTTCTGGTTCTCCTGTCCTTTCCCCCTTGGCCACTCCCTGGGAGGAGGGACAGGCCCTCCGGCTTGGGGCGAAGTACTTCCCCCGCTATTTGGTCTGTTCTCGAACCGATGGGGGGACGTTCGCCACCTCCAAGCCCATGTTCTTTGTTCAGCACATTGAGGACATCTTCGGGGAAATCGAGGCTCTCAGTAAGATGTGTTCGGGGTCCGTTCTTATAAAGACCACCTCCGCCACACAGTCGGCGGTGCTCCAGGCGTGCGACCGCCTAGGGGACATCCCAGTGTCCATTGTCCCGCATCTGGCACTAAATAGGACGCAGGGGGTTATTTTTCATCGGGACCTCCTGCTGCTATCTGATGAGGAGCTCAGGGCCAACCTGGAGTGCCGAGGCGTACATTTCGTCCGGCGAGTCCAGCGCGGCCCCAAAGACCGTCGCATCGACACCGGGGCCTTTATCCTCGCCTTCGAGGGGGACGTTCTCCCAGACAAGGTAAAGGTGATGTGCTACCGGTGCGACGTGCGACCTTACGTCCCGCCTCCTATGCGCTGTTTTCGGTGTTTGCGCTTTGGGCACATGTCGTCACGGTGTGAGGCTGAGCCCCTTTGTGGCGATTGTGGACGTCCTCTTCGTGAGGAACATACATGCACCCCACCACCTCGGTGCGTTAATTGTCCTGGCATCCACTCGCCTAGATCGTCAGACTACCCCGCATATCAGAAGGAGAAGAAGATACAAGAACTCAAAACTTTGGATCGTCTCTCTTATTCTTAGGCCAGGAAGATGTATGACCGCCTCCATCCCGTGCCGTTGACCACTTCGTTTGCCTCAGTTGTGTCCACTCCTTCCGCGGTATCCTCACCCCTGTCCTGTCCCCCCTCTGCCTCCTCCCCCCATCCGGGGTCTCTGCCTCCGCCTCCCAAATCCCTCCCTTCCAAATCCTCCTTCCCCGTGGCCCCCACCCCCTCCGCCCCAGGTGCCATGCCACCCTTCCCCCCCCCCCACCGCCGCCTGAGAAGCGATCCTCATCTCAGGCGTCCATCGGGGAAATGTTCTGGACCCCAGCTTCCGAGGTTCGGCGTTCCAAAACGGACCCCGGGTGGTAGGACCTTCTTCGGGTCCAGCCCACCATCCCTGTGCCTCCTCGGACTTCCAAGAAGGCCTCCAAGAAGAAGTCTCTATCCCCCTCTCCACCCCGGCGCGTTTCGTCTGACACTCCATCCGTGAGTCGCTGCTCCCGGCCGTCCTCAGTTTCGCCGGGAGCTCTGCTGCCAGGCGCTCAGCTGGCCTGTCGTCGGCAAATGATGCTGCCCCTCCTACACAACCAGGGACAGCAGCCGCAGCTGGTGACGACTCGATGGAACAGGATCCGCCTCCCGCCGGTTGTAGCGTTGTTCCCTCGAAACCTGGCCCTCCGCGGCCCTCGAGGTGACCAGCTCTTCCCCCGTCTCGTTCCCCCTCTTTTTTGACTAGCGATGGCCTTGTTACATTGGAACATAAGAGGTATTCGATGTAATCGGGAGGAATTACAACTGCTCCTCCGCCTGCACTGTCCGCTCGTCCTTGGTCTCCAGGAAACCAAGTTGCGCCCGACTGACCGTATTGCCTTTACCAACTATACCTCGGAGCGGTATGACCTCACCCCTGTGGACGGTATCCCAGCTCATGGTGGGGTCATGTTGCTCGTTCGGGACGATGTCTATTACCATCCCATCCCATTGACCACCCCACTCCAAGCAATAGCTGTCCGTATTACTCTTTCTGCTTTTACTTTTTCAGTTTGTACCATCTACACTCCATCGTCATCTGCTGTTAGTCGGGCTGACATGATGCACCTGATTGTTCAGCTTCCCGTGCCATTTTTATTGTTTGGCGACTTCAATGCCCATCATCCCCTTTGGGGCTCTCCTGCATCCTGTCAAAGAGGCTCACTCTTGGCGGATGTCTTCAACCATCTCAATCTTGTCTGCCTCAATACTGGCGCCCCGACTTTCCTCTCGGACTCTACTCGTACCTACTCCCACTTGGACCTCTCGATCTGTTCTATCACTCTTGCCCGTTGGTTCGAGTGGTATGTCCTTTCTGACACCTATTCGAGTGACCACTTCCCCTGTGTCGTTCGTTTCCTGCACCACACCCCATCCCCACGACCTTCGAGCTGGAACATACCGAAAGCTGACTGGGGACTTTACTCCTCCCTGGCGACCTTTCCGGACCACGATTTTCTCAGTTGTGACAGTCAGTTTGAATACCTCACGGCTGTTATCATCAATGCTGCCGAACGTTCCATTCCTCGTACTACCTCTTCTTCATGTCGCGTTTCCATCCCCTGGTGGAACGAGTCTTGTAGAGACGCTATCCGTGCTCGACGACATGCTTTACGCACCTTTCGCCGCCATCCTACGTTGGTGAATTGGATACAAACGACTCAGAGCACAATGCCGTAGAGTCATCAAAGACAGCAAAAAAACTTGTTGGGCCTCTTTCACCAGCTCCTTTAACAGTTTTACTCCCTCTTCTGTCGTCTGGGGTGGCCTGCACCGGCTGTCGGGCATTAAGGCTCACTCCTCGGTACCTGGCCTGACCTCAGGTAATGGGGTCCTTGTTGATCCTGTGGCTGTCTCCAACGCCTTCGACCGGTTTTTCGCGGAGGTTTCAAGCTCCGCCCATTACCACCCTGCCTTCCTTCCCAGGAAAGAGGCAGAAGAGGCTCGGCGACCTTCCTTCCACTCGCTGAATCTGGAAACTTATAATGCCCCCTTTACTATGCGGGAACTCGAACGTGCGCTTGCACTGTCCCGGTCCTCTGCTCCGGGGCCAGATGCCATTCACTTTCAGATGCTGGCAGACCTTTCTCCGGTGGGCGAAAGCTTCCTTCTTCGTACCTACAATCGCGTCTGGACCGAAGGTCAGGTCCCCATGCGTTGGCGTGATGCTGTCGTTGTTCCTATACCCAAACCTGGGAAGGATAGACACCTTCCTTCTAGTTACCGCCCCATTTCTCTTACAAGCTGTGTCTGTAAGGTGATGGAGCGCATGGTTCATGCTCGATTAGTTTGGATTCTTGAATCTCGACGGCTACTTACCAATGTCCAATGCGGGTTTTGTCGCCGCTGCTCCGCTGTTGACCACCTTGTGACCTTGTCGACATTCATCATGAACAACTTTTTGCGAAGGCGCCAAATGGTAGCCGTGTTCTTCGATTTGGAGAAGGCTTATGATACCTGTTGGAGAGGAGGTATCCGCCGCACTATGCACAGGTGGGGCCTACGCGGTCGCCTGTCCCTTTCTATTGATTCCTTTTTAACGGATCGAAAGTTTAGGGTACGTGTGGGTTCCGTATTGTCCGACGTCTTCCTCCAGGAGAACGGAGTGCCTCAGGGCTCCGTCTTGAGCGTAGCCCTTTTTGCCATCGCGATCAATCCAATTATGGATTGCATTCCACCTAATGTCTCAGGCTCTCTCTTTGTCGATGACTTCACGATCTACTGCAGTGCCCAGAGAACATGCCTCCTGGAGCGCTGCCTTCAGCGTTGTCTAGACAGCCTATACTCATGGAGCGTGGCAAATGGCTTCCGGTTCTCTGAAGAGAAGACCGTTTGTATCAACTTTTGGCGATATAAAGCGTTCCTTCCGCCATCCTTACATCTCGGTCCCGTTGTTCTCCCATTCGTGGAAACAACCAAGTTTCTAGGGCTCACGTTGGACAGGAAACTGTGTCGGTCTCCGTATGTCTCTTATTTGGCGGCCCGTTGTACACGTTCCCTTAATGTCCTCAGAGTTCTTAGTGGTTCATCTTGGGGAGCGGATCGCACTGTCCTGCTTCGCTTGTATCGGTCCATAGTCCGATCGAAGCTGGATTATGGGAGCTTCGTCTACTCGTCTGCTCGGCCATCCCTCTTACGCCGTCTCAACTCCATCCACCTTCGGGGGTTACGTCTTGCGACTGGAGCCTTCTACACTAGTCCTGTCGAGAGTCTTTATGCTGAAGCTGCCGAATTTCCATTGACCTATTGGCGCGACGTACTGCTGTGTCAGTATGCCTGCCGGCTGTTGTCTATGCCCGACCACCCCTCTTACCAGTCCTTCTTCGCAGATTCTCTCGACCGTCAGTATGGGTTGTATGTGTCTGCCCTGCTGCCCCCCGGAGTCCGCTTCCGTCGCCTGCTTCGACAATTGGATTTTGCCCTCCCTACCACCTTCAGAGAGGGTGAGAGCCCGACACCACCTTGGCTCCAGGCTCCGGTTCATATTTATCTCGACCTCAGCTCACTCCCGAAGGAGGGTACTCTGGCTGCAGTGTATTGCTCACGGTTTGTCGAACTTCGTGCTCGACTTGCCGGTCACACCTTTATTTACACCGATGGCTCCAAAACTGACGATGGTGTCGGCTGTGCCTTTGTCGTCGGGGTCGCCACCTTTAAATACCGGCTCCTCGACCAATGTTCCAGCTTTAGGCCGAGCTTTTTGCTCTCCATCAGGCTGTTCAGTATGCCCGCCGCCACCGCCATTCATCGTATGTACTCTGCTCTGACTCACTCAGTGCTCTTCAGAGCCTTGGAGCTCCCTATCCGGTCCATCCCTTGGTTCAACGGATACAGCAGTCCCTCCATTCTTTCGCTGATAATGGTTCTCCTGTCAACTTTCTGTGGGTTCCCGGACATGTAGGAGTGCCTGGGAATGAGGCTGTGGATGCTGCAGCCAAGGCTGCAGTCCTCCTGCCTCGGCTAGCCTCCCATTGTGTCCCGTCATCTGAAGTTCGTGGGGATGTTTGTAAAAGGCTTGAGTCGTTGTGGTGGGATGCTTGGTCATCCCTCCCAGGAAACAAGCTCCGGGCAGTAAAACCGCTCCCAACTGCTTGGACAACCTCCTCCCGACCATCTCGGCGAGAGGAGGTCCTTCTGACCAGGTTGCGGATTGGGCATTGCCGGTTTAGCCACCGCTACCTGCTCTCCGGTGACCCAGCCCCGCAGTGCCCTTGTGGTCAGGCGTTAACAGTGCGCCATGTTTTATTGTCGTGTCCCCGCTTTAGTCAATCTCGTGTTGTCCTGTCCCTGCCATCTACTTTACCGAATATTTTAGCTGATGACGCTCAAGCAGCTGCTCGTGTTCTGCGTTTTATAACTTTGACTGGCTTGTCCAAAGACATCTAACCTTTTTACTTATTTTGTCTGCATCTTTGTCAGGTCTTTTTGGTGTCCCCCCCCTCCCCATGAGTTTTACTAGATTCCATGTGCTCTAACAACAGTGACTGGGCGCTAATGACCTCAGTAGTTGAGCGCCCTTAAACCCCACCAAAAAACAAAAAAAAAAAAAAATACACACACAAAGCCCTGAAGAAGGCTACTTACAATAGTGGGCAAAATGTTGGACAATCTTATGTATTGACAATGCAACCAACAGCCCTGAAGAATTTTGACAGTTACAATTGCTGCAAAAACCTATGCTTACAGATGTTAAATTATTAGTCATTTCCAGAGACAAATGTGGACTCGGACCATAATTTGTTGGTTAGCAACTGCAGACTAAAACTAAAGAAATTGTAAAAAGGTAAGAAACAGGACCTGGATAAGTTGAAAGAACTTGAGGTCATTGAGTTTGATGCAGCGTTAGACAACATTGTACTGAAACAGGAAAGGAATAAAACAAAAAGGAATGGGCAAGTTTGAGGGATGATACAGAGGAGGCAACAGAGGATCAAACTGGTAAAAAGACAAGGCATACTAAAAATCTGGTACACTTAGAGATATTGAATTTAATTGATGAAAGGAGAAAATATAAAGAAAGGGAATAAAGATGTCTAAAAATGTGATTGATGGGAAGTCCTAAATGGCAGCGCAGGATGGCTAGAGGACAGAAGCAGGTCTATAAAGGCAGGTATAGCCTGGGGAAAGATGCCTACAGGAAAGTTAGAGGCCTTTACAAAAAGAAGCAGCTGTGTGAATCTCGACAGCTCAGATGGCAAGGCAGTACTAAGCAAATAAAGGAAAGAAGAAGTTAATTGAGATGAGATGGGAGATGTGACACTGAAAGAATAATTGGACAGTACGGGATGATTCCACCTGGTGTGAAAATATGAGAGAGGTGAAATACCTCAGACTTCAAGACGAATATGTTAACTGCAATCCTAAAGAAGGCAGGTGCAGACTTGTGAATACTACCAAACCAAGTCATGGTGATTTAGAAGGCAGGTTAATGAAAGGCAAACCTATGCTATAGCATTTGTAGATTCAGAGAAGGTTTTTGACACTGTTAACTGGAATAGAATCTTTGAAATTTTGAAGATGGCAGGGAAAAATACAGGGAAAATAGGGATATTCATAGCTTACACAGAGACCAGACTGATTTTTATGAAATAGACAAGAAAGGGAAGCAGTACTTGAGAAGGGAATGAAACAGAGCTGTAGCGTGTCTCCAGTGTTGTTCAGTGTCTGCATTGAACAAGCTTTGAAGGAAACCGAGGAGACATTTGGAAAAGGAATTAAAGTTTAGGGAGACAGAAAAACAGAGTTTGCTGATGACATTGTAATTCTGTCAGAGATAGCAAAGGATATGAGAAGAGCAGTTGAAAAGAATTAATAGTGTCCTGAACAGAGATTAAAAGGTGAACATTAGCAAAAGTAAAACAAAGGTAATGGAATGCAGTTAAATTACAACCGTCATTGCTTAAAGTATTAGATTGACACTGAAAGTAGTAGATGAGTTTGATATTTGGAAAGTAAAAAACTGATAATGGCTGAAGTAGAGATAATATAAGATGTAGGTCGGAAAAGAGTTTCTGATAAAGAGAAGTTTATCATAGAATGTAGATTTAAGCATTAGGAAGTATTTTTGGAAGGTATTTGTCTGGAGTGTGGTCTTGTACGATAATGAATTGTGGACAATAAACAGTTCAGGCAAGAAGAAAATTGACACTTCTGAAATTGGTGATATATGAGAATACTGAAGATAAAGTGGGTAGATCACACAACTAATGAGGAGGTACTGAACTGAATTGGAGAGAAAAGAAATTTATGGCACAACTTGACTAAATGGTGGGATCAATTTATAGTACTGTAGTGTAGTTTGTGCCAACCGGCAATGTTGTTGTGTACAGTGGTGTGCGTGTGTTTTAACAAATCAGTTGCAGCTGTCAAGCAGCTTTCCTCCAACTGCCAGGGGTGTTGAGTTTCATAATGTTTTATGTTCTTTTGTGTTGTTGATTCGTTTGACACATGAATTTTTATATAGTTTTGTTTTTTCCATGTTATGTTTCATTGAGTACCAGTTTAACTCTTCTTGTGCTATACACATGTTCAGAATGTTTCAACTGTGAATTAAGCATTCAGATTTGTACTCAACTTGGAGAGTAACCACTTTTCCAATCTGTTCAGCAGACACTGTTGCGGGAAGAGGAAAAAAAAATTGCTCTTTGAAACCTTGACTTGGTTTTGTTCACACCAAGCAAAGGTCGGTTAGCTCAAATTATGCCTTCTGAGGCATGTAGAGATAGAGACAGTCATGACTACAGTAAGCAGGTTCAAATGAATGTATGTTGCAGTAGATATGTAGAGGTGAGACTTGTGCAGATTGTACTTGTGGAAGAGCTTCATAAAACCAGTCTTTGAAATGAAAACAACAAGAACGACGATGACATAATACAGTCATAAAGCTTACATTATTCATCTGGAATGAAAACTTGTTGAGTTGTATATTTTGATAACAGTTTGGTGATGGCTTGTTACTGTCACTCAGCTTAATATCCACTTGATTGCTGGTTCTTAATTTTTCAAATAGACTAGAATAATATATAATATGCAGATTTGCAGCAGTTCTAAGAGACAATAATAAAAGTATTTTTGTAAGTTCATATCATATTTCTCAAATCTATTAAAAACTACTTACTTTGCACATATTACTCCATATAGTAAGATATTGTTGCCAAATTAAATTCTTTAGATTAGCTGTGGGTTCATATCATGTAGTTGAAATCTGCCCCCAAGAGTTCATTGAAATCTGTCATGAGTGCAGTGATTAAGGTTGGAGCACTATTGCCACTTTCAGAAGTGTGTTTAAAGTGGTTTGTAGTGTAGTTAGATTAAGTATATTGTAATTAATTCAATGAATAAATTTCATTTGCCTTAGTTAGTCGTCGTCATTGTGGTCTGTGTAGTAAAGGAAGTCTGAAAACTGATTTGACGAAACTCTCCAGATTCCTCTATCCTGTGCGAGTCTCTTCATCTCTGTATAACTTCTGCAACACACATCCATTTCAATCTGCTTACTCTGTCTCACGGACTCCCTGTGCGAATTTTACCTTTCAGTGTTAAATCGGCGATTTCTTGATGTCTCAGAATGCCTTATCAATCACTTCCTTATTTTGGTTAAATTATACAAAAAAATTTTCTCCCCAATTATACTCAGCACTTCCGTCCATCTTGTCCTGGACAGTCTTTTGTAGCACCACATTTCAAAAGATGGTATTTTCTTGTTGTCTGAACTGTTTATCGTCATTTTATTTCTGTACAAGGCTACAGTCCACACAAATTACTTCCAGAAAAGACTTCCTAAAACATTAAATTTATGTTCAATGTTATCGAATGTCTCTTCAGAAATGATTTTCTTGAAATTGCCAATGAACATTTTTTATTGTCTCTACTTCAGTATCATCAGTTACTTAATTGCCCAAATAGCAAAACTACTACTACTTTATAAATCTCATATTGCAATCTATTCCCTCGGCATCACCTGATTTAATTAGACTACATTCCACTATCCTTGTTTTCCTTTTTTGGTTGATGTTCATTTATATCCCCTTTTCCAGACACTGTCCACTATTTTCAACTGCTTTTCCAAACCCTTTGCTGTCTCTGAAACAATTACAGTGTCATCAGCAAACCTCAGAAATTTTTATTTATTCATCATGAACTTTCATTCCTCCTCCTATTTTTCTTTGGTTTCCTTTATTACTTGCTCAGTGTCAAATACAGTAATATTGGGAATAGGCTACAACGCTGTCTCACTGTCTCCTCAACCACGGCCTCCTTTTCATATTTGAATCTTATAACTGCAGCCAGCTTTCTGCCCAAGCTGTGTAAAACATTTTGCTCCTTGTATTTTATCCCCGCTACCTTTAGAATTTCAAAGAGTGTATTCCAGTAAATATTGGTGAAAGCATTCTGTAAGTCTACAGATGCAGTTATTATAGGTCTGTCTTTCATTATCTTCTAAGGTAATTCATAGGCACAGTATTTTCCTGCGTGTCCCTCCATTTATCTGGAATCCAAACTGATCTTCTTGGAGACAAGCCTCTATCAGTTTTTCTATTCTTCTGTAAATAATTTGTCAGTATTTTCCAACCAATAACGTATGGATCTGGTATTTTAGTGATAATGATGTTCATCAACACCTGCTGCCTTTGGAAATGGAGTTATTGTGGTTTCCTAAAAGTCTGAGGGTATTTTGCAAGTTCCATATATCTTGCACTATAGTTTTTTCATTGTTCTCTCTCTTAAGGATACCAGTAGATCTGAGGGAATGTTGTCTACTCCAGGAGTCTCATTTCAGTTTACATCTTTCAGCATTCTGTCAACTTCTTCTCGTAGCATCATATCATATATTATCTTCATCAATTTCCTCTAAGTTAATTCTCTCGTGTAGTCCCTTTATAAACTTGTTCCACATTTCAACTTTACCTTCTTTGTGTAGTACTGGTTTCCAGCTGAGTGCTTGAAATTTGTACAGCTGCTTTTTCTTCTCCAAATGTCTGTAATTTTCCTGTAAGCAGCATCTATCTTTTCCGTAGTATACAGGCTTCTATAGACTTGCATATATCCCGTAGCCATTCCTACTTAGCCATTTAGTACTTTATCAGTCTTTCTTTGTAGACTTTTGTAATCCCTTTTGATTGCAACATTTGCTGCATTTTTACATTTTCTTCTTTCAAGAATTAAATTCAGCATCTCCTGTGATATCCTAAGATTTCTATTAAGATTGGCATTTTTATTTATTCCTCTGTTTCCTTCACTATTTAGTCTTGCAAACCTAAGCATTTGTGTTCTAACATACTCATTTTCCCTGTTTTAGTCAATCATTTCGTAATGTGTTCTTTGAAACTCTTCTTTGTTTCTTTCAGCTTATCCAGTTCTGCTTATCCAGTTCTGAACTCCTTAGTTGCATGTAGTCCTGCAGTTATCTCTCTTTTAATCTGCAGTTAATATCCAGTAAATTATGGACAGAGTCCACATCTTCACATGGAAGCCCCCCTGCAGATGGGGGGGTTAGAATAGGGCCAAGGTATTCCTGTGTGTCGTGTGAGGTGACTAAAAGGAGGTTCACACGTTTCGGCTTTTATGTGGTGGTCCTCTGTAGGGCTTGACCTCCATTCTTCAAAAATTTTCCCGAATAGCGAGCCAATCGGGGAAGGGTGCCTTACAAGGTGCATCGTGTCCAGCGTGCATTAAGATCTTTAGCCCACTTTCTCGTCGTCGCATTGCAGCCCTGGCCATTCTCCATAACTTTGGCAAGGACACCTTCCTGATTGCGTTTTCCACCATGCACTACGCAGTGTCAATTTCTGCGTCGACGATAACCATGGACTTCTTTGCACCTGATATACAGCATGGTAGCCAGTCTGTTGTGGTGGGGCCACCATGTACCCTGTTGGTTGTAGCCTCCCGACCACACACGGATTGCTCTGCTGATGCCTGCACCGTTAACGCCCCACGTATGCCAAAGGGTAGATGCCCATCCCCTTGGGGCATCGGGACTCCCTGCAATGGTCATCCTGCCAGGTGGCTGGGTGGCACCCGTGGCGAGGGCTTCTGGTCGGAGTTGGTGGCATTAGGGCGGATGACACGTGATGAAGCGTAGTCCATCATCTCTTGCTGGTAGTGAAACACCAGCAGTCTCTAAGCGATCATGAGATCAATTCAACACACAGAAGTAAGACCCAAAATCATTCCCCTCCCTGGCCACACCATGGGAGGAACGTCAGGCTAAGGATGACAGCAGATCTTATTCGCCCCGTTACCTTGTATGTTCGAGAGCTGATGGGGAATCTTTCATGACGATGAAGCCTCAGTTTTTTGTTGAGCATTTAGAGGGACCCCCCCTTGGGCGAAACGATAAAATACCTGACGGCTTACCAGAGAGGACATTATCATCGTTGATAAAGAATGTCCGTCCTCAGAGACCAAAAACAGGAAAAGTTAACGTAATATTGGTAAACTGCAGGAGTATCCAGGGCAAGGTTCCTGAATTAGTATCTCTTATTGAAGGAAATAGTGCGCATATAGTATTAGGAACGGAAAGTTGGTTAAAACCGGAAGTGAACAGTAACGAAATCCTAGACACAGAATGGAATATATACCGCAAGGATAGGATAAACGCCAATGGTGGAGGAGTATTTATAGCAGTAAAGATTTCAATAATATCCAGTGAAGTTATTAGCGAATGCGAATGTGAAATAATCTGGGTTAAGTTAAGTATCAAAGGTGGGTCAGATATGATAGTCGGATGCTTCTATAGACCACTTGCATCAGCAACCGTAGTAGTTGAGCGCCTCAGAGAGAACCTGCAGAACGTCGTGAAGAAGTTTCGTGATCATACTATTGTAATAGGGGGAGACTTCAATCTACCAGGTATAGAATGGGATAGTCACACAATCAGAACTGGAGCCAGGGACAGAGACTCTTATGACATTATCCTGACTGCCTTGTCCGAGAATTACTTCGAGCAGATAGTTAGAGAACCAACTCGTGAAGCTAACGTTTTAGACCTCATAGCAACAAATAGACCGGAACTTTTCGACTCCGTGAATGTAGAAGAGGGTATCAGTGATCATAAGTCAGTGGTTGCATCAATGACTACAAGTGTAATAAGAAATGCCAAGAAAGGAAGGAAAATATATTTGCTTAACAAGAGTGATAGGGCACAAATCGCAGAATATCTGAGTGACCACCATCAAACGTTCATTTCTGAGGAAGAGGATGTGGAACAAAAATGGAAAAAATTCAGAAACATCGTCCAGTACGCCTTAGATAAGTTCGTACCGACTAAGGTCCAAAGCGAGGGGAAAGATCCACCGTGGTATAACAATCATGTACGAAAGGTACTACGGAAACAAAGAAAGCTTCATCATAGGTTTAAGAGTAGTCGAATCATAGCTGATAAGGAAAAGCTGAACGAAGCGAAAAAGAGCGTAAAGAGAGCAATGAGAGAAGCATTCAACGAATTCGAACATAAAACATTGGCAAACAATCTAAACAAGAACCCTAAAAAGTTTTGGTCATATGTAAAATCGGTAAGCGGATCTAAATCCCCTATTCAGTCACTCGTTGACCACGATGGAACCGAAACAGAGGACGACCGAAGAAAGGCAGAAATACTGAATTCAGTGTTTCGAAACTGTTTCACTGCGGAAAATCGTAACACGGTCCCTGACTTCAGCCGTCGCACGGACGCCAAAATGGAAAATATTGAAATAAACGATATCGGAATTGAAAAACAACTGCTATCACTTAGTAGCGGAAAAGCATCCGGACCAGACGAGATACCCTTAAGATTCTACAGTGATTATGCTAAAGAACTTGCCCCCTTTCTATCAGCAATTTATCGTAGATCGCTGGAAGAACGTAAAGTACCTAGCGACTGGAAGAAAGCGCAGGTCGTTCCCATTTTCAAGAAGGGTCATAAATCAGATGCGAATAATTATAGGCCTATTTCGCTTACGTCAATCTGTTGTAGAATAATGGAACATGTTTTGTGTTCTCGTATTATGACGTTCTTAGATAATACAAATCTCCTTCATCATGACCAACATGGATTCCGCAAACAGAGATCATGTGAAACTCAGCTCGCCCTATTTGCCCAAGAAATTCACAGTGCCGTAGACACTGGCGAGCAGATTGATGCCGTATTCCTGGACTTCAGGAAGGCATTTGATACGGTTCCGCACTTACGTTTAGTGAAAAAAATACGAGCTTACGGAATATCGGACCAGGTTTGTGATTGGATTCAGGATTTCCTAGAAGAAAGAACACAACATGTCATTCTTAACGGTTCAAAATCTGCAGATGTAGAGGTAATTTCGGGAGTACCGCAGGGAAGCGTGATAGGACCTTTATTGTTTACAATATACATAAATGACTTAGTTGACAACATCGGTAGCTCCGTGAGGCTATTTGCAGATGACACGGTTGTCTACAAGAAAGTAGCAACATCAGAAGACTCGTACGTACTCCAGGAGGACCTGCAGAGGATTAATGCATGGTGCGACAGCTGGCAGCTTTCCCTAAACGTAGATAAATGTAATATAATGCGCATACATAGGGGCAGAAATCCATTCCAGTACGATTATGCCATAGGTGGTAAATCATTGGAAGCGGTAACGACCGTAAAATACTTAGGAGTTACTATCCGGAGCGATCTGAAGTGGAATGATCACATAAAACAAATAGTGGGAAAAGCAGGCGCCAGGTTGAGATTCATAGGAAGAATTCTAAGAAAATGTGACTCATCGCTTGTTCGTCCGATTCTTGAGTATTGCTCATCAGTATGGGACCCTTACCAGGTTGGATTAATAGAAGAGATAGACATGATCCAGCGAAAAGCAGCGCGATTCGTCATGGGGACATTTAGTCAGCGCGAGAGCGTTACGGAGATGCTGAACAAGCTCCAGTGGCGGACACTTCAAGAAAGGCGTTACGCAATACGGAGAGGTTTATTATCGAAATTACGAGAGAGCACATTCCGGGAAGAGATGGGCAACATATTACTACCGCCCACATATATCTCGCGTAATGATCACAACGAAAAGATCCGAGAAATTAGAGCAAATACGGAGACTTACAAGCAGTCGTTCTTTCCACGCACAATTCGTGAATGGAACAGGGAAGGGGGGATCAGATAGTGGTACAATAAGTACCCTCCGCCACACACCGTAAGGTGGCTCGCGGAGTATAGATGTAGATGTAGATGTAGAGGACAAGTTGCGGGAGGTGGAGTGCTTGTCCAAAATGAGGTCTGGGTCAGTCTTGATCTAAACAGCATCCTCTGCCCAGTCACGGAGTTACTCACTTGCGACAAGCTGGGGGATGTTTCTGTAACCATCACACCCCATAACAGCTTAAATATTGTCCAGGGTATCATATTTCACAGAGACCTTTTGCAGTCTGACGATGAGCTGCGCGTCAATTTAAAGCGTCGAGGTGTAAATTTAATGCAGCATGTCCACCGGGGTCCAAAGGATAATCAGGTTGCCATCGGTGCCTTCATCTTGGCCTTTGAGGGTGATACATTGCCCAAGAAGGTCAAGGTGACGGTCTACCAGTGTGATGTAAAGCCCTATATCCCTCCCCTGATGCAGTTCTTTAAGTGCTGGAAGTTCAGCTTTGTCTTCCCGCTGTACTTCCAGCGTCACATGCCGAGATCACAGACGCCCATCACATCCCAATACTTCATGTGCTCTGCCTCCCATCTGTGTCATCTGCAGAGAGCACCATTCCCCTTGCTCGCCTGACTGCAGAACTCTCCAGAAAAAAAGGAAAATCATGGAGTACAAGACCCTGGGCCGACTGACCTACACTAAGAGGCTAAGAGAAAATTTGAATGTGTGCATCCTGTGTGTATGACATCATCTTACGCTGCCGATACAACAGTTCTCACACCATCAACTCTGCAAACCCAGGTCACCTCTCAGAGCTGGAAGACTACACCTGCCCCCTTGATAGTGGGTGGCATTTCCCTCCCTGTTGCGCCTGCACCACCTACTTTGGGAGCAACACCTCCCCCAACCATCGGGGACATCTGTCCCCACTTCTAAACTGGATAAGCGTAAGTCTCTCGCCAGGAAGGGATGCCTTGTCACTCCCTTCCCAGGTTTCTTCTAGTGGGAAAGAAGACACCCGCCAGTGGCTGAAGAGCCCAAAAACAGCTGGTGATAGGGCTTCACGCTCATTGTCAGTCACAGAGACTGAGCCAGTGAAGTCCTCCCAACCAGGGAAACCCAAGGAGCAGCAAGAGAAATCCAAAAAGAAAACCCCTAAGACCAAGGAAATTGCAATGGCACCCACACCACTGCTGCCAACGAGCTCTGCGGCTGAGGATGGGTGGAGATTTTAGCGTCCACTGAGGACCTAGATCTTGCCACACCCTCACAGTGGATATAGACTGCTCAGGCAATAAGTCGGTGGCAGCAGGTGACTCTGAGGCGTAAACAGTCACATTGAATTAATGTTCCATGCCTTCCCAGTCTCACGATGACGTTATCCTCCAGTGGAATTGCGGTGGGTTTTTCCACCACCTGGCTGAGCTATGGCAACTGTTAACCTTTACACCTGCTATCTGCATTGCCCTCCAGGAAACCTGGTTCCCAGCAAAGTGAACCCCTGCCCTCCGCGGCTATAAGGGATATTACACGAACCGTAGCGACTATAATTGAGTGTCATGTGGAGTTCGTGTTTATGTCCTAAACTTGGTCTGTAGTGAACATGTGCCCCTTCAAACCCCTCTTGAAGCTGTGGCTGTCAGAATAAGGACAACGCAGGAAATAACTGTCTGGAATGTATATCTTCCTCCAGATGGTGCAGTACCCTTGAATTTATTAGCTGCACTGATCGACCAGCTCCCTAAACCTTTCCTATTTCTGGGAGATTTTAATGCCCATAACCCCTTGTGGGATGTTACCTTGCTTAGTGGCTGAGGCAGAGATGTCTAAACTTGTCGCAATTCAACCCCAGCCTCTTAAATACTGGGGTAGCCACACATTTCAGTGTGGCTCATGGCAGGTACTAGGCCATTAATTTATGAATTTGCAGCCCAGGATTTCTCCCTTCTATTCACTGGAGAGCACTTGATGACCTGTGTGGTAGTGACCATTTCCCCATCTTCCAGTCACTGCCCCAGCATCGGGCACACAGACGTCTGCCCAGATGGGCTTTGAATAAGGCGGACTGGATAACTTTCACCTTTGCTGTCACCGCTGAATTTCCCTCACACGGTAACATCGACGTGATGGTTGAACAGGTGACTAGCATAATTGTTTCTGTGGCAGAAAATGCGAGCCCTTGCTCTTTAGGGTGCCGAGGCATAAGGCAGTCCCTTGGTGGTCGCCGGAAGTCACTGATACAATTAAGGGGTGTTGGCAAGCTCTACAGCGGCATAAGCAGCACACTTTCCCAGAGCACCTCATAGTCTTTAAACGGCTCCATGTCCGTGTTCACTACCTTATCAAACAACAGGAGGAGGAGCGCTGGGAGAGATAAGTCTCCACCATTGGGTGCCACACGTCGCCTTCCCAAGTCTGGGCAAAGATCAAACGTCTTTTCGGTTACCAGGACCCAACAGCTGTCTCTGGTGTTCCCACAAATGGCGAGTTATGTACTGATGCAAACTGATTGCCTAGCGCTTTGCTCAAGCCTCTGCGTCAGAGAATAACCCCCCAGCCTTTCGCGCACTCAAATGGCCGCTGGAAGGGAATGTCCTCTCATTCACTACATGTTGCAGTGAATCCTATAACACCCCATTTACAGTGTGGGAGCTCCTCAGTGCCCTTGCACATTGCCCTGACACAGCTCCTGGGCCTGATCACATCCACAGCCAGATGATTAAACGTCTCTCATCTGACTACAAGCGACATCTTCTCGTAATCTTTAACCGGATCTGGTGCGATGGCGTCTTTCCATTCCAATGGCGGGAGAGCATCATTATTCCGGTGCTCAAACTCTGTAAAAACCCGCTTGATGTGGATAGCTATCGGCCAATCAGCCTCAACAACATTCTTTGTAACTGCTGGAACGTATGGTGTGTCGGCAGTTGGTTGGGTCCTGAATCACATGGCTTGCTGGCTCCGTGTCAGGGCAGCTTCTGCCAGGGTCGCTCTACCACTGATAAATTTGTGTCCATCAAGTCTGCCATCCGAACAGCCTTTTCCAGATGGCAACACCTGATTTCCGTCTTTTTTTTACTTGCATAAAGCATACTACACGACTTGATGACATCATCCTTTTGCCACATTGCATGAGGGGGGGAAGGGGGGTCTCTGGGGACCACTCCTGATCCAAAACTTCCTGTCGCTCTGTACTTTCCGTGTCCAAGTTGGTGACTCCCATAGCGCCGTCCATATCCAGGAGAATGGAGTCCCGCAGGGCTCTGTGTTGAGTCTGTGTCTATTTTTAGTGGCCATTAATGGTTAGCTGTCGGGCTGCCAGTCTCACCTTCTGTGTATGCAGACGACTTCTGCCTTTCATACTGCTGTGCTGCTCCAGTACTGTTGTTGCTGTGCGGCGCCTCCAGGAAGCCATCCACAAGGCACAGTCATGGGCTCTAGCTCACAGTTTCCAATTTTCAGCCGCAAAGTCGTGTTTTATGCGCTTCTGTCGGCGTCGTACTGTTCACCCGGAACCTGCACTTTACCTTAATGACGATCCACTCACTGTAGTGGAGACATATCAATTCATAGGACTGGTTTTCGACACCCGATTGACTTGGCTCCCTCATCTTCGTCAGCTTAAGCAGAACTGCTGGCAGCACCTCAGTGCCCTCCGTTGCCTGAGCAACACCAATTGGTGTGTAGATAGCTGTACGCTGCTGCAGCTCTACAGAGCCCTTGTCCAATCCCGAATTGACTACGGGAATGTGGTTTATGGTTCGACAGCACCTTCGACAGCACCTTCAGCATTGCATTTACTCGATCCTGTGCCCACTGTGGGCTTCGATTAGCGACAGGATCTTTTAGGATGAGTCCAGTGACCGGCGTACTGGAGGAGGCTGGTGTCCCTCCACTGCTCGCCAGTTACGCAGCACACATTCATAGTTCCCCTGAGCACCCAAATTACCGTCTCCTTTTCCCGCCCTTGCGGGAGGGGGGGGGGGGAGGAACAGGTTTTAAAATATCCTCTAATGGTTCCAAAAGTCTGCACTGAAGAGCAGAATATATTTGTTGGTCAGCATAACCATTTTGCTTAAAAACAACTTTACAGTGGTCCAATTTCTGCATCAAATGTCCAGAGTTAAAGATGACATAAGCTCTCTTCACCAAAGTGTGTAAGACTGTGTGTTGGTGTGGTGAATGACAACTGGTAGCTTTAGTATACATTGACAACTTTCCATGCTGAATCACATAATGGTAAATATTAGGGATTTAGCCACACCTAAATACAGATATAAGGCTCGAAATTGCTAAAAAATTCATTGCACTATTCTGAGAGCCAGGGTTTGACCAACCACTGCTACTTTTCCTATGACCCAATCACACCAAAACTCCAGAGGGGTTATTCCTACCTATGTTGTCTGTATGTGAATGAAATTTAATTAACAATGGATGCCTAGATGAAAAGATATGCATCCACAGATTTGGTCAAAATTTTCTACGTGCAAGTTTTAGGGTATTTTTTTGGGGGGGGGGGGGGGGGAGGGGGTAGTATCTGAATTGTCTTGTTCAGCCCTTTTTTTCTTGCCATGGCTGGAAGGAGCGTGCTTTAAGCTTTCAAAGCTATATTGTTTAATTTCTGGACCTTTCATGTTGATGAGTAAGAATGTCTTTCAAAAGTAGGGAAAATGGATTAAAATTAATAGAATTTGAAGTTGTAAATCAAAAATGTGTAGTCACAGTGTCTTTTAGTAGTATAGTATTTGCCTGTGGTTTGGGAAATGTAACTACGGTAATAAGAAGTGTTTTACATTATTTTACCATGTAGAATATAAATATAATAAAACCTCACAAAATGCTCTTAAGATTATAAAATGTAGATGATCATAATGGAACGCTATGTTGCTTTAGAATGTTTCAACTGTGCAGTGCTCACCTAAGGCGGGTGTGCCCTTTGTGAAGGGGGCCCCCAGTTGGAAGGAGCGCACCATCAGAGACGCTGGCAATCATGGGGGGGTTTCCTCACAATGAGTCATACATCCTCTCCATCGACATCGATGAAACATAAACGTAATGGGGCTACTGATTTTGAAGACCCTTCCCGCTGCACTGCGGTTTCTTGTGGTATCACGTACTGAAGATGGTCAGTTCTTCGCCACGGTCAATTCATTTATTATTCAGAAGGATGTTGATGCCACTGTTGGCCCTGTAAAATCGTGCTCTCATTTACGGAATGGCACTTTGCTTTTGGAGATGGCTTATGTTTCTCAAGCACAACACCTACTTGCTGCCTCGCTTCTCCGCTGCTACCCTGTTCATGTCGAGGCACATGGAACTTTGAATTCTTTCTGTGGTGTAATTTACACCAGGCTGCTTGAGAGTTTAAAAGAGGCTGAAATATAATCTTATTGCTCTGATCAGGATGTCATTGCCATCCATCGTGTAATGAAAAAGGTCGATTCCTCCTTGGTGCCCACCCGCACTCATTTCCTCACCTTTGATAGGGTGTTGCTGCTGTCCAATATTAAAGCAGGCTACGAAATAATCACAGTCCAGCCATATATTCTGAATCTGATGTGCTGCTACCAGTGTCATCGTTTCAATCACACTAGAACGTCTTGTCGACATGCAGCCAAATGCGTAACTTGTGACAGGGATGCACACTGGGGCAAATGTCCGCCTCCTCCTCCCCACTGTATCAACAGCAATGGGAGCCACGCTGCCTCCTCTGGGGATTGCCCAATGAATCTAGATGAGTGGGCTGTTGAAGAGATTCGGGTAAAGGAAAAAGTGCCTTACCCAGTAGCTTGCAAGTTACTGGCTAGTTGCAAACCCTGTGTTCTACTGTCTGGCACTTAGAGTTCAGTTCTTGTTACCCCTTGCTCTATGAAGGACATGGCTATGCAGACATGTGACCTCAAATTTGGCTCTGAGGTTGTGAAGTCGCCCAGTGTCAAGATAGCATCACCATCCCCCCATCCTGCTGTGCAACAAACTTTCAAACTCTACCCTAAAGGGGTACAGCTACCCTCTACACAACCGGCAGGTAGGAAAGGACAAACAGAAGGGCTCAAAGAAGTCTGCTAAAGACAAACCGTCTTCTCCTTCACCAACTCAAAGATCCTGCTCAATGGAGTCGCCACATGGTCACTTAGTCCGGCCGGCCTCTGTCTCGCCGGTGCCCACCACCAACCGTTTTTCTGTGCTGGACTCCACAGACCGACCACACAAGCACGCCGATGCTTCTGTGGACATCATGGAGCAGGATCCTTCTCCTTCTGTGCCCTCTAGTAGCGACCTTCTGTGCCCTCTAGTAGCGACTCTCCATCAGCTGTCCCTTGGCGGCCGCAGAGTTAACACCCCTACATCTCTTCATCCTCATGACTATCCTCAAATGGAACATTCGTTGCCTTTGATCCCACAAAGAGGATTTACGGCTGCTTCTAGCATTGCAGCATCCGCTTGTACTCTGCCTTCAGGAATCAAAATTGCGCCCTCAAGACCGCTCAAGACCTTAGTTACCGATTTCGTTTTGACCTTCCCCGATGTCGGCATCCCATCTCATGCGGGTGTCATGCTGCTTATACGGGATGACCTTCATAGTCAACCCATCTCCCTGACTACCAGTCTTCAAGCTGTTGCCGTTCGCCTTTTCCTTCCCCACCTGACTTTCTCCCTTTGTACCATTTATGTACTTCCGTCCATTGATGTCACCAGGGCAGACTTCCTTCAGCTTATTGGGCAGCTACCTCCACCGTTTTTGCTACTCAATGACTTTAATGCACATCACCCCCTTTGGGGTTCTCCCAGGACCTGTCAGAGAGGTGCCCTCTTGGCTGACATTCTTAACCAAATCAACCTCTTCTGCCTTAACACTGGAGCACCCACTTTCCTTTCTGACTCCTCACACACCTAGTCCCATTTGGACCTATCCTTTTGCACTGCCCAGCTTGCCCATCGTCTTGAGTGGTCTGTTCTTCCTGAATCGCCTACTTGAGCATCATTTCCCGTGTGCTCTCTGTCTGCTGACTCCTACACCATCCCCCATGCGGTGACTCAATTCTCGCACAGAGACGTGCTCTCCATGTTTTTAGTTGCCGCCCTAGGCTGGCAAACTAGATTCCTTACAAACAGATGCGTGCAAAGTGTTGTAGAGTTCTTCGGGATAGCAAAAGAGCTAGTTGGGTTTCGTTCACGAGTTCTTTTAACAGTTCCACTCCTTCCTCTGTCGTGTGGGCCAACCTCCGATGGCTCGCTCGAGCCATGATGCATTCCCCTATTTCTGGCCTGACAGTAGGTGATGTCATCGTGGATACTGTTGCTATCTCCAACACCTTGGGTCGCCATTTTGCGGAAGTTTCGAGCTGTTCCCACTGTCACACTGCCTTCGTCCATTGGAAACATGTGGAGATGGTTTGGACGATACCCTTCTCTTCTCCGAATTGGGTGCTACAATGCTGCCTTCACTATGAGGGAGCTAGATCATGCTCTCAGTTCATCCCGGTCCTCCTTCCCAGGGCCAGATGCTATCCACATTAAGATGTTGCAGCACCTCTCTCTTACGGCAAGCACTTTGTGCTTAACACATACAACCGCATCTGGGCTGGGGGCACATTTCCTGGACACTGGTGTGAAGCCACCGTCATACCTATACCTAAGCCCGGTAAGGACAAAAACCTTCCTTCTAGCTACTGCCCCATCTCTCTTACCAGCTGCATTTACAAAGGTGATGGAATGTATGATTCATGCCAGGCTGGTGTGAGGGCACGAGTCTCGCCATTTACTCACAAATGCACAGTGTGGATTTCGAGCACGGCATTCTACAGTTGTCCATCTCGTTACTTTGTCCACCCATGTCATGAATGGTTTTCTGCGGAAATCCCAGACTGTGGCCGTGTTTTTCGATTTGGAGAAGGCCTACGACACCTGCTGGAGAACTGGTATCCTTTGTACTCTTCACACGTGGGGCTTCCATGGGCGCTTGCGCTAAGCAAGAATCTCGATCCTGTGAAGAGATGGATGTTGTTGATGCTTGCTTTACTGCTAATACTTAATTATCATCACTTACAGAGTCACCATTAGAGCTTCAACAGATTAGCAAAAGGGATTCAATGGGATATATAAAGAGAAAAGTTCTGAAAGCCAAAGGCAGCATTACTAAGGTAACTGCCACAGCTACTGTTGTGAGCCATGTGGATATTGCTCAAATACAAATGGAGCAAGCCAAAAAAGTAAAGATATAAATATCTTAATGGAAGAACTTAAGATTAAGCTTCAGACTTCCAATTGCAGTTAAGTTCGAATTTTGACCCTGGCCCCCAAATAGCTGGACTATTGAAAGAAAAAAGTCTAAAGAATTTGCTGTTTCAACCAAAATGGTGGAGGTGGTTAGGAAACTATAGATAGAAGGTGGGATTTTGGCGACACCTGCAAACTGAAAAGAAAAAAGTTGAGTGGTGAAGTAAAACAATATGTCCTCACATTTTTCGAAGAGGAATTTTCTTGTTTATGTCCTGGCAAAGAGGATTGTGTTGCAGTGAAAATAAATGGGGAAAAGATTCACAAGTAGAAACACCTGCTCCTGTGTAACCTGAAATAAATGTTCATTGCTTATTGTAAGCAATATGGAAGTCAATTGAGCTTATCAAAATTTTGTGCGCTCAGGCCAAAATGGTGTACTACAGTTGGTGCTTCTGGATGACATTCAGTATGTGTTTGTGCGCAAGTCATCAAATGTCAAATTAATGTTAGCTTAAGTAACATCCATCCAAGATGAGTACAAGGATTTGATGAAAAAAACTGTATGCAGTTTGGAATCGAGAGATTGTATTCTGCAATGCTGTGAGGGATGTCCAGGAAAAATGCAACTAGAGGCTTTTCTTGAAGATGCTTTTGCAGAATATGACCCTGAAGAATCAATGGAATACAAGCAATGGGTCCATTCTGGCAGATGCACATTAGATTAGGATTTGATGGAGGCACTGATTTTGAAAATTACCAGTTTAGGAAGCCATCACTGTGTCAAAACACCAAAGTTTATACCTTAAGCAACTAAAAAGAAATCTTGCAGCAAATGAATTAATTATGTTGATGAATTTTGCTGAGAATTGTTCATTTTTTGTTCAGGATGGTGTTCAAGGATTTCATTGGGAGAATAGTCAGGTCACATAACATCCATTTATTGTCTACTTTGGTGGCAAAGAATGTCAGAGCATTAGCATTTGTGTGATCAGCAACTGTGTCCTTTGTGATATAATTGCTGTCAATGCCTTTCAAATAAAGTGAATAGCATACTCAAAGACAAATATTGAAAACATTAAGAACATTTATTACTTTAGTGATGGTTCAGCTATTCAGTGTAAGAATTTCAACAATTTCCTCAATTTATGTCTACACGAAAAGGATTTTGGCATCGCTGCTGAATGGAATTTTTTCGGGACAAGCCATGGTAAATCAGCTTGGGATAGTATTGGGAACAGGAAAAAGACTAGCAACTCGTGCTAGTCTGCAGAGGCCCTTCGATAACCAAATATTGACTCCATCTGATTGGTTCAAATTCTGTGATGATATTATTCCAGGCATAAAGTTTGTATATGTACCAAAGGAAAAAATTGGAAAAATAAAATCAATCTGATCAAGAAACAAGGTTTGCCATGGGACACACAATATCTGGAACAAGATAATCAATTTAAGCCAATTAATTATAATCAGCTAAGAGTATGCAGAGTTTCCATTGTTGCTACAACATTCACATTAATGCCTTTGAAGCAGATGAAAAAATTCCAGCAATCTCAATTTCATGTTTACAACCAGGACATGCTACATGTATGTATGACAATTTTTGGTGGATTGGAAATTTGTGTGAAGTTTCACATGAACAAAAAGATGCCCTCATCAGCTTTATGCACCCACATGATTCTGCTCGTTCCTTCCACTGGCCAACTGCTAAAGACGTGCTGGATTTCTGAGCAACATAATTTTAGGACTTTAGAAGCACGACCACCATCATCACCATCAGGAAGACAATACAGTTACCCACAATCTGTCCTTGACAAAATTGTAGAACTGTTTAACCAAAAATGGAACTGACTTTTTAGTATCTTTGTTTTGAAAATTTGCTGTTTTGTGTCTTACACTTGTTTTTTATTTCATGTGTTAAATTAATATATATATATATATAATGGAATAAAAAAAATGTGGGGCTTACTGAGCAAAATATTTCACTTTTCAATCTTCTTGAAGAGCTAAAATAATAACTTTTTGAAATTTATTCTTACTCATCAAAATGCAAGATACAGAAATTAAAGAATATAGCTTTGAAAGCTTAAAGCATGCTCTTTCTAGCCATAGCAAGAAAAAAATACCCTTAAATTTGCATGTTAAAAAAAAAAATTATTTGCCAGCTTTGTAGATGCATACCTTTCACCTCGGCATACAATATTAAATTTGATCCATATATAGACATCACAGGTAGGAATACCCCTCTGAACTCTTGGTTTGATTGGTTCATATGAAAAGTAGCAGTGGTCGGTCAAACCTTGGCGGCTCTCAGAATAGTATGATGAATTTTTTTTAGCCACTTTAGAGGCTTGTATCTATATTTAGGTGTGACTAAACCCATAATTTTTGCTGTGGTATGATTCAGCATTGAAGATGTCTATGTATATTAAAGCAAATGACCAAATGTTTTCTAGAACTTCTAAAAAATCCTAGCAAACTTGGCACATTTGCAACTTTGTATGTGATGCAAAGATGAGTTGCCTCTCTTTAAAAGCCCCTAAAAAATTCAACCACTGAAGATACTGTAATGAAATTTGGTATATAACCATCAAAGACCCTATAGAATCTTCACACTAAATTTTATTTAATTGGAGGTGGTAGAGTGGGGACCTCTGGTCCTCTTGATGTGGAATAACTGTAGGACTAAGACAGTTAAAATGTTCTTGGCTAAAAGACAGTTCAACACACAAATTCCATGAGACCAAACAATAAAAATATCAATGTTTGTCCAAAAACTTGTGGGTTTAAGACAGGAAGTCCTGAGCACTGTGTCCTTAGTCTTCCATGAAAATGCAGGGGGGAGAGGGCTCCCCATAACCACTCCGTCAGATTGCTCAAAAAATGTGTGGGTCGTTCCATGTGAAGTCAACCAATAAAAAATTTAATTTGAACCTTGATGATTTAGAATTTTGTAAATTTTTGTAATTTTGTTCTAATTGTCAAAAAAAGATAAAATTTGAAATCAAGATTTTTGGACATTTCAATTTCGAGTTCTAAGTTTTAAAGTTCCTGCAATTGTGAAATTTTTTAGCATGTTTTAAAACCTTAAAATAGCTTTTTTACAGAAAGTATTTGACTTAAAAGACCTGAAAAATGACGCTTTACTATATTCATAAAGGTAATTTTTTAAATTTCTTCGAATTTTCAAATACAATTTTTTTCTTTAGAAAAGATATGTTACTTATCCGCTATTTGTTAATGTGTGCCAAATTTCATGACTGTATTCCAATTGGTACATAATAAAATAAATTTAATCTTGCTGCATTTTACTTTGTCAACTAAATCACAACTTCTGCAGGCAGTTCATAAAACTTAGTTTAAAATGAAATTATAGTGTCCTAACTAAGCAGACTTCAGTTTATGATTTTAATGATGTAGTAAACACTACGATACAACAACCTATATAATGTAACTGATATTGTCTTTTTCATTTCATTTAATTTTCTTGTTTTTCACACAATGGAAAATAGATACTACCAATATATAACAGTAAAACAAAAAACTCACTTCTATTGACGCAATAATTCACTTCAATAAAGGTCAATTGTTGAAACAAATCTAGCAAAGTGGTGGCGGTGCATATTTGTTGCAATAGACAAGAAGCTAAAAATCCACCAAGATAGAAATTGCAGCTGCATGTGAGATTCGTTCAGGTAAGACTTGGTATCAGGGGTGGGCATAAAATGATGATTGAATCCTTCTATTGCCCACCAGACTCATCTCCTGATGTAACTGAAAACTTCAGAGGAAACCTCTGTTCACTTCTATGTAAGTTCCCCAATCATACTGTTATAATCATTGGTGGGTGTGATAAAACACCCTGTGAAACTTTATTAAATGCCTTCTCTAGAACATATAGTTAGGAACTCCACTCATGATGGAAATACATTGGATCTAATGGCAACAAATAGCCTTGACATCTTTGAGGATGTCCACATCGAAATTGGTATCAGTGACCAGGACACGGTTGTGACAGTGATTACCGAACTACAAAGGACAATTACAACAAGCAGAAAGATATGTATATGTTCAATAAACTAGATTAAAAATAAAGTGAGTCATATCTCAGTGAGGAACTCGAGAAACTTTCAGCACGGGTCAGGACCATGCAGAGGAACTCTGACTTGACTTTGAAAGAATAGTTGTCCATGCAGTGTATAGACATCTACCTAGTACAACAATTCATACTGGGAGGGAACTTCCATGGTATACAGTCACTGTAAAGAAACTTCTAAAGAAACAAGAAATTACTGCATAATACATATAAAACACAGTGCAGCACTCTTGATAGATAGATGTTGAATGAAATATGTTTGGCTGTCACGAGAGCAATGCATGATGCCTTCAATGACTACTGTAGCAGAATATTGTCAAATGACATTTCACAAAAGCCAAAGAAATTCTGCTTGCATGAGTAAAGGCTATTAGTGGTATCAAAACTAGTGTCCAGTCCATAGCAAATGAGACAGGAATTGAACTTGTGGGTAGCAAAGCAACCGCGGAAACACTTAACTCTGTTCAAATGTTGTTTTACAAAGGAAAATGCAGGAGAATTGTCCCAATTTAATTTTCACACCACTGAAAAGATGAATGAAATAAGTATTGGTGTCAGTGGTGTTGAGAAACAGCTGGAATCATTAAAACTGAACAAAGCCCAATGGAATCCCTGTCAGATTCTATACTGAATTTGGCCCCCCTCTTCTCACTACAACCCACTGCAGATCCCTCGAACAAAAAACTGACCAGTTCTTGGAAAAAGGCACAGGTCACACCTGTCAACAAGGATAGTAGACATAATCCACAAAACTACTGTCCTATATCCTTGGCATCAGTTTGTTGTAAAACCTTAGAACATATCCTGAGCTCAAACATAATGAGGTATCTTCAACAGAATGACCTTCTAAATTGCCAACCAGCATCAATTTTGAAAACATTGATCATGTGAAGCCCAACTTACACTTTTCTCACATAACATACTGAAAGCTTTGGGTCAAGGCAGCCAGCCAGGTAGATTCAATGTTTCTTGATTTCTGAAGAGCATTTGACTCAGTACTGCACCTATGCTTACTGCCAAAAATATGATCATATTGGGTATCAACTAAAATTTATGACTGGATTGTGGACTTTTTGGTAGGGAGGACAGCATATTATCTTGGATGGAGAGTCATCGTCAGATGTAAAAGTAACTTCGGGTGTGTCCCAGGGAAGTGTGTTGAGACCATTGCTGTTCATGTTGTATGTTAATGGCCTTGCAGACAATATTAATAGTAAAATTAGGCTTTTTGCAGATGATGCAGGTATCTATAGTGAAGTACTGTCTGAGAGAAGCTGCATAAATATTCAGACAGATCTTAATAGGATTTCAACATTGTGCAGAATTGGTAACTTGCTTTAAATGTTCAGAAATGTAAAATTTTGCTCTTCACAGGACGAAAAAATGAGTCACTGTTGGAATCGGCCAATTCTCACTAGGTTTAACACTTTGTAGGGATATGAAATGGAATGATCACATAGTTTTAGTCGTGGGTAAAGCAGGTGGTAGACTTTGGTTTATTGGTGAGATGCTGGGAAGTGCAGTTAGTCTACAAGAGATTGCTTAAAAATCACTTTTGTTGACTGGTTAAGGAATATTGCTAAAGTGAGTAGGACCAGTACCAGATAAGACTTACTGGTGATGTTGAGGTATACAGGGAAGAACAGCCCGAATGGCCACAGGCTTGTTTAATCCATGGGAGAGTATGTGAACTCACAGATCCTTGAAGACAAATGTAAACTATCCCAAGAAAGTCTACAACAAAGCTTCAAGAACAGGCTTTAAATAATTACTGTGGGGATATACTCCAACCCCCTATGTGTGGCTCGCATGGGGATCGTGAGGATAAGATTAGAATAATTACTGCGCACGCAGAGGAATTCAATAAGTCATTTTTTCCTAACTCCACATGTGAATGGAAAAGGAACAAACACCAATAACTGGTACAATGGGACCTACCCTCTGCAATGCACCTCACAGTAGTTAGCAGAATATAGATGTAGATAGAGGGGGGGGAGATAACTGGATGCACGAATCAGGCACACAGTAGAAGCCATTCTGAAATAGTATTAGTGGCATTTTACACAGAATGCTATGTTTTGCTACAGACTGAAGACTAGTATGAATCATCACTGTACTACATTACTAGGTTCATAAAATGGTATTTTGAAGTGTTGTACTTTTTCTGTGCCCTACATAATGATTGTTTATATGAATTTAAACTTGTCAATTTTACTTTTTTATATCTTTTGTAGGTTTCACATTTTTGATGCTTGTGATTAATCTTTCTTTCAAGAAGTTACATTGCCCAGATACTTACTCAGTGAGTTGCTTTTTCCCAGATACTTATTCGCCCAGTGAGAGTTACTCTTCAAGGGGTTACGTCAAAATTTTGTCCCCTTTTATCCGTAGTTTGTTTCCTTCTTAACAAGTAAATGATAGATAAATCACAAGCATCAAAAAGGTGAAACGTATGGAAGATATAATTTGTCGAATACCTGTTTGACTTCAACAGGACAGAATAAATGTGTCAGCTTAAAGAAATATTGCAAAAATAAAGGCAAAAAAATTACATGCAAACTAGGTGAAGCTGGCGATAATCAGAAAATATGTGGCTCTGATAATCCACAACAGAAATGATTGATCAGTTTAAAGACAAATTTGATACTTCGAGCAAAAGTGGAAAAAGTTGGAGTAAGCAACTACATGGCAAGAGAGGAGGAAAAAAAAGTGGAAGAAAAGTCCATATACTATCTGCTCCTGACCATCAGCCTGGACAGTCCTCTGCTAAAACTGTTCTGTTAGTGAAAAACTTCTATTGTAACAATGTTAGTAGGCAAATGCCTGATGAAAAAGATTACATTTCCATGGGAAAACATAGTGGTGATAAGCCTATGCACACTCAAGAAAATTAATTTTTGGAATATCTAAGAACTATGCAAACTTTTTAAATCAAATTACCCACAAGTCCAAATTGGATTCTCAAAATTTGCTGAAGTTAAGGCAAAAAAATTGTATTATAGCTGGAGCAAGTGAGACACACGGTTTGCATTTGTACAGCTCATCAGAATGTGAAACTAAAGAGAGCTGGTGCAAACTTGCGTGAGCTCGTTGTACCAGAATATGAAAGCTCACTTTCCACATACAAACACAGCATGTTCAAAATTATGTGCAACCCACTGAATACTCAGTGGTTCACAAGTAAATGAGAGTACTACCCTAATGCAAGCCTTTTTAAAGACACATTAATTTCTACACTTATTATACAAAACATATCTTACAAACAGTGGGTTACCGTTGATTGCGTGTTTCACACTATGAGCAAATCAACAGAGGAATTCATGCAAGACTTTTGTACATAGATAAGATGACATGACTTTGTTGCAAAACAGCAGTTTTTTTAAGAAAAAAACTTTACTAAATCAGAATTAAGCTATTGTCGTCTTTGAGTTTGTAGAAAATTAATCTTTTGTTATTCAAGACAAGATGAAGCCCAAGGGTTCAATTGGAATAATTCCATGACCACAGTGCATCCATGTGTTGTTAGACAAAAAATTTTAAAATAATGAAAAATAATATCATCACCTACAAAAGTTTTGCTTTTGTATCAGACAGTTTGACACATTACACAGTACATGTACATCTGCTCCAAAAAAGCAGACGAAGCTTATAAAACTTTATTTCCTTCCCAATTTGTAAAAAAATTGGTTCTTCAGTTATGGTTCAGCAGCACAATATGAGACCCAAAAAAACTTGACTAACTTGTCATGCTGAAGATTTCGAAGGAAATGAGGCAGAATGGCATTTTTATGCTACTTCACACGGAAGGGGGTTGTGTGAGGGTGTTGGTGGCACAGTAAAATGGTTTGTAGCCTAAGCTAGTGAGCAAAATCCTATCAATCATGAAATCTTCCAACTGTTCGAGAGGAGGTATAGCCAATGTCACAGAAGAAAGGATATTGGCAAAAGATTGTCACAGGGACTCGGAAATATCATGCATTTATTCCTTTGAGCAAAGACAAGGTTAAAGCAAAAGTTGTTTCTGATTTTAAAGACTTTGATGTTCATAAAATTCAAGTGCGTCCAGATGCAGATGTCATGCCTTTTACATAGAATACAGGATTTCTTGCTTGTGCTTATGGCAACAGGTAGTGAATGGGTTATCCACTGTCGATATATGAAAAAGAAGAACTAAATCTTTTATTTATGCATCCTTGTGGACTAGCTCCTTTCCTTTCATATTGAAGGAGACCGGGTGAATTGACTGTTCCAAAGAACTTCATATGTTGTAAATTATACCGTGCAGTTGCCACTGGAGGAACATACAGACTATCACATGAAGAGGGTCAAAAAGCCTCACAGATTGTATTGTAAAAGAATGTGTTGTTATGCCAGTAATCTGTGACTATTGTTCTAGATGACTAGGTAACAGCATACAAAAGAAGGATGCAATATATAATTTTTTGAGTCTAAAAGATTGTAACTGGATCATTATAACATTTTTATTGTTGAAGATGAATAGAAAATTTCTCACTGAAAGACATTTAAACAGCTCTCTGTTAAATAGTAACAGCTACAGCAATGTTTAATTACTATTATTAATATGAATGTATTTGGAAAATATGGGCACAATTAAGTAAATTATTTATAGTGTTCTTGAGCATGTAGTGTTGTTATATATTCAGATATTTTCATAATTAACTTGGAAAGGCCAGTACTGACTTTAAATTCTAATAATGCAATAAATTGCCATTAAATGAAAAATACAGTGACTTGACCGCCTTTATGGTTTCTTCGTAAGAAGTGTGCAATCCTGCTGACTGCATGCTGGATGGTGCACTTACCATTAACAGGATGTATATGACCCAGGCCAACCGGGAAAAACCCGGGAATTTTTTAGAATTCTGGGAATTTTTCATTCTTTTAGTTTTCAGTTAAATTTTTGTAATTTTGTCTGGTAAGAACTGATACTCTAACAAAGCATATTACTGTATCCCGCTACTGCAGAATAATACTTCAACAATAAAACATAAACAAGATAAAAAAAACTAAAATAAATTGCAAAGGAAATGCGCCATATACGACGACACAGTGCTCATGTAAGCGTCTGCCAACAGCAAAATGTGGCAAAGGCTTTAGGAAGACTGCAATGCTTCATAACGACAAATTGTCCCCCGATGAGCGTGAAGTCACAACTGTTTACATTAGATTCGTTTTAGCAGTTACGAGCGGGTTCGTGCATATGCGCAGTTGAGTCGCGTTTGAGTATTAGATTCTCCTTCTTCTGGTTACAGGAATGTGGCTGCTGGCTTGTCAAGCAGTCACGGCAAGCAGCTAGATGCTACCGGGAAAAGTGGGCGCCAAATTCGTATTCTTGAGGGGGGGGGGAAAAAACTTATTCCACAAAGCACCTGGCATCCAGCTCACATTGGTCTATCGATTATTCATATTATTTTGAAATTCATCCCTGTTGGTTTTTGAACAGTTTTGAACACATTTTAAGTTGATTTCTGAATTAATAAGGAGTTGATTTTTGAACGCGTGCATAGTGTTTGTGATGTCTCTGTCAGGGGAATCTTCGTCGCATCTAGAAATAAACTTTCCGCAGACAAAAGGGGATGGGGGTATACGAGCTGAGCGGAGTAAAGCCTAACGGATGAATGCTAATCACTGTCTGATTATGTGGTTGATTGGGTTTGCAAATGATCAGCATTATAATTACTAGCAAAATCCATAGATTCAGACTACCAGAAAGGAAATAAACGACTAACAGGAATAATTTATGTCACACAAAACAGCAAGTTATTAGCTAATAGGCAGTAGAGTGCAAATTTTCTGAAGACTTCTTGTTCTCCTGATTACAAATAATCCCATCTGCTATTAATTGTGAGGTGTTTTTATAATTTTTGTTTTAAAAAAAGGGGGCAAGCTGTCAAACCGACTGACTGGGAGCAGGAGAGGCACTATAGGACACTTAAATTTCTGCTGTCCTGAATATAGTTTGATGGGATCCATTACAAAATATACACGTTTCAATTTCGCAGAGCGAAATACAGTGACATGCGACAGAAAAATGCTGTATGAAGAGACGTGGCACTGCACTTTGGCACACATAAGACAAAATACAAGGGTTAGGAGCTTAAATAGTTGCAACAACTTATTCACAGCTGACGCAAAAGAGCTACATGCTTGCACCTGTTACTGTGTTTGTAGGACCCGTTGCCAGCGATGTGGAAGGCGTAGTACACTGTTAGCAGTTATGGTGATTCTCGTGTACGACTGTGACGGTATTATCCTAACGCATTACGTTCCTCGATAGCAGACTGTAAATGCACAGTATTACTGTTCGTCTTTGGAGCATCACCTGCGAACAGCTTTGCGGAAGAAGCGGCGACACTTTCTGCGCAACCCACCCATCAATTTGCACGACAATGCGCGGGCGCATACAGCTCAAGCTGCAGCTACTCTGTTCGCTCGATGGGACATAATTCCTTGTGACTTGGATTTGATTCCGAAGATGAAGGGACCACTTCGTGGCATTCGCTGCAGAACTGTTCCAGAGATTCGACAGGCAGTGGACCGCTCCATTCGCACCATCAACAAAACAGGCTCTGCTAACAGTATACTATGCCTTCCACATCGCTGGCAATGGGTTCTACACAATGCTGGTGACTACTTTGAAGGACAGTAACAGGTGCAAACATGTAACTCTTTTGTATCGGTTGTGAGTAAATAGTTGCTACTATTTAAGTTCCAACCCTCGTAACATGTCTTAGATTTCCTCAAACACACGTTTTATGTTTCAGACTTTTCAGAAAGACGTGTGCTACAAGATGGAACATATTTTTAAAAATTAGTTTCCCCTCTCCCCCCCCTTCAAGTATTGACCCGGTTTGCAAATATCGCCGATCTGGGGCTGATGCGCAGAACAGTCTGAGTTATGTTTAGTGATTTTGCTGTTCGCCCATCAATTACTCTCATGTCAAATGAAAACAAAATGGATACCTTTGGTCGGGAGCTACGAAGTGAGTTAAAATACATTCACATAATTACAGAAGGCTTAAATATGTTATTAGTTTCAGATTTTATTTTATTTCCACCTTTCTGACAGTCAAGCATTAATTGCCTTGCAGAACAATGAAGTTATTTTTGTCTGTTTGCTAAAGAAATTTGACTTTTATTAACCTTTTTGCAGAGGCAGTCAATGTATTTGAAACTAAATGTTTAAATCCACAGTACTGGCTAGTTTCAACTGTTTACTGCATTAGAAGTGCACATTTTCATCTTCTAGCACATATGGCATTATGCCATAATAAAGAACCAAACAGTACTGGTGCTCCAAGAAAAATTACATCCAGAAAACCACACTGAAAAGCTTAATATCAGGTCGAGGTCTACTTCATTGGGAATCTGGACATACAAATGTGCACTTTTAAGTAAGCACATTTTAGTATGGTCCATGAAATTACGATGCTCTTGGAGTATCCTCTGATGTCTTGTTTCTGTTGTGACATAATGTATGATCTTTCAATGTTTTACACATACATACGGGCTCCCTACGTCATGGTAGCTGCGCAAGCACAATGACACCTGTTACCTGCGCTCTGTGGCAACTGCTGAAACAAACCTGTTTATAACAGGTTGATGGAAAATATTGCGAATGGTGGTTTGAAAAGCGTTACTTTCAAAGTAAATTTCGTTTTAGGTAAGTTGAGCTATGTGCGAGAATGTACCATGAATTTCGTAAATCACACAGCATTTGACTCTCGTTCAAAAATCAACTCTTTGATGACGAGACATTTAGAAGAAATTTGGACCCTGAAGATCGGACATTTATTAACTTTCCCTGTTTGTGTGTTTGTGCTACTTAACAGTGATGTTGCTGTTGGCTGACTACATCAAGTGTCCTATGCTCTGAATACCCGCTGTCATCGGCTGGCGAGATTACATGACATGAGCTATGACTGGCTTACAGAAGCGCATCGAAATCTTGATTTCAATGATCCGGAAAGTAACATGCGGTGTTTGGTGGAGTTCCAATGTATACTTTCGTAATACAAAAATATGCAGTGTACATGTTGCTGCACATCAAAGATATTTCCAAAACGTGTCTTTTACCCCGAGTTTCGTTTTCCAAAGTGCCGGGAAATTCTACGCCTGTGTCTAAAACCATAACTATTCAAAGGATCGATAAATTTTGCATTTCTATGGGAAAATATACTGTCACTTAACATGAAAAAAGTTTTTTTTTTTTGCCCGGGAGAAAGTGTATTTTTAACTAATAAAGCCGGGAATTTTTTTTCCTTGTCCGCGTAGACACCCTGATTAAAGTAAAATTTATTTTTAAAATGATCCCATTGGAATACTATCATGAAATTTGGCACACACATTTACAAATAGCATATAAGTAACATATGTCTTTTTCAGAACCAAAACATGTCAAATTTTTGAATTTAAGAAAATGGTTTTACAAAATTCAACTCTTTTTAAGAATGTATTAAAGTCGCATGCATTTTTAAACCTTATAAGAGACTGAATAAATTGATATAAACCTCAGGTCTGTAGGTCAAGTAGTTTTTGAGAAATTGCCATTTTAAGTTTGCAAAACGTGACAAAAATTAGGGAGCTTTGAAAACTTCAAAAATTAATAACTGCAAAATGAATGGCCAAACGAAGTTCTAATTTGAGATTCTTCATGTAAGCAACTGCTACTACTGATATACAAAAAGTTATCAAGATCTGAGATGTAAAGAACCAGACCTTTGGTTTATTTCATGTGGACTGACACGTATAATTAAATACACAATAAGTCGGTCAGCTCAAGATGATGTAAATCAGTTGCCTCATCTTCATGTTTCAGAATTGACTTTGTACTCAGTCTACTGTCTCTGACATTAACACCCATCGACAGAACTTGATTAATGTATCTAATGGGAAACTAGATGACTATGTTGTTAGCCTTGAAGAAAGGCTTAAATGTTGCTCACACACCAAGGAGTGTCTCCATTACTGATTTCATCTGTGCAGTGGAGCAAGCCTGGTCCCATTTTCCTGATGACCAGGCAGACAGGTCTTCTCCCACAAACTTCCTTGAGCACCACCCCTATGGAGTAGCATTTCATCTAGAGAAAGGGTGGCCATCCAGTCCATGAGAGATCCAGTCCATGAGAGATCCAGTCCATGAGAGATCCAGTCCATGAGAGAGGATAGCTTTACTAACTCTTCCAGCTGACAGTCACATCTCTCAAGTGAAGATAATTTGACTGAAATGGATGTTTTACTGGAGGATTTGGTGTATCAAAGACTACAGAATGATCATACAGAAAGAATAAAGTAGAAGACCCTTTCACGACTTTGGAAGAGGGGAGATAGCAAGAGGATAGCCATGCAGCACGAAGGGAAAAGATGCTGCAAAGGCCGGGTCCCTATGCTAGCTAAGCACAAACCCACTAAAGAGCAGCAAGCCCCCTGGGGGAGTTCAGAGATCACCCTGGCCAGGGAAGTTGCTGCATCAGGTTGTATATGCAGACGAGGAAAAAAAAATTCTGTTTCTGTGTTAGTGGCAGAACTGTAAAACTTATAAATCCTTTGAATGGTAAAGATTTTATACACTGGTGTATAACTTCCCGGCACTTCAGGAAACAAAATGCATTTAAAAAAAAAGTACTTTGTAAAGATCTTATATGCGCAGCAACATATATGCTGCATTTTTTTGTATTACAGAAGTATAAACATGAATTCCACCAAACACAGCCTGTTAGTTCCAAGGCATTAAAATCGAGATTGCAATGGACTTTCATCAGTCAATCCTATCTTACATAAAGTGATCCCGCAGAAAAAGACAGCACATGTTCAGAACATAGGACATGTGATGTAGTCAACCAATAGCACCATCATTGTCAAGTGGTGCGACATGCAAATAAGGAAAGTTAATGGTTTAATTTAATACACACATACTGTAGTTACAAAAAAAGCTAAGCTTTTACATATTATATTGGTCCTTTTTGTGAGTGTTATCCTTTAATATATTGTCACATAGAAGAAGGTGTAATTAGATGAATGACGAACACTAACTTCACTTAACGAAGGTTTATTCAGCACTTTCACATACAAGAGCGCGGAGCAAACTGCCTCCGGCCCAAACACATGAAGTATACATACAGATACAGAACGTTCCAGTACAATGATTCTTGACATTTGTGGATACTTCTAGAATGTACTCAAACCGAATATAGAAATTAAAATTGTACAGTCCAGGTGAGTTTTGAACTCACGACCCTTGATGCAACAGTTCAGTATCATAACCACTACACCATGGTGCTACTCTGCTTCTTCTGCGACATTGCTCCCTCCTTAAGAGAATAGCGTCTTGGTGTTACGTTGTCCTAGTCCGGGAACAAGGCATCAGTCTTGCATACTCCGACTCCCGATGACTGATCTTCTTCTTGTTAGAACTTCTTTTGCCACTACACTCTTTATCACCTTTCCACTTGTTGCCTGTCGCTGAAGCTTTGAATTTACCCTGGGTTGCAGGATCCTTATAGGGCTTCATTTTAAGGACGTTGACCGTATCTCTGATCTTTGGTAGTCTTATGTCAGGGTTGAAATCTTCAACTTCGTAAGTAACATCAGACAACTGCCTTACATCTTTATAAGGTCCAAAGTAGCGCCTGAAGAGCTTCTCAGAGAGGCCAACCTTCGGAACAGGAGTGAAGATCCAGACGAGGTCACCAGGCTGGTAGACAACAGGGCAGTGGCTCGAGTCGTACCTTCGGCGATAATTTTCTTGAGCCTGCAGCATGTGGAGTTGAGCTAACGTCCGAGCTTCCTTAGCCTCTGGTGAACACCTGGCCGGTGTAGTCAACGTCAGGATGTAATGAAAACAGTGTGTCCCTCGTTGTAGTCACCTCACACCCATGCACCAGGAAAAATGGCGTAAATCCTGTGGTGTCGTGTTTGGTGGTGTTATAGGCAAATGTCACAAAAGGTAGCACCTCATCCCAGTTGCTCTGCTCAACGCTGACAAACATTGATAGCATGTCTGCCAAGGTCTTATTAAGGCATTCAGTAAACCCGTTAGTTTGCGGATGGGAGGCAATCATCATTTGATGAGTAATGTTGCACCGACGGTTTATCTGTCACAAAATTCGATTGAAAAACTTTCCCTCAGTCCGTAATTAATGACCTTGGGGCACCGTGTCTTAATATGGTGTCTTCCACGATGAATTTGGCTACCTCGCATGCTTCGGCTGTTTTCACAGCTTTTGTACTGGCATAGTGTGTCAGATAATCAGTGCAAACAATAATCCATCTATTGCCACTAGCAGACGTTAGAAATCGTCCGAGGAGGTCAATCCCAACATGCTGGAAAGGCATTTTGGCTGGTGGAATTGGTATGAGTCGGCCAGGTGGTTTCTGAGGTACTGCCTTTCTCCTCTGACACTCTTGACAGTGCGACACAGTGACGGACACTCGTAAATCAACCTAGCCAGAAAAATCTCTTAATAAATCTTAAACGTCCAGCCCCAGGCATTTCATGGAATTTCTGTAGAAAATCTAAATGCATGTGTTTAGGAATCACTGGAAGCCACCTCTTTCCAAATGGATCAACGTTTTTCTTGCAAAGTAATCCATTAACTACCTTAAATTCTCCTTTCACATCCTCTGACCGATTTAAAGCAAGCATAATTTGAGACATCTTGACGTCGTCCTGCTCAGCAGAGAGATCCTGGAGTGCTGCGAGACAGTCACTAACTTCACCAAAGTCTTGATGGTCTTGCACAGGGTTTCTTGAGACAGTCGGCATCTTGGTGTTTTCTTCCACTTTTGTCCACTATGGTAATATCATACTCTTGAAGACTAAATGCCCACCTGGTGAGTCGCGCGGTTGAATCCTAGGACCTGTCAACAAACCGAATGAATTACGGCCTGTAACAACTGTCAATGGCCTTCCATAGAAATCCTGTCGAAACTTGCACACGGCCCAGATCGCAGCAAGACATTCCCTTTCTTTAGTTTCTCTCTGCTTTTGTAAGGGTCCTAGAAGCGTAGGCTATAACCTTCTCTTTTCCATCCGAAATTTGCTGTGATCTGTTGTATAGGAAACTTCCTTGGTCCTCCCATGTGTCTTACCTGGCGGCCTGCTGTATGCAGTCCCTCAATGTCCTGCGTGTACCCAGTGGTACTACCTGGGGAGCAGACTGAACCACCTCTCCATTTGTAGCGGTCTGTTGTCCGTTCAAAACTCCACCATGGATGTTTCGTTTATGCATCTCCACATCCACCCTCTTTTGCTATCTCAGTACTATCCACCACTGTGGCATCTGTTTGGCCACTGGCATCTTTTACACTAGCCCAGTTGAGAGACTGTATGCAGAAGCTGGCAAACTACCGCTGTGACTTTCTCCTCAGCAGGTATGCATGCCGTTTGTCTGCCATGCATTGCCATCCACCCAATGCCTCCTTCGATGAATCCTTTGGTTGCCAGTATGGGGTGTGTCCCTCTTCTGTTACCTCCTGGAGTTCGCTTTTGGCTCTTGCTCCAGCAGCTTAACTTCACACTACCTGCCACTTTCCCGGTGGGTGTTAACCCTTCACCATCTTGGCTTTGTGCGGCGGCCCTTGTTCACCTTGACCTTCATTTGCTCCAGTGTTGCTCTATCACCTTCAGTTTCATGACTTTCACACGGAACTTAGCTGTAGTACCTTCGTGTACACTGATGGTTCTAGGTCTGACCATGGTGTTGGGTATGCCTTCGCCACTGGCACCGACAATTTTGGTATAAGTTTCTAGAACACTGCTCAGCATTTACAGGCCACATAGTACAATTGGTGACAGGCTTTTCAATTGAGTTATCTTCTCCGACTCTCTGTGCCCTCAAAGCCTCTGTCTGCTGTACAATGTCGATCCCTTAGTGCAACAGGTGTAGGAAAGCTATCACTTGCTCATTCTTCATGTAGCCCCTGTGATGCTTATGTGGGTTTTGGTCATCTGTCTGACAGGAAACGAGGCCACTGATGCTGCTTCCAAGGCTGCAGTCCTCGTATCTCAGACCACTAGTTCTTCCATCCCCTCAGTTTATCTCTGTGTTGCTGTCTTGTCAGCAGGTTATTTCACTTTGGCATGACCACTGGTCCTCCCTTCACGGGAACAAGCTCTGGATTATTAAGCCTCTGCCATTGGCTTGGACGACCTCCTCCTGGCCCTCTCGCCATGAGATCTTTTTAGCTAGGTTGTGTTTTGGGCACTTGTCTTTTTTAGCCATCACCATTTGTTAAGTGGTGTTCCGTCACCACTTTGTGTTTATTGCCCTCAACCTTTGACAGTCCACCGTTTCCTGACGGAATGCCCTTTTTTAACCACTTACAATCTAATTTGTGTTTGCTGTGTGAGTTATCGGCCATTTTAGTGAATGACATACAGCCAGTCGACATAGTTTTAGTTTTTATCTGTCTTAGCAATATGGTGAACGACATTTAATCTTTAGTTCAAGGCCCCTGTTTCTCTAGGGCGTATTTTATAGACCTTTCTCCACATCCCTGTTTTCAGCTGTCTTCTCTTCAGTCACTTCGGATTAATGTGTAGTTGATTTTAACACTTTTTTGTTCCTTTTGTGTTCTACGATTCTGTCATGGGTGCATATGACCCTAGTTGTTTTTGTGCCCTAAAACAAATTTAAAAAAATATCTCCGAACTTGTCTTCAGTCAATCGTGTGTGATGTGATGGGACAAGAACTGACTTGTGCAACACATCACCCAACAACTCTTACAGAACTACATGAACATGTCAAGCATGGCATAACATATCCCAGGACAGTATTCATAATCTATAGAATTGGGTGAATGCCAGTTAGCACCTGCATTGCCACCTGTAGAGGTTACACCATGTACTAGTATAAGTGTTTCACTATTGCCTGATACCTGGTACCTCAGAACCGTGTATGTTATTGATCTGTAAATGTAATCATTTCATGTACTACATATGCACTGTTGCAACAATAAATCTTGAGTGAACTGGAAATCTCTGAAAGGTGTACTAATTTTCTTTATCCGGCAGTGGTATTTTCTAATTTCCTTTACTGTCTTGTTCAGTCACTGTAATCCACTTTTCCATCCACTTCTTTTTCTCTCTGGCCACTTTTTGTGATTCTCTTTCTCACTTTATATTCTTCCTTTAAGACAACGTGAAGGGACCAACAGTTTACGGTTGTTGTAGCCAAGATTGTACAAACCAGATTTTTGGTCTTTTTAGTAAAAATTTCGTATGTAAATTTTAGGCTGCCATAGAGTTAACACTTCAAAAAGAAGCAGAAATGAAGTACGTCTACCGTATTTGTGGAGAGTGCCTAAAGAGGAACTTTTCTTATGTTTATACAGTATGTACAGCAATAAAATGTCAGCAAAATGTAAAAACCTTGAGTAATTGAAGAAGAAAGTAGCCACAATGTAAACCTTTCAATAATGTCGTACATAGTATTGGAGAATGAAAGTGATAAAATGTTGAGCATGCTAAAAACTTGCTGTACATTCAGTATACTAATAATAGTCATGAATGACACAACTTCATTCCAGTTACAGTATTACTAAGCTTAACAGCAGCAAAATGAAAAGACAGTTCTCTATACATAAAATTCCTGGAGACCTACGTTTTCTTCTGTTTGTCTTTTAATATGTTGTACAAAGGTGATGTACTGTACCTAACACATTAAAATGTCCAAAATACGTGACCACAAAATGTCAGTAACAAATATATGATTATCCTACTTCTGAGCACTGGAAAAATAGCACACTGAAATATAATTTTTCTAGTTTTCTACAATCACAGCAGAGACAGCGCTGTAACATATATTACAGTATACTGTTCCACTTAAGACGATCAGTTACTTTTGTTTGTTTTTTGCATTTACACAAACAAAAATTAACATTGGATGTTAAAACCAATAAACTTCTTTGAATATGTAATTAAAGAATCTGTTGTTCAGATGATGTGGCACAGTAGGCGATATTGTACTAAGTGATTTTTTAAGTATAGTGTTTACATAGGATTTAGATAGGACAGTTAGATTTTGCTGTTATAGCCCACAAATCATTAGAAATGTCATTGCTATAAATGGTATTGGCTGTATATTCTAAATGTCTATTGTTCCTCAAAACTGCTTCAACTTCAGAATTCTACATGGTGTCTCCTCGTATCTCCTCCTATTACCACTCAAAGATGCATCTCTTTCAGAATCCTATTGATGGAGCTGTATTTAATTGGTTTTTATTACTCCACAAGGGCATGTAATTAGGTTATCTTGTTAACTGTCTGTTTTTCACATTGATTTTGGACACAAGGAACAGTCTGTCATTTATTAATGTTCGGGCCATTTCCCCCCCAGATTTGATGTGGCTGTGCTCTTTCTGACATAGTAGGTAATGGTGTTCCTGTATTTTCTGACGTTCCAGGTCTCGAACTATGCAGTACCTACAACTTGAGCGAAGACGACCTGTTGGAAACATGGATGGCTTATGCTGTTTCAAATATTGGAGATGCGGATCCAACTGTGGATATGTTAAATCAAATGGAACGAAAAGAACTTGCAAAAAGCATAGGAACGTCTGCTACTACTTCTCAAAATAGCAGCAAAAAATCCAGTCTGATGGTTTACAATGTGTCATTACCAGAAAACACGTATCCTTTACTGATTTTTCATTCATTCACTTTGAAGTGCAAGATAACGCACATGCTCACTAGTTTATAAAAGTACAACATGCATGGGAAGAGAAAATTCTCGGATCTTAACAAATTGTTTAAAATAACTAACAGTTGTAAAGTTGGCTCCCACTTCTTCTGCTGTGTAGTCAGTATTATCTACCTTTAACAATAATGGCAATTAGTGGATGAAGCAGTGTGTAAAATAGGAACAGGCAGCTTCTCAATCTGTAGTAATTTAGTACACTTACTACTCAGACTTTAGTAATTTACTACACATTTGAGTGGTAGATCAGTAAAACGTTACACATTGCTGATTTTTGCTGACATAAGACATTCTTTTGATTTTCCAATATGTTGAGTACTTTTCCTGCTACCGGTTGCTAGAAATTCAACTGTCAGTGTTCAACTTATGTAGATGAAATGTTAGCTACAGTCACATGACAGTCATTACTTTGTGTGCCACAGATCACTTCAAGGAATGAATATAGAAAAATTCATGCTATAAGGTAACAAAGAAAAACAGCTGTTAGAAAATGCATAAATAATGATATGAATTATTTTTTGCTTCTCGTACTAAATTTAACATCGTAAAATTAGCAAGAAAGCTGCTACTTAACTGTGTGTCTGCTTATACTGAATAGATGCTGGTTATATCCTGCTAACTTATTATTTCCTTGATTACACTACTGGTTATCATGGGTAACTTGCCCTGTGTACAATAAGAAAAGATGTCTTCAACAATAGGTATTGCTACGTGTACAGTAAACATGAACCTTAACTACCAGTACTTAAATTTAGCTACTTGGGTTAATTTACAGTAATACTAAAGTGCACGTCATATATCTTGGCGGCCGAGTTTAGGTTCGTTCTGCGCATCTGACGTCACAAAACACAGTCAGCCAATGAACAGAGAACGACGTTGCCACATCTCGACTGCAGTGCAGAGCACGGACGAGTGTCTTCAGTTTTAGAAACGTTCAGTCATAAATAAAGTAATAGAACAAAAGCAATGTCTTGATAGCAGACTTTCTTTTATAGAAAGTTTGGAAAAAGCATTCTTTATACCAATTGCTTCATATTCTATTAATTAAACCAAACAAGCAATAAGACTCCTAATTCAGGCGATAGCAAGGAAAGATGTTTGTTTCAATCTCACGAACTGCTTTTTCGCAATAAACAACAGCGGTAATTGTTTATTTCCTATCGTACTTCGACGAAGCGTGAGTAATTCATAGTCATACCAACAGTGTTTATAAGTAGTTGCGTGAGGTGTTAAGAGTCCTTATGGAGTTACACTGTCTGATGAGGTGAGATAACAGAACGGTTAAGGTGTTGGGCTGCCAAGTATAAGGTTATGAGTTCGAACCTTGTGTGGTGCTTAATATTTTCTTTATTTAAAAAACAATATTGGAGTGGCTTACTTCACGAATTTTATTCGTTTGAACGAAATTTCTATTGCTTTGCCTCTTCATTAACTTTTTCGCTGCTGCAGACACGTGCTCCCCGCATTCCGCGCTGTGTGCGATTTTGTCATCACTGCACTTCTCGCCTGTGCAGACACATGGTGTTCCCACTGCTTTGACACACTTATCATTCGATTTCCAAAAACTATTTGGCCAAAAAATTTGATTTTTACACTTCTTTTTGACTGATACCTTCCCCCCATAAATGACTTAATTTTGTTTTGATGTGCAGCATTAAATGTAGTAAACCATTGCACAAAATTTTGAAGAGTTTGCAGAGGTAAAAGTCCATAGCGTATACTTTCCGTATGGTCGATTTTAGTTGCCACAATGTTGAGAATGAAATGTGGACAAGATACCTAAATTTCATATAAAATTTACTGTATAACAATAGCTCATTTAAGTACCACATAGATGTCGTATGTAATATTGGGAAATATTCCGTCTTTCACGACTGTAACAAAAGTTTTATTTACACTGAGCACGTTTGGCTTTATTTTAAAGCACTTCCATCGGTGAAAGGTATGGCACATACACAATGGTATTCATGTTCTATTTCTTGTTTTTGTTCCACAGTCGCGGTTTTACCTATGGTATTGAAATATATCCCTCTTCTGCAACTGTAATAAGCGACTTATTTAGACCAGACGCGTTTCTCTCTTTTGAAGCATCATGTACTTTGTGTCCTCCATTGCCAAGTCACCTTTCGTAATTTTGTGCTCCGGTAGCACAATATTCAACGTTTGTGTTGGCTCATCAGTGTTTTAGCAAATAAATGCTGTTTGTATGTGCCACACACAAAATTATATTTGACATAGCTCTGAGCACTTCACTGACAGACGGTATATTCAAGTCCTAATGTTTTTGTAAGTCCACAGTTTTGTTTAATGTATTTTGTCTACTTCCTTTTGATTGATTGAAGTGCTTTAAAATAAAGCCAAACGTGCCCAGTGTAAGTAAAACTTTTGTTACAGTCGCGAAAGGTGGAATATTTCTCAATATTACATACGACACTTATGTGGTACTTAAATTAAATGAAATATATAGATATCTTGTCCACATTTCATTCTCAACATTGTGGCAACTAAAATCGACCATCCGGAAAGTATACTCTATGGACTTTTACCTCTGCAAACTCTTCAAAATTTCGTGCAATGGTTTACTATATTTAATGCTGCATAATAACTGCGTTGAACATCGAAACAAAATTAAGTCATTTATGGGGGGAAGGTATCAGTCAAGAAGATAGGTAAAAATCTAATTTTTGAGCCAAATAGTTTTTGTGGAATCGAATGATAAAAGAGTGTCAAAGCAGTCGGAACACAATGTGTCTGCACAGGCGAGCAGTGCAGTGACAAAACCGCTCACAACGCGGAATGCAGGGAGCACGTCTTTGTAGCAGCGAAAGGGTTAATGCGGCCGTGGTGGCTTTACTTCACGAACTGCGCGCTCCCCCCTAAACGTAAGCTTGCGAACTATGCTATACTATGGCGCTGCTTCTATTGGCGCGTGCGTCGTGTGCAACTGGCAACGCAGCAATCTCCCGCGTCTAGGCGGGCATGCGCGAGCCGCCAAGATAAAAGAATTGAACTATAGTAAGACCTGTATTATTCACAGTGAAAGATGCTTAACAAAAAAGAATTCAGAACAGTGCCTGTTCACAAAGATTTACAGAGTATTTTCCGTATTAGGGCTTTCTTAGAAGTAGTTGCAATTTCACATGCAACTAAAATTTCGCCTCAAAAAGTGGCATTATTGCCCAAAACTGGAGCAGTGCCTTCCACTGTTGTTTCCACAAGCCGCAGTGAAAAATCCTGTTGGCAATCATTTTCAATACGGCTTCAGTTATACAGATAGTAGAAGTGTATCAAGAGGTAAAGAAGTGGAATAGGAAATAAATATTGGTCAATCATGTCTTATCCAATAATAAAATTTCACTTAATAGTTAATTAACTATTTAGTTTTGGATAGTTTATTTTTTGCTATATTAACAAGAGTTTGTCAACAGAAATTATTGTGCCATTGGTGTATTGAAAGATCTTTTAAGAGGTCAGTTTACAGTGCTTGAAGAGCATACATAACCAGATTATGCTCTCATTACCAGAATCTGAACAAACTATTGGACTAACAAATCTGTACATAATATTGTGGGATAGGATAAGCCTGTGACCATACTGGAGTGAGTGGATAGGGCAGGTCTTGCACTGGGTCTGCGACAGGGATATAATCACTGTGGCAAGGGGTTCGGAGTGGGAATGGCATAGATGGTGATGGTGATGGTGATGGTGATGACACAGACAGACACCCAGTCCCTGGGTTGGAGAAAATCTCCAACCCGGCCGGGAATTGAACTCGGGACCCCGTGATTTAGGGGCAGTAACGCTAGCCACTAGACCGTGAGCTGCGGACACGAATGGCATAGAGATGGACTAGAAAGCCGTGTTGGTTGGGTGGGCGATGGAGTGCAGTTTTGGGGGAGATGGGTAGGATCTTGGGTAGGATGTCCCTCATTTCAGGGCATGATGGTTGGTTATCCAAGTCCTGGCGAGGGGTGTGGTTAAGCTTTTCCAGTTCAGGATGATATCTGGTAATGGTGGGTGGGGATGCTCCATTGTAGCAGCCTTATTCACCTGTCAGATGATACAAGCCTCTTATATGTTAGTTGCATAAATTTATTTAGAATTTGTAAGAGAAATGACACTTGTAACTGTGACCAGCTTTGTAATTGAAATGTAGAAAGGAAAGTCCATGATTTCGTTAGTGTGTATTTTATTGTTATGCCATGGTTAGAGTACAGTAATAACAAATTAAATGTTCACACATCTTGCACAAATTTTAATATGGTATTTTAATAATTTTTCTTATACATAAAAGAATGTGACATAAACATTTCTTACAAGTGTGATCTATGATGCATGTCACTGTACAAAACCATTGCAATTTGATTTTTCTGTTGCTCTCTAAAAATCATTCTTTCATGTGTTTGTTGTGGCATCTGGTAAAAACCTAAATAGATTGAGGATGTGCCAAAATGCAGGAGAGTTGAAAGATGCTAGTTGATTGTGGAAGGCAAGTGGCTTCATAAAGTTAAAGGGACTAATTTTTCAGGCATGGAAAATGGTTGTGCTTCTTAAGTGATGCACTGGGATCTGGTTTCTTCTACACACTACAGCTTGAGTGGCATGTGGAAACACTTCTTCGTTATTGTCAACCAATACCATTAATATGTAAATGTACTGTGATCTATGTATAAAAAAAGCACACATCGTAGAAAAAACATTTTACGTGTGTGTGTGTGTGTTTGCTTTAACTGCATTGCCCCAGGAGCTAATTTCATAGGTCAAATATATATAATAATCATGGACTATGGTTTAGCGAACAGTGTGACATACTTCAAAGCAGAAAGCAGCCCAAACAGGGAATCGAATTCAATCTTTGTAGATATGTATTTCAGGTAACCTGATTTGATTTTATCAGGGAAGCAAAAACATTGGTCAAGCGTGCTGCTGCGCACACCGAAATAGAGTTTATTGTGCTGGTGTCATTCCATGTGTCTCCAGTAAAGCCAACCAATGCCCTTGAACAGTGCAAGGAGATCCTTTACCAGTGCTTCACTAGACACAATTTCTTTAGGTCTGGTTGATCATATTGTTCTGTCTTTTAATCTCCAATGCCTCGCATTCGAAGATTAAATGTGATGTGGTTTCCTAGCCCACACCACACATCCTACATTTGGGGTCCTCTTATTTTATTCCGATTTTATGTAGGTGTTTCTTGAAATTACCGTGGTCTGTCAATAGTCCAACCATGAGTTTCATTTCTCTTCTTTTCAAGCCCAGGATTGACAGACTTCTCTTAGAACATGGCTACGACATCAATACCTTGCCATGTTTTTGCTTTTGGACCTTAGCACAATATTCTACATGCTGTCTCTTTGTCCAGTTCATAGTTTTATTTTGATCATTACCTTGGTGATTGTCAGGACAGATTCTGGTCCAATAAATGGTGTCATCGCCCCTATCCTGGCCAACCTATCGGCTTGCTTATTACCACTAATCCCTGAGTGACAAGGTATCCACAATAGGTTTACCCTATTGCTTTCCCCTAGTTCCATAAGGACTTTGTGGCATTCTGCCACGATCTTTGATCTTGTTGCAGAGGCTGCCAGTGCTTTCAGGGCTGCTTGGCTGTCTGAATAAATGAAAATGCTATGACCTCTGTAGCACCTACGCAAATTCTCCTCCGCGCACACCCTGATAGTATATATTTCTGCTGGAAAAACAGTGGCCATCTTCCTTAGAGAGATTGCACTCTCCAGCCTTGACTGCACCCCGTATACCTGGCCCCAACGCCTTGGTCTATCTTCGAACCGTCAGTGAATCAGACTAAGTCCTCAGTACAGTGTTGAAATTTGTTCTCCCAGAGCTCTCTACTTCCAGTTACTATATTTAAAGCAGCTGGGAGTTGTTATATAGTCAGCCGGCATTTCCCCAACCATACTCATGTCTACCTCAATCAGTATTTCAGTGTGAGAACCTGGATACCCCACTGAGATCCAGTTTTTGCCAGTTTTTAGCCTTTGTGTTCCTGCTGCTGCCTCCATTTTTACCCACAGGTATAATGAGGGCATGTCCCACATGGTTTCCATCCCAGCAGTGGGTGCGGCTAATTCTGCATGTAATGGCTAAGCAGGCCAATCTCTGCACCTTAGCTAGCTCCTTAGCAGCTACCTGCTGTTCTGTTTCCACCACACTGCAGCCCCATAAGTGATCATAGGTCTTACTATTGTGGTGTATGTCCAGCACATACTCTTTGACTTGGGCTTAAGCCCCAGTTTTTACCACAAGCTCTCCTGGTACTCATTAGACTACCTATTGCTTTGGAACAGGTGCTCCTTATGTGAGGGGTCCGCGATATTTCTCATCCGGGGTTACCCCTAGATGTTTCAATATCCCCATCTCTGGTTGAGTTTCATCGAGAAGCTTGAGATTCCAATATGTGTCTTGGATCTGCTTCCTCGTAAATGGTAATACAACAGTCTTCTTAGGAATGACCCTTAGATCCTGTTTCCTGCATAAATTTTGCACAATGTTCAATGTTCCTTGTGCCATAGCTCTTGCTGTACTTAAAAACTTGCCAAATATTTCTATGAAAAGATTGTCTGCGTATCTCTGGCAAAAGTACTGTCAACAGTTTAATTCTACAATGAGTTCATTCACCACAAGGTTCCACAGTAGATGGGACAGGACCCCTCTTTATTCTGGTGGTGCTAACATTTTTCCTTGCATCATCGTGGCTTCTATCTTTCTACCACTAAGCATGGCTCTAATCCACCTGCAGATAGTGGTCTCCAATCCATGCACCTCTGCTGCCTTAACCATGGATTTGAAGGTTGTGTTGCTAGAAGCCCCTTCGATGTCCAAGAAGGTGCAGAGGGCTATTTCTTGAAAGTGTGGTGCTTTCTCCACCTTCCCAACTATTTTTCTGGTTGGTATGCATGTTGGTTTATGTGTAGAGGGATCCTAGTTAACCCCCTCTTCCTAACATACATGTTGACCAGTTCTTGTAATGTTTTAAGAAGAAAGGACAGGCTGGTCTCATATCCTTGGTCTTGATATGATCAGTTCTCCATGACTTTGGTATGAAGACAACCTTCACTGCCCTCCAGATGTTAGGAATGATTCCTGCTGCTAGGCTAACTCTAAATAACATGCATAGGAATCTTATTAAGTTCACTTCTGCTTGTTGTAGGTGCACTGAAAAGATTTCATCTGGGCCAGGTGACTTGAACAGTTAGAATGTTCCCACCACCCATAGGATTTTACTATGTTCAGCACATTCTCTGGCAGGTTTCCGGTTCTCCCTTCGAATACCTGAAAACTTATATCTTGTCCTAGCCTGAAAACTTATATCTTGTCCTAGCCTATGTTGTCTGTGAGGGTACATTGAGGAAAATGAGTCTTGAGTAGTAGTTACAGCGTTTCGTGTGCTGTCCTGGTATACTTCCCATCCTCTTTCCTTAAAGTTCCTCTTGGATTAGTTGGTATTCTAATGAGGATTTTGTGAAGTCTGGCCGGAACAGCTGAACCCTTTACCTCCTCACAGAATACCTTCCGGACGCCTGCTGTGCTTGCTTAATTGCAAGATTATATTTGACAAGGGCCTCCCAATATTCTGCCTATTGTACTTTACTTCTCGCTAGGTTAAACAGTCTTCATACCTGTTTCCTCTGTGATTCCATGTTGTTGTTTCACCAAGATACTTTCCTTTTCGTGCACTTCTAGGAGATAGAGCAGTTGTCATGGTATTAGGTCATGATGGCAGAGGTCACTGCCTCTGCTTCCTCCTCAAACTCTACTGGATTCCTTATCGAAGTACTGACTTCTGATGGGCTTGAGTCGAGGTCCTTCCTATACACTTCCCATTCCGCTTTCCTGGCATTTCTTAGGACATGGTCTGTCTGATGCCCATTTCAACCTCAAGCTTAATAATATACATGTGGTCTGATGAGGATGTCTCCAAAGCTACAAGCCATTGTTTGACATAACTACCCATCAAAGTGGAACTGAAGGTTATGTCAGATACCTCTTCCCTTATTATACTCCTAAATGTTGGTTCCTTGCCCCTATTGAGGATCTCCAAGTTATTAGCCAGAAGAAATTCTAGAAGGTACTCACCTCTACTGTTGGTGTTGGTGCTGCTCCGCACTAAGTAGTGGGCATTAGCTTCACAGCCAACCAATAGTTGCTCGTCCTGTTGTGCGCAGGCTTCCGTCAGTCTCCTCACCTCCTGAGAAGGAGCAGCACTGTTCTCGTAAGGAAAGTATTCAAAGGCCATTACAAACTCCCTTGTGATACCTTCCTCATATTGCCGCATCCTAATGGTCACTAAGTCCCTAGAACAAAAGTCTGCCATTGGCATGAAGAGGATTACATTTTTTACATAAATAGGCGTTTTGGAGTTTCTTATATTTCTAGCCTAAACCAGCTTACCTCCAGTGATGCTGAGGTCCAGTACACCCCCTTTATATACACAGGGTTCCTGAATCGGCCACGTCCGCTTCTTGTGTTCCGTCTTCCCGGAAGACGATTCAGGGCAGCAGTGGCCCATTTACTGTGTTGCAGATTTATCTACAGCACATTCAGGCTCCATCTTGCCACCATTGTCGCTTCTGATTTCTTTGATTACCCTGACAGCAACCTGTGAGAACCCCAAGAATAGTCTCAGGTCTTGCTCCTGCATTGCCTTCGGGGACTTCTCTCCAACTTTCACTAAAAGGGTTTGGCCGTTTGGTGCAACCTTCGGGTTGATTATCTTCCAATCCTCTGTCAAGTTTTTCAGGTTTTGAGACCCTGAGGTTTTCGCACACACATGAATATCTTTGCAGTCTTGAAGAGCTCAGCCACTGTCTTTACCAGCAGCTTCACATCCTCCCAGGTGATATTAGGGGCACATTTTCCTTAAGACAGTCACTTTACCCACCCCCTCACAGACAAAGATAAGAGCAATGTGATCCAGATAGTCTCCTGAATTTGGATCCTGGGCCAGTGTCCCCCACATCTTCTCAAAGAGCGACATCTGCACGAGTTGCTCCTGCTGCGAGGTAATCTTGACCAGTGGATAGCCTTGCTGGATAATTGTCATCCTAAAAACCGATACTGCAGTACTATAGGTCTGTTTCTCTATATCTTGCCTCGGCTTTTTCTGGATACGCTTATCCTGAGAAGTGAGAGTCTTGGGGAACTGTGTAACTGAAACTAAAAGTTGGATAATGAGACAGGCATAGTTCTTTAAGATTTTGCGCAGTGTTTTACTTAATTTGATGCAGTTTAGTAACTATGGCATGTAACAAAGAAATTGTCCCTTATCAAGCAAAGAGCAAAACTAACTTTTTTACCTAATAGTTTTGAAAAATCAGGTAAGTATTTCATATCGGCCACAAATCTCTTACCACAGGCACTGGCATTTGGTGAGCCAGTACAGCCACAACGAAATCTGTGCGCAGCATGGAACGCAGAGAGCATGTCTGCAGCAGTGAAAGGGTTAAAGTTACATAAATTTGCACGAGTCGCCCTATTCTTCAGTAGGGGGGCATATGACCTTTCATATTTTCTGTGGAACAAACAAGTCTGCAGGAATTAGTTCTAATGTCTTGTGCAATGGAATAATATCTTCTGATCGGTATAAACTCACTAAGCAGAATATTAGTCACTTCCTTCAAAGGATCCCTCAGTGGCTCAGAATTCGTTTGCTGAGTACAGGCTTGGCGACCCTGGGGTTCCTGAGCTGGGGACTGGTAAGTGCTGCCAGCCCTCTGTCACTGTAAGCTCTGGGCATACTTTAGTGACCACCACGGAATGCTGTGTGTTTCAGAGAAAGGGGTTTTGGCTTCACTGCCTGGACCGTGATGAAGGTACCCACCTCTATTAAAAAAAATCCTCAACCTCAAGGTGTGCTACGGACTGATGAGGTGAATGGTTATTGAGGTAAAACAGTCTCTAGTGGGCAACCTCTGGTGCACCTGCCACCCCCCAATTTTATAAAGCTTGCTCAGGCATTCAGGGCTCTGCCTGGGTCGATGGTTGTTTCCCTAGCGTGGGTCGATGGTTGTTTCCCTAGCGTCTCATTGGATCCCTATGGAACGGTCTCATCAAACTTCTACTCCTGACGGGATGGTTGTACCGTCGAGACAGTACCTGCACTCACTCTTCAGAGAGAGTTCAATTGGTCAGTCCTTCCGAAAATTAAGTCTCAGAATAGTAGTAACAGGGCATTAGTGTGCCTTAACACTTTCATTGTATTCAAGCAAATGGTGATCTTTTAGATCATCTCCCCTTTCTATGTTCACAAGGCATTGGAAGGTATTGCTGGGCTCTGGAAGTCATCAGACGACTTCGTAAGGGAACACTTTTAGTTGAAACTGTTAATTCTAACCAGATATTTGAGCTCCTGGCATGTAAGGCCTTAGGTGACTACCCAGTCGAGGCTGAGTTGCACAACACCCTCAAGTTTAGTAAGGGCGTAATTACCTGCTCAGATATAATGGAAGTGGATCCCGTGGAGTTAATGAAGAATGGAAAAATATGGGCGTCACAGAAGTGCAGAACTACACGAGGAGGGTCAATGGTAAATTGGAAAAATCAGCAACATTTATTCTAATGTTTAGTACTCCAGAATCATCTGAACATGTCCTTGCAGGCTATATCAGTCTTAAGCTTCGCCCGCTTGTTTCTAACCCAATGCGATGCTACAAATGTCAAAGATTTGGCCATACCACTATGGGATGTAATGAGAAGGCTGCAAGTGGCAATTGTGGAGGCTCAGCTCATGAGTCGGGTAATTCTTGTACACTTCCTCCGAAATGTGTAAACTGCTCTGGGGATCACCAGTGTGGAGCAGAAAATGTGAGGTTTACATTGAGGAAAGGAAAAGTCAGGAGTTGGAAATAGAGATGTATACCCTATGATGAAGCTAAAAAAGCTTTCAAAACTGCGGCCACCGGTATTTGTTTCTTCTTTTGCATCACCTCTTAATATGGCAATCGCTAAGTATGATGCCACACAAACTCAGACCCCAGATTAAAGTACGAGCACATGCACTTGTCGATGTGCCTGTGGCAGAAACACTCCACTTGAAACTGGGGTCCTTTGGAAGCTGTCAGCAACAAGCTTACCATCTAAGCCACATACCATTACCCAACATCATAAGCCATCCCCGCAACACAGGCAGCCACCTCCTCCTGTCAGTAAAGAAAAATGTCCTTTGGAAAGTAGTTTCCAAGTCCAAAAAGGCAGTTGTTAAATCTTAAGTTCCGCAAGCTCTCACCCTTTCTGATGGGGACTTTGCTCTTGAGGATATGGACTTACAGTCAGAGGAACTGGAGAGCAAGGAACTGGCTAACATTCCTCCTGACCTCCCCTGTAAATCACGGCCTCTGAAGGAGAATGAAAAGAACAACCATCGCTAACCAATGGCTTCCACAGGGACTTATGCTGTTGCAGTGGAATTTGAATGGATGTCACTCATATTTGGAAGAATTTCGGTTACTGGTCCGGGAGAAACCTTTCTGCATCTGCTTACTAGAAATCCATTTCAGTCACAGACGCACGTGCATTACGGGGCTACCATGCGTAAAGGAAGGACAGTACTACTGGAGACAGAGCTAAACGTGTAGTGGCTGTTTTCCTTGATGACAGATGCCGCTCCTCTCCTGTCCCTCTTACCATGACTATGTAAGCAATTGCTTTGAAAGTTCTCGCACTCTTTAATAAAACAGTGTATTCTTTGTACCTGCTCCCTAATGATGCTTTGGATGCAGACGCACTACCAGAACTCTTCTAGGCACTCCCATGCTCATTCCTCCTTGTGGGGACTTAAATGCACACAATGTGCTGTGGGGCTACCACTTGCTCAAGGGGTCGGATGATCGAGCAACTCGTTCATTCTGAACATGGGTCAGATGACACACTTTTTCCATAGAGACAGGGTCTTTCTCATCCATTGGCCTTTGTTTTTGTTCCCCAGCTATTGCGGACTCAGTTCAGTGGGAAGACCACTTCCCAGTTTGGGTCCGTCTACTGACTAGGACGGTGGTTAACATGAGACCATCAGATGGATGATACAAAGGGCAAATTGGTTACAGTATAGTCGACAGGCTATTTTTGAACAAAAGGATTGTGCACAGGAGGCGATGGCCCACATCACTTGTGAGGTTTCAGTTTAGAGATGTTAGCAAAAATATGAATATCTCTGCACTGGGTTAAGTTACAACATTGCAATTGACAAGATTGTTTTTAGAAAAGTGTCCTCTACAACATTGTCTGTTATACAAAATTCTCTAAATTCAAAAATAACCAGTCAAATTGACCTCCAAAGTTTGGCATCCAAATTTTCAAAAATCCACTTTTTAGGTCCAAAAATAACAAACAAGGGCCGATTTATGAGTGTCTGTTTTTTTTCCTATAGTTAGATACCATACACTACTAGCATCATATAGAGCAAGAACACTTACAAAGGTTTCCTTAATTTTTTATGAATTTTTGAAATTTAAGTTTGGGGTTAGTTATCTCAGGTAGGACTGAATATAAAAATATTATTTTTGCACAGTTTGTACACCTGTATGATAGCAACATATTGCGAAAATTTCAACATTGATATCTGACTGTGAACAAAAGTATGAATGTTTGAAACTGGGGAGATAATTCACATTACTCTAAAACTGTGTTGCCTATTCATGTGTGATATTGGCGGGATATAATAAATTATTATTGAAGTAAGGTACTGAATTATATACAAAAAGTGGAAACATCACTGAAATTAACATTTATATTATTTTGACATACTTCAAAATATTTTCAATTAACACCGGCCGGGGTGGCAGAGCAGTTCTAGGCGCTACAGTCTGGAACCGCGCGACCGCTATGGTCGCAGGTTCGAATCCTGCCTCGGGCATGGATGTGTGTGATGTCCTTAGGTTAGTTAGGTTTAAGTAGATCTAAGTTCTAGGCGACTGATGACCTCAGGAGTTAAGTCCCACAGTGCTCAGAGGCATTTGAGCCATTTTCAATTCACATCCTTCGAGATGCGGCTGTTCCTAAACCTGGTGGTGAATGTTAAGAACACTTATTTCTTCAGACAGCTTCTGTGATTTCTTCAGACAGCTTCTGTGATATAGAATAAGACCTCCCAGTTGCTGTGGTAAGTTCAAGCACTGAAAGTTTCCTTAAAACATTTTTCATTGGTATCCAAACTTTGTCACTAGTAGATTTCTTGAATGATGTTCTTGGACCAACAGGGTGGTAAAAATGCACAAAAACATCATTGTTTTCCAAACTTATTCTTTCAACCTCTGGAAGCCACGACTGCCCATCATACACACATGCCACTATGTCATTCAATGTTAAAGACAGATGTAATTTTACTGACGCAATGATCCTCATAAATTTCGGTTTCTGATGTTAAATAGCATCGAACTAAGTTTTCTGCAATGCCACGGGATTTGTGGAAATGCCTTGTTCCTTTAATTCCTATAAAGTTTTCAAACCTGGTTTGAAGTGTTGTTTTCAAATGCAGAACCACTTCTTCTTTCTTGATCAGAAAATAGGTCATGGCTTTAATATTATCCTTTCAAAAGACATACATGTCCTGTACTGTGAGACTTTGGTCAGTGGTTGGTCTTTGTAGGCTGGCGTTACTTAATTCATATTTTGTTGTACCTCCCACTCCATCACATGCATTTTTACCATGGCAAGATGCAAAAAAGTGCCATTCAGCCTCCATCCCAAAGTCTACTTTGTGGTTGTACAGATTTGAAAAATTCTTTTTGTTCTTATACTGACTACCACTTTCATCTGGAAAGTATAACAGCTTCTCAAACTTGGGAAAATTTTCTTTTGTTTAATTTATTACATACTTTTGAAACACATGTACAGCCAAAGGGTTGTACTCCAAGTAGTCACTTAGAATGCAAATTGAAGAACTGCAAACTTCACCTCTCTCATTTTTAATGTAGAGAATAAATGGGTGCACTGTTGCCTGGTCATTGACCCAATGTTACCCTTGTATTGCATCCTGAAACACAAATGTAAAATTTTCTGCAATATTAGCTAGCACTATGCTTCATTTTCATGAAGTTGTGCTTTTTTGGCCCTCAAATACTTACTTTGGATTTTAGAAACCTAGTGGTGACTTTTGAGTTCTTGTAAGTTATCAATTAAAGATTCCAAGTTTCTTCCTGAGATTTAACCACTGTTATCATTTCTGCCCTGTCAGTTGTGAACCACTGTTTGAAAGTAATACTGTCTGGCATTTCCTCATCATATTTGTGAAACAGTTCAATAATGGTTTCCTTACCAGGCATTTATTACACAAACTCATCATGCAGTCATAACTGTCAGTGTCACAGACCATTAAATCTAGTAACTCTTTGTAGTTAAGATCACTGAGTTGTGCACCCGCAGTCACCAGTTCGACATTTTGATGATATAAACAAACGCACATGTAGCGTGTCCCTAAGGATCCAGCCAAAATACACCACTTGGGGCAGAGGTCACAAAATTTTGCCCTTCCAATTTTGCATTCAGGGTGGGAATTTTTGAAAGCTACATAAAATTCGTTTAAATTTCACAGCACCAGGTCATTTTGCTTTATTACTTTAACTCCATTTATAATAACTCTTTTACTATCTTTGCTACCTGGGCACATTCTACTGTTTTCATCATCTTCAAAAAACTGCTGGTTCTTTTAAAGTGTTTCTTCACTTATACCTACTCCTTTCTTCTTACCTAAAACTGGAAGAATGCCTTGCTCTTTCACTAATTTTAGGGTTAGTTTAACCAAACAATGAGAAACGTTGAATTCAGGAACTATTTTTTCTCTTGACCATGAGTCGGGGAGCAAACTTAAAATTTTAACCTTTTCCTCTTTAGATGTCACTAAGCATTTAATTTTTAATTTCTCCAATAAGCTCAAATATTCAGTGTCAGATGATGCTGGTGGTAGGTTTTCTTCTTCTTTAGAAGTAATGTTGGTATCTGTATTACTAAAGCTTGATTCCAAGTCTTTTTCTAATTTTGTCTGAAATTTGTTGTACCTTATCTTCAATAGCTGCTTTTCTTTTTCTGCTACTTAATTTTATTATTTTCGAAGCAGGAGATACGTCTTAACTTAGAACAAGCAAAATCCAATATGCTGACAGCTTCCTCATTAGGAATATAAATGTCATTAAAAATGTTACATGATGATGGTTCTGGATTCGCAACAAATATTTTTGAGTAACAGTTTGGGCACGGAATTTCCAGGAATCACATTAAGTTTCACTTGGGAAGCTGTAAGTTTTGTTTCCCTCAAACCTTTAGTAATAGGCATTTTATGAACTTTACGTGGATCACAGCACTGTCTTCCAAAAATGTGGTTGTACTAAAGAATATATTTGTTCTCATGATACTAGCACACTGATGTTACAGAAGAACTTAATCGAAATTTAAAGTAAGTTTGTCGATTTCATCAAAGTCATTGACATTTTTCAAGTTTTTTGAAACTGAACCAGAAACAGTTTTGTGACACACTTCACTTGCTATCTGCCCAACAGAGCACTGTTCATCCACGTTATTGCATTCCGGTTACTCTCTCAAATTACACACAGAACAAAGCACATAACACATTCTACACTCTCAATGAAGTATGTACATCCACTCTAACAGAGGTTTCAGAACAGACCGATTACAACAATGCCTCACGTAGCAATAATGTACTACTTTATTGACAATAAACCTAAACGTTTTATTACCACAGAACAAAAGCAAAAGCTCCTATTGTTTAATATTGCATTATTAAAAATAAATAAACTAAATGAATATTGGGTGATAGTGTTAACTAAATACATGTCACAATTAAATTTTATTACAATGAAACAATAAACATTTAAATAGGCAACAGCCATAAGATCAGTTTTAGGTTAATGTGAATTATTTCCTCATTTTCAAAACTTCATATCTTTGTTCACAGTCGGGTATCAATGTTGAAATTTTTACAGTATGTTGCTATCGTATAGTAGTACCAACTGTGCAAAAATAATATATTTATATTCAGTCCCACCTGAGATAACTAACCCAAAACTTTACAAAAAAGAAAATTTTCAAATTTAAAAAATAATAAATTAAGGAAGTATTTGTAAGTGTTCTTGCTCTATATGAGGCTAATAGTGTATGATATCTAACTATAGGAAAAAAATTACACTCATAATTCGCTCCTTGTTTGTTATTTACTTTAAAGCTTTTTTAATGTCCTCTAACCCTAGGCCATCCAGTGGCTGTTCATTATCCAATTCTTGCTCACAATAATTAGAGATAACCTCTGCTCTCTCTCTCTCTCTCTCTCTCTCTCTCTCTCTCTCTCTCTCTCTCTCTCTCTCTCTCTTCAGTAGGTCATTAAAGTACCTTCATCATGTTTCCAGAGTATGTTTACTCTAACTTATTATGTTTTCTTCTTCATCTCTAATCAAGCTGTTTATTGGAGCAAATTGTCTTCTACCATTGTTTACGTTTATAAAGAACGTCCTTGATTCATTCTTCTTCTTGGACAATTCCACACATTCTATTTCAGCCTTAGTCCATTCCCTTCCCCCCTCCTAGTCCAGGGGTTAGAATAGGCCTGAGGTATTCCTGATTGTCGTATGAGGCGGCTAAAAGGATGTTCACGTGTTTTGAGCCTTATGTGATGGTTCCCTGTAGAGTTTGACCTCCATTCTTCTAAATTCTCCTGAAGAGCGAGCCAATTGGGGAAGGGCGCCTTACAAGGTGCATTGTGTCCATCGTGCATAGAGATCTTTAGCCCACTTTCTCGTCGTCGCATTGCAGTCCTGCCCATTCTCCATAACTTTGGCAAGGACACCTTCCTGGTTGCGTTTTCCACCATGCACTATGCAGTGTCGATTACTGCGTTGATGATGACCATGGACTTCTATGCACCTGATATCCAGCACAGTAGCCAGTCAGTTGTGGTGAGGGCGCCATGTACGCTGCTGGTTGTAGCCCCCTGACCGCACAGGGATCACTCTGCTGATGCCTGCGCTATTAACTCCACACATATGCCAAAGGGTAGACGCCCATCCCCCTGGGGCATCGGGACTCCCGGCAATGGCCATCCTGCCAGGTGGCCTTTGTTGCGGCTGGGTGGCACCCGTGGGGAGGGCCCCTGGTTGGAGTGGGCGGCATCAGGGCGGATGACATGTGATGAAGCGTAGTCCTCCATCTCTTGCTGGTAGTGAAACACCAGCTGTCTCTAAGTGATCACGAGCTCAATTGAAAGCACAGAAGTATGACCCCAAATCGTTCCCCTCCCTGGCCACCCTCTGGGAGGAACGTCAGGCTAAGGATGGCAGCAGGTCTTATTCTCCCCGGTACCTTGTATGTTTGAGAGCTGATGGGGGAATCCTTTCATGACGATGAAACCTCAGTTTTTTGTTGAACATTTAGAGGACAAGTTGGGGGAGGTGGAGTGCTTGTCCAAAATGAGATTTGGATCAGTCTTGATCTAAACAGCATCCTCTGCCCAGTCATGGAGTTACTCACTTGCGACAAGCTGGGGGATGTTTCTGTAACCATCACACCCCATAACAGCTTAAATATTGTCCAAGGTATCATATTTCACAGAGACCTTCTGCAGTCTGACGATGAGCTGCGCGTCAATTTAAAGCGTCGAGGTGTAAATTTCATGCAGCATGTCCACCAGGGTCCAAAGGATAATCAGGTTGCCATCGGTGCCCTCATCTTGGCCTTTGAGGGTGATACATTGCCCAAGAAGGTCAAGGTGACGGTCTACCAGTGTGATGTAAAGCCCTATATCCCTCCCCTGATGCAGTTCTTTAAGTGCTGGAAGTTCAGCTTTATGTCTTCCCGCTGTACTTCCAGCGTCACATGCCGAGATCACAGACGCCCATCACATCCCAATACTTCATGTGCTCTGCCTCCCATCTGTGTCATCTGCAGAGAGCACCATTCCCCTTGCTCACCTGACTGCAGGACTCTCCAGAAAAAAAGGAAAATCATGGAGTACAAGACCCTGGGCCGACTGACCTACACTAAGAGGCTAAGAGAAAATTTGAATGTGTGCATCCTGTGTGTATGACATCATCTTACGCTGCCGATACAACAGTTCTCACACCATCAACTCTGCAAACCCAGGTCACCTCTCAGAGCTGGAAGACTACACCTGCCCCCTTGATAGTGGGTGGCATTTCCCTCCCTGTTGCGCCTGCACCACCTACTTTGGGAGCAACACCTCCCCCAACCATCGGGGACATCCGTCCCCACTTCTAAACTGGATAAGCGTAAGTCTCTCGCCAGGAAGGGATGCCTTGTCACTCCCTTCCCAGGTTTCTTCTAGTGGGAAAGAAGACACCCGCCAGTGGCTGAAGAGCCCAAAAACAGCTGGTGATAGGGCTTCACGCTCATTGTCAGTCACAGAGACTGAGCCAGTGAAGTCCTCCCAACCAGGGAAACCCAAGGAGCAGCAAGAGAAATCCAAAAAGAAAACCTCTAAGACCAAGGAAATTGCAATGGCACCCACACCACTGCTGCCAACGAGCTCTGCGGCTGAGGATGGGTGGAGATTTTACCGTCCACTGAGGACCTAGATCTTGCCACACCCTCAGACACAGTGGATATAGACTGCTCAGGCAATAAGTCGGTGGCAGCTGGTGACTCTGAGGCGTAAACTGTCACATTGAATTAATGTTCCACGCCTTCCCAGTCTCACGATGACGTTATCCTCCAGTGGAATTGCGGTGGGTTTTTCCACCACCTGGCTGAGCTATGGCAACTGTTAACCTTTACACCTGCTATCTGCAGTGCCCTCCAGGTAACCTGGTTCCCAGCAATGCAGACCCCTGCCCTCCGCAGCTATAAGGGATATTACACGAACCGTAGCGACTATAATTGAGTGTCATGTGGAGTTCGTGATTATGTCCTAAACTTGGTCTGTAGTGAACATGTGCCCCTTCAAACCCCTCTTGAAGCTGTGGCTGTCAGAATAAGGGAGACACAGGAAGTAACTGTCTGCAATGTATATCTTCCTCCGGATGGTGCAGTACCCCTGAATGTATTAGCTGCAATGATCCAGCAACTTCCTAAACCTTTCCTACTTCTGGGAGATTTTAATGCCCATAACCCCTTGTGGGGTGGTACCATGCTTACTGGCCAAGACAGAGATGTCAAAACTTTACTGTTGCAATTCGACCTCTGCTTCTTAAGTACTGGGGCTGCCACACATTTCAGTGTGGCTCATAGTAGTTACTCAGCCACTGATATTTCCATTTGCAGCCAAGGACTTCTCCCATCTATACACAGGAGCGCACATGACTACCTGTGTGGTAGTGACCACTTCCCCATCTTCCTGACACTGCCCCAGTGTCAGGCACACAGACACCTGCCCAGATTGGCTTTTAACAAGGCGGACTGTATAACTCTCACCTCTGCTGTTATCGCTGAATCTCCCCCACACGGTAACATCGATGTGATGGTTAAGCAGGTGACTAGCACAATTGTTTCTGTGGCGGGAAACCCGATACCTTGCTCTTTAGGGTGCATGAGGCATAAGGCAGTCCCTTGGTGGTAGCCGAAAGTTGCTGAAGCACTTAAGGAGCGTCGACTTGCTCTACAGCGGCACCCTTCCCTGGAGCACCTCATAGCCTTTAAACGGCTCCATGTCCGTATTCGCTACCTTATCAAACAACGGAAGGAGGAGTGTTGGGAGAGATAAGTTTCTACCATTGGGTGCCACATGTCACCTTCCCAAGCCTGGGCAAAGATCAAACATCTTTTTGGGTACTAGGCCCCAACAGCTGTCCCCGGTGTTACCATAAATGGCCAGTTATGTACTGACGCAAACGTGATTGCCGAACACTTTCTCGAGCCTCTGCATCGGAGAATTACCCTCCAGCCTTTTGCACACTCAAATGGCGGCCGAAAGGGAATGTCCTCTCATTCACTGTACGCTACTGTGAATCCTACAATGCCCCATTTACAGAGTGGGAGCTCTCGGTGCCCTTGCACATTACCCTGACACAGGTCCTGGGCCTGATCACATCCAAAGCCAGATGACTACAAGCAACATCTTCTCGTCGTCTTCAACTGGATCTGGTGCGATGGCATCTTTCCATCGCAATGGTGGAAGAAAACCAACATCCGGTGCTCACAGACGGTAACCCGCTTGATGTGGATAGCTATCGGCACATCAGCCTCACCAACGTTCTTTGTAAGGTGCTGGAATGTATGGTATGTTGGCGGTTGGGTAGGGTCCTGGAGTCGCGTGGCTTGCTGGCTCCATGTCAGGGCAGCTTCCACCAGGGTCGCTCTACCACTGATAAATTTGTGTCCATCAAGTCTGCCATCCGAACGCCCTTTACCAGATGGCAACACCTGATTTCCGTCTTTCTTGACTTACATAAAACATACTACACGGCTTGGTGACATCATTTCCTTGCCACATTGTATGAGTGGAGTCTCTAGGGACCAGTCCTGATTTTTATCAAAAACTTCCTGGCGCTCTGTACATTCCGTGTCCAAGCTGGTGACTCCCATAGTTCCATCCATATACAGGAGAATGGAGTTCCGAATGGCTCTGTGTTGAGTGTGTGTCTATTTTTAGTGGCCATTAATGGTTAGCTGTCAGGCTGCCAGTCTCACTTTCTGTGTATGCTGATGACTTCTGCATTTCGTATTGCTGCTCCAGTACTGTTGTTGCTGAGCGGCACCTCCGGGGAGCCATCCACAAGGCGCAGTCATGGGCTCCAGCCCACGGCTTCCAGTTTTCAGCCGCAAAGTCGTGTGTTATGCACTTCTGTCATCATCGTACTGTTCATCTGCAACCCACACTTTACCTTAATGACGATCCACTCACTGTAGTGGAGACATATCAATTCCTAGGACTGGTTTTCAACACTCGATTGACCTCATCTTCGTCAGGTTAAGCAGAACTGCTGGCAGCACTTCAGTGCCCTCCGTTGCCTGAGCAACACCAATTGGTGTGCAGATAGGTCTACGCTGCTGCAGCTCTACAGAGCCCTTGTCCAATCCCGAATTCCTTATGGGAGTGTTATTTATGGTTCGGCAGCACCTTCAGCATTGCATTTACTCGACCCTGTGCACCACTGTGGGGTTCGATTAGCGACAGGAGCTTTTAGGAAGCGTCTGGTGACCAGCCTACTGGTGGAGGCTGGTGTCCCTCCACTGCTTGCCAGTTACGCAGCACACATTCATAGTTCCCCTGAGCACCCAAATTACCGTCTCCTTTCCCGCTTGCGGCAGTCCATCTGCCTCATCGGTGGCCCAAATCAGGGCAAACATTTGTGATTCGTGAGTGGTCCCGTCTCTCCGAACTGGAGTCCTTCCCTTTACCACCTCTACTTGCGGTCCATTCACGTACGCCTCCATGGTGTACGCCTCAGTCGCAGCTTCTTCTGGACCTTTTGCATAACCCTAAGGGTTCCGTTAACCCCGCTGCTCTCCGCTGTCACTTCCTCTTGATTCTTGATGTGTTCCGGGTTTCTGAAGTGGTTTACACCGACCGTTCAATGGCTGATGGTCACATAGGCTTTGCATATGTTGATGGAGGACATATTGAGCAGCACTCCTTGCCAGTTGGGTGCAGCAGTTTTCACTGCAGAACTGGCAGCCATATCTCGTGCTGTTGAGTACATCTGCTCACGCTCTGGCGAGTCATTTCTCCTGTGTACTGACTCATTGAGCAGCCTACAAGCTATCGACCAGTGCTACCCTCGCCACCCTCTGGTAACGTCCATTCAGGAGTCCATCTGTGTTCTGGAACAGTCCCGCTATTCTGTGGTGTTTGTGTGGACCCCAGGACACATCGGAATCCCTGGCAACAAACTTGCCGACAGGCTGGTCAAACGGGTGATGCGGAAACTGCTTCTGGAGATAGGCATCTCCAAAGCTGACCTGCGTTCTGTCTTACACCGCAGGGTTTTCCGGCTTTGGGAGACGGAATGGCATAATAGCACGCACAACAAACTACGTGTCATTAAGGAGACTATGTGTGGAAGTCTTCCATGCAGGCCTCTCGCAGGGAATCAGTTGTCCTCTGCCGGCTCCGCATTGGCCATACCTGGCTAACGCATGGTTACCTTGTCTGGTGCGAGGACCCACCTCAGTGTCGCTGTGGTTCCCAAATGACAGTCGTCCATCTCTTGCTGGACTGCCCACTTTTAGCCACTCTGTGGCAGACTTACAACTGTCCCAGCACCCTGCCTTTGGTGTTGGGCGACAATGCCTCCACAGCAGCTTTAGTTTTACGTTTTATCCATGAGTGTGGGTTTTATACTACTATGTACGTTTTAGCGCATGTCCTTTGTCCCTCTGTGTCCTCCACCCTAGTGCTTTTAGGGTGGAGGTTTTAAAGTGTTGCAGAGTGGTGGCTTTCCTTTTTTATTCTCGTGGTTGACCAGCCACTGTAATCTGATTTCATGTTTTACTCTCTTCTGTTTCTCTGTTGTTTTCTTGTCCTCTTTTGTTTATTTCAGTATTTGTTGCCTTCCCTTCATTCTTACGGCTTTTCCTTTCTTTCCATTTCGTGTTATATGTTTTGTCCGTTTTACTCTCACACTTGTGGCATTGTTTTTATTAGAAACAAGGGACCAATGACCTCGTAGTTTGGCCCCTTTTCCCCGCCTTTAAACCAACCAACCATTCCGTTTCCTTTCGGCGATGTCACCTCTTTGATCTTTCTTTTCTCTCGATAATCCTCCAAGCTGCTTCTTGTGCAATTCACCTGTAATGTCTTTTGGTATGCAGTGTTCTTTATTTAATCACTCTTATAATTGTCAAACCATTCGGGCCTTATTGATTTTCCCTCCATTCCTAGTGTTTCCTTAGCTGAAATGTTTATAGTCAGCCATTTTTGTTTCGTGTCATTACTGTCTTGTGTTGTTCCTTGTTCTAGGGCCTGAGAAACGCTGACAGTATGATTTGCAAGTGCTGTGATATTGTACCTTTCTTACCTAGTAGGTCTTTCTTTCTGAGCATTTGATATCCTAGCTCTTATCTTGGCCATTTCAAGAAAATGATCTGAATCCACTTTAGGGCCACAAAAGATTCGAACATCCAATAAATTGGATATATGCCTATGATCAATTTGATTAATGGTTCCACCATAAGGTGTCTTCCATGTGCCCTTATGTATCTCCTTATGGGGAAACCTGGTAAATCCCACTATCATATTCCAGGAGGCTGTAAAGAGGATCAGTCTCATTCCATTATCATTAGTGGTTCCATGTTTACTGTGGGGCTCCAATTACAGTCTGGAACATGTCTTCTCTTCCAAGTTGTGCATTAAAATCACCCAGCTCAATCTTGATGTTGCTCACATAATACTGGTTACAAAAACCTGGTGGAAACCTGAAATTGATAGCAGTGAGATTTTTGCAGATAATATAAATGTGTATCAAAAGGATAGGCAAATTTGAAATGGAGGTGGTATATATATTGCTGTAGAGAAGAAATTAAACTCCACAGAGATAGAAATTGAAGCTGTATGTAAGATTATTTTTGGGTAAGGCATGGGTATCAGAGATAGGAATAAAACCATAATTTGATCCTTCTATTGCCTACCAGACTCGTCACTTGACGTAACCGAAAACCTCATTTTGCTGTTACACAAGTTCCCCAGTCATGCTGTAATGATTGGTGGAGATGTTAATTGTTGAACAATCAACTGGAAAAATTAAAGTTTCGTTAGTAGTGGGGGTGATGAGAAACATTACTAAATGTCTTCTCTGAAAAATACGTAGAACAGATTGTTTGGAACCCCACTCATGATGGAAGTATATTGGATCTAACACACAGTAGGGTCGTATATCAATGAGGAGCTTGAAACCTTGAACACGGGGAAGGTGCATGTAGAGGAACTATGGCTCACGTTCAAAAGAATAGTTGACCATCCACCAAATAAATATTTATGCAATAGAACAGTTAATAATGGGAGGAACCTTCCTTGGTACACACTGTAAATAATGGCATTATTTGTCTATAGATAGAGAGATACTGAATGAAACGTGTTTGGCTGTCAAGAGAGCAATGCGTAAAGCCTTCAGTGACTGCAGTAGTAGAGTAGTGTCAAATGATCTTTCACAAAACCCAAAGAAATTCTGGTTATATAAAAGGCTGTTAGGGCACCAATGTTAGTCTAGTCCCTAGTGAATGAAATGGGAATTGAAATTGAAGATAGCAAAGTAAAAGCTTAAATGTTTAACTTTTTTTTCAAATGTTCCTTTACAAAGGAAAACTCAGATGAATTTAGTGTTAGTTATGTTGAAAAATAGCTGAAATCATAAAAATAGAACAAATCCCCAGGGCCCTGTCTTTAGCGACTTCTTGGATGACTGTGTTGTACAGTGTTATTCATAAGACTGCCAGAAAATTAAGATACTTACGGAAAAATGGCATGCTGTGCCATCTCACCAAATTTAAATTCATAATATTTGCGGCAGAGTTAGACCCTCTTATAACTATAATATATTGTGAATCCCTCAAACAAAAAAATATGCCCATGTTTGGAAGAAAGCACAGGTTACACCCGTCAATAGGAAGTGCAGTAGAAGTGATGCACAAAACTACTGTCCAACATACTTGACAAAATTTGTTGTAGAATTTTAGAATATGTTCTGAACTCAAACATAATGAGGTATCTTGAACAAAATGACCTCCTTGGTGCTGGCAAGCATGTATTCTAATAACATAGAGCACATGTAACCCAACACTTTATGTTTATCACATGATGTACTGAAAGCTTCAGATTAAGGCAGTCAGGTAGATGCAGTATTTCTTGATTTCTGAAAAGCATTTGGCTGAGTACTACACCTACATTTATTGCCAAAAGTACGTTCATATGGGCTATAAAGCGAAATTTGTGACTGGATTGAGGACTAATATTTGTGGTAAATGCTGTCCCACACTGTGCAGTAGCTTTTGGAGTATGTATTTCTATGGTTTTTTTGTGTAAAATGTGATTAATTTGTCAGTTTAATTTGCTTCTTGCCAAGTCCCTTTCCTATTTGGTTCTCTGGGGTTTGTATTGTTTTACTTAGTCGGACTTCCTATTCTGTAGGTATTCATTGCCTCTTTCTATTTCTAGATTTAGCCTTCTTCAAAGTATGAGAGAGGCTACTTCCCTGACGGCTTTTCAATAGCTATTTGGAAAAAACTCAACACTAGTTTTTAATTACTGTTGAATAACATACTGACTTGTTTCACATTAACCGTATAAACACATATCTTCATATGTATAGCATAAAATTACTCTCGATATCAATGTCCAACACTGCCTCTACATAGAACAAATCAATCTGCCCGAATTTAAGTTTCCATTTATCATTTTTGGAGTCTCATTTGCATTATTAAAATTACATACCTTCTTACGGCTTCTGCACCTCTTCAAAGTAGGTTGGTGATCCTCCAAACTTACATATTTGCACTCGAGCAGGTACATCCCCCTGACAAAATTGCTGGTTCCATCATGACATGATGTCCCACATCCAAATAAAATAACATACCTGCACAATACCTGCTTTATCACCTATGATAACTTTTTATGTAGTTTTCGTTCATGGATATTGTTGTGTGTAAGAAGACATTGGGATATACATACATCCTCTGGAAGTGTTAAGAAAATGTTCTTCTCTATAAATTCTGTTGACATTTGAAGTCTGTCACTTGTGCTCCCCACTAAGGAATTGTTCTCGGGGTTTTATCTAAGTTCTGCATTAAAATTTCAGATTAAGATGTTGTAACAGGATTATCTATCATTTACTGGCTTTGCGTAACTCTTTGTGGAGGTTTTCAATCTCTTCATTATAATTCAGTATAATAGGAAACGGTTGGTGTCTAAACTTTCTTTCCATGGATTATCTTTTATTCATTTCTGAAACCAGTTTTAGTATTTCATCAGCTGTTCTTTCAATATCGGCGTACCCCTTGCTTAGTTTCAATGTAGTAAGCATATTTCCTCATTTTAATTATTTAAAAAAATGTAATTTATTTGAACTTAAATTCTAGGCCCACTCCCGCTTTTCAAATTCCAGTAACCTGTTCTCAGATTCTAATGTTCTTTGAAGTGGTGATCCCAAATAAAAACTAGTGTAAGCCCATGTTTAGACGCCATTTGTTGTAGAATATTATAATTTATTCTGAGCTCAAACATAATAATGTATCTCCAACAGAAATCTTTGCCAACCAGCAGATTCCGAAAACAACATAATGTGAAACCCAACTTGCACTTTCCACATATGAAATACTGAAAGCCATGGATCAAGACAGTCGTGCAGTATTTCTTGATTTCCAAAAAGCATTTGTCTCAGTTCCACAACTATGCTTTAAAAAGTATGGTCGTAAAGGATATCTGGCAAAGTTTGAGACTGAGTTGACAATGTTTGTTTTAGTAGTGAGGACACGGCAAGTTATGGTAAGTGTTGGGACCCTTGCTGTCCATGTTGTATAGACATTGAGGATAATGTAACAGTAATCTCAGACTTTTTGCCAGTAATGCTGTTATCTGTAATGAAGTATAGTCTGAAAGAAGTTGCACAAATATTGTCCAGCCTTGATTACATTTTGAAGTGGTGCAGGGATTGCCAACGTGCATTAAATGTTCAGGAAAGTAAAATTGTACACTTAACAAAACAAAAAAGCCGTAGTATCCCATGACTATAACATCAATGAGTCAAAGTTGAAAACAGTAAACTTTTACAAATGTTTGGTTGTAATACATGGTACTGTCACATAGCCTCAGTTTTGGGTAAGGCAGGTAGCAGACTCAGGTTGTTGGTAGAGTAGTAGAGAAATATGTTCAGTCTACATGGTTAATGCTTACAAATCACTTGTGTTGACCATCCTAGAGCATTGCTAAAGTGTGTAGGAGCCATACCAAATAAGATTAATTGGGGCTGTTGAAGGTATACAGAGAAGGGCATGACAAATGGTTACAGGTTTGTTTGACTTGTGGGAGTGTGCCATAGATGTTGAAAGAACTAAACTGGTGCTTTGGAAGATGGTGTAAATTGTCCAGAAAAGTCTATTTTACACAGTTCAAAGAGCCAGCTTTATATGAGGAGTCGATGAATACCCGCTACATGTCACTCTTGTAGGGATTGTGAGGACAAGATTAAATTAATTACAGTGTGCACAGAGGAATTTAAACAATTATTCTTCTTGTGCTCCATACGTAAATCGAATGGGAGAAAGGGAGGAGGGGGGGGGGGGGGGGGGGGAAAGAGTCCTAATAACTGATACAGTGAGAAGTACCTCTCTACCATGCACTGCAGTGGTTTGGGGATATGCATGTACATCCAGATGTTTTTAAGGTAACATTACCTTCTTAGCCAAACTTAGTGTGATATGGACACACAAGTAATGGGATATATCCTGTGGCTGAATTGTTGGATTTCCCAGTGCATTGCTCACACCATTGTTTCATCTGGGTCTGAATACTGATGCTCTATGTCCTCTGACAACCTGGTTAGTTGACATATGCATTATGTGCCTGCAGAGACTTCAGGTCTCCTATAAATAATCATAATTTGGTAAATAGAAAGATTCTCCTGGTGTCACTTATAATGCTTTCCATCTAGAGGGCTATATAGACTTTGGTTTGTCACACTGTTTGAAGTGTGGGTTCGTGAGAGCAGCCCATTCTCAGTGTACTCTAAAGTTATCAGTCAAGGCTTACCTTGGCAGTGAAAATGTCTGGATTTGACATACTTTCTAGCCTGGTTGGTTCTCATGATCAACACTAAAGTGTAATAGTGAACTGTTATTTAAAGTGCCACTGCTCCCAGTCTACCACACTTCAGAATTACTTCTTACTTCCTGAGTAAGGAAAAAGATCTTAACTTTTGCTAAGCAAGAGTGTTGCTCCTGCCACAACCATGGTTAGTCAGCAGTTTGAACTCAACACCAGTTAAGCCATGTCAATATATTTCCATGTGTAGAAAGTTCTGCCAGTTACAAATTTTTAACTGCATTATAGACGTCCAGGCTTCCCAAATCAGTATATGAAATATGTATGATCACTACTAGACACACAAACATCCCGGAGTTTTAATTCTGTCGTGTGTGTGTGTGTGTGTGGGGGGGGGGGGGGGGGCGCAAGTCATGAGATAAAATAAGATGCACCTCGGAGAAATGGTGCAGTTCTGGGAGAAGTTAATGAAACCATCCCTTTACTAGATTTCATGTATGATTATGTGCTCTGGTGTTGAATGCCAACTGATAAGATTGGCTAGCTGTCAGAGGTCAACTACGCATGGTTAAATGCAGTACCTATTGGTTGAAGGGACACTTGCTTAGCGTCTTTTGTTGGACACCTGCCTTACAGTACTATTCAATCTCAGTAATGTAGTACTTTTTTTTTACACCGTAGCAGGGAGTACTACACAAAGCATACAAAATGTAAAAATTCCATGTGCATGAAGTTTCAACACATATCTCTGAAAGGATGTGGTTAGAGAGAAAACATTCCCTCACAAATTATTTTCATTGTAACTGTATTTGTGAACTAAGCAGATTTGTCTGTTTTGGATTGAGCTGCTTGTTCAAAGCTGTTAATGCCTATGGACATGGCTCTTCAGCATTTAAAGACAAAAGTTCTGTGTAACACAGTTAATATTACTGACACAACCAACATGCTGGAGATCTATTTGAATTAAACCCTCAAGCACAAGGTCTTGTCATAAAATTATTGATATCAAGTAAGGAATGCAGAGTAAAGACTTCATCAATATGAAACATTGCAGATTGAGAGAAGCATCAGCAGCAATTTGATAAAACTGATGACCTACCCATCAATTTAACAAGACATACTTTATCAGCTTAATATATATAAAGCAGCTTTGAGGATTAAGAAAATTGTGGAAATTTGCTAAAGGACTGGTGGATTCATATTACGCCATATATATCAGCCCTTAAAAAGAAATTGCTTTCGCAAAATAGTATATAGTTCTATTAGAAGCACTGCGTTGCATTTGGGGCGAGAAGGCAACATATAATACGTTTTTTAATGAACGATTGTTTTCATCACATACAGTATCTCGTACTTATTAAATAAAAAGAGTAATTTCCCCATATTAACAAACCCATTCGTTTTTTTGCGATGCATGAGTGTATGTTTTTTGGTCTTAAAATACGATTTTATATGAAATAGAAATAACTTTAGTTCGCCAAAATGTACCAATGCAGCATGCATAATTGAAGTCTGAGCAGGCGTTACGTCAAAATTGCCAATATAAAGCCCGTGTGTTCCCTCCCATTACCGAAGAATCACGAATCCAGCAGCTATATCTGTTCTTTATCTCTCAGTGAGTAGGCCTTTCAAGTTTGAAACTACCGAACCACAGATTCGCGTATCATAACGAAAAGTTGGTAGTCTTCGGAAAGGCTAAAAGAAGTCTGAGGCGTAATTTTTCTGTAAATAATCATAAGCCTTTCATGGAACATCAGAATTAGAAAAATATGCGCCATTTTACTAATGGGCAATCATTTGGGTTTGGGGAGGTTGTCTGTGACAAACCCCGTGAAGTTGTAACCAATTTGCTCACATAAATAACGTATGAAATCCTAAAATATTTAAATTTTGTAAAAATAATTAATGTTCATACGTTTGAATCGTAGCCGTGAGCGGCATATATGTTGTTCTTGTAGTATTTTGTTGATAATCAGTTACGTAACTTAGTTTTTCCACTCCAGTTGAATCTATACGACAAAGCACGAAATGTGTGAAGTATTTATTAATCGCACTTTGACTTAGTATCATCGTTCTATCCTTACATCGCAACAAATCTGTATTTATCAGCCGTAAAATGTAACGTCTTAACTATTTCTCAGAAATCACAGTGAAATTTTACAACTTTACTCGACGCCCACAGCTAAGGTGAGTATTTATTGTGGCTTGCATTTTACTAAATAGTTCTCCATTATCAGAGTAGAAACGCCGAGAGGATCTGTGTTAGGGAGAGAGCAGGTAGGAATAGGAATACCTCCAGGCTATTTGGAAATGGAAAGGTACATGTACGTTGCCACGGCGTCGGAGGAGGCTGCTGGTGGGAAGATCAAAACCAGTTCTACGCGCTGTGTTGCCGGGTTTACCTCCAATAGAAAGAAAAATCGGCCTCGTATTGAAACTTTACAATTAAAACTTCTTCCTCGAATTCTTTGTAAACCAATCATTACGTACTCTCGAACAGGACTGAAACGAAGATTTAGTACATATACATTTAGTGGCTCCTGTAAGCACCAGAGTCGTGATTTGTGATTGGGAAAGATAGCACGAGAAGCGCGCCAACAAGTTCAGGTACAAGGTTCTCCCCCCCTCCACAGCCAGCACCTCTTGGCCGCTAGAGCGTTCTTCAAGGCCAGCCGCCATAGTTGTTCTGGTTTGACAGCGAGACGCTAGGAGATATGTTAGGATGCTTGTGGTAGATTATGCTTTTAGAATACCGGTATTGTTTCCGAAAAGGTGAGGCGTTGGGCTGTTTGTCAACAGGAAATAATTGTAAGTACAAAATAATAACTTGCGAAGTAGTGTGTGTCGTAGTTAACGTAGGTTCCGGGAGAATACAATGTAAGTTAATCTCGCCTTTGTGTTGAAAAGATGTGATGCTCGTTGAAGTAAAGTTATCCTGTGGTTTCAAAAACCGTGCACGTTTTTGCTTCTTTCTTTTCTGACGTAGAGGGGTCAGCTAGTGTCAGTGGCCAGCGGGTCATTACTGCGTGCCGTGCTGCGTTGCCTTGCCGGTGACGGTTGAATTCACCGAAGAGAACACGCTTACATTTTGGGGAATTCGATGCGGCAATAATCTCTTGCCATGGCATTAGCAACAACTAGCTTTCGGAGTAACCATAGAATGGCGTGGAGGTAAACTGAATTTAAACTTTTATCTTGTGCATGAATGTAAAATGTTTTCGGTGGGTAAATGTGCCCTAATATTATGTGACTATATCGTTGACACAATGTTTCGTACGAAGTGGTTTGCACATTGTGTAACAAAAAATCGTAATGATTCCTATTGTGAAAATATACTCGTATTTATATTTTAATGAGTTTAACGGTTAAAATGAGAAATACGTTAGCTTACATGTATGAGGAATTGTCTTGTGGTTTTATTGGTATGGTCTTACCATGTTCAAGCAATTATTCGGACAGATTTCGCATTACTCTTTGTGAAAGATTTTAATATTCTTAGAAAAGAAAAGATAAATAAAATCATGCGCTTTGCTGATTTCAGAATAAAACTTTCCAACTTGACTTTTCTCTTTATCAATACGAACAAAATATGTTAGCTTATACTGCAGAAGCAGATAAGCAAAAATATATTGGTTCTGTTGTAGTCTCTTTCAGCATTTTCTTTTGATATTTTTAAATCATTAAAAAGGAACAGGTAACAGTGTTTTTGACATCACCGAAATATTCATATGGCCCATGATGGGTGTAGGTCTTGTGTACATATATTGGAATTGTGACTAGATCCACACTCATCAAGGGATGTATGACTGCCAGCTGAAAAATATACCGTACCCCAGCGGTTGCAAGTAATATATATAGGCAGCCAGAAAAAAATATTATTTTGACAATTGTATCATTGTAAGATTTTGTTTATCCTAGATGTGATAAGCAAGTAATGTCTTTTAAATCAGCTTTTGCTCCTAGGTTACATACTTTGTTCGTATAAGTGCTAGTGCCATAAGTTTTATGTTTTGGATTTTGTTATGACCTTACCTAACTTGTGTAAATTGTTCACAACTAAGTCTGTACTGTTTTTGTGTGACATTTTCTGATTCACGAATTTTCTTGCGGTGGTTTGTATTGTGAATTTTGCATGTATGTGTTAATATGCAGTGGATTGTAATTTGCCAATTGGATTTTTTTATTAATGTTACTGCCATGGAATTAACTGGAGTATTGCACAAGTACTTCTAACATTCTGTTCCAAATGACATGAATATATGCGTGCAACTTTACATATTTAACTTGTTTGTTTTCAGATATTTAATACAATGTGAAATAACTGCTTTTCTTATTACTTAAGTGGTTCAGGGATAGAATTGCTATCCATGGAGGTGTTCTTTGACAATTGCATGTTAATAGAAATAATTTGTTTTTTGTGTATGTTATTATTGTAATGTGAATAAAGTTTTTGTTGGTGGGATACACAACTTTATGGTGCAGAATTCAGTTACAGTCTAATAATCACATCAGTTTGTGATATTTGTTATTTTTGCAGTTTTATAGAATTTTCTATGCATGATATGCCAGAAACTACTTACTAAGAAACTGCAGACATTTTCTTGCTTTCCTCCTCTTGAAATGGGGGCACTGAGAGAAGGGGCAAAGGTATCTCTAAAGAAGTTTGTACTGTTGAATATATGCAAATGATATTGCAATAGCTGTACTTGACAATGAGTCTTATCCACCAGCTTGTAATCCAAAAGTAGTGTTATTTTGATATTCTCAATTAACCCTGGAACAGTAAGCGCTTCATGTCTTGTAATTTATTTTGTGTTCGCAGCTTTTCACTTCTGAAGAACTCCAGAAAAGTAGCCTACAAGTGTTTTACTGTAGTTGACAGTAATTGTCTGCTCTGCTTGTTATTTCATTTACCCAGTTGATCATAATTCATTTTCTAAATTACATAAACAGGAGTACATGCTCTATTTTATAATTTTGTCTGTATTGTAAATTGTGTGTATAAACTGTTCTGAAGAATTGCCTTGTAAATCTGATGGAGCCGTGATCATCAAAGTTTCATTGGCTGCTGACTGGTTCAATAAAGTATCTTGGCCGGTCTCAAATTTCTTAATACTTGGAATTCGAAATAAAGCGTGTGCTTGTTTTAATAATTTGGTCATGGTTACAGGATGTGTTCTGTCAATTAAGGATAGGCTGAAGGTGACAGATAATTGTTTCTGGTCAGTGGCAACCACTGTCAATGATCGGAACTATTCTTAGTAGCATTTTATTATTCTTTACCATAAGACATTAGCTTTGAATATCCAGTTTTTTTTTTTAAGAAAAAGTTTTTATCTCCATGTGCCACTTCTGTTAAGTGGGAACAAATCGTGGTCTTCTTTTGTATGCAGTTTCCCATGTGGGGCAGGGATTGCTTAAATCTCCACCCAGCAACTTTAAATTGGGAGTGTCAAGCTATGTTTGTGTGTTACTAATCTGTATACTCATCACCCTCCCCACATTCCTACGTAGAGTGACAGTGTCTGGACTTAGTTGTATATGTGTTTCTCAGGATAGTTATATCAGAGTATAATGTGTCAAATCTACAGTTGTTGCAGTAAAGGGTCAATAGAAACCTGAAGTGGGACATAAAAGGCGCAAGAGAAGAGCAGAAGGGAAAAATATTCGTTACATTTTCTGTGTGCTAGGCTTGCATAATACCAGTTTGCTGAAGTTACTGGTTAATTTGAGTATGGTATATAAAATGGCAGTAGCAATTAGCTTTTTACTATATTTGTTCTGTAACTGAATTCTGCACAGGTGGTGTTAGTTAAAGGAAAGTATCTTTAATTGGTGTAGTTGCTGTGTACAAGCAGTGTGTCTAAGCATTCCAGGAGTGTGCGCACAATGTGAAATATAAAAATGCCAGTGGCTTTTGGCGGGTCTAGGTCTAGGTGACGTTGTGTTTGAACGTGACTAGATCCATACTCGTCTATAACTACTGGTACAGACACTTTTCATTTGGTACTCCTGGCTTTTAGGAAGGTCTGAAAAATGAAATCAAATTTTTTCTTACAAGTGTAAAATAAGTTTTGAGACACTTTGAAGGTAAGTACTAATTTTTTACAAATTCATTAGGCTGTTACTTGAGTACCTTAATTTAGAAACTTGGAAATTTGAAAAATTTACATTTTGAAATTTTCCTCCACAATTTGTAAATAACTTTTATGGATGCCCATCTTGGTTAAGAGTTTCATTTTTAATTTTTGTATTGTATATTTCAATAAATGGTCTGGTCATCAAAATATTGTTCATAAAAATATAATTGTTAGGACAGAAAGGTGATGCAGTGGTTAGCACATACACTAATTTGTGAGAACCATGGTTCAAATCCACATCTAGCCATGCAGATGTTGGTTTTTTGTGATTTCCCTTAATTGCTCTCAACAAATGCCAGAATGGTTCCTTCCAAAGGGAGTGGCAGATTTTCTTCTCCATTCTTGAAACTTTTAAAGAGTTCATGCTGCATCTTTATATGTAATACGATACTTGTGTAATACTATATATTTGTACTAAGACTTCTACGGATTCAAAACTAGCTAGCAAATGTGTTGGGATGCTATTGTAGTCTCTTGCCAGTGAAATGCTAAGTGTCATAGCACTGAAGTAGTCTGTGGTAACCATTTTGAAATTACATGAAACATTTTTTGATTTGTTTCCACTTGTTTCATGCCATGCTTAAAGGAAAGTAGGAGTGCCACCTACAGGGTGTATACTTTCTGGGGAAAATGCAGGAATTTTTCATTGTTTTAGTTGTCAGTTAATTTTTTTTAATTTTGAGTGATTAGAACTGACAATCTACCAAAGAATTTTGCGTTAGCCCACTACTTTAGAATAATACTGAAGCAAAGAAACTTAAACGAGAGAATAACACAAAAGGACTGGTTATGATGCGTCATTCTCATGAGCCTTGTTTTGAAGACCATGCAATACAAAAAAAACTGCTCTCAATGAGCATGACGTCACAACTGCTTACATTTCTAACAGGTCGCAAGAAAATATTGCGAATGGTGGTTTGAGAAGTGTTACTTAAAGCTAAATTTCCTCTTACTCAATATGAATTATGTTACGTGTGAGAATGTGTGACGAATTTCTTAGGTCGCACAGCATTACACACTCATTCGAAACTTAACACCGAGAACCAACCTCTTAAAAAACTTTCGGGGCCAAAGGACCAGCTATTTACGCCATTACGTAATATTTATTGGCACGTTGTGTATGTTTGATACATCATAAAGGGTAACACACACTAAAAAATCCTTTAATTCTTTCAGATTACAAATTATGTTATGATGGTAAAAGTATAATTACCCTTCACAAAAAATCCTATGTGAGTTCTTGAGCAATTTCACACATGATCGGCTTTTCTGTTATGGAAAAATGCTTGATGGAACATGTATTCAGCCAGGTAATCCACAAACTGTTTGATGCACAGGTGAATTTTATAATCATGCTTGTCAGATATATTCAGCTGCTGCAATTTAAACTGTGCTGTAAGGATTTTGCCTAACCACGTCTTTTGGAGGGGGGGGAGAAACAGCAAAAACTTTTTGGCAACTAATATTACATATGGAAGCTTAGCTTTTGTTGCAGCTGTACAGTATGTATATTTCCTTAAACCATTAACTTTTCTTATTTGTGCAATTGTGCTACTTAGCAGTTATGTTGCTATTGTCTAACATCACGTGACTTGTGCTCTGAATACCTGCTGTCAGTGGCTAGTGAGATCACGTGACATGAGCTGTAATTGGGTGACAAAAGCACATTGCAATCTCGATTTAAGTGCTTCATAAGCTGCCGTGCTGTATTTGGTGGTATTTGTATTTATACGTACGTAATATGAAAATATGCAGTGTAAATGTTGTCATCCATCAAAGATCTTTACAAAGTGTCGGAAACTTCTGCCCTGGTGAATAAACGGATACCTTTTACAGCTCTGAGGGAAAGTATGATGTCACTTAAAATACACTTTCACTGCGGAAAAGTGGAATTTCACTAGAGAAGAAGTGTTTTTTCGACCGAGAAAAAGTTTTTAACTGGGAAAAATCTGGGAATTTTTTTGCCTTATCTGCGTATACACCCTGTACCTAGTTGAGGTTGAGTGACTGTGCAGTGAGAGGAAGTTACACTGCCCCTCTCATTACAATCTTTACTGGGCTGCCCTTTTCCCCCCAATACCTGTAATTAAACCTCAAAAGTTAACTAGTAGTAAATACACATGAATTTTCTGCAGCAAAGCAATTTTGCAGTATTCAGTAAGCATTGAGGTTAAGCTTAAGTAATTTTCCCATTTGTGTGATCATATAAGAGAACTGACATCTGGTTTCAGAGAAAAGAGGATGTTCCTAAGGAAAATACTCCAGATGGCAGTGCAGTGAAGAAACTAGTATCACAAGGGCGTAGTCCAAGAGCAGTCTTCTCTCCAGCAAGTTTTTCTCCCAAAGTGTAAGCGTTTTCACTTTTTATATGCTAAGATGTATTACAAATTATGAATGCTGTAAATTGGACGGACACACACACACACACACACACACACACACACAGTGTGTAACATATATATTAGTTGTTGTACTGCAATGACATGGATAACTGTAACAATGTTGTTCTAGTGCAACTCCATCTACGAAGTATGAGTCCCGAACTAATTCTGGTGACATTGTCTTAGAGCATGGGAACTGTGAAGGTGCCTTGTGGTCAGCTCGAACTAAATTTACACCAATAGTTACCCATGATGAAGTAAAACACCAGAGGTTTCGTTTTATGTTTGAACGTCTTCAGGAGAAAGCGGAAATTTTGGGTGATGTGATTCACGAATTGGGTCAAGAATTACTTCAGCAGAACAATCTTTCTGAACCCACAAACCCAACTGTAAGGCATGCGGTTAGTATTTTATGTTGTTCTACAGAGATTGAAACTGAAAAAAATCTTGTTTCTGCACAGTATTTATGAAAGTTAAATCAGTAAACTGTGAATTATTGTGCTTTGTATTGTTTATTTTAGGAACTATTTGTAGCTGCTGGGAGAGTTTGTTGTGATGCTAATGGCAGACTAAACCCAAGTTCTGTACTTTTGGAGAGTGAACAGAGTTTTGGTTGTGGAAAATCTGTTGCTCTCGACCTTAGCCAGCTTGAAACCTATTCGCTGTTTCCAGGACAAATAATTGCCATAGAAGGTGTTAATCTTGATGGAAAGAAAGTGATCGTTAAAAAACTGTACACAGACATAAAACCTGTTCTTGCAGACTCTCTCCCAACATTCAGCAATGATGATGGTAAGACCTTACAACAAATTTTTATATGCATAGTACTCAATGAAAGAAAGTATTTTTTATTGTTTAAAATCTTTCATCAATATTTGTAGTACCCTAGCTATCCATTTAATAGCTAAATTCCAGCACCATAATACAATGAAATGACTTGTGGGTTAAATTGGGGTCTTATTTGTGAATTGCTGCACTTTTGATATGCTTTGTGGCCATTATTATTTATAGTTCTTTATAGAAGGCAAAGGCAGCTTTCTTTATACAGTCGAAGTTTTTGCCAGGTTTCCTGTGCCTTTTATATCAATATGATTTAAATTTCGGACACTACTCTTGTTTCTTGCTCCAGAGGTTAAAGTGAAAAAAGTTTCTCTAGTGAGAGATGAGTGTTTAAATACGTGGCCCACTGCATGGTGTATGGTGAAGGGGCACTGCACTGCTGACATCCCATTCAACTATCCCTTCATTAAAGTGTGTGTGTGTGTGTGTGTGTGTGTGTGTGTGTGTGTGTGTGTGTGTGTGCGCGCGCGCGCCTTTACTGAAATAAAGATTTTGCCATTCATAAATATTCTAATTGGTGTTGGACCCTCTTGGTTAATTGGGGGAGAGGGGGCAGAATTTTTAAAGCTCATGTTCATGATGTCTACATTTTCATGAGTCGGTTTAAAGATGGAGGTAAGAGAACAAGGAACTACAAGAGGAAAGGAAAAGGACATTTATTTAAGGAAGTGTAAAGCTTAGTCAGCAGAAATCTTTGTAAAACACTAATGACATGTTTCATTCAAGGCACACATCAGTAATTCATTTGCACTGTATATTCAGTAAATATATTCCTGTAGTATCTGTGTTTTATTCAGTTTACTCTCCCTGAATTTACACGATGGAGACAGAAGCTATGACGCTTGAGTGAATTCATTGAATAATTTTTGTTCAAGGAAAGGTAAATTGGGCCTTAGGAAAAAATTCTCGTTTTTGTTCTTGACTGAGTCAAGAGGCATTCATCTGATAGTGGGTATCAGATTTTTGAAGTTAAAACTTAAGTATTTCATACAGTATCTTCTGAATGGTCAGTAATGTTAGTGTGAGTTAATAATGAATTGTGCACCATTCAGTTACAGGAATAGAAATAGTAACACAGTGAAACATTTCTTCTAATAAGTTTCCTGCCATTAAGTATAGTTATATTGTAACATGGGGAACAAGGAATTGTGAATTTGCTAATGGCAGGAAGAGTGTTGGGGGGGGGGGGGGGGGGTAGAAATTGTAGAGGCAGACCAAGGCTTGAATACAGTAAGCAGGTTCACATGGATGTAGGCTGCAAGAGTTATGTGGAGATGAAGAGGCTTGCACAGGATAGACTCCTATCATGGTGAGCTGCATCAAACCGGTATTTATTGTAATGAGCGCAACATAAAGATACTGGAATATGTTTCACTATTGTTAAATTTCATAGAGAATTATTATTGACACTGTAGTTCAGAATACCAATTAGCATTGAAATATCTTCTGAGTATTTGAACTGTTCTCTCCCAGGAGTTTTGAAACGGAGTGTATACGCTCCAGGAAGAACCTGGGAATTTTTTCATCCTGGAGAAAACCAGGGAATTCTGGGAACTTTTCGTTGTTTTAGTTTTCAGTTACGTTTTGATTGGTAAGAACTGATACTCCAACAAAGAATTTTCCTTGTGCCCGGTACTGCAAGTTATTTGTCAATTTGATAAAAAAAAATTGGCTTTAATTAATCTTTTCCACGGGCACTGCATTTGTTTGAAACACTAACTGGCCTAGTGACAAATGTTTGCAGAATTTCAAGTGCTCCTTATCATTTGGGACGTATAGCATTATGCCATAATAAAGAACTAATCCTGAGATAATACAGTATTGGTACTCCAAGAATGTTTGCATCCCAAAAATCACACTGATAGGTTTAATATGAGCTTGGGGCCTATGTCTTTGTGAATCTGGACATACAAATGTGCTCTTTGAGTCGAATTATGAGTTTTATTATGGTTTACGAAATTCTGGTGCTCTCGGAGTATCCTCTGATGTCCTGTTTCGTTTATGATGTAATGTGAAGTCTCTTAATACTATATAGGTATGAACTTAAGGGCTACCTACGTCGTCATAGCTGTGCAGGTGCAGTAATGCCGTTTCCTGGCGCTCTCTGGCAACTGCTAAATCGAATTTTGATGGGTTGCGGGAAAATACTGCAATTGTTGGTTTGAAAAGTGTTACTTTTGAAGTACATTTCATTTTACACAATATGAGTTATGTTACATGTGCAAACATGCTTTTAATTTCTTAAATCGCAGAGCATTTCGTTCTCATTTATAGCTTAACACTTCGAGAAGATTTTCGAAAAGACAACCAGACATTTATGTCATTTACTAGTACATTTGTGTGATGTATCGAAGTGTAACACACGAAAAAAAAAAAAGACGGATATTGTACGTGAAAGTTAAGCTTTTCTTGTAGCTACACTAGACATAAATTTATGCCATTAACTTTTCATATTTGTATGTTGTGTTCTATGCGCTGAATCACTTCATTTACATGCGATACATCTTCTGAAAGACAAAAATAGAATTTTGGAAACCATTTTTTGCTGTTGCGTTTATGTGTTAATGTCTGAAGCGGATTGCTTGCACAGTTGATGAAGGCACCTGGAAAACAGGAGATGTGGTTTATGATTTAGTCAACACAGTTGCTATTTATCTTAAATTAGATGAGGTATAAACCGCTTCACTCTAACATTTCTACTTGTCCTTCACTGTGCAAAAAGGCACTCCATCAATATTAGCCGAAATTTTTGAAAAACAAGACTAAGCCTGACAGCCCAAGCACATTGGCTGCATTTACGTGGAAGCGAAAATTAGATTGCGGGATTGGAAAACTGGCAGCCAGAAACTGATTTCCGGAATCGATTTTGAAGTGTTTACATGACCACCCAGAAGCGGTATTGGATCTGTTTACAAAATCCAGTTCTGGATGCCTCATGTGAACGCAATGAATATCTGCTACCATCAGCTTGCGAGATCATGTGACATGAGCTATGATTGGCTTAGAAAAGTGCATCGCGATCTAGATTTAAATTCTTCGGAGACTAACGTTCTGTGTTTGGTGGAATTTGATTATGTAAGTTCGTAATTCGAGAATATGCAGCATACATGTTGCTGCAAATCAAATATCTTTCGAATTCGCTTCACCTCCCCCGATCTTCGTTTCCTAAAGTGACGGGAGGTTCTACGCCAGTGTATAAAACCTTGACCATTCAAAGGATTGACGAGTTTTCCCATTCCAAGCGAAAGTATAATTTCTCACCTGGGAGGAAGTGTATTTTTTAATAGGGAAGAGTCTGGGAATTTTTTCCCTTGTCCGCGTATGAACCCTGTGAAATCAACATCAGAGCTCCGCAAATTCCAACTTTGTTTGCTCCTTCCTGTTTTTCTGCTTTTTGGGTGATATGCAGTAAACTAAATTGCCAGTAGCCTTCCATCATTTGAATCTGCTGGTTGCTCTCTAATAAATTTGTAGTATTATTACTCCCATCTGTCATTAAAATTGGACTATGAAATCCAGATCATTTTCTGATACTGACATAGTAGTACAAACAACAATAACTATGACTTACTGTGAACTGTTAAGACATCTCACATTTATAGTTGTAAAATAGGTAATGGAGGAAAAAAAGTACTACTGAAAACAATCAACAGTGTTACTATCCACTTCCATTCAGAAGTAGATAAAATCAGTAATCTCGGTGTATAATTTGTGTATTGTCTTCAGTATCTTACATGCATTCTCTCTTTCTCACAAACGTTTTTACATTTATCTAGTTGAGATTATTTTTTACTTGTGTAATCTTTTGTATCAGGACCTCTTCAAGTTGTTGTGGCAGCTGGTCCTTACACACAGACTGATACATTGATGTATCAGCCATTGGAGGACTTAGTGTCTTACATAAGAAACCATGAGCCACATGCATTGATACTAGTGGGGCCATTTGTAGACGCCAAGCATCCACATGTTGAGGAAGGAAAACTTGCAGAAACACATGATTCTCTGTTTGAGAAGATAGTTGAAGGAATTATGGAACCACTTAGAGGGTGAGGTTATGTTGCTGACAGCATGAGCTTTCAACATATTATTTATCTGACGGCATTGTTTATGTTCTAGTTGTAGTGTATCGAGAAAGGGTATAAAAAATCCCAGTAGTGAAACTTTATTTTCCTTCCAGGTCTCACACACAAGTTGTTGTTGTACCATGTTGGCGAGATGTCCATCATCACGTGATATACCCAACACCACCATTTTTACGTACAAAAAGATTAATGTATACTAACTTGCATTTTATGTCTGATCCGTGCCAGTTTTCAATCTGTGGTGTTAAGTTTGGTGTTACATCTGTAGACGTCTTGTTCCACCTTGGGAAGGAAGAGATATCTTAGTAAGTGGTGCTAGATAATATTGTAAGATATAGTAACTCTTAAGTTGGTTGAAGTTTGACTCTGTTTGGTTTTAAAATATCCACAGAACCCAAACTAGCCTCTTACCTGACTGTTTTGTGATACTTCAAATTTGGTTTTAGTCATGTTAAACTGAAAGTTAATTCAGTGATAAGATCAATACAAGAGTAGAAAGTATGCAAAATGTGTTGATATGTGCTGTGGCATTTGTTTGTTAGCTACACCCATGTTGTAACTGAGACAAGTGTCATTGCGAACATCAGGTTGCATAAGTAATGTACGAGTGTGGTACATAAAGTTAGTAAATTTTCAATGCATTCTTGCAGTCCTGCTCAGGGTTCAGACCGTCTTGGGCGGTTGGCTAGTCATGTTCTGTCCCAGCGGAACTTCTATCCACTTTTTCCACCTGCTGAAGAGTTAAGTGTGGATCTGGGCCACTGGGAAAAACTTTCACATCTTCCTGTTGCACCACACATTCTTATTTTGCCATCAGATTTACGTTATTTCATAAAGGTGAGTTTAATATTTCCAGTGCCTATCGGTAATTGTATGCAGTGCATAACTTGTAGAATTTAAAGTACATTTCCCACAAACAGTATTCATATCTATCTCTATCTCTCTCTCTCTCTCTCTCTCTCTCTCTCTCTCTCTCTCTCTCTCTCTCTCTCTTTCTCTCTTATCTGACTATTAAAAATTTGATTTATACATTGATTCTATTGTCAATAGTACATAGAATTGTATTGGATGTAATAAGTTTTTTCTAATTACAGTTTTTCATGGAATTGTTTCAGAACATAAAAGGTTGCTTGGTTGTTAATCCAGAGCGGCTTGCCAAAGGATTGGTTGGTGGGAGTATGGCACGTTTAGAAATAAAAGCTGCAGGACAAGGATCGCAGTTTCCTGTCAGTGTTATTGCTCAGATTTTGAAGATTTAACTGTATTAATGGACTTCCAAATTTTAAATATAATTATGTACTTCATGCTTCGAAATAATTTTAAGATAATAGGACTGAGATGAAACATGCACACAGTTGGTCCAGTGTCAAATTTCCTGCAGATTTTAAGCCTTCCTGAATCATGTGTGTCAGATATTAGAAAACTCTAGTATTGTGAAGTTTTTTATGAAAAGATGCAAGTGGAAGTAGAAATTTATGATGGTTTTCTTTCAAGCTAAAATTGGCCCTGAATGGTACCATTCAGATGTGGCACTATTTTAAAGTGCCGTTACTGTTGTTCATTTAGTTGCAGCTCAAAAGTTGGCAAAGTAGTTCGTTTACGATGAGCACTTTAAAGTTGAGGTTTTCATTTGATTATTTTTTTTTTTGTAAATGCCAAACTTAATACCAGTGCCTTGAACTGCTGTGAACGATGTGTGATTATTGATCACTTTCTGAAAAGATGTTACATTAATGTGCAGAATTAATTTTTTCTCATGAGAACTGGTCCAGGTTTCTGAAAATGTGGAATCTTAAGGTGAATGTTTTGAGACACTATAAAACATTTTGTACAAAAAAAATTTATTTCATTGCGTTTGTATGTTTTTGTACAAAACCTATAAGACATAACTTGTAATGGTACCTCACCTTTACCCTTCGGCTTGAAAACATAGTCATTAATAATAGGGTAAGCTGAAAGCTGCACACAAGTTTTTGGAGAAAAACACAAACCCATTCTTTCCTTGCTTCAAATTAAAATTTATATTTACAAGATAGATCATTTCCTAAAACTGTTTTTTACATAGCGCTACCATTATTCAGACTTTTGTCATAGTGGGGAACCAACTTTTCTAGCCCTCATTGTAGAAAGATACTGTCAATGAAGACAGCCACTGAACAGTTTTTCATGTTGTCATTGCTGTAAAAGTGCCTTCCTGCAAAATCACATTCAAAAGTTCGAGAATGTGGGGTTGTCAGAATGTGCGAGATCATGGCTGTATGGCAGGTGATCAAACTGCTGCCAACTGAACTGTTGAATAAGGTTTTGGGTGCTGCCGGTAGAATGGGAATGTGCATTATCATGAAGCAACATATGCCTTTTCTGATTATTCCACACCTTTTGAATTGTGCACCGAGGTTTTCTCGGAACACAGTGCACTGATGTTTTGTTCTTACAACATTATTTTGAATTTGTTTTTTGAGGGATTGTGAATGCCTCCTCTCCATTGACTGTCGTTTTGTTTCTGGACTACATCGCCGGTCACAATTCTGTTTTGGAATTCATTTCCCTTGTTACATTATTAGGTAAGAAATTTCAATGCACTGCAAAGGCACTTCATTTCGTGAGCTGTTGTAAGTGTTTTTGGAACCCAACAGGAACACATTTTGCAAAAATTTAAGTGATTTGTGACACTTGCAAAACAGGCTTTCAAATTTGTGGAAACTTGTCGCAAAGCATTCTTATTGTCAACTATCTGTTTTCATGAATTTTCTCATTCACTTTCTCAACCAAACCATCTTTGACAACGGATGAACATTGGTTCGGCCAGCATTGAATTGCCTCCCCCGCTTTCTCACCATTCAATCGTACATATCTAAAACTTGATGAATTTCAGCTGGATTAATATTGTTTGTGTTCAAAAATCTTATACAGAATGTATTTCAATCTGTGGTCTCAGAGATGGTGTTAAACATTTTGAATGATCCCTAACAAATGCAAACACAACACAACCTAGCTCTCTGTGTGTGTGTGTGTGTGTGTGTGTGTGTGTGTGTGTGTGTGTGTGTGTGTGTGTGTGTCAGTGGAAAGACAATGAACCAGAGGGACGAGTGTGAATATGTGGAACAGCGACAAGAGTGCTGTGATGGCGGCAGAGCAGAACAACTTTCTTGACACACTCTTAAAAGTCGTGAGGAACAGTTTTATTGGGAATTTGTTTCTAGAAAAATCATGCCAAAACAAAGTTCCATATTGCACATATACTGTAATCTGAAGAATGTGACTAGCTGATACTGTGAGATGGTTTTTGTGTGTGACCGACATAAATTTGCATAAGTGATAGGCTTTATGGTGTAGTAAGTTTTGAATATTGTATTCATTGTGAAAGATAAATATTCTGGGCTGTTATGCAGTGGTCTGATCAACATAATAGCCTGGAAAATTTTCATAATTATGGTTGTTCTTGTGTTAAAATGTTTTATCCAAGGGTCACCTTCAAGGCTTTAGCCCCTCTTTCAGAAGATTCCTCTGCAGATCGAATCTTTATATTTTTGAACATAAATCTTGAGACTGCCGCCCCTCATCGGTGTTGTGGAGCCTGTCACCATATTGTGTCAACTAAATTTCTGTGGCACTAGAGTGCAGTGCCAGTCAGTATTATATGTAGTCTGACCACTGCATAATAGTGCAGAATATTTAATTTTGATATTTTACACAAGAACAGTGCAGTGCATAGAGAACTCAAATTTTATTGCACATTCAAGGCTCTCTCTTAAATAAATGTACATTAGTCACATACAGTCACTGAGACACCCTCTCATATACCAGCTAGTCACATTCTTCAAGTAACAATATATTTGCGATATAGAACTATTTTTCGACATGACTTCTATGGAAACAAACGCCCATTAAAAATGGAAACCAGCATACGAATTCTAAAGTAAAGTGACACACTTGCAGAGTGAGTGACCATAGCCAAAAAGGGAGAAGTAGCACACTCATATGTACTCGTGGAAGCAGAATGCTAAGCACTGATCAGTGATGTTAATACCAACGTGACTTGTCTGACTGAAAATGCTGTAATGCCACACTCTTTCCTGTTTTTGCTTAAAACCTGTAGGTTGAGGTATGTAGATGTGTTTGTTTACCCATTTGGTTGCAGATTCATTGTTAGTGATGACTCTACATGTCCCTTAGCAAAATGTTTTCATATTAGTATACATACTTAGCGCACACACATGCAGTACAGTGCAGACCTAGAAATGCCTCTAGTCTGCTCTGTAAGCAGTAATGCACAGGCAAATGAAAGGTTAGTTTGTGGTTCTTCTTTACTAAGAAGCTAAAGCTTCAAATTGGCTTCTCTTTTTTTTTTTTTTTTTTAGCTGTCTTGTCAGTGGAGCAAACTTATAAGGACTTCTTATTGCACTGCCGGCATGAATAATTTTCACAAGTGTCCACTGTCAGCACCTTATTTCACAGCACTCGTTCTCTGTAAAAAGGAAATTAGAAGTTGGTAACTTCACAAATAAAACAGGATTAAGGTTTAATTCTTGCAGTAGAAACTTAATTGTTTGGGGGGATCGAACATTCAAGGGACACTGCTGATTTGGAGCCGCCAAGGAACAAACCAGCATTAAGCTGCATAGAATTTTGCGGACATTAAAGCCCATGAAAATATAAGCAGTAAAGTAGTGCAGTGCAACAGGCTGATAGCTGTCTTACACATAATTTTATATCTAAAGAGCTATGTACGTATTGCAGTGAGCTGCATGGGTTACTTGTTATAAATTCATCTAGTACAAGACACAATTGTAGTGTATGTGAGGAACATAATATTGAATCATATTATGTCCAAAAAACTAAATTTTACAGAAACAAAAGATTGACGCTTCGTAATAACCTGGGGGACATTTTTCACAAATATTAAATTATGAAGTTGTTATGTTTGGGGCTTGCTTCTAGCAACTTGAAAAACTGAAATGAATTTGCAGTTGTGTTCTTCAAATTTAAGGGAAATTTGTTTGCTTTGATTGAATAATTTGTAAAATATAAAAATAATCTATTCATAAGGTAAGTGACAAACCAGTTATTTTTATAGTAACAAAACATGGGCTTTTAAAATAAAATTTAATTCTTCACAATTAACATTGTAATGTATAGTGTACTCATAATGTTCACCTTACTGCCAGTAGACTTCGTAATAGGTTCTATATCAAACTAACATCGTGTTGTAGGAAACTGTATTATTACACAGTCAACATATTCACATAAAAATCACCTTTAAATACATCTCAGTGTCTTTGTGCTGTGCTATAGTTCTTTGTCCACATACTGTAGTATTTAAATGCTTCTTTGTGTTCTTAGTAAGGGGAACTGGGTGGTTGTTTGGTTATGTATATTTGAGTTTAAATTGATACCAAATTTATTAATATATGTTGAGTGGTTTCCGTTTTACAAGCGTTTTAGTAAAACCCTGCAATGCACACTTTTCATGAACTCTTGTCTTCTTTTTACTCACTAATGACTACTTGTTATAGGACAGCTGTTTGAAAGCTTAGTTGGTAACACTTATGAAATACTGTTGGCAACAATGATGAAAACAGCTGCCAGTTTACTTTGTTTTTTTTTTTTTTTTTTTTTTTGTTTTTTTTTTTCAGTTCTTTGTTTGTGGTGATTGAAAGTGTTTATGGTATTCGTATTTCAGCATTTATATCTCAGCAAATATGTTTATATTGTGTAAAAATGCTGCGAATACAAAACAAGAAAACATGAGTTCAGTGGGGGGAGATGTAACCAAAAACAGCTTTTGCATCGTGGTGAATCTGAAGTCGAAGTTCATTGTGAAGGTGAGCCTAGGCCTAGTACTAGTACCGACGCCGCTTGTGCTTCTAAAACAAGCTCTTCTTCTAAGAAGCTTACCCATAACTCGGCTAATTATGACATGTATGGAAAAGGAGGAGGTCGCTATGATATTGTTAATATCAAAAGTTTAGGTAACCTAGTTAGCCAAATTGCGGTGTGTATAAAATGTACCTTCCCCATGGACCTTGCCGTTGGTGGGGAGGCTTGCGTGCCTCAGCGATACAGATGGCCGTACTGTAGGTGCAACGACAATGGAGGGGTACCTGTTGACGGGCCAGACAAACGTGTGGTTCCTGAAGAGGGGCAGCAGCCTTTTCAGTAGTTGCAGGGGCAACAGTCTGGATGATTGACTGACCTGGCCTTGCAACATTAACTAAAACGGCCTTGCTGTGCTGGTACTGCGAACGGCTGAAAGCAAGGGGAAACTATGGCCGTAATTTTCCCCGAAGGCATGCAGCTTTACTGGCGTCCTCTTGGTTAAAATATTCCGGAGGTAAAATAGTCCCCTATTCGGATCTCCGGGCGGGGACTACTCAAGATGTCATTATCAGGAAAAAGAAAACTGGCGTTCTACGGATTGGAGCGTGGAATGTCAGATCCCTTAATCGGGCAGGTAGGTTAGAAAATTTAAAAAGGGAAATGGATAGGTTAAAGTTAGATATAGTGGGAATTAGTGAAGTTCGGTGGCAGGAGGAACCTGACTTTTGGTCAGGTGAATACAGGGTTATAAGTACAAAATCAAATAGGAGTAATGCAGGAGTAGGTTTAATAATGAATAAAAAAACAGGAGTGCGGGTAAGCTACTACAAACAGCATAGTGAACGCATTATTGTCGCCAAGATAGACACGAAGCCCACGCCTACTACGGTAGTACAAGTTTATATGCCAACTAGCTCTGCAGACGAAGAAGAAATTGAAGAAATGTATGATGAGATAAAAGAAATTATTCAGGTAGTGAAGGGAGACGAAAATTTAATAGTCATGGGTGACTGGAATTCGAGAGTAGGAAAAGGGAGAGAAGGAAACATAGTAGGTGAATATGGATTGGGGCTAAGAAATGAAAGAGGAAGCCGCCTGGTAGAGTTTTGCACAGAGCATAACTTAATCAGAGCTAACACTTGGTTCAAGAATCATAAAAGAAGGTTGTATACATGGAAGAATCCTGGAGATACTAGAAGGTATCAGATAGATTATATAATGGTAAGACAGAGATTTAGGTACCAGGTTTTTAATTGTAAGACATTTCCAGGGGCAGATGTGGACTCTGACCACAATCTATTGGTTATGAACTGTAGATCAAAACTGAAGAAACTGCAAAAAGGTGGGAATTTAAGGAGATGGGACCTGGATAAACTGAAAGAACCAGAGGTTGTACAGTTTCAGGGAGAGCATAAGGGAACAATTGACACGAATGGGGGAAAGAAATACAGTAGAAGAATGGGTAGCTTTGAGGGATGAAGTGGTGAAGGCAGCAGAAGATCAAGTAGGTAAAAAGACGAGGGCTAGTAGAAATCCTTGGGTAACAGAAGAAATATTGAACTTAATTGATGAAAGGAGAAAATATAAAAATGCAGTAAATGAAGGAGGCAAAAAGGAATACAGACGTCTCAAAAATGAGATCGACAGGAAGTGCAAAATGGCTAAGCAGGGATGGCTAGAGGATAAATGTAAGGATGTAGAGGCTTAATTCACTAGGGGTAAAATAGATACTGCCTACAGGAAAATTAAAGAGACAGGGTGTATACGATCCGGGATAAACCCGGGACATTTTTAGAATTCTGGGAATTTTTCATTGTTTTAGTTTTCAGTTAAATTTTTGTAATTTTGACTGGTAAGAACCGATACCCTAACAAAGGATATTACTGTATCCCCCTACTGCAGAATAATATATCAACAATAAAACATAAACGAGAGAAAAAAAATGAAAATAACTTAAAGTGCAAACGAAATGTGCCATATACGACGACGACACAGTGATCATGGAAGCTTCTGCCAACTGAAAATGTGTCAAAGGCTTTAGGAAGACTATGGAGTGCTTCATAACAACAAATTGCCTCCAATGAGTGTGAAGTTGCAACTGTTTACATTCGATTTATTTTAGCAGTTACACGCGGGCTCATGCGCATGCGCAGTTGAATCACATTTGAGTAGTAGATTCTCCCGCTTCTGGCTACAGGAATGCGGCTGTTGGCTGTGCAAGCAGTTGCAGCTAGATGCTGCCCGGAAAAGGGGGCGCCAAATTCATATTCTTTAGGAAAAAAACTTGTTTCACAAAGCGCCTAGCATCCAGCGCACGTTTGTCTAGCGATTATTCGTATGATTTTGAGGCGCTTCCTTGATGATTTTTGAACACATTTTAAGTTGATTTCTGAATCGTATGTTGACTTTTGAATGCATGCATAGTGTATGTGATGTCTCTGTCAGGAGAATCCTCATCGCATCTAGAAATAAACTTTCCGCAGACAAAAGGGGACGAGGCTATAAGAGTTGAGGGAGTAAAGCCGAACGGATGAATGCCAATCGCTGTCTGATTATGTGGTTGATCGAATTTGCGAATGATCAACGTTGTTATTATTACTAGCGAAATCCATAGATTCAGACTACTAGAATGGAAATAAACGACTGACAGGAATAACAAGTGAGAAAGATTACGTATTATCTTCTCAGTGTATCCAAGAAAATGAAATCTTGACAGAAAATTTTTGGTCAGTTCGCTGTTACACTAATAAGGACTGGTAGTACAGTCCCCGGCTAGCAGCCGCGTAAATTCTATTCTGGAAGTAACGCGGAAAACGTGTCGTTCGAGCACGTAATACGCATAACCGGAAAATCTAACAGACAGTGACAAAATAGACGTAATCAGACCCAGAAACCACACCAGTCTTGGGTATTATTTGTATTAACAGCAATTTCAGTATTAGATAACGACATTTTGATTTTTCATGTAGCAAGACATTTCACGAACTTTGATGAAGTAATAGATTCTTTCGCAGAAAGGAAAGCACGCCATGTAAAGCTGTAGCAAGATTAGAGAGAAAAAATTCTAAGAGTTAAGGTTTGAAGAAATGTGTAATTTCTTGCTTATCTCTTGACAGTATTGGTTTCATATACCCTATATTTAATTTTATGTCACACAAAACAGCAAGTTATTAACTAATAGGCCATAAAAGTTAAGATTTTTCTGAAGAGTTCTTGTTCTCTCGATTACAAATAATCCCATCCGCTATTAATTGCTAGATTATTATTATTATTATTTTTTTTTTTTTTTTAAAGAGCGGCAGGCTGTCAAACCGGCCAACTGGGAGCAGGAGAGGCACCATAGGACATTTCAATTTCCACTCTCCTGAATATAGTTTGGACGTGCGGTAGAAAAATGCTTTATGAAGAGGCGTGGCACTGCACTTTGGCATACTTAAGACCAAATAATGTCTTACATTTCCTGTTTGTTTCAGACTTTTCAGAAAGATATGCGCTAAAAGGTGAACATATTTTGAAAATTCTATTTTTTTGTAGTATTGACCCAGTTCGCAAATGTTGTAGCTGGGGCTGATGCGCAGAGCAGTCTGAGTTATAGTGGGTAGTCTCCATGTCACCCATGTTTACATTTAGTGATGATGTTGCCGTTTCCACTTTTTACTTTCATGTTAAATGAAAACAAAACGGGTATCTGTGACGGGAGCTATCAGGTGAATTAAAACACATTCACATAATTACGGAAGGCTGAAATATGTCCATAGTTTCAGATTTTATTTTATTTGCACCTTTCTGACAGTCAAGCATTAATCGCCATGCGGAACAATGAAATTATTTTTGTCTGTTTCTAAAGAAATTTGACTTCAGTTAACCTTTTCCGCAGAGGCAGCCAATGTATTTGAAACGAAATGTTTAATTCCACAGTACTGGCTAGTTTCAACTGTTCGTTGCATTTCAAGTGCACGTTTTCATTTTCTAGCACGTATGGCATTATGCCACAATGAAGAACCAAACATGATATAATAGAGGACTGGTGCTCCAAGAAAATTTACATCCCGAAAACCGCACTGAAAAGCTTAATATCAGGTCGAGGTCTACTTCATTGGGAATCTGGACATACGAATATGCCCTTTAAGTATGCACTTTAAATGTGCCCATTTTAATATGGTTCACGAAATTCTGATGCTCTTGCAGTATCCTCTGATGTCTTGTTTCTTTTATGACATAATGTATGATCTTTCAATGTTTTACACGTACGTACATACCGGATTCCTACGTCATGATAGCTACCCAAGTGCGGTGTCGCCTGTTATCTGCGCTCTCTATCAACTACTGAAACGAACCAATTTCTAAGTGGTCGCAGGAAAATATTGCAAATGGTGGTTTGAAAAGCGTTACTTTCAAATTAAATATCCTTTTATGTAAGTTGAACTATGTATGAGAACATACCACTAAATTCTTAAATCACAGTGTGTTTGACCCTCATTTAAAACTCGACTCTTTGATGACGAGCCATTTAGAAGAATTTCGAACCCTGAAGAGCAGACATATATGTCATTATTAAAAATTTTACTGGCACATTTGTGTGATATATCTTAAAGTGTAACACGCGCAAAAACAATCAACAGTATATGCGAAAGCTTAGCTTCTCTTGCAGCTTGAGACCATTATTATATGTGAAAGCTTTGTTTTTCTCGTAGCAGCACTATGTATATTAATTTAAACTATTAACTTTCCCTGTTTGTGTGCTTGTGCTACTTAGCAGTAATGTTGCTGTTGGCTGACTCCATCACGTGTCCTACGCTCTGAATATCGACTGGCGAGATCACGTGACATGAGCTACGAACGGCTTACAAAAGCGCATCGAAATCTCGATTTCAATAATTCAGAAAGTAACAAGCGGTGTTTGGTGGAATTCCAATGTATACTTTTGTAATACGAAAATACGCAACGTACATGTTGCTGCACATCAAAGATATTTCCAAAACGTGTCTTTTTCCCTGAGTTTTGTTTTCTAAAGTACCGGGAAATTGTACGCCCGTGTATAAAACGATAACCATTCAAAGCACTGATAAGGGAAAATTTACTGACACCCGGGAGAAAGTGTATTTTTAACCGGGAAATCAGGGAAAAATCCGGGAATTTTTTTTACTTGTCCACGTATACACCCTGAGAGACCTTTGGAGAAAGGAGAACCACTTGTATGAATATCTAGAGCTCAGGTGGAAACCCAGTTCTAAGCAAAGAAGGGAAAGCAGAACGGTGGAAGGAGTATATACAGGGTCTATACAAGGGCTATGTACTTGAGGACAATATTATGGAAATGGAAGAGGATGTAGATGAAGATGAAATGGGAGATATGATACTCGTGAAGTTTGACAGAGCACTAAAAGACCTGAGTCGAAACAAGGCACTGGGAGTATACAACATTCCATTAGAACTACTAACGGCCTTGGGAGAGCCAGTCGTGACAAGTCTACCATCTGGTGAGCAAGATGTATGCGACAGGCGAAATACCCTCAGACTTCAAGAAGAATATAATAATTCGAATCCCAAAGAAAGCAGGTGTTGACAGATGTGAAAATTACCGAACTATCAGTTTAATAAGTCACAGCTGCAAAATACTAAGACGAATGGAAAAACGTAGAAGCCAACCTCGGGGAAGATCAGTTTGGATTCCGTAGAAATATTGGAACCCGTGAGGCAATACTGACCTTACAACTTATCTTAGAAGAAAGATTAAGGAAAGGCAAACCTACGTTTCTAGCATTTGTGGACTTAGAGAAAGCTTTTGACAATGTGAAAGGGAAGCAGTGGTTGGGAAGGAAGTGAGACAGGGTTGTAGCCTTTCCCCGATATTATTCAATCTGTGTATTGAGCAAGCAGTAAAGGAAACAAAAGAAAAATTCGGAGTAGGTATTAAAATCCATGGAGAAGAAATAAAAACTTTGATGTTCGCCGATGACATTGTAATTCTGTCAGAGACAGCAAAGGACTTGGAAGAGCAGTTGAACGGAATGGACAGTGTCTTGAAAGGAGGATATAAGATGAACATCAACAAAAGCAAAACAAGGATAATGGAATGTAGTCGAATTAAATCCGGTGATACTGAGGGAATTAGATTAGGAATTGAGACACTTAAAGTGGTAAAGGAGTTTTGCTATTTAGGGAGTAAAATAACTGATGATGGTCGAAGTAGAGAGGATATAAAATGTAGACTGGCAATGGCAAGGAAAGCATTTCTGAAGAAGAGAAATTTGTTAACATCAAGTATAGATTTAAATGTCAGGAAGTCGTTTCTGAAAGTATTTGTATGGAGTGTAGCCATGTATGGAAGTGAAACATGGACAATAAATAGTTTGGACAAGAAGAGAATATAAGCTTTCAAAATGTGGTGCTACAGAAGAACGCTGAAGATTAGATGGGTAGATCACATAACTAATGAGGAAGTATTGAATAGAATTGGGGAGAAGAGGAGTTTGTGGCACAACTTGACAAGAAGAAGGAACTGGTTGTCAGGACATGTCCTGAGGCATCAAGGGACCACAAATTTAGCATTGGAGGGCAGCGTGGAGGGTAAAAATCGTAGAGGGAGACCAAGAGATGAATACACTAAGCAGATTCAGAAGGATGTGGGTTGCAGTAAGTACTGGGGGATGAAGAAGCTTGCACAGGATAGAGTAGCATGGAGAGCTGCATCAAACCAGTCTCAGGAATGAAGACCACAAAAACACATAAAATGTAAAGGATTCCTTACTGTCTCTACTGGATCAGGCTAGGCTTACAAGTATCGATGGTAGTAAAGTGCAGTGACTATTCTCCATGCTTACCAGACTCTAAAACAATCGGAAGTGAATGTTTAATTAGCCTACGCATTCCAATGTATTGGGATAGATGAAGAAGTGGTGAAAACTTTCTGTGATGTAATGAACTTGCGGACTCCGCCAGCTTTCAATTATTACAATAGGATGCTTAGCGATGCTGCAAAAGAGGTCTGCGAAGAGAGTGTGAAGGCTGCTGTTGAAGAAAGTGTCGGTGAAAATGATGGTAATAGAGATGTGAAAATTGAATGACCAACAATCATGATCTGGAGTAAGTGGAGGAATAGAGGTAAAAGGAGTTGTGGAAATGTTCAAAGAATCGCTGCTGAAATACGGAGTGCGATACAAGTATTATTTAGGAGACGGGGACAGTGCTTCTTACCCTAAGGTTTGTGAGGCCAAACCATATGGTCCCAACTTCTCAAATGAGAAATTGGAATGTTGTTGTCACGTCCAGAAGCGGGTGGGTAGTTTCCTCAGGAAATTGAAACAGAAACTTGGGAAAACAAAACCTTCCTACGGGAAAACCATTGGGGATTGTGGCTGCCTTATTGGTGAGGCTATAAATAAAATACAACTATATTATGGCCTGGCTGTAAGAGGGAATGCTACAAAATCTCTAAAGGACATGAAGGCAGCGGTCTGGGCAGAATGTTTTCATTTGACGGCTACCAACGAAGACACATCTGGACATGAGCTATGCCCCAAAGGTGAGACAAGCTGGTGCAAATTCTGAAAAGCCCAAGAGAAATATGAGCCTTACGACCACACTCGTCTTCCTTTCACTGTTATGGAACAAATAAAACCCATATTTAGAGACTTGGCCCATCCTGATATCTTGCGTAAGTGCCTACATGGTGGAATGCAAAATACGTCAGTCGCTCAACAATGTTGCACGGTCGTGGCTACCAAAAGCAACTTTTATTTTGATGTCTGCATTTCAGTTGGGAGTGTTTGAAGCTATTAAAAGTTTCAATGAAGGAAATTTAGCAAAGTGTAAAATTTTGAGTCATCTAGGCATATCTCCAGGCAAGAGCTGTGTCAAGCTTTTGAAAAAGGAGACGAACTTTGGATTAAAAAAGCGGACAAGGCTGTCACAGAAATTGAGAAATAGTGTTGCCAGGCCACACAGCAAGCAAGAAGGAAGATTGAGGACCAGTTTGAAGAACTAGAAGATCCATATATACCTTCATATGAAGCTGGAATGTACTAAAGTAAGAATAAAATCATTGTTTAATAGTCTTATCTTTATTTGCGTTTCCCCAACATCTGTTTTTCAATAGTTAGGAACATTTTTCTTGGCTACATTATTTTTTTAAATTGTTCCTAATTTGTTAGCTGTTGATTTAAACTGAGGAAATATGAATATCTTTTAAAGAACTAGGGTATAGATTTACTTAAAGTAAAAAATTGCAGTTTTTATGGTTACTTTAAAAAATATTTTTTTAAATGTAAGTTTTTATTACTTTTAAGACATATCAGTTTAAAATGAAGATAAAGATATAAGAACCACAACAGCAAAAATTATGATGTTATGTAAATTGGTTAGGGAGAAAAATGTTCCTAAAGTCATATAATTTAACATGGCCAAGATAGAACCATCCGACTCCCCTTAAACAGAACTGTTAATCAATAATCTTATTGTCTGCTTAGCCATTTTGATTTTCAAAATGTTTAGAATGGCCATCCTATTGGCTCATCTTCAAATTTGATTCAGTCCTCCTCCTCCTAAACAACTGCAAGCTAACATACTAACTACTTCCTCATTGTCAGTTACCCCAGCAATTGATCTATGTTAACATTGAAATCTAAACTCTCCTACACTCCTCCATTCAACCCCAATATGTTTATGTAGCAACTTATTTAGATCAGTCTTCGCTTCACTCACTCTATATGATGATTAAAGTTGATTAGCATATTCAATATTCTTTCCCATCTTTTGGCTTCCTTTTTGAATTTTCATCTGCTGCAGTTTCTTAATCTGAATTAAGAAGCTGTTTTCTTATACAATTCACAAGTAAAAGATACATGTCATTATTAAAATATAGCATTGTCGAGAAAAGCAGACTCGTCGCATTTACCAGCTGAACAAAGTAACTTATCAGCTTCATGTAGTATTGGTCACAATCTGATTTGAAACAACTGCTAGTTTCCAGCAGATATTTAATTCTTAGTGAGCAATATTAATTGCAATATGACTTTACAGTGTGAATGATACCTTGGGAAACTATACAAAATGTTATTCTGCTGTTATTATGCTTATGAGAAGCCTATACCTCCCGTGATAATTCCCAAGAATACTGGTGAGAAAGATATGCTTATGTGAAACAAAAAACAGGAGCTGTGTGAAATATATCACAAACGCCCTTAGCATCATGTTGGCCAGTTACATTCATTTCATATTATACTTCTCTCCTGAGATTTGCTGCCTTGGTAACTTTTAACTCTTCTGGCATGGGTTACTATGCTATATGAAGACTATTGTTTTCCATGATACCCACTTCAGAGAGGAGTATTCTTAGTATTAACATGCTGATAATTGCGAGGCTCCTGGAAGGCACAGAAGAGGTTCATGCCTGATGTTCCACTGTTTTTAGCACGGTATACTTCTGGATGGTGAAATATTGAACAAGGTATTGCAATAGATTTCCCGTACACTGGTGTCAACTGAATTGAGAAATACAAAGTAATGTACAGTGCTGTACGAAATAGCATGTGGCGATCAACAGGTACATGGCATCAGGCATCAGTGTTTGCTTTGTCTGCTTGTGGCCTCCAATTAACTTTTTAAAAGCTGTTAGGATCCTGTCGTGAGAGCAACAGCTCTCTGAATAGTTGTAGCCAGTTATAGCAAAGAAAAATTTATTGTAATGGTGTATTTATTATCTGTGGGATTGTGGGTGAAGGACAATATTATTCAATCCTATAATCTTCAAAGGTTTTTCTGCCTTCAGCAACCAATGTAATAGGGCTCCGTTTTGCACATGTCTTACTAAGGTCGGTACACACAGTTCTTTAATTACTACTACATTTTATTCCAGCCTTTCAATAATATGATGCTGCAGCTCAGCGATATGTCACACCTCCCACTGGCTCCGTGTGTACTGTTACACGACTCTAAAGAAGCAACAGTGACCACTTAACTTCTGGACATGTATCCCAGTAAAGTATCCTGTTGTGTATCACTGAAAGTTCCCATCATCACATTGCCCAGGCCTCCAATTATGTCTTAACTTGCTGTTCGACATATCTGTTCCACTTCAGACCATCTGTATTCTCACAAATCTTCCTCCCCGATCTATCTACCATATCAAATCAAAATTCTGTGATAAGTAGTGCCCACGTTGTGAGCCTGCTTGTTAGATCTTTGAGGCTAATAATTCATTGAGGACTGAATGCTTGGTAATAATGCGAAAGTGACTAAAAATAAAGTTGGCATTAGAAGTTGACTACTCCATGTGTATCACAAACAACAGCTCCTCTGGACACAGATATTGTCAGTTCTCCGAAGCATGCAGCATACACAAACATTAAATTTTGTATGAACCTAGGAATAAGCAGAAACATAAACAATGTAGTGTCAACCAGACTTTGTGGTGCGTTGGTCCGTGGTGAAGACAATGTAGGGGAGGTCAGCTTACTGAAAACATGCCAATTAGTGTCAGTGTGCTACAGAATGCTTCCCATTGAAACACCTTAGTGTACGGTTTCCCTTCTTGAGAACTCGGTGCGGCTCGTTATATGGTACTTGCGGCTCGTTATATGGTACTTGAAGAGCTGGTGTGACACTTGGTATGCAACATGGTGAGTGAACATACACTCAGATTGGTATAGGTAAATATGAAAGATGTATGTCAGGATGGTTGTGGAGGTTGGATCCTTGACAAGTGATCTCTCAGGTGTCTGATAAAGGTAGCAGGGTCTAAATCAGGCAGAATAGTCTAAAATTCACCAGGTAGTTACAGTGTCTCTCCATATACCAATTCTTTGGAGGAGGCATCAAGATCGGTTTTGTAGGCATTTTGCAATCCAAACTAAACTGTCAGCAGAGGCCTCTGTCTACCCAGTTTTGTGGCACATCAGCACTGCTTTGATAAACCAGTGCCAATTCTCAATCATCTCATGGCTGGCCATTGTTTTGAGATGGCTTGTACTGTAGCACGTTGTGAAGTTGGTAAATAGATTTGCTTTGAACTGTTTTCTGTGGTCCATCATGATTTGTAGCAGTCATCCAAATTGTGACACTGAACTAAGCATGAAGTAGTATGCCAAAGTTTCCCCTGAGGTACTGTCAGCTGGTGCTGCTTCTGGCCATAGCTTGAGATAGCCATTCGTGGTTAGCAGCATTGATTGTTTGAAGGAGGCAAAGATCCCATGACATCTGTGTGGACATGAGTGAAACAAGTTACTGTCTGTGAAGATAACAGTTGGTGGATGTATGTGACTGACCGACCTTGCTGCAAAGGCGCTGTATGTAGCATCTTGTCCACTCACACAGTCTTTCTAAATTCCTAGCCACATGAAATGCAGGGGTGACACAGGCTGCACTTCTAAAGTTGGACAGTAGGTACGGATGTACAGTTGCACACACTCCATGTTTGTTATTGCAATGACAGTTTGCATGAGAAAACTGCAAAAAGTTGCCAGTTGCATTGGTACGATACTGCATTCGCTGCTGTCTGGCTCACATACACTATTAATGCTAATGTTGCATCCTGCTCCAGGTATGCATTGAAATGTCCACTATTCCCTGCTTAACCTTCTCGAATGCAGCAGTCGTGTGCTCTGTGCATGAAATTGCAGTGTTTCCTTTACTTTTAGGATCTACATGTGCAGCTGTCAAAAGTTCCTGGATTTCAGCTGCAGGTGGCAGTGGTAAAATTCAATGTTTGAGAAAATTCCATAATTCTTTGTCTGTGTTGGTAGAGAGATCTGGAGAATAGCTTCCACTTTGTGAGATAATGATAAGGCGTCTGACGAAGAAATGTGGTGTCCAAGGAAGTCCACTTGTGCCTGCCCTAAGACACATTTCACTGTGTTCAGTACTGTGATATATTGATCTAACCTTCTGAATACTGTTGGAAGTGCTATTCCAGCACGACTGAGGGTAACTGGCACTGTCCAGACATTAAACACTAATCTCTGCACATGCCACACTTCTTTGGATCCAAAGACAAGGGACTGCTAGACAGTCACGTGATGCTTTCATGTATCACATAGTTGAATTGTGCTTTGGCTATTGCTGGTCGATCCGGAGCTGACCACCATGGCCTAGAAGATAACGGTCATCCCTCGATGGCCTTGATGTAATATGTGATGATGTGCTTTACTTAGATGTGCTGGAAGGCCTCTTCAGAGCTGGAAAATCCTGTAGTACCTTGGTGTACTCCTGTCTGCAGTTTCAGTGAGCTTGCTAGAGTCAGTGGCTATATTGCATTGGGATCTAGTTGCGAATTTGTTACGTTGAACAGCAGGTTGCAGTGCAAGAAAAGTCTGCTGCTACAATCGGCTCTGTGATGGTAAAATCCCACATGAATGCTCAGCAGAGACCCAAATCCAGTTCAAACTGTTGTGTGCCATATGTTTCTATTCAAGAATTGTTGGCTGCAGGCAGGACAACATTGTTGGCAGACAATGGTGTAATGTGGTTCGTGGGTAGTAGTACAGATTGGGGCCTGTCCATCACTTGCTCACAACCAGGTGCTATGTTGTAGATGGCAATCTGGTGTGGTGCTTACGTCAGACTGCCGCTGGCATTTGGGTACGTGCAGGGCATAGTACACCAGCATGCCTGTTCTCTAAAGCTAGATTCTGTCACTGGTGCAGAAGAGGTAACCAGTGCTTTGTTATGCGAGTGTCTTTGGAAACTCTGTCTGTCATTACCACTACTAACATTGCAGCAAGACAATAATTCACTAATTTGCTGGATTAAAAAGTCCATTCAGCTGTCTGTGCATTGTAGGCTGCATGTGATGCAGTTGCTGACTTGCGTGTGTACTGTGCAGTTACCATACTGGTGGGTGTTGGCATCGTTGCATCTTGTACTTTATCCACCAGGCCCACCACCATATCTGAAGACATATCCACGTGGTATGCTTTAACTTTTATCGCCTGTATGTGAGGCACCAAACAGCTACTGAAAATAGTTCATAGCCGGTTGTCCAGGACCATACCAGTGTTGATCATACACTGCAGGTGCCACAAGTACTGCGATGGTTTGCATCCCCCACTGTGTTCTTGTGTTAGAACATGACCGTGACGACTTTCTTGAGAAGCCAATAACCTTCTGATCAACTCTTCGTACAGCCGGCCCTATGAATTGCTTTCAGGTTGTGCAGTAATTACGTCCGACACCTCAGCAGCATACTGGTGGTCAAGCTGACTTACAAACTTTGTAGTATCCGCAGTTATGCTTGAGTAGAAGCTGCTGGCTTCAACTTGTGTGAACCAGAGCGCTTGGCTGTGAGGCCAGAAGGATGGCAGTCATACAGCAAGTCTCGACACTGAGGATTGCTGTTGGTGTTTCCATCATCTCACAAATAATCCTGGATAGTAAGATTCAAATTTTTGCTTTATGCAAGCATATCATATCATACATGCATTGTTAGCTGCAACAGGCAGAAGATGTGCTTTGTTGGTGCTGAACGTTGTAGTGATTTTGATGAGAGAAACATATGCTGCAGTGTTTGTGTCATGCCAGTTTTTAAGTGCACACAGATCAGCAAAAAGTGAAAAATCCGTGCAATACACGTTTGTTTATATATAAAAGCTAGCTTATGAATTTTTCCTTGTGTGAGACTGCTTGTACAAGGTCGTGTGTCTATTTAAAGTTCTAGATTCACATATTTTACTGTTCACGTCACTTGTTCTGTGTAATCTTTCATTGATTGTGTCAATACCCATTTTTTGTTGTGATACAGTGTGAAATTTTGAACATTCGCTAATGCCACAATAAATTAGTACTGTTATCGTCAATTATAGGCTTCAACTAAATTGTGCTCTTTTAAAATTTTGAGGACAATAGGCTTATCCTTGTTTAAAACAATGTTCCTTTAATTTCATTGTACAATTACATGAAAAAAGACTAGTTTCAATATTTTTAGCCACCGCAAAATGATATTTTTGTAGAATGAGATTTTCACTCTGCAGCGTAGTGTGTGCTGGTATGAAACTTCCTGGCAGATTAAAACTGGGTGATGGACCGAGACTTGAACTCGGGACCTTTGCCTTTCACGGGCAAGTGCTCTACCATCTGAGCTACCCAAGGATGACTCAAACCCCATCCTCACAGCTTTACTTCTGCCAGTACCTCATCTCCTACCTTCCAAACTTTACAGATGCGAACCTTGCAGAACTAGCACTCCTTAATGAAAGGATATTGCGGAGACATCGTCCAGGCTTGGCAAAGCCACGTCTCTCCACAATATCCTTTCTTTCAGACATTATTTGTCGTTTGTAAACACTCGGAAATTGCCATGACTACTGTCAAACTATTGGCAGCTGCTGCAAACTGGTGTGTTGGAAGAATTCCTGAGAGTCATATATCTGTGATACCTGCACCAGAAGTACCTCAAGTACTATCCTCTCCTGAGGATCCAGTCTCCTCTGCAGGAAGTATAGGACCTGTCATTACCCATCCACTTGGCTGCGAGTTGTGTGTCAGTGGTAGATCTAAATGTCTTGTACAGGTGGACGGGGAAAGGGAGGATGCAGGGTGTTGCTCTGATCCCCCTGACCAACAATTGTGAGGTGCTGACTTCCACTGAAACTGATATTGAGTCAGGGGGACTCACTTCACCGATTTTGTCCAGTGTTAGGAGGCGGCAAATGCAAAAGGGTAGCAGTCCATTATTCCTTGGCAGTTTAAACATACAGTGAACGATGGTGCCCATTAGGGAGATGGCGGCAAGGGTCAGGAAAGAACACTAGGTGCACTATGTGTGGTCGTGGGATCCTCATTCAACATGTTAAATAGTCTATTCTGGCAGCCATTGAGGGACCAGGGGCAACCAACTGCAAATTGTGACTCACGTTGAAACAAATGCTTGTCATCTGGGCTCCGTGGTCATTCTTGGGTCATTCCAGCCACTGGCAGAGAATGTTAAGAAGACCATTCTTGCACATGGAGTTTCAATGAAGCTCACAATTTGCAGCATTGTCCCCAGAACTGATAGTGGTCCTTTGTTTCATCCCTTCCACTTGACTCATAACCAGAGACTTTGAAGATTCTGTGACAGTCTAGGCTGCGACTGCGTATACTTGCACCACACGGCTGAGAACTGTAGGGTCCCCCTAAATATGTCAGTTGTGCGCTACACATCAGAGGCCTCTTTACTTAGGTGGCTGGGTCGTGGGGTGTGCCCAAAGATTTTTTAGATTATGTGACTGTACATCCAATCCAGATAACAATTGCTGTAGGAAATCCAGAAGTATCAGTGTAAGATCGAAAGAAATGCCTCCCGCAGGTGAGAGTATTAAAATCGTAAGTTTAAATTGCCAAAGCATTCGCAACAACAGCGTTCCCATAAAATATTAAAAATGTTCCTGCATAATCTTGATGAATACAGTCAGCTATCTGCTGCAAATGCATCAGAGTTAAGCATTTGAACTTTTGCTTTGCTACCCTCAATTTCAGTTCCTGTCTCACTTGTTAGGGACTGGACATTAACTTTGATGCCACTAACAGTCTTAGCATATGACCAGAATTTCTTCGGACTTCGTGAAACGTCAATTGACATTATTCTGCTATGGTAGTCACTTAAGGCATCACACATTGCTCTCTTGATAGCCAAACACATTTCATTCAGCATCTCTCTATCAATAGCCCTGCACTTTGTTTTACATCTATTGTTTCTTTACAGTGATCGTGTACCACACAGATTCCCTCCCATTATGCTGTGTTCCACTGGGTACATATCTATTCTCTCAAATTTGAGCCAAAGTTCCTCTACATGCTCCTCACCTCTGCTGAAAGTTTCAAGTTCTTCACTATATTATGACACTACTGATTTCTTTTATCCTGTTTGCTGAACATACGTCTCTTTCTGCTTGTTTTAGTCGTCCTCTGTACTTTGCTAATCATTGTCGCCGCAACCGCGTCCTGCTCTCTGATATTGGTTTCGATGTTGATATCCTCAAAGAGGTCAGGTTGATTTGTTGCCATTAGATCCAATGTATTTCTATCATGAGGGGGTTCTAGCTAGTTTTCAGAGAAGATATTAAGTAAAGTTTCACAGGATGTCTTATCACGTCCACCACTAACAAATGGTTCAAATGGCTCTGAGCACTATGGGACTTGACTTCTGAGGTCATCAGTCCCCTAGAACTTAGAACTACTTAAACCTAACTAACCTTAGGATATCACACACATCCAATCCTGAGGCAGGATTCGAACCTGCGACCGTAGTGTTCAGTGCTTCAACAATGTCATACGCTGTGTTCCACAGGCACTGAAACATTTACATGCAAGTCCTGACTATCTTCTTCAGGTGCCAATTAGTGTTTCCACATGTGCAAACACATCGTTACAGAATGTGTAATGCAGGATGAGTGGGCCAAGACCTGGCTTGTCTCAACTTTACTTAGTCCTTGGAATTAACCAAAACAACACCACAGTTCACTGAATATTTTGGTTCGCACAACTCTTCAGTTCGATAGAATTGTGGTGCCGTTAGTTTTGTTTACCATTTGCTATTCGTTTGTGTCATGAAGGATGTTTACAGGTTGAGTGGCTGGTAGCACATAAACAAGCAGTCTAGTGATCAGTTGTCACAACCCTTTAAAAATTAATGAGAATGACAACAGTTGTTGCAGAAAAGAGTTTTTACAGTGGGATGCTTTTGTTTGTCAGTGTACCTAACAGTGAGAAACAACTGAATGTGGATATTACAAAGACAGTTGTACTACCTGTGAAGAATAACTTAAAACTCTATGCTCTGGCCCAAGATGGGCCCAGCCAACTTGTCATCCCCTGCCAAAGGCAGTATGGATGGAGGGGCATGTGGTCAGCACACAGCTCTTCTGTTAAGGTTTCTTGATATGGAATGACTATTACTCAGTTGAGTAAATCCTCAGTTGCCCTCAAGAGGCAGCGTCCACTGTCCACAAGTCCTCACACCAAGGAAGAACCCGGGTCCCTAACATGACAATCACTCTGACCACTTTCGGCTATGAAGGTTGATGCTGATGAATGCTTCTCACAGAATGTACAGACTGAAAAAAAAGCCTGATGAAAATGAGGGTTCCAGTCTTAAAAGAATGGTTCAAGAAATAAAAAGAATGGTTCAAGAAATAAGACTGATTATAGAAAAGGCAAAGGGTAAATTTTGAAACTTCAGTTATAAACAGTCAATCTTTTATTGAGAAATTTGATAAGAAATTTCTACTTTAATAACTGTTATATTGTCTTAAGGAAAATTGTAAGTTTTCACTACGGTCTATGTTTAAAACTTGTATTGATGAATATATCTGAAAATAGTAATATCCCATCCTAAATGAGAGTTTAATATTTTTACAGCATTTGATGAATTATATAAAAGTCATATCTAATTATCTTATTCATGTTGTACTGTCTAAGTGATATAAGAATTATAACATCCAACTTTCATTTCAGCTGGAATTCAGTTTTATTAAAAAGATCCTCAGATAATTACTAGAAACCCTAATAATAGCCTTTACACGACATAAGTACCATTGAAATTTCTCATAATTGTGCTGTCAGCATTGATGTTTCCAGGGATAGCACCTTTAAACCATCTCAATTATTATTCAGTAGTCTGATGATTTGGAACATCTGCAAGTTCAGATGTTGATAGCGATGGGTCAGACTTCTCTCGGTATCCTTGTTGAAATTTACATCTTATGTCAAGATAAATGGAAGAGGAAAGGAGTCATCCAGTTTGTGCCAGTATAATCCACTGCAATTTGTGTATTATTAACTTATTAAACTGGAATTTTTGACGATGGTTGTAGTTATGAACCTTCCACACACTGCAATGGAGTGTTCACTGCTTCAACAATGTCATACGCTGTGTTCCACAGGCACTGAAACATTAAATGCAAGTCCTGACTATCTTCTTCAGGTGCCAATTAGTGTTTCCACATGCGCAAACACATCTTGTTATAGAATGTGTAATGCAGGATGAGTGGGCCAAGACCTGGCTTGTCTCAACTTTACTTAGTCCTTGGAATTAACCAAAACAACACCACAGTTCACTGAATATTTTGGTTCGCACAACTCTTCAGTTCGATAGAATTGTAGTGCCGTTAGTTTTGTTTACCATTTGCTATTCGTTTGTGTCATGAAGGATGTTTACAGGTTGAGTGGCTGGTAGCACATAAACAAGCATACTAGACAAGCAGTCTAGTGATCAGTTGTCACAACCCTTTAAAAATTAATGAGAATGACAGTAGAGGGATGAGGATTCTCACTATTTATTACCCAGTTGCATAAGCAACAGGTACATCAGATTTTCTACAAAGTGACATCATAATACCATGCAGAGTCCGCCCCAGTAGCTGAGTGGTCAGCGTGACGGATTGCCGTCCTCTGGGCCCGGGTTCGATTCCCGGCTGGGTCGGAGATTTTCTCCGCTCAGGGACTGGGTGTTGTGTTGTGTTCATCATCATTTCATCCCCATCCGGCGTGCAGGTCGCCCAATGTGGCGCCGAATGTAATAAGACCTGCGATATGGCGGCCGGACCTGCCCCGCGAGGGGCCTCCCGGCCAATGACGCCAAACGCTCATCATCATCATCACCATGCAGAAAGTTGTTAAATCTTTAGTTGGCAATGAAAGACAAAAGATTATAACAATCGACAGACAAGATTCAGTGCTCTGTACATCAAGAAGCACCTAATGCTAAATTTGCAGGTATGGAGCACGTGAAGAAGTTGGTGGTATGAGTAGTAAAATTTCTGAAGTCACAAAGATCATTCTGGCATCAGCTGCAACAGTTTTTGATGGTACTCTACAGAGTATACATTATTGAAAAGTGCGTTCATTAAGTCAAGGGGCCTGTCTGAAACAGTATTTCCATGTAACACTCGGTATTGTGTTTAAGAAGGAAAATGTAGTGCATAAATGTTATTTCTGTATAACACTCAGTATTGTTGAATCTAAAGAAGGAAAACAGTGCAGGAACGAAAATTCTAACATACTGAGTGGATTGCGGACCTTGCATTTTAAGTGGATTTGACTGAACACCTCCCACAGTAGGACATTACAAACAACTTATTTCTATTTTTGATGGGGTTGCGTTCAAAAGGAAAACCCCCTTTGTATAAGGGATACATACCGACAAACCACAGTCCAATTCTCGAAGCTCACTGACATTAATGAAAACACTAGGTTCGAAGAATTCATTGTGGCGTTGAAAGAATTACAAGAATGGTTTCTTAACACTTTCGCTGCTGCATCGGTGCTGTCGCGCAACTCTCCAGTGCGGCCCAGCAACGTGCGAGTGCGGGCCGGTAATACCACACACAGAACACCAATATAGTAGAAGTGCAAAGACCACATTATTATACGGAAACGCAGAACGACACCAGCGCTACTTGTGGCCTGGCTGTGAACTTCAATACGAAAAAATATGGCGCGAAAATCTCTTACGTTTATTTCTAAATACGCGAATTAGAGGACAATATTTTTCATTTAATCTTTCAATATGAGCAGCATAGTGCAGTAATAAAGGTTTTTGAGATCTTGCAAAGTAATATATAAAAGAAATCTCAATCAAAAACAAACATTAACTACTCGTAGCTGCAGTTTACATTGTGAAAATTTTCGTAAATTACGTCACCTTTTGACTGTAAAATTTTTTTGTAAAACTCAATATTGCGATTTTGGCCGTGTGGCCATTATCATGTGGAAATAAACGAGCTTTAGCACATGGCAGACAAAAATCATCTGACATTGCATGCATATATGTCCACTCGCATGATCGAAAGTGGAATAGTAGGTTACACAAATAAATAACTACACAGCTAATGGATAACCAAGAGGTCATTTACAAAAAAAATCTGTGCTACAAACCAAGGATGTGCTGTAAAGTCTACAAAATCCGATTTATTATTTTTTCTGTTGATTGTTATTTATGGCTATTCAGTCACCTGAAATTGAACTTCTGCACAGTTCAAATAAATTTATGAAACACACAAAATACTATTTTACAAAACTGAAAAACAAATTGGGAGCAGAGCAGGTAGACACTCCATGAATGTAGCCAAAATGTTTTTGCCAATGAGACATACAAAGAAAATGAACTGCAACACAACATTTTTTTCTCTTTTTTCCCCAACTTGGCTGTTATTTTGGCTACACCCATCATGTTTAAATAATGAAAGAAGACACTGGTACAACATTTATTTTTAACATTTTTATTTATTTACTTCCTCTTTGAAAACACTGTTTGGTACACTACTGAAAATTAACACAATTTCCCCTTGACAGCACTTTATTCATTATACTTTTAGAATCCAATCATCACATCTAGAAAGTGTTATGTGCCTGCTGAATTACCAGATTTTGTCACAAGTCAAAGGCATGATTTTGATACAAGAACATTTGTATATGTATAGGGAGCTTACTCTCATTGTACATATAATAAACAAAATACAAAGTCTTTTAACATGATTTGAACTTCTTTTTAAGTTGTTGCATACACAATTTCCTCTAGTTTGTAAATTTCTTTTCTTTCACATACTTGTATATTATAAATGGAATACTTATCTTCAGAAGTCTCTCTTCAATGTCATGTTTATCACAAATTGTTGTATGAGACAGAACAAATGTTTTTTAAAATTATCATGTAGTTCTGTTGTGTGACCATGACTATTTAGAGACTCATACAGCTGATCATGGAGTGCTCTTTCACTTGCATATTTCAAATGAGAATGCTCCTCACTATTCTCTTTAAATGAGGTAAACAAATGATTTTCAGTCACAACAGAGGAGTAGAGACTGGTATTACAGGTTTCACAATCATCTGGTACATCTGGCTGTTAGTACATAGCCTGCTACATAGGCTAAGGATTGTTGATCTTCTACAGACTCGATGATACCATCTGAGTAAGAATAAATTTCCTCAGGTGTATCAGTGTCTTTCATCTTACATTCACTTAAATGTTCACTCGTACCACTAGCTGCCAAAAAGTGACACAAACTGCTCAAGGGAGTGTAATCATTATTTTCACAGTTACTTACAATCATGGCTTTGAAAGGCAAAGTCATATGATTGACAACACAAGTCTTCAGAGCTTGTACAAACTGAAAACAAGTTGGGTTTGTATTAGCAATACCATGTTGTCTTATACAACAAAAGAAATTTTATAAAGCATCTTCATTGAACGCCTTTAAATTTAAGTACTTAAAGCCAACCACTTTCAAGGTCTTCCACAAGAAACTAATAGACTGTAATGTAATCTGCCAACCTTTTATGAAGCTAAACATATTAGTCTTGTTTCTTCCCGTTTTTAAATCTATTATTTGCCAGCTGCCTATTTCCCTCAATTTGCTATACCACATTTCTAAATGTGGCGAATTTTCTGATAAAGCACACCTAAATTGTTTTCCATTCCTGGGATATTGCTCATTACTGTTGAGTGAATCAAAGAGATTATCTACCTTTTCCACAAACTCAGCTGTGTGTATAGCTTCATATGGGAATATGTGAGTAGAAACATGTTTCAATTGCAGCTGCAACAGTATGGCTCATTTGGGCAGCAGCAACTTTTACCTTCATTTTGACATGGGAGTCAGAAAAGTTAAAGTGTTGTGCTTTTAATTTGGGCAGAGTTTTGAACCATTTTTTTTATCCAAAAAGAACACTGTACTGATGTACTCACTTTGCTGCTTTGTGAGGTTCAAATTGAATTTTATTATCTATCAAAGCATTTCTAGTGTTTTTGAGCAGATGTGGTACATCATAAATGGTAACAATTGGTTGATTATTGACGACAAAATTAAATATACTGGGCTTTAACAAATTTGCTTCACAGTTGCTTAAGGGCCTTTTGGTTTGTTGCATTCTGGTCACATACAGTACAAATCACTTTGAACCCAATATTCTGTAGTTCACTTATGATGTGAACAATGAGTGATTTCAAATGGGTGTAGTGGAAAGTGGTTGCAGTAAAGTAATATGCTAGAACTTGTTTCCAAGTTCTGTGAATGCCTTTCAGCATAAAAACCAATGCTTGACTAGCAGCTACCGGTGAACGTCCTAAATGACCCAAGTCCTGATACCCATAGATTAGCTGTTTGCGTGCATCATAGTACATACCATCATCCAGAGACATTTCATCAAAAAGTAGAGCACAATACTTGTCATTTTTATGCATATTACTTACTTCCCTTGCTAAAAAGTTTAATAAAGCTGGATTAAGTCCTGTATCAAATGGTATGTGGGAAAGCACTCCCTTGAGCAGCCTGACAGATGGAAGGGAGAAGTATGTGGCCAAATATCTGTACAACCGGGGACTACGCTTATAAATAGATAAAGCAAATGCCTTATCTTGTATAGACCACCGTACTGCTGTGGGCTGCATATTGGCATTTCTTAACTGACTATTAATAAAAGTTTGTCACATCATTAAACTCTTCTTCAATTAACTGAAATTTCCTGTCATCATACAACTCTTTCAGAATTTTCAATTTATTCCTCTCATTCTGTAGCTGCTTTTTCAATTTACACACTCTGTAAACTGTAATTCTATGCAATTGATACATTTTGTGTTTTCTTGGAGTTAAATCACGTTTAGAAACGCCAGATCCCATTACACCTGCACTACTTTCAACATTATAAACAGGTGAGGATAAAAAGCTGTACTCACCATCATCTGTGCTCTGTAAAGGGGGACTGCTTTGTTGTATTACTGTAGATTTTGCATTGTGACCTGTCTCTTGTGCGCTTATATTTGCACCCGATGTGGTGAAACCGTCACCACCACCACCAGTGTAACACAGATGTGTGGGGGGAGGATGATACAACACCAATTCCATGTGCTTTGGTATAACACCAGGATTTAGCCTGTGTCTAGTAAAGTTCACAAAATCTGCTTCATAAAAATGATCATCATACACATAATAATAACTACAGTTGACACCTTCATCTATATTACAGATCAATTTCCACTTCTTTAAAGTCTCACTTTTTGATGCAGCTGGAAATTTATAGAAATGTTTATTCTTGTGTTTGGAATTTATTTTTACATAATAACTACTCCTGCATCCAGGAAACTTGCACGAGTATTTCAATCTCAAACTGGATTTTCTCTTCCCGTATGATCCATCCTCATGTGTCTGAAATGTTATTCAAACCAAAAATTAGGAACGAGAAAAAAGATCAGGTATGGTTTACACTGATTAATGTTAAAGAAAACTCAATGTGAAATTAATTTCACTATCAAAAATCATATTAGTTTATATCTAAATGCAGCTATCCTGTACTGAAGTATTGACAACTGCTATCATGGCTTGTAATCTGATGTGTTATTGCTACAAAATAGTGAAAAAACGAAACAAATTCTCATTTCTACTACGGATATGCGCATCACTATATACAACTGCGTGAGCGTAGTTGCACTATATTCTATATTCAACACTACTTCGTTAAACAGTGCTACCAGGCGGTAGAAACACTGCTTATTGTACCATTTCAGTATATTTCAGCATCTAGATACCAAATTCAACTGTACATTATCAGTAACAGTTACAGCTGTAAATCCTTATTACATTGTGTTGAGCATTAAAGTGCAAGAAGATTTCTACTGCATTGGATATTGCCACAATAATACGTGTAAATGTTCAACTGCGTGAAGGACCTGCTTTGTGGGACTTCGAAACAAATGTCTTATTATGTGAGAACACAACCTTTGTCGATACAACAGCAACAAACACTTTTTACCTGGATAGAGTGTTATGTACTGTACAGAATATTTACTGTTGAAAACAGGAAATAGAACATACTCAAGGCATTACGAATCAATTGTAACACATCCAATATTTGGTATGTAGTAAACGGCACAATAAATAATACTTATTATGTCACTAAGAGTACTTCGTGGCAAAAAGGAAGATGAATCAAAGCTGGAATTATATTCTATTACAGGATTCGGAAAGTTGAATACAAACTATGTCAAAAGCTGCTAGCATGGGATTCTCTATGAAATAAAAGGAAATATTAACAGAAATATGAAATATACTTACCCTTTAAGTAAACTGAGCAACGGAAATTGTATTTCTTTGCAGGAACAAATGTACAAGAGTCCACAGAACGTAATGTGATGATACAACCTCGTGTTTTATATGAAACAAAAGGGGTCGACAGAAGCGTCCAACCCCACGCGTCGGCTTTGACCCGTGACGTAAGGGTGTTGTCGTGTGTGACGTCATGACGACGTGGAGTTTGGGTTGAGTGTGGCGTGTTTGTAGATGTCATCGCGTTGTGGTTTGTTCTGCTCTCTGGTGGTATGTTCAGGATTTTCGTTTGTGTGGTGTAATGGGCTCAGTTTGCTTTTGCTCAATATCCAGAATTGTTAGTGTCGGCTGTGTTTGTAGTTGAATTCGTTTCAGTGAGTTAACGATTTTGTGTGAAGGTTAATTTAGTGTTGTTCGCTGTACATCGAGTGGTAATTTTAGTAAAATTAATTGGTTGTTGTTTTTGTTCAGGAATGGATATGACGGATAAAATTAACAATGCGCAGGTCAAGGGACGTGTTCGTTCCCAATGTGTGGCTGTGTATGTTGATATTGGTCTCAGGAGATGTTTTTGAGCTCTATAGGCCAAGGGAAATGTTTGATCCTAATTTATGGGATCGGGAGCTGCTGTTGAGCTATATAGGTCAAGGGAAGTGTCCGATTCCAGATGATATTGTGTTTAGTGGTATTTGGAGAGTTTTGTGATGTCGGTTTTTTTCGTGTCATTTTGTGTGGTTTTGTATGGGGGTGGGTGTCTAAATTCGATTACATTTAGTTTGCCCCCACCCAAAAACACCCCATTTCCCGTGCTTGTCCCGTTAGTGTCATTAGGCTTTTTGTGGAAAGTGTGTGTGTTTGTTTTTCGATGTATTTTCATCCTCATAATGTGTACGTACCGACTTTATATGCGCCATATTGGAATCGTGGTTTATGGTCGTTTCCGCCATATTTGTGACGTCATGGGTCAAAGCAGACGGGCGGGATCGGACGTTTCCGTATTTCCAACAAAAGTACAAAAGTAAATACTGAATCATCACACCATAAAATATTACAAATGCATCCAAAAATTAAGCAGAATAATAGCAACACACTTACACAGTAATTTAAACGAAAAATCACGATCACGTTGCCACGATACCAAAACAATTATGGAATACTACGTCATCCAATAGGAACACGAGACTATAAATTGCTAAACTTGCAGCGCTCCAAGTGGCCTGGGACCAAACCAACGTCGTGTTACCGGAACTCCCTATATGAGTTTCACCCTCCTGATACCACAGTCTAGTGGTGGGCAGGAAATCGCGATCTGTGAGAAATCACAGTGATTGAGAAGTCACAGATATCACAATAACAACTTTACAAAATCTAACTGCGATTTCAGTCACAGTTAGCAGTCGCAAGTATCATTTCATATTCACCGCCGTGAGTCATCTGTTGGCCGAATTCCGTACTGCCTTCTGCGATTTCAGTGACAAATCGCGGCTAGAAGTCGCAAGTAGCAACTAGAAAGCGCAGTTAACAGTGCTACCTGTTGGCCAAAGTTCGTACTACGCTCATCTCTGCGACACGCTATCGAGTCTAACTGCGATTTCCGTGACAAGTCGCAACTAAGAGTCGCAAGCAGTAACTAAAAAGCGCAGTTAGCAGTGCCATCTGCTGAGCAAAGTTCGTACCACGCTCATCTCTGCGATACGCTATCGAGTCTAACTGCGATTTCCGTGACAAGTCGCAACTAAGAGTCGCAAGTAGCAACCATGGAGGTAAGAATAAGTGGAGATGGCGCTACGTATCCCAGCCGTACTACGTTCTGAAGCCATTGGGGCGTGGCTCGCTGCCATGACACTCTGACCAAAACATTGCCAGTGTGCTATAGCGCTACGTGTATTACAGTAGCTAATTGCACCATGTACGCATGTAACGTCATCAGATTGGTTGTTTCAAAGTTTTTGTTTAAAATAAAATCTCGTAAAGGCGAAATTCCGCGTTTCTTCTGATTAAAAATAGTTTTTGATGTAATATTACGAATAGCTAGTCTTCAATGTAAACGATACAATTTTGTTAATTCAGTAATAAACGTGTATCACAAACTAAATAATAGAAACTGAAAACTAAGTTAGCTATACCCTCCCTCCAAAGCCCCATAAATACATCTTGTTTGTAATACGTACTGGGACATTTCAGTTACGTTACACTACTGGGAAACACTGTTCATTACCACCAATATTTACTGAAATACGGTACATAGAATGGCAAATCTACACAGTGTCCTCTTTAGGCCTATACTTTACGCCAGTTAATGTAGTGTTAGCTTTTAATTTGGTACATGATGAAGACAAAGTGAGTTACTCAACACTTCGATTATCGACGATACTTACGTATTATACTGAAACGTGAACTTGAAAACTAAGAATTTAATTCTTTGAATTAACATACCTTTAGGGTGTGTAGGGAAAACTGATGGTACAGCATTTTCTCGGAGCCTTACTGTTGAAAAGGAAGTTCCGTCTATGTCCTCTTCTCGGAAATGCTGAGAACATATAGTGCTCCATTTAGACGCACGCCAATTCTTCCTCCTCACGGCATTCTCCCACAGAGCTTTCCGACTTTCATTTTTAGGAAATCTAAAATCATACAGGAGAAAAACACGCTATAGTACAAGTACCGATGTAGCACATGTTCATTCACAATGAAGTTGTAAAATCACACTTAACGAGACAACTTACACATGAAATGTTATTCCTTCGATTTCGCATCACAAGCAGAACGATTCGTACATCCGAACACCATAATAGCGCAAAATCCTTGCAAAAGCGAGCGACAAGCCTATGCACACAGTCCGCAGCTCGTGGTCTCGCGGTAGCGTTCTCGTTTCCCGAGCACGGGGTCCCGGGTTCGATTCCCGGCGGGCTCAGGGATTTTCTCTGCCTCGTGATGACTGGGTGTTGTGTGTTGTCCTTAGGTTAGTTAGGATTAAGTAGTTCTAAGGGACTGATGACCATAGCTGTTAAGTCCCATAGTGCTCAGAGCCATTTGAACCTATGCACACAAGCTTACAGCAGCAATGTTTTGGTCGGATTGAGATGGCTACCCTCTGCTTCACATGGCTTCGCAGCTGTGACGTCACGGCTTCTCCCTCTATTCTTACCTCCATGGTAGCAACTAAAAAGCGCAGTTAGCAGTGCCATCTGTTGAGCAAAGTTCACACTATGCTATTCGCTACCGAGTCAAACTGCGATTTCTGTGACAAATCGCAACTAAGAGTCCCAAGCAGCAACTGAAAAGCGCAGTTAACATTCTTTTCCTAGTGCCATCTGTTGATCGACGTACGTACTTCGTTACGAGAGCCTTGTGCCTCACGAGATCGATGTGCTGTGTGTGACTGTGTGCATAATACTGAATATGAAGGGCTTATTTCAATAGTGGTAAAAGTCCACTTTTGTTCATTTTGAGATACAGAGTCGTAAAGTTAAATGAGTGCTGAAAAATCTGCAGTTGAGATACCAGAAATATTCAAGCATATGGCTTCTTGCTAGAGATGAACCTTTATTTATGTTTGTTTGGATCATTAATTTCAGAAGCATTATAGACAAAAAAATTGGATGTAATGGACTTGTACCACTATTGAAATAAGCCCTTCATATTATATGACGACATGCACATTCGGCATCAGTTATGGTTGGTGAAACACAGCTGTGACTCTGAATGTATTATATTAATAAGAAGCAACATTGCCTTTTTCTCCTGAAAATACCAAGTAACGTAACAAATGTGTTTGATTCTGTTTCCAATATGACAGTTTTGGTTAATACTCCACATGCCTACAGGACTTTGCAATGTTAACACAGCAGAACTCAGACACCTGTATAAGTGTAGTGAAATAAAAACAGTATTATTGTGTCATATGAATGCCTCACTTTTGTTCCGACACAGTTCTAGACTCGGGAGAAAAGTTTTACACCTGGTGTTCTACATGGAAACTTCACACAAGAACTTTTTGCCGACACTACTACCACCTACATAAGTAAGCTTTTCCTGTGTTACTTTCAAGTAATTCACTTAAGTTATTCCTGATTTAACTGTAGGATCCGTACTTCCCACTTTCGTATCAACAGCCTCAAAATGCATATTGTAGACTTCGGGATATGTTACAGGTCAGTGTCACACCAAGATTGTGGAGAAAGAGGGGGGGGGGGGGGGCGACATGTCACTCTCCAACAAGTGTTTACCAATAAATATGTGGCGGAAAATTACGGGTATAGGACGGCTTAACATGTGGAAAATGAGATTTTCATTATTCGCTCACTATATTTAACATTTATTATTCCTTTAAAATCACACAACAACTTCAATAAAACACAGTTTAATCACTCATCTGCACACTTATTTCGCAATAATGTCACTTTTAAACTGCAAATCCTCTAAGAGCTCTCTTGAATCTTCACGAGTCTCTCCCAACAGCCTTGATGTGGATAGATACGTACAGCAACCAGAACTGTGTCTGCAAAATCACAAGAATTATTAAACAATTTTTGCTGTCACTAATTACAAGCAATATAATTGACAGAGTAGATTGCTAATATTTGCTGTAATGAAAGCTACTCAATGGGGTATATTTCACATTTGCAAGAACGATCTCACTTAAGTAATTAAGTCCATCGAAACACTTAGAAACTAACCTCTCGTGTGACGAAAACGGTCTAAAGACGCAGTGACAATTTCTCCAGATCTGCTGACAATGATATTTTGGGTTATCACTTTACTGAGTGACTGAAATGTAGTTCGGGTACCTGAGAACATAACAATACGTTAGAATTCATTTTCTAAACACGAACTATTACGGTACTGTATGGCTACTTACATATTAATTACACTGTTAATATTTTCACAGTTGTTTCTTTAACACAAGATAAAAGCCAACGGAAGAACAAACGTAAAACATACTTACCAATGACAGGTTTGTTGAGATGCAATATTCTGTGTGGACAGATGTAGCTTTTTCATGCGGTGGTAAGTTGCAGAAATCGCAGGAGTCACAGAAGTCGCAGAAATCGCAGTAGTAGCAGAAATCGCAGAAATAGCAGTGGCGGAGGGATACGCGACTTAGGTTCCTTAACTGCGACTCTTAACTGCGACAAATCACAGTTAAGAATAACAGATACTGAAAAGTAGCATTCACAGAAATCACTGATATCGGAAAATCGCAGTTTAGCCCAACACTACCACAGTCTAACATAACAGTCGCGACACTTCGCCTCGATTTTGTTGCCTTCAGCGCTCCAAGCGGCCGGTAGGTTGAACTGTGAGTTCGGCGCGATCGTGAAAGCGAATAGTGATGGTTTATTTTTATTTATACAATGGTTTTTATCATCGGGAGCGTTTGTAGCGCAATAAATTGCAGCAGCAATAGGAAGAAGACACCACAGCTGTCTTTTTTAGGTTTTCTAAGGATCCTGAGAGGTATATACCATCATGTTACTAAACTGTATCGTCAGGATTCACTTGCAAATGTATGTGTATAAATGATGAATGTTTCGTTTTAGGGGGGGAAAAATGGCTAGTTAATAGCAGACGAGAAGACCTTATGAAGAAAGACCCAGTTTACCTGTATAATAATATTAGGTTTTGTTCGCTACATTTCGAACAAAACCAGTTCATGAACGCAGACAATATCAAACTCATGTGAAATGCAGTACCCACTGTTTGACATTCCAAATAAGCCACCTCAACTGACGATGAAGAGGAAACTGCCACAAAGATTCGACAGTCAATCTAAAGCTGTAAAACAGTCCTATGACACAGAAGCAGCCAGTTCAACTCTCCATGTATTAGTGCCAGATTCGTGAGAATCGTCAACACAGACCTGCTTTGACGATGAAGTGGTTAGTTTAAGTGCAGCTGTTTGTGTCTTACAAAAGCGTGTGAAGTGGCAGAATGTGCAGATCGCTAGACTTCAAGCGAAACTATTATGGAACAAGGGAAGTGCCTACAGACAGATTGTATGAAAATTATTCAAATATTTGGTTTTTCGTGAAATATAATGTAATCAGCTCACTATAATGTTTTCAACATATTTCTCCCACTATTTGTCAGTTGCTTGTCCCACTTAGAATAATATAAAGATGAAGGTCGTACTTGTGGCAACAGGCGACAATGACAAACACAGTAGGCCTACAGAACGATAAACGAGCTGTCCATCGCTTTTGCATATAGAGGTACATGTCTGTGCTCCTTACATGTGAATCTGTGTGTTTATACTCTTTTGATATCAACGTGGTAAGCTGGAATTCTGTCCAATGTCACAAGTGTTTCTTCACGAATGTGTTGTAGCTTGCCACTCTATTCATGGTTTTTGTCCATACTTGCGCTTATTTTAGAATCATTTTTAGAAACATATATGCCTTCTGATACTACACAAACTCTTGGAGGCAAGAAACTAACACGAATAATTCGGAAATTACGTAGGAAATGGATGCAAACAAACATTATGCTTACGACGCGTCTGACGTTCACCTTACCTGCCGCTTGGAGCGCTAGTGTCGCTCCATCTGTCAAACTGCAACAACTTTTACAGTAGTGAGTGTAGCGACTGTTATGTTAGACTGTGGTAATACTCTGAAACGGCAGGTACCGCTCGGAGCCGACGCTGCTAAGCACACCTGAGCTACAGGCTGACGTCAGGACCTTGTAAGATCTGTAGGATCATGTTCTATACTGACTTAATGATGACACCTTAGATGCATTACTTCAAATAACCTTCGACTGTATTGTGGTCATGTTTTAAAGTCTGTTTGCTGTCTGACACCTATAGGGGTCACAGGCGTCATTCAAATGTTCGTGATTTGTTGATAATGTAAAAAAAAATACAATTCAAACAAGCAACAAATCCACCGCATTCAGAAAAAAATTTTGATTCCAAAACGCAAATTCTTATGAAGGGAAAAGGAAACTGGATTCATTTGAAATTATATTTACTTCAAATGCGCATTTTTAAGATTGGCTCTGATAGAGGTCGTCAATTTAGTAGCGGAACTGTCACGAAACAGATTCGAAAGCTGTGCTTCCACGCTATCATCACTCTGCAATTCTTCTGCAGCCTCTAAATGACAATCTCCTTGGTATGCCTCGTCCTCACAACTCAAAAAATCACTGTCGTTTAGTACACTAAGTAACTGTCCCTCTGTCAATTTTACACTTTTCCTGCTCCTTTTCACATTGGAAGGACCAGGTGCCAGTTCACACAAAACAAAAGTTTACACTCTTTGGTGCAAGCTTAGACGCTGCAACTAGACTGAGTAATCCGACAGTGAGCGCGGACGCTTATAAGCGTCAGCCACAGCGAAAGTGTTAAACTGCCAATCGTATGTATATTTTTGAGACCATGTGCCATTTCAGCTGAAAGCATCCCGGTGCATGTGCAGATGTAACTGACTGATCTGCATGGCAATTCCCAATTTAGACAAATCCTTTTAAAATTAAAACTGTCTAGGACGTCTGTCTTGCTTTTCGCAGGTAGAGTTTCAATGTCTACACAATGAGGTTGCCCAGGTGCTACAATGTGTGTGCGAGAGGAAGACTTGCCGATTATGAAGCTAAATACTGTATAAGTCATGATTACGTGGCAACTAGAGTGCAAAGATCTATAAAATTGTCTACATCTGTCCATATGTCAACAGGTTGTACCAGGCCAAAATTATACTTCTTCAGCATGCCAAAAACAAATAATACTGAAATTTTGTTGTATTTTTGGTCTATGTAGTTAACTGTTATTTTAAAAACCAAGTCATTCGCAGTGTGAGTTTATTGCCTTTTAAATGCTGAACATTCGGAGTTTACTCCTCTTGCTGAGATGGCATGGCAGTGATGGAAATGTGCTAGCCGGACTGGGTGCTATGGCACTTGTACCAGGGTACTGTCAACGAGCTGAATTCTTGTCCACTTCTGGTGTAGAGTCTCTGCCCCACAAGATTTGCCACATCTGGGTGTGCAACTTGTGACATGTATAGCTCGAACCAAGTCAACACTAAAATTATGAATCAAATGAAAGTTAAGGTAAACACACTATCGCTGACTGCAGAATTGGTAAGAGTGTAGTCTAAAATATGCACATATGTCATAACACGTCCAGTATCAAGACCTCCCCCCAGGGGGCTCACGGTTCTTTCGTGAGTACGTGCGTGGCGAGCATGGGGCCCCGAGCTATGCCTTCCTTCTTTCCAGGGCTGCATTTCCTTCTCCTTCCCCTCCTTTCCTCTCCTTGCTCCTTCCCCCCTCACCCTCTCCTCCCTCTCTTGGTGTCCTTGCTTATGTTGGCCGCGCTATCCTCCTGGTTATGTTGGTTTTGGAATTTAGCTTTCTTGCATAATCACCTCTTTTGGCAATCCCTGGGGTTTGACCTCCATTACTAAATTTATCTTCCGTAGTGTGAGCCATTTGGGGAAGAACACCTTACCTAGTATCTCTGACGTGTACCCTCCTAGTTCATTCCACCTTTTCTTTCATGTCGTCTGATGCTAGGGTGCATACCCAGCATGGTAGCCAGCCTGTGTGGTGGGCCGCTATGTACCCTTTTGGTTGAGCCCCCTGAACACACAGGGATCACACTTCTTATACCTGAGCTGTGACCACCTCATGCAAGCCTTGGAGTGGTTGCTCATCATCCTGGAGCATTGGAACTCCCGGCAATGGCCGCTGTGCCAGACGGTTTTTGCTGTGGCTGGGTGGCGCGCCTGAGGAGAGCCCCTGATCGGAGTGGGTGGTATCAGGGCGGACGCTATGCAAATGAAACGCATACGGGTCCAAAACTCTGGCCATTCTTCTGCGGCCGTCTCTTTGCGTGGAGCTGATTCTTCTAGTGCTGCTTCTCCTGCCCCTTTGGCCTTCCCTTCCATGGCTACCCCTGGGAAGAGGGTCAGGCCCGTCAGCTAGGGGCAAAGCCTTTTCCCCGCTGTCTGGTTTGCACCAGGGCTGATGGGGATACTTTCACCAATACCAAACCTTCATTCTTTGTGGAACACATTGAAGACAGGTTTGGCGAAGTGGACTCCCTGAGCAAGATGAGGTCGGGTTCGTTGCTGATCAAAACTGCTTCAGCTGCCCAGTCTGCAGCCCTTCGTGCCTGTACCCATCTTGGCACACTTCCTGTGTCCATTAACCCCCACCAGTCTCCAAATATGGTTCCAGGTGTGATTTTTCACAGGGACCTCATCCTTCAAACTGATCAGGAACTTCGGGACAATCTCGGACAGCGGGGTGTTTACTTTGTTCGGCGTGTTCAGAAGGGTCCTAAGGACAATCGCATTGATACTGGTGCCTTTATCCTGCCCTTTGAAGGGGTTACCCTCCCTGAGAAAGTAAAGATTATGGTTTATTCATGTGATGTGGAGCCGTACATCCCACCTCCTACGAGGTGTTTTAAGTGCTTGCGTTTTAGACACGTCTTCCCACTGTTCGCAGGCCCCTCTTTGTGGTGACTGTGGACGTCCACTCCATAAGTGGAGTCCCTGTGTTCCCCCTCCTGTGTGTGTTAATTGTCATGGCAATCATTCTCCACATTCACCAGATTGCCCAGTATATAAGAAGGAAAAGAAGATACAGGAGTATAAGTCCCTTGATCGTTTAACCTACACAAAGGCTCGTAAGAAGTATACACGTCTTCCCCCTGTGTGCATGGCGTCTAGTTATGCTTTAGTTACATCTTCACCCCTTCCTCCCCCTTCCTTACCCCAGTCCCGGACCCCTCTCCTCCCCTCTACCCTGCGGCTCCCATACCTTCTCCTCTGGGCGCTGCTCCCTCTCCCCAGCCGGTTTCCCACTCCTTCGGCGTCTGCCAGTCAAGGGCGCCCCTCCTGGGATGCCCCTTCCCGGCACCTTCCAGGCCAAAAGTCTGCTGCCACGCGACGACCGCGGTCTGTCGGCCGCAGGTCGCCTGATCTCTTTCTGTTCCCAATCTTGCTGCAGCTGGCTCCTTTCTGCCACACAGCATTCGTCGATCTCAAACAGAAAAGAAGAAGAAATATAAGTCTCGGGACAAAGAGCCTCTGGTGTCACCAGTGGTCCCATCCGCGGCTTCACAACCAGATTCTGACGTGTCGTTCATGGATGTCGACCCCTCCTTGTCGACGATGGGTGGTGACCCAGCGGTATGACTGGCTTTAGCCTGTCCAGCCCCCATTTAAATCATTGTTCTGTGATTATCCAATGGAATTGTAATGGATACTACCATCACCTTCCGGAATTGCAATCCCTTATTTCGTCTTGCTCTGCAGCTTGTGTGGTTCTACGGGAATCTCATTTTACTGATGCTCACTCACCGACCCTCTGTGGGTTCTGTGTTTTCTGTCGAAATCAGGTCGGACCCTTGCAGGCTTCTGGTGGCGTTTGCACGTTGGTCTGTACAGACATTGCTAGCACGTGGATTCCTCTTCAAACTACATTGGAAGTGGTTGTTGTTAGGGTCCACCTGGACTCTGTGGTCACGGTTTGCAATCTTTATCTCCCTCCTGACAGGACTCTTACACCTGCTGCCTTAACCGCCCTTCTTCAGCAACTTCCCCCTCCCTTCCTCCTTCTTGGAGATTTTAATGCTCATCATCCCTTGAGGGGCAGTGCATTTCCATCTAGACGAGGTCTTCTCTTAGATCAGTTCATTACAGACCACGACTTGTGCCTTCTTAATGATGGCTCCCCTACTCATTTCAGTGCCGGTCATGGTACCTTTTCAGCCATTTATCTATCTCTTTCTTTTCCCTCTCTCCTCCCTTCATTACACTGGTCGCCACACGATGACCTTTGTGATAGTGACCATTTCCTGTTGATTCTCTCTCTCCTTTCCTGCTCCCCGATGGACAGGTTACATCGTTGGTCTTTCCAACGCGCCGATTGGCCTCTATACACTGCACAGGTCGTGTTTTCTCCCTCTTTGTCGGGTTGTAATGATGACGTCCTACATGACGTGTCTGACGCGATTGTTCGCGCTGTTAGCCTTGCTGTACCGCGCTCATCTGGACCATTTCGTCGCCGGCAAGTCCCGTGGTGAAGTACGGGCATTGCCATTGCCATCTGTGATCGCTGTCGAGCTTTGCAACACCTTAAGAGGCACCCATCCGTTGTCAGCCTTATTACCTTTAAACTCCTTGACGCTAAAGCCTGTTATTTAATCAAACAGAGCAAACAGATATGTTGGAACGATTTGTTTCTTCCCTCGGTTCTACTGTCCCTATTTCACGGGTATGGACTACACTTCGCTCTCTCCAAGGTTGCCATCGCCAGTTCACCCTCCCAGGCCTTCACCTCCCAGATGGCTTTTGTACAGACCCGTTGATTCTTGCGGAACATCTTGCGACCCATTATTTTGCAATGGCATCAGCATCAGCCTCCTATCCGGCTGCTTTCCTTCACTGTAAACAGCAGGCCGAAGCTTCCACCTAATGTTTTACCCCTTGTCAGTGAGTATCTTACAACGAACCCTTTACTGAATGGGAATTTCTTTCCGCACTTTCTTCTTCTCATGATACAGCCCCTGGCCCAGACCCCATTCATAACCAACTGCTTCAACACCTCAGTGCTCCACAGCGGCAACATCTTCTCCGGGTGTTAAACTGTATCTGGCTCCAGGGTGATTTCCCTTCCCAGTGGAGGGATACCATCGTGGTTCCTGTCCTTAAGCCTGGTAAGAACCCCCTATTTGTAGACAGCTATCGGCCAATTAGTCTGACAAATGTTGTTTGCAAGTTACTTGAATGGATGGTAGCCTGTTGGCTCAGTTGGGTCCTCGAATCTCGGGATCTATTTTCCCCTTACCAGTGTGGCTTCTGACAAAGATGGTCTCCGATCGATCATTTACTTCGCTTGGAATCTGCAGTTCAGCAGGCTTTTTTTCCAGCGCCGCCATTTCGTTGCAGTATTTTTTGACATGGCCTGGTGCTATCACATCTTACTTACACTTCATCAGTGGGGTCTTCGGGGCCCACTCCCGATTTTTATCCACCAGTTCCTGGTCCATCGGTCATTCAGGGCTCGGGTTGGTACTGTTTTTAGTTCTCCACGGACCCAGGAGACGGGTATCCCACAGGGTTCTGTCTTGAGTTTACTTCCTTTCCTCATTGCTATCGATGGACTTGTGGCCTCTGTCGGTCCTTTGGTCGCCCCTGCCCTGTATGCGGATGATTTCTGCATTTGGGTTAGTTCCTCTTCGATGGCCTCTGCAGAACGGCAGCTCCAGGGAGCTACACGGCGTGCCTCTGCATGGATCCTCTCACACGGGTTTCAATTCTCTCCTTTAAAATCGCGGGTGGTCCACTTCTGTCGCCGTACTATGATCCACCCTGATACAGAGCTCTATCTCGATGCACTGCCTGTGGCCCCACAGTTTCGTTTTCTAGGTCTTCTTTTCGACAACAAGCTCACTTGGCTGTCCCATATCAGACTTTTGAAGGTAGGATGTTCCCGTAAACTCAATGTCCTTCGCTTCCTTGCCCACTCCTCTTGGGGTGGGGACCGCTCCCTCCTCCTCCGTCTTTATCATGCTCTAGTTCTGTCTCGCTTGGACTATGGTTGTCAAGTTTATGGTTCGGCTGCTCCTTCCACACTGCACGTGCTGGATCCAGTCCTCCATCGTGGTATCCGTTTGGCCACCGGTGCCTGCCCTACTAGCCCTGTTGATAGTCTGCTGGTTGAAGCTGGGGTCTTCCCCCTTTCTGTTTGGCGGTCCCAGCTTCTGGTGTCTTATGCACTCGCTATCTGTTCCTCTGCCACTCATCCTTCTTATTCTCTCCTGTGTCCTCGGGCGGGTTTACCGGTTGGGCTCCGCCTTGCATCTCTTTGCGGTGATTTTCAGCTTCCTTCTTTGTCCTGTGTTCCTCGCTCCCTCCCCTCCAGCCCCCCCCCCCCCACTTGGTTAGTTCCTTGGCCTCGAATTTGGATGGATCTCTGCCAAGGTCCGAAAGATTCCATCCCCCCGATGGTGTTCCAATCCTTTTTCCGCCTAATTTTATGGGAGTTTTGGGATGCTGTTGTTTTTTACACTGATGGCTCTCAATCTGCTGATCATGTGGGATATGCCTTCAGGTCCTCTGTTGGAACGGAAAATCATCTGCTGCCACCTACACGTGGGGTGTTTACTGCGGAATTGATGGCCATTTCCTAGGCCCTTACCTTTATTAAACAGTCCCAACACAACCATGTTTTGTTATGTACGGACTCGATGAGTGGCCTTCACGCTATTGACTGGTGTTTTTCGCGCCAGCCCTTGGTCTCGGCCATCCATGACCATCTCGCTGATATTCACCGTGCTGCTTGTTCCGTTTACTTCCTTTGGGTCCCTGGCCATATGGGTATCCCGGGTAATGAGCTCGCTGATCGTTTGGCTGGGGGAGCAGTCACTTACTCCCCGTCTTCTGTAACCCCTCCTGCAGCGGATTTACGGTTTCACATCAAATCCCACTTCGCACAATCATGGGCCAACTCTTGGGAGGCTACATCCCTGTCTAATAAACTTCGTGCGATTAAGGTGACACCAGGCCCGTGGCGTTCTTCCTTTCGCCTCTCCCGAAAGGACTCTACCACATAGTGTCTTCTCAGTATTGGCCATACCAGGCTGACCCACGGTTTTCTTTTGCATGATGAGCTACCCCCACTTTGTGGTTGTGGAGCCTTCCAGTCAGTAGCCCACATTTTGGTTGAATGCCCCCTTCTTTTGGCTCTGCACGCTAAGTACAGGCTCCCTCCCACTTTACCTTTGATGTTGGCTGACTATTCCCGGATGGTCGACCTGGTCCTCGGTTTCCTCCGGGATAGTGGTTTTCATTCTCAGTTTTAAAGTTTTTAATCTCTCTCTGGTGTTGGGGCAGGGCGGTGAGTGTTGGGGTATCTCTCACTGTAAGACGTGTTTGGAGAGTCCCGACTTGCCTCCCTGACCGAGATCCTCGTTTCTCCCCTTTTACTCTGTTTTTATCATTTTTTAGGATTGGTTAGTCTCCTTTTCCCATACGCACTTCTACATTCTAGTGGTTGCACCTTTTAAGTCGCAGGTGGTCTTGCCTCTGCTGCTTCAGAGGTGGGATATTTCCTGCCTCTATCATAGCATTGGGGTTCTCTCTCTTGCTGACTTATCTCATTTTGTTTTTTCCATTGACAACATGACTGCCCTTTTACATTTTTTAGCCTTTTTACTTTTTATCGTTCCGACTTTTCTGAGATATCACACTATCGGAATGGACCACATTTGAAACAAGGGACTGACGACCTTGCTGTTTGGTCCCTTCAACCCCAACCAACCAATATCAAGACTGAGTTAGTGGTTGTAGAATGCAGCTGTAAGATTTTTTATGATGGAGAGTTTATACCATGGTGTAAACTCTGGGAGCTCCATGTTGCACATACTGCCATCAAGTCCAAAACTGGACAGTCAGCCAATGACAAAAGTTTATTTGCGATGATGTGACTCAGAACCTTGCCACATACAGGGTGTTACAAAAAGGTACGGCCAAACTTTCAGGAAACATTCCTTACACACAAAGAAAGAAAATATGTTATGTGGACATGTGTCTGGAAATGCTTACTTTCCATGTTAGAGCTCATTTTATTACTTCTCTTCAAATCACATTAATCATGGAATGGAAAAACACAGCAACAGAACGTATCTGCGTGACTTGAAACACTTTGTTACAGGAAATGTTCAAAATGTCCTCCATTAACGAAGATACATGCATCCACCCTCCATCGCATGGAATCCCTGATGTGCTGATGCAGCCCTGGAGAATGGCGTATTGTATCACAGCCATCCACAATACGAGCACGAAGAGTCTACATTTGGTACTGGGGTTGCGTAGACAAGAGCTTTCAAATGCCCCCATAAATGAAAGTCAAGAGGGTTGAGGTCAGGAGAGCGTGGAGGCCATGGAATTGGTCCGCCTCTACCAATCCATCGGTCACCGAATCTGTTGTTGAGAAGCGTACGAACACTTCGACTGAAATGTGCAGGAGCTCCATCGTGCATGAACCACATGTTGTGTCGTACTTGTAAAGGAACATGTTCTAGCAGCACAGGTAGAGTATCCCGTATGAAATCATGATAACGTGCTCCATTGAGCGTAGGTGCAAGAACATGGGGCCCAATCAAGACATCACCAACAATGTCTACCCAAACGTTCACAGAAAATCTGTGTTGAGGACGTGATTGCACAATTGCGTGCGGATTCTCGTCAGCCCGCACATGTTGATTGTGAAAATTTACAATTTGATCACGTTGGAATGAAGCCTCATCCGTAAAGAGAACATTTGCACTGAAATGAGGATTGACACATTGTTGGGTGAGCCATTCGCAGAAGTGTACCCGTGGAGGCCAATCAGCTGCTGATAGTGCCTGCACATGCTGTACATGGTACGGAAACAACTGGTTCTCCCGTAGCACTCTCCATACAGTGACGTGGTCAACGTTACCTTGTACAGCAGCAACTTGTCTACGCTGACATTAGGGTTATTGTCAACTGCACGAAGAATTGCCTCGTCCATTGCAGGTGTCCTCGTCGTTCTAGGTTTTCCCCAGTCGCGAGTCATAGGCAGGAATGTCCCGTGCTCCCTAAGACGCCGATCAATTGCTTCGAACGTTTTCCTGTCGGGACACCTTCGTTCTGGAAATCTGTCTCGATACAAACATACCGCTCCAAGGCTATTGCCCCGTGCTAATCCATACATCAAATGGGCATCTGCCAACTCCGCATTTGTAAACATTGCACTGACTGCAAAACCACGTTCGTGATGAACACTACCCTGTTGATGGTACGTATTGATGTGCTTGATGCTAGTACTGTAGAGCAATGAGTCGCATGTCAACACAAGCACCGAAGTCAACATTACCTTCCTTCAATTGGGCCAACTGGCGGTGAATCGAGGAAGTACAGTACATACTGACGAAACTAAAATGACCTCTAATATAGAAATTAAGCGTTTCCGGACACATGCCCACATAACATCTTTTCTTTATTTGTCTGTGAGGAATGTTTCCTGAAAGTTTGGCCGTACCTTTTTGTAACACCCTGTATATGCAGGGTGAACCACAATGACAACAAATGTTTGGAGGTTGTTCATGGACATTTTATAGGTATTTTGGTTTAAGAAATATAGAACTATTTTTCGACATGACTTCTATGGAAACAAACGCCCATTAAAACTAGAAACTAGCATCTGAATTCTAAGCTAGTGTGACACACTTGTAGAGTGAGTGACCATAGCCAAAAAGGGAGCAGTAGCACGCTCATATGTACTCATGGAAGCAGAATAATGCCAATGTGACTTGTGTGACAGAAAATGCTGTAATGCCACACACTTATCTGTTTTTGCTTAAAACATGTAAGTTAGTTGGTCGTGTAGGTTGAGGTATGTAGATGTGTTTGTTTACCCATTTGGTAGCAGTTTCGTTGTTAGTGATGACTCTACACGTCCCTTAGCAAAATGTTTTCATATTAGTATACATACTGAGCACACACATGTGCAGTACAATGCAGACCTAGAAATGCCTCTAGTCTGCTCTGTAAGCAGTAATGCACAGGTAAGTGAAAGATTAGTTTGTGGTTCTTCTTTACTAAGAAGCTAAAGCTTCAAATTGGCATTTTTCAAGAAACTATTAGCTGTCTGTCAGTGGAGCAAACTTGTAAGGACTTCTTATTGCACTGCCGGCATGAGTAATTTTCACAAGTGTCCACTGTCAGCATCTTATTTCACAGCACTCGTTCTCTGTAAAAAGGAAATTAGAAGTTGGTAACTTCACAAATAAAACAGGATTAAGGTTTAATTCTTGCAGTAGAAACTTAATTGTTTGCGGGATCGGATGTTCAAGGAACACTGCAGATTTGGAGCTGCCAACGAACAAACCAACCGTAAGCTGCATAGAATTTTGCGGACATTAAAACCCATGAATATATAAGCAGTAAAGTAGTGCAGTGCAACAGGCTGATAGCTGTCTTACACACAATTTTATATCTGAAGAGCTATGTGCGTATTGCAGTGAGCTGCATGGGTTACTTGTTATAAATTCATCTAGTACAAGACACAATTGTAGTGTATGTGAGGAACATTGTATCAAATCATATTATGTCCAAAAAACTAAATTATACAGATACAAGGGACCAGTGATAACAATGTAATTATGATTTATTTGGCTCTATCAGGATTAATTTGTTTCTGTTAAAAATAGTTTAATAACTTTAGAAAAGAAGACAAACCCGAGCAGCACTGAATGCAGTCTTGAGGATCAAGACTGAAGTAGATGTTACTGTTGGCAACAATAACTGTGAGTGAATAGAACAAATCTGTTTGCAAATAAGATGCCCACCACATACCGCCAACATTTGCAATGTTATACGGATATTTTCAGTGCAACACCAATACAAGGGTAAGGCATCAAATGACATTTAATTGTTCCATAAGGAGCCACTGGAGACCACTAAATCCTTCTAACAAAGTAGAAAATATCTTTGAAAAGCCATATACATTTAATGTAGGTAACAAAAAGTACAAACCATAAAAAGGCAGAAATGATGAAAATGAAGTAGCCAGTCTTAAAGGGAGAACAATTCAATAAATAAGAAAAAATAGTGATTGTAGAGATAGCAAAAGAGCAGCTGAAGTTTTAGACGTTGAAAGTTTTGCTGAAAAACTTAAGACATATTTGCATTTTAATTTTGTCAAGGTGTAGGTGGAGCTCGCTTATCACATTTTTTACGCGAAATCTGGTGTCAAAGGAAAGTGTCAGTTTGTCTCCCATTGCAAATAATATGATTGCTAAGCAGAATTTTTGTGTGCCCATTTCATAAATTATTCGAATGTAGTATTCATTTTATCAATATGTATTAATGGCGACAATAAAACAGGAAGAATAACTAATAGTCCAGCAACAATTCTCGTGGCCCCATAACCTGCCCTGTCTGCTATCTCCATGCAGGGGTGCTACTCAGTTGCTGCTGGGGTACTGGTTATTCCCGTTTTACTGTCCCTGTTAGTACATATCAATAAAATGAATATCACACTGGACTACTTTTAGACCACTGAGTCGAAAGTGAACACCAAATTCCGCTTTGAAAATCATTTTGTTTGTAGTGCATATTGTTTTAGAAAGGGTATTGGTCATTTTAGTAATCCAGTCAGAATCGAACAATGCATTAACTTGTAGCAACAATAATATTACTAAAATTCAGGGATAACCAAACCAATTAGGATTGATACACAGGAAAGAAAACCTTCTTGTATTAAAGACTGAGAAGAGGACCACCCTTAGAAAAGGTTTGAGCAAGAGTCTGGTGTGTAACAAGGAGTGTGAACTTGTTTTCTTTCTGAGATCAGTAATACAAATAAAGCAGCTACTGTGTACCAAATGTTGTGTTTGATCATCATTAGTTTTGATCTGCTAATATCAGACTACAGTGGTGACCCTGTGGTAGTAGATGCTTCACAATTGTCTGCAATGTGATTTACAACACTGGACATTTGCTCATTGCGGAAAACTTCTATCACCAGCAAGATGCTGAGTGTCCTCCTCCTCCTCCTCCTCCTCCTCTTCTTCTTCTTCTTCTTCTTCTTCATCATCATCAGAACAAAGACTTGGATGGTGTACTGGATGCCTTCATATTCCACCAGTACAGGGCAAAGAAAACTGCAGAAAGTTGTGACTACAATCTACATGGACAATAGAGATAATGGTGGACCAAGCCATGAACAAAGCAACTCTCATTTAGTGTGGGCACAAACATATCAGATGGTGGAATGAGCCACCAAACATGCAGACACTCAAGTAAGTTACACTCCCACTATCAATCAGTCTTGTTGACGGACAGAAATGCGTGAGATCATAGCCTTACATTTTGGTCGCATTTCACCATACTACCTGATCATTGGAGCTTCATACTGTGTCCTTCAATTTCACTGCAGTGCCAGTAACAGCTGCAGAGCCACATGAGATGTACTTGGAGTAACCGGTTTTCCGTGATTTCCCTAAATCACTTCAGGCAAATGCCGGGATGGTTCCTTTGAAAGGGCACGGCCGATTTCCTTCCCCATCCTTCCCTCACCCGAGCTTGCGCTCCGTCTCTAATGACCTCGTTGTCGACGGGACGTTAAACACTAATATCCCCTTCCTCCTTGGAGTAACCTACCGTGTCACAAATGTGCCACAAACTTTTGCTGTCTGAATCTTGCAGAATGATAATCAAGTGGTTGGAGACAAGCAGCCAAGATCAGGAACTATTCCAAGCTTACCATTATTCAGTGCAGCCAACCATAGACTTGGTTTCAAATAGTCTAGATAATTCTAGAAAGTTATGGAATAAAAGATAATACACAAAAGTTTGTAGCAGCACTGAACAGTTTGAACATTCTAATCTCATTAGTGATATTGACTTTCTGTCTACTTCAAACAAGTTTCATGCTACAAAAAGGCTTAATTGTCACATTTTTCGAAGACACCCGAATGACAGATAAGCCATGTCTTGTACGAAGAAGAAATCAGAAACAGAACACACTATACAAGCCATAGGAGCTGACATCTTTTCGGAGGACACCTTGTGGAGAGTGTAGATAGATTTTCACCTTCACTGCAGACCACATAGATGTAAGAGAACAGGGACTTACAGAAGTCAAATTGGACTTGGCCAAGAGCGTCCATGCAGTTACATAACAAGCCAGATTCGAGTGCCAGACATCCCTCATGCAGTCAGTCATGTTTTTATAGCAAGAAGGGTGCAGCCCCAGTGAAATATGAGCACTTTAGAACTTGTCTGAGGTCGTTTGTGCGAGACTCACAGCGACGATACAGAATGACAGTTAACATAGCCATCGTGGAGTGATCATAACACATCACTTACTGCCAACTTACCTCTGACAAACATATTGGTGTAATGAGAAGTTTGGCAGAATGGCATGCAACTTAATTTCACCTCACAGTTTCAAATATCAGCAACAGGAGCCTACTAAGGGAGTGCTGGATGGCTAAGACAAGATGTATGTAGGGGACAAGGTGCATATTGCCAAAGCAAGCTTGTGCTCTATCGATTATAGACCCAGATTCTTCACGTGGGGACACAAGTTACTGGTGGACTCAGGATCAGCACTTAGTGGAGTAAGGTACCTGACAGTGGATTTTGTACTTCATTGAAACTTCAGTTGCTACTTTGTGGCAGTGGATATGTCAGTTCTAGTATTGGGGCCAGATTTTCTTCACCACCACAAACTTTCACTTGACTTAGCTGCTGGAGTGAGTAGATGTACTTTTCTGGGGACAACAGTGCATGCATTCAAGGATATGGTCTCTATAGGTATGCCATCACTGGTGGAAAGTCAAGATAAAATTAAGAGCATAATAATATGAAAGACATAACCGTGACTGCTGACTATGTACTACAGGAGGTGATACAAAACAAATTTTTATTAAGTCAAGAAAATACTGAACTATCATATAAAATAAAGCATTATCAAGAATACTCATACAATACATGTAAAAGAATAGTGAACTTGGAGCAGCATCCTCAACCAAGGTGGCGCCAAGTACTGATATACCAGGTCAACAGATGCTGAACACTGGTTAGTGGAGTGAAGGTGAACTTCAGTAGACCCAGTCATACCTCTGAAAGCGACATACAGTTAATAAAAGTCCTGTTTACAGTGTGTTTGGGGAGTCAGCTAAGGTACACGGCATTACATTCACATGTCTTTGCCGAAGTATGGAGACTTGCACTGGACAGACTTCAAGCAGCTAAACCAGAGGTCATCAGACTACTTTGCTCAAGAGCCAATACTTATATCTGGGGCTGCACCTCATGCCGCATGTGCTATCTTATTATTAATTTGTAGGCCACAAATTAGTAGGCTGTCATGAGCTTGCAATAGACTAGATATAGTGAGGGCGCAGTAAGTTGGCTGCCCCCCACCCCAAGTATTGATCGTTAAAAATCGGCACCATTTGGAATACTTTGTGCCATCTGTTCTATGTTTCAGATCTCGGCCACCCTCAGTGCCCCTAAGTACTGACACTGTAATTGCCTGACGAAAAAATGGTTCAAATGGCTCTGAGCACTATGGGACTCAACTTCTGAGGTCATTAATCCCCTAGAACGTAGAACTAGTTAAACCTAACTAACCTAAGGACATCACAAACATCCATGCCCGAGGCAGGATTCGAACCTGCGACCGTAGCGGTCTCGCGGTTCCAGACTGCAGCGCCTAGAACCGCACGGCCACTCCGGCCGGCTTTCCTGACGAAGTTTTGTGTTGTCTGTGTCAGTGGACCTATAATTGATTAACTGTACTTATATTTAAATGTATTACGCAATATGAGATACAATCATAAATGTTTGCTACATATTTTAAATGTCATTTTTCTTCTATGTGTTGCACTCTTATTTCAACAGCCTTAATTCAATTTCATATTCCGTGCTACAAAAATGTATCATATTTTAAGGTTTGAAAACTGACTCTAATGTGTATTCATGAACCCATGTTACCTCTGTTTGAGATTTTTACTGTCGCAGCTGACTGATACAAGTTGGCAACATCCGTGAGCTGTCAGTACTAGAAGGCAACCAAAAATGCATTCCTCTTCCCATATCCTCTAATCCTACATCCTCCAATCCTACATACCCTTCTGCTCCTCAAGTAAGCAACCAGCTTTATTTATTGTTAGCTTACGGTCGACTTCACCAACGCCAATTAAAATTAGTAACATCGTAAATATTACTATCCTTTAAATATGTTGTTGCTATTGACGAGAACATAGACTACGTGCCACAATGCTATTTCGCAAAAAAAGAAAAAAAAAATCCCTCAGTGGAAGAGAAATCAAAATAAGCAAGTAAGAATCGTGACTTAGCTCTAGATTTTAGACCATTTCTGCAGAAACAACCGTCAAATTCTCGCGGTACTTTATGTGCCTTTCAGCAAATACACAGTATGATTGAAGTAGCAGACCAGCCCCACAAGGGCCTCCCGGCCAACGACGCTAAACGCGCATTTCCATTTCCAGTGGGACATTAGCTACCATTGCGGCTTCAGACTTTAGTGCACGATGTTTGAAACCCGATTGTTGTTTTTCCTTTTTCTAGCCAGGTACATAGATTACACAAATGATTTCTATTATACACTGAAATGTTGTTGTCCCCATTCAGCTACTAACTGAATGTGTAACAAAGAAATTAGGAAAAAAACGGTAAATGGAAAAAGAAAATCATTTTAAACTAGCTGTTATTTGAGGCTGAGCTTGCATGTCGGCAGTTTTGTCGTGATGAGTAAGCTATTGTATGTGCAATAACGCTATCTGGCCTGATATGTCTGCCTGTTTGGATAAGCACAGCTCGTGGTTAGTTAGTTAGTTAGTTACGGTTTCCATTGATCAGTAGCATGGAAAACCGTTATGATGTGGAACGTGTGTGTTATACACATTACATATACATTATAAAATCTGTAATGGATCATATTCTTATTTTTTTCGTTCTTTTCTTTTTATACATGTAAGCCATATATCACCAACGGTAAAATAAGTTATTTTGTGCCATCAATAACGTTGGGATACAAACTAAAAAGTAGATATACGCTCTTCAATTGATTAATTTCTGTATCTTCACCTGTTTGTCTCTATAAGCGGTAGCGGTCGGACATATAACGAGTTCTGCCGTGTTAGTATTGTTCAAAAATGTGTGTTCCAACCTTACATTAAAGAAGTGTGATAAAAATTATTTGGGAGACGAAGTTTATATATACAGGGTGTCTCACCTAACTCTGCTACCTCAAATATCTCTGGAACAACAATAATAATAATAATAATAATAATAATAATAATAATAATAATAATTTTATTGTCATTCGGCCATTACAGCAATAGACAACGTCATATACATACTAAAATACAATTAATAGTTTGAAAGAAACAACAGGTTTCTTGTTAACATTATAGTATTATATTACAGTTGATAAATTCTCTTATGTCATAGAATGGGTGGAGGACTAGCCAGTCATGAATTGTTTGTTTGAATAATTGTTCAGGTAATTCTTGAACAGATTGAGGAAGTTTATTAAATAATTTGTACCCCATGATTTCGTAGCTGTTGAGTGACTTTGACAACCTGTGGTAAGGAATATAGAGGCACCTATTCCTTCTTGTATTGTGGCTGTGTACATTTTCTCTGGTTTTTGTTTCTGGTAATTTCTTCTTCGTATAAATTAGATCATAGTATATGTACAAGTTTATAACAGTCATGATTTTCTGTTCACAGAACAATGGTTTACAGTGTGCCTTATATGCAGAACCAGTGATTATCCTAATAGCTTTTTTTTGCAGTATTAATATGTCGTGTACACAGCTAGAGTTCCCCCACAAAATAATTCCATATGTTATTATACTCTGAAAGAATGAAAAATAGGATGTTCTAACATATTTTTCAGGAACACAATCCATAAGTCGCCTTAACAGGTAAATAACTCTAGACAATTTACCACTAATATATTGTACATGTTGACCCCAAGATAATTTATCATCAATGTATACCCCCAAAAATTTGACATAACTTGGATCGTCTGACAGAAGCTTGTCTCTAAGACTACAGATCATCTGCTGTGTTTTGTTTTCATTCAGCAGGAATCCATTTGCCTTGAACCAATAGGATGCTTGGTCAATTGTCTTTGCTGCACAAGTTTTAAGGCTATTGAAATCCTCACTAGCATGAAGAAATGTTGTATCATCTGCATACAACACAGTGGTGGACTTGATAAATGACGGCAGATCATTTATCATTATCAGGAACAAAAAGGGGCCCAGCACAGATCCCTGCGGAACACCTACCTTGACTTGCTCTATACTCGACATTTCTCTCCCTACACAAACAACTTGCTTACGATTCTGAAGATATGATTTTATTAATTTAAGGCTGTTATGTCTAATGCCATAGAATTCCAGTTTTTCTAGGAGTGGCTTATGCTTTACACAGTCAAAAGCTTTGCTTAGATCACAAAATGTGAGTTGAGCATAGCCCTTATCCTCAAACACTTGATGTAAGTATTTGACTACAAAGTCTATAGCATCCACAGTAGACAACTTTTTCCTAAAACCATACTGAGATTCACTAATTATTCCTAATTTTTCAAAATAGACAGATAGCTGTTGGTAAATTACACATTCCAGTATTTTAGAAAAAGCTGGGACTATGGAGATTGGTCTGTAACTGCAAGGTGAGTCCATATCTCCCTTTTTATATATTGGAATTACCCTAGCCACTTTGAGTTCTTCGGGAAAATATCCTTCAGATATGCATTTATTTATACAGAATGTTAAGGGGTACACAATATAGTCTATTACTTTCTTTAGTAAATTACAGGATATGTCGTATATATCTGCACTGTCTGAAGATTTCATCCGTTTTACAATGCTTAGGACATGACTAGGTGAGACCTCGGAGAACATAAATGTACCCGTGTCTGTTGGTGTTCTGCAAACATTTTTAGAAAGTAACTCTGATGAATTGGTATCAGGTTTGATTATAGTATTTCCTACATTTTCAACAGATTTAATAAAGAAATCATTGAATTTTTGGGGACTTATATTAATTTTTTTGCTTCTTACATCTTTAGCAACACCATTTATTAATTTCCATGCAGCTTTGCACTTATTTGTGGAATTATCAATGGTATTGAAATTATGTGCTTTTTTGGCTTCCACGATGGCTTTTTTATACTCATTCCTGCATTTTATATAGGCTAATCTGGCATGTTCTGTTTTCTGATTGCTACATATATTGTGCAACACCATAACTTGGTTTTTCATACTTGATAATTGTTTAGTGAACCATGAATTTTGTCTGTTTGTAGCCCTGTTTGTAAAGCCTTTGTCAGTTAATTTGCATTTCTTTATGGGGATATTGTCATTAAATTGTGTCAGAAATGTTTTAAAAAATCTCTCAAATAATAGTTTCCCTGACAAATCAGCACTAAGACTATAACTTGTGTCACCATGACATTGGTTGAACCAGTCTCTCTCAGCAAGGGACTCACAGAGCTGAACAATTTTGTCATCTGTGACAGGCCTGGTGATTATAACTTTTGGGACAGGCTTAGGAATATTACTATTATCAATACAGAACCTACTTGTATAGTTTAAAGATACAGAGTCATGATCTGAAAATGGAAACGCTGCAACAGCACATGATTCTTCTGTAGTTTTAAAGTTGACAAAAATATTGTCAAGACATGCTTTATCTCTTGTGGGCCTGTTATTGATTGAGTGCAAATTGCACTGTCTTAAAAGGTTTTTCAACTCAGTCACAGTACGTTTATGTGTTGTTATATCAAAATCTGCATTCAGATCTCCACCAATTACTATGTCATAATGCAACCATCTGGTCCCTCTTAGTACATCTAACAGCATGTCCAATTTTTCTAGAAATACATTGATGATACCCTTAGGTGACCTGTAAAGGGATACTATTACTAACTTAAGACTGTCCATAACTATACCAGTGGCTTCAAAGTTCTGTTCCTCACATAAATAATCTAGGTCCAACTTAACAATGGAGCAGCTGAATGACTGATTAATATATATTGCCACACCACCTCTTATATGCAGTTTTCTACAGTAACTATTTGCTACATTATAGTTATCAAGTTTGACAACTGTAAGTACACTCTCAGTAACCCAATGTTCACTCAGACAGAAAATATCAAATTTGTTATCTAGTCCAAAACTGTTTACAATAAATTCTTTATCTATTAGTCCTTGAACATTCAGATAGCAAATTTTAAGATCATAATTGTTGTTTATTTTAGATTGAACGTTTTGGTGAGGTGTTGTGAAATTTGTTACACTACTTATCTCCTGGGCTGCTTCATCCTGCTGCCTTCCACTAAAAAATCATTTAGACGGACAGGAGGTGCTGTTTTCCGTCTACACGTAACACTTGATGCTGCTTCTCCTGCTGCAATTCTCATTTCTCCTTTTAGAGGCACTATAGTTACTGTTGCTGGTGAAACTTCTGCTGTTGATGCTACTGTTACTTCCTTTTCCACTGCTGCTACTGATAATGCCACTGGTGACTGTGACGCTTTACATGTTTGCACAGTTGTGATTTTTTCATCATAGGGTGTATCTGCAGATGTTTCTTCCTCATATGCTGTTGGTGCACTTTTCTTTTCTGTTGTCATTGGCAGAAAACCTGTTGCAGGTAGTGCTATTTTTACATAGGCACCCACTCCTGCTGTCTTTATCACCTGGAGAATTTCTTTCGCCAGCACTTTCTTGCCTAGGTTGTTTCTGTGCAGTCCATGTCTAGTAAAATGCTCTCTTACTGAACTCGTTGCTTCAATGAAAGTTGTGTGCACAAAACCGCTACAAATCTTCCTGAATTTCCGATTTGTCGCAATGATTTCTTTGTTTACACACGAGTCTTCCGTTAAGTCGTGTCTGTAGGGAATGTTTACAACAAATACCTTCGCCTGTGAAATTTTTCCTAGCGATTCTTTCAGTGTTCTTACAGCAAAGCTGCTTTCATTTTTATAGACATCGTTTCCCCCTCCGATTATGACACAGTTGACGTCGCTTTTCACGGAACTTTCACAGTTTTTCAGCACTTCTCGTAGAGGAGCACCAGGTTTCGAAATTCCAATCACTTTATATTCGGACTGCATATCAGACATGATTGAAGCCAGTCCCTTGCCATGACTCGTCGATAATATGTATATTTCTTCCTTCTTCTTCTCTGTTTCCTTTTTTGTCTCGTGTTCAGTTTTATTACAAGTTGCTCTCACACGATTTTTTCGTTTAATAGTATTTGATGGTAACGTGTTTCTGCTGGCACTTTTTTGTTCAACAGATCTTTCCGAGCAGTTACCTGTTACACTGAGATTTTTTGTCCGTGATTCTGAGCTGTCTGCACTTAGAACATCGTATTTATTCATTAGTGGAACACGAAAAACATTGGTATTTAAGACAGGTCGACAGATTTTCTTAGGCCTAGTATATACACACTCTCGTTTGCCTGTTTGCGTATCTGTGGGAAGGTCCATATAGTCGATCAAACTTTTCAGCATTTCTGCATATTGTCTAGCTTTACTTAAGTCACTTTGAAGTTCTTCCCTCACACTTATTTCGAGTCCAGCGTTGCACATTTCCAATGCAGTTTCAAGACCGTTGCACTCAGTTCCACAGTCACATGTAGGCCTATGTTGACCGAGATTTGCTTCCACGAAACAACAAGAATGATACCATTTATGCGCCACTACACATATTTTAACACCTTTTATCACTTTTTTTGCACATAGCATACAATTCACTGACGGTAATTTACCGATATTCAAGGAGCGATTTGCCACTACATTCATATACGCCGCCATCTTGGAAAAAATGGTTTTCATCAGCATGAACGTACGGCAGGGGCTTAGGAAATCAAATACTATGTGAAATTTTAAAAAGTAAATAAACACTATTTTCAACACGAACTTGCGTATTTTTAAATGGACACCCCCTATTATTTCGTATTCAATAGCATGAATGATCGCAAAATAATGGCGTTGGTTGCATCGCAATATATCACTTACTTACCGAGAAATTGCGAAGCACATAGCTAGTGCATATCCTGAGACTCAAGCAAGCACCTCGCACTGCCGGTAATCGTGATGTGATTGACATACTACATCAGTGGAGTGTTAATGTATGGTGTGGTATTGTATGACAACATATCATTGGCCCATATTTCATTGATGGCACTCCTAAAGGGGGTAGTTGGCCACTTCTTGATCAGTACCTTGCTTGAACCAGTCCACCTCTTAGAATGTATCAAATAACGCGGTATCAGAATGATGGATGTCCTATGCAGAATGTTTATTGTTGCGAAATGACAACTAAAGGTACAATTAGTGGTAACACACTTGGTTTGACGTTTCTAAACCTCATAAGTTCTGAAATATGTGGCTTGTAAAGGATAGCAACTGCATCACAGTTTCTGACGTACTGCATAGCATGTAGTACTGTGCTCAGAGCAGGGGTTGCCTGCACTGGCGGTAGTGTCCTGCTATAAACATACCAATATCACCACGGCATGCTCTACATTCAGTGTAAAGGTGTCTCTTAATCTGGTCTGCTGACTGCTCTTATACTGTAACGCAGTTCACATATGTTGCCACATTAAAACCTGTTTTCATGGGGCTTGTTACAATTGCTGTCATCTAGTCGATAGGCTGGCCTTCAGTAATGAAGAAAAACTAGATATTATTTTAATTTATGGCGAATGTCACAGAAATGCAACCGCAGCTGCGACACTACACTGAACGCTACCCAGATCGGCGGTATCCATCACATCGAACCATTGGCAACATGTGCAAGACACTCACAGAAACAGGAAGCTGGGCTCCCACAAAACGACGACGTACAACACCAGCGACTGGCAATTGAAACGAAAGATGTTCTGGCTGCTGTAGCCCACAATTCTCAGGTGGGTGTACAAGAACTTGCATGAGGTGTAGGAAGAAGCAACTGTATTGCAGGCCCCTATTTTTACTATGGAACATTAAATGGACAGCGATAAGGATCATTTCTGCAACACACACTAGTGCTCCTCATGGAGTATCTAGGATTTGAAAGTCGTCTATCAATGTGGTACCAACATGATGGATATCTTGCACACAATGCAAAAGTTGCCAGAGATGTTCTAGATGCGACATTTCCAAATAGGTGGATGGGGCAAGGAGGTACTGTGTGATGGCCACCATGGTCCCTCGACTTGACGGCATTATACTTTTTTCTCGGGGGTGCAGTGAGAGAGACAGTGTATCAAGAACCCCCAATGACAGTAGAGGATATGCAACATCATATTACTGCGGCGTGTGTGGCGATATCTGTAGAAATTCTACAATCTGTGTAACACTCTCTCGTTACCCTTCTACAAACGTGCATTGATGCAAACAGAGGGCACTTCGAACATATGTTGACATGACAGTTTCATTGATCAAGATGTGGGTGCATTTTTTATGCTGGATGTAATGCACAACAATACAGTCTCTGTGGGTGACAGGGCACTAATAAATGTAAATTTGCGTTGGACGTGTTAATTGTTTATTTTTGTAGATTGTGCATACCTTCCCATTGTGTGAGCCCCTGACACAGGCAGCGTGAGGTGCACGCTTGAGTCTCAGGACGTGCACTTCATTTATTTCAAATGTCAACTTTTCTTCGCAATTTCTCAGGATGTAATTGACATACTGCGATGCAACCAACGCCATTATTTTTGTGATGTTTCATGCTACTGATTGCATAAAAAATAATATGGGGTGTCCATTTAAAGATACACAAGTTAGTGTTGAAAATAGTATTTGTTTACCTTTTAAAATTTAGCATAATATTAGGTTTCTAAGCCCCTGCTGTACATTGATGCTGGTGAAAACCGTTTTTAAATATGTATTGTTGTTCCAGAGATATTTGAGGTGGCAGCATTAGGTGAGACACCCTGTATGTGTTTATATATACATATATACATATATATATATATATATATATATATATATATATATAAACAAACCCCATTGTTAATCATTTTGCCCGTGCCAAGAATCCTGCATCAGGACGATTGAAGCAGACAAGAAGAATTTGCATGAGCTGCGGGGGGGGGGGGGGGGGTGATCTGGAAACAACATTCTCATAACCACCTCTATCCACAAGGGAACTATTTGAAAAGAAGTACATAAATTTAAATGAGGAATGTTGATCAGAAAATGTATTGACTTTGAAGGTCTGATGATATTAGTACCAGTTAAAGTTCACTCACACACTATGTGATCAAAAATATCTGGACACACTCAAAAACATACGTTTTTCATATCAGGTGCATTGTGCTGCCACGTACTGCCAGGTACTCCATATCAGCAACCTCAGTAGTCATTAGTCATCATGAGTGAGCAGAATGGGGTGCTCAGCGGAACTCACAGACTTTGAATGTGGTCAGGTGATTGGGTGTCACTTGTGTCATATGTCTGTACGTGAGATTTCCACACTCCTAAACATCCCTAGGCAGACATCTATCCTGACCATCATACAGGAATTCCAAATTGCATCACGATCGACTACAAGATGACGCTGGTAATATAACTGATCATGATGTCACTTTTATGATTGTCGATGGAACAATTTCACAGTTCCCACTGAGAAACAGTTTTCCAAATAGTAAAAGTGAAGCACACGACAGCGAAACTTCCTCTGTCTATTTGTTGACGACGTCGCGGACGCAAGAGCAAGAAACAGTTCGTAAAAGCAATGTAAATGCTAGTGCCACCCACAGTTTGACACAACTCACGCAACTAATAACAACAGTTTACAAAGCAACTGGAATTTCAAGAACATGTAACTACAGTTGACAATACAACAGGAATTTCAGCAAAGTGTAACACAGAAACTTCAGGGTATAGGACGACAAAGTACACATGAAAACCAGGAACTGAACGATTTCAAAAATATTCTTAGTTTACAGTTCAGTGAGGTGAGCAAAACTATATGCACTGAATTATCAGATGAACTATCCGGGAAGTTGACAGAGCTGGGTGACAACTAAAAAAAGAAATAATTACCGACATGTCCCGCAATATAATTACGTTAACGAAAAAAGTATCTTCAGGAGACCATAGATAGGAACAATCTGCAGGTGAGTTACAGAACCTCAGTGAAGTATATTCTCAAATTCAGGAGACACAGTCCCAAATGGGCGTGTTGGTAAAAAACGTGACGAATGAAGTCAGTGAGCTGTAAGATGTATGCAAAAACGCACCTACATAAGTACAAAAGTGAAGTCTACGAATAGCACGGTTAAGTTTAGAGTCACAATTTTCCAAAAAACAGAGAGACACTTTTGTGCAGATGTAAAGGAAATAACTGAAAAAGCTGAAGCCAGGATGCTGGATAAGGGCAGCACCCTTAATGGAAAGGTAGTGTCAAAATGAAAAATTTATGTAGATACTGTAGAAGAAGCTCTAAAACAGAAGGAAAGTCAACTTCTAGCTAAAATAGATTCACGTTTAAAGGAACCTGAAGTAAGGTTACGAGACAGTATTGCTAAAACTACTGACATTTCAAAACAATATTTGAGAGAAAACAAACCCGTGCTTTTAGAGAAGGAAAATAGTGAAGGTTGCAGAATGCAGCAACACTTGCCGGCAGCTGTAACTGTCGAGCAAGCACAGTTGCCATGCGCTACACCATAAACAAACATAAGCGGCGCCCGTCACTGACAGTGCGGCCTGTTTGTCAACATTATTTACATATGAGGGATTACTTAGGCATCTACAATTTGCGGTATTTACCTCTGAAGGGAAAAGAACATACCACTTGGTTTTTATCGGAGCATTTCGAAATGTTTTGCCTCGTACCTAGACCAAAGCCCAGAAAATTAGATTTGTTGTTGCATACACACAGAGTGATGTTCTGCTATGGGCTACGGACATGGTGGAATGTTGCCACTATTATGAACAGTTTGAGAGAGACTTTTTGGATAAATTTTGGTCTGACGCCGTAGAAGAGAGCCTCTGATGTAAAGTATTCAATCCAGCTCTGTTTAATAGCAGTTATGGAAGCTTAAGGGGCTATTTTGAGAAATATTTGAATAAAACCAGATACTGGAGAAACACGGTATCTCAAGTAGATGTGCTAATAACTTTAAAGAGCTGTCTTCCTGCCCACATTAGGGAAAAACTCATTACCATTTTGGAACATGGCACCGAATACTTTCTATCTGTACTGGACTCAATAGATGTTATTTATAAAGAGAGACCAGTACAACCCAAGCCTGTTAATACGCCAATAGCGGCACAGAGATTTACGGTTCAACAAGTAAACAACGGATTCGTGTACAACTCGGATGGCTACCAACCCAACACAGACCTATTGTAATGGTAATAAGATTCACAACAGCAATTGAGAAAGCCGTAAATTCATATGTGGATACAAAAGAAAGGGGCAAAAATTTACAAAAACAACTACAATGGGCGAGCAGCATATGGCCAACCTGTACAATATGTACAGACACAAGATACCGGCAATAACCAACCAATCACTTGACAAATGCAAAACAATAGCAGACAACCAAATAACCCACAGACAGCAGAATTCGACCAGCAAAATAATGCGCATATGCCGAATAACGCACAGAGGCAAAGAGAATTTCAGTCGATATCCTCACAGGATACTAATTGGTGCAATAAAACACCAACAATCCATATACTGGAAGCTACACCTAACTCAGAAACTTGAACTGGTCATGGTGGCCCCCGTTCTGTGACCTTGCAGAAGAGTGGGGGCATGAGCTTGATGGCACTTGCTTTATCAGATAGGATCATGGTAGTGATGTGAGAGGTGATTTGTATCATGGTAATGAGAGTACGCAGAAAAATCTGACAGATTGCAAGATACAAGCTACTATTTTAGCAAAAATATTTTATCTTTACGTGCCCATTGACCTTCATGCAGGTGCTACAACTAATCTGATGTCATAGGGATTCTTTCAAGAACTTTAGAAACGTTAGCGTATACCCACACAGCCAGTGAAAAATTGCAGGGTATAGACTGCCACTGATCATAAACCCAAAGAAGTCAAAACACAAGCCTTAATTTCCATAAAATTAGGACAGTTTTCTGTACGATGCAATTTTTTGGTAGTAGAGAAATTAACTGTTAATCGTTGTAGATACATTTAGAACATACAAATTAATATAGGAAAAGGTCAATGTCATTTCACTGTAAATAGCCAATTATTTGTAATAGACCTAATCAGGGGAAGTACTAATAGATATCAAACTGAAGTTGCTCATGACTTTGAAGTTGAATTGGTAAATCCCATAGTTATGTTTGTCAACACGTACAATAACGAATGGTCAAAAGCAGAAGAAGAAAACATTGACACAAGAAGCACAAAGGTAAGTGAATCAAAGTGCTTGTCTCAAGAACAGCAAGCAGAACTTAGGGAACTGATATTTGCTTATGTAAGAAGTCATTCAATAATTAAACAGACAGATTGGTCTGGGGGAGAACTGTTAATAAGGCAAATTTGGTACTTTAATGGCTTTAAGTTGGCATTACGGGATAAGCCCTTATCAGCTGATGTATCAACACTGTTTTATTTATAACCTCAAAAATACATTTCAAGATGGTGGGGTCCACTTGATAAACAATGTTCTGTCATTCGTTATTTACTTGATGAAGGCGAGAAAACAATGAATACATACTGTAGAATGTCTAAAATTTATGTTGTAGGTCGTATGAATCGTGCAAATTCTTACAAGTGGGTATAGCTGTTCAAAAATGGTCGCAACTCAGTGACTGATGTACGCTGTTCAGGTTGACCAGTTGCATTTTCAACTCCCTCACTTGAAAGTCGAATTGATGAAATTTTTCGTGCCAATCGCAGTGTGACTGTGAAAATGATAGTTGATAAGCTTCAAGTTAGTACTGGTACAGTTCATAACGTTATCTGTACTAAGTTGATGTACTGCAAAACATGTGCAAGATGGGTCCCAAAGGAGTTGACGTGGCTACACAAGAAAACAAGGTTGAGAGTCTGCATAGAGCTAAAGGTACCTTATGAAAGAGAAGGTGAGCACTTCCTCAACAAAATTTTAACTTGTGATGAAAATTGGGTTCACTACTATGAGCCAGAATCAAAAAGACAAGGCATGGAGTGGAAGCACACCAACTCAGCTGTCAAGAAAAAATTCAAAACCCAAGCATCAGCGGGAAAAGTGATGTTGACAGTGTTTTGGGATGCTGGAAGTCCAGTTTTTCGTGATTACCTCGAAGAGCAGCGTACAATGAACAACCAATATTACTCGAATTTGCTTTTAAACAATGTGAAGCCAGACATGAGAGAGAGACGTTGTGGATCTTAGAGGAGAGATGTGATTCTCCAGCAAGACAATGCACGTTCTCATATTGCTCAACTAAACCATGAAACCATCGACAAAATGGGCTGGGAAGTACTGCCTCATCCTCCTTACAGTCCTGATTTATCATCTAGTTATTTCCATTTGTTTGGTCCACTGAAGAAAGCATTATGTGGGAATAGGTTCAAGGACATGAAAAAGTTTGTGGGAAATTCGATCAAACATCAAGATAAAGAGTTCTCTGCAGCCATAATGAAAAAGCTTGTCGCCTACAACAAGGCAAAGTATGTTCTGTTAAGCAAATGACTTCTTTAGTAAACTAATCCATATGATAATTGAGCCAAACATAAGAAGAACTCGCAAAGGTTACTCAATCTTCTAAGTTAGAGCAGCATCTCAAATAATAAAAGAAATCGCAAACGAGCCAAAAGGTCACTGTTTAAAAACATAAAGGTAACTTGAACACATAAAGGCTATGATTTGTGAAAAAAGAAAAGCATGAATGCAAAGGTTGTGATTCAGGCTAAATTATGAAGTAAAATGAATCGTTTTCTCAGATATAACTTATTGCTAATTTTCTTTCTGACACTATCTCAATTATCAGAACTATTTCCAGAATATAGATTGTAAAATGTGCTTTGTCCTCCCTGAGATGTAAGATGAGAACAGAAGCTTAGGCTATGTTATCTGTTTCTCAGGGATGTGGAGATAAAATGAAAGACTTACTACAAGCTGTAGTGGATATGAACGCAAGGATGACTCAATCTGCAGTGAAACATACCCTTTTCTTTCTATAATAAAACAGAATGAAAAAGTAAATTCTCCTCCCACATTTATAATCATTTAGTGAAAAGTGTCGCACGGACGTCCACCTACAATTGTGGTGAAAAATGAGAGTACTGTAAAGTGAAAAAGTGAAAAAAATCATGTGTGTTTCTTTTCAGGAAAAGACTGAAAAATTTATGAATGAAACAAAAATAATAATAATTTTGTAATTATTGAAAAATTTATGTAATGTTTCTATGTAAATTTTGTAAATGATATTGTGTAAGTCTTTTATATCATGTCTTCTTTGTGCATATAGGCACGATAATTTTGTATTTGTAGTAATAAGGAATTTTCTAAAAATGAATTTCATTTAAAAAGAGGTAAACTAAATAGTTACATCCCTTGTTCCAAGTTATTTAATTTTGTTCAAAAAAATTTTTTCACGCAAATAAATAGGGGGCGATGAAGCAAAACAAGTGCTGTATTGTGTGTGAGAAACAGAGGCGAGCGAGTGTGCTGGGGCTTACCCCAGTTCACTGCTAGTAGCGCCATGTCACCTTAATGTGTCTGCATGCAGTGCACAAGTATTGCACCACAATTAAGTATAAAATTAAAAGTCAAAATTTAGGTTTAAAACTTTGTTAAAATATATTTTATTGTAATAACGTTTAAAATATCATGTTTTTTGTGCCTTTACTTGATAGTTTCCGTAAAAATGCCGTTTTAAGAAAAAAAATAAGTGGTGCTAAATAATAAAGCTAGAAAGCCAGAATTTGTTCAGAATGTGCCTATGGAGTTCATAAATAACTGGTGCAATTTTCAAAGCTAGAGAACGAAAATTACGACGTTTCTAAGAAAAATGGAAAGCGCTAGAAATTGGACTTAGAAACGTAAAAATTTGGTTTATACCTAAGTTCACCCTAAAAATAATAACTGAGAGACCACGATTCAAGTCACCTTTGCATGCTGAGCTTTTCTTAGCAGAAAACGTAATTGTAAGTAATAGAAAAATAAATAATTTAAGCCATAGATATAGTCCACGGCTGTATAAATGCTGTCTGCAGCCGCTGGAAGCACTTGAAGATTTTTATCGTCAGATAATTAACAGGCACCTTTTGTTTTCTAGGTCTTGTCCAGATCGGACATACGTAGCACACCACCATTAACACCACATTATTTCATTATTTTATTCACGAGTTGCAACCAAACGGCACTCGTAATTGTATGACGTAAGTGTACTTTTAAACTGTGTTTTGTTTCAGAATACATTGTAATTACTAACCTATGCATGTTTTATTTTGTGTCTTTAGTCATTGTAAGATTGTTGGGTGTCTTGGCATGGCAAAAGATTCTGGACTTTTGAGGAAAAAGTCGTCCAGCTCGATCCACCATCGTCTTCCGGTGCTGTTTGATAACGAAGTCCAATTTTAGAGAAATCACAGAGAGAAGAAACATGGTTAAAAATACATGAACGGACCTTGAACGAAAATGCCATGCTCAAGCGCGGAGAGTTTGTATATTTTTTAAAAAAAATTCATTACTGTAATTCATTGTATGGTCTCGACCCAGTTACGAATGAGGAAAACAAAAACTAAATTGGCAACACCGTGTCTGGACGCATTGTTATATGCACTGTATGGTCTTCCTGTCTTTCTTTTGTTACATGTTTATTGCAAACGACAAACGGGGTTCTAGATTGGACTACATTAAAGTAAGACTAATTACTTGATTCTATGTCAATACCTGAAATTACGTTGCAATCGCGGATACAAGGTAAGGCAACGTATGTTTACATCAGTAATCCTGCCCAACTGCTTTGTATTATCGTAGCTTGCTTGGTAGATCTATCACAATTTTCCATTTCCGTGGCAGTGATTTTAAGCTATATCGCTGTTTCCAAAATTATTATCATATAGTGCAGCAATAGAGTTTTATCAGTTAACAATATGTTCAACTTATGTTCTGTGCAATGTAATACCATAAAATGGTGTGAAGTGATACAGTTTGCAAATTAAAAACATATTAACTCATATAACAAAAATTTTTAATGCATTTATACCATTGGCTGATTAGATTTGTGTTAGGTGTATCTGTCCATATAATCCTTTTTAATTTTTCTATTTTCTTTACCTATTATTTTTTTTAAAAAAAACCTTGTATCACTTCACCCCAGGTAAGGGGATGAAGAGATAGAACATATGAAATGGCTGCTGTGTCATGTTCTAACAGTGCTGGGGTGAACTGAAACACATAGCATGTTTTTGAAAAGAAAAACTATTTGTTCACAAAAGAATTAGAAAACATTTTTTGGAAATTGAAGGCAACCATAGGGAAGAGTCGCTGGCTTTGGAAGACATGCGATAACTTCATGGGGATATACAATACTTGCCTCTTTGATTTTTGGCCATACAAAAGTGTCTCTATGGCATCTATACAGTTATAAAAAAATTACTTCTGTATCCTTATTACTACTAATGCTGAGACTTGCGAACAATATAACTTGTCCTTTTTGTTATTTGGTCTTTTAGTTTTACAAGCAAAAAGTTTCCTACAGTGAGAGTCATGTAATCAACTTACGTGGTTTGCTCAACTACTTCCGTTTCTTTCTCACTTTCTTCTGAGGCAGCCATCTAGTATTCCTCATCTTCGTCATTGCTGCCATGAGACGTCTTCAGTTCTTCTTCTGACTCTGTTTCATCTTCTCCAACGTTCTTGACACTTCTTCCTGGTTCAACTTGGAGCTTTTCCATGCACCTGGTTCTTGGTCTCTGTTTTTCTTTCCCATAACGTAGCTCCATAAGCAGACTTTTTACAGATTCATCCAGGTTTTCTTCAATACCAACAGGATTTGCATCCACTGCTTTGACAGGCAGCAGCTTCAGTATTTCCTGGCGATGTAATGGAAGGAAGCCCGTTTTTCTGAAACCTCTCCTAATAGTGTCTCCACAATTGTCACTCAGCTCTTCAATGAGTTTCTTCAACTTAGGTGGAAAATGTATCTTAGTCAGAGAGCCTCGGTTAACCTGATTTCTCCATATTTGGTGGAGTGATCTCCACTTACTTTTCAAAAGCTTAAAAAAGGCCACATCTAGAGGCTGGGCCAGATTAGTTGTTTGGGGAGCATCGTAAATGTGATTCCATTATCTCCACAAGATGTCGAAATAGCTTCAGAAAATTGGCTTGACAAATTGTAACGAATGAGAACTCCTGGTTGGGGCAACACTATTGTAAAATACCAGTCCTTAAAATGTTTTTGGACAAACCAGCCACTCTTTGTAGAACCGTAATGTGTGCCCTTAGGCCCTCCAATGCGCCATGAGTCATTCAAACTCTCAGCTTTGTAAACAACATAAATTGGTAGCAATATACCATCACCACTGCAAGCAAACATCAAGCTTATTACTGATTTTAAAGAGTCATTTACTTTCTCAGTGTGCTTTTGACCACTTCTACAAATAATTTCTCGGACCATCTGCCAAATTTGTCTCATCATAGTTTACAATACTGCAAGAGTCTACACCACTAAGTGTTTCTTCAAGATTGTCAAAGTAATCATTTATTGTTTGTGCAGAAATGCCCGCTCTGGCTCTTTTGTTATTTTGGTTCATTCTTGAGCTAAGCTGCTCTTTTTGCCTTGTCAGAAAGGAAATGACCCAGTCCTGCCTTGCCTGTCTAAACATCCTTTAACAACAACACGCAAATCCTTGTATGCCAATGGAAAACACCATTCTCCGAGAAGAATAATTTTATCTGAAAATGAAAAATGTTTGTATAACATGGCATGTTTGCCTTATTAGGTAATTTAATTATAGTGTATCAATTGCCGCCACGGAAAATGCAAATTCAAAACTGGAATGCATCTACGAACCCTCAGGTGAGTCAAAACATGAAAACGCAACGACCGCCGTAGTTCGAAGACTGGAATAAACAGTACTCAAATGTAATTATTATCGAAGTAACCAGTGACACTCCATCTCCGTCTGTGCCTGCACCCACTACGATGTCAAACTAAAAACAGTCTATACTGTGCCCCAGGTCGTGGCTGTGTAATAATTGTGGGACGACTTCACTTTTAAAAAATGGTTCAAATGGCTTTGAGTACTATGGAACTTAACTTCTGAGGTCATCAGTCCCCTAGAACTTGGAACTGCTTAAACCTAACTAACCTAAGGACATCACACACATCCATGCCCGAGGCAGGACTCGAACCTGCGACCGTAGCGGGCGCGCGGTTCCAGACTGTAGCGCCTAGAACCGCTCGGCCACCAGGCCGCCACTTCAACTTTAATTTATTATATGACACACGCACTTTGAAACGGCACAATGATCATGTACCTGACAGATGTATACAGCAACCATTATTATTCATGACGAAAACTTGTCTGATGAACTGTTACAAGAGAACACACAATGTCGTTCATCTTCCAATGAAATTGTTTTGACCTCAACTACAGGTGTTGTGGGTGGTATTCCCACTACTATTATTCTGGGCACCGGAGCGGCTGTTAGTGACTTGTCCTACGATTTTTACAAGAAAATTGTGTGAGATTGAACCCGTACCAGAATATCGTGTCCAGAACTGTAAAATTTTAACTGCCGTAGTCAATAAGTCTTCTAAGGTAAAGAAACAGTTATTTGTGACAGTCAAGGTAGGCAATGAAATCGTACAATAGCCATTCCTCGTCGTCCAAATCCTGGTCACTAATTGCATTTTAGGTTTAGCTATACTGTGCGAGAAGGACAGCACTATTGACTTCTCCCAACGTAAATGTATACTTAGAGATAAGTGAAGTGAAATTTCAATTGACCTGGATACCGGGATCCTGAAGCACGATAAATATTGTACAGGGTACAAGATTCAGTTAATACAGGACACTGATGATGTTGACACACAGACACACGCACTTAATGCCGAGTTTGAGGACTTGAAAACTTGAATTAGTAATAAGTTATCAGAAACACAGCTGTCACACATGATAAATGTAATGAACTTTATGTTTTGTCCAAGTATATACAAGTATTTGACAAACGGCCAGGTGTGATCAACACATACGTGTATAGAATAGAAGTTAAGCCTCACCAGATTTTCTTCCACAAAACCTATAATGTGTCACTGTCCCAACGACCTGCTGTGTGGCACAAGTTGAAACAAATGTTTCAGTGGAAAATTATCGAACCTTCCACGTCACCGTACTACAGCCCTTTACTTGTTGTAAAGAAATCCAGCTGGAATATCAGAGTCGTTTTGGATGCTCTTGCAAGTAATGAGAATATTTTAGCTGTTCGCACGAAACCTGAGAATTTAGAGGAGTTACTCCAGGAGTTTTTAGATTCTAAGTATTTTTCTACAACATATCTGACCAGTTCGTTCTGGCTAGGTCCAATCACGTCAGATCCTAGAAAATATACTGCATTTGTACTTTGGGGGGCGAACCTATCAATCTTGTGTCCTTCCCTTAGGTCTGAACGTCAGTTCAGGTGTGTTTATTACCGCATTGGGTACTGTACTTGGTGACAAATTGGCTGAATCAGTTACTCATTACACTGATGACCTGCTCATAGCTAGTAAGACTTGGTCTGAAAATATTGATACTTTGCAAAAGATTCTACATAAATTCGCACAAACTGGAGTGACAGCTAATCTAAAAAGTCGAAATTTGCTTGCAGTGAAATTAAGCTTCTTGGACATATTATTAATGCTCAAGGTATACGACTTGACCTAAGTAAGTTAGATCCAATCAGGAATTTTCCTAGTCCATGGACCAGAAAACAATTGAAATCTTTCCTTCGACTTTGTTCTTTCTTTCGACGATTTTTAACACACCAACTATTAAACAGTAAACATCTATGGAACCTACTCAAAAAGAATCAGATATGGATCTGGTCTGACCAATGTCAGAAAGACTTTGCTAGCATTAAGCATGCTTTTGGTTAACGCAGATATTTTGGATCACCCTGATTTTAATTTAGATTTTTGTACAACATGTGATGCCTCATCCTATGGCTTAGGATGTTGTTGGTTTCAAGTTGTAAAGAATGTAGAACAAGATGATGTGAAAATTATTAATTTTTTGAGCCGCACACTTAGTGAATGTGAACGCACATACTCTACCATAGAACTTGAAACGCTCTCTATAGAGTGGGACTTTAAGAAATTCAATTATTATTTATATGGTAAGATCACTTAAATTTATACTGACCACCAAGCTCTCACATTTCTGTTAACCTGTAAGCTGGTGTATCCCAGATTGTCACGTTGGGCTTTATCTTTGCAAAACTATTCCTTTGAAATTGTATGTATTCAGGGTAAAGACATCATTCCCAACGCTTTGTCACATCTGCCTCAAGGCTTGAATGGGTGTAACTCTGATCTGGAGAATGAGAATGATTACCGAATACTTCTTATGCAGTACAAGCTGTATCACCAGTATGTTATCGACTTATGTAGAAATATGTCAACGTTGCAGAAATCTGATCCTCACTGGAATAAGGTAAGAGTTTTACTCACAAATCGACCTGACCATCCTCTGTCCAACAGATATTTGCTACATAATGATGTGTTATTTTATCGCTGTCACCCTGAAGCCACTACTAGCTGTGTTTGTATTCCTAAGGATTCTGAACGCAACCTGATTTGGCACACACATTTTGTTTGGGTCATTATGATACCAAGAAGAGCCCAGCAATGCTTAGTACCTATTGTCACTTTAGCAATATGAGACGTAAGTCCACAGTATACTCAAAACATGTGCGATCTGTCAAAAATCTAAACCACTGAACTTGTCTATGAAGACTGATTTGCATTCTATTCCACCCAGTCTAGAAATTGTTAAGTTCTGACATAAGTGGTCCACATCATGCAAGCAGTGGTGGTGTGAAATATATTCTTGCATTTTACGATTTGTTCTCCAAGCATGTTAAACTGTATGCTGTAAGATCTGCTACTGCCACTGCCATAATTCGTCGTTTCTCATGTGACTACATTTCTCACGTGGGGAAACCAAAAGCTATTTTATCCGACAATGCTGCATACTATACCGGGTGTAAGTGGCGTAAATTTCTCAAAGACAATAGTATTAAGAGTACTTTTATCTCAAGATATAGTCCCCGATGTATTCCTACTCAACGTGTGTGCCGTGAGGTTAACAGATTTATGAGAACCTACATTTCCACCAAACATACCAATTATGTAACATATTTGTCTTTACTTGAGGAGGTACACAATAATCTCAATGTTTGTGAAACTCAGTACACTCTTAATGAGCTCTTGCTCGATCGCAAAGACGACAACGACTGGACAACGCCGTTACCAAACAACACAAGTCTGTGCGACGCTGACTGCGGAAGCCAAAATCAGAAACAAAACTTATGCGCTCACTGTCAAGAGGAAGCAGGAATTTAAAGTTGGTATGTTAGTGCTTTTGCGTACTTACCAAAAGTCGTCTGCTCGTCAGTCGCGCAATGCGAAGTGGCGTCTGCTGTACGACAGTCCTTCGATCATTGTCAGCATTCCGCATCCTGGTGCATATCTGCTGCAGCATCCTAAAACAAACAGAATTATTGGATTATATGCTCTCCATGATCTTAGAGTATACCATGATCGACAGTAAACACATCTATGGATCATGCTTAAGTTACATGCGACTATCAAATACACGTACCTCACAGTACTTCTACAGAGAAGCTACGTAGTATAATGGTTTTATTTCAGCAGCAGAAGGAGAAAGATGAGATTCGTCTTCGCCAAATACTTACATCATCATCATCATCAAGATCATCATCATCATTTAAGATTGATTATGCCTTTCAGCGTTCAGTCTGGAGCATAGCCCAGACTGGTGCCTCTTCTGGTGTTAAACCTATTACTTCAAAATCATTCTTAACCGAATCCAGGTACCTTCTCCTTGGTCTGCCCCGACTCCTCCCACCCTCTACTGCTGAACCCATGAGTCTCTTGGGTAACCTTGCTTCTCCCATGTGTGTAACATGACCCCACCATCTAAGCCTGTTCGCCCTGACTGCTACATCTATAGAGTTCATTCCCAGTTTTTCTTTGATTTCCTCATTGTGGACACCCTCCTGCCATTGTTCCCATCTACTAGTACCTGCAATCATCCTAGCTACTTTCATATCCGTAATCTCAACCTTGTTGATAAGGTAACCTGAATCCACCCAGCCTCCGCTCCCATACAACAAAGTTGGTCGAAAGATTGAACGGTGCACAGATAACTTAGTCTTGGTACTGACTTCCCTCTTGCAGAAGAGAGTAGATCGTAGCTGAGCGCTCACTGCATTAGCTTTGCTACACCTCGCTTCCAGTTCTTTCACTATGTTACCATCCTGTGAGAATATGCATCCTAAGTACTTGAAACCGTCCACCTGTTCTTTGTTCCTCGTATTTGGCACTCAATCCGTTTGTATTTCTTTCCCACTGACATTACTTTCGTTTTGGAGATGCTAATCTTCATACCATAGTCCTTACATTTCTGATCTAGCTCTGAATACTTACAGCAGTCACTTAAAATTTTAAAGCAAATTCTGTATTAACTTTTCTACAGGTGTGAAGAAAATGTATTTTCAGCCTATGAGATTGACTATCTGCACCATCAGTCTTCGACTACTAACGGCTGATTGATGTGAATACTTAATCATTCTATGTCCTTAGACTTTCACCTTGAAACTGATTGGATACGCATCTCACCATTGAACACACGCACTTACTAGTAGCTAAGGCCATGCTTACACTGCACACTTACACTCGTGTCGCGAGTATTTTTTCGTGTTTGATGTTAGTGCATTGCTTTTGTTAATTGCTTACTTGTGGTTGTGCACTTGGTCTTATTGCTGGTGTGGGATATCGTGCCTAATCCTCCTCCATCTCCGGTGACATCATATGCAAAAGCAAAACATAGATCTAAACTGGTAATGATTGTAAATACTGTATATATTGTAAACTTAAGTAAAACTATATGGAAAATATTTCTATGTGATCAGTCATACATGTGTGAAGACCAGAGAAATATGTTTCTATGTTTCTTTAAAGCCAATATGTAATATGTTTTTATGTATTTATACCTATGTAAAATCCTATATGTAACATGTTTCTGTGTATTTACCTGTATTTAGGTAAATCTAAATGATATATGCTCACTTGTATATTGTATGTGTACTTGTTACATGTGCCCATATGGGAAAAGTTATGAGACTTGCATAGCCTGAAACTATTTGTGGGCGTTTAGTATACGTTGCTGAACTTCAACTACGAGGAAACTGGTGTGCAAAACCGTATAATTGAAAAAGACTATTCATGATATAATGCTATGTATTTAGATGTGATGATCCATTTATGTTTGAAATTTGTTTACAAACTGTTAATGTAGAATCGTGTTACGAATTGTTCTACGTCACAACTACTTGAGAACGAATGTTTGCATATCGCTTGACAAACTGAGTACGTGAAAAGACTGTCATAGTGAAGTGTACAGACACTTTTGAGTGCATCGCAAATTGACATTTACAGCGTTGCATCTCTGTAAGTCTGAATAGCAAAAAACTGGTTCCCTACTGCTCCTACGGTCGCTTTGTTCCAAAACGAGGATGACCACTCGACAGGTGAAGGAATTTTGGACGGGTCCTCAGGGAGCGATATGTTCTCGGAATGACGGACACTCTTACCTGGTCTAAACGAGGATCGTGCCGTCCGAGGTCCTGCTTCCATGCCTTCACGAACTTATGCTGTGGAATGGGAATCCACCAGTCTTCTATCAGCCGATGTACGACCTAGGACAAAAACAGTGACATCAGTCTAAATAAACAGTGTAACCAGTGCAAAAATATAAACTGTGCTACGAGTGTTCGCGCACACGCATCTGTGTCAAAACTGCGAACTGTGACATTTAACTGCCATAAACAGTGCTCACATTTATAATGTTACCGTATCGTATGTTTTCGGTTCATAGAACTGTGAACGACGACACGTCGTGAAAAGACGTTTAATCTGAAACAAAAAGACCTTTCAAGCGCAGTACTGCGCGAAAAAGACTATCAGCAATAAGAACTTGTAATTTCATGTTAACGAGTGTTGCAACTTTAGGATTTTCTACCTGTTTTAAATGTTAATCCACATTTGTGAAATCTATGATGATAAATGTTGTCTCTGCGACATCTTGTGCACACGGGCACACGGACTGAATATAAACGATTTGTCGTTTGATGAACTCACTTCGCAACGGCCGCGCTAGTACTGAACTTTATGCATCTGCGCATGTGCGGTAGGCTCAATACCAACATAAAGCAGTAATAGGCGCACGCGCCACATTCAAACATTGGAAATCTGTTTTGTGTAAATATTATGTTATGACATGTATGTGTATTTGTAGACTTATATATGAAATGTACTTTAGAGTGAGTTGCTCGCCTGCAGGTGTGTCCTTTCGCCTCGCAATTCAGAGGGCAGTTTAAAGTCACATTTGCATGCTGAGCTTTTCTTAGAAGAAAACGTAATTGTAAGTAATAAAAAAATAAATAGTTTAAGTCATAGATATAGTACACGGCTGTATAAATATTTTCTGCAGCCGCTGGAAACATTTGAAGATTTTTGATCGTCAGATGATTAACACGCGCCTTTTGTTTTCCAGGTCTTGTCCAGATCAGATGTATGTGGCAAACCGCTATTAATACTACATTATTTTATTCACGAGTTGCAACCAAACGGCACTTGTAATTGTATGACGTAAGTGTACTTTTAAACTGAGTTTTATTTCAGAATACATTGTAATTACTAACCTATGCATGTTTTATTTTGTGTCTTTAGTCGTTGTAAGATTGTTGGGTGAATTGTCATGGCAAAAGCTTCTGTACTTTTAAACAAAAAGTCGTCTTGCTCGATCCACCATCGTCTTCAGCTGCTGTTTGAAAACGAAGTCCGATTTTAGAGAAATCACAGAGAGGAGACGCATGGTTAAAAATACATGAACGGACCTTTAACGAAAATGCCAGGCTCAAGCGCCGAGAGTTTGTATAATTTTTAAAAAAATTCATTGTATGGTCTCGATCAAGTTACGAATGAGCCAAAAAGTTAATTAAACACGTTAAGCTACCTCTTATAGTTTTTGAGTAATTTAACAAAAACCAGATTTGTAACTAAAATATACGGATTCAGCACATGAAAAACCTACTAAATAATAGAGCTATACCAAATTTTAGAGTTGCAGTATTAATAACAGCTAATACAAGTTCTAGTAAAGGTATGGTTCAGAGGTAACGATCTACCATTAGTTCCACTACAAATATTCTAGAAGGCCAAGTTTTCATTCAGGCAAACTGAAACTTTTTCTGTGCTTTCAAACAACTTACCTAAATATATGTAAAAATTAAGATGATTCTAAATTACTTCATATCTATGTAATTAATAATTGTGTTCGAGAAAGCGGTTGTTCTGAGGCTGCGGCTGTGTGTTGAGGCAGTAGACAACAGACGTTCCCTCGGCCGTTCGTTGCGGCACATTTATAAATACAGACCAAGAGGCGGGGAAAAATGTTCATTTCGCACGCAGCCATTGTAAGATCCACGTCTGTTAAACTTCGGATGGCGCTCTGCCTCGGATGACATCAGAGACGGACTGTGACAAATTGCGTATTTGCTGTAAAAACGGATAGTGAACTCGCGAGGACTGTACGCCGTCCTGGATCGCTTAGAATTCACTAAAGTAACTGTTAGTGTGCCGTCCGCGATAATTACAAATCCGTGTGGCAAGTGGTGAACGTTATTTCCACTTTTGCGGCGAGCATTTATTTTGAACATTTATTTGAGTATTATTATTCAGGGCGAAAAACAATCTGGTAGGAACGTACCACAGAAGTGGCCTCTGAACTGCTAGTTGTGCTGTTAGAATAGAAATATTTGCTGTCAATGAACCTAGTGACTTTCAAAGTGTGGTACGTGAGAGACTTTTCTCAATATACAATGAACTAGAACTTTATACTTTCATTTAAAATCATAGTCCTGTTCCCGCTAAGTAGAAGGAGAGAAGAAACATTTCTTTCAGTGGACTGGACCAGAATGTGGCCGTGCAGACCTCAAACTAAGGTCCATATGTTCTCCATCGCTTTCTGGCAGACCACAGAATTAGTTGCCGGGCTCGCGTGAGAAAGACGGCGAACTATATAAAACAACAATAGCAAACAAGCGTAAAATTCAAACCCGCTGCCCCACACCATCTGTTCATCATTTCGTCCACGCCGAGAATCGAGCATCAAGAAGATCGCAGCAGACAAGAATAATTTGCGTGAGCCACGGAGGGGCGATTCGGAAACCGTATTTTCATAGCCAGCTCTACGCACAATGGTACTATTTCGAAAGAAGTACGTAGATTTAAATGAGGAATGTTGATCAATAATATGTATTGACTTTGAAGGTCTGTTGATACTAGTGCCAGTCCATGTTCACTCATATATGTGTACATTCCAATTTCTTTCAATTATTCTTTCCAATTTTTTTAAATTATTCAAGCAGCAATTACTAATCAGTTTTCATTTATATATTATATTTTATGCCTGCCCCAACCGCTTCTGGGTACGTTATGCATTAAATTTAATAATTTTTTATCAAGGTTTATGTTCAATGTTCCATTCTCTACAGTACACTTAAGGGAACAATTTTTTTAAACTTTTATCTGTTTTTTTTAATGAATTAAATTTAATATTGTTTCATACAACGATAACTGTGCTATTATTCCTATTGTATGAAATGGCTTTGAAAGTACTCTTTTATGTTTGTTAAAAGCCGCGGCTAATTTTTCTCAGGGCGCTATCGCCAGAAATATCATACGTATCCCAACGTGAAGACATCTGTCTTACTCACGATGGATTAAAAAATCTTTCTTTAATTTTACGCAATAATCCATTTACACAATGCTTAATTATTTTTTCTGTGCGGCTGGATGCTCCAGCATAGCTCCTATATGCAATGGCAGCATAAGCATTTATAGTCATTACCATTAATAAACAAAAAAACTGTACCTCTGGCCTAATATGAACTGGAAAATATTACAAGACGCCGTTTTCAGTTTATTGAGACTATTCTTTTTAATACTTAAAGCCTTAAATGACTGTTAAAAGAAATTATATAATTTTTGTCATCAATGGTGTCGCTACAATAATGAGCCTACACAAAATGACCAGGGCAACATTTAATTACTACGTTCTGAATCACATTCAGGATAGGTACTCACTACTGACATAAACACATCCTACAATTATTAATTTCATATATATTCAACAAAATTCTATTACTATTACAGATAATTGTATCAGTTACAGACCGTGAACAATTGGCGTCCGTCAGCTAGAACATCAGAATCGATAAGATAATGAAATAAAAAAATACGCTCATTCTTCTTGTACAAAGGGACAAAGATAAAAAATAATTGCGATTCTAAGAGCGCCGATGGCGCTTCTCCATTGTTGAGTATCGATGACTGATTTATACTCTTTTTTTACCAGAGGCTATGCTATAAAATTCCCCTGGAATGCCATTTGCGCAGATACATACAGTCCTGTAAATGGCATTCCACGATGGCATATTTCTTTTTATCAGTTGTTTACGTCCAAACATGTGACGATCGACGTATTTGATTTGATTATGGTATTAATATACACTCCTGGAAATTGAAATAAGAACACCGTGAATTCATTGTCCCAGGAAGGGGAAACTTTATTGACACATTCCTGGGGTCAGATACATCACATGATCACACTGACAGAACCACAGGCACATAGACACAGGCAACAGAGCATGCACAATGTCGGCACTAGTACAGTGTATATCCACCTTTCGCAGCAATGCAGGCTGCTATTCTCCCATGGAGACGATCGTAGAGATGCTGGATGCAGTCCTGTGGAACGGCTTGCCACCTGGCGCCTCAGTTGGACCAGCGTTCGTGCTGGACGTGCAGACCGCGTGAGACGACGCTTCATCCAGTCCCAAACATGCTCAATCCGGAGATCTTGCTGGCCAGGGTAGTTGACTTACACCTTCTAGAGCACGTTGGGTGGCACAGGATACATGCGGACGTGCATTGTCCTGTTGGAACAGCAAGTTCCCTTGCCGGTCTAGGAATGGTAGAACGATGGGTTCGATGACGGTTTGGATGTGCCGTGCACTATTCAGTGTCCCCTCGACGATCACCAGTGGTGTACGGCCAGTGTAGGAGATCGCTCCCCACACCATGATGCCGGGTGTTGGCCCTGTGTGCCTCGGCCGTATGCAGTCCTGATTGTGGCGCTCACCTGCACGGCGCCAAACACGCATACGACCATCATTGGCACCAAGGCAGAAGCAACTCTCATCGCTGAAGACGACACGTCTCCATTCGTCCCTCCATTCACGCCTGTCGCGACACCACTGGAGGCGGGCTGCACGATGTTGGGGCGTGAGCAGAAGACGGCCTAACGGTGTGTGGGACCGTAGCCCAGCTTCATGGAGACGGTTGCGAATGGTCCTCGCCGATACCCCAGGAGCAACAGTGTCCCTAATTTGCTGGGAAGTGGCGGTGCGGTCCCCTACGGCACTGCGTGGGATCCTACGGTCTTGGCGTGCATCCGTGCGTCGCTGCGGTCCGGTCCCAGGTCGACGGGCACGTGCACCTTCCGCCGACCACTGGCGACAACATCGATGTACTGTGGAGACCTCACGCCCCACGTGTTGAGCAATTCGGCGGTACGTCCACCCGGCCTCCCGCATGCCCACTATACGCCCTCGCTCAAAGTCCGTCAACTGCACATACGGTCCACGTCCACGCTGTCGCGGCATGCTACCAGTGTTAAAGACTGCGATGGAGCTCCGTATGCCACGGCAAACTGGCTGACACTGACGGCGGCGGTGCACAAATGCTGCGCAGCTAGCGCCATTCGACGGCCAACACCGCGGTTCCTGGTGTGTCCACTGTGCCGTGCGTGTGATCATTGCTTGTACAGCCCTCTCGCAGTGTCCAGAGCGAGTATGGTGGGTCTGACACACCGGTGTCAATGTGTTCTTTTTTCCATTTCCAGGAGTGTATTTTAAGTTTCCAGAATGTTGAGTACAGCCTTTTTTATTACATCTCCTCGGCATGATTTGTTTTACGCTCCCCCATTTGGGTAAAAGCCACTGGAAAACCGATCGAAAAACCAGAGAAGAGCTATAAAGACTGCACTCTTATTAAACATCTAAATACATAAATACAGACAATATTTCACTTCAGTTTGGTTCGTTGTTAGGTTTTTTACAGAAACTAGAATGTTCATCGTCAGTTTTCTTGCGTGGTAAGCTGGTGAAGTATTGAGGGAGTGGACGCCGGATTGCACCTCCGATAGCACGTACTGCAGATTGTGACATCACCGTGGCGAGCGATCAGCTGACGCGCGACAGCGGTTAGCCGCGCACAACCTCGTACCGGACGTGATTTGTCTCCTTCCCTCATTCCAGTTCTTTTCCGCCACCGCTCCACAGCAAAATTTCGTGAAATGCAAGAACAGCAGCAGCATCAGTTCATTATAATTAAATAGATGTTTGTTCCTGCGGATGGGGAAGAAACATGATTATTAGTCCTGTCTTATTGCTTCATCCAGCACCAGTTAATGTCGTTTTGCGCATAAATTAATCGTCCACTCGTTAATACACACGAAGTCCACTGTATGACACTGTTTAAGTACAGTTCATCACATTCTTGTTGAAGTTTATATTTCAGTTTCTTATTGCTGTATGACAGTATTCAAATTCACAGTTTGTCTTACATTAACGTTCATACCGTTGCTGCGCCCCAAAGTAGGCTGTTTACACAATCTCACTACTTCTGTTACACACCACACTGTCTACAATGTCACGGAGAGGTACTCCGGACACGCTTGCACAGATCAGCTGTTCTGTTCGCTTGCGCGGGAGGATTTCCATTGTTGACATACCGCACTCCGATCATTGGCGATATAATGATTTTCTGACGTCCGTTTAGATCAGCTGTGCTTCGACCGCGTTAAATAACGTCCTCGTCCGAAACACACTTATTAGTTCGCCACGGTCTGTAAGCTATTTACTACATGTAACATTAATTACACTATAAGAAAACCAACGTCTCTGGCGTTGTACCGTTTATACAGTTTCATGAACACTGTGCATTACACTATAGTTCCCGCCGTAAGTGACGTTACTTTTGGTCACACTGATCCAGTTTATTGACACAACGTTCATTCGGGTCTATGCACACACAGTCTCTGTTCCTCACAGTCTCTTGTGGCACATTAAATCGTTCATGAAAACTTTAACATTTTATTTACATTACGAAATACACAAGGTATTCGTATGTACGTTATAACTCATTCCAATGCACATTAGGTATTGGTAGCATTAGTATCTTCCTGTACATATGCTTGGCCAATTAGACCATTTTTTGGACTTCTCGACACTGGTCTGGTTATACAATAATTCAGTTTGTCACATATTAAGATACATATAAATATATATACACTGTCTACAGGACTCCTGAATATGTCTCTGCTTCCATGACATATGTACATATTTTTAATCACTGTTCTTGACAGTCTGGTTCACTCAAAGTATAAACGTATCTTAATGATATCCTATCTTTATAAATTTGGTAGATACAACTACTTCTTTTCTACGTATTGATCTTGAATTTCTTTTCACTCTGTTGATTCATGACTTGTACTGGTACATGTGCTACAGTCATGATCATTTAATAAATTCTTTAGTATTTTTAAAATTCTACACATACCATTGCATTTGTCATTACATATTGCTAACAAATTCTATCATGACATTAAGTGAATGAAACTTTTACTACTTACTAGGATAAAACTTTCATCTTGACTACAAATAAATTGAAAATTCATTAATGAAAAGAAATATTACTAAGCCTAAACTTACATCTATTACATCCATACACATTATTTATAAAATTTCTTCAAATCCTTATATGAGTATAACCCACTGGTTTCTTATTCTCAGAATTAGTTAGAAAATAACTAAATCCATATGGTGTCTTTTCAATTACATATCGTCCACTATACAATAACTGCCACTTTTTATTTCTTTTATTTACCAGAGAGGCCTTGGGGTGGTTCTTTAGGAGTACCATCTCTCCTACTTCAAATCTTTTACTTTTCTTAAGGCATTTTTTAAGAGAGGTCAAAGCTTTGCTGATCTTCTCTTCTCTAGTCTCAGTTTAACTTTGGCAGTGAAGTTAAATACTCGTCACTTTCATCCTCAGACAACATCAATTCTGTTGGCGTGTACGGGGTGGCAGAATATGGCAAATGGTTAAGTATGTTCTCAAACAGTTTTACATATTCAATCCATTTTGTATGCTTATTTGGTGCATATGTCTGCATGAACCTATTAAATTCATTGAATATGCGTTCCACCGGACTGGCTTCAGGATGGAACCTAGCTATCAGTATCTGTTTTATACTATGGTTCCTCAGAAAATTTTTCCACTTGTAACCAGTAAAATACGAAGCATTATCTGAAATGATTGCTTCCAGTTTACCAATTATAGATATATAATCTTTTTCTATCCTGTTAACAGTCACTGTAGCTATAGAGCATTTGAGTGGATACATCTTTAGATATTTACAAAATTCATTGTAAACTGCCAATATGTACTTGCACCCTCCTCGTGCTGTGGGGAGTGGTCCAGTAAGAATCCAAAGAAACTAGTTGCAATGGGTGTGTCAGTACGGTTGCGTGTAGTTCGTTTCTTGCTGTCAGTTGCTCGGTTTTGTCTTTTGACATATGACACATGTTCTCAAAATCTGGTGAACATACCTTTCTAAATTCTGGTAGTAATAAAACCGTTCGATCTTAGCAGTATTTTTATTTATGCCAAAATGGCCTCAAGTGTTATGAGTATACCAGATAAAGTACCGTAAACAATTTTCCGGAATGCATACAAAATGCCATCTTTTATCTTAAATTGCTTAGCTAATTCCGATTTCGGATTCTCAGTGATCATTTGCACAATGTTTTTCCACTTACAGTCAGCAGTTTACAATTCAGACGAACGTTTACACATATCAATAAAATTATGTTTGTATGTTTGATCTTTAATCAACAGTACTTTGTACTCTGATGCCTGTTCGATAAGTCCTGCATTTTCAGACATGCTCTGTGGCAACGTGGGCAAGACATCAGCAATTATGTTATCTTTCCCATTAATATATACCATTTGTACTCTTGCAACGCTAAAGCCCATCTCACTTACCATGCAAGTAAAAATTTACGAAACATACTTCTCAACATTCTCAGGCGGGACACTGACCTAATTTCTCTCCCAACCGAAATTAACCAATTGCTCAACTAGAAAGTGAGCGTCATAGCCACTTAAGTTATGGGAGAAAATGGGTATGTGTCGTGGTAACTGACACTTCAAATTGCATGTGCTGTGAGCTGCACTGCACAACTTCCCTGAAAGATGGCAATGATCTCCACACAGAGTTTCAGCTTTTCTGTCTACGGCAGCCCACAAATATGACAGTTAACCGCATCACTGTACGATTTGTTATCCTCCTCTGATTCGGTATTGGGGATGCTGGTGCTGTAAAGCCTATCAACATCCCATGAGAGTTTTTGCAAGCTCAGTGAGCAACCAGACCGCAGGGTTATCCCCGACATAAGATTCGTAGCGGTTAAGACTTGTATCATATGAACATGCAATTGTCCGCCCCAGGTAGCTGAGTGGTCAGCGCAACAGAATGTCAATACTAAGGGTCCGGGTTCGATTCCCGGCTAGGTCAGACATTGTCTCCGCTCAGGGACTGGATATTGTGTTCTCCTAATCATCATTATTTCATCCCCATTGATGCGCAAGTCGCCAAAGTGACGTCCAATCGAAAGACATGCACTCGGCGAACGGTCTACCTGACAGGAGGCCCTAATCACACGACATTTACATTTTAACATGCAATTTGGTACGCTGCCGCATACGTACGTGTTTTTGCGTGAAGGTGATATGTGAGGCTAAGGGGTTCTCTTCGCAGCGGGTCATAGGGGCAAGAAGACATTCGAAGTCTGTGTATACAACAAACAGACATCGTTGCTGGTGGTGAGCATTCTTGAATTTAATGAACTTGTTTTCTTCTGAAGGCATAACAACACATACCAGTTCCTTGGATTCACAGTTCTCCAGAAGCCTTTTTAAATACTTTTCTTCTGAAAAGTTTTTTAGACACCTGAAGCAAATGTGTTTTTTATGCTGAAGTTTCGACAATTGGCTGCAAAGGAGGCGGGACATATCTTTGATCCATACGTAATGCTGATTATCACCTTCAGAGAAGAGTAGCATGTTTACAAGAATATGACACTCACCTGCATATTTCGAAAAATGGAGTGGACCAACTATAGTATGCTTGTCCTGCTTACCTGGCTTGCTTTTCTGCTTCTTCTTCAGGCCATAAATGAGAACCGGGATTTTGCGCCTCAAATTTTGGTATGTGCTGAACCTTTACAGGGAACTCGATACCATCAAAGTTATAACATCCACGAATGTTAAGACCTATTCCGTATCGAGATGTGCACTCTGGATGCAGTTTGATTTTTCTTTCACAAACCAGGATTGACCGTGCAAAACAGTTCTTATCTTTTTCATTTTGAACGTTAATGTTAGCATGCTTCTTCTTAATATCCTCAGGGAGTTTGATATAACTGGACCCTCCATGAAACAGATCATAGACATAAATATGGATGTCAAGGTGTGATATTTGGCTGAGTGCTTTAGCTGACCCACTTACTTCCAACTGATGTACTCCGAGATTTAATGCCATTATCGCCCCAGACGTAATGTAAGGTTGTCTCCTCAGCAGCACCCTGCTGTTTGGGCCAGTGGGTCAACTCGCAGCAGAGCACTGCATTGCGTTTAATGGCAATATATCTCAGATCGTATAGGGATTTCTGGAGCCCCGCCTCCAACACCAGGAGGCACGCTTCTGGAAACCTGGTTGCGTCAAGATCCCCCCAAGCCGGATTCTCTATTTTATTAAACGAGATATTCCCCTCAAAGGCCCTAGCAACCCCCGAGTATTCTAGAGGGGTCATGACGGCGCTAATCTGATGTCCACTTTCAGGACGGGCTGGAGCACTACTGCTAGCCACAGGTTCATTATCAGCTAGGTGACGACCGCGTCCAGCTGGTGGATGAGGGCGCTGTGGATGAGGCGCCTTCAGGTGGGAGGTGTATGAACTGAGTACACGTACCTTACGCTCGCTGCCAGCGACGGCGAGAAGTCGGAGTGTGAGTAGTAGGAGATGGTGGCTGCGACCTTCTGAGGGAGCATCCAGGCTGCGGTGAGGGCGCTCCTTGATGCTCCTGCATAGTGGAGCATTCACCAACCCCAGCTTGGGGGGGGGGGGGGGAGATCGTTGCTCTGACTGAACCACCCAAGGACGCCAGATGGTGTGCATCAGCGGCCGCCTTCCGCGCGGCAAGGAGCGGCGCTTTGCACGGCAGTGCACGCCCCTCGGGTGTGTGTTTGACACCTGCCCCCACAACCACTGCTCTAGGTGCACGTGTCACAGCCATCTCCTTTCGTGGTGGTGTTGGTTCCACCTCTGTAACATACGAATAACGTGAAAATTAAGCACAATGCTCAAGATTTTTTTAAGATAAATGCTGTAATCAATCAATGACCATTAAGTAAATCACCTTTCCTGAATAATTATATGCTTAAACGATGACGGTCACATTATAATCACCTTTTACATCCTGGGTCCTAGCAGTTCAGTCGATCTTTCTGGCACAGTAAAATATATCCATCCCCTGCTCCAGAAGGGAGGGATCGCACTGTCTTTCTGCAGCCACCATCTCATGTTCCCACTCAAGCATCTAACCCCTCGCCAGAATTGTTGTTGTTGTGGAGCCATCGACCCATCTTGCGGAAGTCACCTGCAACAAGATGTTGATTATTAGAAACAACAGCATAAAAATTTGTACTGTATTTTACTACATCGAGATACTGATTATAACTACGAAACAATTAAGTAAATAAGTAAAAAGTTCATACCAGATGCAAGTGATGACTCCACGCATACCCTACAGGAATCGCATTTTCCTCCTGAGTAGTAGAAACATCTACAACAATGAATTTATATATACCTCACACAATAAAAAGGCTAATGGCAGTATATTACAACTGTACTTACTTTCTTGCTGCAGTTCAGACTCCGGCAGCAGCAGCAGCTCAACGTCCATCAGCTGCTGCTCTATTGCTGCAACAGCGAGATCAAAAGTCTTACAAATGCTTGTTAGGATCTGAATACATCAAGAGCTGTTTTCTGAACATGTAAACTACCACACAGAATTTGGAGATGTACTTCCATGATGCTAGCACAAGTTCTTCCACTTCATGGGGACTTTCACTTTCCTGATGCTAGAAAAACAATAGAAATGTTATAAGCCCTTGTTACGATTTGCACACTTTAAGAGACGCTTTCTGAACATATAACTATCACACACAGAATTGTGAGAAGTAGTTACATGAAGCTAGCACACCCGCTTCCGCTTGCTGGAGACTTTCCCCTTCCATCTGGCGTTCTAATTTCAACAGCATTTCGGGAATGAATGATGTAACAGTAAGAAAAAAAGAACTTTTATAATCACTTGTTACGAAAATGTACCGCAATCTCGAAAATTTTTGAATACTTTGGCTATGAAATTTCTAACTGCCACAATTTGAACTCATAATTTTTTTAAATAAACACCTACATGGCAATTGACTCAATTTTGGTCGCTCCCCACCCCCACTGCCATTGGCATCACTGCTGGCTGAGCGCTTCATGGTGTAGGAATCACACTATACAGTGTCAAAGACTGATATGATTGTAGTGGTATTTGGGCTTTATATACGAGGGTCAGTCAAAAAGTAATGCCTCCTATTTTTTTTTCTACGTTTAATTGTCAGGAAATTTAAATGCAATTACATAGGTTGAAAACCACAACATTGAGGATCATTTTGTCATTTTTCAATGTAATCTCCGCCCATCTCTACAGTTTTGGTCCATCTTTGAACAAGGGCATGTATCCCAGCACGGTAAAAATCACAGCTCTGCTTCCTAAGCCATTGACGCACGGATGTTTTGACGGCCTCCTCATCTTCAAAATGAATCCCACGATGAGCTTCTTTTAGTGGCCCGAACAGATGCAAGTCTGATGGTGCCAGGTCAGGGCTGTATGGGGGATGAGGCAAAACTTCCCATCCAATTTTGACAATCTCGTCAGAGGTGTGACGACTGGTGTGTGGTCTTGCATTGTCATGCAAAAGAAGAACATCTGCCATTGATTTTGTTGGGCGAACTCGCTGAAGACGTGCTTTAAGTTTGTTGAGGGTTGTGACATATTGAACAGAATTTATTGTGCATCCCTGCTCCAAAAAATCAACCAGAATCACACCCTCTGTATCCCAGAAAACTGTTGCCATAACTTTCCCTGCCGATCGCACAGTTTTGAATTATTTCTTCCTCGGCGAGCTTGTGTGACGCCACTCCATTGACTGCCTCTTTGATTCGGGTTCAAAAAAATGCACCCATGTTTCGTCCCCGGTCACAATTTTTTTCAGAAACTCATCTCCCTCCAAACGGAAGCGCTGCAAGTGTTGGGAGGCTATTGTTTTCCTTGCCTCTTTATTCTGATCGGTTAACATTCTTGGAACCCACCGTGCACAAACTTTTGAGTACCCCAATTGTTTAATAATCGTGATCACACTGCCTTTACTAAGAGAAATAATGCGACACACTTCATCTGCAGTCACCCGACGGTCACCACGAATGATGTCATCAACTTGCTGAATGTTGTGTGGAGTCACTGCACTCACCGGCCTGCCGCTCCGCTTTTCGTCAGTCAACGGTGTTTGCCCTTCAGCTTCCTTACAACGACGAACCCATCGTCTAACAGTGCTGACATCCACTGTCACAACACCATACACCTTCTTCAGTCTTTCATGAATGCGTATGGGCGTTTCACCTTCTGCATTCAAGAATTCAATCACACAACGCTGTCTCAAACGAACATCGATGTCGGCCATCTTACAAACTTCTGCTGTGCTGCCACCTGTTGACACAGAAAGTTACTACTGCAGTGGATTGCAGAAGAAGGTTTGAGGAATGGCGCCAAATTCAAATTTTTCACTTAACTTAATTTCTTTAAGTAGAAAAAAAATGGGAGGCATTACTTTTTGACCGACCCTCGTAGCTTCAGATCCCACCCTCTATTTTGGTGCAGCTGTTTGAGGAAAGTATCACATCTACAGAGGGCGGAGGAGCGGATGGAGGTTCAGGGCACTCTCTTGTCCTAGGGGTGGGAAATTGCCCTTAAAGGCGGAAGAATCAGCAATGATCAACGACATGAGGATGCAGAAGGCAATGGAAGCCACTGCATTAAAGACACGTAACGTGTATCCACAGGACATGTGGCCTGTAATTGAAGAAGTTTCATGATGATCTCTCCATTGGCAAAAGATTCCGGAATAGTCCCCCATTCGGATCTCCGGGTGGGGACTGCCAAGGGGGGGGGGGGGGATATACCATGAGAAAAAGATTGAATAATCTACGAAAGTATAACGTTCTACGAGTCGGGGCGTGGAATGTCAGAAGCTTGAACGTGGTAGGGAAGCTAGAAAATCTGAAAAGGGAAATGCAAAGGCTCAATCTAGATATAGTAGGGGTCAGTGAAGTGAAGTGGAAGGAAGACAAGGATTTCTGGTCAGATGAGTATCGGGTAATATCAACAGCAGCAGAAAATGGTATAACAGGTGTAGGATTCGTTATGAATAGGAAGGTAGGGCAGAGGGTGTGTTACTGTGAACAGTTCAGTGACCGGGTTGTTCTAATCAGAATCGACAGCAGACCAACACCGACAACGATAGTTCAGGTATACATGCCGACGTCGCAAGCTGAAGATGAACAGATAGAGAAAGTGTATGAGGATATTGAAAGGGTAATGCAGTATGTAAAGGGGGACGAAAATCTAATAGTCATGGGCGACTGGAATGCAGTTGTAGGGGAAGGAGTAGAAGAAAGGGTTACAGGAGAATATGGGCTTGGGACGAGGAATGAAAGAGGAGAAAGACTAATTGAGTTCTGTAACAAGTTTCAGCTAGTAATAGCGAATACCCTGTTCAAGAATCACAAGAGGAGGAGGTATACTTGGAAAAGGCCGGAAGATACGGGAAGATTTCAGTTAGATTACATCATGGTAGACAGAGGTTCCGAAATCAGATACTGGATTGTAAGGCGTACCCAGGAGCAGATATAGACTCAGATCACAATATAGTGGTGATGAAGAGTAGGCTGAAGTTCAAGACATTAGTCAGGAAGAATCAATACGCAAAGAAGTGGGATACGGAAGTACTAAGGAATGACGAGATACGTTTCAAGTTCTCTAACGCTATAGATACAGCAATAAGGAATAGCGCAGTAGGCAGTACAGTTGAAGAGGAATGGACATCTCTAAAAAGGGCCATCACAGAAGTTGGGAAGGAAAACATGGGTACAAAGAAGGTAGCTGCGAAGAAACCATGGGTAACAGAAGAAATACTTCAGTTGATTGATGAAAGGAGGAAGTACAAACATGTTCTGGGAAAATCAGGAATACAGAAATACAAGTCGCTGAGGAATGAAATAAATAGGAAATGCAGGGAAGCTAAGACGAAATGGCTGCAGGAAAAATGTGAAGACATCGAAAAAGATATGATTGTCGGAAGGACAGACTCAGCATACAGGAAAGTCAAAACATCTTTTGGTGACATTAAAAGCAACGGTGGTAACATTAAGAGTGCAACGGGAATTCCACTGTTAAATGCAGAGGAAAGAGCAGATAGGTGGATAGAATACATTGAGGGTGAAGATTTGTCTGATGTGATAGAAGAAGAAACAGGAGTCGATTTAGAAGAGATAGGGGATCCAGTATTAGAATCGGAATTTAAAAGAGCTTTGGAGGACTTACGGTCAAATAAGGCAGAAGGGATAGATAACATTCCATCAGAATTTCTAAAATCATTGGGGGAAGTGGCAACAAAACGACTATTCACGTTGGTGTGTAGAATATATGAGTATGGCGACATACCATCTGACTTTCGGAAAAGCATCATCCACACAATTCCGAAGACAGCAAGAGCTGACAAGTGCGAGAACTATCGCACTATCAGCTTAACAGCTCATGCATCGAAGCTGCTTACAAGAATAATACACAGAAGAATGGAAAAGAAAATTGAGAATGCGCTAGGTGACGATCAGTTTGGCTTTAGGAAAAGTAAAGGGACGAGAGAGGCAATTCTGACGTTACGGCTAATAATGGAAGCAAGTCTAAAGAAAAATCAAGACACTTTCATAGGATTTGTCGACCTGGAAAAAGCGTTCGACAATATAAAATGGTGCAAGCTGTTCGAGATTCTGAAAAAAGTAGGGCTAAGCTATAGGGAGAGACGGGTCATATACAATATGTACAACAACCAAGAGGGAATAATAAGAGTGGACGATCAAGAACGAAGTGCTCGTATTAAGAAGGGTGTAAGACAAGGCTGTAGCCTCTCACCCCTACTCTTCAATCTGTACATCGAGGAAGCAATGATGGAAATAAAAGAAAGGTTCAAGAGCGGAATTAAAATACAAGGTGAAATGATATCAATGATACGATTCGCTGATGACATTGCTATCCTGAGTGAAAGTGAAGAAGAATTAAATGATCTGCTGAACGGAATGAACAGTCTAATGAGTACACAGTATGGTTTGAGAGTAAATCGGAGAAAGACGAAGGTAATGAGAAGTAGTAGAAATGAGAACAGCGAGAAACTTAACATCAGGATTGATGGTCACGGAGTCAATGAAGTTAAGGAATTCTGCTACCTAGGCAGTAAAATAACCAATGACGGACGGAGCAAGGAGGACATCAAAAGCAGACTCGCTATGGCAAAAAAGGCATTTCTGGCCAAGAGAAGTCTACTAATATCAAATACCGGCCTTAATTTGAGGAATAAATTTCTGAGGATGTACGTCTGGAGTACAGCATTGTATGGTAGTGAAACATGGACTGTGGGAAAACCGGAACAGAAGAGAATCGAAGCATTTGAGATGTGGTGCTATAGACGAATGTTGAAAATTAGATGGGCTGATAAGGTAAGGAATGAGGAGGTTCTACACAGAATCGGAGAGGAAAGGAATATGTGGAAAACACTGATAAGGAGATGGGACAGGATGATAGGACATCTGCTAAGACATGAGGGAATGACTTCCATGGTACTAGAGGGAGCTGTAGAGGGCAAAAACTGTAGAGGAAGACAGGGATTGGAATACGTCAAGAAAATAATTGAGGACGTGGGTTGCAAGTGCTACTCTGAGATGAAGAGGTTAGCACAGGAAAGGAATTCGTGGCGGGTCGCATCAAACTAGTCAGTAGACTGATGACCAAAAAGAAAAAAATCACGTCTACTGGAGGAGAGGAGGGGGGAGGAAAGGAAGATCTGAGACAAACATCCTGTGTTCACCTGCAGGTGGATGGAATATTGGGTGCAGCTGTTAGGGAAACACTCTTTCTTCATTCTCACACAGATGGATAGTCTGACACACCCATCCTGTGTTTACCGCCAAATGGATGAAAAATTGGATGGAGCTTTAGAAAAACATTCTTTGTTCAGTCTGAGACAGATGGACAATCTGACACACCCAGTGCCAGCTACAGTCCTCGAAAAATATTTTCCTTATGACAGAGCTGTGGCGGCAGACGCTGACCTTCGAAATTGGTAATGACCAACAAAGCGCGCCTCGAGAGCAGAATTGTATACAGATGCCAGCTGCCGTCTGCCCCCCCCCCCCCCCCTCTGATGGAGACAGACACGTGGTCATCAGTAGAAACCGTCGGACACGCGGCCAAGCAGCGCATGTGTCGCAGTTGTGTTGTTAGGTCGCCTAACGACACTTGCGTTAGCTCGCTTGGTGCGGCGCCTTTTATGTCGGAAGGCCCGCAGCTGGTCAGAGAGCGGTTGGCAGTGTACTGCCTCCAAAGCCCGCAAGGGACTGGTACCTGATGTGGGGAGGCGGCCGTCCCTCTATCTCCTATTATTTAGGTGACTATACACGCTTTTGTCCAGGCGTAGGGGCGTCGCCTAAAGGTGGCGGGCAGATGGTGGAAAGCTGAGTGCGGGCAGCCCGCTGGACTGTTCTCCGGAATTTCGTTGTTGCTCCAAAGGGTTCTGGTCTTTCTGAGAAATACTTTTAACAGATTGCAAGAAAGAGTTGTTGACGTTAAATAAAATAGTTTTCCATCGCTGAACGAGAGGCCTATTGGAGATGTTGGAGACCTGCCTAGTCTGCGTAAGGTCGTCGCCGCAGGTGCACCCCCTAGCCATTAGGAGTGGCTGTGTCACTATACTTTAAACGAACAAGTTGCATTCGGGACAACCATTCTTTTATTTCCTATTGTTTAGTTAACTATACCTGCTTTTGTGTTGGTGAAGGACCATCGACTCGAGGTGCTGCAAGGCTGCTGGCGGAGTAATTCCCAGATGAAAAGTGGAGAAGGATGTTAGTACAGCCCTGGGACAAAGATATTCCCGCCAAAATTCAATGTATCCACCAATAGGGTAGGTTGGTGGCAAGGGGGGGGGGGGAGGGTGATGAGGAGGCTGGGGTGCGCGTGCAGCTGGGAAAACACATTGTAACCTCCCAACAGAAAAAATCTCGTTTAAGTTCCCAGTAAAAAATTTCTTTCCAATAATAAAATTTCAAGTTTTAATGTGACCTTCCATTAAAAACTGACTGCATATCGAGATTAATAAGTTTTGACGTCAGCAGCGATGCGTCATGGCCCAGTGAAATTATCATGAATAAACTGAAAAATTCTTACCTCACAATGATGTACATACATACGACACGACACTGCTCTTATTCTCTCAGCAAAGAGATTTAAATCCTCGCCTGGAATTTTGGCATAGGCTGGAAACTTTGTCCCTATAGTAGCAAACGCTATGCTCATCTCCATTATGTGTGGTATTGTGGAAAGAGCATGGTGCCAAAGCAGTGTTGCATCAGGCAGCACCTGAAGCAGACTGCTGGTCACGCAATTGAAATATCTTGTAAGAAAGGCGCGAATAACTGCCAGAAACCAGATTGTCCATCACGACAACGCTTCGCTGGGAAAGCCAGAAGAATTACATTAGAAGACGCCATGGGAAGGAAATGTCTCTAAATATCAGAAAGGTGGGTTCGCTTCGACAATGGAAGGGGAGAATGCTCAGTTATCTTTATTTCCTGCTGAGATCCCAAGAAGACGATGTGGTTCCAGCATTTTCAAGAATTAAACATCACGTCAATTCCAGAGCAGCCAACAGAATTAAACACCGAGCGAGATTAACATCAGTCAGAGAGAGACTACATGATATGCGCCACCAACTTAGCGCGACGTCCAGAGAGTTCCTGCTACTGCACCTTTTTATAGAAAACTCTCTAACCAGATAAGACTGGGACCGAGTTGATGGCACCTCCTGGTTGCTGGCGGAGAGCACGAGGAAGAAATCAGCGTCCAGTCAACTGGCCAAATTTGAACGTCTTAAAAACAAGGCACAGCGGAACGAGGACGCCGCACGATCTTCAACCTTAGCGAGAAGGAATTCGACGCAACTACCTTGAAATTACTGAACAAGGGTCTTAATTTCGCACTTACCCTCAGAAATGTTTCTGTTGTGGCCTTCTGCAGTGCAGTGGAGCAGGTGGTTCTGAAACTTCCTGCCAGTCAGATGAGAGACATGTATGGCGCTCACCAAAGCCAAGCTGCCCCATCAGACATCTCTGGTGACGAGAGTGATGAGAGGTTAGCCCTCAAACAGGTCTAGGAAGATGACAACATTGCATTGTTACCAGCAGATAAGGGGAATGCTACTGTCGTCCTATAGAAGGCAGATTATGACAAAAAGGTGCGACAACTTCTGGATGACCTGGCATACAGAGCAGTAGAAAGGGACCCCACAAACAAGGTGGATAAGAAGACCAGGGCATTTCCAAAAGAAATCGGCCTTCTAGAAAAGATCCTTAAGCAGCTAATGGCAAAAGTACCCAGACTTTATGGCCACCTAAGGTGCGCAAGGAAGGGGTTCCTCTAGTCCAATAGTCAGCAACAATGGCGCACCACCTACCGTACTCCTCAACACATTAAGGAGATGCTCTTGTTATATGTGGGGAAGTGTGCCCATCACATTCGCAACTCAGAGGATTTACTACAATGCGTCAGGAAGCTACAGATCCATGGACTGTGACATCTTGCTCGGTTTCGACATGGTCACCCAAATAACTTGTTCCACGCGTGATGGCATCGACGTGTATAAGTCGCGAATGGCGTCGTGTGGTATAGCCATTCATGCTGCATTCACCTGGTCCCAAAGTTCATCTGTGGTGGTTGACACTGGGTCACAGCACTGCACTCACCATTTCACTTTATCTCACAAGTTTTCGATTGGCGACAGGTTTGGTGATCTGGCAAGCCAGGGCAAAAGGCTGACATCCTGTGACAGCAAGAAGGCATGTGTTCATGCAGCAACGGTGGTTGTGCATTGTCTTGCTGAAAAATGTCGTCTGGAGTGTTGTGCAGAACGGGTGTGGCTACAGGTCGCAGGATGTCATTCACGTAGGTCAGACTAGTCACAGTACCCTGTACTGAACTAATTGTGATTTGTGGTTGTACCCAATAGCTCCCAACACCATAAGGCCTTGCGTTGGCGATATATTTCTTGTGCGAATGCAGTCACTGTGATGCCGCTCCTCCTGAATGTGGCGACAATATGCGGCCATCATTTTCAAACAAACAGAATCCGGATTAGTTCAAAAACACTATCTGATGCCACTCCTGTCTCCAGTGACGTCGTTCCACACACCATTGCCGTCTGGTGTGTTTCTGCACATTCGTCGAAGGTAGGGGGAGAAGTGGAGGACATGTACATAACGCATGCCGTAATAAACGGTGATAGTGTACGATGTGTTACATTGTTCCACTGTTGCGCCAGGGCTGAGGCGGACACAGATCTGTCCTGCAATGCCATACGGATTAGATGTCGATCTTCTCGGATGTGGGGTCTGGATTATGCGACCTGACCCATCTCGTCGTATTCTACAGCCTTCCATGAGCCATTCAGCACACACCCATTGCACTGCCGAAACACTTCGTCCCACACAAGCAGCAATTTCCCGGATGGATGCGTCACATTCCCTCATGCCAATAATGCGCCTTTTTCAAACTCACTTATCTGATGGTTAGAGGCATCCTGCACGTCTGCTCAAGTCACACTGATCCATTACCTTCAACTTATAGCGACAACGAGAGACGCAGGCACATTTTATACATAGGTGGTGTTGCGCTGCGATAGGATGTTGACCTTGAACCCACGGGCCGACATGGTTCAAATGGTAAATATTACTGCAGAACATACTTATGTACATGTCCTTCGAGTATGAACGTCCTCCTATAGTCGTTCAAGATTTTTTGTTTTTTTCTGAACATGAGTGTACCTCTTCAAACTTTGCCTGCAGCAGTAGATCATTTTGACAATTTAGCCCTCAATATCATCGGACCATTTCCCATAGCAGCCCAAAGTAATCGATATGTTTTATCTATCATTGACCATTTCTCTCGCTATCTTATTATGATGCATATTGAAGACATGAGCACTGAGAAAGTTGTGAAAGCATTCGTCACTCATTTAGTACTGCCATATGGGAGGTCACAGGCTGTTGTAGCAGCCCAAGGCGTAAACTTTGTGCCTAATCTTATTGTACAGGTATGTTGACAACTTAAAGTAAGATACTTGTGAACATCGACATTTTATCCGCAGAGTAACGGCGGGATTGAATGCGTTTATAAAATAATTGTTAAAATTTTGTCTTATTATGTGGACAGATCACACTCAGACTTTGACAGACTGCTGCCATTTGTAATTTCATTATACCACGCAAGGATACAAGAAAGTTCTGAGCCCTCTGTGCTTCTTTACTGTTACTCAATACACTCCCTGTTCGAAATCAGACAGTTCCCTGGATAAAATATTAAAGTTTACTTGGAAGAAAACTCAGCAGAACAGTGCAGCCATGACATGGAATCAACAGTTCTGTAGCCAAAAGAATGCTAGGATGCTTACAACAAATCAGAGATTATATGAAAAATGGTTCAAATGGCTCTGAGCACTATGGGACTTCACATCTGTGGTCATCAGTCGCCTAGAAGTTAGAACTACTTAAACCTAACTAACCTAAGGACATCACACACATCCATGCCCGAGGCAGGATTCGAACCTGCGACCGTAGCAGTCGCGCGGTTCCGAGATTATATGATACGAGCGTTGCCCGGAAAGTAATTCTCTGTTGAATGTAATGAGAATTACACACACGAAAGAATGTTGTTTTATCTACACACCCTATTTTCCCCCATAATGTCCATTCTGTTCTATGGCTTTCCTCCAGTGCGAAACAAGGGCGTGTATGCCCTGTCGGCACCAATCCTCGTCCTGGTGGCGGAGCCAGTGCTTCACTGTGTGAATCACCTCCTCATCGTCCTCGAAATGTTTTCCACGAATGGCATCCTTTAATAGCGAATGACAACATCGGGTTTGACAGCCATGCATGGTCTCTCCGACAGCTGCAAATCGTGGAACTCCACTGAACCGCCTTCTGATGACCTCAGCCTCTGTGCCCAGCAACTAATTGTATTTCTGTCGACAGCAGATGCTCCATAGACTTTACACAAGCGTTTGTGAATATTCCTCTCTGCAGTGTGAAAGTCAATGACGGTATGTTGCTTGTAACGTACATCACCTACAGCAGGCATTTCGCGACTGTCCTGCAGCAATGCTATTTGTAGGAAGTGACAGAAATTTGGCGTGCTCACTCAGGAGACTTCAAATAATACAAACGTTTTGCATTCGTAGCATTGTTTTCGGCTGAGAAAAGAAGATGTGGTGCATTACTTTCTGGGCAACCCTCATATTATGACAAAGTTCTGTGAAATAGGGCAGATCTAAGAAATTTACGTGCCCTTGGATGGACGACATTTCAGATATTGTGTTTCATGTTGCTTGTCAATACTAAACTACAGTTCCCAAATCAGAAGATTGTAGTTCAACTTGATTGCTTAACTGAAGACAAAGCAGTAGGGTAATGGGGCTCTGAGGTCACTTTTGACATAAAATTGATATGCAAATTAATTAAATTGATCAATTGATTACCCACAATCCCAGAACATCATGGGCTTTCCCACCCAGCATGGACGTCCTCTCCCACTTCCCCTCCCCTCCCTTCCCCACCCCTCCTCTTGTCCCTCCCCAACGTATGCTATTGGCGAGAATTTTGAATTTTGGTGTGCAATTCAAAAAATCATGGGAATTTCAAAAATGAAGGGAATTTTTTTTTTTTTTTGTCCCAGGGCTGTGCTGATGTCCCACCCTACCCGGGAATTGGCGGGAAATTCAAAATGGTGGGTGCCCTTTTCAGGACTCGAATCCTGGTCCTTCTGGGCGGAAAGCCGAAGAACACACCTCAACACAGGCAAACTGTCCAGGTGCAGGAGAGGAAGGTTATGTTACTGTATTTTATTTATTCTGGATGGAAAACTGAAGTAAAGATCGGTCCTTATTGCGTTATTAATCATAAAGATTGTGCCTAAATGCGCAGCTATATGCAAAGCGCTACACAAGGAGCGCCTAAAATCGTAACACAGCTCAAAAATTGACGATGTCATACAACTGGTGTTATCCTGCTGGGGGAAAAAAAAAATCACAATACCACTCGAAACTAGTAGCAGACACACTCAAACTCTCCAAAGGATGATACCTTCACCTGCAAGCTGGTTGGAAAAAGGCTGGAGTGGAAGGTACTATCTTTACTTGTGGCAGGACTTGAGTTCAATGGAAGAGATGTTGATGTAGGACAGAGAGGAGTTTAATAAGTGTGTCTCCTGTAAGCAAACAACTGAGGACTGTGTGCTGTCAATCACGTTCTTGTCCGCCCCCGTAGGTGGGTGGTCGCCAGCACAGTAGCTCAGCGTGTTCGGTCAGAGAGCCGGTTGGCCTCTGTAATAAAAAACTGAGTGGAAGGATCAACCACCGAACTTGAACAGGATGTCTTTCGACGTCCGCAACGACCAAACACAGCGATCAATAACGAACAAAATGAAAAAAAAAAAATGTGGTCATCATGACAGAATGTTAATCCTAAGGGCCTGGGTTCGGTTCCCAGCTGGGTCAGACATTTTCGCCACTCAGGGACTGGGTGTTATGTTGTTCTAATTACCATCATTTCAACCCCATCGACGCGCAAGTCGCCCCAGTGGCGTCAAATCGAAAGACTTGCATTCGGCGAACGGTTTACCCGATGGGAGGCCCTAGTCACACGACATTAATTTTTCGTCACGTTATTTATGAATGACAGGAAAACGTTCGATTTCACCAGCGCTTAAGCATCACTATGATTTCGGCGAAACCGAAAGTTTTCCTGCTATTCATTAAGGACGTGACTGACTGCATAGGAAAAATCTTAAGAAAGCTGAAACACGTATGTAACGTAGCAGCGATGGTGAGGCACGTTAAAATCTTTGACCAGAGAGCCTATTATCGTGGTTAGTCTGCGCTTGACCGCGCGAGTGTTGCGAGCAGTACAGTAGTAGTCGTCGTGGAGTACGCGAGTAGCAGTAGGCCAGTGCAGTCTGTCGATAGCAGTATCTCAGTTCAGTTGCGTCCAGCAGTACGCGAGTAGCAGTAGGCCAATGCACTCGGTCAGTAGTAGCAGCCCAGTGCGGTTGTGTGATGTAGCCTGTCGGCAGTAGTGGTCTAGTCCTGTCACGGTCGCGAGCGGGACGCACTCGGCGAGCGTCGACATGGCATTCTGGTCAAGATGCTGAATGAGGTATATTGTTAATTAAGGTAATCATCAGATAATGTAAAGTTTATTTATTGTAATTAATTTCCAACAAATGCCCAATAATAATTTTGATTTCAAAGCAATTTTTACAAAAAAAATTTATTTAATTGAACTAACGATTTCGTTCCACTTCCCTTAAAGAAAAGTTTCAGTTAAATTTAAAAATAAAAAAAAAATATTATTTGCAATGCAGTTCCTCCAAGCCGTGCGCAACAATAAGAGCAGAAATTTGACAAGCAGTTTCAATGAGGTAAGAAATTAATTCTGATTTTTTTTTGCACAGGGCCAAAGATCGATATTTCGGTTTAATTGAATTATCATTATCACTGAGATTTTCTTATCACTGAATGGACTTTAATTTTTTTGTGAAGAACTTATATTTGAGTCAGATTGCGATTCTCATTTTTATTGTCATTAAATTTAATTGCTAGGGAGGTTACGTTTGGCTCCCATTCATTTATTATTTCTGTCTTTAAAATTTCAGTGGAGAGGTTACACTTAGCGCAATGTCCATTAGCATTCATAATTAAATATTGTCATATTTAAATTTTTGTGGGGAGGTTACAAAGCGGTACATCGCGGTAATTTACACACCCACACGGAAGATACAAGATCATCTAAAATCATCCAAGGATGCTCGCCAACCGCTGGAAAAAGCTGGAATTTATAGGATTCCGTGTAGTTGTGGGGAGGTGTACGTGGATACTACAAAAAGAACTGTCAAAATATGACTCGAAGAGCACAAGGGTAACTGCAGAAGAGAGAGATTGACAGATCAGCTGTTGCGGAACATGCTTTAGAGCCAGGAGACCACCACATTCATTTTGACCAGACTCGAGTACTGGCAGCCACAAACGGATACCACAAAAGTCTATACAGAGAGGCTGTAGAGATTGTGAAGCACCCCAGAAATTTTAATAGGAAGGAGGAGGACGTGAGATTGAATGAAATTTGGATTCCGGTGCTGAAGAAGACGTGTACAAGTCTTCCACCGTGGAATGATAGTAACAGCCGACGACGGCAGTCGACAACGGCCAGTTGCGCTCGCGTATTCAAAACATGTGATGTCACTCCACTGCGCGGAAGCTCGCAGAAGTGGAATTTTGCTGTAGTCAGTATCAAGCCAGAGTGTGAATCAGACATTCAACGACGCTACTATCCTCCTTGAAATTGTCCTCAGCAGATGGGGACGAAATTTGGGTTTTGAAGTAAAATTTCTTAGACCGCGGCATAATAGCCCGGAAGATTTTATTAATTGTGACAATTCCGTCCATAAAAGTTTACATTTTACAATATTTTTACTCTTCAAGATGTTTTTGAAACTTGGTATATTCTTGGAATTTATAGGTGCTGCCAATGAGCTATAGTTTAAGTTGTTCCTGAGTCGAGATTTTCAATTCGCTGTCAGAAGTCTACTAACAGACTGTTATAGACTTTTGCACCAGAATATAAAACTACATTCTGAACTCTAGACAGGGATTCAAGTTTTAAGTCTATTATTGTGGCAGTAAATTCTACAGTTCACCTCTAATTCACTGTTGTTATGAAACATATATTGTTTTAGAAAGTAAAACAAGTGTAAGAACCCCTATGTTCCTGAAGGCACTGCTGCAATAGCTTTCATTATCAACTTAAAACAATTTTCTGACGATTTTCTTTAGAATAAGTTGGACCTTCTTTTTTGCTATACTGTCACATAATAATGTGGCATAGGACAGTACTGAGTGAAAGATGCTAGCAATCCCTTTTGCAGGTCGACATAATGAGAGAGCTTTCCAAGCGCAAAGCAAATGGAACAGTTATCCACATGAAAGCGCCACCTTAGTTTGATGAAATTATTTCCGTCAGCAGCATGTAAAAGAGTAATTGTATGAAACTCTGTGTTAATAGCTGCAGTAATTTTCCTCAGTTGTTACCTGTATGCTTTTTTGTCATATAGATAAGTGAATATAGTTGTAAAAGAGTGGTAATAGTCATTGTTATAAAGGAGTGTGCAAATAATCTGCCACTTCCAAATCTAGATCCAACGAGTACAGCAGGGATGAGGAGCAAACTGTCAATACAAGACCATAAGCGAGAGCTATATCTTTTGTAATCCTCTTGGCCTTATCAAATAGATTTTGTTACTTCGTTTAGCTCTTTACAGTAAACAGTCTATAGCGAATTTTCTTTATTTTATTACCATTTCTCTATTTGCGATGGAGATAACTGTTAGCAACTTCTCTACTTCTCTGTTACAGGATTATAACCCGCTACCTTCTTATCTCGATTGCTGTATTTCTTGCTCTTAATTTTTCACTAACGTGTGACTCATACACGTTTCAGTAAGTTCAGCAATGAACTCTCTGGAGCACGCGTATCTACCATTTTAAAGTTCACTGTGCACACACAGACAAGAACCACTAGTGTGATCAAACAGCTGACCGAAAACTATTTCACACACCATATTTACAGTGATATTCTGTTCACATTCTATGGTTTGTCTCAGCAGATGTGGTTGGTTCCCATAGATTTGAACAGTTATACTCAGAACTCCAACTACAACTTCTAGGTTTGTGTACATCTCATATGTGGTCAGATTTCATGTACATAGGCAACGATTTGTCTGCGAAAATCCTTGCATACATCACATGTGTGCAATGATCTGTTTGGGCAGATGTGACGTATGCAGAGATTCATCTCAGTCAGGCCTTCATGTCAGTCAGTATCGCAAAGCCAGTCTGTGGTGAGACGCTGGTGGTGATCACCACCGTCTAACATAATAGCTGCGACACTCACTGATGTAAAAGTTGCTACCATTTGACAGCTGGAGTGACACTAGCCCTCCAAGCGGCGGGAAATGAGAATGTCAGATGCGTTGTAAGCATAATGTTTGTTTTACATCCCTTTCTTACGTGATTTACGAAATATCTGAATTACTTTTTTTCCTTCCAAGATTTTGTGTAATATCAGACGACATAGTTTCTACAAATGAACTAAAATAAGCTCAAGTAGGGATAAAAATCATGAATCCAGTTGCAAGTTACAACACATTCGTGAAGAAACACTTATGACGTTGCATAGAACTGCAGCTTACCACTTGATATCAAAAGAACATAAAAACACAGATTCACATTTAGGAAGCACAGACACACATCTCTATATGGAAAAGGCATCGATACCCCATTTTTCTTCCATAAGCCTACTGTGTTTTAGTCATTGTCACCTGTTGCCACAGGTACGACCTTCATCTTTATATCGTTCTAAGTGGCACGAACTACTGCTAAATAGTGGAAGAAGTACGCTGTGCATGTAACTTCCAAGTCCTCAAAGCCAATAACTCTGTCAGAAGTGCTGTCATATGTTACATTTGGTATTAGAGACATTTCATCCAATAACATATTCACTAGCTTATCAGTATCGGAGAAAAGCTGCTTTAAATGGCGAAGTATACAGTCACTTACCCCACATTTTATTTGTATGCTTCCACATACCACTGTAATGTCTGCACTGATGGAAGCATGAACCATTCTGACATAACCTGTGTTCCTGAGTGCTATAATGTAATAAATTTAGACCAAACAGCTTATTTTTGTCTTTTCATCTTGCATCAGGTTTCTCCTTCAATGGCATGCTAATCTGGCTTAACAACAAGTGAAGGGCACCTTTTTCTTTAAATTTCGGTATCCTCTAGTCTTCAAAATTTGTTTGTCCTTCTTCACTTGACCCATCTGATACAGTTTCTGTTGCTGTTTCTATTTAAAGTGATAGGCATTTTCCTTGTCCCGTAATGGTTTGTACGAAGTCTAGCGATCTGCACATTTCTACACTTCACACGCTTTTGCAGGACGTGAATACCTGCACTTAATTCTAACCACTTCATCGTCAAAGCAGGCCTGTGTTGACGATTCAGATGAATCTGGCGCTGAAATATGGAGAGTTGAAATGGCTGCTTCTGTGCCATGGAACTGTATTACAGCTTTAGACGAATTTTCGAACCTTTGTGGCAGTTTTTTTCTTCATCTTCAGTTGAGGTGGCTTATCTGGGATGTCAAACAGTGTGGGCACTGCATTCCAAACGAGTTTGTTGTTGTCTGCATTTATGAACTGTTTTTGTTCGAAATATAGCGAACAAAACTTAACATTATTATAAAGGGAAAAAGGGTCTTTTTTCATAAGATCCTCTTGTCTGGTATTCACTACCCGTATTCTGCTCCTAAAATGAAATATTAATCATTAATACACATGTAGTTTGTAAGCGAATCCTGATGATACAGTTTAGTAACATTATGGTCAATACCTGTCAGGGTCCTTAGGAAACATAGAAAAGAGACAGATGTGTTTCTTCTTCTTGTTATTGCTGCAGTTTATTGCGTTACAGACGCTCCCGTCTGTAAAAACCATTGTACAAACCAAAATAAAGAACTACTATTCGCTTTCGCTTTCACGATCGCGCCGAACTCAACAGCTTTACCACAGTCTAACGTAACAGTCGGGACACTCGCTGCCGTAAAAGTTGTTACAATTGACAGCTGGAGCAACACTAGCGCTCCAAGCGCATGTCAGATGCATCGCAAGCATAGTGTTTGTTTCGCATCCCTCTCCTGCGTGATTTACGAAATATTTGTTTTTTTTTTTTCCTCCAAGAGAGATGTTTCTAAAATGAATCTAAAATAAGCGCAAGTTGGGATAAAACTCATGAATCTAGTGGCAAGTTACAACACATTGGTTAAGGAACACTTGTGACATTGGACAGAACTGCAGCTTACCATGTTGATATCTACCGAATACAAACACATAGATTCACACATATGAAGCATAGACATGTACTACTACATGCAAAAGAGATCGACGATCCATTTGTCGTTCCATGGGCCTAGTTCGTTTTAGTCATTGTCGCTTGGTGCCATAAGTAAGACCTTCATCTTTATATTATTCTAAGTGGGACAGACAACTGTCAAACAGCGGGAGAAATATACTATGAGTGTAAACCCCAAGTCCTCAAACCCAATAACACTGTCAGAAGTGCTGTCATACGTATATTTGCCATTAGAGACTTTTCATCCAATGAAATATCCACCATTTAGCAATATCAGAGAAGTTCTGTACCTTTTGATTTAAAAGGTGGAACATATAGTCACTTATCCCACATTTTATTTGTATGTCTTCCACATCCTTTGTAATGTACACACTGATGGAAGCATAAAACATTCTGACAAAATCTTTACGCCTGAGTGCTGTAATATAATAAATTTAGAGCAAACAGCTTACTTTTGCCTCTCCATCTTGCAGATGGCATGCTAATATGGTTTAACAACAAGCCAAGGGCATCATTTTTTAAATATTGGGATCCTATAGTCTTCAAAATTTGTTTGTCCTTCTTCACTTGATCCTTCTTATACAGTTTCTGTTTCTACCTGTACTTAAAATGACAGGCACTTTACTTGTCCCACAACTGTTTTCCGCGAAACCTAGCGATTTGCACATTCTGATACTCTACACGCTTTTTCTAAACACGAATAACTGCACTTAATCTTACCAGTGCATCGTCAAAGCAGGTCTGTGCTGACGATTCAGATGAATCTGGCACTGATATATGGAAAGAGGAACTTTTGTGCCAAAGAAGTATTTTACAGCTTTTAACGGATTGTCGAACCTTTCTGGCGGTCTCCTCTTCATTGTCAGTTGAGGTGGCGTATTTGGAATGTCAGGCAGTGCGGTGAACTGCATTCCACACCAGTTTATTTTTGTCTGTAGCCATGAACTGGTTTTGTTCGACATGTAGTGGATAAAACTTAACATTACTATAAAGGTTAACAGGGTCTTTTTTCATAAGATCTCCTCTGCTATTCACTAGCCATTTTCTACTCCTAAAACGAAACAGTTATCATCAATACAAATGTAATTTGCAAGCGAATCTTAACGCTGAAGTTTAGTAACATGATGGTATATACCTCTGAGAATCCTTAGGAAACCTAAAAAAAGACAGATGTGGTATCTTCTTCCTGTTGTTGCTGCATTTTATTCCCGTTTGTAAAAAGCATTGTGCAAACCAAAATAAACAACCGCAATGTTCGCTTTCGCTTTCACGATCGCCCCGAACCTATCAGTTTAACTTACTGGCCGGTTGGCGCGTTACTGGCGCAGTAGGCAGCGACGTCGAGGTAAAGTGTCGCGACTGTTACGTTAGACTGTGGTTTTACTTACTGGCCCCTTGGCACGCTGCTGGCGCAAGAGGCAACAAAATCGAGGCGAAGTGTTGCTACTGTTATGTTAAATGTGGTGGTCACTGGTTGTACGAATTTGCCAATGATCTTTGGTGATTGGTGTTCATTGTCATTGCTATGATCTTTGCACAGGATTGTAAATGTTGCATTGACGGCGAGTGCTGTGTGAATGTTGAATTTTGAAGTGTGTTATTATAAACTGTTTATTGACAGCCTTAGCCTTAGGAGATCACCTTCGGCATGATGTTTAAGAGAAAGCTTGCAGCTCTTGAGTATCCAGTCAAGGATTTTAACGTCAACGGTTAGTAAGTAGTGCTGTAATGCATTTTTGCTCTTTTGCAAAGTGTCATCATCAGTCATGTTTCAATTATGGTTCAATATCCTGACATCTCGTAATTTGCAATAGCCGCAGCCATGGAAAGTTGCGCGAACGTATTTCAAGCATCAACTTTAGTCGACATTGTTAAGAATTTTACACGAAACAGCTTTTCATAAGCCTGTGTTTTATGATTTGCGATAACAACATAAAAAAGTTCTTACTTAGTGTGTACAAATTTTACTTCAGTAATAACTTTTTTCCAATTTACTGTGTAAGTTGATATTTCCTTTCGTTAATTTCCATTGTTAATTAAATGGAGTGCGTACACCAAACATTCGGGAGGACGACGGTTCAATCCCGCGTCCGGCCATCCTGATTTAGGTTTTCCGGGATTTCCGTAAATCGCCCCAGGTAAATGACGGAATGGTTCCTTTGAAAGGGCACTTCCTTCCAGTCCTTCCCTAATCCAATGAGACCGATGACCTCGCTGTCTGGTCTCCTTCCTCAAACAACCCAACCCAACCCGTACATCAAAACACAGAACATATTTGTGATTATAAAAGGTTCTTCATTTAATCGAAAGTAGGTTAGAATGCTGCCTGTTTTCATGGTAGCATAAGAGACCATTTAATTTTAATGAGCACTATTTGTTTAAGAATTATCAGTACAATGAATATAATAGTATGAGTTGTATGTGTATGCCAAGCCTCCTTAAATGATGTCCTGCTTATGTTTCCTCACATTATATCTGCAGCTATACTTCGCAAGCTACGCGACGGTGTGTGGTGTTGTGTACTTCTGGTACCGCTATCTATTATTCCCCTCGTTCTGTATTCCATTCACAAATGGGCCATGGAGATAATGATTGCTCCTATATCTCTGTAATAACTCGAATTTTCTCATTGTGATCATTTTGAAACACGTATATGGGAGGAGGTAATAATACCTTGCCTAACTCTTCCCAGAATTTACTCTCATGAAATTTCAAAAGTAACATAACTTAAATGTGGAAAGGATCCATTGAACAAGTCTTTTGGAAACCACTTCCATAGATGAATTAAATTTTTTAAAGGTGCTTCTTATGAATCTGAGCCTGGCATCCTTTTCATACTATTTATTTTATGGCTAGGTCATTCCACTTCATGCCGCTCTAGATCATTGTTTTCCAACCCGAGGGCAATTACCCCCTGAGGGGTAACAATGAGAAGTTGAATTGAATTTCTTGCAAGAAACTATTTTTTTTTTTAAAAAAAAAAAAAAAAAAAAAGATTGTTACTATTATCACTATTTCGTGAGACTTTAATACTGATTATAAAAATTACCAGAAATAACTAGCATTAACATGTTACACAGTGTGGTGGGAATTACATTTTATGAAACAAATGTGCAAACATCTTCCTCACATCGTCCACCCTTACTCACATGTAGTACATGTTCATGGCAGTAAAATCGGGGTGTTATATGCTTAAATATTTCATGAAAATGCCTTTTCCAAGTTCCCACAATAGACTGGAAATTGTTTCATTATTAACTTTACATCAATAAATGAACTAATTGACACCACAACACGACAGCAACTATGTAATTGTGACCACACTGCTGATGGCCAACATTGTATAATTATTATTATTAGTGGCAGTAATGAAACGCAATGCATTGGCAGCCCAAAGTCTTCCAATTTCTGTCAGTTCAGAGGTAAGAAGACTGCAGCCAAGTGATTTACAAGTAGTAGACTTAAGTACTGTCACATAGTTTTACTTAACTGATTTTAAATAGGGATGCAGGATATGTCTAAAGCAAATGTCATGAGAGATAGGAGTGCTGCAGGGGAAGCAAGCTTTGTAACAAGTATCAACCATCAATGTGGATAATTACCATTCTTTTCTGTGAAGGAGTTGCAGATAGCACTCATAGTGGATGGAGAATTCATAATTCTATAAAGCAAGTCATTATATCTAAGCAGTACCAATTGTCTAATTGACTCATTAGTTTTAGATTTAATACAGCATCTACATAAACAAAATTTTGTGTCTCGTCCATCATTTTAAAAATGTACCTGGTCGAGGGTTCCTCGTCCTCCTCTCCCAAAGTTTACTTTGTTGCTAATGTTGATGTTGGAGGAAAGGGGTTATAAACTAACGTCTGATTACACTCAGGAATAATGGTGTCAGTTGGGAACCACTGTTGTAGAATGGTCTCTTGTAGGCATGTTATGGTATTTACTGCTCTCAGTGATTTAACACCAATAGTGTAATTGTACAGCAGCAGACTTCTTCATCTATTTATATGCAACATGTTATATTTATTTACATTCAGGGTCATCAGCCAATTCTTGCAGCTGTCGTCAGTCCCTTGCAGGTCTTCCTGTAGTTTGTCACAGACTTAAGCCATTACTAACTTCTTATAGGCAATTGCATTATTTGTGAACAGTGTCATGGATCCTATGACATTATTCACTAGGCCATTATATATATTGTAAATGGTACCAGTCCTGTCACATTGCTTTGGGTTACTCTTTAAATTATCTTCACATCTGTCAATTTCGTTCCATTAAGAATATCATGTTGTCGACTTCTATCTGCAAGGAAATCCTGATTTCAGTCTCATGTCTTCTTTATTTCCCAGCAAGAGAGAGTGCAGAGTGTATTAAATGTCTTCCTGAAGTCAAGGCACACTTTGTCAACCAGGTTGCTGATTTCTACAGTGGTCTGGACTTCATGGATGAATGGAGCAAGCTGAGTTTTGAAAAGCTTGTGTTTGCAGAATTTATGGTGGTTTTTATAGAGGAAATTTTCATTCTACAAAGACACTATAATATATGAGCATAAAGCAAGTTTCATAATTCTACAGCAGATTGACATTAGTGATATGCCTATATATGCATCTGATATACTGTCCCCCTGGGAAACTGGGATGACCTGCACTTTTTTCGTTCTCTAGGTACCTGTTGTTGCTCCAGCGACATTCAGTTAACTGCTGTTAGAGGGGGAGCAAGTTCTTTCCCAGACCAGTAGTCTCCGTAGAATCTTACACCTATCTCAACCATTCGAGATTACTTTCACTATGAAGCAGTTGCAGTTTTTTTTCCCCCTATTCCATGATTATCTCAGTATCTGCTATTTTGGCATTTGTGCGTTGAATTAAAGGAGAAACCAAATTGCGACCTCCTGCAGTGAAATGGCTTTGAAAGACTGAATTCCATATTTCATCCTTGTCTCTTTAATCTTCCATCTCTGCCAGTATGGTCACTAAACAGTTCAACATAGATTTCAATCTGCGTGCTGACTTTACATAACATTAAACCTTTGTATTGCGTGCTGACTTTACATAACATTAAACCTTTGTAGGGTTGTTATTTTCTAATTCATTCAACATTACTCTCATTTGTTTCCTTACACTCATTTTTACTTTGTTCAGCTTTTATTTGCCAGCTAGATTTTTTTCACTTAAATTTGAGATGCTCTCATTGGTTTTGTATAAACTGTCTAACACAGCTATTAAACCACTGTGTGTCCTTCCCATTTGTAAAAACATTGCCTGTCACATACTTATCTTAGGTGCTTTTTATTTTTACCCATTTTTGCTCCACATCTTTATCCATACGAATTAAAATAAACTGAATACTGGATCCAGAATGAAATTTTCACTCTGCAGCAGAGTGTGCGCTGATATGAAACTTCCTGGTAGATTAAAACTGTGTGCCGGACCGAGACTCGAACTCGGGACCTTTGCCTTTCGCGGGCAAGTGCTCTACCAACTGAGCTACCCAAGCACGACTCGCACCCCATCCTCACAACTTTAATTCCGCCAGTACCTCGTCTCCTACATTTCAAATACTGGATGTCGACTACACAGACACTCTGTAATTTGTATTCTGTTTCTCTTGCTAAGCAAAAATATTTTCCTATCTTTACTACATTCCTAATAGTACCACTATCACTCACTCATCCTATCACAAATTATGATCACTGATGCCCTCCTGTGTGTTAATTGATTTCAGAAGTTCAGATGTGTTTCTTGAAGTAATTCCCAGAAAAGACATTCACAGTAACATCACACAAATCCCTGTTTACAGTACCAGTTTTGATTATGTCTCTTTCCAATAAACAGCCAGGAAATTGAAGTCCCTATCTCCCATTAGAATAAGGTAATCAGGAAGCTTATTCACAATACTCTGCAAGTTCTCTCTGAAGCCCTCTGCAACTACAGCTTCTGATGCAGGTGATGTTTAAAAGCTTCCCATTAACATATTTGGCCCAGCTTCCAGCTTTGATGTTTAACTTCACCCAGATTATTTTACATTAAGACTCCATAACAACCCCACCAAGTGGTAGAAAATTAATTCCTTACTTCAGTAAATACGCCGTCACCATTGGTGTGTAACCTGTCCTTGTGACGTATATTTCAATTTGAATTTAGGAGTTAGTTGCTGTTAACTTCTGGGTTCAATCAACTCTCTTCCTAGGACTATCTTGGCATTGTTACTTTCAATACTTTACCGTGGGTGCACCTGCAGAATACTTATATCGTACTAAACTTTTCCCCTAGTAGCGCTTCCTATATTGTTGTAGAATTGACAGATCATCCGGTTTAGACCTTTGACTCGGCTTCAAACCAGAGGATCACATTCAATAGCCACTAGCTGGGCATCCTCCCCATCCCGAACGGGACCTCACAGCGTACTTATCAAGTCCATGCTGGCCTTCTTTCCTGGTCTGCCTGCTATTTCTCTGAGGGGCTTTATTACCCACCTATGTAGGAGTTCCATTGACTGGCATATTTGGTTCTGCATTTGTCCAAACTTACCAGGAAAATCAGCCACTGGCCCAACAGTTGTGATGGGCCAGATGTGTTATCAACACTGGGTAGTGCTTTGTACCTATTGCTGACTAGTAGAGGGGCAGCTGTGTGGCCAGTTCTCACATCCACACTCCACCCAGAGATACACGAATCCACCACAGTCCACCATGCACCTTTCAGTGAAGACACCATGGTTAGATGTGCACTGGAAAATGTTGTGACAACGGGGATTCCAGAGGATACCAACATCACTAAAGGATTATGGCTTCCTCCATGTATTTGTGCAAAGCAATAGCGTGAAGTCTGTTGACCCCAGCCAATGCAGCTTCCAGCTATTTACAGGCAGGGACCAATTCTCCTAATGTCTGTACACAGCAAGCACAGTCCCTATCCGTTTTGTACTGTGTAAAAACAGTTTATAATAATTTAAAAATCAAAGCAGTCTGGACTAATTGAGAAGGAACAAATAGACCTCGACAAGAATTTTATTGCCTGACTGTGAAGTTGTGATGGGCACAAAATATAAACAAGAAAAATAAAATAAAGGTAACCTACCCATTACTTCATTAATGATTTTAAGCTTGTGTTGAGATGTATATTCCCATAGTTATTCTCTATATTTATGAATGATAGAGCGCGTACGAGTTAATGATTCTGTAATGTATTTCCCACAATTTCATTAAAATAAAGTCTGGAGTATTTATTTATTTATTTCATTTTATGACTGTAGGCACTTTAATGCGTAAAGCTTCATGGAGAAATATTGATGCTTTTATTACTTTCATATAATACTGATAAGAACTTCTAGCTCTATTGCTCTTGTTGTTTTATTAGGTCCTCAGTTATTTTAGTGAAAAAGCCATTGTAGGATTTAGTATGTTTTCTGGATGTAATGTCACTTCATTTATGTATAAAGTTTTGTATGCAGTATATTGCTTGTTATCAATTAAGTTCAAAATGCCTTTCTCATAATTATTAGATTCCTCCATTAATTAATTATTATGTATTAGGATGCGCTGAAAAGTAATGTGTCTGAATTTTGTATGTGAAAACTCTTAACGTTTTTTAAATAAAACAACATTATTAATATTCTAAATCTTTATTCTTCATGTTTATGAATTTGCAGCCCTCTGTAGCTAGTGGGCTCCGGATGTAGCACATAACATGGCATTGTGTAACATAATTATATGTGTGCAACAGAAACGGCGTGCTGTAACTGAGTTTCGAATTCAAAAAGTTCGTCCACACAATGAGCACCCTCTTCACTGAGATGACAATGCCAGTCCACACACAAGTGCTGCAATATATCTGAAACAATCCATCGTCTGGATTTCACTGTCCTTATCATCGTACGTACATTCCCAACTTTGCCTCATTCAATTTCCATCTGTTTCCAAAACATAAAGAACACCTTTGAGGACTTCTCTTTGTTAGTGATGAAGCAGTGCAAGCAGAAGGTTAGGTTGTGGCTCTGCCAACAGAGTAAAAAATTCTGCAGTGATGATATCAACAAACTGGTCTTTCATTGGGAGAAATGTGTACATTTCGAGGGTGACTGTGGTGAGAAATAAGTATGTAGATATGAAGAACAAAGATTTAAAACATTAATAATATTTGTTTTATTTAAAAAGCTGTAATAGTTTTCATATAAAAAATTGAAAGCCATTATTTTTCTTCACACCATCGTAAAATCCACTCTCATACAATCTATAATAGTTTGCTTGTTTTATTACTTTTCTATAGATTGCACAGCATTATTTGTTATGTATTTTAAAATTGTCAACTTCATGATTATTTGTGTAGTTATTTAGGTAGCACATGTTTGATTGTGTTAGACTTCAGATCAAACCCAGCGGTACTGGGTGTTGTCTTCGTCCCCTACCATATTGATGGTATGGCGTGTTGCACCCTAAAAGTGCAAAAAGAAAGAAAACAGAACACTGACAATGTTCTTTTTGCATCAGTGTTGTTCTAAATTAGGTTGGAAGGTGACAGGTGTGTGGTGAATTGGTGAAGCAGTTTCAAATGCTTCAGTTAATATGATTTTTCTACGTGCATCCATTTTGGCGAATGATTAGTAGACATAAGTAGTAGAAAGGGAGCCAAATAATACAAGAAAACAAAATCTAGTTATAAAAAGCTTTACTACAAATTTTAGGAATATGTGGTGTAAGAATATATGTGGTGTAAAGAACATTGTATGAAAGCCCTACTGCTTTATATAGACAGATTTTCTTCTTCTAAAGGACTCTTCATATCCTTCTGATGGCACAGTAAGAAATCTTGGAGAGGAATGGGATGGTTGAGACTGGAATCCATTTCACAGTTTAGTGTTGTATTTTGTGACCCAATATAGAAGCACTAGTGTGTCTTTTTTAATGTGTGATCCATTTTAAATATTTGTTGCAAAGACCCTTAACTCTTTGTTTCTCTTTTAAGATGAAAAAGAGTGTCGGAGCCTGATCCTGTGGCTGGAGGATCAGAAAATAAGACATTACAAAATAGAAGATAGAAAGGGACTGAGAGATGTGGACTCTCCAGAGTGGAACAATTCCTTCTGTCAATACTTGCATGATTTAGCATGTCCAGTTCAGAGTGAAAAAATGACAGAACAACTTGAATGGCTGCTGAGCTTCTCTGTTAGAGTTGAATATGCTGACAATGGTATGTATTAATAGCTTTACAGGTTAAGTCCATATTTGCACACTGTCTGCCGGGTTTTTCTTCTCTTTTATGTAGAAATGTTGCCACACCTATCTATTGCTCTTTCTTGTATTATCATGTCTTCCAAGCACATAAAATACTGCTTTAATGAAATTGAACTTAATACCTTTCATTGAATACATATACAGTGCTAATTATTTGCATGATATTTTAAAAGACTGTTTTGCATTTTGTCAATTTATAATGTTTATAGTTGCCAATGGTTTTCACATATATATGTGTATTATCTGTTTAGTCACTATTGTGCAGAATGTTAGGTTGGTACATCAGAAATAAAGTGGAAAGCAGGCAGTTGTGCTCGTACAAAAAGTTCCCGAAAGGAAATGGTTGGTTGATAGACAGTGCAACAGATTAATTGCTGTACTGTTAATTGTCTTTGCTTGAACACCAAGATAATGATCGGAAGTGAATGTATTTTTTCTGAAATTTATTCACCCCACTGCATCTAAATGCTGTCACCTCATCCTGTTGTGAAGCGAAAATTGTATTTAAATTGCATTTGCAGTAGGAGAGAGATTAACAGGTATTTCCACCGATGGTGTGGGAGCTCTGTATATGGGTACTGAATCCTGTATTGTTTAGATGTCATCACACTGCCTATGGCTATACCACATTGGACATCTGCTGCAATTCGGTGACCTAAATGTCCAGTTTCTGCTTGAACGTCAAGTTGAAATTTTGCGGATCAGTGGGGCCTGACTGCTTACGAGATAAGGTTTGCCCATAGCCCCAAAGTAAGCTATTCAAAATTATGTGGGAATTTTACTATAGTTGAGTCAGCATGAGAAGATTCCTCACAGCTAGCAGTGTTGCTGCCAGGTTTCAGCTATGTAGAGTTAATGACTGCAGGGAAAAGTAGTTGTCTGTGTAACTGTGACAGCACTGAGGCATTGACAATTCCAAATGTACAAAATTGCATTATGTGATTGGTTGAGTGAGGCACACGAAGCTGTCACACCAAGGCGACAGGGAGTTCCATACACCAACTCGACTACAGTACTCATCCATATTATTCTCCAGTGCAGTGAGTAGCTCATGTCATTACAAACTCCTACTTAGGAATGTGGCCAAAAGCTATCAAATTATTCTAGAGAAGGGCAACACTTGGCAAAAATAAAGTGAAAAAATATTGCTCTAGACATGTGAGAATTGCAAATTGCTTCAAATAAAACACTGAGGAAATCGTATATTCTTGCCTGATCTTTATATCCTTGAAATTAGTATTGTGATTTTAACTGCATTTTGGTGGCTCTTAAGGTATTAACTACATTGTTTATAACAACGAAAACAGTCAATTTTTGACAAAATAATTTATTGGATAGACAAAAAAAAAAATCTACTCACCAAGCAGTGGCAGAACACAGATATAAAAGATTTTAATTAGGCAAGCTTTCGGAACCACTGGCTCCTTCTACAAGCAGAAGGATGGAAGGGGAAGGAAGAGGAGTGAGGGAAAAAGACTGGCGAGGTGCAGGAAAAGTGGTAAATTTTGGGAAAGTCATCCAGAACTGCGGGTCAGGGGAAACTTACTGGACGGGATGAGAAGGAATGACTGATTGTCGGGGACTGCATCTGACGAGATTTGAAAACCTGACACTGAACCCTGCCTTTGAACAATTCTGACTACTACCCCAACTTGATCCACCATCATCCCTTTCAAGCCTTCCAAGAATTCCTCACATCGAGCATTGCTTCCAATCCTTCCTCAGGTCCCTACAATATGACCCTAACATGTCCTAGGCAGAACTCCAGCCTCTACATTCTCTACTAGCTGATGACCCCATCATTATCCTTCCAACAGACAAAGGATCTATCACTGTGGTACTTGGCTGGAAGGACTATGTTAGTGAAGGTCTACGCCAGGTGTCTCACACCTCTACATATAGTGTTTGCCATCAAGATCCCATCCCTGTGGTTCAAACTGACATGCAGTCCCTCCTTAAAACCTCAAGCCCTTGACAAGGACTAACACCTCAATCCATAAAAGTTCTCACTCCATCTTTTTACCTTCTTCCTAATATCCACGAACTCAATCGTCCTGGCCTTCCTATTGTTGCTGGCTCCTAAACACCCACCGAACATATACCTGCCTTAGTTGATCAGCACCTGCAACTCATAGTACAAAGGCTTACCTCTTGTATCAAAGATACCAACCATTTTGTACATCATCTGAAATCCGTGCCCATCCCACTCCCACCACACACCTTGCATGTCACCATTGATGCCACCTGCCTCTATACCAACACCCCCCACGTATATGGTCTGTCTGCTGCTGAACACTTCCTCAGTCAGTGCCCACCTGATTCCAGACCTATGACATCCCTTCTACTCACTTTAATCAGTTTTATACGTACCAACAACTACTTCACCTTTAAGGTACAGGCATACAAACAGATCAGCGGTACGGCCATGGTAACCAGGATGGCTCGATCCTGTGTCAACCTTTTGTTGTGTTGCTTGGAGGGTCCTTTCCTGGGATCCATAAGTCTTCAGCCTCTAGTTTGGTGTAAATACATTGATGACATCTTTACCATATGGACTCGTGGTAAGACTGACATGTTAAAATTCATGGAATCTCTGAATACCTTCTCCCAGTTAAATTTCAGATGCTCCTGTTTCGAATCCCATGGCACTTTCCTTGATGTTGATCTCGTTCTCACCTAAGGCTAGCTCAAACACTTTTGTCCACATTAAACCTACCAACAAACAACAGTACTTACATTTTGACCATTGCTGTCCTTTCCACATTCTCTCCCGTACAGCCTTGGCATTTGAAGCAAACATATTTGTTCAGATGCAAACTCTTTACAGCAATACACATCATTCTCACCGCAGCCTTCACTGGATGTAATTATCCGACCAGCCTAGTTCAAAAGCAGATTTCCTGGGCCATCAGATCCAATACTGGTACTGCTGATCCCTCCAAAAAACAACTTCAGAGCACACCACTCAGTATTATCGTGGTCTGGAATGTATTAGTCATCTACTTCAACAAGGCCATGACTTCTTAAAATCATGCTCTGGAATGAGATCCATTCTGTCTGAGATTTTACCCACCACACCTAGAGTAGCTTTTCGTCGCCCTTCCAGTCTCCACAATATTCTTGTCAAACCCAGTGTTCCTTCTGCACCATCTCCCTACCCTAAGGCTCCTACTCCTGTGACCATCCGCACTGCAATACTTGCCCTATGCACCCTGCTATCACCACCTATACCAGCCCAGTAAGTGGCCAAACATATACTATCAAAGGGAGAGCTACCTGTGAAATGACACATGTTGTATACCAACTGTTACGTAAACAATGTTCGGCCTTTTACATCAACATGACTACCACCACATTATCAGTTAGGCATAGGCAGAGGGTGTACACAGACAGCATGCAATATCCTGTGAGTTTTCGCCACCCACATGGCCTTAATTTATGTTAATTTGTTCCATCTCAACATTTATTCACAATAACTACTCATCTCTTCACTCTGTTTTAGTTTTCTACGCCTTTCATTGTCTTACCTGTCTATTTTTCATGGTCCTCTTCCCACCTGTGTTATGTACAATGCACTTAGCTTTTCACTCTTAGTAACTCATGCACGACGTTTAAGCAATAATCTTTGTCTTGCATATTACCCTGTCTTCCACCTTTAAGCCCTCACGTTTTCAAATCTCATCCAGTGCAGTCCCCAACAGTCAGTCTTTCCTTCTCGTCTTGTCCGATAAGTTTCCCGTGGCCCACGGTTCTGGGTGACTTTTCCAAAATCTACCCCTTTTCCTAGACCTCTCCAATCCTTTTCCTTCAGTCCTCTTCCTCCCCCTTCAGTCCTACTGCATGAAGGAGCCACTGGTTCCGAAAGCTTGCCTAATTATAATCTTCTTTTATGTGTGTGTTCTGCTACCACTTACTGAGTAGATTTTTTATCTATACAATTAAATTATTTTAACTACATTGTTTGATTTTCAGCTTTCTTTAAGAAAACTCTGAAGTTTGATATGCCAAATGTATTCACTTGTTGTTTGAACTGTTGAGCAAATAAGGCATTGTGTCAACCAAATTCTCATTTTTTCATTTCCCTTAGTATCTCCTTCCCTTAAAGCAGTATGAGAAATGCACCTGATAGATTCGTAAGGAGGTAGTTGGGAACACAATTTGTTTCCCTTCTGTCCTCCTAAAAGTGCCTTTGAGGAAAATGATTCCACCTCAATAAGTAAATTTTTCAAGATTCTTATCTGAAATAAGAGAGAGATATTAACATGTGCCACAGTAGATTGTTTCTCATTTTACCAAGAAAAAATGTTAAATAGTTTTGTTTGTATACACGCAAATGTGTTTCAGAGTAGCCTGTATGGGATGGCTAAGTTATTGGTATGTGAAAAGATATGTGTCAGTGTTTTGTAGCTATTTTATTGACTTGTTTTTATGTTATTGGCTAGACTATAAGCCTCTTTAGAAACATGTTTCATTCTGTCAATGTTTGGTTACTGGATGGTGCAAGCCATTTGAAGGTGAAAACCAAGAAAATTCTTTAGGAACTTCAGTGTACAGCATGGCTAAGTAATCATTTTGTGACCCATGGTGGGAGACAGTCTTGGTCCTATTCCTCAAACCAACAATAACTATAGTGGCCAGTACAGCTTTTCATTCAGGAGCTGTTCATTCCCGGAAGGATGGATATAACTTCAAGGTTGTTACCTGAGGCATTTTATACCATGCAGCGCAACATTTGATTCACATTCAGTTATGACTCACAGAAGCCTATTATTTTTTAAATTGAACAAATGTTGAACTTCAGCTGATTGTAAAAGGAAAGCCACTTGAGCAGGGTAAGAAGTGTGAATTGACTGTTGAAATTTAAAACATGGTGTTATTGTTGGGATCAGTATTTCTACTGTGGAATTAATTTCACCACATAAGGCTCCATTGGATCATAAATTGTTCTTGGAGAGTAACAAGAGGGCCAGTGCAATACAGTATTATAAAACCTCGGCTATTACCATTACAGAGCCAACTACACAATTAATGGTAGGAAGTATGTATTTGACAAATAACCGCTCTTGGGTGTTTGCCATACTAGCCTGCATGTAGTGGTGGGTAACAACGCACTCACGTCACTTGAGGCCAATTTGGAGACTGACCATCCGGCCTCATCTATTCGCTCCGTGAGTGGACGAGTGACAGTTCCTTCAGGACTAGGAAGGAAGCCTTGGTATGTTTGCCACAGGGCTCATCTGAGATGCAGAGCAGGCCTTGCCTGCAACTATCAAGCGTGTAGGGAGCAGTCGTCTGCAAGTTGTGGCTCACATCATTGACACCGATGAGCCATCCTCAGTTAATTCAAGAAGCTCATGAAAGTGGTGACAGGTGCTGGACTCACACGGCGGAGTGCAAGCAAAGCTTGCAGTGTGCAGTATTTTTCCCAGAGGTGGTCAGGGTCCTATGTGGTCCTTTGGTTTGGAGTCAAATGGAACATCTCAACTGAAGTCTTGCCAACTCTGACATCTTGGCTGCAGATTTCTAGTCCTGCATTATTGGGTGGGGAATTACAGGACTCCCCTTGATAGGTCAGGAGTGCACTACACAAAGGAAGCAGCTACTCATGTAGCAGAGTATTTGTGGAGTGCACATGGGTCTTTTTTAGGCGAAGTGGTAGTTTGAGGTACACAGGTCAAGAGTTTTATCAGTAAATTGTCGAAGTATTCATAACAGAGTTCCCAGATTTACTGACCTCCATGAAATTTCTCACATTCAAATTATTCTCAGGACTGAGAGCCAAAGTAGAAAGCTCTGAGGTATTGAGTGATTCATGGAACATGTATCAAAAAGACAAATTCATTTCAGTTGACAGAACTATTGACCCTATTGTGGTCAAATTTAATTAGGAACAATGAAGTTATCTGGTCACATATAACAGGTGTAGGTTAATTGTCAGGAGTTTTTATCAGTCACTCAATTCTGCTGTGGCAGGTTTAGAGTCATTCAAAGAAAGTCTAGGTCAGCAGTGCAAAAATACTGAGATCAAGCAATATTAGTTGGAGGAAACTTTAACCAATCAATTATAGACTAGGATGTGTATGGATTCGTTGTGGAGGGTACAGGCAGATAGTCTTGCGAAGTACTTTTGAACAGGTTTTCTAAAAATTAAATAATTTATAGAATTAAATAGACAGTCAGACAGCTCAGACACAACGGAAACACTTCAGACCTTATACTACAAACAGGCCTGACATTATTTACAGAGTCAGTATAGTGGGGTGTATATGGCCTGGGACAACTGGGAGATCTAGGAAAAACCTGGGAATTCTTTCATCCGAGAGAAAACCAGGAACAACCCTGGGGTTTTTAGAATTCCGGGAATTTTTCATTGTTTTTGTTTTCAGTTAAATTTTTGTGATTTTGACTGGTAAGAACTAATACTCTAACAAAGATATTACTGTATCCCACTTCTGCAGAATAATACTGCAGCAAAAAATCATGAACGAAAGAAAAAACAAAAACAAAAATAAAACTTAAGTTGAAAAGGAAATGTGCCATATACAACAACAAAACACAGTGCTCATACAAGTGTCTGCCAACAGCAAAGTGTGTCAAAGGCTTTAGGAAGACTAATGCTTCCTAACAACAAACTGCCTCTGATGAGCATGATGTGACAACTGTTGACATTAGATTCGTTTGAGCAATTGCAGGTGGGCTCTTGTGCATGCACAGTTGAGTCACGTATGAGTAGTACCTTCTCCCACTTCTGGCTACAGATGTGTGGCTGGGCCCTGGTTTAGATATAACGTAGTTCTGGGGCTGATGCCCAGAGCAGTCTGTGTTGTAGTGGGGAGGTGGGTAGTCTCCATGTGACCTGTGTTTACGTTTAGTGATTTTGCTGTTTCCTCTTCATTTATTGCTCTCACATTAAATGAAAACAAAATGGATTTCTGTGGCCAGGAGCTATCAAGTGAATCAAAATACATTTGCATAATTACGGAAGACTGAAACAGTCAATCATTAATTGCCATGCAGAAGAACAAAGTTATTTTTGTCGGTTTGCTAAAGAGATTTGGCTTTTATTAATCTTTTCTGCTGAGCCAGTCAATTTATTTTGAATGAAGTGTTTAATTTGACACTGTTGGCTGGTTTCAACTGTTCGCAGCATTTCAAGTGCACGTTTTCCATCTTCTATCTCATATGGCATTATGCCATAATAAAGAACCAAACATGAGATAGTACAGTACTGTTACTCCAAGAAAATTTACATCTGCACAAAATTCCAATGCTCTTGAAGTGTCCTCTGATGTCTTGTTTCTTATATGACATAATGCAAGATCTTTTAATGTTTTACACGAATGAAAATACCGGCTTCCTGCATCATCGTAGCTGCGCAAGCGCAGTGACGCCTGTTATTTGGCGCTCTCTGGCAAATGCTGAAACGAACCTATTTCTAACAGGTCACGGGAAAATATTGCAAATAGTGGTTTGAAAAGCATTACTTTCGAAGTAAATTTCCTTTCACACAAGATGAACTATGTGCGAGAATGTGTGATGAATCTCTTAAAACATTTGACTCTCATTTAAAATAAACTCTTTGAGGACGACCATCTAGAGGAATTTTGAGCTCAGATCAGACATTTCATTGTTATTACAAATTTTACTGACAAATTTGTGTGATGTCGCTTAAAGTGTAACATGCGCAAAAAAGATCAACATTATATGTGGAAGTTTAGCTTCTCTCGCAGCTTTTTAATCTTTGAGACCAATATTATATTTGAAAGCTTTGCTTTTCTTGTAATTTAAACCATTAACTTTTCTTATTTGTGTGTTCGTGCTACTTAAGAGTGATCTTGCTATTGGCTGACTACATCACTTGTCCTGTGCTGTCATTAACTGGCGAGATCACGCGACGTGAGCTATGACTGGCTTACAAAAGCATGTCGCAATCTCAATTTCAATGCTTCAGAAAGTAACATGCGGTGTTTGGTGGAATTCGAATTAATAACTCCGTAACACGAAAATATGCAGCGTACATGTTACTGGACATCAAAGATGTTTCCAAAACATGTTTTTATTTTTCCTAAGTTTCGTTTTCTAAAGTGCCAGGAAATTCTACGTTGGTGTATAAAACCATAAACATTCAAAGGATTGATAAGTTTTACAATGCTGAGGAAAAGTATACTGTCACTTAACACAGAAAAAGTGTATTTTCAACTGGGAAATCCAGTTTCTTTCTTTCTTCTTCTTTTTTTCCCCCCTCCATGTATACACCCTGGTATAGAGACAGGGATTAGTGACCATGATGTCATCACAGCGTCAGTGGGTATTAAAGTTAATAAATCAATCAAGAAGACTGGGTGAATATTTCTGCTAAAAAGAGAAGATAAGTGGTTGTTATTGCCAAACTTAGACAATGAATTAACATCATTTAGTCCCATTATGACAGGGGCAAAGTTTGAACAGACTGTAAATCATGTTCTGGAGAAGTATGTTCTGAGTAAGTGGATTAATGATGGAAAAGACTCATCATGGTTTAATGTGAAATTAAGAAAATGCTGTGGAAGCAAAGGCTGTTGTACTCTCACTTCAAAACAGAATATGCGAAAATAGGAATTCGAATAACAGGAATTAGTAGTGTACTGGTTGACACAATCGATTGATTAAATATCTTGGTGTAACATTGCAAAGCTGTACGAAACAAATGAGACTTCTGTAGACTGAAAAAATGAGATGGTTCTTGTGGGTGTGGAAAAAGTCAGAAAGTATAACATAAAATATTTGAATATAATACTCACTCCCCTGGTCACCTGTCAGGAGACAGTCAAAATATGTGAATATATTACACTATTCTGGAATTGCTATTTACAGAATTAATACACTGTCAGAATGAAACATAGTTACGCACTTTTAATAAATTTATCATACACAGAATACCTACTCTTGACTGGTGTGACGAAATACTGTCAAAACTGAAATCTGTCATACATTTTTCTTAAGCGTAACATTACCTGTTAAGATATGCGTCTACAGAAGAGAAGTTGCCAATCTAAAAGTCTTTCAAACTATGTTTAAACTGTGCTTTATCTGAAACTTAAGTTTATACCAGTTGCTGGCAATTTATTGAAAATGTGTGTTCCTGAATATGGGAACCCTTTTTGGACCAAGGTAAGTGATTTTAGGTCTTTATACAGATTATTATTATTATTATTATTATTATTATTTGTAGTATTGATACTATGTATTGAGCTATTGGTTGGATATAGATACAGATTACTGACAACAATTTCATTAAGGAATAAATATACTGAAAGGAAGCAGCTAGAATACCCAGTTCCATGAAGAGGTTTCTACATGATGATCTTGAACTTACACCGCAAATGAGTCTTATTTCATTTTTCTGCATTCTAAAAACTTTTGCTCGGTTTGATGAGTTATTCCAGAATATGAATAATAAAATGGAAGTAAGCAATAATATGAGCAAGTAAGCAAAGTAAGCAAGTAAGCAAAGTATGCAAGTTTTAATTTTTATATATCCTATATCTGACATCATTCGCACTGTAAATACAGAATTGTTAGGTGCTTCAACAATTCTGTGGTATGCCCTTCCCAGTGGAATTTATTTTCAAGTTGTAATACCATGTAACACTGTCAACCTCTTCGATCTGCATGTCTTCATAAGTTACAGACATGCTGGAAGGAAATCTCTTACAGGATGTGAACTGCATATAGTGGGTCTTTTCGAAGTTTAATGACAGTGAATTAGCTTAAAACCACTTATTAATGTTGGTGAAAATTTGATTAGCAGCAGTTTCCAAATCTGTACTTGACTTGCTGTTTATTGCAATGTTTGTATCATCTGCAAACAAAACAAACTTGGCATGGAACGAGCATGTAGGGATGTGAAGGTGAATGGTCTACTTTGGTTTATTGGGAGAATTTTAGGGAAGTGTGGTTCATCTGTAAAGGAGACCGCATATAGGACACCAGTGCAACCCATTCTTGAGTACTGCTCAGTGTTAGGGATCCACACCAGATCATATTGAAAGAAGATACCGAAGCAATTCAGTGGAGGGCTGCAAGTATTACAGAGATGCATCAGGAAATCAAATGTGAATCCCGGAGGAAAGGCGACATTCTTTCTAAGGAACACTGTTGAGAAAATGTAGAAGCTGACTACAGAAAAATTCTACTGCCACCAGCATACATTTAATGTAAGGAGCCTTAAGAGAAATTCGGGCTGATGTTGAGGAATATAGATATTCATTTTTCTTTCATTCTATTTGTGAGTGGAACAGGAAAGGAAATGCTAGTAGTAGTACAGGTACCCTCCAACACCACCATAATGTGTCTTGTGGAGGATGTATGTGTAGAAATTGAAATGTTATTTTTGCTTTTAAAATCTCCCTGTCTAAGATATTGATGACACTACAGCATTTCTTTTGATGTAGCCCCCATTTGTTTATTCATTGTTTGTCTGCCATTCAGGGCACTTTGCTTTGCATTAAGACTTAATAAAAACTCCTAATTTGTATTCCTGTATCCGAATTTTAATACTGTAAACCTTAATAGGTTGTGGGCCCAGTTTAATTGCAGAATTTCAGACAGAAATTTATGATGACTTTTTTTTATACATGTTTGAGCCACCTCGTGCATAGTTTATTGTGCCATGTTGGATGAAGGTATCTCGAAGGATAGTGAAATCCGAAGGATCAAATTTGCAACTATGGAAATTTAAAATTCTGGCTTTGTTCGACAACTACATCATTTGAGATGTGGTGGATGGCCAGATAGCAAAATCTGAAGATTTTGAAAATGTCTACTTGGAATACTGTGGCTAAAAGAGAGTGAATTTCAACCATGGTGGAGTATTTGCAACTTGAATTTTTTATAACATGCACTACCACTCATGAAATGTGGGAGAAATTGTTCATGATTCACTGAAAACCATTCAAAGCGAACAAACTGTCTCTCATGTAAAACTTTCATTCGTACCGAATGAAGGCTAGTATTCTAGTGTCGCGGCATATCACACAAATCGTGAACATTGACTGTCAACCTCAAGGACATGGGTGTACCCGTATCAGACATAGCAATCATGGCCAAGATCCTCGGAAATGTTCTGAGTCATGACGTGGGACAGTGTGTCCAGGGATCAGCAAATTATTCTGAAACTGCCTGAGTGACTCATCTCCAAAGGAAAGCAATTGAATGACATGGAGGGGGTATTCACCATACTGGCAGTGGCTTTGTCTCAAGGCCGGGAAGAAGTTCATACTGGCACGAAGAAGAAGAAGAAGAAGAAGAACCCGAATCGGGTGAATTCGAATTCAAGTGTAACGTTTACTTCCTGGGCTTGTGGGAAGAATGACCATCAGTTGAGAAAGTTCCATTCTGAGAAGAAGAAAAATAGTGAACAAAAATAGAGGTAATGTATTGCATTCTTTGTTACTGACGGAGGATCACGTGAAAAAGTTCCACATGATAAAGTGATTTTCGAGAGAATGCTGATACAAGCTATGTGTGGTTTACCAACACTGGACATTGCAGCACAGCACTTTTCGGTGTCAATGTTTTAGTGAAATTCACAAATGTCAAAACATTGAAATTTCACTTGGAGATTACAGTAAATGTGACAGAAGAGAATCGGATCAATTAAAATAAAAATAAAAAGTTATACATGGGCATTGGGAATATGGACAAATTGATGATGTGCGGTATGACACAGAAATAGGAAAAATTTGTTTTCTGTTGATATTTGTGTGGCAAAAGGTTTTAAAATGAGCTTTGTAGATAAGCTTGTAAACATTTATCGTAGTGGAAGTGTTGTTGTCCAAAAAAGAAAACGGGACGTGTAAAACATTTTTTGTACCAAACACACAATGTGTGATGTGAATTTTCGACCACAAATAACCTCAAATGTAGCATGAAAGATTGGGTCATAAAAATGTCACATTGATAGCAAATTTGATAAAAACAAGTCTTATCAAGGGAATAGGCATGTCTGATGTGACGTCATTCTTTGTGAAGTGCGTCAATATGGAAGGTCTCACCATTTATCTTTTAACAAGAAAATCAAAGCAAGAAATTCAGAAATAGGCATTTTTATACACAGCGATGTATGCGGACCAATACAGTTTGAATAACTTGTTGGTGCAAAGTATTTTGTAATGCTGATGGACAACGTATCTGGAGAATCTTGCATTTAAGGACTTTTTGGTGCACAAAAAAAGAACATCATTGCATCTCGTGGCATGAATTCACTGAAGGAATCCTGACCATCCGTAAACCCATTTCAAAGCATCATTTGTTCTCAATTTTGAACCCCAACACTGAGAAAACTGATGACGAAGATGGAGAACATGATGTTGAGCCACAAGCTGAAGATGACAGAAAAGTAGGAGGAGAGTAGGATCGAGATTCTGGACACCCTCTTGAAGATCAGCAACAGTCTTATGGACTATGTGGTAGGAGCCAGAGCTGAAGTGCAAACTCTGTAAATTGTCTTGAGCCAAATGCTTTTAAAGAGCCAGTCTTGGATTCAGACAAAGAAAAATGGAAATGTGCAATTGAAGGGCAAGTTGAAGTGCTTCAAATGAATGACACTTGGCTCACTGTGTCAAAACATACCCACAGATGATGAATCCAAAGTAGATTTTCAAAATTCAAGCATGAAAAACCGAAAATGGCTCCTGATATATATCTCAACTCCTTGCTTGAGGCTTTACTCAATGCTCTGGACTAGACTATAACAAAACTTTATCGCCAGTAGTGACATATGACTCACTATGCACTTTGCTCATGATTTCAACTGCAGAAGATTTTGTAATTTGATTTATAGACCACGTTACTATACTATAGCCCCTCCATGAACCATGGACCTTGCCGTTGGTGGGGAGGCTTGCGTGCCTCAACGGTACAGATAGCCGTACCGTAGGTGCAACCACAACGAAAGGGTATCTGTTAAGAGGCCAGACAAACGTGTGGTTCCTGAAGAGGGGCAGCAGCCTTTTCAGTAGTTGCAGGGGCAAGTCTGGATGATTGACTGATCTGGCCTTGTAACACTAACCAAAACGGCCTTGCTGTGCTGGTACTGCGAACGGCTGAAAGCAAGGGGAAACTACAGCCGTAATTTTTCCCGAGGGCATGTAGCTTTACTGTAAGGTTAAATGATGATGGCGTCCTCTTGGGTAAAATATTCCGGAGGTAAAATAGTCCCCCATTCGGATCTCCGGGCGGGGACTACTCAAGAGGACGTCGTTATCAGGAGAAAGAAAAATGACGTTCTACGGATTGGAGCGTGGAATGTCAGATCCCTTAATCGGGCAGGTAGGTTAGAAAATTTAAAAAGGGAAATGGATAGGTTAAAGTTAGATATAGCGGGAATTAGTGAAGTTCGATGGCAGGAGGAACAGGACTTCTGGTCAGGTGAATACAGGGTTATAAATACAAAATCAAATAGGGGTAATGCAGGAGTAGGTTTAATAATGAATAAAAAAATAGGAGTGCGGGTAAGCTACTACAAACAGCATAGTGAACGTATTATAGTGGCCAAGATAGATACGAAGCCCATGCCTACTACAGTAGTACAAGTTTATATGCCAACTAGCTCTGCAGATGACGAAGAAATTGAAGAAATGTATGATGAGATAAAAGAAATTATTCAGGTAGTGAAGGGAGACGAAAATTTAATAGTCATGGGTGACTGGAATTCGAGAGTAGGAAAAGGGATGGAAGGAAACATAGTAGGTGAATATGGATTTGGGGTAAGAAATGAAAGAGGAAGCCGTCTGGTAGAATTTTGCACAGAGCATAACTCAATCATAGCTAACAGTTGGTTCAAGAATCATAAAAGAAGGTTGTATACGTGGAAGAATCCTGGAGATACTGAAAGGTATCAGATAGGTTATATAATGGCAAGACAGAGATTTAGGAACCAGGTTTTAAATTGTAAGACATTTCCAGGGGCAGATGTGGACTCTGACCACAATCTATTGGTTATGAACTTTAGATTAAAACTGAAGTAATTGCAAAAAGGTGGGAATTTAAGGAGATGGGACCTGGACAAACTGACTAAATCAGAGGTTGTACAGAGTTTCAGGGAGAGCATAAGGGAGCAATTGAAAGGAATGGGGGAAAGAAATACAGTAGAAGAAGAATGGGTAGCTCTAAGGGATGAAGTAGTGAAGGCAGCAGAGGATCAAGTAGATAAAAAGATGAGGGCTAGTAGAAATCCTTGGGTGACAGAAGAAATATTGAATTTAATTGATGAAAGGAGAAAATCTGTTAAGAGGCCAGACAAACGTGTGGTTCCTGAAGAGGGGCAGCAGCCTTTTCAGTAGTTGCAGGGGCAAGTCTGGATGATTGACTGATCTGGCCTTGTAACACTAACCAAAACGGCCTTGCTGTGCTGGTACTGCGAACGGCTGAAAGCAAGGGGAAACTACAGCCGTAATTTTTCCCGAGGGCATGTAGCTTTACTGTAAGGTTAAATGATGATGGCGTCCTCTTGGGTAAAATATTCCGGAGGTAAAATAGTCCCCCATTCGGATCTCCGGGCGGGGACTACTCAAGAGGACGTCGTTATCAGGAGAAAGAAAAATGACGTTCTACGGATTGGAGCGTGGAATGTCAGATCCCTTAATCGGGCAGGTAGGTTAGAAAATTTAAAAAGGGAAATGGATAGGTTAAAGTTAGATATAGCGGGAATTAGTGAAGTTCGATGGCAGGAGGAACAGGACTTCTGGTCAGGTGAATACAGGGTTATAAATACAAAATCAAATAGGGGTAATGCAGGAGTAGGTTTAATAATGAATAAAAAAATAGGAGTGCGGGTAAGCTACTACAAACAGCATAGTGAACGTATTATAGTGGCCAAGATAGATACGAAGCCCATGCCTACTACAGTAGTACAAGTTTATATGCCAACTAGCTCTGCAGATGACGAAGAAATTGAAGAAATGTATGATGAGATAAAAGAAATTATTCAGGTAGTGAAGGGAGACGAAAATTTAATAGTCATGGGTGACTGGAATTCGAGAGTAGGAAAAGGGATGGAAGGAAACATAGTAGGTGAATATGGATTTGGGGTAAGAAATGAAAGAGGAAGCCGTCTGGTAGAATTTTGCACAGAGCATAACTCAATCATAGCTAACAGTTGGTTCAAGAATCATAAAAGAAGGTTGTATACGTGGAAGAATCCTGGAGATACTGAAAGGTATCAGATAGGTTATATAATGGCAAGACAGAGATTTAGGAACCAGGTTTTAAATTGTAAGACATTTCCAGGGGCAGATGTGGACTCTGACCACAATCTATTGGTTATGAACTTTAGATTAAAACTGAAGTAATTGCAAAAAGGTGGGAATTTAAGGAGATGGGACCTGGACAAACTGACTAAATCAGAGGTTGTACAGAGTTTCAGGGAGAGCATAAGGGAGCAATTGACAGGAATGGGGGAAAGAAATACAGTAGAAGAAGAATGGGTAGCTCTAAGGGATGAAGTAGTGAAGGCAGCAGAGGATCAAGTAGATAAAAAGATGAGGGCTAGTAGAAATCCTTGGGTGACAGAAGAAATATTGAATTTAATTGATGAAAGGAGAAAATATAAAAATGCAGTAAATGAAGCAGGCAAAAAGAAATACAAACGTCTCAAAAATTAGATCGCCAGGAAGTGCAAAATGGCTAAGCAGGCATGGCTAGAGGACAAATGTAAGGATGTAGAGGCTTATCTCACTAGGGGTAAGATAGATACCGCCTACAGGAAAATTAGAGAGACCTTTGCAGAAAAGAGAGCCACTTGTATGAATATCAAGAGCTCAGATGGAAACCCAGTTCTAAGCAAAGAAGGGAAAGCAGAAAGTTGGAAGGAGTATATAGAGGGTCTATACAAGGGCGATGTACTTGAGGACAATATTATGGAAATGGAAGAGGATGTAGATGAATATGAAATGGGAGATACGATACTGGGAGAGCCAGTCCTGACAAAACTCTACCATCTGGTGAGCAAGATGTACGAGACAGGCGAAATACCCTTAGACTTCAAGAAGAATATAATAATTCCAATCCCAAAGAAAGCAGGTGTTGACAGATGTGAAAATTACCGAACTGTCAGTTTAATAAGTCACAGCTGCAAAATATTAATGCGAATTATTTACAGACGAATGGAAAAACTGGGAGAAGCCAACCTCGGGGAAGATCAGTTTGGATTCCGTAGAAATGCTGGAACAAGTGAGGCAATACTGACCCTACGACTTATCTTAGAAGAAAGATTAAGGAAAGGCAAACCTACGTTTCCAGCATTTGTAGACTTAGAGAAAGCTTTTGACAATGTTGACTGGAATACTCTCTTTCAAATTCTAAAGGTGGCTGGGGTAAAATACAGGGAGCGAAAGGCTGTTTACAATTTGTACAGAAACCAGATGGCAGTTATAAGAGTCGAGGGGCACAAAAGGGAAGCAGTGGTTGGGAAGGGAGTGATACAGGGTTGTAGCCTCTCCCCAATGTTATTCAGTCTGTATATTGAGCAAGCAGTAAAGGCATAAAAAGAAAAATTTGGAGTAGGTATTAAAATCCAGGGAGAAGAAATAAAAACTTTGAGGTTCGCCGATGACATTGTAATTCTGTCAGAGACAGCAAAGGACTTGGAAGAGCAGTTGAACGGAAAGGAGTGTATAAGATGAACATCAACAAAAGCAAAACGAGGATAATGGAATGTAGTCGAATTAAGTCAGGTGATGCTGAGGGAATTAGATTAGGAAATGAGACTTAAAGTAGTAAAAGAGTTTTGCTATTTGGGGAGCAAAATAACTGATGATGGTCGAAGTAGAGAGGATATAAAATGTAGACTGGCAATGGCAAGGAAAGTGTTTCTGAAGAAGAGAAATTTGTTAACATCGAGTATGGATTTAAGTGTCAGGAAGTCGTTTCTGAAAGTACATGTATGGAGTGTAGCCATGTATGGAAGTGAAACATGGACGATAAATAGTTTGGACAAGAAGAGAATAGAAGCTTTTGAAATGTGGTGCTACAGAAGAATGTTGAAGATTAGGTGGGTAGATCCCGTAACTAATGAGGAGGTATTGAATAGGATTGGGGAGAAGAGAAGTTTGTGGCACAACTTGGCTAGAAGAAGGGATCGGTTGGTAGGACATGTCCTGAGGCATCAAGGGATCACAAATTTAGCATTGGAGGGCAGCGTGGAGGGTAAGAATTGTAGAGGGAGACCAAGAGATGAATACACTAAGCAGATTCAGAAGGATGTAGGTTGCAGTAGGTACTGGGAGATGAAGGAGCTTGCACAGGATAGAGTAGCATGGAGAGCTGCATCAAACCAGTCTCATGACTGAAGACCACAACAACAACAACAACAACATTACTATATAGGAAACTAACCGAGGAAATTTATATGTAGGTGCCACAATATGTGATGCTGGATGAGAATGAATATATATGTGAGCTTAAAAAAAACAATGTACAGTTTTAAGCAGACTTCTCATTGTTGGAATCAAACATTTCGTAAATTCTTGAAGATTTCAAAAAGAGTGATGCAGATATGCGTATTTTCATTGGGAATTATGGAAATGATCTGATCATCTTGGCTCTGTATGTAGACAATGGGATGTGGATCGAAAAAGCAAAGAATCCCTTGTGGTCATTGCAGAATTACTGTCACTTTACTCTCTGAATCCTGCACTGTTATTGTTATCTTAAGCAACCCATTGAATGAAACAAAATTTTTGATTGTAGAAAAACAGACTTAGTGAGGCAGTTACCTCATACGAAATGCAATGTATTGAGGAAAACTTGTTTTTCAAGGCTCATCTTTTTTTCAGTATGTACAAAATTCAGTCTCTACCAAAGATTAATGATAACTGAAAACTACCATGTGATGTACCTAGTGATTTGGGCTGGGCAAATGCCCAGTGGGCAGGACATTTATAAATGGGAATTTGCCCAAAGTAGTTTTGTAGGACTGAAGACCACAACAACAACAACAACAACAACAACAACAGTTTTAAATACCCAAAATTGGGGCATTTATGTAAAAAGGTACTTTTTATAGTTTTTACTGCTAGAATGGATAAATGGATAATTTACCAATTAAAATAAGGGATGGGATGATACTCCTAATATAAGAAGTTAGTAAATGTTAACATTTAAACATATGAGGGTTGGAACTTTAATAATGGCAACTGTTTATTCACAACCGATACAAAAGAGTTACATGTTTGCGCCTGTTAATGTCCGTCAAAGTAGTCACCAGCTTTGCGTAGAACCTGTTACCAGCGATGTGGAAGGCGTAGAATACCATTAGCAGAGCCTGTTCTGTGGATCGCGTGAATGGAGCAGTCTACTGCCTGTTGAATCTCTGGAACAGTTCTGAAGCGAATGCCACGAAGTGGTTCCTTCATCTTCGGAATCAAATCAGTCAAGGCTTAAGTCCGAGGAGTATTGTGGATGGTACAGTACTTCTCAGTCCCATCGACCGAACAGAGCAGCCACAGATTGTGCTGTACATGCCCACGCATTGTCGTGCAAAATGATGGCTGGATTGTGCAGAAAGTGTCGCCGCTTCTTTCACAAAGCTGGTCACAGGTGATGCTCCAAAAACGAACAGTAATACGACTTAAGTCCTTATGACTTTGATTTGATTTCGAAGATGAAGGAACCACTTAGTGGCATTCGCTTCAGAACTGTTCGAGATTCGACAGGCATTAGACTGCTCCATTCACACCATCAACAGATCAGGCTCTGCTAACTGTATACTACGTCTTCCACATCGCTGGCAACGGGTTCTACACAACGCTCGTAAGTACTTTGAAGGACAGTTACAGGTGCAAACGTGTAACTCTTTTGTATCAGTTGTGAAAAAGTAGTTGCCACTGTTAAAGTTTCAACACTCGTAAGTATGTCATTCATTGCCTTTACTACTAAGAACAAAGGGAAAGAAGAGAGAATCATTTTTTCTTCCTAGCTTTCCAACTTGCTGTACCAAGGAATGGTGTGTGTTTTTGACAGCTACTTGTCATTTACAATGTCCTTTTTATTTTTACCAGTTCTCTTCTCTCCCTCTCCCCCATGCATGTGCCTCCCCCCCCCCCCCCCTCCTCGTCCTCAAAAAACACACACACACACACACACACACACACACACACACACACACACACAGTGTTGAATGGTTGTGTAGTGATAAGCCAGTATAAAAAACATTGTCTTTACATCGTCGCTTTGTAAACACCCTATAATCTGTATCAAATTCCTGAATACTACTGATGAATGATTATTGATAGCAAAATTATTACTGAATGGAATGTGTTTCTTGATAATAAATGTATTCTCAAATATTAAACTGTTTTCAATGAAAAAATGCTTTATTGTCAGATGTAGTAACATTTGAAATGGACTATAGTTTTCTGCGGTGCTCCTTTCTTTATCTACTTTCATATGGCTGCACTGCCATGAAGGTAAAATGAGAACACTAATGTAAAGAAGATTTAATAACAAAGAATTGATGCCGACTGGAATCGTTTAATTCCAATGCTAGTCAATTACTAGAGAATTAGCGATACTTGGTCCTCTGGAATCATAATCGGCACATTACTCATCCCTAATTAAAATCATTATGGATAAACTTTTTTTGCTCTAATAATTTTGCAGTAGTATAGCATAAGTAAAAAATACAACCTACAGATTACTTAATATAAACTATTTCAAGAATTACTTTTAAACCTGATTTTTGTTTTCTTTTTTATTATATGTTACCACAATAACTGACCTCATTAAAAATCTATACTTATGTTTTCTGTCCAATTTATAAGTGCCATTTATCAGTTAATCTTTAAAATGCATAAATGCCCAGGCGTTTATACTGCACATTTGCTCCAACTTATAAATGCCCAGGCACTAGGCGCACTAGCTAATCAGCACATTAGCTTCAGTATCAAAACCTTGGTGTACTATGTTCATGATCAACTGACAGACTGCCATAACATGTTAACATCCTAGAGAAATATCAGTCAGGCCTTCAGAAACATCACAGCAAATATATTAATTGAAGTGACGCTCCCTCAGACAAGATGCAAGTTGATCATTTTAACACTTCTTGGTGTCAGTAATATGTGTAACTGTCGATTCTTATATTTTAGTTTTGCAGACCTGCCTCTACAATTTGTTACATATTTAATTTTAATATTTCAGTTGACAAGTACAAGAATCAAACTGCAGAAAAGGTTAAAAAGCCAGAACTCAGTGCTCCAAAAGTCATATCTTCAAATCCCCTGGATAACTTGGATTGTGAGTATGTGAAATAACTTTTATGTAGCCACTTACTGTAATTGAAATTTATATTTTACTGCACTAATTTGGTTCACAGTTGAAAGTCCGGACTTTAAAAAGGGTGTGAATGCCTTAGCCCAATTGCTGAATGTTACTGCTCATCCGGACCACCTTATAACACTAAAAGCTATCAGTAAAGTTGTTTGTCAGCGACTGTCTGCAGATGCATTGGAAAATCCACAGAGTGTAATAGTAAAGGTTAGTTTTACACACAGTTCCATGAATTATGTACATTCTCTTTCATTGTAAGTACTGACTGAAAGCAACTATTGTTTCCCGCAGGGAAAGCCATTCCCATTTCAAGAAGCTGATCTTGGTTTTGACTTGGGAGATTACGTACTGAACCAGGCTGCAAAAATTTTGAGATTACTATATATACATGATGTAAGAGATCTTCAGACCAAAATTAATGAATGTATTGTTGCTGTACAGAGTATTACTGCTAATCCAAAGACTGACACCAAGCTTGGAAAAGTTGGAAAATAATGTAATTAAATTCTTTTGTTTACATTAATGTGTTTATTCTTTGATATTAGATAAAATAAATGTTACAGCATAGTTCCGCATGTTTGTTGTTCTTCACATTGTCACAGAAGCACTTCTTTTTATGCGTGATAAACGAGACTTGTGCAGTTTTCAAGTGTCCCATGAAGACTGCACATTTATTCTGTTGATGATTTGTTGAAGGGCGGTAAATTAAAAAGTCTTGCTGTACCCAGCACTGCAGCCACTGAAAAATACACACACTTTTTAATTTGTAAGTGGTGTTGATGATAAAATTATTTCAAGCAGCAGAAAATAAATTTCCAATGTTACTAAAGCAGCTCGAAAATGGGTTGCTGGTTTGATTCATGAATAAGCTCTTTGCAAATATATATAAAGCTCACACACTAATGCACTTACAAGATGCCAGGTGGATGATGTGGTGTTGGGGATAGGCTCAGATGAGAGGCAGGGAGAGGGTTTGCTGGCTAGGAATGCAGGTCGAAGGGGTGGCAGGTTCTTTCTTTTGTGTGTGTATCAATAAATCAACATTTGTGCATTTTGATGAGTAGTCTCTTTAATTAAAAATTATATTCTACCAGAACTTCCTACAGAAATAGTCACACAGTAACATCATCATAATGGTTCCTGAAAATGCACTTATTTAATGCATATATCTTTATTAGGTAGTTCCACTGTGAGGAGCACAACAAGAACTTGTATGGAAGAACATAATATATGAAGTGAGGTTAGAAGAAATTCATTTACAATTGTGTTTACTGGTCTCTACAATGCAAACTGGACTATTGATTACTGGCTAGACTTGTGATATGAACAATGTATACAATCACCATCTTGAAAAATAATTACAGATACTGAAGAAACAGATTGCTAATATTCCACATTCTGGCAGAAACTGCACCTTCTGAATGAAAAATATGGTATTTTTCTACTTACGGTGCAACATGAAGTCGGGGAGAAAGCGTACGACCATAAAGTAAACTTTAATACCTATTCACTGCTGAAGAGGTCGCTAAAATAATTTTTTACTCTGCTGTGATTTATTGGACCAATTTTGGGCTCTGCCCATCATCAGAATATCTGTCAAGCAAGAATGCAAAGTCATAACCACAAATGTAATTAACAATATATCACTTAGAGTAAATTTTGCAAAAGTCTCTACATAAAATATGGTAGAAGACACAAAAAAAAAATTCTTTGTAAAGAATATGGAATTAAGTGAGTCACCCTTCAGAATCTGTACTAACTGATAACAGCACGGTGTTACAAAGCTTAATTGATACCACTTGCCACAGGTGGTATGCATGTGTAGATCAGTGGCGCCCTTTTGTACCCAGAGAAATAGTTGAACAACCTTAGATTTTTTCCTTTATTATTTATATCGTTAATATAAGTATAAAGCTAAAAATATAAGAGTACACACAACAGTGTGTACACTATACAGGATAAAATAAGCTGCTATACAAGAAAACTTTGTTGTCACACGTCAACTGTGCCTGCAGATCCTAATACCACAACATGGGGCATAACACTGTATTTTGTGCATTCTTTCCTATTTTTATGTTATTAGCTCCTGGTTTTCCTTAAGAATGTTTTAATGATAATAGCCCTTGGTCAACTTTTTTGTCATGGCAATGATAGATCACAACAATTATAAAAATGCACACACATTTCTGAGCCAATGATTACTACGAAACTGCTCATCTGCTTAATATTTAATTGAAGGGGCACCTCCCACTCAATAAAGACACCTCTCCCCATCCTAAACGTGCCTATTTGCTGCCATGCTTTGTGGTTATATGCAATGTCTCTCAGGTTTACTATTTTACCATATATTTTCATTTTTGTATGTACGAGGGTTATTCAGAAAGTAAAGAATGATCGGTCAAACCACAGTGAAAATCCAATGAAGATTTGCACAGATGTGTTGGGAAGTGTCTCTCTAGTATGCCCGTCAATATTGTTATGTCATTCTTTTTAGTTCTGAGCACACAGGGAGCACATAAAGCTATCTAAAACAATAGTGTCTCCCACCAAGTACAAGGGCCTGGTGAGAAATTTCGCCTGAAGCTATGCAGCCATCATTACATAACTGTCATGTGTTTTCTTCTTCAAGACAATTCTCAGCCGCATTCTGCAGGGGCAATGAAGATGCTGTTCCTGCATCAATTTCAATTGGAAAAGTTTGATTACCCACAATACAGCCCATAATTGTCTCCCTCCGAGTTTCATCTCTGCTCACATGAACTGCTGGCTATGAAGACAACATTTTGGCACAGACAACGAGCTGTAGGCCAATGTAGTGAATTGGCGGAAAGCACTGGCGGCTGCCTTCTATAACGAGGGTATGGGAAAGTTGGTACAACACTACGACAAATGTCTAAGTTGGATCGGCGACTATAGAGATAAGTAGCAGGAAGCTGTAGCTAACTGTTGCAAATAAAACAGTTTTGATTTTCAATGTGGTTTCCTTTATGCGACCTATCATTCCTTACTTTCCAAACAGCCTTCATATGCGCATACAAATAGTTTGTATTTTACTATTTACTACTAATCTTGTACAAATTACATAATTTTTCGACTCAGTCTCATGGCAGCTTCTGTCAGCTGTTTTATGGCAAAGCTGCTTATTTTATCCTGAATACCATATGCACAGTTGGATATACTCTTGTCTTATTACTTTTAAGGATTGTACTTATCTTAAAAAATATAAATAATGATAGAAGAAGAAATGGGCACAATACAGCGTCACTGTCCTATACATACATGCCACTTGGCGGCAAGTGGTATCAATTAAATTTTGTAATGTTGTCGTGCTATCAGTTATGCTCCGATACTGATGGGTGGTATATGTCACCATATTCTGAGTAAAGATCTTGTTTTATTTTTGATACATCTACTCCCGTATTTTATCTAACATCTTTTGTAAAATTTACTCTAAGTGATGTATTTTAGTTACAATTGTGGTTATTCCTTGAAATAAGACATTTTGGTTGCAAAATGTTTTATCTATTTATTGGCTAATGATTAGTTTCATTCTTGTGGGTCATCTTCAGGTTAATGTAAGAAGTAATGTTGTGAGTGACATCTGTCCTTCAATGCCAGCATATGGCGTTATGACAATGTTTTCTTATAATTTTCATCTTAACATCATTAGGCAAATAATATGGAGCCAACTGAGTATTATGTCCCTTCTACTTTTTATTTGCCTAATGACAATAGGATGATTATTTCTTATAATTTTTATCTTAATGCCATATGCTGGCATTAAAGGACAAATGTAGACTCACCACATTACTTCTTTTGTTAATCTGAAGAAGCCCCCACAAGGACGAAACATGTCATTGTCAATAAATAGACAAAACAATTTTCGACCAAGACTGTCTTATGTCAAGAAATTCCTTACTGGTTGCTGTAACATGCACCAAGCATGAAATGGAAACCATTAGTGGTTATAACTTTGCATTCTACATTGGCAGATATTTCAGATGATGGTCAATGACTCGCTTCTGAACAGTGAGCATGAAAAGTTACTTAAAGATTAAAAAATAGTATACTTGAGTTGAATTAATTTACGCAGAACATTTCACACTAATTCTTACAGTAGTGATATAAATAAGAATTGTTTGTGAAGTGTAAGGCATCTCAAACAACAAATCCACACTCTTATAAGAAAACACTAATGTACTTCACAATTGAATGCTACTTTCTTAGTTCCTAAAAGCTAATTTTTTTTATACAAAATGTAAGTACAGTTGACACATGACAAAAGAACTGTGTTATCTCCTCATGCTATGAACTGTTGTTACAAGTAGTAACACTAGGACCGTATCTGGTTGGGGTAAATCATTACTTTGGAACATCCCAAAATTGGGAAGGTGCTTGGCTTGATAACTCACATCTAAAACTGACAACAGCTGATTTACTTCTATGAACTTATTATAATAATAATAATAATAATTATTATTATTATTATTATTATTATTATTATTATTATTATTATTATTAGTGGTAGTAGTAGTAGTAAAACTGTGGTTCCTCAGTACACCAATTTCAGAGATGTGGGAAATGTGCACACATTAAAATAACTAATGATAAGGCAATCAGCTGTGATGAACAGTTATATAATTCTTTTCTGTGCTTGTATAGCCACATAAATACCACTAACTGAAATGGATGTCTTCTTTATTGCATACATTAATTATATGCTTAACTTGCCCCATCAGAAATGATGGAAGATCTATTCATCTTCTATCAATCAATAATCACTTAATCCAAGGAGGAAACTGAAATATTATCGGAACAGATGTATTATTGGAAGGAATAATCTGTACACAAGCTTGTACCATAACAAAGTAGGCGAATACAATACCAGTTAGTAGGTCAATATCCGGCTGCTACCGGATTTCCTATAAATGATGAAAATTTCATAAAATTTACTTTATTTAACTCACATGTAAGATACTCTAACACAAGTAAAACAACCTCGTCTTAGAATTGAAACACTATTTATTATTTCTTTTACGAAAAAAAAAAATAAATTAGTACCTACTCATACTGAACGACAAGGAAATTATGGTGAATGGACACTAATTTCTCTGCATTAAGAGAAAACAAGACCAGCTTCAAAGAAAAGTAGCACTATATCTTTCAGCAACTCACAGCTGCACATTGTCAATTTCAGGTAGGTACTTTACTGCATTAGCTGATGGCCAAATACAAGGGTCATGGTTGTGATCGATTTGAACTTTCTTCAAATAATAAATAATCTAACTTGCAGTCAAGTATGTTAGTTGACCGTCACACCAAAGTGGGTCATGAGCTTGACGAGTCACAGGTGATTTAGTTTTGTCTCCTGTACTTCTTTAACAGGCACTGGAGATGAACTGCTGCCAGTAGAAAATTCTACTCAAAATTCTAACAGGATTTTTTGTCAAGCTTTTTCAGCTTCAATAACTGCCCCTCCCCCCAGATCTTGGGTCAATACAGATTGCAATAAAATAATTTGGATCTTTATTTAAGGAGCTGGAACGAATAATCTAGCTTTTGTGTGTGGCAACTGGGGGTACTTTGTGCTGTCTCATACTTCCATAAATACTTATTTAATGCCACAACTTGTGTATGGTATTAATTCCGATAAGCAGGAGAGACCAGAACGTATTTTTAAAAGACCCAAAGCTTAATGTGCTGCTCCATCAAACACCAGTGATGATCCTTCAAATTACTAAGCGTGTCATTATCAGCCACACATACAATGGCAGAGCTTGTTTATGTTCCAGCAGGTAGAGTCCCACAATGTGTTGATGTATTGCACCAACTGATGACCTTGTAAGTTTAACTCCTTTGGAAGTGGCAACAGTTCTTGATCTAAGCTCAAATGCTGGAAGTGTGTTACAATGCAATCATTTGAGCTACTTCTGGCTGGATATTAGTTAAATTCCTCTAGAATGAATGAATCATATTCAGCCACTCGAACACCTTTTATCATGTTACCGTGGCTGTCACAAATGAGTAAATGTATTTTGCTTTGGTTGATATGCCAGAGATCCTTTACTACATTTTCTCCAATGTGAGAACTTATGTAATACGGGGGCTATCCACAAAGTACATTACGTTTTCGAATTAAAAATAAATAAAGTATTGGAATTTTTTTTATTATATACAGATGAAAGCCACACTTAAATACTACTTTTCTATATAGTTGCCATTTAAATTAAGGCACTTATCGTAGCGATGGACGAGCTTGGAAATTCCTTCGTCGTAAAATTCGGCCGCCTGCGCCTTCAACCACGTGATTACTTCTTCTTGAAGCTGTGGGTCATCATCAAAACTCTGCATAGCCAACCACTTCATTGCTGGGAATAAGTGGAAGTCGCTCAGTGCCAGGTCGGGCCTGTATGGCGGATAAGGAAACAACTCCCACTTAAAAGATTCGAGAACTTCACGAGTGGCATTTGCCGTGTGGGCCCGGGCGTTGTCGTGAATCAGCAAGATCTTTGAGCCCAACTTTCCCCTGCGCTTGTTTTGTATTGCTCTTTTGAGGTTGTGCAGAGTTTGGCAATACCTTTGAGAGTTTATTGTAGTGCCTCTTTCCAGGAAATACACAAAAATCACACCTTTGCTGTCCCAAAAGAGGTAACCACGTGGTTGAAGGCGCAGGCGGCCGAATTTTACGATGAAGGAGCTGCCAAATCAATCTAATTTGTAAGCAGCCTACATGTCAGGGGCAGGAAACAGTTTTCCAGATCAAGAAATGTAGGTGACCTTGTATAACAGGTGTTTTGTGTTGGAGTAGTATCAGTCTGCTTTACTGATCTGCTTTGCACGGTGGCATGTATATATGTGTAGCCTGCCCTGCGTAACAGGTTTGTTGTGGGCATAGTATCGGATTGTTGAACAGGGGGCTACACATGCTGATGAGCTTGGTTGCAGAAAGGTTGAGAAGGACAGAGAAGGGGAAGAGTGGGAGATGCATCAGTCAGGTGGAATATATACACAAGTAGTGGGCAGTTGGAAATGGAAGAGAAGGAGTTGCAGATGGAATGAGGGGAGGAGGTTGTGTATAGAGGGAGGAGGCGGAAGATATGGTCAGAGAGCGAGTATGGAGGAAACGGACAAAGAGAGGGAGTGAAGCTGTGTGGAAAAGGCTAGTCACTCAATATCTTTGAGCAATTTGTTCAACTGAAAGTTGCTGCTCTTCTTAGATAAATAATTCAGTATGAGCTTGCAACACCTAGGTCAATATTGTTATCAGATGCCCGAAGCAGTGTTCGTCAGTTACATTTTTTCTATCGCTTTAAAACTTTTCCACCCATGTGTAAAAAGTAACATGGTTCATGCAAATAGTAATATATTGTTTGTTCTTCCAAGAGAATATGTATGACAGTTGTACACTTTCTGGCAGTAACACTGTTCTTGAAGCTTACTTTATTTGAGTGGATTTGGCAACTAGGACTGATATGTTTACATATACAGTAGTTGAAAAAAACTAGCACTCTTCACAAAATTGCTAACTAACACTTATAAAAGTTTCAGTTCCCTGCATTGGGCATGCCTTCATTATAGATGTTCTGAATGAACTCACATTAATGCCCAGCACACCCATTTCTGAAAGGGGAGCTGTTTCCATGAAGACAGACCTTGCTTCTCACAAACAATAATTGTAATTATTGCTGAACAGTCGATAATATGCAAGCATGTGGGGGCATGCAAAAGAAATATTTTAGACCTCCTGGCTACAAATAAACCCAGTCTTTTTTGTTAGCAAAGAGGGGATTTAGTAATGATGCTTACATAATTTATTGTCACAAAGGGCAAAATGATCATCAAAATAGCAAAGCAAGTATTTTTGCGTCAGTAACAACCGGCTTAAAAAGTAAACTGGGAATAAACAGTTCAAATCCACAAGAACACAACAATTGTGGTTAAAGCACAAACACACTATACCCCACAGTCTAAGTAAGTACATACATGGTAAAGTAATAAAAGACAGCAAAGAGCCACCTTGGTTAGCGGTACCTTTTCGAGATTGTTGCAAAAGTAGAGTACTACACTTTCACAACAATAGATACTACAGGGAAACTTGTAGAGGAAACAATGACAACTTATGCATGCAATAGGGACTATTTGTGAGACTACAGTCACCTCTACTGTCAGATCCTGGAGGAAAATTTTCATATAATCCTACAAAATTCTAGTCACACGTAAGTCACTGCACAAATCCGAAACTTCAATTCTGTCTCTCATGGATCAGTCTAATGTTGAAACAACTGTTCCCAGATGCTTTCTAACAAAAAAGAAAATAATGCACATCTGTTAACTCACATCATGTCTTTGGTTCAATGTAAGTTGTAAATACTTAGCAGTTTCTCTGATAATCGTGTGCATTATTAACGAAAATACAATCTTTTTAAATTTTTTACAGTTTTCATGAAAATTTGGTTCAGAATGTTTCATTACAAGTGCTGTGGTGGCCTTGATAAGCCCAATAATGGTCTTTTTCAATTAAAAAAAGGGTTTGGTGGAGATGAGGAAGAGTATACCACTCTTGAATGTTATTAATGAACGTGTGTACTACTTTCCAACTTCAAGACTTTTGGGGATCACTTAGTAGTTGCCTGATTGAGCATAAATTTTGGATGGACTATGCTGTTGTTGACTGGAAAAGGGTTGGGGTGGGAGTCACATGATTACACCTTTTGGAAATTCAGCTGCAGCTAATCGTCACCCTAATGCACAATGTAGTTCAATATATCAAATGCTTTGAGAGATTCAGTTTTAAGGGTACTTACAGTTCAGTAACCACATAAGATTGTGGCTGCAAAGTGAATCTTCAAAATTTTTGGGTTGTGGTTGTCACTGTATGTTCTGGAAGGTTAAAACATGACAGGAACTCAGGGTTGCCACAATTTTCCCCAAGTGAAATTCCCTGATTTCCAGACAAGTTTTAGCATCTTTCTCTGACAAATTTTGAGATCTCAAGGGTGAGTAATGACATAAGTTGACAAAAATAAATGTAGGGACTTCCTTATTTCTAAATTTGTGAGCAAAAATCTTAAGTACCAATATCTTTAATAACAAACTGTTTTTAGAAGGGGAAAGCAAGCCAGATGGTATATGCGTTTCATTAAGACCACTGATGTTATTTTATTTCAATAAAACAGAAGACATTTGGTGACAAAAATACGCGTTTTCTTGGAGTCGCAAGACAAACTTAAAATACTTTCACTGGTTTCAGAAATAACCTCAGAAAAAAGTAGGCCTCTTGAAAGAAGTGTACAAGGTGGGGAAGAGTTGTGTAAACCAGCACTATAGATGACCACCAATAAAATGTTGGTTTTACTATGTTATTGTCTGTTATTATTCACTGTTTTATGTCTATTATTTTAGAGATATTGTGTGTTCACCTGCTTAGTTGAGTGGTAATGTGTTTGCCTGCCATGCAGCAGACATGGGTTCGATTCCCAGATAGGTTGGAGATTTTCTCCGCCTGTGGACTGGATGTTGCGTTGTCCTCATCATCATTTCATGATCACCGACATGCAAGTTGCCCAATATGGTGTCACCTGTATGAGGACTTACAAACCGGCGACCGAACTTCCCTGGATGGGGCTTCCCAGCCATCAATGCCGCATGATCATTTCATTTTACAGGTATTGTGTGATTTTTTGTTCGAGAAATATATGAGTGCACAGCATACAAGCCTCCAGTGACTGCCACAATTTACTACTTCTTATTGTCCACACTTTCTAATATATTAATTACTTTCAAAGTGCCAAAATGTAATAGAATAAATAAAATGCGGCATTGTACAAAGTAATTGCGGTGAGGCAATCGCAATTCCTGAAATCCATCGCCCGTAGCCTGTGGCCTGCCAAGGAGCACCGCAGTCCTGGGTCCATGGGTACACCATGAAAATCCGCTGCAGAATGCCACACAGAAACAGGCGTGGCCTGCGGGGCAGGTCAGTGAGACTAGATCCAACAGGCACGGCGTGCACATTAGTGGAAAATGATAGGCTTCAAATTGACAGGCCTGATCCATTACAAGATACACGCAGAAATGGTCTGCAGTTTCAGCCCGCCATGGAAGTCAACTTGTGTGGCCAGCTGTTCATGAGTCACAGACACCTTATTGATGAAATGAGACTAGGGTGACTTGCACAAATACTCTGAGGATCAATACTAACGAGGATAGGTAACAATTCAACATGAAGATGTTCACTGAGTTGCAACACCCTCTCACAACTAAATTTTCCGCCGTAGCCTTTGTCAGAAAACAGGAGCGCACACACTTTCAAATAATCACCCAAGACACAACCCACGCATACATGACTGCCGTCTCCGGCCGCTCTGTCAACAGTCTCTGAGAATCAGATCCAAACAAACCATTCCTCATGATTCCCTGCCTTTCATTGGCACTGCTAGGCTAACGACAAGAAGTGGTGGCAGCACTGATTGCAAGCTGAGGGGAATGGTAGGAAGGGGAGACACAGTAAGAATGAGGGAGTAGGGAAGCAGTGCACGTACTCAGCTGCACCCAGTCAGCGACAATGCATGACATCTCAGTAAACAAATCAGACAAAAAATGAGATTTTTCCAGGCCCCCCCCCCCCCTAACACGTCTGAAACTCCCTGATTTCCAGAACTTGTGGCAACCCTGGGAACTGTAGAAAAGCAGATTTTTATCTCGAAGACTTACAACTAGCAAGAATTCACACATAAATATACAGCTCTGAACAGGTCCGTTCTGTGGACACACACATTTTAAATAGGAACTGCAAACATCATTACACTTAAAACACTACCTTGAGGGACATCATTCTGTAGTATTGGATGATCTGGTAGGATTTCTCTGACTCAGGATGTGGGGAGGAGATGGATTGTAAAATAACAGGAAGATATTCCATGAAGGTCCACGTGTGGTGCAGCTGCCACAAAATATGACGACTCTAAGTAGTACCACTGGCTTTCTCAAAGTCAAAGAAAATATTTATAGCTGCCCCCAATACGGTCAGATTATCAAAGCAAAACTGAAGGTAATATGAGCGCTGTCTGGATCCTTGCCTTACACCTCAATCAGAATAACAGAGTTGACTGACAGTAGATCATGGGCGGGGGAGATGATGTCAGTTTACGTTTGCACATACAATATGGCTACACCACCAACAACTGAGCATTTTTCATCCAGATTCCCATATGCAGTATTGAGTTAGCTTAGTTGGGTGTAATAGCCCTATCACTTTTATATGCACTTTCATAACCAGTTTAGAACATTTGGTGTGTGAAATAAACAAGCCACACAGAACAACAATACAAACAACAAAAACAAATCATGATAGGTAAGTTACTTGCTGCAAGCATGATCTGCAACTGACTGTGCCAACTGGCACCTGAGATAGCAGAGCGATATTACTATTGAGAACGGAGTGGAAAGTGTGACTAAGTTCATTCTCTGATTGATTGTTGCAATGGTAGTTGTAACAAAAACATGGGAAGCTAATGACAGATAAACCATCTCTTGAGAGAAGTTGTACACTTCTGGGCTTGAATGGGAGACAGATTAAAGTCATGGTAGGTCTAATGGGCGGCCACAGGAAATACCAGCACACAATGGGTACAGAGAAAGAAACTCCCAAGTGTAAGCTATGCAAGATGAAATCGCACCACATTTAATTTTCCAATGTGAAGCGCCAGGACCAAAATACACAAAATATTTCTTCTTTTTGTTGTGCTTGGGGTGTTTCATGTTAACGTCATCTACAACACTCAAAAATTTGCATATTAACATAGTTAAAATAATCAGACTTTGTGCCTTATAAATTACAAAATTAAGAACACACACACCAAAAATAATTTGTTATTGTTCATATTATATTCTAAAGAACAGATGATACCACATGGAGACTAAAAGTAAATTCTGAATATTCAGACTATGTGTCTGGCCCCTGAGGCCAGATACAGTGGTTGTGTGTGTGTGTGTGTGTGTGTGTGTGTGTGTGTGTGTGTGTGTTCGTATGTTTTATATTTTAGAAGTATAACAGTTCATAATGGGAGGGAACCTCCATAGCATACAATCAATGTAAAGAAACAAGAGATTACTGCACAATACATGTAAAACAAAACATAGGGCTATGGACAAAACTTATGGCGAATGAAAAACATTTAGCTGTCAAGAGAGGAATGCATGATGCCTTCAATGACTTCTGTAGCAGAATCCTGTCAAATGACATTTCATAAAATCCAAAGGAATTCTGGTCAGATGTAAAGGCTGTTAATGGTACCAAAGTTAGTGCCAGTCCCTAGTGAATGAGACCAGGAACTGAAATTGAGGGTAGCAAAGCAAAAGCTGAAATACTTAACTCCATTTTCAAATATTCCTTGCAAAGGAAAACCCAACAGAGCTGTCCCAATTTAATCCTTGCACTACTGAAAAGGTGAATGAAATAAGTATTAGCGTCAGTGGTGTTGAGAAACAGCTGAAATCGTTAAAATTTAACAAAGCTTCAGGCTCCAATGGAATCCCTGTCAGATTCTATACTGAATTTGCAGCTGAGTTAGCCCCTCTTCTAACTATAATCCATCATAGATTCCTCAGACAAAAAACCTTGCCCAGTTCTTGGAAAAAGGCACAGATCACACTTGCCTAACATTTGATGTAGAATCTTAGAACATATTCTGAGCTCAAACATAATGAGGTACCTTGAACAGAATGACCTCCTCAATGCCAACCAATGTGGATTTCGAAAACATCGATCATGTGAAACACAACCCGCACTTTTCTCACAGAAAGCTTTGGATCAAGGTAACCAGATAGATGCAGAATTTCTTGATTTTGGAAAAGCATTATACTCAGTACCGCACCTATGCTTATAGTCAAAAGTACAATCATATAAGGTATCAAGAGAAATTTGTGACTGGATCAAGGACTTTTTGGTAGGGAGGACACAGCATGTTATTTTGGACAGAGAATCATAGTCACATGTAAAAGTAACTTCGGGTGTGTGCCAGTGAAGTGTGTGGGGACCCTTGCTGTTCATGTTGTATATAAATGACCTTGCAGACAATATAAATAATAAAATCAGGCTTTTTGCAGATGATACGATTATCTATAATGCAGTACTACCCTAGAAAAGCTCCATAAATATTCAGTCAGATCTCGACAAGATTTCAACGTGGTGCTGAGATTGGCAACTTGCTCTAAATGTTCAGAAATGTAAAATTTTGCAATTCACAAAATGAAAAAATGTAGTATCCTAGACTATAATATAAATGAGTCACTGTTGGAAGCTGCCAACTCTGGGTGTAACACTTTGTAGGAATGTGAAGTGAAATGATCACATAGGTTCCATTGTGAGTCAATCAGACTTCAATTTATTGCTAGAATACTGTGGAAGTGCCATCAGTCTACAAAAGAGATTGCTTACAAATCATTTATGCAACCCATCCAAAATCAAGTGTTTGTTTTGCTTTAGGGCACAAAAAAAAGAATAAGAGACAGCTAAAAACAGGCAAGTGGTAAAAAGGGCAAAAAAAAATCCATACATTAATGGAGGTCCAAAACTAAAAATTAAATGGCCTTTGCCATATTGCTGCAGTGAATAAAAAGTAAAATGCTGCCAACAGGCCATGCATCATTCACTAAAATGGCTGATAAATGAGGCAGCAAACCCAAGCTGGAACGTAAATCGTTAAAAAAAAGGGCATTCCAGCAGGAAGTGGTGGACAGTTAAAATTTGTGTGCAATGTGGTCAAAGTGGTGGGGTTGCGCCACTGAGCAAATGATGACGGCTACAAACGCAGTGCCCAATACACAGCCGAGTTAAAATAATCTCTTCCCGGTGGGAGACAATGCCAAAGGGACACCACCTCCTGACACAAAAACCGATGGGTCTCCACCACAGCAAGAGGTTCACCGTCAAGATAAGGCCGTGGCTCAGGGTGAACAGTGCATCGCCGCCAGAAATACATAACGCAGGTCTTGGCCGCCGAAAAGTGGAAGCCATGCGCTACAGCCCAAGACTATGCCTTTCAGATAGCACCCTGCAGCTGTCATTCAGCAGCTGCAATGCCAGTGGAGCTATAGTACCGGCAGAAGTTGTCAGCATACAATGAAGATGAGACAGACGTTCCCACCGCCACAGCGAGCCCATTAATTGCAATCAAAAACAGGCAGACACTTAAGACAGACCCTTGTGTGCCCCATTCTCCTGAACTCGGGAGGAACTATGGGAGGCCGCAACTTGCACAAGGAAGGAATGAAGAGAGAGAAAATATTGTATGAAAATCAGGAGCGGACCCCGAAGACCCCAACCATGAAACGTAGGGAGGATGTGATGTCGCCATGTCACATTGTATGCCTTCCGCATGTCAAAAAAGACGGCGACCAGATGCTGACAGTGGGCAAAGGCCATACGGATGGCAGAGTCCAGGCACACCAGATTATCGGCGGCAGAGCGGCCCTTACGGAACCTACCCTGAGACAAGAGCCAGAAGGCCCCTAGACTCAAGCAGCCAACTCAACCTCTGGCTCACCTTGCGTTCGAGCAACTTGTAAAGAATGTTGGTGAGGCGGGGCAGTAGCTGTCCACCTCCAGTGGATTCTTGCCAGGTTTCAACACGGGGATTATGACGGGTACTCACCCTCAACCCAGATATAGTTGAAAAGGTCTACGAGGCGTCGCTGGCAGTCCACCGAGAGGTGTTTGAGCAACTGACAGTGGATGTGCTGGCCCAGGAGCTGTATTAGGGCAAGAGGCTAGGGCACTTTGCAATTCCCACCCTTGAACAGAGCATTGTACGATTCAGGATGGCGAATGTGAAATGAAAGGCCCCAACGTTCTAACCGTTCTTCCAGGGAGCAGAAGGCCAGTGGGTAATTTGCAGAAGCGGAACTCTGAGCAAAATGCTCCGCTAAGTGGTTTGCAATTTTGTTGGAGTCAGTACAGACTGCTCCATTCAGTGAAAGCGCGCAGGTACGCTGACAGGGGTCTGATAGCTACAGAGTCGCCTAATCTTAGCCCAAACCTGCAATGGAGAGGTACGGAGGCCGATGGTGGAGATATACCTTTCCCAGCACTCCCGCATTGGCGAATGAGGCGGCGAGCTCGCATACGGAGCCGTTTAAAGGCGACTAGGTGTTCCAATGAGGGATGCCACTTGTGATGCTCGAGTGCCCGCCTTTCTTTAATCACCTCAGCGATCTCAGGCAACCACCAAGGCGCAGTCCTCCACTGAGGGGAACCAGAAGAATAGGGAATGGCAGATTCTGCGGCAGTAACAATGCCTGTGGTGACCGAGTGAACCACTGCATCAGTGGCGTCATTGGAAAGAGGCTCAATAGTGGCAATGGAGGTGAACAAGTCACAGTCAGCCTTATTCATAGCTCATCTGCAGGGGTGCCCAGAAGTGGCAGTGACAGAAAGTGGTCATTACTGCACAAGTCGTCATGCACACTCCATTGGACAGATGATAATAGGCTAGGGCTGCAGATCGAAAAGTCTGCCCAGTAACAGAAAAGGTGGCGGCAATTGGGCTATCAGCGCAGCCAGGGCCTGCTGCGGGACATCACCATCTGGTGGAAAATAGAGACTGCAGACAGTAAAAGCCTGAGGCATCCACACCCGAACAGCAACAGCCTCTAAAGGTGTTTGTAGAGGGACAGACTTGCTGTAAAGGGAGTGAAGGACATAGATACAGACGCCACCACAGACCCTCTCATAAGCTGCCCGGTTCCTATAATAACCCCGATAGCCACAGAGTGGGGGGGTTCACATCACCAGAAAACAAGCTTCCTGAAGAGCAATGCAGAGGAAAGGGTGAAGGCTGAGAAGTTGTCGGAGCTCACAAAGACGGTGGAAAAAACCGCTGCAGTTCCACTGGAGGATGACATTGTCCATGGCCAAGAAAGGCATGAACGGACTGAGGAGGCAGATTACGCCGCTGGGTCACCTGCTGCCACCGACTGAGTACCTGTGCAAGTACATCAATTGTGTCTGAGAGTCCGGCAAGATCTAGGTCCTCAGCGGATGCCAGAATCTCTACCTTGCCCTCAGATGCAATCTCAACATGGATGAACTTCCATATGGAGTAATTTCCAGCACTTAAAGCACTGCATCAGGGGAGGGATATAGGGCTTGACATCGCAGCGGTAGACCATCACCTTGACCTTCTCCAGTAATGTACCACCCTCGAAGGCCAAGATGAAGGCACCGGTAGCAATATGATTATACTTCGGACCCCGATGAATGCACCGGACGAAATGAACACCTCAACACTCTAAATTGGCGTGCAGCTTGTCATCAGACTGCAAAAGAAGGTCCCTATGGAAAAATAATACCCTGGACCGTATTTACACTGTAGTTGGGTGTGATACATCCCCCAACTTGTCACAAGCAAGTAACCTTTGTGACCGAGCAGAGGGTGCCGTTTTTATCAATACTGACCCAGAGCGCATTTTGGACAAGCCCTCCACCTCCCCAAACTTGTCCTCTAAATGTTCTACGAAGAATTGAGGATTTGTTGACATGAAAGATTCCCCATCAGCTCTCGTACAAACTAGGAACCGGGGCGAATAAGTGTCACTGCCATCCTGAGCCTTACGCTCCTCCCACAGTGTGGCCAGGGAGGGGAATAATTTGGGATCATATTTCTGAGCGTTGAATTGAGCCCGAGAATGCTTAGAGACTGCTGGTGGCTGGCCACCAGCAAGAGATCATGTACCAAGGTTCATTGCGAGTCATCTGCCCTGATGCCAACCACTCCGACCAAGGGCCCTCCCCAAGGGCAGCACCCAGCCTCAGCAAGGGCCACCTGGCAGGATGGCCATTGCCAGGAGTCACGATGCCCCAGGGAGATAGGCATCTACTCCTTGGCATACGTGGAGAGTTAACGGCGCAGGCATCAGCAGAGCGATCCCTGTGTTGTCAGGGGGCTACAATCAACAGGGTACATGGCAACCCCACAACAGACTGGCTACCGTACTGGATATTAGGTGCACGGAAGTCCATGGTCGTTGTCTCCGCAAAAGTTTCTACTGATTGTCTTCGTGCTTGCAAAACCCTACCTTGGCCAATTTAGAATGTTTAGAGCATTATGGGCAGAGCCCTCCAACCATCTTGGGATTTTGATGATCTGAGGCACCAACTGGAAATAATTTGGCACAATATCCCTCAGGAGGACATACAATAACTATATTAATCAATGCCAAGCACAATAACATGCATAAGGGGCACAGATGAACCAATAAAGTACTGACTTGCTCAATTTGTGAAGATCTTCCTCTTGAATGAATCATCCAATTTTTCTGGAATTGTAATAATTTTTTTGCCCATAGGTTTATGTCACATCTATTGATTTCGCCTACATTTGGATAATTCCTTTGTGGTGTGTCTTTTCTTTTAATGTCTCAAGAGTGTATGTGTTAAATAACCACTGCATCGTAGCCTCTGGAACACTAAAATGTGAAACACTGGCTATATATTTGTTGCTAAATCTCATCCTATATATTTGTTGCTAAATCTCATCAATCACGATGGCCATATTTCACGCTTTATTACAGTTGTGTGAACTCACTGAAACCTTTGTGTTATGAAAATCCAACAGACTACAAAGTGTCACACTTAAAGCAGTGGAAAAATTAATTGGCTTTGCCTCAGTATAAAAGACATCTCACTGCAGATAATCATCAGTCACTGACACATTAATATCAGATAAAACAGAATATAAGTCCATTTTAGCCTCCATTCCACATTAATATGGCCAATAAGTAATTGGCTGAAAAATCATTAACAACAGTATCTAGCTTTTCTGAAAGTTCACCGAGATTCAACATTCTGGGAAGCTTCCTCTTAGAAACTTGTACAGAGTCAACATCACCAACAATGTACGTCCCAGCAATTAGCTAGTGGGTCAGGGATCACTCTGCAACATTTTTCTAAATGGTGCTGTAAAGACAAGGCAAAAGTGCACAGACTAAATAGCTCTGGAAAGTCACTGAATCTATGAACACCAGATGTCAGTATCATGCTGTGTAGTGACGATACAGCATATGACACCATACACGTGCCTACAATGTGAATACAAAATCTTAGTTGTGATGATATACTGATCTGAACTGTAGCCTAGGTAGGTTGTGGTGGGCAAAGTATTGAAGGCTTGGGGTAATCTTCTGGAAACATTGTAGTAGATGTTTAGATGACAGTAAAATACAGCTTAAGGTGGAAAGGAAGGGGGGGAGGGGTTCAACCCTTTTTCTATGAAACAATGCCATCAGTTAGCATATCAGTTACACTACTTTTTTTCATTACACAGCTTCTCATTTGGCCTCACAACGCTCAGGGGACTCAACCAGGCACTGGTGATATCTTCTGCGGTTAATATCCGAGTTGTGATGTGTTGTAGCCACATTTCAATAAGTTTTGCACTTGTAATCCTCAGGTGATCACTGAAATGTTGCTACACCACAATACCATGACTCAGCACACAGTCCTACGAGATTTCCTGGATTAAATTTGCTGAGAAAGCCTGCATTTTCATTGGACACTTATCCACCACAGAAAAATCTGAAGGTGTCACAGGGAATTGATCATGAAATACTACTCAGAAATACAGTAATATACAGTCAGCAGTATCACATTTTGTTTCACTGCTTAACTGACTCACAGGAAGACTTTAGCCACAACTACAATTATATAGTTCACGAAATTGTTCTGTCTATATAGTGCACAAATATTTATTTAACTGTATTGCAACTGTAAAGAAAAAGCACTGATGTTGGAGTGTTATTTTGTGATACTTGATTTACAAACTGTGAAGCTAATCTGTAAACTTGCTTGTTTCATGGCAGTTCCTGGTATTTGTGTGTGTTAATTACATTATTTTGAAAATCAAATTTTGGACAAATTTGGGAAACTGCTGATTCACAGTAACATAAAAAATTATCAGACATCTAGGGCAGAATGTATGTTTAAGGGACAGTTATGTTGTATTGAAAAGAGAAAATTTACCGCTCACAAAAGTCCTAAAGCCCATCTTCTATCATGTTGCCTATCTGTTAATCTGCGTTTTTTTTTTTGTTTTTTTTTTTTTAAAAAGTGCTTATTGAGGCAAGAAATTCTTCAGCTGGTTCATGACTGCATGAATCACATTTCAGACAATCACCTTAGAACTACGGGAAGCAGCCACTGCAACTCCAGACAGTAACACAAACCATTGGAAGGTTAACATGAGCTCAACCTTTTCCTGTCTACCTCTTGAGAAAAACAAGCACATGAAATAATATTACAAGCTCTCTAGGTACAAAAGAAACATGGTTATTATATGGAAACAGAAAGACTACTTCTACTGTTCTCTGAAATGGGAATTTCACATGCTGAGCTGTGCTCATGAGTTACAGAAAATCTGCAATGATCTTGCTGATAAATTAATAATAAGATCTTCAGTCAGTATCTCAAAGACAGGAATGACACGGAATCAAATTAAGGAGAAGTTCAAAAATTTAAAAAGTCGAAAAGTGCCCATCCTCAGATATCACTAGCTTTGTAAGTTATGCTATAACAGCAAAGTCTACTTTCATTCGCCCTTCCTGTAACACCAAATATATTCCCTATGCCAAGTTCACTGATGACATCTCTGCTTTCTTACTCCATCACAACAAACTGTGAAAATCATTTTTCCTTTCATTACACCTCCGTAGTTGCAAAAAAAAAAAAAAAAAGTGGAAAAGGTAAGAAACCATCTACTGAATCTTTCCTATTTTCCTTAATGTGCGAAGATGAAATCTCAAGGCTTATAATAAAATATCCTGACCAAAAATTTCTTGGAGCTTCTTTAAAGTAAGGCTTGCATGGTTCTCTGAGAAGCCAAAATGATCAGAAATGTTTATCATCCCTAATAATAACCACTTTTCATTTAAAAAGGCATGATGTTCTTTTAAGTGTGCAAACCAAATGTATGGAGAATGGGCACTTCAACAACTAATAGCTATGAAATACTATCGTGGTGTTGTCAACAGATGAAAAAATTGGAAATACGGAAGCGTCCGATCCCACCCGTCTGCTTTGACCCATGACGTCACAAATATGGCGGAAACAAAAACAAACACACACACTTTCCACAAGAAGCCTAATGACACTAACGGGATAAGCGCGGGAAATGGGGTGTTTTGGGTGGGGGGCAAACTAAATATAAACAAATTTAGACGCCTTGCGTACCTACAACGTGTAAGTGAAGACATCCATGCATGAATACCGACCCACCTCCCCAGGGGTCGTAACCCCTGCAACCCATAGAAGCTTCAGTAGCTGATTAGTGTTTTTTGTCTTTAAAAAAAAAAAAAAAATCTCACGGGATAGAACGAACAGATCAAAGATAAATATAATAAACTAAAACAGAAACTCGAGTAAACAGATAATTAAAATAAATAATAAGTGTTTTTAAATTTAAAAAAATCTTAAGAGATAGAACGAACAGATCAGAAAAGTAAATAAAATAAGATAAAACGGAACTGGAGACAGCCACACTCAAACCAAACCAAACTCCGCGCCGTCATGACGTCACACACAACACCCTTACGTCACGGGTCAAAGCCGACGCGTTGGATCGGACGCTTCTGTCGACCCAAAAAATTTACTTTCACTCTGAACAACGCTATTAGAAAATACCGGTTACCAAGAGGTAACACAAGGGTATAATATTTCTTCATACTATCAGTATGCTTCCGCGTAATTACAACAGTTAAGTCATCAAAATGGAAGCTTACCACTGGCAACAAAAAACATGCTAGATTTGTTTTTCTTCATTGCCCTTGCTTGATATGTCACATACAGTGAAATTCCAAGTAGTCCACTGCCACTTACAATACGGCAGGCTAAGCAATCTCTAGGGCGGTTGGCAATTACCTGCACCATAATAATGCTGTAAAAAATTGTCTTTAAGTGCTGTACACGATCAACTCCTCATTTGTTTACATTGCACAACAGTGTCATAAACACAAACCTATGGCTTGGGCAAGGCAAAGATCTCAGACGTTGCAGTCATTCCGCTCTAGGAAACCAACGATAACATTGTAGACAACACACAGAGAGAAGTCTGAATTGTGAATAGTGATCTCCACAGGCATGAATTACTTACACGTGCATTCCCCTACCACCACTTGCATAAGTCAATTTGCACGGGACATACCGTACATGCACACTGTTATGCCAACTTACGCGTAAAACCGCGTACGCACTGAGCTTGACATGTGTTTCACTTGTGGAGACCGTTTAGAAACATATATAGCTACTCCGGTACCCTGCAGTAGTGACATGTGGTAGCTGGCGTGAAAGACTGTTCCCTTCGATTACTGCAGACACTGCTACGAATAGCTGTTTCCGTGTTTCGAAACATGTTTCTAAACGGCGTTCACTAGTAAAAATTATTTTAGGTTCAGCGTGTACTCGGCTTTATGCATAATTTGCCGTGGCAGTGTGCAACTAGGGTGTTTCCGAAAAAAAACATGGAATAGACGAGGCAGCAGAGTATCGAGCTTGCTGTTACAAGCTGAAGACTGGTTGTGATTACACAAAGCAAGCAGCAGAAGAACATCAATAAAAAATAAGACAATCTCCAGAGAACTGGTGCTACATTAGATACAGACAAAGCATTTATAGAAAAAAGTAGGTCACTTGTCGACGCTTACTGTGGTGGAAAGAGGAAAACGGTGAAACCCAAAACATCAGGCAATTGTGCGGACGCAATCTACAAACCAACATGATTCAGCTATTAGCTCCTACAATTCCTTGATGGTGTTAACGAGTTGAAGGGAACTAGAAAGAATGTGGGCAAAGAGGTACAAAAATTATGCTTGCCTGTCTTTATTTGTATTTTTTACTGTACAGGAACAGCCATACATAGTTTGCCACAGTACTCTTCCATGTGCTCTTGGAAGAATTATTTGCAAACTCTTCTCGAAAAAACAGGATTGGCAGTATTCAAAAGAATATGCCGTTAATGCCCAGTGGCCGGCCGGGGTGGCCGAGCGGTTCTAGGTGCTACAGTCTGGATACGCGCGACCGCTACAGTCGCAGGTTCGAATCCTGCCTCGGGCATGGATATGTGTGTCGTCCTTAGGTTAGTTAGGTTTAAGTAGTTCTAAGCTCTAGGGGACAATGACCTCAGAAGTTAAGTCCCATAGTGCTCAGAGCCATTTGAACCAATGGCCAGTGTGTGGCATATGCACTACGAAAACTGCCATTGTATGAAGAACAAGAGTAATGGCAATGTTTTAATCCAAGAAGAACTCAACCATTCTGAGAGTTTGGAGTTGTCAGTGATAGTGAATGTGTCAGGGGCATCAATAAACAGTATTGATTCTTCTATTACATTCATAAGCAACCAGAAAAAGTATTAAGGAAGTAATTTTCGATGATTTGTGTGTAATCATACCAAATGAATAAAAAATCAATAATATGCATATTTAACTATGTTTTTCATTTACTTACCTTTACATAATCCTTCAGGACTTCCACCAATGCTCCACAAACTTCAGGTACTATTTGAAATATATCCTTCTTCAAATTGTGAAATAAATTTGTAAGGCTCCGAAATGAATCTCCTGTTGCCAAAGGAGGAGATTAACAACAAGTCTTTGGTTGACTATAATTGCTTTCCTGAAATTTGTGTCTTTTTTTAAAAAACAAATGGTGCTATCATATTGCCAGAAACCCTAAATTGATGGATAATAGCCGAACGAAGTTACAGAAACCGGGGCCATCTTCCATATTCAGCTCCCACTGCAAGTTATTCCCACTAGTTCTTCTCTAGTATGTTTTCGTCCAACAACGACGACGATGACTTATATTTGTTTGCTTGAACCCAATGTTAATAATACAGCACCACATATCATTACAGTTTTCTTGGATCTAGACATAATGTAGCAGATGATGCGAAAACATTATGGCCGCGTGGTTTGAGGCACCATGTCACGGATTGCGCGGCCCCCTCCCGCCGGAAGTTCGAGTCCTCCCTCGGGCATGGGTGTGTGTGTTGTTCTTAGCATAAGTTAATTTAGGTAGTGTGAAAGTCTAGGGACTGATGATCTCAGCAGTTTGGTCCCTTAGGATTTCACACACATTTGAACATTTGAAAACATTATGACAAATAGAGTAGCAGGTGATGCGAATACATTACAGGAAATGTTTGTGGCCAGTGTGGGCAGAGACAGAGACAACAAACACAACAAACAAAGTTGGAAACATGGTGTGAAACACTGCAGGAAACATATTTCCAACAGAGGCATGTCTCCAGTGCCAATGTGCATGCGGCTTAAACTGCATACTCACTGAGCTTGAAACATGTTTTTGCAACATTTCTGACTGGTTGACGTGGACACTATCTGGAAATATGTTTTGGAACCTGAAGCATCTGTCTGTAGCAGTGTTGATACAGATCAAAGAAAATTGTGATGTGTGTACTGTAAGACCTTCAGTACACACACCATCAGATTATTTGACTTGTCGCCCTAACGAAGTAGGCGAGTGTCTGCAATATGTCTCGTGGTCTTATCGTGGGGTGTTTATCTTCTGCTGTTAGGTCAGACGATATAAATGCCACTTGCACGCTTAGAGTAGCAGATTGATGGTGACCAACTTTAAACAGAACTTGATTAATTTTCACACACATTTATTAAAATAATAACAAGCATAAAAATTACTTAACTTGGTTCTGGATGCTATTTATAATTGATAATCTGAAGTTCCTTTGGTATTGGTACGTTAATCTTATTCTCATATATATCTCTGATACTTGACAAAAGTGTCTATACACTTATCTCCATGGCTATGTACAGGAATATGGTAATCTTATTAGGCGCAAACTGAAACTTGACTGTAGACTGGTACAGTCAAATGTAGAACTCGTACAGACTGGCACAGACTAATGCAGACTGGTACAGACTGGTGCAGACAAATGCAGACTCACTAATCGGAGGTCTGTACACTCATTATAACACCTCGCGCCTTCATGTATCACTGCGCGAGTGTGATCCACGAGGAGAAAAGGTTCTACATTAGCAGCAATCTCATTGGCTGCGTTACATGTTAATACACGGATTGGCGGAAGCAGAATTTTGTCCATCTCTATGGCAGCGCCATCTCGTAGTGCGGAGACGGATGAGCGCTGCACCTGCGCTGTTGTGCTTAGCGGGCCGCGCTCTAGTGGGAAAGTTGTGTACACGCTGACTACGCGGAACTATGTACGCAACAAAAATAATGTTTAAGACCAGCTGCACCACGCTAGTGTTTGTTTATATGTCGCATAGTGCCATTTGTTACATACAGTTGTATAGTATTGTTTTCTGCTGTGTTTAAGATTGATTTTTCTGAAAAAAAGTGGATTGGATGAGGCAGCAGGCTATCGAATTGCTAGCACTGTACTAGGCTGAAGACTGCTTATGGAATATATGAAGCAGTCAGTTCAAGAACATTAATAAGGGACTTGATACTTTCCAGAGAATTGCTGCTACATTTGGCACAAACAAAAAAGATGAGGGAAGAAATACGGTTTCTTGTCGTCGTGTATCGACAGGAAAAAGAGAAGGATAGTGTCAAGCAAATTATCAGGTAGTGGTCCAGGCATAGTATATTAACCTACATGGTTTGGATTTCCATTCCCGAAGTTTCTTGATGATGTTCATAGGCCACAAGAAACTACAGACACTGTGAATAAATAGGTACAAAAATTATGTTTGCATGTCTTTATTTGTGTTTTATACTGTATAGTAACATTCTGCCATAGTTATTTTGGCACGTTACACTTCATTGTGGGCTTAAAAAAATGCAAACTCGTCTCGAATTTGTTTGTTTGTGTTAGAACGTTTCCATGGTATATTCTGAGGTACAGTAAAAATTAATACAGTGTCATCTCGTCTCCCTGTGCCTGGTATCATCTCACCTGCCTGTTCGTCATAGGAATCAAAGGTTCCTTGTAGGGCATGTACGTTCCTTGCTTCACAATTTTGCCTTAAAAACTGTGGACTCACATGACTGTAATGGGGCCTTCTCTGGTTGCTGCAACATAGGTTTTCAAAAGACGCGAAATATCAAAGCTGTAATGCCGAATGTGTTCTCCAGAAACCCCTATAGCCCAAGGCAAATTAAAAATTATTTCTTTTGAATCTTGAACATGCCTTCGTGGGTAAGGTTTCGCAATGTTTTCTCATAATGGAAAAGCGTCTTCTACCACTAAAACATATAGTAGGGCTTTCATCCCTCCAAGTAACCATTCAGCTCGTGGCAAGTTCCGTTTATTTTCGTGAATCCGTTCATTTGTGGCATTCTTGAATACATTAGCATCTAAAATTCCTTCTATATAGCCAGACCTGCGAACAAAATGTTGCAGTTGACGTCAGCTACAACAAGGAGCACAGTGCTAAATGACCCTTTGTAATTATAAAATTCGCTCCCACTAGCAACAGGAAACTGTGGGATTATTTGCCTCCCATGTATTCCTTCACCACATTGGGAGAACTGAATTATTTGTGACAACACACATGCTATTTCCCGTTAGCACTTTTCAATCCCAGACAACTAAAGAAACAAATTTGATTTAAGGTTTTGGAAGATTTGCCTGAGGGAGTAAACCATGAAGAAGCGGATGCTGCCAGCCCTTTTACATCGACTCGTCCACCGACAAAATTAAGACGAGTGGATGGGAAGCATGATAGCGGGGCCTAGAATGTTGGTTCCTTGCATGTCATTAAATAAACTTCTAGAAAGAGAGGGAGAAGATTTTAATGATGAAAGCAACACCTATGGTCAATATGTTGCATATACGCCAAAACCCGCCATAGACATATAGAACAAAAGCTATGACAAAGCCCAGAGATATTGTGCTAAAAAGGACAATAGACTATTTTGAGAGTTTGGAGTTGTCAGCGGGTGTGGATGTTTCGGGGGCATCAACAAGTAGTGTTGTTCCTGTGTCACATTCATCAGTGACAGTGATGACACTGTAGAAGAAGTGTTTTTTGATGATTTCAGTCATATCACACAAAACAAATAAAAGTTTGTTATTATGCATATTTAACAATGATATTCATTTACTTAGCTTTAGGTAATCCTACAGTACTTCTAGCACTGCTCCACAAACTTCAGGCGCTATTTGGGATATAACTTGCTTTAAAACATCAAATAAGTACACATTGTTCTGTAGTGAATCTCCTGTTGCCAAACAAACGAAGAGTAACAGCAAGTCTTTGATTCATTGTAACAACTGCTTTCCTGAAACTTTTGCCTCTGTTTGAAATAAATGGTGCTATCATATTTGCCAGAAATTCCAAATCAGCAGATGATAGCTGAGTAAAATAATGGAAACCACAGTCGTTTTCCATATTCAGATTCTGTAGCAAGTTACTGCCACCAGTTCTTTTCTATCATGTTTTCGCCCACCAAGGACGACAACATCCTTTTATACTGTTTATGCGAACATTACTGCATTAATAGAATAGCACCACATATTAGTATAATTTTCTCAATGACCAACATAACGCAGAAGACATTTCTGTGCTGAGATTGCAAGGCATTATTTTCCTTGCACACACATCAATAAAAGTTTTACATCACCTCGGTTCCGAGAGTTCCAGAACCTGTACAGAAAATTGAAATAGAGATCAACATAAACATCGTTTCCGCCCTTTTTATTGCTTATGAAAACCACACATTGAATGTTGTAGCATCATACAGTGACACTTTCAGAGGTGGTGATTCACATCGCTGTACCCACCGGTACCTCTAATATCCAAAAGCACGTCCTGTCGCATTATTGCATGCCTCTATTCGTTGTGGCATGCTATGCACAAGTTCATCAAGGCACTGTTGGTCCAGATTGTCCCACTCCTCAATGGCGATTCGGCGTAGGTCCCTCAGAGTGGCTGGTGGGTCACATTGTCCACAAACAGCCGTTTTCAGTCTATCCCAGGCATGTTCGATAGGGTTCATGTCTGGAGAACATGTTGGCCACTCTAGTCGAGCGATGTCGCTATCCTGAAGGAAGTTATTCACAAGATGTGCACGATGAGGCCTGCGCCAATCGTCGTCCACGAAGGCGAATGCCTTGCCAATATGCTGCTGATATGGTTGCACTATCGGTCGGAGGTTGGCATTCATGTATCGTACAGCCGTTATGGCGCCTTCCATGACCACCAGCGGCGTACGTCATCCCAACATTATGCCACCCCAAAGCATCAAGGAACCTCCACCTTGCTGCACTCGTTGGACAATGTGTCTAAGGCATTCAGCCTGACTGCATTGCCTCCAAACACGTCTTCGACGATTGTCTGGTTGAAGGCATATGTGACACTCATTGGTGAAGAGAACGTGATACCAATCCTGAGCAGTCCATTCGCCATGTTGTTGGGCCCATCTCTACCGCACTGCATGGTGTTGTGGTTGCAAAGATGGACCTTGTCATGGACGTCAGGAGTGAAGCTGCGCATCATGCAGCCTATTGCGCACAGTTTGAGTCGTAACACGACCTCATATGGCTGCACAAAAAGCATTATTCAATATGTTGGTGTTGCTATCAAGGTTTCTGTGAGACATAATGCATAGGTAGTGGTCATCCACTGCAGTAGTACCCTTGGGCTGCCTGAGCGAGGCATTTCATCGACTGTTCCTGTCTCTCTGTATCTCCTCCATGTCTGAACAACATCGCTTTGGTTCACTCCGAGGCGCCTGGGCACTTCCCTTGTTGAGAGCCCTTCCTGGCACAAAGTAACGATGCGGACGCGATCGAACCGCTGTATTGACCGTCTAAGCATGGTTGAACTGCAGGCAACACTAGCTGTGTACCTCCTCTGTTGTTCACTTGGATTTCTGCATTTAGTCTCATTATGTCACTTGTGTTTCTGCTATATGTGTAAGAAAGACCTAAATTCTTCTTGTTGCAGCTTGCCGATAGGTTGCAATAGTTAGCACAAGAACCACGTAAAGTTATTCTAAACCTGCTACCACGCCCTTTTGCTGGCAGCCATAACTCGTTCTACAGCAGACCAGCACACTCAGTGGTTGTAGAGGCCAATGAAGTTCTCAATCATCATCCCAGCTATGATACCATCACCTCATCTGGCACCACTGGTTTGAGTACCGTGCACATACAGACCTTGGAGCAGAAGAGCGACAAATTAGCAGCACTCTCCTTGGAGCAGTAAGACAACCCAACAAAGGCAGTAGCCAGCTTATCACAGCAACGTGTACATAAGGCTTTGCCATTAGAGAGCCCTTCACTTGGAGAGCTAACCCTGAATTTACGCTTGCCAAGCTCTTCTATTCTTGCTCCAACTTGTGATACAAACAATGATGTTTCCTCCAATTGGTCACCTTATGCAGTGAATAAAAATAACTGTTATCAAGACAGTGACATTGGCCCTTTCTGTGTATACACTCATCAAAAAAAGTTTTGCATCATCCCAGCTCCCAGAACTCCTGAAGACAGACATTGACTGTGGATGTTGTATCACAGACACAGTCCCTTTGACTGTTCAGAGATGTCACTAAACCCGCCCAAAGATGTAAACAACCATGCATGAGCAGCACCTATTAGATGGAGGGGGTCCGACAGCTGATCAGTTCAAGTCATTCCGCCAGGAAGGAGGTACACAGCTCATGCGATCTGTAGTTCAACCACGCCTAGACGGTCAATACCGCGGTTCGATCGCGTCCGCATTGTTACTTTGTGCCAGGAAGGGCTCTCAACAAGGGAAGTGCCCAGGCACCTCGTAGTGAACCAAAGCGATGTTGTTCAGACATGGAGGAGACACAGAGAGACAGGAACTGTCGATGACATGCCTCGCTCAGGCCGCCCAAGGGTACTACTGCAGTGGATGACCGCTACCTATGCATTATATTTCAGAGGAACCCTGACAGCAACACCAACATGTTGAATAATGCTTTTCGTGCAGCCGCAGGACTTCGTGTGACGACTCAAACTGTGCGCAATAGGCTGCGTGATGCGCAGCTTCACTCCTGACGTCCATGACAAGGTCCATCTTTGCAACCACAACACCATGCAGCGCGGTAGAGATGGGCACAACAACATGGCGAATGGACTGCTCAGGATTGGTATCACGTTCTCTTCACCAATGAGTGTCACATATGCCTTCAACCAGACAATCGTCGGAGATGTATTTGAAGGCAATGCGGTCAGGCTGAATGCTTTAGACACATTGTCCAACGAGTGCAGCAAGGTTGAGGTTCCCTGCTGTTTTGGGGTGGCATAAAGTGTGGACGACGTACGCCGCTGGTGTTCATGGAAGGCGCCATAACGACCGTATGATACATGAATGTCATCTTCCGACCGATAGTGCAACCATATCGGCAGCATATTGGCGAGGCATTCGTCTTCATGGACAACAATTCGCGCTGCCCCCATGGTGTACATCTTGTGAATGACTTCCTTCAGGATAGCAACATCGCTCAACTAGAGTGGCCAACATGTTCTCCAGACATGAACGCTATCGAACATGCCTGGGATAGACTGAAAAGGGCTGTTTATGAACCACGTGACCCACCAGCTACTCTGAGGGATCTACACCGAATCGCCATTGAGGAGTGGGACAATCCGGATCAACAGTGCCTTGTGCATAGTATGCCACAACTAATAGAGGTATGCAATAAAGCGACAGGACGTGCTACTGGATATTAGAGGTACCGGTGGATACAGCGATGTGAATCACCACCTCTGAAGGTGTCGCTGTATAGTGCTACAAATTCAATGTGTAGTTTTTATAAGCAATAAAAAGAATGGAAATGAAGTTTATGTTGACCTCTATTCCAATTTTCTGTACAGGTTCTGATACTCTCGGAACCGAGGTGATGCAAAACTTTTTTTGATGTGTGTATGTGGAAGTATATGTAGGTAACGTTGGTAGGCTGCATCTGACAGCGATTAGAAAGCTTGTGTACCCAGTGAATTCACAGTACAGGCAAGAAATTACAAATATCCTGTCAATAGGATGGAACAGAATCAAAAGTGAACTTCACTCTCTCATAACAGCTAACTTACTGGTAGAGTCCCCATTATTTACTGCTCACCTAGTGGACGCCTATATACCACGTCACATCATTATGTCCCAGGGTATAATGGGAAATGCTGACAGCAGCTTAAATGAGGAAGTACTCTTGCAAGCAATAGTTTCACCCTATACCATCTTGCATGTTAGGCTCATGTCAAACACGGTGATGAAGAATGCAATTACCATTACCACATCATTTGCCATGGTGCGGTTCAGTTTGCCTTGCAAGTACTACCAGATTTTGTTGCAATTTATGGGATGCATTGCCCAGTGCATATATATATATATTCTGTGCAGCAAAGTTTTAACTGGTTCGGGGTCAGTTATGTAAGGAGCCAGTGCCACTTTGCCCTAAGATGCGCCAGTTGTGGTGAAAATGATGTTCGAGCCAACTGTTCCTCCTCTCAGGTGCAGTGTGTACATTACAACCAAGTGCACAAGGCACTAAACTGGTAGTGCCCCGAGTAAGCACGTCAGATGTGCGTTAAGGAAATCACTTTTAGACAAGGCATCACTTCGTGGAAGTCCATAAGGCTATCTCTCATAGGCTATATGCTGAAGCAATGCTGTCACCTCCACCCCTGCTTTATGAACGAGCCTTCCCAGCTCAGTGCACAGATATACAGTCACAAAGCTGTGACGCAAGGCTTCCTGCCTGGCGCCCACACTCCAATGAACGCCACCTCGACCTCTGCACCCTACCACCTTACCAATGGGACTGATCTGCCACAACCCATACCCAATGCAACGCCACACATCCTTGTCATTGAACACTCTTTTAATGGAAGTTCCACCCCAGAAATGGAAACAAGAAGACCGTCTGCTCTGGGGTCACTCACACTGCAAGACATGCAGGTCATTTACGGAATCCAAATGGCGACACTGGGACCAGTCAGTTTCACAGTGACATACCAGATGTTACTAAAACCTGTGATTCAGCAAAATGGCGATTAAAATTCCACAATGGAACGCCAGGTCGGTCATGCTGCTATCTCAGAAACTTAGTTTAAATCACATTCTTTATTCTTGCTCCCAGGCTTCCAGATTTTTCAGAAAGACAGACACGATGGGAAAGATGGAGTTGCACTATTCGTTGGATCCTCAGTTCCTGCACCTACTAGATACATCGACCACACACACACATAAGGGGCTTCGGGCTTTAGATCTCGGCGTTATAGTGCCCTCCAAGAATCAAAATCGAAATTGATGAATGGTATACATTGGTTAAACAGCTCAAACCCTCCCCTCTTTCCTGTCTTTTGGACACTTCAACGAAAACCATATGACCTGGGGATGTGAGATGGATGGCAGATATGCAGCAGCTGTTTTGGACACCACAGATGAATTCATTTTATTTATTCTGAACAATGGTTGCCTAACTCCTATCCCAGTGCATGGAAGACGCTCGTTTGCAACCTACATCACTTTTTGATCTTCAATTAGCTCCCAAGAATTTTAGTGAGAGGTCTGGCGCTACCAGCTGGAGTCTGATCGTTTTGCAATTCGAATAACTACGATAAATGAGAGTGATCTAGGTCCATACATGCGAAATGGAACATGCCAAAAGCAGAATGGTAGGCCTAAAAAATATTTATCAAGGAACACCGTTATGCAGGTTTATTGCAAGGGCTCACAGACAAACGTTATAATCTGTTCATTTCCGTAATGAATGAGGTGGCCATATTTTCCAAATGCCAAGTCAAACCGATCCAGAGGCCGAAAGATCTTTCAGTTTCATGGTCGAATGAAGAGTGGTGAAGACAAGTTGCTAAACGAAAGCTAACAGACAGTATCTATAAAAGAGAACGCACTTGGGCGAATTTTCTCAAATACAAAAAAGTGGCCGACGCCATCAAACTTTTTTTGAGGCTCCAGAAGAACCAGTCTTGGAAACAGTTTCGTGAGATGCTTACCAGAGAAACTTCGTTGTCATATGTTGGGTCCACGATACACAGATTCAGAGACAAGTCCCCACTGAGTAAAGGTTTACAAGGCTGGTTGGAAGACTTCGCACAAACCATCGCTCCCCCGTCAGTCATCCCTGAATCACTGCAAACCTCAGGTACTGCTTGTTCTTCACCCCTGAGATCGACACAATCCTTACTGACTCTGCTTCAATTGTCAGAACTGAGGAACATCTTAAAAGATACCGATACTGCTCCAGGATGTGACGACATCCACTGCAAAATACTGGCCAATTTGTCGGTCGAAGCCTTTTATATATTACTCGACATATGCATCCATTTATGGGAACTAGCAACTTCCCAGACGACTAGTGCATTTATATAATTGTTCACATATCAAGCCTGGCAAAGACCTAGATTTGGGCAGTTCATACCGTCCCATCGCTCGTTCTTCTTGTGTTTTTAAAACTTTAGAAAGGATCATAAAATTCTGTTTGGAATAATGGTTTGGAAAGAACTCCATTCTGCCCGCTCTCCATACAGGTTTTGAAAAGGAAGAGGCACCATAGACAGCCTAAATCTCTTAACTACAACTGGCTAATTGACAGTACTGTTTTTCAGTGTTTCCGGCATGTATGACAGTGTGGATGTGAACATCCTGATAAAGAAGCTCCAGTCAATGGGTGTACCAGACGTCATTACCCACAACCAGTCCTCTCTCCTATAGCTAAAAATTATCTATGTCAGACAACAGCACAATTCATCGCATGGACATCGTCTGGTCTACAGAGGACTGCTGCAAGGCTCCATCTAAACTCCTATTCTTTACGTGCTGTACTCGTCAGACCTTGGCACAATCTTTGGTCCTTCAGTAAAAATAATGAGTTACGCCAATGACATCTGCATATACATGTTTCCTCTCAGTTTGAGGATGACGCTAAGGTCGTTGGATTGAGCAGCATACATGCTGTACTCTTGGATGCGCAGAACTAGACTGAATCTGGCAGATACCAAATCTTCAGGGCTTGTCTTCACATGACAGAGATGGATGATAATAAAGCCTGAGAAACGATTAGGTTCTTTTACCATTCCAGTAAGGAGCTCAGTCAAATAGCTTAAACTTTTTGTCGACAGTTGTTTGATGTGGGAAAACGATGTAGTATATTTGATTTCCACGACAGATCGATCACTCAATATTCTACAGTCAGTGTCTCATGAATAGTGGGGAGCTGATGTTACAGTCCTACTCAATCTTAACTCTAGCATGATCCAATCTATACTGGATTATACTTGATTCAGAATTTCGTTCTTAGCAGAGCAGCCCAAATAGTTAATCCTCTTCTCCAAAATGTTAACTGCTCCCTTCAGGACAATGGGTATATCGATAGGACTCTCCTAGTCCAGGCAGTAAAATTACAGGGTTGGATCGAACTTTCACTATTTCTACTGACGTTTCGCACCTGACTGCATCACCGCTGCCCTCGCCAGTCAAAATATTCACTGACAGCTCCAAAGAAAAGAGGGGACCGTCTTTGCTTGCTTCTGCAGAGATTCACCGACTTGAGCTACACTACTGACCATTAAAGTTGCTACACCAAGAAGAAATGCAGATGATAAACGGGTATTCATTAGGCAAATATATTATACTAGAACTGACATGTGATTACATTTTCACGCAATTTGGGTGCATAGATCCTGAGAAATCAGTACCCAGAACAACCACATCTGGCCGTAATAACGGCCTTGATACGCTTGGGCATTGAATCAAACAGAGCTTGGATGGCGTGTACAGGTACAGCTGCACATGCAGCTTCAACACGATACCACAGTTCATCAAGAGTAGTGACTGGCGTATTGTGACGAGCCAGTTGCTCGGCCAACATTGACCAGACGTTTTCAATTGGTGAGAGATCTGGAGAATGTGCTAGCCAGGGCTGCAGTCGAACATTTTCTGTATCCAGAAAGGACCTGCAACATGCGGTCGTGCATTATCCTGCTGAAATGTAGGTTTTCGCAGGGATCGAATGAAGGGTAGAGCCACGGGTCGTAACACATCTGAAATGTAACGTCCACTGTTCAAAGTGCCAAAGTGCCGTCAATGCGAACAAGAGGTGACCGAGACGTGTAACCAATGGCACCCCATACCATCACGCTGGGTGATACACCATGCGCAGGCGCTCCTGTCTGTGATGCAGCGTCAAGGGTAACCGTAGCCATGGTCTCCGAGCTGATAGTCCATGCTGCTGCAAACGTCGTCGAACTGTTCGTGCAGATGGTTGTTGTCTTGCAAACGTCCCCATCTGTTGACTCTGGGATCGAGAGGTGGCTGCACGATCCGTTATAGCCATGCGGATAAGATGCCTGTCATCTCGACTGCTAGTGATACAAGGCCGTTGGGATCCAGCACGGTGTTCCGTATTACCCTCCTGAACACACCGATTCCATATTCTGCTAAGAGTCATTGCATCTCGACCAACGCGAGTAGTAATGTCGCGATACGATAAGCCGCAATCACAATAGGCTACAATGCGACCTTTAGCAAAGTCGGAAACGTGATGGTAAGTATTTCTCCTCCTTACACGAGGCATCACAACAACGTTTCACCAGGCAACGCCGGTCAACAGCTGTTTGTGTATGAGAAATCGGTTGGAAACTTTCCTCATGTCAGCACGTTGTGGGTGTCGCCACTGGCGCCAACCTTGTGTGAATGCTCTGAAAAGCTATTGTTTTGCATATCACAGCATCTTCTTCCTGTCGGTTAAATTTCGCATCTGTAGCACGTCATCTTCGTGGTGTAGCAATTTTAATGGCCAGTAGCGTATGTTCAAGCTACCGACAGAAGCCAACATCTTCACTACCAAAGTTCGTGCAATCAAGAAAGGCCTATAATATGCATCAAATCAGTTCAATGACATCCTTATTGTCTCGTGTTCGAGGAGTGCACTGGAAAACCTGGAAAAATCAGGGGTGGGGTTCCAACACTAACTGTCATGTATTAGATATAATTAAGTTAATTTATCAGTGTGAAAGTCAACATAAACTTGTACGGTTATTATGGATCAAGGGACACTCTAATCTCACGTAACGAGATGGCAGAGCACCTGACCGAACAAAGTGATTGATAGCCAGCCTTATTACACTTGCCTTCCACATACAGATTTTGTCGTTGGCGTAAAGAAAAAGGTCCGTCAAGAATGGTCACAGGCGTGGGAGAGTTCATAACAGTCCAAAGGAAAACATTATGTCACTGTACAGCCGAGTATCCAGCAGAAACCTGGTTTTCCGAAATCAGCATAACCAGACATCGTACCACTGCTATAACGCTCATCCAACTAGGTCATGGCTGTTATCCCTCACATCTTTACAGGATGAAAGTTCAGCCATCTCCACACTGCGAAGTCCACCCATGTGAGATTGCAGACATCAACAATGTGATACTAGGGTGTTCATGCTAAGACAGACAAAGCTGCAAGTTCCTTAAGGCCTTGACCAGAGCAGTAATTCCCAAACCTATATCTGTGGCATACCTGCTTCGACAGCTGACCGCAACGGACTATGTCAGTATTGCCCGGTTTGGTGTAGCAACTTTAATGGTCAGCAGTGTAGCTCAAGGTGGTGAATCTGTGCAGAAGCAAGCAAAGACGGTCCCCTCTTTTCTTTGGAGCTGTCAGTGAATATTTTGACCGGTGAGGGCAGCAGTGATGCAATCCAGTTTTAAGTCAGACACACAGGTTCCAGCGTAAGAAGTTGTGATATATTTACTGTATTCTGTGTGTGAATGTACAAAGTGTACCCTGAAGTTAATATAATTTCTAATGCCTATGCTGTGTATATCATATTGTATACTAAATCTGTAGATACTCACTTCTCTGGCTAAAAGTTTGATGCCAAAGGCCAATAAATTAAAAAAAAAAGCAGCAGACAGTACGAAAAATGACAAATAGCGTTGCAGACAATGTGAGTACACTAGAAGAAATGTTTGCTGCCAGTGTGGATAATACTGTAACAGAGACAAAAAATAAAGTCGGAAGTAACTGCGAAACTCTGCAGGAAACTATGTTTCCAACAGACACATTTTCCTAGTGGCAGTGTATACGCAGCTTTAAGTTAGAAAAGTGAAATGATGTTCATCTTTCTTGAATGATTTTGCTTCGCCCAACATCGTTTAAGGTCTTCAGTAACTGCCACTATACTCTTTTCTCTCTGGCCAGGCAGCTCAATGTCATTCGTCCCTCACATCGCATGATCACTCCCCCCACAATGGCTTTTCCCCTCTCTCCCAGTGTAATATCCACCCCTTCTGTTGTTTGTCTTGTTTAAAGGCTATAATGAGGTTTGCATTGTCCCTAGCCAATTGTTTCGGGATTCTGGAATATATTTGGCTTCGATAAAACACATCACCACCCACATGACGACCGAAACAGAAGTATTTGGACTTGGGTTTCCACAGCAACATCGTCAAATATGAAAACAGTGTTTGCCTTTGCTTTTGCAGGCGGGGGGTGGAGGGGAGGGGGGACACATTACCACGTTCACTGAATTTCGTGTATGTAACACCATCTACACCGACCAATATGTCTTGTAATAGCTGATACTTGGGCTGAAACAGTGTTTTTGAGAATAGACAAACATGTTCAAATCGGACTCCATCTACATGTGTTAGCAGTTTCATGAGGACATTAGTCTTGCCACAATTGGATGGATAATTGCTCGTATGTTATCAGGAAGGAGAATTCCGTTCTTCTTCTTTCTTAGGTGTACTTTTGCGTCTTCACAGAACCAGTCACCGGTAACAAAGTCCTTGTGATGAGGAGATTTCACCCATCTTGCCATGATACTAACTACGCCAGGTACTGACAAGTAGTTGGCATATATAGAAAGATACACTTGAAGGGACAGTAATATTATGTGAAGCCACTATAGCTCCATCGCTTAACCGACTGAGCTATATTGGCTACACAGAGAAATTACCAATGAAGAATAACTTTATCATTCATTTTGTCAATGACTGGTGAGGCGATGTTTGGGATAATTGTCTGCTGCTGCATCATTATAGCTGTAGCACTGAAAATAATGATATTAATAAGTGTAATACTTTGACTATAATGAGAGAGGTATGAAATAAAACACAAACACAGTTTGAGATTGTTGTTGTTGTTGTGGTCTTCAGTCCTGAGACTGGCCTGTTGCAGCTCTCCATGCTACTCTATCCTGTGCAAGCTTTTTCATCTCCCAGTACCTACTGCAACCTACATCCTTCTGAATCTGCTTAGTGTATTCATCTCTTGGTCTCCCTCTACGATTTTTACCCTCCACGCTGCCCTCCAATACTAAATTGGTGATCCCTTGATGCCTCAGAACATGTCCTACCAACCGATCCCTTCTTCTGGTCAAGTTGTGCCACAAACTTCTCTTCTCCCCAATCCTATTCAATACTTCCTCATTAGTTATGTGATCTACCCATCTAATCTTCAGCATTCTTCTGTAGCACCACATTTCGAAAGCTTCTATTCTCTTCTTGTCCAAACTATTTATCGTCCATGTTTCACTTCCATACATGGCTACACTCCATACGAATACTTTCACAAATGACTTCCTGACACTTAAATCAATACTGGATGTTAACAAATTTCTCTTCTTCAGAAACGCTTTCCTTGCCATTGCCAGCCTACATTTTATATCCTCTCTACTTCGACCATCATCAGTTATTTTGCTCCCCAAATAGCAAAACTCCTTTACTACTTTAAGTGCCTCATTTCCTAATCTAATTCCCTCAGCATCACCCGACTTAATTAGACTACATTCCATTATCCTTGTTTTGCTTTTGTTGATGTTCATCTTATATCCTCCTTTCAAGACACTGTCCATTCCATTCAACTGCTCTTCCAAGTCCTTTGCTGTCTCTGACAGAATTACAATGTCATCGGCGAACCTCAAAGTTTTTATTTCTTCTCCATGAATTTTAATACCTACTCCGAATTTTTCTTTTGTTTCCTTTACTGCTTGCTCAATATACAGATTGAACAACATCGGGGAGAGGCTACAACCCTGTCTTACTCCCTTCCCAACCACTGCTTCCCTTTCATGTCCCTCGACTCTTATAACTGCTATCTGGTTTCTGTACAAATTGTAAATAGCCTTTCGCTCCCTGTAATTTACCCCTGCCACCTTTAGAATTTGAAAGAGAGTATTCCAGTCAACATTGTCAAAAGCTTTCTCTAAGTCTACAAATGCTAGAAACGTAGGTTTGCCTTTCCTTAATCTTTCTTCTAAGATAAGTCGTAAGGTCAGTATTGCCTCACGTGTTCCAGTGTTTCTACGGAATCCAAACTGATCTTCCCCGAGGTTGGCTTCTACTAGTTTTTCCATTCGTCTGTAAAGAATTCGTGTTAGTATTTTGCAGCTGTGACTTATTAAGCTGATAGTTCGGTAATTTTCACATCTGTCAACACCTGCTTTCTTTGGGATTGGAATTATTATATTCTTCTTGAAGTCTGAGGGTATTTCGCCTGTTTCATACATCTTGCTCACCAGATGGTAGAGTTTTGTCAGGACTGGCTCTCCCAAGGCCGTCAGTAGTTCCAATGGAATATTGTCTACTCCGGGGGCCTTCTTTCGACTCAGGTCTTTCAGTGCTCTGTCAAACTCTTCACGCAGTATCATATCTCCCATTTCATCTTCATCTACATCCTCTTCCATTTCCATAATATTGTCCTCAAGTACATCGCCCTTGTATAGACCCTCTATATACTCCTTCCACCTTTCTGCTTTCCCTTCTTTGCTTAGTTTGAGATTATATATACATAAATTCGTATTTATTTAAATATCATACACAGGATGCAATATTTTTTAAAAAGTCATCAGACTCTCTCTTTATCTTCTTCTTCGCATCTGTGCAGTATTTCCCAAACAAAGCTTTTGATGTGCAATAAATTCAACAAGTATCTCCCTCAAGCCAATGGATACCTCACAATACATGCACATTTAAGCTGTTTCTCTTTTGGTTCAGTCTTCATGTGCAAACAAATGTACTGCTCCAAATCATCACCATGTACACTATGCACACGTAGGAAGTTTACAACATCATTGTTTGCAGAGTCTATTCTCAGCAACCAACGATTCAATGTCTCCAATGAAAGACTTGGCACAGTATCCAGATCATGGTAATTGAGGCGTGCCTTAGTTAAACACACTCGTCACCCGATTTCACACATAGTGCACAGTAATCATACACTGTTGTAATAGGTAATGTCACACCATAAAGGCGAATGTCTGGGGGACAACGAGTTGGATAATAGTCTATAGTCATCTGCTGATTAATGTAGCGCTCTGCACGACATATTTCGTCCCAGTCGAACTCAGAAATTGGCATTTTAACACCCTTGGATGCATTTTCAATTTCTATTATCGCATGCAAGCCCCAGACATGATGTGCTTCTATACAAACATTTACACGTTCCGTTCCACTGGGAGTTAAATTGTATGTAGAACTGAAAAGCATGTGTACACTTGATGACTTCTTATCCACGGCATCTGCACCCTGTGCCTGCACTAGCACAGGGATGTTCTGCTGGGATGGGTCGTATTTTGGTGACAAGTACTGTCCTCCATCTTGCTGTTGTTTAGGACCACCAGTAGCATCCAATGTGTTGGGAGCAGACCGCATGTCCTCATCACACAAATCGACATGTGTGATGGACAATAACAGCTCCTTATCCTGCTCCAGCAAGTGGGCTATGTGCGCTACAGGATCCCACGTGGTTGCTACAGGTTAAGACATGCTGTAGGTTGTTGCTGCTGCAGGTCCAGAGGTCAGTGTAGGTCTCAACAAGATGGCAGCTGAGGTTGCTACAGGTCCAGAAGCAGCAGAGGTCAGTATAGTGGCACTCGACCCTGCAGGCTTGGACGTGTCGAGGGCTATGGACCAAGACACGAAAATAACGAATAATAATAATAATGCTAATCACAGACAAAGATGTGATATAGGATACTTACTTTTCCGCTTCTTCCCGTTCTGCAGGGCAGTGCTGGATTGCGAGTGCTGTTGACACTTCATGATTCTTCTTCTTCTTATGCTGTTGCTGCTGCTGCTGCTGCTGGCTGACTGAGCAAGACTGAGGTCCCAGAGCTGCTGAGCCCACCCTATACCCCCTCCAATGACGTTACCAGATACTGCCATCCTACTGGCTGAAGTCTAACATGTGACTGGATTGAGCGTTCTTATTGGTTCCCACCATTTTTCCCCAGACCGCCATCTTGAATTAAATCATGGGAGAGACGACAGTGCCCTCTGGTGGCAGTGCTGTGTACTAGATCAGTTGGGCTCTTGACCTTATGGTGAACACACTGGATGGAGCTACTGCCTCAAACTGTTTAAATAAAGACTTACGTCTATCCTATCCAGCAGCCCAGCACAGGCTGAGTCCTTTTCGTGCCAATTCCAAGGAAGAGGTGGCGTTTGGATGACTTAGGTTAGTGGAAGTAGCCCAAGTAACCTTTTTTCCCTGCCATTTTCTCAGGTTAGTGGAGGAAGCCCAATTGACATTTTTTCTCCCAAAATTTGAACTTCCCACAATGTCATTGCAATGTTGCCACATCTATCTCTGCCATCTTGGATCCGACATCTTGAATAAATTTGGCAACAACGCAGAGTGGGGTGATACATAGGCTGTCCTACTACTCACGAAATGCATCAAGACAGGTCATTGATGGCTGCTTGGAAAGCCCACCAGGACAGAGTTCCTACACGTTTCGGAGCCAGTCAAGCATCAAAGTTTCAGTCATCCATCCCATCTCCTGATTCCAAACAATGACATCATCAGGAAATAGCTTTTCATTCTTTGAAGTGCAGGGACTTGTTTTTCGTTTGAAGATTGAAAAAGGGGAAGTTTGTTCCTATCTGCTGTGATTGCCAGTATTAGTCTTACTCGCTGTTTTTCACACCCAGATGTTTTGATCATAACTTATTTTGTACCCTTCTCGTTAGTGACGTAATTACATGCCACATGAAACCAAATTGGAGACTCATCAGCGCTGCCTGTTTGGCCCATCGAAAAATTATTCTATCCGAAATGTGATAACATATCGCTGAAATTTCTGAAGTTTCTTCTCAAAATCCTGTGGATGCTTTTGGCATATTGTTGTACGGCGTGGCAGAGATAAGCCTGCTCGTTTCATAAAGCAATCAACCCATCCCCAGCTAGCCTTAAACTCTTGCTTTGGAATATTAAGAGCTGCAGCCACCTGTTTTTCTTTTGTTATGATGGTGTCACTGGTCACAGGTTGCCCATTTTTCCTCTTTCTTGGACGAATTCCAAAACATTTATTTCAATGTCAGGATGTCTTTCTTTGTTAGGCCAGTGAATTTCTTTCTAGTAGCGGTAGTTACAAATAATCTCAATCTTTGTTTCTTCCATAAGCGAGCGTTACTCTCAGTTACATTAAACTATCTTCCTGCCCTTCTGTTACCATATACTTCAGTATAAAGAATTACTTTACGCTTGAATGTAGCTTCATACTATATTCTTCTCTGCTTTCCTTCCATTTCATGCCTACCTAATGCAAATACAACGCAAAGTACTGTAGTAGGCCAACAACAATGAAAGGCGGGTGAGAAGTACAGCAATGCATTGTAATGTACGGGACATTACCTACAATTCAAATAAAAAAAAAGACATATTCTATTTGAACCAACTTCTAAAGAAAATTTGCTCTCTTGGCAGTAATGCTGACACCTGCGAACAGAATTCAGAACTGTAAATATATACCAGCTCTTTTAACTCGATAACCTCTTACTCGATTTATGTCTTCCTTTCTTTAATTCACAGATACCGTACCTATATTCTCTTGCTAGAGTTTAATAAATGTTTTGCTACTTCTGATCACATAGGGTAAGAAACATCGGTGAACGATTCAAGTTTGTACTCGAATCTAATGCGCCGTCGAATCTTATACGCACCCCAATTTTGAGTATTTCGTATGGTAGAAAAAAGTACACGCTAGATTCAAGTAAATACAGTATACAAGGAATGTTAAATTATTACAGAAAACTCTTCGTTTGTATCTTTAGAAATTACTTTTTGCGTAGTTGTGTACTATTACGTCGCAAGAATACACATTACAAAGGTGGGGAAACTGAACAAAGTATAGGGTCGTGATGGGATTGCACTTACAAGCATAAAATTCAGCAGTACTCTTGCCCCTACCTTGAAAGTTATGTTACTCACGATTCCTTGCAATTCGGAATTTTGTAATTTCCATGATATTTGGATGGTTTAATTGTTTCTTGTTCCCAGTATTATTGTCATTCTCACTCAAATACTATAAACATTCCAACAAATATTATAAGTACTATTTGATCTCCAATAATGTATTCTAATTTTTGTTGTTCATAGACATAAAATTTTTGGAGATTTCTGTCATTGTTCAGTCGCCATTTGTAGGGTATTATGTGTGGAAAAAGGATTTGGATAGAACCAGGGACATATCATTTAAAAGCGGTAAATGATTTTTTAAGATTATTCTAGAATACGTTTTCCAATAAGGAAAGGGTTTCAACTATCCAAACAGTCAGTCACCATAGTTAATTAAGAAAAGGTTGAACATTTCGTTAAGAATAAATGTTGTTATGCCACTTTTTGAAATAATTTTTCTTTTATACATCTTCAACGTTACAGTAACATGTTGGAGTTTCCCTCCATTACTATTGGTATCCTTGCCGGCCCTCACGATCGTCCAAAATTGTTACGGTGGGTTTTGGAGGACTGATAAATAAATATTCAAACAATTTTTTTATAACTGTCCGGAATATATTTGCACACACAACCTTTATGTGAAACTTTCACAATGTTACTGATAGTTGGAAGGCGCACACTTGCATCGAGTCTCTTTCCAATCCCAACATGGATAGACAGACAGTTACTAATTAATTAGTGCACACTGCATTGCTCATTAATAATCCTCTCTGGTCTCGCTATCTTTCATAGTTATGACAGATGGTATCCCTATCTAGCGGTCAGAGAGCGCGTCTTTTATTCGACTTAAAAATGACCGCCACAAGTTTCATCTAAATTTACAGATTTTGAACACGTTCAACTATTTAAATAAATGATTTGTCTGTACATGAAGTATCCAAAATTTGTCTTCTCTTGTAAACAAAAATTGATTGATGAGGTCACTACATTTTTTGGTCTGTGTTATACAGTTTTCGTTTGGAAGCCTAGTTACTGAGAAAAGTTTTGTACAGAGTAATGAAATGACATTCTTTTTTTTTTAATGAAGGCTGCAACACTGTTCTATGGTGGCATGTGACTGAAGTGGGCGTCCAAGGTTGTCACGTGGCGACAGGTCAGTGACTCTGTTGACAACTGAGGTGAAGATACAAAATCAGGAACCGCCACATCGAGGGACAGACAGATGATGAACGCCTCTCAGGTTGGACGGAGTGATGTGCTTCAACCAGTTCGTCAAGGAATTCATTAAACGCTCAAGTGGGCAGTATCAGTGTTACATTAAGGCATGATATGCTTTGCTACCCTGTCATAAAATTGGTGGAGTACAATTATTTCATACACAAGTTTTAATTTACATGTATGTACACTTGTACAACCTGGATCTGTGGGTACTTGTGTCTTTTACCAGTTATAAGTTGATAACCATGTTTGCTGACTTAAATGCATAACATACACTCCTGGAAATGGAAAAAAGAACACATTGACACCGGTGTGTCAGACCCACCATACTTGCTCCGGACACTGCGAGAGGGCTTTACAAGCAATGATCACACGCACGGCACAGCGGACACACCAGGAACCGCGGTGTTGGCCGTCGAATGGCGCTAGCTGCGCAGCATTTGTGCACCGCCGCCGTCAGTGTCAGCCAGTTTGCCGTGGCATACGGAGCTCCATCGCAGTCTCTAACACTGGTAGCATGCCGCGACAGCGTGGACGTGAACCGTATGTGCAGTTGACGGACTTTGAGCGAGGGCGTATAGTGGGCATGCGGGAGGCCAGGTGGACGTACCGCCGAATTGCTCAACACGTGGGGCGTGAGGTCTCCACAGTACATCGATGTTGTCGCCAGTGGTCGGCGGAAGGTGCACGTGCCCGTCGACCTGGGACCGGACCGCAGCGACGCACGGATGCACGCCAAGACCGTAGGATCCTACGCAGTGCCGTAGGGGACCGCACCGCCACTTCCCAGCAAATTAGGGACACTGTTGCTCCTGGGGTATCGGCGAGGTCCATTCGCAACCGTCTCCATGAAGCTGGGCTACGGTCCCGCACACCGTTAGGCCGTCTTCCGCTCATGCCCCAACATCGTGCAGCCCGCCTCCAGTGGTGTCGCGACAGGCGTGAATGGAGGGACGAATGGAGACGTGTCGTCTTCAGCGATGAGAGTCGCTTCTGCCTTGGTGCCAATGATGGTCGTATGCGTGTTTGGCGCCGTGCAGGTGAGCGCCACAATCAGGACTGCATACGACCGAGGCACACAGGGCCAACACCTGGCATCATGGTGTGGAGAGCGATCTCCTACACTGGCCGTACACCACTGGTGATCGTCGAGGGGACACTGAATAGTGCACGGTACATCCAAACCGTCATCGAACCCATCATTCTACCATTCCTAGACCGGCAAGGGAACTTGCTGTTCCAACAGGACAATGCACGTCCGCATGTATCCCGTGCCACCCAACGTGCTCTAGAAGGTGTAAGTCAACTACCCTGGCCAGCAAGATCTCCGGATCTGTCCCCCATTGAGCATGTTTGGGACTGGATGAAGCGTCGTCTCACGCGGTCTGCACGTCCAGCACGAACGCTGGTCCAACTGAGGCGCCAGGTGGAAATGGCATGGCAAGCGGTTCCACAGGACTACATCCAGCATCTCTACGATCGTCTCCATGGGAGAATAGCAGCCTGCATTGCTGCGAAAGGTGGATATACACTGTACTAGTGCCGACATTGTGCATGCTCTGTTGCCTGTGTCTATGTGCCTGTGGTTCTGTCAGTGTGATCATGTGATGTATCTGACCCCAGGAATGTGTCAATAAAGTTTCCCCTTCCTGGGACAATGAATTCACGGTGTTCTTATTTCAATTTCCAGGAGTGTATTTACACACTTAAATGTCCTCGTCAACTCATACCACAGACTGTACTTATTAGAACCAATTGTCTAAATCAAATTGCTTGATGTTTGTCGTTGGTCAGTTGCTGCTACAGTGTTGCCACATCGGCTGCTGGCTACCTCTCGGTTATAGGTGACACATAAACATGGAAGGTCACTTCACAAATACTGTTAATGTGTAACACGAAAATGGCAGCCGCAAGGTACATTGGAAATCTGAGATGCTCGGTCGACAGCTGATTTTAAGTAAACAATGACTAAAATGCGGCAGACGACGCGCCTTGTAGCTCTGAATTTAAACTCATCTCCTAAGCTAACCAGAATCTCGTGATGTGCAACGTATTCGAGTAAACAGAGGTCAGGAATTTGCAGCAGAACTAAAATCAGGGTCGCTTTGTTCATGGCGATTCAAGCTGATCTCCACGAGCAATCTCAAGACAGAAAGAATTCAGCTTCCGTACTAAAAGAAAATTGTAATTTCTCGCTATTATTTGTTACCTGAAACCTAACACTGGCTACATAAGATGAAACGTTAAAATCTGATGAGGAGTCCCCGTTGGCGCTTGGTTGTAGATTACAAGCGACACAGGCAGATTTCGAATGAAAAAAGAATGATAGGAACAAAAATAAAAACAAACAAAAAATGCAATATGGTAATCAGAATGACCTAACAGAATACTGGAAATAAAAAATTACATTTAAACCAATTACTGAATAAAAATAATACTCAAGCTCTTTTGATTAGATTTAGAAAGACAAAAAATCGCAACACTTGACAAGATTCAAACGTATGACATTATGCACATCAGCTTTACACACTAACCATTACGCTATACAATAACACTAAAGTAATAAGTTGTAACTGCAGTGATCAGTCGCAACCATGAATTGAAGCCTTCAAAAATATGGGTTTACGCAATGTTGTGGAGGAGTATCCAGTAGTGTTTGGTTCGTGCTGTATATGAAACGTGGGGATTTCATTAGCATCATTGTGTGTGTGTGTGTGTGTGTGTGTGTGTGTGTGTGTGTGTGTGTGTGTGTGTGTGTGTATTGTTTTTGGCGTGTTTATCATGTGTGATGAAATACGAAATAAAAGTTCAAGATCCATGACTCAGGATTCAAACATATCAAGAAAGAAAGCCAGACGAGGAATTGGATGTGAACTGACCAAGTGTTAAAGCAGATAGGCAAACATCAAATGGCTCGGCCTTACATTGAGCGTTTGATTGAAGGAAACCAACTCCAACACGTGAAATGTCAACTGTCAAATAATTTTGACTCGACTATAGTAATCATTTGAATGTTTATCACTGGCAGTTAGCAAATATCACTGTAGTGTAACGGCATGTGATGAACATTCAATGCATTTACCCTCAACTTAAGAGTGCCAGACACTCAGACTAACCAGGTTAAATAGAGTACAAGTACTCTTTTCCATCTTCTTCTCTGTATGCTCTACACTTTCCCTTTATTTACACATGCTGTACTCTTTTTGAACTTCGCAGTTTCGTATAATCTAAACTGCTTTGAGTTCAAAGTTGGTAGCACTGATGTGGTTTACGACGTATTGCGGTGCAGTGTGGCAGATGTGCGGTAAAGCAGTTCTCTTCATGTACCCAGGGTCATACCATCTGTTAATTGCAGGGAAAATTTGTCTGTGTTAGAATGGTGATGGCTTTATTGAGCAGATGCCAACTTGCAACGAAGCCCCCACCACTGTCTAGCCGACGGCGCACGTATCTGCAGAATTATTAGTGCACATTGTTGTACATGCGCAAGTGAACGTAGTGTCTTTGTTGAATTAGTTTGCATTTGCTATCTCACTATGAATGGGGTATGATCAACTAGTGAACAGCTGAACAAGAACAGAGGAAAAACTGAAACGGCACGTTGGAAATATAAATTTCAAGATCGTATGGAGAGTGACCATTCTGGCATAAATCGAATTAAGGGGAGCCAGAACGATGAAAATGACAAAATTAATATTTTTTGTTGTTTTTTTTCATTATAAAATTATTTGGAGTTTTCTGAAAAAAATCTAGTTTCACCCTTCTAAGTGAATTCTAAGTGCGTTTTTTATTGCTGCAAAGTTGACGCGCCGCGTAAAAGGTTGTAGCAACTTGGTGTGTCACCTCTGATGGCGCCACTCGCTGGCTGCAAGCAAGGTATCTTTGGGAAATTAGACAGTGTTCTGTTTTCCAACGTTGTATGGCTTTATCTTTGTGACAAGCGACTGTTCATATCGGTAAACATAAACGCTATACCGTGTGTGTTGACTTGTGGAGTTTGCTTTGGGTTGTTTAGCTGTTCAATTTTGCGTATTTGACGAATTTTGCTTGTACGTATTTGGTTTATGGATATCAATATGCCCACCGATAACGAGGGAAAACCAGTGCCTATACATAGAAGGGTTGCCACAGATTTCCCACACAGCCAGCATAGGCCTGTTATTTTAGACATCGGTGTCACTATACCCCTGATACGGTCCTTCCCTCGACCTAGATAGAATTTCCAAAAAGCTGACTGGGAGAAGTATTCAGCGGACCTTGATAAATGCATCCGGTTTGTACCGTCACTACCTAAATGCTACGATCGTTTCAGGAAAGCTATAATTACCACAGCTAAAAAACACATCCCTAGGGGGTTTCGAAAAGAATACATCCCAGGATGGGATGCAAAATGCCATCAGCTATATGAGGATTTTACTAGTAGTGGTGACCAAGAAATAGCTGATGACCTCCTCCACAATCTAGATTCCGCAAGAAGACAACGATGGACTGAAGCAACTGAAAGAATGAATTTCACTCAATCAAGTAGGAAGGCATGGAGTTTGTTACGTAAACTCAGAGGTACGACAAGACCAGCCCAGAAAAATCCAACCATAACACCAGAGAAAATTGCAAATAACATTGTCGAAATGTCAAGAGCTCTGACAGACAAACCACATACCAGGATGATTAAGCGCGAACTCAGAACACTAAAAAAGAATACTCCAAATATATCAGAGCTTTCCAGACCATTCACTGAGGATGATGTCGTTACTGCCCTCAAGGATATGAAACCGGGCAAAGCCCCAGGTTTTGACAACATACATCCAGAATTTCTAACCTACACTGGAAAGAACGTAGTCAAATGGCTGGCAAATTTCTTTTCGAACATTTTGACTACAAACCATCTCCCTAGAGAATTCAAAAAGGCAAGAATAATAGCTTTGCTGAAACCAGGGAAACCAGCAGACCAACCGCTAAGCTACAGACCAGTAGCACTTCTTAGCTGTACATACAAACTTCTCGAACGACTTGTCCATAATCGAATTAGCGGCATTATTATGGAGAACTTACCTATAGAACAGGCAGGCTTCAGACCTGGCCGTAGTTGCTGTGACCAAGTTCTGGCATTAACATCCTACATAGAGGCTGGCTTTCAACATAAATTGAAAACAAGTGCTGTATTTCTAGACTTAACATCTGCATATGATACTGTTTGGAGAGATGGAATAATTTACAAACTCTTAAGAGTGATTCCTTGCCAGATTTTAACATTCTTAATACATAATATGCTGAGTAACAGAACCTTCCAGGTCACCCTAAACGGAAACACAAGCAAAACAAAACTTATTAACAACGGGCTTCCGCAAGGCTCCGTATTGGCCCCTCTTCTGTTTAACCTCTATATAGAAGATCTCCCAAACACAAAATCAAGAAAATTTTGCTATGCGGATGACATAGCACTGGCTACCAGAGACAAGTATCTCTTCAATACAGAGGAAGTCCTTAATAATGACGTTGAAATACTATACAATTATTTCAAGAAATGGAGACTCAAGCCAAACCCTAACAAAACTGAAGTATCTACATTCCATCTTAATAACAAAATGGCAAATGAAATTATTAACATAAAACTCGGAAACACCAAGCTCAAACATAATAAGTTTCCAAAGTACTTAGGTATAACATTGGATCGCATTCTTTCTTACCGAAAACATCTGGAGAACACCACTGCAAAAATTGGAACACGGAATAACATCATTCAAAAACTTAGCGGTACTACTTGGGGAGCTAATGCAAAAACATTACGCACCTCATCTATCGCCTTAGTGTTCTCTGTGGCTGAGTACTGCGCTCCAGTCTGGATTAATAGCTGTCACACCAAACTTATTGACAGGCAATTAAATAACACAATGAGGTTGATTTCTGGGACTGTTAAATCAACGCCCACGTACTGGTTACCGGTGCTAGGTAATATCCTGCCCCCAGACCTGCGTAAAAAGCGGCCCTACTGCACGAACTCAGAAAGATTGAGACAAAACCAGAACTACCAATTAAAGAAGAATTCTCACAACTGCGACACACTCGATTGAAATCAAGAAAGCCACCCATACGCACAGCTGAGCACCTTCAAAATAATAACTATGACTACATGGAACAATGGAGACTAGATTGGAACCAAAAGACAAATGACCAACTACAGACCTGGTTTGAGAGCTATAACTGCAACATCTCTGGAATGGAACTAACACGGAAAACATGGTCCGCATTAAATCGAATACGTACAGGACATGGAAGGTGTGCGGATTCACTACACAAATGGGGAAGAGCGATGTCACCAGAATGCGACTGCGGTGCCCCTAGACAGACGATCCAACACATCCATGGTGAATGCTCCTTGTGAGCATATGCAGGGAACTGGTCCGACTTCCTGGAGGCATCCCCATCGGCGCTAGAATGGATCTCAAACCTCAATATAACCTTTTAACTGACCAATATAAACATAAATTATATTCATGATTGTTATAAGATTTTAATGTCTAACACTTGATGTATTAATGTTGCATGTATAGCCATACGCTAAATAAAATAAAAATAAATAAATAAATGCCCCGTTTCAGCAATTGAGTGTTTAAGAAAAGGCACAATGAGTGGAAGAAGAAATCTTTTGTTATTTCGAAGGGAGATGGTGCTCAGACTGCTTCACCGACTACTCCAAATGAATGTGATAGAACTACTTCCAGCAAGAAACTTTGTGACAGCAAAGAAAAATTATGAACTATGAAAGTGACAGTAATGATGTGAATGAAATAATTAACATTTCCTTGCTCTCTAATACTTTGAAACATAGTGTATTATGCCAAGTTTGCAAAGAAAGAGGACTGGAATTGAAAATAACTTCACACATTGGTTTGGCATGTAAAATGTTATTGAAGTGTGACAAATGTGCTGCAGAAGTTTCGTTTTCCATTTCTAATAGTATTCCTCGTTGTGGTAATAGTGGAAAGCAGGTGTATCATATAAATGTTAAGCTAGTGTATGGCTTGCGTTGCACTGGAAAGGGCAGTGTTGCAGGGACAATGTTATGTGGAATTATCAACTTGCCAAAACCACCAACCAAGTTTGGATTTTATAATCAATTGGTGGGATATTCTGCTGAAGATATTGCTCAAGCAACAATGAAGAAAGCAGTTGAAGAAGCTGTGACAGATAATGGGAATTGTAGAAGTTTAACTGTTGCTATAGATGGATCATGGCAATGTAGAGGTCATAAATCTCTAAATGGAGTTGTGACGGCTACTAGTGGAGACAGTTGCAAAGTAATTGATGTTGCTATTCTCTAAAAACATTGTAGATGTAAGGGCAATACCAAGGATGAACATAGTGAAAGTTGTGAAGCAAATTTTCACAGCACGAGTGGAGCGATGGAAGTAGAGGGAGTGAAAGCAGTTTTTTCCAGATCACAGGAGTGGTATAATGTACGATACACTAACTATCTAGGAGATGATGATTCTAAGGGATATAAAGCTGTAGAGGAACTCAAACCTTATGGCAATGAAATTCACATTAGAAAACAGGAGTGCATTGGACATGTGCAGAAGTGCATGGGGGCTCACTTGCACAAACTAAAGCAGACATTAGGATCCCAGAAGCTTAGTGATGGTAAGACCCTTGGAGGAAGAGGAAGATTGACAGATGAAGCAATTGCTAGATTGCAGAGGTATTATGGGTGTGCAATTAGGCAAAATACAAGAAGCATTGAGCATATGAGGAGAGCAGTATGGGCATTATTTTTTCATACTACATCGACAAATGAGCACCCTCAACATGCACGGTGCCCCACAGGTTTTGACTCACAGTGTAAGTACCAATCAGGGAAGGAATATGCTCATAAAACCAGTTTACCAAATGCTGTAATTGATGTAATTAAGCCAATATTCAGAGATTTATCACAGCCAAGTTTATTGGAAAAGTGTTTACATGGGAAAACACAAAATCCAAATGAAAGTGTAAATAATTTAATTTGGCTTAGGATCCCAAAAAAATGTTTGTACAGATAAAAATTTTGCATATTCACAGTGCGCCTAATTGATGAAGAAAGACTAAGAGGTGCAGGAAGAAGAGACAAAAGCCTACAACATGCAGCCAAAGGGAAGAAAAGACCAGTGAAAAGGAAATTAAAACTGGAAAGAGGATGCTGATAATCCATCATGTGGGGCAGGAATGTATTAAAAAACTTTGGAAGCTATTTCCCATCACTTTAAAATTTTCATCATTGAGGAACATTTTCTCAAAAACTGCTAACAGTACAAATGAAATTTATACACAATAATGCGTACTTCTTTTCGTTCATTTTTATGACAAATTGTAAAAAAAATACTGTATAATTCAAGAGTTATAGAAGAAAAAGTGCAAAATTTTAGAGAAAAAATAAGCATCTGTTTAAAAAAATTGTAAAACAAAAACCAATAAATATTTCTTAACATGACATTATAACTTCGTAGAGAAATATTCACTGAACATGCAGTCCAAATTTCAGATCAATATGTTTAATGGTTTTAGAAAAAATGTTCCTTCTATTTTCTAAAATTAACATGGAGGAGATGGATTGTTCCGGCTCCCCTTAAAGACGACTGCAAGGCAAAATGTGTCACCTGCAATGTAATTTTGTAAATTCAAAACAAATGTTTGATATTGAACAGTATTTAAATATGCTCTGCACAACTTAAAAGTAAAAATAAAATTCGATTTCCAAAACTAGATTAGAAATGTTCTTTGGAGCAAAGCAACTGTGTTCAGAGGAACTGAAACTGCATCACAGGGAACTCGTGTGGTCATATCATAATGTTGCACATAATCAGTCGTTTAGAAGTATGGGCTGTACAAGCACTCTTATCAAAAAGTCATGTGATCAGCGAATTTTTGTTGCAAGAACTAAATCAGAAGCTATTGTTACGAATGTTCTATATAACTAGTTTGAAGAAAGATTAAAAGAAGAGATTACGGTAAGTCAACAAATTTCGTCATAGTGGCAAGTGATGCATCAAATAAGAAAGACAATAAGATGCTTCCTGTTCTGATTAGATTCTCCAAATTTTCCAGCGTTCCTGACAACATAAATATAAATGTAAAAGTGAGGCTTCTGCGAGTTTGCATTCTTTCAAACAAGACTGCTGAGACTGTTGTAGAACATGTTCAAATTGTGTTAAGGTGTTAAATGCTGGAAGAAAGAATTATTGGTTATGTTGCAGATAACGTGCCTGCCAATTTTGGCTCTCTGCCAAATACAGGTCAATGTAACAATGTACACTCTTTACTGGAAGAGATATTTAAGAAGAAGATACTGACAATAAGGTATGCTGCACATATTATTCATAATGCACTGGAATCTGCAATGGCAAAGACGATACCTGATGACACAAACAATCTCTGTTACAAGATACATCATCACTTTGACATTGACACAGAATGGGTCAATAAGCTGAAAGAATTCTGTGACATCATTGGAATCCAGTATCGGCAAGTGCTGCAGCATGGGAAGACTCGGCGAGCCTCTCTGTCTTTCCAGTGGTGGAGCGCTCGTATAATTGTTTGAACCACTGAAGAGCTATTTTTTAAGTAATACAGATTCCCCAATAACTTTAAAGAAGTTTTTTGGACAGCAAGATAGTGAACTATGGTTTATGTTTATTCTGGCACACCTTAATTTGTTCAGTAATTTTCTTACAAGAATTTGTAGGGAAGATGTTACTGCAATTGAAGTGGAAGCAGAATATGACAATCTGCTTCAGAAGTTAGAAGACAGGCAAGTGAATACATTTACTCCACTTACATTAATGACATTGCAGAGCATATTAGCAGATAATGCCGTGCTATGCAAAATTCAGTTTCAGGAAACTGCCAGGAGATTTTACTATGAGTGTATCCTGCACTTAAAAAATTGGTTTAAACGATTTATTAAAGATGTGCTTGAGCTAAGGAAGTTATTCTCAAATTCTGTTATAAGATATTAAGAATTTAAATCATGCTTTGAACTATATGAAAATATTACTCAATACTATGGCGACGAAAACATTATTTTGATGTGTACTGCGCCATAAAGCGAGCAACAGAAGAATACTTGCCAGTCCTGGAGAACCAATAACATGTGTCTTCAGAAAAATGGGAGATTTGCCTACAATGCGGTATGAAGGCAGCTTGTGATTTAAATGAAGAATTTAAAGGTTCATGAAGTTCATTTTTACTGTTCCAGGAACCAATGCAGTCTGTGAATGAGCGTTCAGTGTTATCTCAAACTACTGGTCATCTGAAAAAAGTAGGCTTTCAGCAGAGACAATGGAAAGTGTGATGAAAATAAAAACTAACTCTGACTATGACTGCCAACAGTTTTGGGATGTCACAAGAAAAGAGGCCTTGCTTCTCAAAGAAGTGGGAACCTCAGAAAAATATATTATGGAGGGACTAAGCTGCAGCGTACAACAACCTTAATTTGTAATCTGCGAAGGCAATGTTAAATGTATGTATTTTAAATGACTAAATAAATATTACATCTTTGGACAGTTCAATTGATATGTACTCTTTTCCAGTTGGAAATATATGGTCACCCTGTGAATATGCACTGACAATAGTCTCTGCAGTGACATTATTGACACCCACCACTGAGCGGGGCGTCTGTTTGAAACCCCAGTTTGCACCGGTATCAGGTGTTTTTGTGAGTGCGAGTGTTCATTGGCAACTTCTGGACATACAGAAGACGAGAAGTGTCTCTGGAATCATCACTCTATTTCATGTCTCTTCCAGACGATTAGAGGTGAGTACACAGGCACTGTGCGTTTTCAAAAGGTTGTCAGATGTCTGCTTGTGTGTATCATGTAGCACCTCCCCTCCCTCACATCATCGTCCACAATATAATTTTATAAGTTAAAATTTGATTGAAAGAACACAATGTTCACACACACGAGTCCGACAACGACCCTGTGAAGGAACTTATTCAAAGTCTCTTTAATTATTGGCTCTGCATTTTCTTAATAGTGCCTAGGTCAAGAGATATTTACAATAGTTATCTGCATCGAACACAACAAAGTATTCCTTTTTCCTTCTTTACAATATTTTTGTTTAATTTTTATGGCCGTAGTCCCCACATGGAATTCAGTGGCGCGATACAAGTAAAGCAGTAGAAATATGAACTTCAGTGCTTTGGGTACCATTGGTTTATTCTCACACATGGTGAATAGTCGGATGCCTAAGCATGAATCGGATAAGACAAACAAACCAAAATAATACATCCACCGTCATCACAAACAAGAATTCAGTATTATGCTGAAACACCCACTGAACAATTAATAGCATGTATTACTACACTGAGGTGGCAATAGTCATGGGACCATCTTTTGCCTGACAACGTGTAGCATCTTGATGTGGCATGGACTCACAAGTCATTGGAAGTCCCCTCCAGAAAAACTGGGCCACACTGCCTCTTTAGCTGTCCGTAACTACGAAAATAATGCTGGTGCAGGACTTCATGCTCGAACTGACCCCTGGATTATGTCCCATAAACGTTCAAAGGGATTCGTCCCAACAGATACGTACGTCGTGCGTCCCACATTGATTTCTGCGGTTTTTTCACGCAGTGTTGCTTGTCTGTTAGAACAGCCAACTCTACGCAAACTCCACTGCTCTGGACCGTCAAGTGGAGGCCATCGGTCACTGTGTTGTGAGTTGTGAGATTGGTTCAAATGGCTCTGAGCACTATGGGACTTAACTTCTGTGGTCATCAGTCCCCTAGAACTTATAACTACTTAAACCTAACTAACCTAAGGACATCACACACATCCATGCCCGAGGCAGGATTCGAACCGGCGACCGTAGTGGTCACGTGGTTCCAAACTGAGGCGCTTAGAACCGCACGGCCACATCGGCCGGCTGAGTTGTGAGAGGTAATGACTAAAATGTGGTATTCTTGGCACACTTTTGACATTGTGGATCGCGGAGTATTGAATTCCCTAACGATTTCCGAAATGGAAGTCCCATGCGTCAAGGTCCAACTACAATACTACATTCTGTTAATTCCAGTTATGCGCCCATAATGACGTGAGAAACCTCCTATAATGCACTGCCCTTTTATGCCTTGTGTACGTGGCTACCGCCATCTGTTTATATGCATATCGCTATCCTGTAACTGTTTGTCATCTCAATGTACCATCAAACTGAATACCTACTGTGAAAAAACTAAAAAAAATCAACTGCTTATTTTGCTCAAGGACAAGACTGCAAGACACGATTCTTATTTAACAACATGTTAAAATATTTCTTTCAAGTTTTGCATGGTTTAAAACTAATGTGATTGATTTCTTATTCTCTCAATATTACATATTGTATTGATGAGAAGCATTCTGTACATTTTAGGTCCACAGTCCAATCAGCATACAAAGTGTGGTGTCACCGCCAGACACCACACTTGCTAGGTGGAAGTTTTAAATCGGCCGCGGTCCATTAGTACATGTCGGACCCGCGTGTCGCCACTGTGTGATCGCAGACCGAGCGCCACCACAAGGCAGGTCTCGAGATATGGGATAGCACTCGCCCCAGTTGTACGGACGACTTTGCTAGCGACTACATGGACGAAGCATTGCTCATTTGCAGAGCAGATAGTTAGAATAGCCTTCAGCTAAGTCAATGGCTACGATCTAGCAAGGCGCCATTAGTAACATTGCATGTATCTAAAGAGTCTCACTTGTATCGCCACAATCTCCAGATGTACCAAAAAGGATGGATTAAAGTTAAGTATTCCAGCAGCTACGTACTTTTCTTTATAGCATTTATTACGTATCCTATTTCAGACCTCACGCCATCCAGCTTTAGCTTAGCGCATGCCTTGCGGCTTCCTCTCATTGTGTCTAGGCTGTCTTGTCTAGACACAACACAAAGATTTATTACCTGTACTATACATAAACTCTTAATGTACCACTGAAGCAGTATTTTGCTTCTGACATAGTCATTACTGATCACTTCACTTTAACATACAAATTTAACATTTGCTGTTCCCACTAACATAGTTCATGAAAAACATTTTCCACAGAAGTTTAAAAACAAATGCTGTTTCCCATTTAGTACTTAAACAGAATATTTACAAACCATCCGTTCACTTGAAATGAACTGTCTGTTACTTGGTCAAGTGTCCATGACTCCATAACCACCAAGTAAACCAAGTTCCCTCTAACTAGTTATGGATTATCTGCATTCTGCTTAACTTTATTCTTAATGTACTAGTAGTACCCATAGATATGTACACTACTAGCCATTAAAATTGCTACACCACGAAGATGATGTGCTACAGACGCGAAACTTAACCGACAGGAAGAAGATGCTGTGATATGCAAATGATTAGCTTCTCAGAGAATTCACACAAGGTTGGCGCCGGTACTACACCTACCACGTGCTGACACAAGGAAAGTTTCCAACCGATTTCTCATACACAAACAGCAGTTGAGCGGCGTTGCCTGGTGAAACGTTGTTGTAATGCCTCGTGTAAGGAGGAGAAATGCGTACCATCACGTTTCCGAATTTGATAAATGTCGGATTGTAGCCTACCGCGATTGCGGCTTATCGTATCGCGACATTACTACTCGCTTTGGTCGAGATCCAATGACTGTCAGCAGAATATGGAATTGGTGGGTTCAGGAGAGTAATACGGAACGCCTTGCTGGATCCCAACGGCCTCGTATCACTGGCAGTCGAGATGACAGGCATCTTATCCGCATGGCTGCAACGGATCGTGCAGCCACCTCTCGAGCCCTGAGTCAACAGATGGGGACCTTTGCAAGACCACAACCATCTGCACGAACTGTTCGACGACCTGAGCAGCAGCGTTGACTATCAGTTCGAGACCATGGTTGTGATTACCCTTGACGCTGCGACAGACAGGAGTGCCTACGATGGTGTACTCAACGACGAACCTGGGTGCACGAATGGCAAAATGTCATTTTTCCGGATGAATCCAGGTTCTGTCGCATCTGTGTTTGGCGACATCGCGGTGAACGCACATTGGAAGAATGTATTCATCATCGCCATACTGGCGTATCACCCGGCATGATGGTATGGGGTGCCGTTGGTTACATGTCTCGGTCACCTCCTGTTCACATTGATGGCACTTTGAACAGCAGGATAATGCACGACTGCATGTTGCAGGTCCTGTACGGGCCTTTCTGAATAGAGAAAATGTTCGACTGCTGCCCTGGCCAGCACATTCTCCAGATCTCTCATCAATTGAAAACGTCTGGTCAATGGTGGTCGAGCAACTGGCTCGTCGCAATAAGCCAGTCATTACTCTTGATGAACTGTGGTATTGTGTTGAAGCTGCATGGGCAGCTGTACCTGTACACGCCATCCAAGCTCTGTTTGACTCAATGCCCAGGTGCATCAAGGCCGTTATTACGGCCAGCAGTGGTTATTCTGGGGACTGATTTTTCAGGATCCATGCACCCAAATTGCGTGAAAATGTAATCACATGTCAGTTCTAGTATAATATATTTGTCCAATGAATACCCGTTTATCACCTGCATTTCTTCTTGGTGTAGCAATTTTAATTAACATTTAGTGCTTCATACCTTGCAGCGAGCAGTGTTCAACATTTTCAGACAACAGACAATATTTATTGTACTAAATACACATAGATAATAAGATGCACAAATAAAATAATAGTAAAAAGACAAACATTTACGAATAAGAGCTCTTGTATTATGTAAGAAACTCTGTTGTACATATTCCTTTAGATCTCTGTGTTGGTATAATGCTTTAACCTTGTTGGAATCCTGATAGGCAATGAGACAGGATTCCTCATGCTGTATTCTGATAACATTCTACAGATCACTGTGTACCAACTGCCAATTCTTGTTCTTGTTTGCCAGAAGTGAGGGCTTGGGATGTGTTCTAAACAGTATTTTCTCATCAATCTGGAAATTCTGAACTCATCTCTCTTTGTTTGTCATAAGTTGCCTTCTTCAATCGCACAGAGTCTGTTAGGGAAATGAGGAACTGGCTTGTTCTTTCTTCTCTTGATATGTCACACCATGGTATTTGTGGGAAAGGGTTTACCCACTCATTCCCTTTGGCTTCGAGCATGACCCCCTTGACATACGTAGATGTGGATGCATGGGATAAATTGTCAACTGCTTGCTCAAATGGGGTCACAGACTCAACCCGTATAATTTATTGGTGTGGAATTTACGTCCTTATCAAACAGTTGAACTCTCTTAAAATCCTTCCTGTAGGATTGGATTTGGGGTAAAAGATGAGATCAAAATTTGCCTAGTTTGTTGCTCTTGCAGGAAGGTTTTACATGCCATGCAGATAAAATTCGTGGTGTTGTCAGTAGGGCTGCTGATAGCATATCAATACATCTATACTTTTTCATAAAAGTATCTACATAAATTGCCGATGTTTTTTCTCTGCTATATGGATATATCGATATTGAAATGGCAATATCAAGAGCCAATATTTTTGTTTTATTTTATATTTTTTTCGCTATTTTCGTTATATATTTAATTTTACTTTCACTGTGTGAAGGAATCTTACTATTTTTTTAGCTTTCATCACGTTCAGCCTTTCTCTTTGACTGTGAGAAGCAACCACAGGTGGCACAAAGGAGAAGGACGATTGCACTGCAGGCAGGGGAGGGGGCAGCAGGGGGGACATGTGGCGGTGTGAATAGAATAACAAGATTTCCGCTGTGAAGAAATAGCACAACCAAAAACAATTTTTTACGTATTTGGTGTGCTATTTCTTCACATCGGCACTCTTCAAAAACAATTTCTTAAAATGATTAACAAAAATATAGATGAAAATATTGGTATTTGTGGTGGGAAGAGACATGTAAAGGGAAATGCTGACATATCGGCCTTCAGCGCTACCAATAGGAACAGCAACGTTTAACTTCACCATCTAATTTTGACACTGCAACTGCTATGTCGTTGGCGTTTGCAAAAATGAAAAACCAGGAAAGCCGACGTGAAGTGTTCTGGGCAAATCCAGTTTTTGATGAAATCGAAATGCAGTCGCATCGGACAGTTTTTATTGTACCACTTACATGCAGGAACCACTGTTAGCAAAGTGGTTACCGTCCAGAGCGAACGTGTACCGTTTCCCTTTCAATTCTTGCTATAAGGGATTTAAGCAGGCACTAACTTGTTGATGAACAAAATAGCTAATAATAAATCAGTACTTAAATATAAAGTTCTAAAACCAGCAGTATATTTACAATGCGCAGCCGATATCTCTATGGGTCGGTATGTTGGTATTTTTGCCATTGATACACCAATACATTTTTCGATATTTCAGTGGCCGATAATGATATACATACTATAACATCGATCTATCAGATTCCCGATATTTTTGAAAATAACCACAATCCTAGTGCCTGTTGTTCCTCAAATTTAGTCTTCCCTGATCTTTTTGATTATAGCAGTGTTAGTAACATACAATTTGAGACATTTAGAGAACAAATCAGTTACAGCCACTAGGCCTTTGACATTCCTACAATCCTGGGTAGAGGTCCTGCGATGTCAAGGGGCACGATTTCCCCTTCTTTAGCACAGGTATTTTGTTAGAAACATCTATTGGAGTGAATCAACTGGTGCACCCATCGATGCAGCTACAGAAAGTAATAATCCAGTGCAATCTTCCTCTTATAATTTTCTACTCTGAAGTGCCCCCATGTCAGGCATGAGTTCCATATAAGGAACAGCAATTTGAATTGGGTTTTTGCTGATGGAAGAGAGCATTGTCGTCGGTTTTGTGCTGTTAGTTGTTTAACTTTGGACCATCTTCGATCTGCATCTTGCAAAATTCCAATATCACTATACATCTCCAAGTAATACCAACAATGTAAAGTATCTTTCATTACTAGTATTTTAATTCCAGATGTTCTCTCATTCAAACTCGAATACTCAGGTAATCCTTGCAGAAGTCCAAACAAAGCATCTGTGATCACATTATCTTTGCTGGGATGTGAACGATCTTGTAGTCATATTCTTATAATATATGTAACACATACACACTAAACATTTCAACAAGGGTTTTATCGATAGAAGGGAACGTTGTTCTGTATGCTGTAATATTGAGTTATTTTGTATTGCAGGTTTTGTGCTATTAATCCTTTAACTCTATCCCATCTTGGATATGCATCTTGCAAAATGCCCATATCCCTGCATACCTCCAGGTAATACTGTCAGTATAAAGTATCTTTCAGTCTTTAAAATAGGACATCTGCTCATTCAAATCCAACTTCTCAGGTAATCCATGAGGAAATCACATTATTTTTGACTTGGATGTGAACGATCTCGTAGTCATATTCTTGTGGAAATGGTGACCACTGGGTAAGTATTGAATGAAACAATTTAAATGTTAGAAAGAAACTTAGAGCTTGATGATCACAATATTCACTAATATACTTGCCTTGTATGTAGAAATTGAACGTTTTAAACCAGTAAACCACGGCCAAGGCCACTGATTCTGTTGCAGAATACGATGTTTCACATTCTGTTCAAATGGTACAAGTGGCTCTAAGCACTAAGGGACTTAACATTTGAGGTCATCTGTCCCATAGACTTAAAACTACTTAAACCTAACTAACCTAAGGACATCACACACATCTATGTCTGAGGCAGGATTCGAACCTGCGACTTTAGCAGCAGTGCGGTTCCGAACTGAAGCGCCTATAACCACTCGGCTACAGTGGCTGACTCACATTCTGTGAGATCCTTGCTAGCGAAACTAATGATTCTTACTTCAGCTCCTGCATCCTGGTCTATTATTTGAAATAGGTGGGCCCTCAATCAAGGGCAAGATGCATCAGAGGCAGTGTTGATACCTTTCAGCATGTTGGGGGGGGGGGGGGGGGTGTAAAACTTTTGAAGTGACTGAAGCTCGTTTTATCTTGTTAAATTCTTCTCAACATCTTTCAGACCAGAACCAAACAGCATTCTTACACAAGAAGTTTAACAATTCAGTGTTGTTCAATAACTAGTTAAAAATGAACCTCCTAAAAAAGGAAGCAACTCCTAGAAATGCCTTCAAATGTTTTTTCTTGCAGGGAGGAGAGAAATTTTCAATTGCTTTGATGTTTTCAGGATCCGGTGCAATTCTCATTGGCAAGATGATGTATGCCAGGAACTTAACCTTATCCTTTGCAAATTAGATTTCTCCAAATTTGACTTCACTACTCAATAATTCCATTAACACTTGTTCTGATAATTGAATATTTTTTTTCCAAGTCACAGCTGATATTAGCAGGTCATCTTCATATACTATTGACTTGTCTAATAACAATAATCGAGTACCGTTACAAAGAACCAGTGCTCACATTCAACCCAATGGGCAATACTTTAAATTGGTATGGCCTTCCCTCGAATATATACGTTGTGTAGTTGCGTGAGTTCTCTGTTACGTTCACCTGCCAGTAGGAGGTTTCGAGATCTATTGCTGCACTTTGCAATCTCCTATAAACATCACAAAGAAGAAGTGTGAAAATGACAAAAAAGAAAAAATAATTATGTGAACCTAGATTTAAAATTAAAATTGTTTTCAAGGCAAAGGGAGTTGGAAGCAACTAAGGTAGCAATAGAACAATTGAAAAAGAAAAGAAATCGCTCATCCCCAAAAATCATTTGAGTATCAAGAAGTTCGCTGACTCATTCATGAATACCAGCACAGAACAGCAGCATTAAACACAACACCGTACATCATTATAACCAGAGCACACTTGACCAGCCTGTTTCACAATGTGTCTGCAGAATTTCCCCAGAGCTACCAACACAAACAAAAGCCAGCAATGTAAAGTGAGATGACATGTGTACACCAACAATGGGCACCTTTGAGGTCCTCCAATGAGATTTGACCACATGTACATCGATCTCATTGGTCCTCTTCCACCTCAGGGCAACAATGATACAGTAGAAAAGTGGGATCAGACTCTGAAGCAGCTCACATGTGCCACCTTGAGAATTCAATGTAGACCCTTCCCTTGGTCATTTTAGGCTTTCACGTGGCGTAAGAGCTGGACATCAGAACATCATTAGCAGACATGGAGTATGCACAGCCATTAAGGATTCCGGTGTACTTTCTCACACCTGCATCACTGTCATCCCCAAGTGAACCTGCCACAGTTGGTGCAACAGCTCTGAGACCACATAGCCAAGATCTGACGACCTCCTGCTTTGCTCCATGATGAACACACCATTTTCGTCTATATAGCTCTGGACGACTGTGCTTACATCATCCTCCATACAGATCTCATCAGATATCAGACTGCTGTTCCAACCACCATGCACCAGCTCCTTTCTTATTTTTACGATGAGGAGATCACATCATGGAGAGCTTGCAAAATGGTAAAACGACAAAGGCTTCTACTGAGTGAGTCAAGCCAGCGTGGGTTCTACCTTCATCATTACCATATCTATACTGACGTCACAGGCCACACCACGCCAGGAGCCATCTGTGCAGACCTCACATGTTGTTACCACCTCCCTCCATGAGCCAGTAGCCACAACGTCCATGCCACCAAGAACTCCATCGGTGCCTCAGCCAGCAGTTCAAATGCCTAGAAAACAAAGTCGGAGTCCCTTACATTTCAGGTGTTCTGCTCTATGGGCAAGTGGTAGGGTTGTGCTGCAGGGGAATACTCGATCTAGTAGTCTGGTGTAGTTTATGCTACCTTTGGTACAACCTTTTATCTTTGAAGTTATTCTTTGTGTCTAATTTTCTTATGTTGTCAAAAAAACATGTATTTGGCGCTGTGAGTGATAAAAGTAATTCAGTAGGCTTAAATGCTGTGTACGTTATGCCATGTGGTGTACAAGCCTTACTCGTCGCACCTTTTCAGAGCTGTGTATAGTAGGGCTCCGTGAAATTAGACTAGGTACTAGACTGAAGAAACAGAACATAATTTAACAGTGTTTGGTACATTTTATCACTGCGAACATAACAAATTTTACTATAGAAATAGTGAAGGCAGCAGCGGATGAAATAAGTAAAAGTACAATACCTAGTAGAAATCATTAAATATTGCAATTCATGAAAGGAGAAAGTATAAAAATGCAGCAAATTAAGTGGATGGAAGCGAATACAAATGTCTCCAACATGAGACTGACAGGAAGTACATAAATACTAAGCAGTAAAGGCTACAGGAAAATGTAAGGATACAGAGACTGCACGAAAATAGGGCTTCAAGGTCATCTCACCGTCTTACAGCATTGCCAGTTTTTTATATAATGATAATTTCAAATGTTTGCAAAAATAAAAAAAAATATTGGGCAACTCTGTTTTTAATCGAGAATATGATGGAGTACCTTCTGCAAGAAGATTCTCACTAGCTGCTATGGGAAAAAAAGAAAACTAATGTTACAAGAAATTTTGGAGGAAAATAATTTTTTACTTCAACCTGTGGTAGTAACAGAATCACTAATATAATTGGACTGAAAAAAATGAACATCCTCAAAGTTTACAGGTGCGTCTTTCATTTCGGAAACATAAAAGAATTCCGAGACAAAAAATAAAATATTATAAGAGGTGTGAAACTGTGCCGAGTGCGTAACGAAAATGAGACAATTTTCGTTCTGTAAAGCTGCGAAGAAACTTCCCGCGAGGAAGTTGTTAAGAAAACTACAAAATTATTTTTAGTAACATTTCAGAGATCATTATGCTTCGTATCACGTACAGAGGCAAATTACTTCCGCAATATTCCGTGCGCAGCAGCGCGCGTGTCGTTGTAGGCAGTCGCCAAGAGTTTTGTTCAGAGTGCTCGCTTTAATATGACCGAGAATATTCGCTACTTCCCGAAAATATTTTACTGGCTGCTAATACATGCCCTTCTCAATGCATCCATAACCCAAAACGCCAATGTACGCTACACAAAAGTAATTGTAGTTATTTTGAAGCCAATATTTTTACTGAAGTTATTGGTACACAAAAACCTAGTTCTTACTTCTGCAATGTCCCCGTCCTGTGTTACAAATTTCGTCCATCATTACAGTATCTGAATTAAAAACCAAGTGGGCGGAGAAGATAGTGCATTAAAGTGACTGACCAGAATAATCAGTTTTATCACGGGCATTACCCTGTATTGCTCCAGCTATCGCATACTATCCTCTGTCATACTAAAGTAATACAATTCTACGTTTTAGCTTTTTGTCAAAGTCGTCAAATATCATAGATTTCTATGCTCTTCTCGGAGAATAAGAATAGATTCTGGGACTGTTCTGTTGTTACTGCACTGTTATATATACAGTCGATACACAAGTACCACAACGTTTTGTCATTTTATGAACTGCATTACCCTTACTACGAAAGAGCCAGTAAATCCTTCTATGAAAAAAAGGAGTTAGATTTCGAATGTACAAATAAACCGAATGCAGTATGATTATATCCGAATGCAAAGACATTCGATACAGGTTTTTAGTAAAAACTGTTGTTAATCAACGCAGAATTGACAATCTTATTTTAACTGGCAGTTAACTGTCGAGTAAACTAATCGCCACCACTTGTGATAACTTTATCAGACGTCTACTGTAAGGGAAAAACATTCGCAGTATATCCTCTACAAACTGAAATGCATAGACAAACATTTAAATCAAGTCAGCTTTTTACATAGATAACACTTACCTACACTGAAGGATCTTCTGGCTCCGTGTCTTCAGATTCACTGTCGCTTGTTTCAGCCAGGTGTATCATCACAGACTCCACTATGGTGTGTCTTAAACCATGGTTCAAGAAATCAGTTTTTTGCAATGCTTCTGCGTGTTTTACGCACTTCTCCCACTCTTATTGAGTAACATTGTCAAGAGTTTCGTGTGTTAGCTTCTCTACAATCAGCAAGTTTGAACGTAGTATTTCTTTTCGCTACTTCTCGCTTTACTTGGCCAATATCAATTCAATGGGATTATACTGGCAGTGACACGGTGGTAGACGTACCACTTGGTGTCCCATTTCGTTTGCCAGTTGATCTAATTCGTAAGTCTTTTTGGTACCTACGATTTCTTCCTTAGACAGGAGTTCAGAATTCGTTTCATCGACTGAAAATGAAACATTCTTTATCTTTAACCACTCCATAATATCTGACTTGCACCAATTTGAGAATGGCAGCTTTTCTATCTGAATGGAGTGGTAGCTGGCGTTACCCATCACGATAATTGACCCTTCTTCCAGCGCAGACAACAGTCGAACAAGCCAATTCTTAAAAACTTCTCCATTCATTTCTGAATGGTAATCGGATTGGCAAGAACTTTTCCAAAAACAAGTTTGGCCTCTGGTATGAAGCCTGTGGTTAAAGAACAAACGTGGGCAATGATCAATCGGCCACCTCTACCAGTACAGACCTGGTGTCTTCAGCACGCAAGAAGTGCATTGTACGCAAAAACTTCGCTCTTGCTGCTGCAATGTCTCAGCGTTCCATTAAGAATTTCCGTCCGTCATTACACTTCTTGAATCGGAACCAAGGGAGCGGAGAAGACGAAGAGCGGAGGTCTCTGAGCCAGAGTAATTAATTTTTGCACGGAGGTCAGCCTGTACTTTTTTAGCCGTTGGATAGTCTCCTCTGTCGTAATATCCATGTACAGTTCTACGCACGAGCTCTTTGTTAAAATCGTCAAAGTCGGTTGATTTCCGTTCACGTTCGTATCCCTTTCTTCGTGAATCGAAACACTCATTCATGTCTGGAGTTTCTGCTAATGCCACAGATTTGCTAATACGGCCTACAGTTAACTTGGAGACACCACATGCTTTAGCAGTAAATTTATAATTTGCGCAAAATTCAAGTTATTCCTCGCTACTTGATTGTCGACCAGATGAGTAAAAAACTTGAGTACATTCGATATGATAATTGTCGGTCGTTTACGAATGTCTTTCCGCCCTTTACGCACACCTCCCCCAGGAGTACTACAAGTTGGTCGTTGCTCCTGCATTGTTGTTCACCATCGAACACACGTCAAAGCACCTTACTGTCTTTAGACTGAGATCAGACATGAACACTCGATATAGGACAGTAACACTGAGGTGTCAGCTGCTCTGACCTACCGCATCATTAACGGTATCTACATGGCAACAAAGCCGAGAGGCGGGCGAATCACAGCCCGCAGGCCTTGCTGGCAGCAGGCAGCGGCCTCGACCTTGAGGACTCTACTTTCGTGCCGGCCACTATAGGAGAAAGATAGACGCAACCTATAGGACAATTAAATAGACCTTTGGAGAAAAGAGATGACTATCGGGGGTTCAGATGAAAATCCAGCACTTTTGAAAGAACGAAAAGCTAAAAGGAGGGAGGAGCATATAGAGGGACTATACAACGGAAATGACTTGAAGCCAATTTTATAGAAAGGGACGAGGATGTAGATAAATCTGAGATGGAAGATTTGATACTGGGAGAAGAATTTGACACAGCACTGAAAGATCTCAGTCGAAACAAGGCCTTTGGAATAGACAACATTGCGTCAGAACTAGTGATGTCCTTGGGAGAGCCAGCCATAACAAAACTATTCGAACTAGTGTCCAGGGTGCATGAGACATGCGAAATACCCTCGAACATGAAGAAGAATCTAATAATTCCAATTTCAAAGAAAGCAGGAGCTAGCAGGTGTGAATATTACCAAACTATCAGTTTCATATGTTATTGTTGCAAAATGCTAACATAACTAACTTACAAAAGAATGCAAAAACTGGTCGATGCCAATCTTGGGGAATATCAGTTTGGATTCTGGAGAAATGTAGGAACTCATGAGGCATTACCGACTCTATGGCTTCTATTAGAAGGTAGGTTAAGGAGAAGCAAACCTACGTTCATAGCGTCTGTAGACATAGAAAAAACTTTTGACAGCGTTGGCTGGAATACACTCTTTGAAATTATGAAGGCAGCAGGGGTAAAATACAGGGAACAAAAGGCTACTTACAACTTGTACAGAAACCAAGTAGTGGTTATAGGAGTCGAGGGGCATGAAAGGGAAACAGTGTTTGGGATGTGAGTGGGAAAGATTTGTAGTCTATCCCCAATGTTATTTAATCTGTATATTGAGGAAACAGTAAAGAAAACAAAAGGAAAACTAGAGAAGGAATTAAAGTTCAGGAAGAAGAAATAAAAGCTTTGAGATTTCCCTATGACTTTGTGATTCTGTCAGAGAGAGCGAAGAACTTAGCAGAGCAGTTGAACGTAATGGACAGTGTCTTGATGGAGGATATAAGGTGAACATCAACAAAAGCAAAACAAGAATGTACTAGTTAAGGAAACGATACCCTAAGAGTAGTAGATGAGTTTTCCTATTTGGGCAGTAAAATAACTGATGATGTCCTAACTAGAGAGGAGGCAATATGCAGGCTGGCATTGATAAGAAAAGAGTTTCTGCAGAAGAGAAATTTGTTAACATCGAATATAGATTTAAGCATCACGGAATCTTTTCTGAAGGTATCTGCATAGAATGTAGCCTTCTATGGAAGTGAAACATGGACGAAAAACAGTTCAGACAAGAAGAGAAGAGAAGCTTCTGAAATGGGGTGCAACAGAAGAATGCTGAAGATTGGATGGATACATCATGTAACTAATGAGGAAATATTGAATAGAACTGTCGAGAAAAGAAGTTTGTGGCAGAAATTCACTAAAAGAAGTGTAGTGTCACTACCTAGTTTTAGTAGAACTTGAAATAATTTGTAAGGAGCTGCTGCATCAAGCTACCACTGGTCATCAAGTGCTGTTTGGCGACACATGGGTAAGAATAAGATGTACATAAAACGACCATGACATGGGCTAGCCATACTCAGTGGAAAAGTGCACTGCACAGCAGTAATAGCTATAGTGGGCAGAATGATGTCACCACACCAGGGAAATACTTGTTATGAGCTACGTGACTGTGTACAGGGTTTTAGTGTAACAAATGAACCTCAGAGCTGTGTAGATAGTAGCGGATTTTGAGGCACATTTATTGGGATCTATCAGCATCACAACAACCCCAGGATCACGCTGGAACACAAGAGGACTAGGAGCCACCAGTTGCAGCCATGGGTTCGAGACCAGGTTGGGCCAGCCACTGCCAGCACTGCGAGACTTAGTGCCACAGCGCCGCTGTCCTGCCGTCCGTCCCCTCCGACGTCCGACTACTGCCAGAAGACAGTGGATTATGAACCATGCACAGCAGTCTTCATTCATCTATGCGGTGGGTGTTGCTGGGCCTGAATCGTCTAAGTGCAGGCGTCCATCACTGCACAATGCTGTCGCAGTAAAACACAGAGAACCACTGACCTCAAGGTCGTGGCCCAGTGTGAGGCTTGCACAGGATAGACTAGCATGGAAAGCTGCATCAAACCAGTCTTCGGACTGAAAACCACAACAACATTGTACGAGGACATGCTGGAAAGTAATGACTGCAGATTTTTATGTGAAAACTCTTAATGGTCTTTAAATGAAACAAACATTATCAATATTCTGCGTTTTTACTCTCCATGTGTACATATTTAGTTCTCAGCATAGCCACCCTGGCGAAAAACACATTTCTCCAAACGAGAAACCAGTTTGTTGATACCATCCAGTAATGTTTGACTCTACTGATGAGCCACAACCTCATATCTGCTTGCACCGCTTCATCGCTATCGAAATGAAGTCCTGAAAGCTACTCTTTAAGGTCTGGAAACAGATGAAAATCGGGAGAGGCCAAGTCGGGACTGTGTGGAGTATGGCCGATGACAGTGAACCCAAGGCGTTGGACTGTTGCAGATGTCGCAGCGCTCGTGTGTGGTCTGGCATTGTCCTGCAAAGGAGAGGGTGCTCCATGTGTGGACGAACTCTCCGAATTCGAAACTCGATTACAGTCCACTGTTCCTCATGCACCGACACAGTCACATTACACACCGCCATGTTACACGCTACAATTTGGAGTTGTCTTGCGCCAGGGGGCAGCAAATATGTAGACATGAATAATAAAGACGTAAATGTTAATAACGTTGTATTAATTTAAAAAGCCTTAAGAGCTTTCTCATAAAAAATTCGGAGGCATAATTTACAGCATGTCCTCGTATTTTGCTGTTTGATAATGGGGAATTGCGATGAATTTTATACCATAGGCTTAACATTGTCATGTAAGCTGTTTTAAATCCCTTTATGATATATGATGATGATATGAGGATCGAAACAAGTGGTAATAAAGATGTATTTATGGATAGCTTTTGGTTGGGAAAATATGATTTTTTTAATACTTGCAAGCTGTGGGGTATTATCTTCACATAATATACATAATAACTCTGTCAGGGGCAGCAAAGAACCGGGAAGAGCAGTTGAACGATATGGACAGAATATTGAAAAGAGATCATAAGATGAAGATAAATAAAAATAGAATAGGGGTAATGGAATATATTCGAATTACATCGGGTGATGCTGAGGGCATTAGATTACCATATGAAATGAGACACTAAAATTGGTAGATGAGTTCTCTGATTTAATCAGCTTTTTAGACATTTGAATTCAGTCCACTTAAATATTCATTTCACCATCCCCTCCTTGATGTGTTGGTGAGGAGAAAGGTTGGTGTTTAGGATATATCGTTTATAGGTAGCCAACTGACAGTGATTTGTATCTTCAGCCTGACAGTTGTCACCATTCAGCTCAGCTTGAAGGAATACATCATATCTTGGTTCAGAGCACACATGTCAAATGAGATCTTGAACATCAGCGAGTTAAACCACCTCGAAGTCACCTTTCGCGAGAACGGTTATAGTGACAGACAGATCACACATGCATTGTGCTGCTAGTAGTGAACCATGTAAGTGATGAAAGTAACAGGGTGGGATCTTAGTCTACTGCCTTTTTGCCTTCCACAGGTAACATTTCCAACAGGACTGGTCATATTCTGTGGAAACATGGGGTGAAGTGTGTTTTCCAACAGCCATCTAAGAATAGGGTCTGTAAAGGATGATTTTGGTTGTGCAATCTGGGTGTCTACCATATCGGTTGTAGTTATGTAACATGTCATACACACCATACAGGCCATCAGAACAATGGAGGAATGGTGTATAGTGTCTGATTGTCACACAAGCTTGTAACAGACACCATAATAAGACAGAGATTTTGGTGTGCACTACCATCTATTGTGATAGTGTTATTGAGAAAATGGCCAACGGCCTTGCCACAGTAGGTACACCGGTTCTCGTCAGATCACCAAAGTTAAACGCTGTCGGGCTGGGCTAGCATTTGGATGGGTGACTATCCAGTCTGCTGAGTGCTGCTGGCAAGTGGGGTGCATTCAGTCTTTGTGAGGCAAACTGAGGAGCTACTTGATTGAGAAGTAGCGGCTCCAGTCTCATAAACTGATATATGATCAAGAGAGCCGTGAGCTGACCACAAGCCCCTCCATATCCGCATCCAGTGATGCCAGTGGGCTGATGATGACACAGCAGCTGGTCGATACCGTTGCCCCGCCATGGCCTGTTTGGGTGGAGTTTAGTTTTTGAGTTTTTATTAAGAAAATACTTGAGATACAGTTTACACTTGATCTTTTAAAATATAGATGTGGAGGTTTTTTCTTAAATTCTGCTTGGAATCCTGCTGCCTGACCAAATAACAAAGAGTTAGAGCTAATGCCAGTTGCTTGACTATTGGTAATTAATATTTACTATGGATAACTTATTATAATGATCATTTTAGGTTATTTGGTGGTGCTAACGGTGCATAGCATTTGAGTGTATATTTGTATATGTGTTTTCTTTCTGCATGTGCTGTGTTATGGTAGAGGATGGAGTAGCCCTGCCTACCAAGTGTTTAAATTTCCTTATACAATGCTTTTTCGTTATATATGTGCCTTCAAAATGACAAGCTGCTAAAATATCAGCAGTTGCTGAAGTTCTCATAAACTGTTTAATCACATAGTTGGTTGTATATGAGAGTTTCAAATATTTTGGAAATTACTGAAACTATTGAGACTGCGCGATAATATTGGGTGATATTTTGTCTTCTTTTTCAAAAACTGGTACAACATACGAAATTTTTTGTGATACATGTAAAAATCCAAACAATAGACATTTCTTAAAAATGAATGTGGCACCCATTTTATACAGCAAACTATATTATTTTGAGTGATGAATTCCAGTCACAATCGAAAGTAATTTCCAGCAAATATTTTCAGTATTTGCAGATGTAGGTGATGTCTTAGAAATCCCTGCTGGAATTGTTACAGCCTCAAAAAACGACCGCTATGGTCGCAGGTTCGAATCCCGCCTCGGGCATGGATGTGTGTGATGTCCTTAGGTTAGTTAGGTTTAAGTAGTTCTGAGTTCTAGGGGACTGATGATCTCAGATGTTGAGACCCATGGTGCTCAGAGCCATTTGAACCATTTGAACCTTAAAAAACAAGTACGGTAGAAATTTACACAAGAGTTATGTGTTTGTATTTCATAAAACACATAAAAATTATTCATTTTAAGTTAGAGTAAGGCAGTAACTTTCAAAATATCTACATTAAATGCAACAGTTACATTTACAGATAACCTGAGCGTATCTTGTGGCAACATATAGGGTTTGTTCCATCGAAATCGGAACATGGAAAAAAAGATATTGTAATTTAAAATTTTATCTAAAATCATCTGCTCAGCATAGTAGTTCACGTGTTTACACATGTGACATGATCATCATGGTTAAGTACACTAAACAGCGGATAGATGGCACTGTTAGCTTCATAGTACACCAGAGGTTCGTTAAATGGCGCTATCAGTTTTTTTTACTTGGTGACAGATGTATGGAATATAACGGATATTAGGGAAATATATTTACTCTTTGAAAAATCTGTTTCCTCATTAAGTGATGAGCTTTACCATATGGGTTGATACATCCTATATAACATGATTCAACGCAGTACGTACAATGCACTTACCATACTCAACATTTAAATCAATACTTCCATGCCAATATTATTGAATGGGAAAGTAACTCTGTCTGTTTCCATGATTAAACCATCAACCGACATTGAAGAAATTTGTTGTGGAGGTAGCTTGAACTGAGGAAGAAAATTGGCTACTTTACAAAACAAAAAAATATCGTCCTCTAAGAGGATGAAATACGGAATTAAACATCTTTTTCTACGTCAATGAACAAAAACCATCTAGTATAGCCATTTCAATCGCACTATACATAGATGTGCGCTCCTAGCCACGCCCCTCTACACACACACACACACACACACACACACACACACACATGCACATTATGAGCTGTGTTTATCCAAACTGCTATTTTTTTCTGATTTGTTATGGTAATGAAACTTCATACCAGATTCAAGTTGAAGTACTTAGACATTGGGTGACGTTGGTGGGAGAAGAAGTGCTCTGCAGAGCAGGCGGGATTGAAGAGAAGAGAGAACAGTTGGGTACGTCAATCGAGGAGATACTTCTGTTTTCTGCCATCGGAGAGTACAGTAGAGTGGTATGATTTTATTTATGTAGAGACACCTTGGTCGGATATCGGCACTCATGGCAGGCACTAAGAATGCAGATGAAGGAATTTACGTGTTGAGTGCACATCGCAGCTTGGTCTTAATGGAGATTCTGTCATCTTTTGTGTCATAATAGATAATTCAAAGGCGATTGATGTAATTCAATAATTAACTCTATTTACGTATAAAACTTCTGGTAGGACCACCATTCAGTAGGAGTTTGGACCTCACTGAATAAGCCATCCGTTCTTAAAAGTTAAGTCTGCAGTGTTGCCTATGTTTATTACACATGTTTCCCCATTTGTTTATGTTCATTAATTAGTAATTTGCATAATTTGTCTAATCTCAATCATTCGACTGCTGGATCAGGTTCTGGTAAATTATTTTGCTAATACAGCAACAGGCTGTAAAGCCGATGGTGTATGGTTTGTTCCTAAGACTTTTACAAGCCAATCTTTATTCACGCACATTTTCCCCTCTGTCACATTTAATGCAGAGCAGTGACGATGCAAGTTTAAGCCGAGGATGGAAAACCATATGATTATGGGTTTGTGGGTTTTTCCGACTTTTGTATCATTATCACCCTGCATCTTTACCAAGCTTCTAGTACACTTCCTTCCTGTAGACAGAAGGAGGATCGGGATTATTACTTCAGATGGTATTTTCCTCATGTGGAAGTTTTCTCTTGGTTCTGAGTTTTTCCCTGCCATGATTGATTCTTCTATTTCGTCCTCTATTATATGTTTGCTAAGTTCATCACCTTCCTGAATGTCAGCTTCTTACATGCTAAGGAATTATTTTAGGTTTTGTACTGTTTCTTGGAGATAACTTTCATTGGAACTAGGGCCTTCAGATTATAAAGAAAACAGAAGTGCTTGCGATACCGAGTACTGATCCAATGGGACTCAAAGGAAGCAGATTTAAAGTGCCTGCACCCGGAAAGTGAAAAACTGGAAAGAAACAGTTGTAAAACTAAGTGGTATCTGGCTTACAGCACAGATGCTGGGCTGTCCCAATTTGCTGCAGCAGCAGCAGTAGTAGTAGTAGTAGTAGTAGTAGCTTTTTTCACCCATAGATCTCTTTTTACAAGGATATAGGACATGTCAAAGTATTTAGAAGTTTAGACCAATTAGCTTATTTTAATAAGCTAATTCGTATACACATATATTTACAGACTTCTAGTTAGAGACCTTCATTAGATTTACTCCTGGTAAACAATATTTTTTTCTACAAATAACTTATTAAATAATGTAATGCCACACTGTTCACTAGTATCTCACTGTCACTGCACATACAATACGAACATTGTTTCTTAATACTTCACTCACTACACACTCAGACACATACACACACACACACACACACACACACACACACACAGTGGTGACAGCTATCAAACATGTTGCGCTTTAAAAGGATTCAAAAAATAAGAAAGCTCTCTGTGTCTATTGATGTACGACGTATATTAGAAAAAATCCAACCTTTTTTTGGGAACATCTGGTAGATCTGAATCCAGCGCACTTGCGTGAGCTGGCCTTGAACCTTCATGTGCATAAGTGATTTTCTTCCTGCCTGTCGATGGCGTCAGTTGCTGCCAAGTGGCATTTGAGTGAGGTAGTGTGTAGTGCTCGCGTCGGTTTTTCATCGCAAGGGACAGGACGCAATTGCCAGAAACTGAGGCGACAGCCAGGTGCAAACCATTCAGAAGAGTCAGACGAGTTACAGTAATGATGCTATGAGCATCATACAGATTAAGAAGTGATAGAACTGGTTTAAAGATGACTGTACATCAGTGGCGTGTGAGCCACGCTCCAGTCGGCCACCAACGTGCCGAAATATTCAGGTTATTGCCAAAGTGAATGCTATAGTGGGTAGGATATCAGACAGTTGCAAAGGAGATGATCATTAGTACTTTTTCAGCCCACTCCATTGTGACCAAAGATTTGGCCATGAAGACAGTGTCGGCGAAATTCGTGCCAAAGTTGCAGAGAGCGGAGTAAAAGCAACTTCGTGTTGAAGTCACACAGGACAAGCTGGACTCCACAAACAGCGACGCTGACTTCGTGAACAAGATAATCACTGTAATCACTGGCGACAAGTCATGCATACATGGTTACAACCTGGGAACCAAATCACAGTCGTCACAAAGGAAGCAGTCCTCGGCACCAAGGACATAGAAAGCTCGCTAAGTGTGCAGCAACGTCAAAATGAAGCTGACTGCTTTCTTTGCCTCCCACAGTGTGGTACAGGAGTACACACCACAGGGTCAAACAATCACCAAAGAGTATTACTGGTATGTCTTCCACCAGCTATGTGATGCTGTGCAGGGCAAGATACCAGACTTGCAGTCAATAGGAGGTTAGCGCCTCCATCAGACAATGCTCCAGCACATTCCTCCCAGTTTACACAGACTTTTTTTTGGCAAAAAACAGGTTCCTGTTCTTCAAAATAATCGTTACCCTCCTGATATGCCCCCCTGCGACTTCTGTCTGTTCCCCAGACTGACAGCTGACAAGGGGAAGGCCTCAGACACGGCCAACCGATTCGGCTCAAGTTTGGCAGGTCGCTTGTGTACGACCTAAAACGAAGGAATCTAAGATATTTTGGGTCAACATCCCCGCGTTTTTGAGAAAATCACCCCTAAAGGTTATGACGAGCAATCGACTCAAAACTGGCGGGATCGATAGATAATTGTAAGTAGAGCATTTTTCATCATAGGTATGAGATCCGAAAACACATACTTTTCCAGAAATCGAGGTAAGAGGCTTTTACAACTGCTGCTTCTGTACCCACATGATAAACGCTTTTCGCCGATACCACAACGGCTAAGGTAACTGGCTGGGAATCGGGGAACCCGTGTTCGAATCTCGAAGAAACCTAGCGGATGTTCTTCTCTTCTTTTGTATTTTTCCATATCCCAGTTGATAGGGATAGGAGGATTGATAAGCTAAGTACATCAATAAGGAATGATAGTAATAAAGTGGGCAAATAAATTTCTCAAACCTCTTGGGATAGTAAATAACTAAAATGTTACTCCAGGCCACTTTACAATGGCTCTTCCAGTCACTGTTTCATGCCCTCACTTTTCTTCAAACAAATAGATGGATGACACCTGTCATATAAACATTCGCAACAAATGTACTCACGGCACCAAGAACATCTAATGATTGCGATCTTTCGACTGCTACACTGCTCCTTCCGAAGAGTAGGCGGAAAACAAACTTGGTTTACATTTAAAAAATGTCTTTTTCGGGAATTAATTTTGGTGCGCACCACGCATACGATATCATTGTCTGAAAAGTGGTGCTGAAATTTGGTTATGAATTATGCTGTGAATAGTTATTGCATCCGTGCTATTGTGCAATTCTCGCTAGGATTCCAGAAGCACACTGCAATTCTGAAGCCTGGAAATAAAGTTTTTAACCTGGCGATAGAAATAAACATCATACGGCTCGCACACAGGTGTGCAGTTTGGCGGTATTTTACTGTGCACGGGCCGGCCGGAGTGGCCGAGCGGTTAAAGGCGCTACAGTCTGGAACCGCACGACCGCTACGGTCGCAGGTTCGAATCCTGCCTCGGGCATGGATGTGTGTGATGTTCTTAGGTTAGTTAGGTTTAAGTAGTTCTACAGTTGAGTCCCATAGTGCTCAGAGCCATTTGAACCATTTTACTGTGCACGTCGGCTGACCCTCGCCATCTATAAACATTGTGTCATATGTTGTAGTATTAATTTGTCCACTGCAAGAATTCAATATTCGACAAAACTTGTTATCAGAAACGTATGGTTTTAAAACATTCTCAAGAAATGTTCTGTAAATCGCATTCGTCAGTTTCCCGGATTTGGAGCAGGTAATGTACACATTTTTCAACGAGTCGGTTAAACGATTGACCTCTTCTATAACCCGAGGACCAAATGTAACATTCGTTTCTTGTAAACACAGGAAAACCTTAGGCAACACTTTTCCAGAGGCTGTGATGGCATGTACGAATGTGTTAGTTTGTTTTTACTACCAGCTACGACAAGGGTTCGTTTTTCTCCCTTATGCGATAACGTGCGTCGAATGTTCACCCGATACTCGCATCCTGTTTGATCGGTGTTGATCACGTAATCACGATTAAAACTGGTCACAAGTGACGCCGTTTGCATGCTGAAAAGAGCCGCCACTATCTGTATATCTTCTATATTTTGTACATCCTTATGAGACAAGTATTTAGTGACGTGCCGTTGACGAATTTTATGCTCCGATTTGAAATATCTTGCCCAAGATAATGATGCAGCAAACGTAAAATCCTTGTTGGCCGCATATTGAAGCGCTGCACCTGCAGTCCTCTCCTGAGGTATTCTCGTTGTTACATTCTCGTTACGTCGACGAGATTCGAGAAATCGGTCGTATGTCCACTTATTTATCGCCTGGTATTTGTCGTATCTTGTCCATCCTTTAACGATATCACTTTCCCACAATTTCAAGTCCTTCTTCCCTTTCAGCGCTGTTGTTGCTCCATTCGTTTGCAGTGTTTTTAAGTTCCAATTTGGATTATTCCTGGCTAGCGCTACCGCCTTTAGTTTTACTTCAAGGGGTATAGCGTCGTAGTTCAATCGTTTAGTAACCGGTTCGTAATACTCATCGGGAAAAGATGAAGCACATATTCCCAGTGACGTGGAGATTTCCAAAGTGTTATGACCATTTTGCAATTCACTAGTCGGGATGTCTTCACTGAATCACCTTCTGCTTCGTCTTCATGGTATAGTACTTCATTATCAACTAAAGTCATTTCGTTCGTCAGCTCCAAAAATCGCTCGACGATAGCCGCTCCTATCAATCTGGAACGCCAAGAATCAGAACTGCCTGCTTCCGGTAGTGCATTGATAATGCATCTGTCTTGCAACACTTTTACAAACCAAGACACAGCGTCGGTAAATTCCTGCTTGCCATCGCCTGTGACTGGCTCCCAATTACATATTACAGCGCCAGTCGAAGGGTGTACATCCTCCATTATTCAGATTATGCACCTGAAAGGTATGACACAACAAACAATAGCTCGTTACTACGGCATAAACAGATGAGCTAATTACTACAAACTACATACTGTACTGGTCATATGTTACTTACGAAAGAACACTGTATTCATACACAAAACGTATTTCATTCGGCTCATTAACGATGGAAAAATCACTACATGTATCGGCGAGGTTCGCGGCAGCCTAATCACGGAAAACAACTCTTTCCGATTGACTTCTATAAGGCTCGTGCTGGATACCTTCACTCTTCCAGGTTCACAAGTATGATATGACGAAGAGGCAACCGGTATAACATAACTCTCCCCGCGTGCATTCCGTCCCGAGCCTCCCTGTCAACAAGCGTCGCGCGGTTGGCTATCTGTGATCCCTCGTGAGGAATTCGCAGCACTCTTACTCGGAGTTGTTTTCATGTGACAAGCGTTAAAAGTTTAATACTTTACTAACTCACGGCGTTTGGGAAATTAGTTTGCCTACCTTATTATTATCATTACTTATTGATTTACTTCCCTTATTAACCCTCCCCTATCAATAGAGATATGGAAAAATACAAAAGACAAGAATAACATCCGCTAGGTTTCTTCGAGATTCAAACCCGCGTTTTCCGATTCCGAACCAGTTACCTTGGCCTTTGCGCTATCAGCGAAAAGCGTTTATCATGTGGGTACAGAAGCGGCAGTTGTAAAAGTTTCTTACCTCGATTTCTGGACAAGTTTGCGTTTTCGGACCCCATACCTGATGAAGAGAAATGCTCTATTTACAATTATCTATCGATCCCTCCAATTTTGAGCTGATTGCTCGTCATAACCTTTAGGGGTGATTTTCTCAAAAACGCGGGGGTGTTGACCCAAAATATCTTAGATTCCTTCGTTTTACGTTGTACACAAGCGACCTGCCTAATTTGAGTCGAATCGGTTGGCCGTGTCTGAGGCCTTCCCCTTGTGAGCTAAACTCAGTTCTGAAAGAGGCTTTTTTCGGTATGCTTCCAACAATGGCGGCACTGCTGGGAGAAGTGTGTGTATGGACTCCCAAGGGACTGTTTTGAGGGTCACTATGCTGCAGGAAAACCAATTATTTTTCGTGGCCAAAGGTCAGATACTTTCCTAACAGTACTCATACACCACTAAGAAAATTACTTGACTCAGTAGCGAGCCACACCATGTATCAACTGTTCATCAAACCCAAGAGATTCACAACAAAGATGTTCTCTTCAGGCTGGGCTAAAACTATGGGACAAACATATTTCACCTAGTGTAGGCATCCGCAGCCACTATTCAGGTTGCAGGAGACAAGACGCTAAAGCTGCCATTTTCTACAGCAATTTCTAAATCCATTGTATTGTCTGTCTGCATCTAAGTAACCAGCCATGTAATTCTAGAATAGGATAAACGAGAGCGTTAGCAGAATCACTTCTACAATTATATGAGAACTCTGTAATGAATAAAAGCTGTACTCCAAATTCATGGTGGAAGGTGGGGGAGGAGGGTCAAATTCTCCCTCTTGTTTCCTCCCCCTTTTGGTCACCTTTGCCACCTGGTCTGTTACACAGTTTCCTTATTACACAATCACAGTTTTGTAGCGTGTGCGATTTTCAAGTAACGGCAGCAACAAGATACAGTGCATCCCCAAAGTCTCTTCACAACGGCGAGCTCCGTTTACCTTGCTTTGTGGGGCGCCAAAGTTGGCAGCTCATTCATGGCGCTGTATAAGCTAGGTGTTGGGATTCATTACTAGTAGCTGTAGTTTGGTGGGAGTTGGGATTCAACATTATTACAATTTAAACCGTGAAATTATTTAATTACATTAATTACAGTTAAATACTCTGGACTCACCAATATCATAACAAGTGCTGAAAATGTTTTGCTCTTTCTTGAAAACATAGTTGTTTGCGATTACCTTCACCAGTGTTTCACATGTAATCAAATGCAGATAATCAGTCATTGTTGTCTTCAGTTCATCTTTTGTCTTTGGGTTATTTTGATACACAAATGATTTGGCTGCACCCCAGAGGAAAGAGTCAGGTGGAGGCAGAGCTGGTGAGCGCAGGGGCCAGAGACGTTTGGCAAAAATTATCTGGAAGCAAAAGAACTCGGATGTGAAGTTGATATCGAAAAAGGTCGGCCCTCTAATTCGCACTCGCGTTATGGCAACCCACACACCGATTTTCTGAGCGTTCAATGGGGTTTCTCTTAATGTATGTGTATTTTCTGATGACTAAATTCGTAAATTTTGGCAATTAATGTAGCTAGATAGGTGAAACTAAGCCTCACCAGCGAAAACGGTTCGATCTAAAAAAAACCAAGTCCATGTCGGTTAACAAATTACAAAAACCATTCACAATACGCTATTCGTTTCGTACGGTCCATACAATGTATTTGTTGAACAGCAATAATTTTATACGGGTACACCCCTAGTTGTTTGGTTATGGCCTTATGTGCTGTTGTTCAGGAGACTTCAGCCTCTTGATATTCCTCACTGATTTTGTTGGACTCCGCAACATGAAGTCCGAAATGTCGTCAAGCTTCTAAACTATTCAAATTGTAAGCCTACCACTTTATGGTGCATCAAGAACTGAACCTGTTGTCTGCAGTTTACCAATTAAATCACTTACAGTTTCATAATGTGGACACATCGAAGCAGGAAAACGCAATCTAAATTGCCACCTCATATGCTCTGTAAAGTTTCCTCTTATACAGAAATCCTCTTCCGCTACAAACGCTCGCTCTGCAATAGTAATCATTCTCACTACACTCAGCTTACACAAGATCTAGACAATAACACAACTATCGGATACAATGCACACGAACGCTCTATCCTCACCTTACCAATACAGGTCCATGGAACACGTGCAGGTGAGACTTGAATGTGTAGCCCATGTCACGTGCACTGCATGACGAGACATGCGAGGCCCGTCGCTGCCGAGGGAGTTTGCTGATGCACGCTACAACTGCTAAAATCAGTTTACTTGTCAGGATGTGCCCCGCTCTTATAATAATAATAACACTGCTAACCTCAACACGAAATGCTTCTACACATACACTGAAGTGCTAAAGAAACTAGTACAGGCAAGTGTATTCAAACGTAGAGATATGTACACATGCAGCATATGGCACTGCCGTCGGCAATGGCTACATAAGACAACAAGTGTCTGACGCAGTTGTTAGATCGGTTACTGCTGCTACAATGGCATGTGGTCAAGTGAGTGAGTTTGAACGTGGTTTTACAGTCGACGGACGGGCGATGGGACACAGCATCTCCAAGGTCGCGATGAGGTGGGGATTTTCCCGTACGACCATTTCACGAGAGTACCGTAATATCAGGAATCCGGTAAAACATCAAATCTCCGACAAGGCTGCGGCCGGAAAAAGATTCTGCAAAAATGGAACCAACGACGACCGAAGAGCATCGTTCAACATGAGAGAAGTGCAACCCTTCCGCAAATTGCTGCAGATTTCAGTGCTGGGCCACTAATAAGTGTCAGTAAGCGAACCATTCAACGAAACATCATCGATAGGGGCTTTTGGTGCCGAAGACACACTCCTGTACCCTTGATGACTACCAGATGGATGTGTACAGGTCAGGAGACAACCCCATGAATCCATGAACACTGCATATCAGGAGGGGACTGTTCAAGCTAGTCAAAGCTCTGTAATGGTGTGGAGTGTGAGCAGTTGGAGTGATATGGGACCCATGATACGTCTAGATACCACTCTGACAGGTGACACACACATAAGCATCCTGTCCGATCACCTGCATCCATTCCTCTTGTGCATTCCGACGGACTTGGACAATTCCAGCAGGACAATCCGACACCCTACACATCCAGAATTGCTACAGAGTGGCTCCAGGAACAGTCTTCTGAGTTTAAACAATTCCGCTGGCCACCGAACTCCCCAGTCATGAACGTTATTGAGCATATCTGGGATGTCTTGGAATGTACTGTTCAGAAGAGATCTCCACTCCCTCGTACTCTTACGGACTTAATAACAGCCCTGCAGGATTTATGGAGTCAGTTCCCTCCAGCACAGCAGTCAGTTCCAAACAGTCCCTTGGGACTCCACACACTTCTCCCAGCGGTCCTACCATTGTTGGAAGCGTGCCGAAAAAGCCTCTTTCGGACCCGAGTTTAGCTCAGCTGTCATTGCTGTCGTCATGTCATCTCTTGTCTGAAATTGCATTCCTTTTCATGGTCGCTTCAGTCTGAGGAACAGCCAGGAGTCGCAGGGGGCAATATCAGGAGAGTAACGATTATTTTGAAGAACAGGAACCTGTTTCTTTCCCAAAAAAGTCTGAGTAAAGGTGGGAGGAATGTGCTGGAGCATTGTTTGATGGAGGCGCTGATCTCCTGTTGACCCCAAATCCGGTATGTTGCGCTGCACTTGTAGTACTTCTTGGTGACTGTTTGACCCTGGGATGTGTACCACACCGTGGGAGGCAAAGAAAGCAGTCAGCTTCATTTTGACGTTGCTGCACACTTAGCGAGCTTTCTTTGGCCTTGGTGACGAGGGATGCTTCCTTTGTGACGACTGTGATTTGGTTTCCAGGTTGTACCCATGTATCCATGACTTGTCACCAGTGATTACAGTGATTATCTTGTTCACGAAGTCAGGGTCACTGTTTGTGAAGTCCAGCTTGTCCTGTGTGACTTCAACACGAAGTTGCTTTTACTACACTTCCTGCAGCTTTGGCACGAATCTTTGGTCACAATGGAGTGGGCTGAAAAAGTGCTAATGATCACCTCCTCTGCAGCTCTCTGATATCCTACCCACTACAGCATTCACTTGGGCAGTGAGCTGAATATTTCGGCACGTTGGCGGGCGACTGGAGTGTGGCTCACACGCCACTGATGTACAGTCATCTTTAAACCAGTTGTTCAACTTCTTAATCTGTGTGATGCTCATAGAATCATCACTGTAAACCGTCTGACTCTTCTGAATGGTTTGCACCTGGCTGTCGCCCAGTTTCTGGCAATTTCGTCATTTCCCTTGCAATGAAAAACCGACGTGAGCACTACACACAACCTCACTGGATTGCCACGTGGCAGCAACTGACGCTATCGACAAGCGGGAAAATAATCACTCATGCACATTAAGGTTCAAGGACAGCTCACGCAAGTGCACTGGAGTCAAATCCACCAGATGTTCACAAAAAAGGTTGGATTTTATTTCTAATAGACTTCGTACATCAATAGACATAGAGAGCTTTCTTACTTTTTAAATCCTTTTTAAGCGCAACACTTTTGATAGCTGTCACAACTGCTGCTTTCACTCCATGGAAAAACTGCGACACCCCATCATCTATGTTGTAAACCAGATCCCGGTAAGTTTTACTCCTGTTTCTTTCCAGTTTTGCACTTTCCGGGTGCAGGCACTTTAAATCTGCTTCCATTGAGTCCCATTGGATCAGTACTTGGTATCACAAGCATTTCTGATTTCTTTATACTCTGAAGGTCCTAGTTCCAATGAAAGTTATCTCCAAGAAACAGTAAAAAATCTAAAACAATCCCTTAGCATGTAAGAAGCTGACATTCAGGAAGACGATGAACTTAGCAAACATATAATAGAAGACGAAACAGAAGAATCAATCATGGCAGGGAAAAACTCATAAGCAAGAGAAAACTTCCACAAGAGGAAAATACCATTTTAATCAATAATCCTCATCCTCCTTCTGTCTACAGGAAGGAACTATACTAGAAGCTTGGAAAAAGATGCAAGGTGATAATGATACAAAAGACAGAAAAAACCACAAACACATAATCATATGGTTTTCCATCCTTGGCTTAAACTTGCTGCGTCACTGCTATTCATTAAATGTGACAGAGGGGAAAATGTGCGTGAATAAAGATTGGCGTGTGAAAGTCTTAGGAACAAACCATACACCGTCGGCTTTACAGGCTGTTGCTGTATTAGCAAAATAATTTGCCAGAACGTGATCCTGCAGTCGAATGATTGAGATTACACAAATTATGCAAATTATTAATTAATAAACATAAACAAATGGGGAAACATTTGTAATAAACATAGGCAACACTGCAGACTTAACTTTTAAGAACGGATGGCTTATTCAGTGAGGTCCAAACTCCTATTGAATGGCGGTCCTACCGGAAGTTTTATACGTAAATTGAGTTAATTATTGAATTACATCAATCGCCCTTGAATTATCTATTATGACATGAAAGACGACAGATTCTCCATTAAGACCAGGCGGTGACGTGCATTCAATACGTAAATTCCTTCATCCGCATTCTTAGTGCCTGCCATGAGAGCCATATCCAATTCAAGGTGTCTCCACATAAATAAAATCACACCACTCTTACGTACTCTCCGATGGCAGAAAACAGAAGTATCTCCTCAATTAATGCCCCCAACTGTTCTCTCTTCTCTTCAATCCCACCTGCTCTGAAGAACACCTCTTCTCCCATCAACATCGCCTAATGTCAAAGTACTTCAACTTGAATCTGTTAGGAAGTTTCATTACCATAACAAATCAGAAAAAATAGCACTTTCGTTCCATTTTGGATGTAGAAGTCCATAGTGCACCATTTAGGGATTATTATTTAATTTTATAAAATTTTATTGTACAATTTTGTAATTTAACAAGCTGTACCCATAGCTGCTCTTCATATATTATTAGCTATTTGATGATCAGTGACAGCATAGAAAAAGGTGTTTAATTCCCTATTTCATCCTCTTAGGGGACGCTATTTTTTATTTTGTAAAGTAGCCAATTTTCTTCCTCAGTTCAACCCACCTCCATAACAAATTTCTTCAAAATCAGTTGAGTGGTTTAGTCATGGAAACATTTAAGACAGAGTTACTTTCCATTCAATAATATTGGCACATTGAGGATGGTATGAGCACTGTATTTATTGCGTTGAATCATGAACATTAACACATTCTTATCCATTGCCACTCACAGAAAACGGTGTAAATCATGTTGTTGTTGCTGCTGCTGCCATAACACACCACACACTAGATGATTTTTAAGAAAAGACAGTCACAACATAAGGAAACTGGAAGAGTTTTGCAGTGTTGTGGAGCATTTCCAAAAAGCTGTCTGAAGGTGAATGACGACCTCTACATCTAAACTCAGCTATCACAGTGACAGGATAGCAGATGACTCTGTGTACCGTTTCGATTGATTCCTCGTATTGCAGCCATGTACGTCATGACTGTTTCGGTATTAGCCGCCCCCCAGAATGTGTTACCCCTACACCAAGACTCTTCCTCCATCTCAAACAAGGGTGGTCAGTCAGTCATTATGTGGCAATCAACAGTGTACCAGAGGATGGATAGGATGGAAGAGATATCATCGATGTACTGTAATAATAAGCGTCACAGTTGATAGTGTGAATAATTTTAGCAATTTTACAGTAATTTGAACACCGACCAATGATGCGACAGCATGTTTCCCAATTTCATTATCATCGCTAAACCGCCCCTTCCATACTTTGCGAGTATCATTGCGAATGTATATACATGACCATGCAGTACGGCCATTCATTGTTAATTCTCGAACAAGTACATATGCCAGATATCACTCTACATATTTCTAGCACCTCGAGCATAGTGCATAATTTACGATCTACGTCTGTGTGGATGGGAGTCACAGGGCATTCTCGCAGTCTTAGGATAAAATTAGAGACTGAAAGACCCCCTCGCATTCTCTTTGACCAACCTGCCCTGCAGCACCGTTACCGATTTAAATCCGCAGCTGACAAGAAGTAGACCGCTAGATTCTGTGTCTCGTGAATGAATAGAGCTTGCCAAGTCCTCACCCATCCAAGTGCATAAGATTTCCCCACATGCACCCATGTCGAGGAGGTTAGCATCCCCTATCGGTGTATAGTAGAAGATTTGAAACTGTAAACTGAAAAAACTACTTCCTTAAAATGTAGCTTTCCAGAGATGTATAGCGTCCACTATTCACATCTGATCACAGTTCAGAAATTATACTATGCCTGTATCAGTCCTATATAAAATGGTCGTTAGTAACGGAGAATACCTCTTACAAGGAAACAGATAAACACATAGCAGCGACGTCCAGCACGTGAAATTACATGTCATGCCGCCACTAACTCTGTAAACAGAGAAAATGCACTGCAAATGTGGAATATGTGGGTGGAGGCGACTGTATGCAATCAAGTACAGTGCTATACTATGCCTCCCAATCAGAAATTAGTGGATTTGCGCTAGGTGTTGGCAGCTGTATTACATTTACAAGCAATTTTAGAACACGGAACTAGAGGTTATGTCAGGATCGCACGGGTAGAAATGATGTAAAATCAATAAAATTGCAAAAATGACGGAAAATACGTATAAATTGAGGGAATATACACCGATATGTGGGGAAATTGATGAAGTACTTGCGTGTCTTCTGGTTGGCGCAGAATAATTTGTACATGGGAAGAAGTATGCGACAGCGAGAGGAATCCGAGGAAACGTGAACATGGAAGTGAAGGGAGCCACGGAAGCAGTCACTTTTTTTCCGCCGAGGCAGTATTCTACCGTATGTCTATTGAGATAACAGTGATACAAGCTAGTTGACTATTGTATTTGACACTTTTCAGGAAAACAGAGAACCATCTGCCTCTAAACTTATATGCATCTGTCTTAAAGGATAAGAGAGAGCGGACGGAGTGATCGATTGAGATGAAGCTGTAACGAGGTACGATTTAATGGCAGACCTAGTATGCATTTTAGAGAGGGAGGGAGATGTTGCTGCAGGTCATTTGACCATTTTACCGCTCTTCTGTCAGGATGCATCAGTCGTGTGACACAGTCGACTCATATACAGCCACATGCTCTGTATGTGACTCAGAGCACTGTCAACTTGTGATCATTAACAGTAAACCTCCCGGTCATCAGAGGACTTCCATCTCATGTGTGATGAAACGTGACCATCCTGTTTCGACACATTCCTCTAAATGAACGAAGATTTATGCGTTATACTCCATTCCCTTGTCGCATCTTGGGTATAAAATCGAGACTTCCGTTTCATAATTCAGATGATTCCAAGTTAGCGATAGGTGTTTGTGAGACACTGCAATCCCCGTGTATACATCTGCTTGACAGATGCACTGTTTACAGAGTTAGTGGCGAAAAGACGTGTAATTTCACATGTAGGACGTCGCTGCTAAGCGCTTAACTGTTTCCTTGTAAGAGGTATACTCCGTTAGTAACGATGATTTTATATAGGACTGATGCAGGCATAGTACAATTTCTGAACCATGATCGGATGTAAACAGTGGATGCTATACATCTCTAGAAAGCTGTATTGTGCACGTATCACACAGAATCTATATTTTAGGGAAGTAGTTTTTTCATTTTACAGTTTGTTACCACAGTTTATCGTAGAGAAATCTGCAAGAAGGATGTACTTCATGCGCTGGAAATGTACTTCTTACATTGTAATATTAACAACGCTGCATTCCACATGACTGATATGTTGAAAACTGAAGCGATCTCACATTATAGCCTGTTTTAAGTTCAGAGCTGTGTAGCCTTCGGATTGTGTGTGTTTATGTTTTCTCTTACCAATACCCTCCTGGTACTGGTCCTAGACACTAGAACAATAGCGTGGTTGATTTATGTAACATGCTTCGAACTCCATCCACCTGGAGCTCCATCCTGCACAAAACCACTCTTTTCTTGTTCTTCTTAATCGTCCACTATTACATCACGACACTTTCAAATCTATTACCATACAATGATAAGGGGTGCTAACCTCCTCGACATGGGCATGCCTGGAGAAATCTTGTACACTTGGATGCGCGAGTACTCGGCAAGCTCCATTCTTTCATGGGACGCTCAATGTGGCGGTCTACTTCGTGTCAGCTGCAGATTAAATTGGTAACTGTGCTGCAGGGCAGGTTGGCCAAAGACAGTGCAAAGGGGTCTTTCAGTCTCTAATTTTATCCTAAGACTGCGAGAATGCCCTGTGACTCCCATCCTCATAGAGATAGATCGTAAATTATGCACTATGTTTGAGATGCTAGAAATATGTAGAGTGCTGTCTGGTATACACTTATGATGTATATGCTCGAGAACTAACAATGAATGGACATACTGCACAGTCATCTATCTATATTCGCAATGATACTCGCAAAGTAGAGAAGGGGCGATTTAGCGATGATACCGAAATTGGGAAACCTGCTGTCGCATCATTGGTCGGTGTTGAAATTACTGTAAAATTACTAAAATTGTTCACATTATTATTACAGTATATTGACGGCGTCTTTTCTGTCTCATCAGTCCACAGGTACAGTGTTGGTTACCACATAATGATTGACTGACATCGCTTGTTTGAGATGGAGAAGGAGTTTAGTTGGAGGGGCAGCACCTTCCAGGGACTGCTAGCACCTAAACACTACAATATGTGGAATCAGTTGGAACAGAACGCAGAGACATCAGCTATTCCGTCACTGTGACAGAGGAGTTTAAACATAGAGGATGTCAATCACCTTCGGACAGCAATTTGGAAACACTCCACAATGCTGCCAAACTCTTCCAGTTTCCTTATGTTGTAACTGTCTTTTACTTAAAATCATCTGGTGTGGGTGGTGTGTTATAGTAGCAGCAGCAACCTCAACTTACCTATCTGTGACATCAACGCTTAGATTATTACATTCGCACAGAGTTATTTGTTAGTCTTAGTTGATTCATCCACAATTTTCTGTAGGCCACTCTCTATTCTGTCTGCCTTACATTGAGGTGTATCTATCGACGACTCAGTCTTTTCTTGTACTTTGTTATCGACTAAATCAAACTACATGCTCCTCCAACTAGCAAATGTAGAGCGTGAGATAGCAGCTACATCCGAATCTTTGCTTTGTTACATGCCTTAAATTTGATCATGTATTATGTTAAATTTCTGCTCAGTTAATTCTTTTAATTGTTTCAAATCTTCGTCCACATCTCTGAGTTACACTGATCTGGTATTGAGTTTATCTTCTTGAGTGTTGTGCTTAAAGTTTTTATTTCCTCTCGAATGTCATGTATGTTTGTTCAGTGTGGCAGTTAACTCTTTTCTATCATTAGTCAGTTGCTCACTAAATGTTCTAAACCAAGCCTGAATATCCGTATACATCTTTCCATACACTATCTACAATAACATATGTTTAATTAATCTCTGCTTAATATTGTAAAAAGGCTAGTAGCTACGCCATTGTAGTATGCCCACAAACTCTGGTTGTGAAAAAACTTGCAGTTTACAGAAACTAATTTTATACAGCTTGCCAGAATTTCGCCACACGTAGGTGGCTTTCCCAAAGAAAGCAGGTGTTGACAGGTGTGAAAATTGCCGAACTATCAGTTTAATAAGTCACAGCTGCAAAATACTAACGCGAATTCTCTACAGACAAATGGAAAAACTGATAGAAGCCAACCTCGGGGAAGATCAGTTTGGATTCCGTAGAAATGTTGGATCACGTGAGGGAATACTGACCCTACGACTTATCTTAGAAGAAAGATCAAGGAAAGACAAACCAACGTTTCTAGCATTTGTAGACTTAGAGAAAGCTTTTGACAATGCTGATTGGAATACTCTCTTTCAAATTCTGAAGGTGGCAGGGGTAAAATACAGCGAGCGAAAGGCTATTTACAATTTGTACAGAAACCAAATGGCAATTATAAGAGTCGAAGGGTATGAAAGGGAAGCAGTCATTGGGAAGAGAGTGAGACAGGGTTGTAGCCTCTCCCCAATGTTATTCAATCTGTATATTGAGCAAGCAATAAAGGAAACAAAAGAAAAGTTTGGAGTAGGTATTAAAATCCATGGAGAAGAAATAAAAACTTTGAGGTTCGCCGATGACATTGTAATTCTGTCAGAGACAGCAAAGGACTTGGAAGAGCAGTTGAACGGAATGGACAGTGTCTTGAAAGGAGTGTATAAGATGAACATCAACAAAAGCAAAACGAGGATAATGGAATGTAGTCAAATTAAGTCAGGTGATGCTGAGGGAATTAGATTAGGAAATGAGACACTTAAAGTAGTAAAGGAGTTTTACTATTTGGGGAGCAAAATAACTGATGATGGTCGAAGTAGAGAGGATATAAAATGTAGATTGGCAATGGCAAGGAAAGCGTTTCTGAAGAAGAGAAATTTGTTAACATCGAGTATAGATTTACGTGTCAGGAAGTCGTTTCTGAAAGTCTTTGTATGGCGTGTAGCCATGTATGAAAGTGAAACATGGACGATAAATAGTTTAGACAAGAAGAGAATAGAAGCTTTCTAAATGTGGTGCTACAGAAGAATGCTGATGATTAGATGGGTAGATCACATAACTAATGAGGAGGTATTGAATAGAATTGGGGAGAAGAGGAGTATGTGGCACAACTTGACAAAAAGGAGGGACCGGTTAGTAGGACATGTTCTGAGGCATCAAGGGATCACAAATTTATCATTGGAGGGCAGCGTGGAGGGTAAAAATCATAGAGGGAGACCAAGAGATGAATACACTAAGCAGATTCAGAAGGATGTGGGTCGCAGTAAGTACTGGGAGATGAAGAAGCTTGCACAGGATAGGGTAGCATGGAGAGCTGCATCAAACCAGTCTCAGGTTCAAATGGCTCTGAGCACTATGCAACTTAACTTCTGAGGTCATCAGTCGCCTACAACTTAGAACTAATTAAACCTAACTAACCTAAGGACATCACACACATCCATGCCTGAGGCAGGATTCGAACCTGCGACTGTAGCGGTCACGCGGTTCCAGACTGAAGCGCCTTTAACCGCACGGCCACACCGGCCGGCCCAGTCTCAGGACTGAAGACCACAACAACACACGGAATAACGATCAAGGTCCATCAAAATTTGAAATATAAGGCCTTCTTATAGAGGAATGGAAGAAGCATCATGTGGTAAGGTTTGTTTTTGGTAAAAGCGATCAAGGTGCCCGAAAATCTACGCTTATGTTGTCATATACTTGAGAAAAACAACCAAGATCTACTCAGTGCTGAGGAAGAACGACTAAGATCCATTTCCTACTTAGAGATCTTTTCTCCTCCTTTTACGTTTCATCTTATAATGCTGTAGCTTCAAGTTACTGGCTTTTCGACAATACTTGCAGTCACTCACACATTGTATACGAAGTTCGAATTGTTACATTGTTTAGTAATAAAGCAATAGTGGACATAACATTGCGCCACAATGTGCATCTGAAGAGGTTGGAAAGTAGTTTTCTTCAGTAAGTTGAGCAGAAACACCCATCTGTTACAGAGATTGTGCATGAAGTTATTTCTTAAGTGAAATGAAGGCAGCAGAAATGTCAGGGAATGAACATTCCTGTCCCGCGTAGAATACAAGTACAAGGAAAAGAAAAGTGTTGGACCATACTTCTCATTCTTCAAAAAGATAACAGGCCCTGAGCCATGTGACAGGTGACAACTGTAAGTGCTTATGGTTGAGATGTGCCATTTACAGAAAGAAGTAGATTAATAAAGGAATACAGTCACTGGACTTCCTATGATATACAAATCTCACCTGATTGCTCTTATGAGTGTAAAGCCTGTGATGCAAAACAGGCCAAAGGAAAGTCCAGATGAAGCTATATATTTTTGCTATGTCTATAACGAGCGTATTAACAGAGATGGACAAATACAGGATGTTCAGGCATGTCAACAAGCATTCTTGACATTGCATGCCATCACGAACATGTCTTACTACTCTTAAAAAGGCATTGACAACTACAAGGGAAGCACATGTTGAGACCAGAGGAAGACATAGCACTAGACCAAACAAACTTAGAGGAGAAACCGTACCTAAGGTGTGACAACATGTACAGCCAGTGAGAGATTGCAAATTACATTGTACCATTCCCGATGGCCAATGGTTATGTTTAGCAGAAGAACTTAACATTCAGAAGTTGCAAGTTATATTCAGAGAAAAATCCTCTAAACTTTGCATCAAATGTAAATATCGATTGATTATCGTGATGAACAACAACTTAAGTTTTGCGTACCCCAGAACTTACACATGTTCAGTGTGTGACAAATTTAGAGGCGACTTCAGATGGACACCGAGAAATATGCACCTCAGATACAAATGTCGAATAAGCAGAAACTACGTAACAGGAAAGTAGACAAGTCTTACGAGATTAAACGTCCAAAAAAATTGCGATTAATAAAAGCAATCTGTGTGAATTATCAGAAGAATCTTACACTTCCTAATATTTCAACTCATGAAGCATATTAAGGCAGACAGCTATCATTTTATTCCTTCAGTATTCGTGTGTTTTCTTATTTTGGTTGGTTGGTTGCTTTAAAAGAGGGGGGAAATGGACCAAACTACGAGGTCATTGGTCCTTTGTTCGTAACAAATCAATGCCAAGAGTGTGAGAATAAAATAGATGAGATATACAATATAAAACGGAAAGACTACAAGAACAAAGGAAAGGCAACGAATACTAAAAGGAACAAAAGAGGGCAAGAGAACAACAGAGAGATTCAAGAAACAGTTAAAAGAGAGTAAAACAAGGAAGCAGATTACAGTGGCTAGCCGACCACGAAAATAAAAAGGAAACGCCAGCCACCCTGCAACACATCAAAACCTTCACCCTAAAAGCACTAGGGTGGAGGACACAGAGGGACGAAGGACAGGCGCTAAAACTCAGATCGAATGATAAAACGCATCCTCACGGATGAAACGTAAAACCAAATCAGCCGATGAGGCGTTGTCTGCTAAAATAAATGATAACGAGTCTGGCAACCAAAGATGAAGTCGCAGGGCACCCAAAGAAGGACACAGCAGAAGAATATGGGCCACTGTCAACCGCACCAACACTGAGGTGGGTCTTCACGGCGCAGGAGGTAGCCATGGGTCAACGTGGAGCCTGCAGAGAACCACAGACTCCCTGTGAGATGCCCTCATCAAGGACTTCCACACATTTGTGGTCCTGTTAAGGGCTCACAGTTTGTTGTGGTACTGAGATTTTGCCATTCCATCTCCCAAAGCTGAAAAACCTTACAGTGTAATAACGAATGCAGGTCAATTTGGGGGGGGGGGGGGGGGGGGGATGCCCATCTCCAGAAGTGGTTTCCATGTAGCCTGTTTGGCCAGCCTGCCAGCAGGTTCATTTCCTGGGATTCCGACATGACCAGGGGTCCAGACGAACACCAATGAACGACTGGATCGTTCCAGGGCATCGATAGACGCTACCAAAGGACGACAAAGGTAGCATTGGTCGATAGTTTTCAGGCTGCTCAAGGAGTCCATACATAAAAGAAAAGACTCCCCAGGGCGTTAAAGGAGATACTGAAGTGCACAAGAAATGGCCACCAGCTCTGCAGTGAATACACTGCAGTTGTCGGGTAAGGAATGCTGTTCAATACGCCGCCGTGAATGTAGGCAAAGCCAACGCGACCATCAGCCATTGAGCTGTCGGTGTAAACCACTTCACAGCCCCAGAACACATCAAGAATCGAGAGGAAGTGACAGTGGAAAGCTGCAGTGTTAATGGAATCCATAGGGCCACGTGAAGGTCCAGACGGAGCTGTGGCCGAGGCGTACACCATGGACGCGTACGTGAATGGACCCCAAGTAGTGGTGGTAAAGGGAAGGACTCCAGTTTGGAGAGAAGGGACCACACGCGAACTGCAGTCGTTATCCCCGACCTGGGCCGCCAATGTGGCAGATGGACTGCCGCGGGTGGGAACAGGAGACAGTACTTCAGATGCTCAGGGGAACTACGAATGTATGGTGTGTAACTGGCGAGCAGTTGTGCACATCTGATCTGCAATGGAGGGACACCAGTCTCCACCAGTATGCTGGTCACCGGACTCGTCCTAAAAGCTCCTGTCGCTTGTTGAACCCCACAGTGGTGCACAGGCTTGAGTAAATGCAATGCTGAATGCGCTGCCGAACCGTAAACCACACTCTCATAGTCAATTCGGGATTGGGCAAGGGCTCTGTAGAGCTGCAGCAGCGTAGAGCGATCTGGACCCCACTTGGTGTTGCTCAGGCAACGGAGGGCATTGAGGTGCTGCCAGCACTTCTGCTTAAACTGACGAAGATGAGGGACCCAAGTCAATCGAGCATCGAAAACGAGTCCTAGGAGACAATATGTCGCCACTACAGTGAGTGGATCGACATTAAGGTAAAGTGCATTACACACGACTTTGCAGCCGAAAAGCTTAAAGCTGTGGGCTAGAGCCATGACTCCGCCTTGTGGATTGCTCCCTGTAGGTGCCGCTCAGTAACACCAATACTGGAGCAGCAGTACGAAATGCAGAAGTCGTCTGCATTAGAGAAGGTGAGACGGAGGGCCCAACGGTTGCTGCTAGACCGTTAATGGCCTCTAAAAATGGAGAGACACTTAATACAGAGCCCTGCGGGACTGTATTGTCCTGGATATGGATGGAACTATGGGAGGCACCAACTTGGACACGGAAAGTATGGAGCGACAGGAAGTTTTGGATAAAAATCGGGAGCAGGCCACTCATACAATGTGGCAAGGATATGATGTCGCCAGATAGTGTCATACGCTTTATGTAAGTGAAAAAAGACGGCAACAAGGTGTTGCTGTCTGGAAAAAGTTGTTTGGATGGCAGACTCGATGGACACAAAATCATCAGTGGTAGAGCGACCCTGGCGGAAGCAGCCCTGACATGGAGCCAGCAGGCCACGTGAATCCAGGACCCAACCCAACTGCTGACATACGATACATTCCAGCAGCTTACAAAGAACGTTGGTGAGGCTGATGGGCCAATAGCTATCCACATCAAGCGGATTTTTACCAGGTTTGAGCACCGGGTTGATGGTGCTCTCCTGCCATTGGGATGGAAAGACGCCATTGCACCAGATCTGGTTGAAGATGATGAGGAGATGTCGCTTGTAGTCAGATGAGAGATGTTTAATCATCTGGATGTGGATCCGATCAGGTCCAGGAGCTGTGTCGGAGCAATGTGCAAGGGCACTGAGGAGTTCCCACTCTGTAAATGGGGCGTTATAGGATTCACTGTGATGTATAGTGAATGAGAGGACGTTCCCTTCCAGCCGTCGTTTGAGTGTGCGAAATGCTGGAGGGGGGGGGGGGGGGGGTAATTCTCTGACACAGAGCCTCGAGCAAGGAGTTCAGCAAAGTGCTCGGCAATCGCGTTTGCAGTGGTAGATAACACACCATTTATGGTAACACTGGGGACACTTGTTGGGACGGGTACACGAAAAGACGTTTGATCTTTGCCCAGACTTGGGAAGGTGACATATGGCACCCAATGGTTGAGACGTATCTCTCCCAACACCCCCTCTTCCATCATTTGATAAGGTAACGAACATGGGCACATAACTGGTTAAAGGCTATGAGGTGCTCCAGGGAAGGGTGCTGCTTATGCCACTGTAGAGCTCGCTGACACTCCTTAATTGCTTCAGTGACTTCCGGTGACCACCAAGGGACTGTCTTACACCTTGGGCACCCTAAAGAGCAGGGGATCGCGTATTCTGCCGCAGAAACAATTGTTGTAGTCACCTGCTCAACCATCACATCGATGTTACCATGTGGGGGAGATTCAGCAGTGACAGCAGAGGTGAGTCTCCCAGTCCACCTTGTTTAAAGCCCATCTGGGTAGGTGTCTGTGGGCCTGACATATTAGTCCCATGCTGCGACAGAGCAGAGTACAGCGAAGGTAGGTTGCAGGAATCCAAAATCATCAACAAAACACTTTAAGATTAATATAACACTTTATTTCTACAAAAAAGAGAACTATTATTTAACTTCTTGTGCCTCCTATGTGCAAGTAAACTGACAATCTATTACTATTCACAGAATGCAGGCAAAGTATTGTCTTTCTAATACTCAGTACTGATGTTTTTTAAGTCTGCAACCAAACTGGGCTGACCAACAATGGGTCACCAGTTAAATCAGCATTGATAGGAGGTGACAAACTCTGAGTTTCTGGAGGTGTGGTACTGCCTGCTTTTTCAATTGGCATATGAGACAGTACCTTCTCGATACTGTTTTCCGTGGGCCTGACGCTGGGGCAGTGAAGGAAGATGGGGAAGTGGTCACTACCACACAGATCGTCATGTGCTCTCCAGTGGATAGATGGGATAGGTCCTTGTCTTCAAATTGATAAATCAGTGACCAAATAACTACCATGGGCCACAGTGAAATGTGTGGCAGACCCAGTATTTAAGAGGCAGAGGTCGAACTGACACAGTAAAGTTTAAACATCTCTGCCTTGGCCAGTAAGCATGGTACCAACCCACAAAAGGGTTATGGGCATTAAAATCTCCCAGAAGTAGGAAAGGTTTAAGGAGCTGGTCGATCAGCCCAGCTAATACATTCAGGGGTACTGCAGCATAATACATTCAGGAGTACTGCACCATCTGGAGGGAGATATACATTGCAGACAGTTATTTCCTGTGTCGTTCTTATTCTGATAGTCACAGCTTCAAGAGGGGTTTGAAGGGGCACATGTTCACTACAGACCGAGTTTAATACATGAACACAAACTCCACCTAACACTCGATTATAGTCACTACGGTTCCTATAATATCCCTTATAGCTGCAGAGGGCAGGGGTCCGCATTGCCGAGAACCAGGTTTCCTGGAGGGCAATGCAGATAGCAGGTGTGAAGCTTAACAGTTGCCATAGTTCAGCCAGGCAGTGGAAAAAACCACCGCAATCCCACTGGAGAATGATGTCATCATGACACTGGGAAGGCATGGAACATTCAATGAGGCAGTTTACCCATCAGAGTCACCTGCTGCCGCCGACTTTTTTCCTGAGCAGTCTATATCCATTTTGTCTGAGGGTCTGGCGAGATCTAAATCCTCAGCAGACACAAAAATCTCCACCCCATCCTCAGACACAAAGCATGTAGGTAGCTGTGGTGTGGGTGCCACCGCAATTTCCTTGGTCTTAGGGCTTTTCTTTTTGCATTTCTCTCGCTGCTCCTTGGGTTTCCCTGCCTGGGAGTACTTCACTGGCACAGTCTCCGGGACTGAGGATGAGCGTGAAGCCCTATGACCAGCTGCTTTTGGGCTCTATACCCACTGGTGGGTGTCATTTTTCACACCAGCAGAAACCTGGGAAGGGAGTGACCCAAGGGACCCCTTCCTAGCAAGAGAAGCTGAAGAAGACTTAACACTTCTCCAGCTTAGAAGAGGGGACAGACGTCCCTGATGGTTGGGGGGTTGCTGCTCCCGAGGTGGGTGGTGCAGGAGCAAGAGAGAGGGAAAAGCCCCCCAGCATCAAGGGGGCAGGTGTAGTCTTCTGGCTTTGAGAGGTGACTTGGACTGGTGGAGCTGATGGTGCCAGAACTGTTGCAGCGGCGGCGTAAGATGATGTCATATGCACAGGATGCAGGCATTCAAACTTTCTCTTAGCCTCAGTGTAGGTCAGTCGGTCCAGGGTCTTGTACTCCATGATTTTCCTTTCTTTCTGCAGAATCTTGCAGTCAGGTGAGCAAGGCAAATGGTGCTCTCCGCAGTTGACACAGATGGGTGGCAGAACACGTTCTTCCCATGGTGTGGCCAGGGAGGGGAACAATTTGGGGTCATACTTCAGTTGCATTGAATTGAACTCATGATCACTTAGAGACTGCTGGTGGACTACGCTTCATCACGAGTCATCCACCCTGACGCCACCCACTCTGACCTGGGCCCCTCTCCACGGGTGTCACCCAGCCGCAGCAAAGGCCACCTGGCAGGATGGCCATTGCCAGGAGTCCCGGTGCCCCAGGGGGATGGGCACCTACTCTTTGGCATGCATGGGGAGCTAACGGCACAGGCATCAGCGCAACGATCCCTGTGTGGTCAGGGGACTACAACAAACAGGGTACATGGTGGCTCCACCACAACGGACTGGCTACCATGCTGGATATCAGGTGCAAAGAAGTGCATGGTCATCGTCGACGCAGAAGGCGACACTGCATAGTGCATGGCGCAAAACACATCCAGGAAGGCGTCCATGCCCAAGAGATGGAGAATGGGCAGTACCACAATGTGACGACGACAAAGTGGGCTAAAGATCTCAAAGCACGATGGACATGATGCACCATGTAAGGCGCACTTCCCCAACTGGCTTGCTCATCGGGAAAATTTTTGAAGAATGGAGATCAAACTCTACAGGGAACCATCACATAAAGGCCAAAATGTGTGAAACTCCTTTTAGGAGCCTCTTACGACAGGCAGGAATACCTTGGGCCTATTCTAACCCCCGGACCCGCAGGGGGGGGGTTCTTAATTTATTAATAGCGCGAAACAACAATGGACAATCGGAACGATTAGTTCACCCACAAACAATGTAAGGTGGTATTTTTTATGTAACAACCTTCACGACTTGAAATAACAAAAACACCTGAAGGTAAGGGTTTCGGGCACCTAAGATGGCGAACATCGGCTACAAGTTTTTGACATCATGACAGCTCCCTTATTCTTACAGCTAACGCTAGTCTCAGAACACTTCCTGCAAACGTGACATCATTTCAACTTCAAGTGCAGTATTGACAATGGCAGGAACTGCTATCGCCGTTCGTAAGCGTTCAATGTGGACCTCTCTAACATGGGTAACACATGCCTTTACCGGCAGAAATACACCAACCGGAATTGTCACTGGTTTACACAAGGATGTGTGAAATGAAATATTAGTGACAGAGAAGAATATAATGTTACTGTCCATCATTTCACTCGCAGGATTTTAAGTTGACCTCTTATGTTCCTGCCTAACCACATACTCTGAAGTCTGCCTCATTTTCAGAAATAAACAATCAAATACACATTTCATCTTTCGTTTTCTGAAAAGACACAGATGTTAAAATTACATTGAATATTGCAGAAATACTGGTATTACATTCATAGTAAAAGCCAATAAGGTGTTGACAACAGTAATATAAAATAATACTATTTTGTGAGAGGTAAATTTACATTCTTCAACTCCATACACCACGACCTTACTTGTCCATTACACTAATGCCTATTCATGCGATAATTGTCTTTAAGTCTCTGTTATCATAGTACCTCTTCGAGGCTTGTATCATTGATGAGGTATTAACTGACATTTAATGATAAGGGTGACATGTTTACAATACATTTGCAATGAGTCATTGCCTTGAAACGGCATACTGCAAGTTATAATACAAAACAGTTGGATATGCCAAAATAAATATGTTGCCTCCCAAATCGGTTGGTGATAACACAGTGAGCCTCGTGATACCGTAGTGCATGTGACATCAAGATGACACCATGATTGCAGAAAGTACTGCGAGACAAGTGTTATCCTGTTTGCCTCTTTGAAGGTATTCTTGGCTGTTGATATTTGTCACTATTGACAACAGATATCAACAGCCACAAATCTCCATACTCATAACATCCACCAGCTTTCTTTAAAATTTTTTGTGCTTCATAAATTTTATTTAGTCCTAGCCATACATGTTCTGGTTGTTGTGAACGGGTGCCGCAAGTGGTATTCCACTAGTTCTTTACTGTGATATCGATTGGCGAAGTAACGTCTTGTTCACCTTACTATTTCAGTACACTCACCAACCTCTTCCAATCCAACTTCGTTCCTCGAAGTGCTGCACTTACTGCTGGAAGTTAAGAGAACGAATCCAACATGCAAGTCTCAAAATAAATGAGAGGCTTCTCATTAAGTCTGGTATATTGTGTCAGCTGAATGTATCCTTTTTTTCACAACCTCAACACCTTTTGTTTGTCCCACCCGCTTCAGCCGGTCCTCCTCAACGCAGCATACCACCTTCCTACTCATTGACCTACTACTATCTGATGGCTCCAACCACACCTCTGCCCATCAACCAGCAAGAGTACCTGCACTTTGATAGCTTTCATACCAAGAACTACCTCCCATACAGCCTGGCTACCCAGGGATAGCCTATCTGCAGTGACAAGAACCCACTTGCCCAGTATGCTGAGGATCTCGCCAAGGCCTTTTCAGACAGGCACTATCCCCCTGACCTAGTCCACAAACAGACTTCCTGTGCCATTTCCTCTCACCCCAAATCCTCCCACCACCCCCAAAAACCAGCCACAAAGAAGTAGCCCTGTCACCCATCAACAACCCGCACTTGACCTGAACCTGATCATTTGCTAGGGATTTGATTACCTATCATCATGCCCTGAAATGAGGGTAATCCTACCCAATATCCTTACCATCCCTCCTAAAATGGTGTCTACAGCCCACCCAACCATCACAACATCCTAGTCTGTACCTATGGCACTCCCAATCCCAAGTCACAAGGATCCTACCCCTGCAGAAGACCCATGTGCAAGACCTGCCCAATCCACTAACCCTGCACTTCCTATTCCAGTGCTGTCACATGTTTATCCTAACCAATCAGGGGCCAGGCCACCTGCAAAAGCAGCCATGTTATTTACAAGCTCTGCAGCAATCATTGCACAATGTTTTATATTAGTGTAACTACCAACAAGTTGTCCACGAGGATGAGCGGCTACAGCTAAACTGTGGCCACGAGCAAAGTAGACCACCCTGTGGCACAACATGCAGCTGAACATAACACACTTGATTCAATGGCTGCTTCACTACCTGAGCCATCTGGATACTTCTCTCCACCACCAGTTTTCTGAACTGCACAGATGGGAGTTCTCCTTACAACACATTCTCTGCTCCCATAAATATCCTAGCCTCAACCTAAGGTAAGATACTGTCCCAACACCCTCCACCCACCAGTTTCCAACCACTTTCACATCAGCTGCTCCCCATTCCCATCTCTTACAGTCTGTTTGCCACTCGCTCCCAATGCACCCACCCATCTTTCCCTAGTCCATTCTTTTTTCACCCTGTTTTCCCCATCTCCATGCCCCACAACCTCCTGCTTTCACTGTAGTCCCTGCAGACTGCCAGACAGCACCCCTCCACCCATACACTGCTATACCTTCCCCTTCTTTGTCCCCTCTACATTGCTGCTATCATCCCATGTGATAGTTGCATTATGGCCAGAGCTACCAGAGATTGCACTCATGTATGCATGAGGTGTGCTTTCTTGTGTGTGAGAATGTTGTGTGTTGTTCTTTTTACAATGAAGGCTATGGCCAAAAGCATTTATGTGTCTAATTGTGCCTGTCTGTAACTTAGCGTGTTATCTTTACTGTAAGTAACTATCTTTTCCTACATTGCTTAATTGTAGCGAGTTCTCTCTCGTCCCTGTGATGTCATAAGCATTGTCACATCCAGTCTTCCTCTACGGGTATGCACCGTTATTTCCAAGGCAGGACATAACAACATGGAATTAACTGCCCAACCAACAGGTACTGCAAACATACAACACATCACTTCACCAGAGTAATATGTCACAAGATACACTTCCCTGTAAACAACATTACATAAACTACGTATTTGAGTGACATTCCTGTTAATGGGTTGTAATCGCCCAGTCTTAACAAGTGTATGCATACATTTTCAGATAGTTTGGTAACATTTTTATCGTTTTCCTACAGCCTTCCATCGCTGTGTGTGTTTCAGTATTACATACATAGTTAATACTGCTAAATAAGCCATTCTCTATACATTCAGAAATTAAACAACAGGCAAAAGGAGGCACAATAATCGCACCTCATAAGATACTGAGAAATTCATACTCTATCTATCTTACTTGAACCAGAGTGTTTCTGTTATTCTGTCTGCTGCAGTGAAGTTCATTCTAATAAAGAATTATCCTCGTATTACACAGAGGCGAAACTACAAGTAGTAAAAGTTTTGGATGCTGGAGTCTACTACAACTGGTGAAAATCAGTGCGGTGAGGAAACTGAATAGGGATTTCTCATTGCACCATGAGACTCCATTTCACAATTATCCAAATGATTCTGAGATGGAAATTAAAAAATGTGATGAGCTCACCAGATCCTATACTGTGCACTGCTAAAAATCTTGAGGTGTTCTATGGATAGACCAAATAATTCTGCTTTTAATTTTTTTAAATACATTATGAAGATTGTTATGCACAATAAAGCGGTGCTACAAAATGGCCAAATACCTGCGTACTTCACTGCCTTCCCATCTCTGGATGGATGTACAATCAGTCTGTGGATTTTGTACTCAGTAAAAGAATACCTAGAGATGAAGTGAAATATTTATATGTGAAATATTCTTCTGCCTGAAGCGAATTTGGTATCATAAGTAGAGCACAGGAAATTACACACTTGACAGGCTTCTATTGACTGATTTCTACATACAGTGCAGTACCCAGTGTCTGTTGTGCCACTAATATGCACAGGTTACTTTTTATAATACTTCATATATTTCAATGTAGATAGTGTGCCCTTTTCACCACACACATCAGCATGAGACGTGACATAGCTCTATGAATGTACTGGGTATTATTAGTCAAAGAGCAGTATTTACATTTGTGTGTTTTCTGTGTTATTTTACTCAAACTTGGAAAAGGATTACTCTGAAAGGTAACAAGTTTTCTTTCTTTGTGTACCTATTGACAACTCAACACCTCTGCTTTTCAATGAGTGGTCTCCTTTAATCTAACAATATATAGATTCAGTCATATATTCACAGCCAGAAAGAAACTGCCTACTTTAATACAAAAACTGAAATTTACGATCCTTCCCGATTTCATCAGATGGGTCAGACAATATTGCCTATTCTGCAAAGGCCATGTTTGTTGATAAGACACTGGTATAGTGGATCATTCTAACCTATTCACACCTAAACTGTCTTGTAAGTTCAAACATGGCCATTTGGCTGCACAATACGCATACATTGTAAGTTTTTTAATCAGAACTGTCTGATATACAGATTTATAAAAGCCATTTGTCAGCGGACAAGATAAATGACACATCACTGAATAACAAGCATGACAAATTTTTTTTGTGGTTTTCTGTAATACACACAATGGTATAGTCGCCAACCCCTGTTACTTTCTTGGGTGAAATGGTGATAGGAACAACCCAAATATCAATAATTAGGACAAAATGTAGGATTTCTCATGATGTAGACAAAAACTCATCTTAAAACTTTCTCATCCTTCTGAAAGATGAAAATTGTGTCTTGAAGAGACCCATTAACATTTAGTTCTTAAGTTCTCATATGCACACTAACACTCATTACCTACCAATGTAAAGCAGTGATTAATTGGAAAATTTCACTGCTACACTGGAGTGAGTCTGGAATTCTGAGGACCCCAATGCATCCCACATAGTTGACTCATCTCAGTAGCAACTGAAGTTGACTGTCTCCAAAAAGCCGTAGTTGAAAAATTTAATGCCCTTATTGGAAGCAGAAACAAATAATAATAATAATAATAATAATAATAATAATAATAATTAGTAGTAGTAGTAGTAGTAGTAGTAGATGTTACTATAATGGAAGGTGGTATAAGTGTGCCACACATTTAGTGGTGATAAAATTATGCCTATATTTCAAACTGACTTTATGCTGTAGGTAAAAACTTTTGAACTCTCATATTTTACTACTGCAGACTGGGTCATATTTAGGTTAATTTTGATATTTCATTCCCTTATTACAGTTACAAACAGTAGTTCTGCTGATAGTGTCATATCTTAAAAGTATCTTTGTAAATAGGGGACAATGTAGTTGTCTGCAAGGCAGAGCAAATTAACAGTGTAATGTAATAAAGCTTTGACTTAAATTTAACTATTATTTCCTTGTAAAGTTAATTTTTTGTGTAAAATATTAGGAAAATATAAATCACATGAGTATTTCTCAGCATAATGTACATTTTATTCAACAGTGTTGACACCTCTTTTGAGAACAATTAGTTTCATGTAATGAGTAAAATTACTGAAAATAGCAACATTAATTTTTTATGGATCATGCAAGAAATGAAACTGTTTCACACTTTTAATGTTGGCGTGTTAATATCAAGAGGAACACAGAAGCCTGCACTGCAACAAAGAACATCAGAACATGTAACCGAATAACAGCTTAAGACACAGAAGCCCAGAACAACAATGAATCCATCTCAAAAATACAAACTCCCTCTCCAACAAAAATAATATCAAATGGTATACCTTGAAAAACCTTACACTTAAAAGGTTGGTTTCAACTTCACATGGATTTACTAGGCATGGTCCGGTCCTACTGGAAACGGTATGCTGTTGCCTTCCTCCAACCTTCAAACCGAGTTCCCCATCTAGTTACAAGGGAATCTAGAGTTTTGTGTGGACTCGAAACAACAATGCAACTTTATGTTTTTCACACTAACCCATACTGTCGGATGTGAAATAATTTTTACGTGACAGATAAAAATCTTAGTACTGACTAGGGGTTGAAGGCAAGACCTTTGGATCTGTTGTCTGGCACTTCATCAGTAAGCCAGACTTAAATGTGGAAAATTAATGTGAATGTTGTGCAGTATGGGACACTTTAGACATAATTCAGACAGATCAACTTTATTTACATTTATACACCACAAGGTGTCTCACAGAAGGTGGATGACAATACACTGTGCAACTAAATAGTCTGCCTTCATGTTCAATTCACAAATGGTGCGCATGGAGCAAGACTATTGCTAATCCTTTGTATAAGATCAAATTTCTTCATTCTGCCAGCTGGTCATTTCATGAGATATGTATGGGAAGACATAGTGCGTAGCTTGATTTCCTGAAATGCAAATGGTTTTAACAGTAAATGCATAATGCCTCTCTTCTTCTCTAGTAATTTCTTCAGCCAAGGCACAATTCAAATATAGTAACCTGACATAATCTGCCACCCTACTTTTACATAAGCTGACTTACTTCTGATCTCTGACATCAAATGCATGTGCTCATTTTTTTACTAATCAGTCTCATTACTAAATGTCTCTTCAGCAAATCAATTACTGTACATGACTTATGCTCGTACTACTGTGCATAAACCTCCAGGATGGGGAAAATCAAAATATCTTAAATAAATATTTTTTAATAATTTACAGCATGTTACAAACATTTTAAAAAAATGTGCACTGTAACAAATATTGTAAATTTCAGTTCTTTTGTACAAAACAGCTTTTAAGACAGCACAGATAATGAGGTTCACAAGTTCTGAAGAATGTTTTGTCAAATACATTTACAGTCGAGTAAGTAACAACTTGTGACAATGCAATCATACAATTCATCCGCACAACACAGTGAAACGAAACAAACAATTAAAAGAAGTCACACAGTCCAATGTAATTCAACTCACATGGATGACGTGTCACATCAAATTCACAAACAACTGAAGTTCATGTGCTGCCAGAGTTCTTCACTTGCTGTAGTGAGAAACAGCAGACATGAGGATTGCAAAGCCACTATGGTTAATTTACACCAGATCACCAATGACGACAATTATTCAATAAGTTTCTTGGCTTTGAAAAATCTTCGTAGGTACAAAACCTGCCATGTCGCCAAACCCAAAAGACAGCACATACTGAAAATGCTGAAGTACAGGACTCGGCTATTTGTTGATTCTGCAAAAGAAAAGACGTGCTTCTCAATAATAGTACCAACACATAAAAAGCAAAATATTCAGACATTCACAACAGCAGAGCAAAGTAACAAAAATCTACATCCAGTTACAATGTGTATGGCATACAGTAAACATGACAGCTGTTGGCTGTATTCCATTTATTGATCATATGAGGAAAATTTATTATTTTTTATTCTTTCATACCCAATGTGCTTTCATTATGCAAATTGCAAGAATTTACAATGTAATTCTATTTGTAGGGAATTCTGTGGGTTCTGATGAAATAAATTAACTTATTGTTTTTTATTAAAACTGCTTTCTACGGGACTATCAAAACATTTATTACTCATATTCTTCAAGTGAAGTCACACTTCACAACAGGTTAAATAAATGTTTTCGGTTTATACAGCTGCCATATTAACAGACTGTGGCACAGTATTTGTGAGGAACTGAATTCTATACTGAGATGGGGGAAGGGAAGGAAGGGTAAGGGTGAGGGTGAGAGGAAGACAGAGTGAGTGAGTGTGTGTTGGGGAGAGGGGGGAGGAAGAGAGAGGGAGGAGGGAGAGGGAGGAGGGAGAGGGGGGAGGGAGAGGGGGGAGGGAGAGGGGGGAGGGAGAGGGGGGAGGGAGAGGGGGGAGGGAGAGGGGGGAGGGAGAGGGGGGAGGGAGAGGGGGAGGGAGAGGGGGAGAGGGTGAGGGGGAGGAGAGGGGGAGGGAGGGGGGAGGGAGGAAGAATTCAGCCTTCACTATTATGTTGTCAGAGCTTTTATTGGCCATAGTCTTGACAGTCTACTGCATGAACACTGAATGCTCAAATAATAGTCAGTGGAATCTCATTTATCAAGACTAGGTGGGGCCATAGATCATTCGGGTTATCAAAAATCCGAAAATTCTGACTAAATCACGACGACATTGTTTAAGTGCCATAAACACACCCACTGTCATGCAAACACACTAATTACATATAATTCTAACACACATTTCAAGCATATATTGAAGAAAAAACAGTTTTATACATTGAAATAATCAGCAACTTTCTTTTGAGCTAGATTCATAGGTTTATGTTCAATAAGTTCAGTTGAATTTGTTTCCTATTAAATGTACAAATTGTATAGTGGACTTACAAAAGACTGGTCATAGATTAATCACTAATGTTACAGTACCAAATTCGGCAGCAATGCTTTTAATGAATACTACTCCATCCTTCCTATGCAGAGTATCTTTTCATCCACGGGCACTACCAACTTTTCTCTCTTTGATGTTGTTTTACATTTGCAATGAACAAATGCAATACAGTACCATACTGTACCAGGATCTGTGTATGGCAATAGGTTGAATTTAAACCTAATGATTGTCATCAATAGAGACCGGGTTACATGCATCATAAAAACTTTAAAATATGCATGAAATATGCTTAAAAATGCATGAAAAGTGTCGAAATATGCAAGACTAGAAAAACATGGCAGTTATCGCGTGCATTATATCTCAAAGTCGAACCTGTACATACCAATTATGATGAAGAGCGTTGGACATGCAAAAGATCGGTACATTTAGAATGCTGATGTCATTTTCTGAATACTTTCTAGTAGAGTTTAGGAAGAGGGACTTTCTGGGGTTATTTTTTAAAAATTTGCAAATCAGGGATGCACACTTCAAGAATTGTTCCTTCTTTGCTATTGTTGGTAACAAGCAGATGCGATGCATGTGAGTTGCAGCTAAACAACTGATATGTAAAACATCAACTTTGAGATATATCGCATGCAGAAGGGGCATGCTCAAAAACTCTGTAATATTTTATTTAAAAAGCAACATACAATCATCAATTTTTTTGAACAGCATTAACTATTAATTTATACAATTGGACCAAAGCATTATTTACAATTTATTTTACATTTTTCTACTATTGTAAACATAAACGACCAAGTACTGTCCCAAATGTTCGGTAGTAAGATTGTGTCTTTGATCACTCAAAACATTTTTATAAGCAGGAAAGGACCATACTACATCAACTGAGGTAACTGGGCGGTATTTGAATTTGGGTGCTATGTTGGCATTCACTGTTTCTGGTAAAAGTTCACCCGTCCCATTAATACAACTATCAATTTGGCACAAGGCTTCAAAGCCTGGGTTATTGTTTAAAATGTTTTCAAACTTTTCTTTAAGTTTTCTTGGAAATATTTCTGGCAATGAGGAGTTCACTAGAATAGTTTTATTCATTAACTGAATAGATTCATTCAATGCCAAACCCTGAGTTTCAAGCTTTTTAATACTTGCAGGTACATGGGAAAATGAGTGCTAATCACAGCAATGTCATTAAAAGCTTTCTTGCACTGGCAAACTGACAAGGCCTCTGCACTATTGAAGTCATTTACTACCGCTCTGATAGCCTTGAAATGTTCATTGTAAAACACAGCTTCGACCCAGGTACCCCAATGAGTTATCACTGGTTCGGGAGGTAACATTTGGTAGTTTTTCTTTGTAGGTTTTGATGTGGACAGGAGCCTTCAGAAACACTTTCTTTGTTGATGAAATCAGTTTATTTACATTCAAAAATGTGGAACATACTTCTTCAGCAAGGTGATGTACTCCATGAGCAAAGTACGTCACATAAATCAAATTGGGATAAAATACTCAAAGGGATTTTCCTTCTGTGATCATATACAGAGGTGCAACTGAAATAAACACGAACACCCTATTAACTGCAGATGATTCTGGAAATATTTTTCTAATGCCCTCATTCACAAATCTGGCGATCACAGAATGATTTACTTTTTAAAGTTCTTTGCAGGCCGCTGAATATGAAGAAGGCTCTTCTTTTACCGCACCAAAAAATACATTTGCAATGTAACAGCCACAAGTGTCTGAAGTTTCATCAACTGAAATCCATATAATGCTGTCCTTGAGTTCACTGCGTATTTCTTTCAGAACATTTACATAATTGTCGGTACGCTATTGAAATATCGTGCGAGAACGACGTGAACATACAGCTGGATTCCTGAATATCCAAGATGTGATCTTGGATACCAGCTTTATCCGCCACAAGGTGTTCTAGCGAAAGGGAAACCTATTTAGTGCTAACCAAGAAAAATAAAGTCATTTTATTTACTTGCAAATAATGTGTGTCCCACAATAGTGGGTGGTTTAAGTTATCACCTACTAAAAGACATCTCTTAAATTTGTTTTAATAACCTCTGCAGCTCCAAATTACCTTTAAACATAATTATTCCCAAATAAATAATAATTCACTGTAGAATGAAACACACAAATACAAGGTGTACAACTTTGCTTCCGGCATTTGCCGATAGGTGGCAACAACGGTAAGCAGCGGCCGAAAGAAACAGATCGCAGATGTCACGCAGTTAGCTTGGATTTTTTGATTCAGAAAAAAGGAACTTTGGTCCTGTGTGAGCTGAAACCAAGAGACGTTGAATGGCGTGTGTATGTTTGTGAACAGTTGCTTCAGAGGCAAAAACAGAAGGGATTTCTGTATTGTGACCGGGGACGAAAAATGGGTTCATTACCATAATCCTAAACGCAAAATATCATGGGGCTATCCCAGCCATGCTTCCACGTCGACGGCCAAACTGAATATGCACAGCTCCAAAATCATGCTCTGCATTTGGTGGGACCAGCTCGCCGTCGTGTACTATGAGGTGTTAAAACCAAGTGAAACAACTACAGGTGCTCGTTATTGAACGCAATTAATGCGTTTGAGCAGAGCATTAAAATACAAACGCGCCAATACAGCGAGAGGCATGATAAAGTTATTTTACAGCATTACAATGCTCAACCTCATGTTGCAAAAGAGGTCAAAATGTACTTAGAAACGTTAAAATGGGAAGTCCTACCCCACCCGCGGTATTCTCCAGGCATTGCTCCCTCTGACTATAACCTGTTTAGATCAATGGCACATGGCCTGGCTGACCAACACTTCCGATCTCATGAGTATGTCACAAATTGGATCGATTCATGAATCGCTTCAAAAGATGAACAATTTTTTCGACAGAGGATTCGTACACTGCCCAAAAGATGGGAGAAAGTAGTGGCCAGTGATGGAAAATGCTTTGAATGATATATGTGTAACCAATTTGTTTCATTAAAGCCTCAAATGTTGGGGAAAAAATGGCAGAAGCAAAGTTGTACACCTTGTAAAAAGAAAAAGAGTTTGAGAGTGACCTTCAGCCAGGACTGAAAAATACTTTCCAAATCAAAAATGCTTTAAATTATATTGATCCATACCATTTGTATCTCTCATTTCTTCTTCCCGCTTCCTCATAAGAGAGAAGTCTTTAACAATAGCATCAGATAAATCTTCAAGGCGCTTTAATTCTACCTCTAGAGGTTTGAGTTTAGCTGCTTCTCCAATCTGAAATGAAAGTTAAGGGTTTGCTAAAATACTTGCAAAAGTATAGAAATCATGTAAATAACATGCCATACATGTTCTCTAGGAAGTTAAATAGTCCTCATACATAATGTATGAACTTGTGACACCCAAGAAAGGAATGTATATTCATTTCAATGGCACAGGCTTAAGACCAACAAAATGATTTACATATAAATGGGTTACCAAATAAGCAGCAACCAGTCGCAAAATCATGATTTCTTTAGTTACTTTTGCAAATCGATTTCAACTGATTAACAGCCATCATTGGTGCTACAAATACAAGAAAAAAAAATATAAATAATTAATAATAGTGACCAAATGAACAAATGTACATAAAGCAACGTAAAACCAATTAAATGTATATGGACACATTAAACCATTTAAAATGCACATACAAATTTACCTTTCAACGAATATGTGCCCTGAGTAGTAACACTGTCTTAAGCAGAGGTCAAACAAAGTGATACATCGAGAATTGACTATGACAACGAGAAATCATAAGGGGGCGCTGCAAAGCAAACCTGCCCTCTATGCGAAAAGATACAGCTAAAATAAAATAAAAATGAGAAGAACAAATGACATACAAAGTGAGGTAAAATATAATTATAAAATTCTGAAATATTTACAAAAAATTGATATACTGACAAAGATTTTGTCAACCACATGGTACAGTTATATATGCCAAAAAGTGATTGTACAAATTAGTAAAAAAGCAACAAACATAGGTGAGAAGCACACCATAGAAAAAATTTTAAAATACTTTTTAAAAAAATTTAAAATTATTTATCATATTATCGAAGAGCAAAAGTTAATCATAATGCCAAAACGTAAAACGGTGTTGGCATCCATCTAACATACAGTTAATGATGTTCAAGAAGATCGGGTATTTATTTTTTATTTATTTATTTTTTTGCATTGTGGCTCCATCTGCCGAAAAAGGGAAAAAAAATCTGATCTTCCTGAATACCATTAACTGTACGCTAGTTGGATGCCAACACTGTTTTACGCTTTGTCATTATGATTAACTTTTGCTCTTCGATAATATGATAAATAATTTTTAAAATTTTTAAAAAGTATTTTAATATTTTTTAAAAAAATATTTAAAAAATTTTTTAAAAGTATTTTAAATTTTTTTAAAAAGTATTTTAAAATTTTTTTAAAAAGTATTTTAAAATTTTTTAAAAAGTATTTTAAAATTTTTTAAAAAGTATTTTAAAATTTTTTCTATAGTGTACTTCTCACCTATGTTTGTTCCTTTTTACTAATTTGTACAATCGCTTTTTGGTGTATATAACTGTACTATGTGGTTGACAAAATCTTTGTCAATATATCCATTTTTTGTAAATACTTCAGTATTTTAACATCATATTTTACCTCACTTTGTATGTCATTTCTTCTTCTCATTTTTATTTTATTTTAGCTGTATCCTTTCGCATAGAGAGCGGGTTTGCTTTGCAGCGCCCCCTTATGATTTCTCGTTGTCACACTCAATTCTCGATGTATCACTTTATATTTGACCTCTGCTTAAGACAGTGTTACTACTCAGGGCACATATTCGTTGAAAGGTAAAGTTGTATGTGCATTTTAAATGGTTTAATGCATCCATATACATTTAATTGGTTTTACGTTGCTTTATGTACATTTATTCATTTGGTCACTGTTATTAATTATTTTTATTTTTATTCTAGTATTTGTAGCACATGATGGCTGTTAACCAGTTGAAATCGATTTGCAAAAGTAAATAAAGAAAACATAATTTTGCGACTGGTTGCTGCTTATTTGGTAATTTTATGGTTTACAGTCACTGCACAACTTGGGAACCACGTGGAGCCCACCATTCATATAAATGGGTCATTCTTAGTGCTACAAATGATTATCCTATGGAAAATACAGTGATATATTAATTTATTATTACTACTATTAATTTATAAGTACTGTTTACCACACTTTTGTTTATATTTCTGGCATTTCATACACACTATCCTTTACATTTTTTTAACATCCTCCCATCAAATTTCATCCTTGAGTTAGTATATTTTTGTAGACATTATACACTTTTCCCCCATGTCTGATTGCTTTAATCACAGTTTACACTTTTGGAAGTAATCTGATCTGTATAGCTTTCACCTCTGAAAGCTTAACTTTTATTTACTTTCTTATGTTATGCATGTCTTAAAACTGCAAAACTGCACTCCAACATCTTACTTCTGAAGGCTGCATTATTATTATTATTATTATTATTATTTAAATGGCCTCCCAGAGTATCAAATTCCCAGTTCACAAGTGCATACTATCATTCACCTCATCTAGTTTATCCTTTATCAATCAGCACATCCAGTTCCCCATACCTTTAACTAAATTTTTTTCTCGTCACATACTCTTGATGCTATCTGCATTGTATTTACCAACCACAGACTACAGTGTTCTGCAGGTCATACCATTTAAGAGGTGTTTTAGTTTTACACCTTTGTGCACAACAATGCCTGGCAGAAGTTGAGCCAAATAATATGAAAGCACTGGAGTAAACATATTAATAGAAATTATAACTTTTCTTCCCTAGTGATACTGTGCCTTTCAACTTTCCTTTTACTGTTACAGCCGTGGAGAGTCACCAGTACATCTGTGATCTGGTGTGTCATATCTATATGTATATAACAAACCAAATAAAAACACTGGTACTGGAACTGCATACTTAAAACTTCCACAGTTGTACTGCTATTGCCAATTTCTTGTAAACTACATAATTGCAGAGACTCCAGTGGAACAAGAAGCACAAAATCTTGTTTATAAACCAGTGGAAATATGTAATGTGGCCCAACGAGTGCAGTGTTACGATGCTTTTTACCATCTTTATACATGATAGCAGCATATCATCCCAATGGTCTTGCAACTATGCTGAGTAGTACATCACACCAACTGGAATGTCTAAAGTACGTCATCTCTGTCTACAACTCAAAACAGCATACGAGGATTATCGTCATATAAAGTAGTATACTGTTTTAAAATGCCATAACCATTTGACATATTGAAAACGAAGAATGGGAAGACTGGAGAGTCTGTTAAGGAATTTGCCAGTGTAATTAAGGAAATTTGGAGTACAGTAGAGAGGGAAAATACATGACTACTGAAGAAACAGGAAGATGCAGTGGGCTGTATGGCACTAATGCCACAGTATAAAGTTGGTCAATGAGTGATCCTACCAACTTCATATACGCTGAAGGGAAAACAAAGAACTTTTCTGCAAAGTATAAGGGGCCAGAAAATATCAAGATTCATTTGCCGACAAGAATGACAATTGTGCATGTAGGATGGCTGAAACCTTTTCAAGGGAGTCTGGAAGTTATTCTGCAGGTAGGAGATGCGGACCGCAAACGGAGAGTGAGAAGAAAGATATTGGAAGAAACAAGTAGTTGTGAATGAATTGGTGATGAGGAACCTGTGTGGAGAAGGCCTAGGAGATAGTAATTCAATTTTTTGTACTGTTAGATATAGGTTTAGTGTAATTAATATAAGCAGCTGTGGAGCAGCAATGAATTTAACGATGTGGAAAGTAATAGGTTTTCCAGCCTGCACATGAGATGCAGAGAAGGGGAAATGCTGCGGTTCGTTGAGGGACAACTGATCTTTGTCAGGGTGGAAGTGTTATCAAACCAGCACCTGGAAGGGGGAGTGCTGTTTGCCAAGCATGAAGACTTAGTGATCACCAGTCATCACTGGGTGATACAGTTGATATTCAATGTGTGGGAGATTGGTCACAAGATGAGAAGATTGTAAGAAGCACAAGGCAAATTCTGCAAGGGAACAGACAGGCACAGTGTCGGGGTGTGTAATAGTGTATAACGTGCGTACGAGAAATTAAGGAGCGAGGTGACCCCGGTACCGACGCTGGAGGCTGGCTTATGAAAACCATATTTGGCACTGCTGATGAGGAAGACATTCGAAGGATGAACGACACTGCAGAAGAGTTTAAGCAGTGGGAAAAAGGGAAAAAAACGGTAAATGATTGGCACACTAAACAGATTGCAACTTTAGAGAGGTACGTATTGCATAACACACAACTACTACGACAACTGACTGGTGAAGTAATGCAGTATGCCAGAGCTACAGAAGAGGCATTTAATCAGAGTATCAAGGAACTACAAGTCTTAGATAAGGAAGGAGTAATGACAAAATGTTTGCAGTCCATAAAAGATAACGTTTGGGAAGCACAAGGGAAAGTAACAGAACTACAAGAGGCTATGCAGCAGGCCATAAGAGGTTAGCTAGGGGTAGACTTCTTGTCACTAGAGCAATATTAAGAAGGTCTATGGATAGTATAGAAGGAACTATTGCCAGAGTTGGGGTTGGTTTTACAACCCGAGCACAAAAACTTGCCTTTTTATTTCGAGGTACCCACAGCATCAATGAGAACTGATGGAGTGAAAGTTTACATTTCCTTTTCTGTACCAGTAACAGGGAAACAAGTATGTTATGAGTGCTACATAGTCCATGCAATCCTGGCAAGTGGGGGATATTGAAAGCAATGATTGTTATTAATTACAAAAGACAAGAGAAAATACGTAGAAAGTCACAAAAATGTTACCAAGGGGAATTACAGTGTCTGAATATGATAATAGAGGCACAGGATCTCCGTACAGTAAAATTGCTAATGGGACAAAAGGAGATAAGAGAACGCAATAAAGAAGTGATCGAGCTGGAACTGTACTTTCAGCAGGCTGAGGCACATTGGTTGTACTCTACCTTTGACAAGATGATAGTAGCAGCTAGTTTTTTCGAGCAGAGGAAGCTTATGTCAGCACAGAGGCTAGAATTAAATTGGAGTGGTTTGTTACTTAACAGAACAGCTTGCGAGATAACGGGGCCTACTTTCAATCTGCCAGCTGCAATTTCAGGGATAATTCACCTGAATATTTCGCAGCCTTATTTGTATAGGCCAGAGGAGCCCATAGAGGTGCTATGTGCAACAATTTAACCAGCTTAAACTCTAGTTGGTTGGTTTAAGAAAAAGTACAGGGGGCAGGAGGAGAGGGAAGGGACCAAACTGCTTGGTCATTGGTCTCTTGGTCTACAAAACAAGGCCACAAGGCAAAGAATGTAACAAACAAGACTTACTGCACAAAACCTGGAGAAAAGAAAAACCACAAGAAGTACAGAAGGGTAGCCAACACTACTATGGACAAAATGAGATAAGACGACCACAGAGGAAGCAAGAAAGAGTAGAAGGGATTAAAACAATAGAGCAGAGAACTGCGGCTAGCTGGTTAAAAGAACAACAACGGATAAGCCAGCTACTCTGCAACACAATAAAACCTCCAACCTAAAAGCATTAGGGTAGAGAACACAGACTGACAAAGGACATGCACTAAAACTTATATGGAACAAAAAATGTATAAAATGTAAAACTAAATCAGTCCATGAGGCACTGTCACCTAAAACATTGGGAACGAGTCTGGTAACTGAAAAGTAGGACACTGCAACAGAATGTAGGCCACCATCAACCAGCCATTGTACCTACACTTGGGTGGGTCTTCACAGTGGAGGAGATAGCCATGGGTGAGCCATGCATCACCAATGCTAAGCTGGCAGAGGACCACAGAGTCCCTGCAAGAGGCCCGTATGGAGGACTTCCACACATTTGTAGTCTCCGTTATGGCATGCAGTTGATTGGGCATATCTAGATTATGACATTCCATATCCCAAATCCCAAAAAAACTTGTGGCATAATACCGAACACAAGTCAGTTTCAGTGATGCTGATCTCCACCAATGGTTTCTGAGTAGCCTATTTGGCCCCACCATTTCATTTCATGGGATTCCGACACATCCCAGGGGCCGAACAAACACCACTGAACATCCAGTCCGTTCCAGGGCACAGATGGACTCCTGGATGGTCACTACTGAAGGATGGCAAGGGTGCACTGGCCAACAGCTTGTAAGCTGCTCAAGAAGTCACTACAGACAAGGAAGGACACACCAGTGCATGAACTGATATGCTCAAGAGAATGGGATATGGCCACCAGCTCTGCAGTGAAAACATTGCAGCCATCCAGCAAGTAGTGCTGTTCAGTTGTCCTGCTTGAGCATAAGCCAACGTGACCATCAACCATCAGTGTCTTAAGTGTAGACTATGACAGAGCCCTGAGATGCTTCAAGAATCAAGAGGAAATGACAGCGGAGAGCCTCAGGAGGGACTGAGTCCTTAGGGCCATGCAAAAGTTCCAGCTGAAGCTGACGCTGCGGCCTACGGATACACCATGGAGGTGTATGTGTATGGACCCGGAGGGGAGGGGGTAAAGGAAAGGACTCTAGTTCACAGAGAAGGGATCGAAAGCAAACAGCGATTGTAATCCCTGACCTGGGCTGCTGATGCAGGAGATGAACCACCATGGTTGGGAAAAGGAGATGGTAATTTGGATGCTCAGGAGAGCTACGAATGTGTGTGACGTAATCAACGAGCAGTTGGCGTCTGATCTGCAATGGATGGACCCCACCTCCACCAGTAGGCTGATCACGGAACTCATCCTAAAAGCTCCCATCGCTAGCTGAACCCTGGTGGTGCACTGGGCCTAGTAACCACAACGCAGAGGGCGCCACCGAACCATAAACCAGATTCCCGTAGTCAAGGTGGGACTGAACAAGGGCTTTGTACAGTTGCAGCAGTGTAGAGTGGTATGCACCCCAACTGGTATTGCTCAGGCAGCAGAGGGCATTCAGGCACTGCCAGCACTACTGCTTAAGCTGACAAGTCCTAAGAAATGATGTCTCCACTATGGGGACTGGATCATCATCAAGTTCTGGTTCCGGATGAATGGTACGATGCCGACAGTAATGCATGACACGGGAATTCGCGGCTGAAAACTGGAAGCCGTAGGTTAGAGCCTATGACTGCACCTTATGGATGTCTCACTATAGGACCCGCTCAGCAACACAAATACTGGAGGAGCAGTAGGAAATGCAAACATCATCTGCATGCAGAGAAGGTGAGACAGATGGCTCCACAGCTGCTGCTAGACTGTTAATGGCCACTAAAAATAAAGAGACACTCAATACTGGGCAGGTCAACAGGAAGCAACTCGTGCACATGGGTAGTTTTGAATGGATAGCAAAGAAGGATGTTTCGTAGGATTTTATGCATAGTGCGCAACGGTATGTTCAATGTCCAGGCAATTCTCCATGTACTACACATTTGCATACCACCACTCATCTCCTCCTGCGTTGCTGTGGCCACTGTTTCCACTGATGTGGAACCAATTTCCTTCCCCTACCAGGTTGTACACCAAAAGAACAGTCTTTTCGAATTTCCGAATCATTTTCTCTCGACCCACAGCAGTTATCGGACCAGCTACCTTTTTTCAAACCCTTCAGTGTCCAGAACTTCTACAGAACTGTGTCTGCACAGTCATCATTCTTGTATTACAGCTTTACAAGCAGAGCATGATCCTGCATTGAGACAGTCATGGCGAACATCGCAAACATGAAAGGAGGAGAAGCCGTGTACCCGACGTGTTTATACCAACTTCGATGGGTCATGCGCATGACAGGTGTTTTCATTTACATATCCTGAAACATACAGTGCCCTCTATTCATCAATTTTCAGACTATTTTTTTTCTTCTGCCATATGTTTGCCCCTTCTCCGATAATATTCCATTGCGATTTGACATCATTCTGACCAGTGACGTTATTTCTACAGCTTTTTGGAAGTTTAATTATAATCACCCTGTACATTACAGCTTCTGGCACCTGTCTGCAGCTTAATGTCTCCTCCATATGGTGAATAACAATCTATCATTTGCATAGTATTATTGTTATTCTGTTTATTTTATTGCATTAATATGAGCAAGAGTAAGCATACAGTTAATAGCAGTTTAACAATACATAATTATTAAAGGAGCTACTAACAGCTTGACTTATTCCACATACTTAGAATGGTGGAACTTGCAGCATTGTGTCAATAAGTAAATAAAAAAGTTAAATGTTTGCAATTATGAACTTCACACACAGATGAGTTTTGCAATTTCTGCAAGTACAAGAAAAATTCCACACTGCAAAATGTGTACTGATAATGTCACAGAAGAAGCAAGTCACTTAGTAGACTGATGTACTACATATATAATTTTTGCATGAATGATCAGGATAATGCAATCTTTTGACTAGTTCTGCGGCTAAGGATGGATAATTCTGGGTTGTACTGCACCACTTGGCTCTTTGTACATCTGACTTGGTAAAAGGTGGGAACGAAGTGCACATAAAATAGTTGTAAAGCTGTTATATGCAGCTTGCAGCTATCAGTGAACAACATGTAAACAAAAGAAAACACACACTACTATGAGAACGTGAAACTTAAGTGTTGACTGTACAATGATTCGAACGTATATTAAATAAAAATCTAATTTAAAAATCAAACAAACAGTTCTCACTTTACAGTGTAAGACCTTGAATACTGTGTGTTTAAGAAATACTAGTTAAATGGATATTACTGAGTGCAGCAAGGTAAAATTTAACTGAATTACAAATCAGCTTATCTACCTTCACCCTCTCACATGGCAGAAATAATACTTAAAATATTTTGAATTACTATAACTATTACAATGATTTCTGTAAGACATTTTCACTAACTATTCTTAACCTCATCTACATTTTCATACACCCATTTTTAAATTAAATTCAACTTTACACAAAATGGAAGATAATCTTTCCCTCTAACGTACTGGACATCTTTAATTATCATAAACCATTATTAGAGAAATGCCACAACACTCTCGTAAAACAGCTGATTCATGATGCATTTTAAATGGTTAGTGGTGGTACACTGGTAGAAATTTAGAGGTGGGAAGAAAGAACTGTTACTGGAAAGCAGACACAACAAGGCATCTCTAAGGGTAAGCTAAAACCATACATTGTGATGTGTCATGTAACACACACAAGAAATTTTGTATCACTTATTAAAATTAAAAATAATTACTTTTTATAAGCATGCCAATTAAAGACTATCACTTGTTAACAGGGAGTGACTTGGATGTAAGACAGTTTTTAATATTTCCATATATAGGTTAATATTTGCAAGCCAAGAATAAAAAATTAATTTTCAGGTACAGTGCTCCTCAAAATGTAAACTCTCAGCTTATAATGCAAATGTAACATGTTAGTGTTGGGTATCAAAACTGGTGACTATACTCTGTCTTAAAACCAAATGTTCATGCAGCAAGACGACAGACAGGACGGATTTCTTAAACAACAAAAATTTTGGTAATTTAAAATGGAAGGGGTTAAGTGGCAGACGTATCACTGATTTGCACTTTTGTAAGGTTCACACTGTCAAAAAAATCACACCCACAAGCATAATGACTAAAATAACCAAATTACCATCTTAGTTGAAGAACCGGAAGCCACGAACACGGATGATACAAAAATAAAATTAAAAATTAAGACCAATAAATATAATACAAATGAACAAATGTAAAAACATTGGCATGCAGTGGGCTTTATACTATTGCTAAAAAAATCTGGTATATGCAACAAAGAATCAGAAAAAGCTGTCTACATGTACCAATGTAATTTCAGTTGCCGAAATCCAATTACATGTGACCAAACCATGAACTTAAATACCGAAACACTGTCGGTAATTAAAGAATATATCACTTTGTGAAGAAATGTCAAGATACACATACATCTAAAACAAAATTTACAGTTGAAACAGTGCAGTATGAAGTACAAGAAATATTTAATCTTATAACAGTATACGGATAACTACCAGAATCTTCTACGTGTGTTATTCCTTCTGGTATATGGGTATTGTTTTGAAAGTGAACGATGAGGGAAGTCCATGAAACACTTAGATTTATGCATCCACATGGGCCATCATCCTTTTAAAGTTTGAAAATCACACTTGTAAGGTTCCATTCTCCCACATTTTGTCACGTAGAAATCAACACAATGACTGAACATACTTATACTTTAAGTCTAATCTCTTTTAAATTGGTGGAAGCAAAATGGTCCTATCTTCTCTTCTCCAGCTATCTGTATTATTTGAATATTTATTACTAAAAATGCAAGAAATTGCATTTTTACAAATTATTTACTAAAAACCTCACCCAAGAACTTTTGAGAACCACACAAAATATTGTTTGGTTAATATGTTAGAAGTCAGTGCAAACACAGTGGGCAATCATGAGAAAATGAAAATATTGTAGATTTGGAGAGTATCAGGTGGAACTTCCAACATATAGTTTTTTCAGCAAACTTTGAAATAGTGATGTGACACATTCACTCTTGACCTATATGATTTGAGATAAAATTGCCGACTTGGGGCAAGATAGTGACAAGACATTTTTGACACATATATGACTTTTTATCACAACTTACAATACACTCTCCTGAACAAATTTACATTTTGTGGCATGTCATTATCTTTCCCAAGTAGTTCATATTATAATTTAATTTTTTTATTTTACCCAGATAAAAAAAACAAAATTTAGGTCAGGAAAACTCTTCTGTTTGCTATTGTACACCCTCCTCCTTTCTCCATAAAATTACCTTTCTGCAATTTCTTCTATGCACATTTAGCAAATTTTATATATTTTGAGTAGGTTTAACAGAAATGAAGCGCAACTGAGAAAATGTCACTTGACTGTACTATACCGCTGGCAAATATTGCGCAAAAAATGAATGTATCATTAGAGTAAAAAATTTGTGAATTGTGTAAACTTCATAGAAACATTGAAAATAAAATTTATATCTTACTGTTTATGACACCTACTGTATGCAGTTTCTTATTGGCACAACTGGTAGATGCAATGAAACCAATCGTCCAGTGAGATTTTATAAATTACCTACAAGGATTAAACATTCAGTACTGAATAGCAAAGAAACTTAGGACTTTCAATGCTTTAATGTGTGTAGGAGTTTCATTTGCACTAGAATAACAAAATTCCTACCACATAAGTAAGGTCTATTTCCAGTAGTGTTACACCAGATGTTTTGAGCACTGCAGCTGATGACCAAAGGCAGAGCAAATATTTCTCTACACAAGAGCCTTAATTGCAAATTGCAGGGAAGTCAAGTAGGTGAAGGGTTCAAGTTACATGAACAGAGTGTAGCTGTCTACAGGTGCAATGACGAACAATATTAATAATCAGTCACAGAAGGCTTATTATCTCTTCCACATTTTTTGCTTTCTTCCTCAACCATTACGTCTCACTTCAGTCCTCAGATATCAGAAATTGGTAAAAATCAAAAGCTTTTGGTCAAATAGTGTTATCTGCCTCAGCACCCTTTCAAAAACCTTTGAGGTCCTGCAATACCATAGTGAAGTAGTAGTAGTGAGAGTTCTGTTGTTGAAAATGAGTGAGCTGTGTTGGCTGCAGCTGTGTGAACCAAGCATGCTATTGTCACAAAAACCATGTTAGCAATGGATGCCTCTTGAGTAGTAGCAGCAGCAGTATAGTAGTAGTAGTAGTAGTAGTAGTAGTAGCAGTAGCAGCTTCTTTATGAACTACTTGGACAAAATGACGTCAATACAGCAAGTGTCTACAGTCTTGGGCTGAGGGAACGGCTTCTTTTCATAGGCAAAAAGACAGAAACAAGAGTTAAGAGCACTGTCCTACATGACTTCGTTAATTCTTAATCCTCCCCTTCCTGGACCCATGGGTGGGCCTATCTCACCACTCTCTCTTTATAACCCTGATGTTGCCAATCTACAACTTCTTGAACATGCTCTGTAAGCTGACCTGCTTTTTATGTATATACAAACTTTTACTGAAGGCACAAACGTGGCAAACCAGCTTACAGAGTATGTTGGAGAAGAGCAATACATTGTCAACATATAATGCTAACCTCTCTTCGTGGTTTTCATATATAATTAAGATAGAACTACTCATGACAAAGTCACCATCAATACCATTTAATATTTTTTCTAATAATAAATATATGCAAGTCATTTGCACACAGCTGCTAATTTTGTCAAAATGTTTAAGCTTTTCAACATCTCTTCTATGCATTCCCTTTGTAATATTTCTTCCATCCTGACACATAAAAGATCGACTAATGTTGACAAGGGTGGTGCCAACAAGTGGGCTTTGCCTCTAACATCACAACCTGGCAGCACATATGTAGGGAGAACAGTTTCAGGTACGCAATGAGACACGAAAAGAATGGCAAACTCTGAGTATCAAATGTAAGAATGCATAGTCTCACGGCAGTTACACTGAATAAAAAGTTACAAATGTGCCTATCAAAGACTGTTTGAACCTAGTACCCCAGCTCTTTGTAAGTGAAATGGTCAAGCTATTAAGGCACACACTTACATCATCTTATTTTCTGTACAACAGTCAGAATTACGATCAGACAGACAGCATTGCAGCAGTGGGTAGCCTATTAGCTCCAACCATTGCAAACCTCTTCATGGAGAATTCTGAGGATATTGCCTTAGACATGGCACCATAAAGCCTAGTTGTTTCTTTCAATATGATGAAACGTTCATCATATTGGACTTGAGGAAGTCTACTAGTTCTTGGAACACCTCAACAACATTACAGTAACATTCAGTTTACTATGGAGGTAGAAGAAGATGATGCATCGTCCTTACTCAACATTCTCATCCAGCACATCTGTACTTGCATGCCATCAGCCATCATCATCCAGGCAGAGGTGCACTATTTTACAACCATTGGCTCATTGTGCAAGAATGATATCAGATGCTGATAACCTGCCCCATGAGCTGAACCACCTATGGAAGGTCTTTAATGAACAACAGCTATAACATCTATCAAATAAATGAAGTGACATCAAGCAAGACTCACAACAAGACCACGAGAAGCAGGGAAAGAATCTTGCTTTCTTGCCATTCTGTCGCTCCGTGTTGGGCAAGATAAGCCTCCTGCTTAAGTGACACAAGATCAAATCGATTTCAGGCCTCCAACGAAAATGCCTCAATTACTCAGACCTGTTAAGACGTAGCAGGTGTCAGAACACCTGAGGTCTACAAGATACTTGTAAGTAAGGCCAGTCTTCTGTCAGACAAACAGTAAGCACTGTGAAACGTTGCAGGGAGGAGATGAGATGTTTCATCACTTATGCTAGCCCTAGAAAATGGACACTGGGTAAAATTTGACGATACGTCTGCCATGGCTCGTACAAATGGCTTCTGTAATTGTGTAATTAAAGCAGCCATTGAAATAAAAATCACCAATAACACCGTAAACAAAGATGGTGGCCTGCAGCTCAGTACGGGATCCAGTGATCGTGTGATTGAAGCGGGCGCATCGGACGCCAAGACAACGTATGCCTGTATATGGTGATGCTGTGGGCACAAGTGACATCACAGCTTGCAGCTAGTGTTTATAAGGAGTGCACCAGCAGCCCACTGGCAGTCGTATCACTTGACAATGGCCGAAAGCTCATGTAATTTTAATTACTTGACACAGTTGGAAACCCAAGAACTTTTTATTCACTTGAGCGTATAAACCTGTAAGTGTCTGCAGTTACATATGGTCACATCACATAAAAGTTGCCTTGAATTGTTGCTGCCACAGCTTCAAATTTTTTTCCTATGCTTTTTGGGAATGAAAGTTGTAGGGACAGACTGATCTGTAGTTTAGCCTGATGACTGTGACCTGGTGACACAATGAATGTGACGTCATGAGAAAAAATTGGTTCTAGTCATAAGACAAAGTTGCTGGTTATGGAAGAGCCTATGTTGAGATTTCAGTTGTACATCATGTGCTTCAGAATTATTTTTATGGAATATATCGCATGAACCTTTAATATCAAGAGCACTCCTTTTGCAAATACATTGTATATTCAGTGGTTTTGTACACTAAATTGTTTGTCACAATTACCAACACAATTACACAAAACATTTAAGTATCATCATTGTCCTTTATGGATACTTAACCAGATGATGTTCTACTATTAAATAACCACAAAACAATACATATCAATACACACAAAAATAAGGATCACCATTTAGTTCTGGTGCTGTGTGTCACATGTCTGTTAGTCTCCTTGAAATTTCCACAGTTTAAGCTCATGACTATTTTACACATGATACATACAGCAGTACATGCCAGAATTGAGCAGTTATCTTATAAAAGTACACCAGAATCTTCTGCTTAGGTTATTAAACTATGAACTATGTAAGGACTCCAGCACAGAATTTTCTTTTCACCCTAATTCTTTGTATGGGATGTGACTGTACCATTTAAATGAAAACATCAAACTTCTCAACAGACTAAAATTCAATGGGAGCTATTAGTCATTTATCTCGTTTTACTTTTAACCTGATATGCCAGCAAGTGGGCCATCTGAGAATGGTTCATCCCAGCACACGTCTTCAATCGATTACCAATTTTCATTACAGTGACCTTTCAGTCACCAAAGAGTGCATCATTCTAACAGGGAGATGTCCCCATGGATGGGATCAACTTTTTGAAAGCATCTACACAGTGGTACAAGTTAGGGTTCCATGTAATACACCCTGCAATCATTTATGAAATTGGGTCCTTGCTTGTGAGTAATCCATGAAAAAGAATTTCCTGTGATCCTCTACAGTTTGAACAAATACAATTAAGCAGAGTGGCAGCGCAGCACAGAGGTTAAGATACATTCATGGCGTGCAGAAAATTCTGAGTTCATATCTCATATGGTGCTTTGAAATTTTTTATTTTTTAATCTTTGTCTTAATAACCAATCATTTTTATTAATTGTTCAAAATGCAATTTTTCTTCATTTCTTATCCTTTGCCACACCATTTTCATCAATGTATTGACTTTTTTTATTTGCTCCCATTCTTTCTTCATTTTATACCATTTCATTTCGAATCATTGTGTTTATGGCTTTACTTATTTATATTTATCTATCATGACATTTAAAGATTTTAAAATGTCAATCTATCAGTTGAGAATAAAAGATGGAATAATATATTCTGGATGTGACATGACAGTGAAAACATCTTTTTTTTACAAGACACAATTGTTTTGGACAGTGATAGTTGCACAAAGAATTAAAACACACATTCATATTACACTATGGAAAAAATAACACTGATGAAGCTGTAAACAGAGAAATGAAAGAAAACTCCAGAATAATGAGGAATAGAAATAAATGCCAAAACATGGATGAAAATATAAAATTCCAAAATGAAATAAATCAAATCAACATAATAAATAAATTCAAAATCACACGGACAATTTGATATGAAATAGTATAACAATAAGAAGAAATGAGAGCAAATAAAGTCTGTAAGTTGTTGAAAATGATGTGGCAAAGGATTAGAAATTAAAAAATAGAACCAAAGAACTGTATAAAAAAATGTCAGTCATTTTGACAAAGATTTAAAAATACCTGATGCAATTTGAACCCACAACTCTGCACGTCATGAATGTATTTTAACCACTACGCTACACTGCTCCTCTATTTAACTTTATTATTTTTAAGGCTCTAAAGCAATGTGCAACATGCATTTTTGTCTATTACTTGCAAATGAGGGCTCACTTTGATAAATGGCTACAGGGTGTGATATCTGGAACCCTAGCCAACACCATCATATAGACGCTTTCTGAAAGTTGATCCCAGCCACAGGATCTCTCTTTGTTAAGCAGTAGTTGAGACACTCATCATCATATTCCACATCTCAAACATGCTACACCATCATCAAGACAAGTATGAACACATCCACACATTTTCAAAACATTCAAAAATCACATTGAAGTTACATCTGAGTCACAAGAGAGTATGATGCCTGGAAGTCCTGGATGGGATATAAATAATACTAGGAGTACAGAAAGGAACACAACAAATTAATCAATGAATTCACTGTATAGCTGATGCACATAAACATGATGGAAAACAAAGCTGAGGTTTCGAAGCTTTGGATACAACGAATACATTTTTACCTCCCTCTCAGATTACTCCAGAAACACTCTGACAACATCGAAGTCCATCAATCTTCAACAGTATCTACATTTTTAAGGCTGCTGTTCCATCCATGCAAAAGGTGTCTCCCACATGTTACAGCCACCAGTGGACAGCTCACCTGCAATGATGGACACTTCCTTATCCAGTAGGTTTGAGGTCTTCCTAGTGCCTTCAAAGACAGGCATTAACATTTGAACCTAGGCTGCAAACAGATCTGCCATGCCCCCAATCCTCCAAGTGCCTCCACAAATCGACTGCAGAGTAACTCCCTCTCATTAACCAATACTATCTTGGACACAAACATCTTCACCAAAGCCTACACCAGCGCTTCGACTAACATGTCTGAAAATGATGTCGCATCCTTCCCACCAAAGTTATATCCCACTGTCCATTTAATCATTAAAAAAAAAAAATGAAATGATCGTATGGCATTGTTGGCCGGGAGACCCCATTCGGGGTTGTTCGGCCATCATATTGCAAGCTCTTTTTAGGTGATGCCACATCGGTGACTTGCAAGTCAATGATTATGAAAATGATGAAGGACACACAACACCCAGTCCTCTGCCGGGAATCGAACCCAGGCCCCCTGCATGGTAGGCGGTAACACTACGCTATGGAGGTGGACTAATCAACAAAATATTCTGGTCTATCATTATGCCACATCTACCCCCAGCCCCTTGCTACATGAGTTATATCCTTGTAGAATACAACCTAACCTATGATCCATACAGTACATTCTATGCCAATTCTGTCATCAGCTTATCCTACCATGGGGATGTGACCACCATTCAGAATACTACGCAAATGAATGGCCATAGCCAAACTGCCACCAGCAAAGTTGACCACCTAGTGGTAGAATATGCTCCTGAACTACGCTTCAGAATCAGTGTCACCTAAGTTTCTCCTGTACAATACCAGCTTCTCTGAATTACACTGACAGGATCCTGCAATTCTTCGAAGAATATTTATCTACCGATTCAGCAATCTCCCACTTCTGTTTCATTCTCCTCCTCCCAATCCACTCCATTCCGCTGTGTGCAACCCACCCCCACCCCCACACTGCTTACACCATGGCGAGTTCAAGCTAAGTTTTCAATCATGTTTATGTGCCTGCAAACTGCTCAACTACATGACGAGTGGTCATCTGTACTCCTTCCATTATTTATATTAACATCATGAGTACAGATACAAAAAGAACAGAATTTAAATAAAGAAATTAAACAGATGGCATTTTATCCCAACCCAAGAAATTAGTGAGGAACATAAGGAAAAAATTTGATTAATTAGAGTAAAATAATCACAATAAACAAATAGTTCATTATGAGACAGCACCCAGAACCACTAACATTTATACAGCATAAGCTGGTACCACTATCCAAAGAGTTCTGCATTAGTCTGAACTAAACTTACAGTACCAATTGCTGTTCAACACAGAAATCAAATACATTTATGTGTGAAGAAATTATTAATGTGAATACAGAGATTGTACATTCTATGAAGGAGCTATTAAATTATGGTGCAGTAAAGATAGTCCTACCAGCCATTTTTTCCATTTCTTTCCAATCTAGATAAACATGTACATAGCAGTTTCAAAAGTGACAAAGCAGCTCCTACAAAGTAAAGGCAATATCTTAGATGATATAAGCAGTAACTCTCATAAAAAAGAATTACTTCCCAAAACATATTGAACGCATATTTAAACAAACAAAAATTGTAAAAGAAACTGGCTATGACTTTTGGGGTTTAAAACAAAACAAATATTTTTGCAAGATCACTTGGCAAAATTTCAGTCCTCCCTTTAGAACAGTATAGCGGTCACTTCAGAGAGCTGTGAATGGTATAGAACTGGCACCAGACACTCATCTGACCATCCACTCCTGTCTCATGTCATAGATGTGCATGTCTTTGGCTGAATTGAATCAGCACAGTAAGATTAGTTGACTTAGAGACACAGCAGAAAAGAGTGTGTTTTGATGTGGACATAACCATAAAGTGAATGAAACTGCCTGGTTATTTCATATATCAATGCAGATTATCCTGTATGTCTGCAAGAGATGGAGTACCACTCACAGCCATGTAACATGGCAGATCTGTCACCACAGAAAGATCATAACCAACAAGGACCAAAGATGATTGTCACAAACAACTACGAAACTGGTCAGCAGCTGTCTGAAGGTATGTAGTGTGGTCCAATTTTGCCTCTTTTTATACGATTTAAAGCAGGGCCGGCCATGGTGTGCCAGACTAGATGCAAGCAGGGCCTGGTATATTTCAGCATTGCTCAGTCCTCTGAAGTACCCGGAAATGTACAACATTTCATTAAGTATTGCATGTGTCGGTCAGCACAACTCTCTACAGTTCCGCAGAATAGGGGTGTCAGAAATGTTCCCTGTACCCTTCACTCGTCATTTGTAGCACGAAGGACATTCACGTGTCCAGTAGCTGTCTACACAAAAAGAGGCCATTTAGTGATCTATCATCACAAGACTTTAAAAAATGATGGGAATGACACAAGAGAAGAGTGAGAATTCTCAGTACGTATTATGCAATCGCATAAGTGACAGGTACTGCAAATTCACTCTGAAACAACATTACAAAATGATGCAGAAAGCATTCCAAGACTTAGCTGAGAACAAAAGAGCAGAAAATGCAATCAACAGACCGGATTCATTGTTCTATACATCAAAAAGCACTATGCTAAATTTGCAGGCATGGAACATGTGAAGAAATTGGTGGCAGAATAGTAAAATTTCTGAATTCACACACATTATTCCACTGTCAGTTGCAGGAGCTTTCAAATGGATATGAAAGAAGAGTATGGAGACTTTATATATTACTGTAAAGTTCGCTGGTTAAGTCAATGGACATGCCTGGAACGATTTTTTTATTTAAAACTTGCTAGGAAAAAGGGCGTGCAGAATTGAAAATGAGAACATCCAGAATGGATTGCAGACCTCGCATTTTAAGCAGACTTTACTGCAAATTGCCCATAGTAAGGCACTGCAAGGTGAGAAACCACTTATTATTTAATGGGGACATATTTAAAAAGAAAATTGTATTGAAGGGACATAGTCCAACAAATGCAGTCCAGTTCCCTAAACTCACTAGGGTTAAATAAAATTTAAGGTTCGAACAATACAGCATGGCCTTGAAAGAATTGCATGGCAGGTCTCCTGAACATTATATGGATACTGCCAACCACACTTACATCTGTTTTCGAGACTGTTTGCCATTTCAGTTGACAGTGACCCTGTGCATGTGCAGATGTAGCTGATTAATCTGCAAGGTAAGTCCCATTTTAAACACTAATCCTTCTAATGCTAAAGTCCATAATGAGATTGCAAAAGTGCTACAACATTTTGACAAACACGTGTGAGAGACTTTTTTTAATTATGACCCTAAATAAATCACAACTATGTAGCAACCTGAGTGTGAAAATCTGTGAAATTATGTGTGTCTGTGTGTTGGCAGTTTGTAGCAGATGAAAACTATATTATGCCTTCAGTGCACCAAAAATAATTTAATAATACTGAAAACATTTGGTTTTGAACTATGTTGTTAAGAAATGTGAAACATAAAACCAAGTCGTATGCAGTGCAACTGCATTTCCCTTTAAACACGGCGTGTTCACAGTTTCATCCATTTCTCCCTCTTTGCACTCCGATAGCATGGTGTGGCATTGGCAGAAATGTGCCATTCAGTCTTAGCATGTAGGCGAGCCGAATTCTTGGCAACCTCGAGTGCTGAATGCTCCAATTGAAGCATTTAACCCATGGAGTATGGAGGATGCCAGAACTGGTTATGTCATGTTTTGAGAGTGTTTTCCACATCATGACTTGTGTCCCCTTATACAGGTTACCATCAACATGAAATGAGATGTTTATTTCAACATTATTAGCGAACAAGTGCTCCTCTTTCTTATACATGTCCACAACAAGTGTGCTGCAGATACTCTAAGATTCGCAGATGAAAACTGTGTTCACAGGGCTGCACACCCGTTGTTCTGGTTGGAGGTACGCTTCAGCAACCTACTGTATTTCAATTGACCCATTAAAAGTCCCAATTTTAACCCTGTAGGAAATATCTACTTATGTGGAACAACAGGTGAAAGACAGCAAACATTGTCCCCATCATTTGATCGCTCTACAGGATCTAATCATCAATGAGTTGTTTCAGTTGGATATTACATATCTAAAGGAACGACTTGTGGACACACTTTGCAAACAAGCCGTTATCACGGCTGGAGGCGATGTTACACAGTATTAGCATCTTGCTCCCAGGAGATGACTAACTGTTTGTCCAGTGTGCTTAGTTTTCAATTCATTATGGTCTTTTCCTTTATGAGTGGATGGTCCTTCAAGATTTTGAATCAAGGAATGCGACAATCATAAACATATTTTTTTATAAAAAAATTCCAAAATCTTTCAAAATGGTTCAGAGATGCTGGAAAAGTACACAAGATGCTATGTAAACACTGCTTGGTCTTCTACATCGGCATGACTACCACCAAATTATCAATCAGGATGAATGGGCACAGGCTGAGGATGTATACTGGCAACTCGCAATATCCTGTAGCAGAGCATGCTCCAGAACATGACATTCATGACCTCGGCGCCTGTTTCACCACACATGCCATCTGGAGTCTTCCCCCAGACATCAGCTTCTCAGAATTCTACAGGTGGGAACTAGCACTACAACATGTCCTTGGTTCTCGCTACCCACCTGCCCTTTGTTTACATTAATTTCTTCTGTCTCGGCATTTCTTCACTAACTACAGTTTGCTTCACTCCATTTCAGTGTTCTATATCTTTCAATGTCTTTCTTGTCCATTTTTCACTGCCCCCCCCCCCCCCCCTCTGTTCTGTACAATGCACTTTGCTTTTCACTCTTATTAAATCATGCATGATGAGTAAGCAGTAATCTCTGTCAGCATATTACCCCGTCTTCCACCTTTAAGCTCTCAGGTTATCAAATCTTATCTGATGCAGTCCCCAACAATTGGTCTTACCTTCTCATCCTTTATGGTAAGTCTCTCCTTACCTGCAGCTCTGGGGGACTTTCACGAAATCTACTCCTTTTCCTAGACCTCTCCAGTCCTTTTCCTTCACCCCTCTTCCTTCCCCTTCCTTCTCCATCAAACCCTGTAGGAGCCACTGTCTCTGAAAGCTTGTCAATTACAACCACTTTTTATGTGTGTGTTCTGCCACTGCTTGGTGAATAGATTTTTTTTGTCTATCCCATTAAATAATTTTCTAACTAAAGATAGGTGTGATCAGTCAAAATCAAACCAACATGTTATCAAAAATGCTTCTGACATTCAAGAACTTGTTCTTCATACTACAGAACATTCATACTGCTTCCCTTTACTGCAGTGTAGAGATGAAAATGTTGAAACCAGATAAGAAAACTATTTACTACTTCCCATAAAAGTCAAGAATGAGAATGAAGGCAATGTGATCCATGCAGTCTCCACTACTGATGACAGTTTGTGTGGTATTATACTACACATAATTAGGAAATAATTGACTGCTGGATACATTAAGTATTTTCTAACAGCTAGTTCAATCTTCCCCCACACGTAAGAACTTCAGGAAATTACTTTAATTAACACCAGGTACAACAGACAACACTGATAGGAGTTACGAAGATCCACAAACTTACACGAGTCAAGTCCAATTATTTCCATTAAGCTGATTGTTGAAACTTAGAAAATCATATCTCAACAATTACATTAGCCATCTTTGTGTATTCTGTAGTTACATTTTTGACCCTGATGAAAATGCAAATTTTCCTCACTGTTGTCTGATATTTTCAAGTTTTTAACAGGTTTGGTTCAATATCAAGAATGTCACAGCCTGAAACCCCCATATTCCTGTAGGGTACTAAGGATGGTCCAATAACTTGGATTTTAAAACACACACAACTGTTCAGCATAATAGTCTCTGCAGTGGTAAAATAGTGCTGATTAGTAGTTGCCTTGTTGACAGCATTACTTGTCAAAACTGGTGTGTTGTACTGCATTCCCACATCCATCCTAGTAAATCCCCGTGTCAATCCTGCACATTGTGTGTGAATTCCCTGCGAGTTGCCCAGGTAGAAGACCTGACTCTCACATATTGCTACTACATCCTACTGTGTGTCTTTACAACAATATCCATGTGCACAAGCTGCAAATTCATAATCAACTGTGATGCAACAGCAATGTTTTACAGATGCATAACAAACCCGTTGACTACCAATATGAATGGCCACCAGCAAATTGTGGCTACTTGCAAACAATTTTTTTGTGCATCCTGCATATCACAACATCAATTGCTTTGACAGCTTGTTTAGGTATACATGCGGGTCGACCGAAGCATCCGATCCCACCCGTCGGCTTTGACTCATTACATAAGGCTGTTGTGGTGTGTGACATCACGACGGCACGGAATTTAGTTTGTGAGAGTGGTGTGTTTGTAGGTGTCGTTTTGATGTAATCGGTGGTGCTCTCTGGTGGTGGGTTAGGTGATGTTTTTGGTTTAATTTGCGTGTGTGGCGTGTTTATAGGTGGCGTATTGTTGCGGTCGGTGGTTCTCTGGTGGTGTGTTTATTGGGTAGCGTGCTACATGGCGTACGGGGTTCATTTGCATGATAGCATTGCACGTGTGTGGTATCAGGACTGTGCTATCAGCAAAATATTTTTCAGTGAGTTAACGATTTTAGTTTTGTTATTTCGGCGTTATTGTAGTTTTTTTCTGTTCGTCGTGTGTGAATTTTGGTAAATTGCTTTTTTTAAGTTTAAGTCTTTGGTAGGTATGGATATTACTGACAAGGTCAACAGTTTTCGGTTGTCGGCGATGATGGGGGACAGTGCTTTGTCTCTAATAAAATTTCTGCAACTATTCGGATTTTTGGATTAAGTCGTGAAGTGTTCAGTATGTCGTGAAGAAATGAGGCTTACTAAAGTTCCGGCGACTCGGACCAGGGACGGCTGTATGTGGAGATGTAGTAAGGTTAACAGGTCAAGGGAAGTGTTCGATTCCAATGTGTGGTTGTGGCTGTGGGTGTTCTGGCATCGGGAGTTGCTGTTGAGCTATATAGGTCAAGGGAAGTGTTCGATTCTAATTTGTGGGATCGGGAGCTGCTGTTGAGCTATATAGGTCAAGGGAAGTGTCCAATTCCAGAGGATATTGTGTGGAATTTGGGGAGTTTCGTGTTGTTGTTTTGTGTGGTTTGGTATGGTGGTGTGTGTCTAAATTTGTTTATATTTACTTTTTCCCCACCCAAAAACCCCAAATTTCCGTGTGTGTGTGTGTGTGTGTGTGTTGGTTTTTCAATGTATTTTTGTGTTTGTGTCCATGTTTCCGTAATGACATCATAGGCGCCATATTGGAGTCATAGTGTATGATCGTTTCTGCCATATTTGTGACGTCACAGGTCAAAGCAGACAGGTGGAATCTGACACTTCTGTATTTCCATACATGCCATTTGGATTCCTCCTCAACCAAAACAACAGCTTCTCCGAGCAGTACAGACACAAACTGATGCTTAAGCATATTTTCCATTTCTGCGATATATCCCTCCTCTAAATATCTGCTAGGCTGCTTCTTCGATTGCCTTCTTTCTCCAGCTCTCCCACCTTTGTTTGTGCTTGAAATAGAAAAAATATCAGTAGCTCAAAAGCTCGTAAAATTTTCCCTACTTTTAGACGTGTGTATGTGCCATGTAATAACTATTCCTCAGTGGAATCAGACTTCCATTACAGACACTACATTAGCATCAAATCTCTTACACTTCAAGAAAACTAAATGTAATGTACTAACACCTAATTATAAATAACTAGGAACTATTACCTAAAGCGCAGTGAATTATTTTATACAGAACACTTTTAAAAGCAGTAGTATTCTGAATGAGTACAGCACAATACAAATATCTGTGCAACTGTACTGATTTAAGTAGTATATTCGCTAACACTGAAAATATAGGATTACATGTTTTCTTCATTCTTGCTAGTACCTAATATCACGAAAGAAATTGGCCATTTTTACATGAAAGAAAATGTTGTAGTAATTAATAGAAGAAAATTAAGGTGTGATAGCTAGACACGTAATTAAATCATAGCCATACTGCTGCTTCATGTAATACACAAGTACATTTTGTCTTATTACATACTGATTTTTCAATTTGTTTCTGTGCATATAATTCCCCAGAACTAGCAATATACACAAGCCATTGAAATAATTTTAAGAGTGACATCACGGGACACAAAGATACTGTCTTCTTTTCTGTTTGCATATTTAACTTTTAGACAGCATTCATGTGTTCCATTAACAATATGTTCTTTAGTTCTTGTGGGTGATGCCTTACATTGTGTTGTTTACTATAATACTGCTGTTTTGCTTTCACCAGTGACTACATTGCCAAACGTCGTCATGGTAAAGTGAACCATAGTGTAGCCCAATGTCTAGGTATCATTGGGAGTTGCAAATTGGTGAAACCACTGAATGTGTCATGATCATATTTCTATATTTCTATTGCAAATTCCAGAGTTACGTTTGTGTACCTGAGAAAAACTACTATCTTCCTACTGTGGTCTGCTATTTTCAAATTTTTAACAAGTTTGAAGAGGTTGACTGAAACACGCCCACTCAAATCCCCTATTTCTGTGGTGGCACTATTTGTTTGTTGTTTGTCATTTGCTAAAGTTTGTATTAGTGATGATGTCCACTGGTCACTTGTTGAGACTTTGATCTCTGCCATGACACTGACATACAACCACAGAATTGAATTTTTTACTAAGCTCAGTTCCCCACGCCAAAACTGAAGGACAGCATTTTTATAATAAATCAATAAGTAAAAAAGATTATTTTGCAAAAACGTTTTTATATATTTCTGAATAAATTAAATTGATGAAATGTTCGTTTAATATCTAACTTACTTAAAATTACCTCATTCTCTACATATGTAAACTTATTGACATTATTCAGGGTCAGCAGACTGGGATGGATATATTTTAGAGATGACATTCTTACTCCATAACTGTTTTGTTATTACAAATAGCTAGCACTTTTTACATTTTTGAAACATATCTAATATAAAATACTTACACCTTCATAATTTCTGGCCTCAACACCTCTTTTGGTAATAAGAGAAACTTCTTGGACTACACCCCTCTGATCTAGAGCAAAAGAGAAACAAATGACAAACACTCCACACAAAAAAATCAACATGACCATTTTAATCTTCAAGGGTAATAACAGAAACAACACTACTATACAAAAATGCAATATCTTTGAAAATAAATATTTGTAGCATCTCTTTCTGAAAATAAGTGTGTCACAATAACCACATAACTAAAGCTGACTTTTCACATGTTCTGGTTTAAATGTCAAAATCTGTTAATATATGTAATTCATACCATGGCAGTTATTATGTAAGTGCAATATGGATGATAAATTGTTCAGCCATGACAATAATGTAAACTTTTGAAATGTGATGCAACAGTACAATGCTGCAGATTAGATGGGTACACATATACTAATGAGGCGGAACTGTAATAGGGAGAAAAGAAATTAATATCGAAACTTGGACGAAAATAGGGGCGCAGTTAGGACAAGGAACCATTAATTTCTTAAAAGAGGGAAGCTTCAGGACAAAAAATTGTAGGGAGTGACCAAAGCTTGCCTATGTACTGTATGGTGAGCAGGTTCAGATGGCTATATGTTGCAGGTTGAAGGGGTCAATTCTAGTGTCCTATACCACCCATCGGCTTTGACCAATGACGTAATGTGTGCTGTTATTTTAGTCTAGTGTGGAGAAATCCATCAAGCCAGTCTTTAGACCGAAGGCAACATCAGCACAACAGTTGTTAGTGCATCAAACATTAAGTTGAATTCATTCTGCAGTAGGCCTACATTACACAACTTTCAAAAGTCATTCAAGAAGCTATCCCGGACTTCTATAATTTGCCATTTGTAAATCCTTCACACGAATATTGATATATTCGTATTCTGTATAGGAAACTACTGTAACACAATAGGAATACAAATATGTTCAAGAACAAAAAATTAATTATCAGCATCATTTACAAATAGTAACGATGGGACAAGCAGTAGTTGCAGAATTTTACTAAACTGAGGGAACTTTGTGAGTTTTCCTGTTCAAACTTCCCATGTGAGATACATCGACGAACTTTGAAATATACGGCTTAGTCGTGCGCCTTTTGCGAAAGTAGTGCATTCATTACCTGTATTGCAACAGTTGTATGCATGTGCAAATAGCGTATTTTGAAAGAAAAAGAAAAAAAATGTCTGGCGAAAAAACACACACACACACACACACACACACACACACACACAACATATGGTTTTCATAATTTACAATTTTCATGTGGAGTTTCCAATACTTACTGGGTGGCACACGTGATGTGAAACATATTTCAAATTTATCGTACGTTTCAGTCACAAACGAAAATTTTCCTTTCGATATATCCTCCTTCTGTGACAGAATATGACCTTTTGAATCTCTAACCTAAATCAGAAAACATTTTATGAGTGAGTGACTCCACAAATTTATAGTAAATTCTATCATTACTGTCAAGAACCCACTATATAATCCACTTTCTGCCCTGGAGCTGGAGATACTTCATAATCCCCCGTCACAAGAACGTCAGACTGGATTTCTTCTCTCAAACATTTTTGTGTATTTGGTTCCATTTTCCACATTATTCCTTCTACATTTCTTATAACGGCTATAATGCCCAATAATAAATAAACTAAATCCATTTCTGTAACAGAAAGAGCTAACTACCATGTATATAGCACAACACACTGTCAAATATTGTTAACTTTCACTCGCATTGCATCAAATCCAAACACAGATGAGTTGGCTTTACTCAAAGATTTTCACACGTGAACGTCATTTCCTGATGAAAAACATCTTTGCAACTATATCGATAAAGACGACATTACACACGCAACTAACCTGTCGCCACAGCTAGTGGCCTACTGCAGTTGCATGTCATGCGACAAGAAGTTCAACTTGTTTGTGCTTTGTGGGTCACTTTCCTTCCACCACTGCTCCCTGGTGGCAGTATTTCGATACACAAGTATCCTTTCGCTGTTATCGTGGAGTAATTGCAGCTTTATTCCATTCGCTTTCAATGTGTTTTCATTTTATCACTGAAAAACAGAGAAATCAGTGGTCGGCAGGTAATTTTCGCAACTTTTGGAACTACATGGACAGCAACATATGTTTGTTTTTCCGGATAAGTATGTGTATGTGTATGTGTGTGTGTGTGTGTGTGTGTGTGTAAGAGAGAGAGAGAGAGAGAGAGAGAGAGAGAGAGACCAAGCATTGTATAAGTTATGGATTATATGCAGAAAATAGCTCCCGAGTGTGATATGGCGACTGTTAAACTCAAAACTAGTTACTCGAAATGGCTATGTCAGCGAATGCAATAAAATTACAAACTCTTGAAATAGTGACGTGTCTGCAGATGATATAACACGCCAGCTGTTGGTTAGTTTATCTTTATACATAGCATTTTCGTCTCTGAGTATTATTTCTTTCATAAAGTGTAAGAGGTCCGTGATTTATCCCAGTGCCAAATCCATTTTCGTATCCAGAATTTGGGTTTCGTCTTCTTTGTATTTAACTCTTGTCACATTTCTAATGCCATAACCTGCACTGTCCACATTCATACCCGTCCATGTGATTTCAGCTGACGCCATATTGAAAGCTGTGTAACCACGTAGAATTTGTGGCGCCCTGGGTGAACGGTAGCTCATGATGCCTCTACAGAAAGTCACAAGCTGTGGCGCCACGTTCTTAGCTGTTCTGCGCTTCTCGCACCATTAACTGCTAGCAGCCAATAACGTAAATTCTCTCCCCGAGCGGCTAGCCGCGAGTTATAAACTAGACTGTGAGCATCTCTCTCTCGCATGTTGCTCTTTGCCGTATTTCGCGACCATGCAGTTTCATTCATAGAGAGCCCGAATTATTCACTCAGATGTCGATGTTACTTTCTTGTAGCAGTATAGCTATGGATGTGTATCTGTAAACGTTTTAGTATGATTTCATAATGAAAATGTCATGTGACGGCAATAAACGTGAAATTCCTCACAAGAAACCTTAATTACATTGCGTGCCTATGGAGCATCGTCCTCGTCGTGCGACTGGTTTCGTGATTTCCTGTCAGAAAGAGCTCATATGTAGTAAGCGACGGAAAATCATCGAGTAAAACAGAACTGATATCTGACGTTTGCAAGGAAGTATTATAGACGCTCCTCTGTTCCTGATCTAATAAATGATTTAGGAGACAGTCTGAGCAGCCACCTTAAACTGTTTGCACACTCTTAAACTGTTTGCAGATGATGCTGGGATTTACCGTCTTATAAAGTCATCAGAAATTAAAACAAATTTGAAAAGGCTTAGACAAGATATCTGTATGGTGAGAAAAGTGGTATTTGACTCCAAATAATGACAAGTCTGAATTCATCCATATGGCTACTAAAAGGAATCCGCTAAATTCGGTTTACAGGATAAAACACAAGATTCTAAAGGCTGTAAATTCAACTAAATACTTAGGGATTACAATTAAGAATAACTTAAAATGCAACTATCACGTGGATAACGTTGTGTGGAAAACAAACCAAAGACTATAATTTATTGGTAGAACATACAGCATGTCTACTAAAGAGTCTACTTACACTTTCCTTTTCCACCCTCTGCTGTCAGGTGTGGGATCTATATCTGATAGAATTGATCGAAAAAGTTCAAAGAAGGACAGCTCGTTTTGTATTTTCGCGAAATAGGGGAGAGACTAACACGGATATGATACACGAATTGGGGTGGCAATTATCAAAACAAAGGCGTTTTTCGTTGTGGCAGGATTTTCTCATGAAATTTCAGTCACCAACTTTCTTCACAGAGTGCGAAAATACTTTTTTGGCGCCCGCCTACACAGGGAGAAGTGTTCATCACAATAAAATAAAAGAAATTAGAGCTCGCAAGGAAAGATAAAAGCGTTAGTGTTTCCTGGATGCTGCTCGAGAGGGGAATGATAGAGAAATAGCTTGAAGGTGGTTCTATGAACGCTCTGACACGCCCTTAATTGTGAATTGCAGGGTAATCATGTAGCTGTTTCACAAGCAGTCGATGAGGCTTATGTCCCGCATTTGTAACTTCTTCAAATGTGAATCCGAAAGCGATACTTCTGTTTTTGACATTTTGAAGACTCAAGAACGAACTGCAGAAACATTTTTTGGCAAGAGAATTATACAGAGAATAATAAATAAAAGTGTCGGAGCTGTAAAAAGCTCAGAAAAATTTGTTTTCTTATTGCCTGAAAATCACTGAAATCGCAAGAAACCTGTAACACAAATAGATGGTTTTGACATCGATGTTTCAAAGCGCTCTGTGTTTGAATGTATGTAAGAAGGGAATATCCAACATCACAAAAAACATGTTACAATTATCCCTGAGTAAATTAGCTTCAAAGGTGGCGATTCGTCAATGTAAATAATTTAAAAATACATTGGTTTTAAATATGTTAAGAAACGGGTTTTTAATTGAATGAAGTCACATAGAAGCAGAATGAAGCATGTCCGTTATAAAGATGCACAATACAGAAAGAGGATGTAGTTCTACAGTGTATTACCTTGATTAAACAAGAGTGAATCGAAATCATTCCATTAAAACCTGCTTGGAAATGAGTGATGGTAATGGCGGTTTTAAAGGATCCTTAGGAAAATATTCTTGGATATTTACTCTGTGTGCTGCCTCTTCTTCTGATTTGGTTCCTGAGAGTAAACTTGTATTTATGTGTAAGAGAAATAGTAGTGACTACCATTCCGAAATGATCCCTGTCACTTTCAAAAAGTAATTCACTGAACCATTCTTGCCATACCTAGCTTCAAAGTCGGTCATTGAAATTACCGTGCCAGTTATCATTTAGCTGTTACAGAGCAATGACCAAGTATGAGCACCAGGAAAGGGGATATTGTGCTTTGGCTGAAAAATAAAAGTATTCCAGACAATATAAGCCAGGCTCGTGCTGAACTCCTGCAGCTCGTTGATGTATAAAATTCACATGACAGAATATATAAATCTGACTCCCTTGCACGTGAATGTGGTCACACAGCTTTGTGTGTACCCACATATAACTGTCAGTATAATCCTATATAATTAATTTGTGCACATGTTACAAGCTATTTGGGGAAAAAACAAAACATTCAAGATAACAGACACTGGAAGGCTTATGCATGAAGCAATAGACAGCAGCCTCCATCAGTGTGTGCACACTGTGTGTCATGCTGAAAAATTTCAAAAATAAGACTTGCACAGGGAGGTGAAGATGGATAAAAGCCTTGAACATATCATCCTAAATTTAAATCAAACGGTTTGGACATGGACTCAGATAGCAGATGGTATTATGATGTAGACTGAAACAAAGTAAAGTAATGATCTCTCTTGGTTTTAAAGACTTATGGCTTAAAAATGTTTTTGTCAACGTATCAGTTCCATACATTGGATAAATTCATCAAAAATCTAGTATTTCGATCCGTAAATCCCTGCCATTTTCATGGCAAGAATTAGAAAATGCCTTAAAACGAAAGGGAGGGCTACCTGTCGAGATATTGGTGTTTGACGTTATCGGTCAGCATTCTGTCGAGTTATTTAGAAAAGATGGTTAATTGTTAGCCTGCCCAGTGGATCAGAAATGAGTTCTTCCACTGTAGTGTGGAAGAAGTTAATTTAAACTCATAATGCCTGTCGACACAGAATAATATGATAACGTACTAACAATTTTTACGATATTCTTTTGCACTAGTGTTTGCTACCAGCAATTCGTTTTTACACACACTGTTTGACATTGAACAGCAGTAATCACACCCACATACTGACACTGTACACATTTAAAAAATTATATGAAGTAGAAACAGTTTTCAAACAATTGTAAAGGTGTGGACAAATGATTGATGTCAGTTTTAAAATTCGAATGTATAATATAATGTACCAAAGGCAAATGAACATGACTGTTGTCTGCATCAACACAGTTCAGCAATACGGACTTCATTTGCCTGCTCTCTGCTGCTACATGTATGCAAACCTCATCCCCTCCACGCATCCCTATCGTTTCGTCTCTATGCGTGGAAGTGCCCTCCTGTGTGAAGCAGGCTATAGTTGCGTATATGAACCTGGCTAGAATCTGTGATTTAATTGAGCAATAACATAAACATCAGCTTGGATCACTCTGTCTTTATTTGCACAAATCACGCTTTTTCAGCCGCATTAAAATGCAGATGTGTTTTCGTGCTGTTTTACAGCCATTAATGCTTAGATATAATACACTGTGAGATGACACACCAACATATCAATCGATCGAATTCATTTTTAAGTCTTCCCATTGATCAGTCACATACATGGAATAAATCAGCTGTAGTACAACAAAAGAGAACATGCATTGCTATTTTTAGAATGAAGAAACATTGTGGCATATCCATCCACAAAGTCATCCCATAAATCAGTCACATATATGGAATAAGCCAACTGTACTACAACAAGAGAGAACATACATTGCTATTTGTAGAATAAAGAAACAGTGTAGCATATCCATTTACAAAACATTGCAAGTCATCTGGAAATACAACATATGTATCCTTAGTAGTTACAGAGCAGGTTAGAATATAATAGAATCTTAATTTACCTTTTGGGGGGTTTTTCATACAATTGGCTTCATCAGCACTTTCAATAGACGAAACGATACAATATTAATTACCTAAATATGCATGTGCAATATGTCTATAGGTCTATGCTAAAATAACAGTGATAATAGAATAATCACACATACAATGGAATATAATAATAATAATAATAATAATAAATTATATTAATCACAAATACAATAGTACCATACATAATTATATGTTAAATTAAGTACCAGGTAGAAAAAGTGTAAATGCTTGTACATTAGAGTCTCACACATATACAGGCATAGTTCATGATATACTATTGACTGCCTAAGGCATATACCTGTGTGTTGCTATTTAGAAACCCATAAAGTGAGTAGTACAGCGTACATTTGAGCCACACTTCTATGGCATGCTTAAGGTTATTCATGGATAGATCGCTCTGTGTATTTGGGAGTTTGTTATAGAGTTTAAAACGTGGATACTTACACCTCTTATGTTTTTATGTCAGTCTTGAGTACAGAAGATCTAGAATAAAGTACTATGGACATGCACTTGGGACCTTAAGTTAAAATTCCCTTTCATTTCTTTAGCATATATTAAAGAAGTGTAGACAGACATACTAGACAGTGTCATTATCTTGAGTTCTTTAAAGTGATTTTTGCAGCTTTCCCAGTTCAGTATCCCATACTGTAGTTGTGATTGCAAGAAAATAAAGTATGTAGAAATTAATAAATATTTGCTAATTATGTGTCTGACCTTGTGCAGTAGGAAGAGAGTATGAGCAAGTTTTCTGCCTACATAATTTTTATGCTTACCCCATGTAAGTTTTTGATCTACATGCAGTCCCAGTAATATGACTTTTTTTTGTATCTTGTTTGAATGCCTTCAGGGTAAAACATATGAGTTTGTTTTTTATTTTATTTGTAGATGAAAGATTGGCCGTGCACCAGTTACTGCTCATTTCAGTTACTACTCTGCTGTATTCTAAGACACATTGTAGATTTTTCCCATCTGTAATTAGTGTCCTATCATTGGCGCATGGTATACTGTCAAATGGCATGTACTTTGGGAAATTATTGACATACACAGTGATCAAGAAATACCCAAGTGCTGAGCTTGTGGGATTCCTCTCTTTGTTTTCTTAGGTGTCGAATTTTCATTGTTGGCCTTTACTAATTGTGCTCTGTAACTTAAGTATGACTGAAATAGTTGTAATTGCTTATCTACAACAGCATAATTTTCTAGCTTTTTTATCATTATATAATGTGTGACAGAGCCAAAGGCTTTGCATAAATCTAACAGTGTTGCACAAGTGAGTTTCTTGTTCTCATATCCTTCATGTATGTTACTAAAGAGACAATCTACTGCTTTTGTTGTTGATAGCTGAGATCGGAAGCCAAACTTCTGGCTGTTAGACGACATAGAAGGAAGACTGGTCCCAAAAAATGGCCCCAATCATCCCGCCCCACACATTTCGACTACACAGATGCTGATGGTTTGCTGTCACCATACCACTGCTGCTCTGCACACTATCGCACAGATGACTGTTATGAAACTTGAAGATACCACTCTGCATAAAGATGGCCTCATCTGTAGATAGGATGGATGGCACAAATCTCGCAGTCATGGTTACCTGGTGAAAAAAACAGTGACAAGACTGCCCCTGATGTGGAAAAACTGTCGCTAGCAGGCCCTGCACACGTGGTAAGTGATAAGTGTAGTAACAATTGACGTGGAGAATGTTACACAGGGTCATCTAGCTTACCCTGCACTCGCAGGCCAAATGTGTAGTACTGAAACAGGAGTCGCCTTCCGCATTCACATTTCTCTCCAAGTCTGGTATCCAAACATTTTGGGTATGTCATTCACGATTTCCAGCTTCCTGAAACGACCCTGTTTTATACAAGCGGTGAAACGCTGTTGCAAACATTGAATGCTGTGGTTGTTGACAGCAGCGATACAACTGATACAACTTTTCTGCCCGCCACCTGTTACCATGTGCCTTTCTGTAAGCAAACACCATGTCAGCAAGCTCTCAATTCGAATACGGAGCCATTGTGTACAATGCTGCATCACATCCACTTCAAGGTGATTAAGCAAGAGAAGTGAATTGGACACAGCATTGCCAATTACTATGGCAGGAGAGGGCGCTAGGGCATGACATATGAGTAACAGTACCACCCTCTAGGAGAAAACCATGCATACTGTAACTGATTGGTATAGTGCATTACACCACAGTCTCTGTAACAAAATTTGACTAGATAAATGGCCTCTAGCTCAGAAACCAAGTGTTTCCGAATGTAAGTTGAGTAGACCTCTTTTGTTCCATATCCTCCCAGCGATTAGTTCCTAGATTTGTTGAATGGTGAAAAAAATCACTCTATATATACATCTAAATATAGATTTTTTCTTGTTTTTTATGTTTTTTGCCACACAGGGTGTAAATAAATATTTACAACATATGCACACACACAAAATTACTTACACTATGATAAAAGGGTCATACTACTACTGTGCAGATACTCTCTCTCTCTCTCTCTCTCTCTCACTCATTCTCTTCCTCTCATTCAATCACAGTACCCCACCCACACTCTCACTACAAGTGAACAGTGTGAGAATGGGAGAGTCCAATCCCGTGATCACAAATGACCCTTTTATCATCATGAGGTGACAGGCCGATTTTAGACAGCAGCACAGTATAAACCGCATGTCCTCTCGATTGAATACCTGTTTGGCATACCATGTGCGGAGCTGTAGTGCAGAAAAGCGAACACCCCTGCAGAAACACCGCAAATAGTCTTTGATAGAGAGGGCTCTCAACGCCATATGATGCACCCACTTATCCCACCTCTGGGTGGTACCTTCCAATGTGCAATATGCATACATTTTTGATCCCAGACTTACAGACGCCACAATCGGCAATCCATTCGCCTTATACCTCCAAGGCTAACAAGGTTCTTGCTTTGTGGAATAATACCATAAGGATTATCGACTGTGTATGATGATGTGTCGAATTCATTAACATGGTACTTCATCACTTCATATGAATCACAGTTCTTCACCCAACAGATGAAGTTATCTGTGTCTGTTTAAAGAACTTTAGAATCTATGAAATAGTTTTCGCAAACGCATAACGAAAGCTGTACATGTGGAGTTTGGATAGTCTAGTATGCACATCCCCTCATAATAGTGGCTGATACAGGAAGACCTCAAGGAAGGGGCGCTAAAGATATCTTGAGCTACCTTTACTTTCACTGTAATAAAAAATAATCACTTCACATGCAAAGTTTACACATATACAATACAATGCCATCTTACGATATAAAAAAGTTACAATTCTCTTCCTTAAATGATGAATTCTGTGCACCTATTCTTCGCAGCAAATTGGCTAATTACATCGTCAATAGGACAATCAATGTCAGGCTGAGTCTTCAACAGAGCTAAGCCGTTAAGTAGATCCTCCTTCATAATGTATCGAGATCACTAGAATGGCTGCCACTTTTCTCTTAGGTGTGTGTTAGCTATGTGCCAGAAAAAACGTATAAAATACGCAGACACTTGTGCTACATGGGAAAGTACAACTACTCGATAACTCGATTCAGTCGACTCGACTGACGAAAGAAACGAACGAATAGCGTGCGGGCTGAGTGACGGGGACTGCGCGGACGGTAATGCGGGCGGCCCCGCAAGGGGGGGGGGGGGGGCGCCCCGAGCGCCCACCATATGTATCCTGTGTCCGCCACTGCCTCATAAATAGGTTTCATAAACTCTACTGCAGTCTTCGCCGTCTCCACCGCAGCAACAACGCGTGATTCTAGCCAGCTCCATCCCCAGTTTGAGACACTGCTGGAGAATACGGTGATGAAAAATGTGTCTTTGCTTTTTCACCGGTTTTGTCATCAATTTTGGAGTGGAGCCTCCTTGCGAAACTAGTTGCTCTGGACCCAATGGGAAATCGGCGTGTGCACCATGCAAACCAAAAGGGTATGTGACTTCTGCCTTCATCATATACCCTGCATAAGAATCAGGCGCTATACCCCCATGATTTTTCCACCCAATCCCTTACATTCGTCTTCAGGTACCCCTCAAAACTCAACAATCAGCAGTGATTGTTACATAGTGTGCCCTTGTAAGCTATTTACATCCAACTACATGATGTAACTCAAGTCAAGGGATGCACTGAACCTGTCACCCCATTTGTGGGTTATTTGCCTTTGCGTGTCTATGGACACAGTGGCAAAGTCCCACATGGATCCCTCGCTCAAAGGAATGAAGCATGTCAGCATCGGTCAATAATTTGATGCTACACTCCACTTTCTCACCCCAAGACAACCCAGGTGCCGTGTAATAAAAGGTGGGCTGCAGAGAATATGTTATCATGCATGGACTACCGACTTTCTCGAAAATGTCCACAAGCAAGCTCACGTCTGTGTCCATGTAAAGCTGTGCATACTCTCCTAAAGCAGAGATACTGAATTCCTACCAGACATTCACTGCATGCCCATACTCTGCATCTATAAGGTTGCTGGAGAATGCAGTTATGTCTGGTAGCCTGCTGTCGTTGAGTTTTGCCATACTATCCGCATACATGTACAAGAAAACCCTGTCCTTCGTCTCAAGTTGAAACTTTTCCTTGTCGGAAAGTGCATCTCGAGTGATACGCATATCCTCCTGAGGCAGAGTTTCAATGAGCTTCTGGAATTGTGCCTGTATAAAACGTAGCGTGTCAACGAAGCGGAGCACAATTCTTGGCGTCATTAATTTGGAATATTAAATGTATTTCTTGATGCCCTCAGGTAGGGCTCTGAACTGATCTTTCTCTATGCCGAAATCAGAAAAGTGCTCAACTAGAAAATGAGTGTCATACCCACTTAAACTATGGAAGAAAACGGGTATGTGCGTTGGTAGCTGGTACTTCAAACTGCACAAATTGTGATCTGCGCCGCAGAGCATCTCTCTAAGATGACAGTGGTTCCTATGAGGAGTTTCTGCTCTTGTATCTAGTGGCAACGCAGAAATATGACAGGCAACCACTTTATTGCACAGATCTTGATTCTCTTTCGATTTAGTCCTGGGAACGTTGTCACTGTAAAGCTTATCAACCTCTCATGAAAGTTTTTCCAGCTCAGTGAACATCCAAACTGCAGGATTATACCCAACGTAAGATTTCTAGTGGTTAAGACTCAACTCATAGAACGACACAATTTGGCACACTGTTGCACATGGTACATGTTTTTCTGTAAAGCTGGTGTATGAGATCAGAGGATCACTTGCACACTGGGTCAAAGGTGTGAGGAGGCATTCAGTGTCGTTATACACTACAAATGGGCATCGCTCCTGATGATAAGCATTTTTAAACTTTATGAATTTGTTTTACTCAGTGGGAATAGCAACACATACTGGGCCCATGGAAGCGCAATCTACTAGATGCACTGCTAATAACTTGTCTGACGAAAAAGCAAAATTTCCATTTACTATGATACTTACTCACTTGGGTGGAAAGGAGTTGGGACATGTCATTGATCCAAACATAATGATAATTATTACCATCAGAGAAGAGTAGCATGTTTACATGAATATTATGCTCACCAGCAAATTTTGAGAACTGGAGGGGCCAACGACAATATGCTTGTCCTGCTCATCTCACTTGCTTTTCTTCTCCAGACCATAAACATGAACTGATATTCCGGTATTCTGATCCTTAAATTTAGATATGTCCTCGATGTTGATGGGGAACTAGATACCATTCAAGTTATAATATCCACGAATATTATCATCTATATAATGTGTACCAAGACGATCAGTGTGATCCCTGTATTTCTAATTTCTCTCTCAAGCCAGGATTGACCATGCAAAAGAAGCCTGATCCTTTTTCTTTTCGACATTAATGCATACCATCTTATTAGCTATATCCTTAGAGCGCTTGATATAGCTGGAACTTCCATTTACCAGATCATAGACATGTGGACTCCAGATGTAGTATTTGGCTGTGCTTCAGCTGAATCTCTCACTTCCATCTCAGGAAACCGGTCCATTATAGCACTCAAGGTGGATTCAAGAAACCACTCAGCGATTGCTGTGCCCTGCGTAATTTCCCCCAAAAGATAATGAAGACTTGTCCCTTCAGCGCCAGAGCAACTTTGGGGCAGGTGCGATAGTTTGAGGAGGGCAATTCACTGCATTTAATTGTAAGATACTGTGGATCATTGACTACTTTGAGGAGCTCCGTTTTGTAATATTAGTAATTTTTCGCCTCTCAAACATTAATATACGCTCAATAGTAAACGCCTGAGGGCCTAAAGTTATCGAACAATTGTAAATTAAAAGAAATGAACCATCGCATAGCAGCGACAGAATCTATTATTCTTTATCCTTGCCGTTCTTGCGCGGTGCCAGTAAATCTCTATGTACATGTATCGATTAATGGTATAAAAAAGAATTCTGTTGTTTCAAGACAAATGAGGCTTTTGGCGCCTCACCTTTTACTGTTTGTATTCCATGAGAGGCGGACGCGGACTTGCTGCGTTCCGCAACTGTATTTTATATTCTATGTGTAAATATTGAGTGAAAATGCTAAATGTTATTTCTTTTCCAATCAGAAAAGATGTAGTTTCTTGTAACTGATATCGAACAGACAGCATCAAGAGGACATTTTGACTGTTATGTATAAAGTATTTAACCACAATGGTCATCTATTGTAATTTAATATGAAAAGGTACGTAGCATTAAAAAAAAAAGTGTGTTAAAGATAAGTGTGCTTATTTTCGTAAATTAACCTTGATGATTCCATCTCCTTATTTAACTGAATGATAATTATTTTTGTGTTACTTCATCATCAGAAATTACGATCACGCTGATGGGCCGAACGCAGCATGAGCCAGAAGGAACATTATCGTTTTCCTATTATTTCTGAACCATTTTTTTGTGTAGTGTTGCATTTCTTTTAAAGTCTATAAATCTTCTGGTCCCTTAGTGTTGATCCGGGTATGACTACATCGCGACTATAAAAATGCACAGAAATGATAATGTTTCTTCCGAGCGATCTCAAATATATATATATATATATATATCAATATGCTGCTCTTATTCAGGTATTTAATGGTCAACGTATGTTATTATAATAGCGTAATAAATCCCTGATTCTGTTGCCAAGTGGCCCACCAAAATATTCACTTTTTCGACATTAAAAAAAAAGTAACAGTTCTTTTTATTTTCGTCCCCCAAGAACAACACTACAGTTTCCATAGCAGGAAGGCACGCTCTTAGAAACCAGCAAACCTGCAGTATGGTGTCACTGACCTGATGTCCTCTAAAAGGACCGGAGAGGGATCTGCTGCTATCAACAGGATCATCCCTATTACTAACAATACTACTATTAGAGGGTTATGATGTTCATCCTGTTGATAATGGAGTCAGTGAGGTGCACAGGGGTATGTGCTGAGGCACAAATAACTTTCATTGCTGGCGATGATTCTGACGAGGCTGAGAAAGAAGATGAGGTGGTGCTTCCAGGTCAGGCCAGTGGGAATAGCCTGGCTATGGCGACAGCTCTCGATGCTGCTGCTGCTGTAGGCCTAACATGCTAGCCTGAGGGCTGGTAGCTCGATGCTTCATTCAGAGACACAGTGCTGGGGTGACTTTGGCGGTCCAATGTGGCTGCAGCCTCTCATGTGGCGACTAGTGTTGCTTTTGCTGTGCAGAATTTCAAGGAGCCAAAAGGAGTGCTGCATACCATCCCACCAGCTGATAAATGCTGGTCTGAGCAAGCAGGACAAGTTGGTGCTGGTCTGCTGGTAAAAGGTAAAACCAGGTAATACAATGGCATAAGAAGGTATAATTCACTGATGTTTTGTTTTGATGATGTTCACAGGAAGGACATAGCTGCACCAGAAAGAAATCGCCAAAAAGCGGACAGTCTCATGCAAGGTACGGAGGGTAAGGTAGGAATAACAGGATGGTTGATGGAATGAAAATAGGAAAGAAGGCAGCGTGGAGATCCACAGATAGGAGAAGGAGGCCAAATGTGCAATTAAAGAGTAACTTGTATTGGATGACAATATTTTGTTCCAATCTATGAATTTAACATTAACAAAAAAACGATGTATGAAAAAGTAACCATAGGTAACATATGTCATAAAACAGTTATATAAAACTTAATAGAAATCACAAGGTATGTAAAGCAAACATTAAAATTATATAATGATGAGTTATAGATCAATACTTGTAACGAAAAGTGTATAAACCAAACATGGAGACTACCTAAATGGGATTTTCATAGTAATAAATGTAACAGGATGCAAAGTTCTGCGATCAGGAAATCTGTATAGCACTAAGGAATAGTGGAATAGTACCAATGTGCAAATGAAATAGTAAATTTGTGTCAATACTGAAAGCTGCTTTCCCAAAAAATTATCGAGAAGATACATAAGAAAAGACAAGTAAGCCATGGATGACTAAAGGAATTAAAATCTCATGTAAGAGAAAGAGGAAAATTTATATGAAAGCCAGAGTAACTCAAGATCCAATATTACTTCCATACCACAAAAATACTGTAGTATTTTAAGGAAAGTCATTAAAATGTCCAGAGGTGTGCATATAAGAAGATTAAACTGTATGGGGCATTGTGAAATGAGAGGCAGGACACCCAGTCAGAGTAAAAGATTCCACAACAGTTAAATTAAATGACAATGATGTGACTGATGATTCACAAGTTGCAAATACTTTTAACAACCACTTTCTAAACGTAGCAGCAAATATAACATCAAATTGTTCAGCTGAAAAAGCAAGAGAACACATTAAAAAATCATTCCACAATACTTTAAGGAGCTAGAAGTACCACCAACATCCTTCACTGAAATAATACAATTCTAAAAATTCTAAAAAACAAAAGCTCAAGTGGGGTTGACGGAATTTCAAACATAATTCTGAAATATTGATTCAACTTAATAAGTAATGTCCTTAGCGACATATGCAAATGCATCACTGTCACAGGAAATTTTTCCAGATATGGTTAAATATGCAATAATTAAACCACTTCATAAGAAAGGTGATAAGTCATACTTTAATAATTACCATCTAGTTTATTTACTGACATCTTTCTCCAAAATATTTGAAAAAGTAATGTACTCAAGAATAGTTGCTCACTAATGCGCAATCAATTTACTTAGCCTATCACAGTTTGGATTCCTGAAGGGTTGCTTAACTGAGAATTTTAATTATACATTCACACATCAAATAGTACAAGCCGTAAATAATAGTATATTTGGAACTGATGACTTTACACACAGCTGGTTTGAACTATACTTTAAAAAAAGTACAGAATACAAATGTTGTGCTCAATATTTCAGACAGTCTCTAAAAGGTAGAAAACCTTAGTGACTGGCGAAAAAAATCACAAACGAGTCCTACAGGATTCTAGTTTTGATTCACTCCTATTGCTTATATATATGAACGAGGTTCCACTTCACATTAAACAAGCAAAACTGGTACTTTTTGCAGATGATACTAGTGTTATACCAAATTCCATTAGATAGAAAGCAACTCAAGAGTTGGTAAATGCTATTTTCCAAAGAATTATTAATTGATAAATTTGAAAAAAAAGCATTACACTCAGTTCTGTACAACAACTAGAATCACACCAACAATGGATGTAGCACAGGACTAGGAGTCAGTAAGTAGGACAGAATGGTCCAAATACATATTGATGAAAAACTGAACTGAGTTCCTCAAACAGTTAAGTCCAGCTACTTTTGCTCTTCACATAATTGCTAATCTTGGAAACAAACGAATCAGCCTCCTGACATATTTCGCATATTTCTACTCAGTACTATCGCATGGAATAATTTTCTGGGATAACTCGTCACTTAGAAAAAAAGTATTTATTGTACAAAAGCATGCAGTAAGAATAATATGTGGTGTTCAACCACGGGTGACATGTAGGGACCTCTTTATGCAGCTAGGCATTTTAACTGCACCAATACAACACATACATCACTAATGAAATTCGTCCTAAATATTCCATCACAATTTGAGAAGAACAGTGATTTACACATCTATAATACTAGTGGTCAAAAAGAGCTTTATTACTCATTGTTAAAGCTGTGAGTGGCTCAAAAGGAGTTAAATATGCAACTTCAAAAATTTCTCATCATCTCCTGTCTGACAGGTAGCAAAGCAGGTTTTAAATCTAATTTGAAATCATTTCTCCTGGACATCTTCTTCTATTCCATTGATGAATTTTTACTTAAAAATTGGTAGTGTAGCTGTGTGAGTACAACTAAAAATAATAATGTGTTCATTAATGTTAACACTAAATATATACACACCCTGTAAAAGCACTCTTTTCAAATCGTTTCAAAAAAAATGGTTCGCATGATCTATGGAAAATCTAACTAAGTGGAGTGTACAGGACAGCACTGCAGTCATTGGTACACATGAGAGAGGCAAGAGCGGACACACAGAGGTGAAATCCTAGCCAGCTGACGGCCTAACTGCAGGGCATCTACCTCTAGGATGGGTTCAGTGACTAACAAAATGAGGCCAGTTAGCTGTTCCGTTGTCTGGCAACCACCACAAGGACGTCAGCTATGTTCAGCCACAACACAGAGACAGAGTCACTAGCAGTAGGTCAACATTCATTATATGTCACTCTGTTAATGTGGGTTGCATACAGTCAGGGACAAGCATACATTCAGGGGCAAACTTGATTTATTTATGACCCCCTACCCCTCCCCTTAACCTATTGTTATGCTAAGTGATTTTTGGCTCATCCTTATGAGAAACACCACCCCTCTCCTCCTGCCCCCCTCTGGGAAATCCCCAACCTTCCCCATCCCTCTCACCAATACAAGCACACTTCTGATATCAAATTAATTGACAAACTAATTAAATTGATCAATTAATAACCCTCTTTTCCCTCCAGGGGATCCCCCAGTCCACCCCTTCCCCACTTCCCCTCCTCTCCATCACTTGGAAATTGGTGAGAAAAGGACTCGTTCTTTGCTGGAATGGAAGGACCCCTCAATAGGAAATTCAACTACATTGCAGAGCGTATAATAATACTGGGTGAGTCACTAACTATTGCCACCTAAAACAGCTCTGGAAGTATGATAGTAGCTGAAAAATTTGTGGGACAATTGTTGCATGGGACAATGTAGGCCATAATATGACGTTGGTTTTTTGTTGCTAGGTGGGGTCGCTTCAGAGACATGAAGGTTAATTTTGTTTTTTAAATAGGATGCTGTAGTTTGGTACTTATTTTCTGATAGCAGCTATGGAGACAAATCCATTGATGTGTAACAGTGAGGTCTTTGAAGGTAAACGAAGGTCACAAAGGTGGCATGAACGTCCATTTAGAGAAGGTGTACGAAGGATGACTTTTGGTATCAATTCAGTGCTGCAATACTCTTATCATAGATTGAGCGGTATTCCTTATCACTTCGGCACTTATTGAAGCACACACTCTGACAGTTCTCTCTTGTATATCATGCAAATAGTAAAATTCGCCGAATATGGCGTATCCATTCCTGCAAGAAACATTAGGTATGTTATTGGAAGAAATACCTTTAGAAACAAGGAACAGATTGTGGTATCAACACGATGGGTCTCCAGCATATTTTTCGCTGATGGCTAGAAATGAGTTGCAGAGATAATTGCCAAATCGTTGTATTGGACGTGGCAGGCTCTTTCACCAGACTTGACACCTCTGAATTTTTTCTTGTTCGGATTCGTAAAAGACGTTGTTTATAAAGATGTTCCAACTACACCTGAAGATATGTGAGAGAGAACTGTCAAAGTGTATGCTTCGATAAGTGCCAATGTGATGAGGAATACCACTCAATCCACGATGAGAAGATTGCAGCACTGCATTGATACCAAAGTTCATCACTTCGAACTCCTTCTGTAAATGGACGTACATGCCACTTTTGTGACCTTCATTGACCTTCAAAGACCTTACTGTTACACATCATAGAATTCGTCTCGATAGCCGCTATCAGAAAATAAGTACCAAACTAGAGCATCCCATTTTAAAAAACAAAGTTGACGTTCATGTCTCTGAAGCGACCCCACCTAGCAACAAAAAACTAACGTCATATTATGCACCCCATTATCTCATGCAACTTTTGTCCCACAAATTTTTCAGCTCCTGCCATACTTTCAGAGTTATTCTTGGTCGCAATAGTTAGTGACTCACCCTTTATATTGTTTATTTATAAATTTCAATTTGCAGGGGTTGGATCTCTTTTACTCGCCAGGAAAAGCTCACCATTCTCTGCAGTTTTTGACGATACAGATCTTGTAAAATACATCAAAAAGAAGTAATTAAATAGGTCGCTTTTTCCAATCATGCAAGGAATACCATCACAAAATCGACATAACTCACCGCACGTAATTACTTTGTTAAAAAAATCTGCTGAACCCGTCTTCGCACCAAACGCAGTGCAGATGGACCAGGACATTGCGTGCCCAAGCGCTATCCACCTAGCATATTGTCGCAAATGCAGGTCGGGTGAGAGTCTGCACATAGTGTGGGCGACAGCTTCATCCTATTCCACTGCCCCAGACAGAATGAACCAGACGCACTCACTGCAGAGACTCCTGCGTCCCCTATAAAAGATGTCCTGTGACTCTCATGGAACTTCCTGTGAATGGAGCATTCTGATTGGTTCTTAATGAATTTACCAGCCAAATTGCTGCTGTTAGTGTGGGACCACTGTCCGCCACTAACTACTAATTACGAGAATTTCAGCGGAAAACTATTTTGAACAGATGGAAAAATATACAGTAGTCATATTGCACCTAAAATAAAGACCTGCGAAATTGGTCTACAGACCGTGGAAATGAAAACTATCGTCAAAGACACTGCGTCAATGACACTGCTCTGCTACTGTCGAGGAAAGCTACAATTATTCGACGTGAAACCGATCTCCAACCAGGCTATACCATCACAAACGACTGTACCACCATACCATATACAGCAGTCATATTGCACCTAAAATAAAGACCTGCGTAATTGGTCTACAGACCATGGAAAATGGAAACTATCGTCAAAGACACTGCGTCAATGACACTGCTCTGCTACTGTCGAGGAAAGCTACAACTTTTCGGCGTGAAACCGATCTCCAACCAGGCTATATCACTACAAACGAATGTACCACCATACCATATCGTTGTGGTAAAACACAATTCGTATCCTGCATCACTTCTGCATCCTGAATACGGCTATTGACCACCTGACACTCGTACATATACCATGAAGACTGACAGATCACAGAAAACATAAGCACTTGCACCACATATAGTACTCACAGCAGATGGGGACCACTCCCCGAACTGGTGTACAAGGGCTGGGCCGGTTCACCCAGCAGAAAGACGTCCGCTAATGGTTACTGGTCTGGCCTGCTTGCTGCTGTGGTCTCTGCAACGAGCTACGACCATCTCCAGACTCTGGGATTACAAGAACTCGCGAATTAATTTCGATTTCAACTGCAATATCCGATTTTAAAAGCCAGAAAACGATATATTGATGACATTTTTCTGCTGAAATCATAAAGGAGCATAATTATGAAAATTTAATGTATTTTCTCATAGTCTGCCAGAATACAATACCACTTTCATGACTATTCTCGGTGTCAACCACACAGCAGTATACTACCAATCAGTTGTAAAGTATAATTCCGAAGATAAAGAGTGGAAATTATATCTCTAGAAAGCCAAAACTTTAGCGAGGTTATTATGTGGGACATGCTGCAAACCAATGAGTAACTAGATACTTATATTGTGTGTGAAGTTTTTGCATGAAAACTCGAAAATAGAGGGAACTGGTAGTTCCACTCGAATTTTTAACGAATACCGCTGCCAATGACATAACAGATCATCCTTGTACTTTACGAAGTCAACTAAACCTTTAATACCACTGTTCTACAAAAAAACCTTTTCTTCCATTTCTGATAAAAAATATTGTGATCCTAGTTGTATTTTGAGTGCTGAATTGAAAACTGTTTTTGGTTTTTTTCTGTCAGGGATAGTTTATGAGTAATCGCAATTTTATTTCTCTTTTCAGTTTCTGATATAGTGCAGCAAACGTGAGGTGAAATTCGACAAACAAATGCACATCTTTATGATGTTATAAGTTCATCACATTAATGGAGGATGGGATCTAACATATAACACAGTAACCTTTGTGTATACACTTTGAAGCATTTATTTGACATGAGAAATTACAGAAAATTGTCAAACAATGAGCCACTGTCTTGTAATGCACATCACTTTTTTCTCTTGTATTGTGAATCTTTCTTCTCTCGAATGATATTCCAGCAATAATCTGCTAACATAGAAGGTACCCACTTCCCTTCATAGCGCCTTTCTATGGTAGAAATGTCTTTATGGAATCTTTCCCCATGTTCATCCGAAACGTCACTACAACTCTCTGTGAAGTAGTCCAGATGAGAGTCCATCATATGTACCTTCAAAGACATATTGCACCCCAAATCCTGATATGCTTTGATCATATCCTTCACCATTGCTTTGTAGTTAGTAGCTCTTCCTCTTCCGAGGAAGTTTTCCGACACCATCTTGAAACAGTCCCATGCGGTTTTTTCTTTATCAGTTAAACATGCTTCGAAATTTGCATCTTTCTGCAGCTCCCTGATTTGTGGGCCCACAAATACACCTTCCTTTATTTTTGCAGCTGAAAGACGGGGGAATTTGGTAGCTAGATATGCAAACCGACAGCCTGTTGGATCCATGGCCTTCACGAATTGTTTCATCAGGCCAAGTTTGATGTGAAGCGGTGGAAGTAGTATATATTCAGGAGCTACCAGACTTTCACGTTGTACATTCTTTTCGCCAACTTTCCATCTTCGCCTAGGCCATTTCTTTTTCACGTAGTGAGAATTTTGGTCTCGACTATCCCACTCGCAAAGGAAACAGGCATACTTTGTGTAGCCTTGTTGCATTCTCAGTACCATAGCAATTACCTTGAAATCTTTTCATTTGTGTTCATTGTATTTTAATGAATTTAGCATCCTTTGTACGAATTCGTAATTCTCTTTTGTCAGACTAGCATAAGCTATTGGAACAGAGGGTATTTTATTTCCGTTGTGGAGCAACACACCCTTCAGACTTGTTTTCGATGCATCTATGAAAAGTCTCCACTCCTGTGAAATATAAGTGAAGTTCAGCACTTTCATCAGGCCAGCAGCTTCATTGCAAAATATCAGTGCTTCGTCAGTTGAAAAATAAGAAATAAAGGCACGTTCTCTGTGCCTGAACACACTGATTTTAGTACTTTCGTGCAGTAGATTATACTCTTGTAATCTTGAACCAAGCAGTTGCGCCTTTTGTTTACTTAGTCCTAGATCACGTGCTAAATCATTTAAATCTGCCTGTGTTAACAAATGTGGCGATGACTCACTTGGGCAGTGATATAAAGAATCATTATCTGTGATTTCTTCAGTGCTACTTATTTCACTGTCACTCGGAATTTGACCTCGAGCTCTTGAAGGTACTGGAAGATTGTCGGAATGCTGCACTGGCATTCTCGCTGAAGGCAGATCTGGGTAAACAATGTGCCTCTTTGACTTTTTGTTTGTAAAACTGTGAATTTTTGTTAGACAGAAATAACAATCATTAACATGGTCCTTAGGCTCCCTCCACACCATGGGAACAGCAAACAACGCCACATTCTCTTTACCTTTCCACCACTGAATTAGTTTGCAGTAACATGTAGCACAACAGAAATGTTGTGCCCATTCTTTATCTTGGTCTCCTACCTCTACTCCAAAGTAATGTTTGTATGCTTTCTTTATGACTGAAGAAATTTTGCTTCCTATTTCTGGCAAAAGTGAACTTCCCACAGATGTAGCAGACGTTGTCCGGCCTATATCGACATCCACGACGACGTGGCATTTCTGCAAATTTAGAAATACCACTTTGGTATTAATAGTAGGGAACTAGAGGAACGCTGATGTGTAAAAACAAGCAGTCGTTTTACCTTCAGCACCAGGCTCAATCAGTTTACACACAGGAACTAAAAAATTCAACCGTGCTCGGAAATATGACAGACAGTTACTTGGCAGCCAAAACACCCACTCCTTAAGACTGACACAAATTGCGGCTAACACCGCTGTTGTAAACTCGATGCACCTGTCCCTAGGAGGCGTGAAGCTTTACTGCCGAGGCAGCGACCGGCTGTCACCATTCGAGTTAATGAGATGTTTAAGGTGGTCTTAATGACATAGGTGTGGCGGGGGATAACCTAATGATGTCTGATTCTTCCCACCTACAAGAAATTATCACGTTCTATCACTACTGGATGCGGCAACATACCCGTATTTCTCTATAACGTCTCTGTGTTTGCTATGAATTGTGAATATACATATATACACATATTACATAAAAAGTATCCCTGACAACGATATTTTATTTACATATTTGAATTTCCCACGGTAAAATGGTCTAGAAGCACATACTTTAATATCAGAAACAGAACCCATGTCGAACAGTGTACTCATACCCGCATGTGTTCCTCATGTCTAGAGAATCATCAAATGTCTCTTCCACCTGCGTTTCACCATGCTGATGCAAACAACACGTCGCAATCGATGTCCCTTCCAACAATGATGGTAAATGTGTAGAATAGTAGCACAAGCAGTCAAAAGATCAATTTATATCGGTGGGAATTAAATGTCCAGTGCAAACACTCACCACTAAATCTTCTCAAATTTCCACATAAAAATCAGAAATACTCGCAACACACGTCATCATGAAGGCTCAGTATTAGTTTCGTATTCACCTGCTCAGAGGGCGACGAAGTTAGGTTAACTGCATCCCTGTTCCTTTACTGTCTGGTTTGGGAAACTCAGCGGTGGTCCGCACCTAAGCAGGATATATTCATTCATTCTGGGCACTGGCTATCTCCCCATGTGCCCCACACGCCAAGCAGTGTTATCCCAGGAAACCAGTCACATATTTATCTGTTTAAATACAATTACATATTACAATTGCAGCACCGATCTGGTGACATTCGACACTGTGTGTAGTATCAAATATACCTCCTTCTAACGACTGTGGCTGTGGAAATATCAATTTCCCATATAAATATATTTCCTCCTTATGACGGGACATCAATTTCCACTTAAATTCATTCATACCCCTTATGGCTATCGACGCATTGAAATATTAATTTCCCAATGCAAATCTGTACCTCCCCTATAAACGGACATAATCATTTTCCCTGCACATGCTGGAACACTGACCACAGAGACGTTACGTTCCAACAGTACAACATTCCTGACAAGTAGCGTGATTATCATTTACAAGTGTATAATGTCCAAAAAATTATGGTATGTCCAAACTCACACCAGCTGGGCGCCTTTTGCTCAGCCTACCATAGCTTCCCAGAAGCAAATCCCTCCTGATACATTGTTGTTATTATGTATTTGTCGAGGAATAAAGGGCTTAATTACAGTTAAAGAACCCTCGCATCTTTTATGTACAAGTATGTAATGTAAGTTCTTGCATGATAGCCAGTATTTGTCAGGGTAGGTAGAACTGATATCCCTAGCCAAGTCACAGACTCCTCTTGCTAATTCGCTCGAAATCCCTCCATGTTCCAACAGCACCATTCCATAGTTAGAAGGCTGTCTAGTGCTCCACTAATTACTGACGAGGTAGAGAGCTATTGCATTGATAAAAATAGCATACTAACTTACAAGAGGAAATTCACAACCATGCAGAGTGTATGCAGACTACACAAAGAAATTTAGAAGCTATACACCTATAATTCATTGATAGCAAATTGCAGTCTATAAATATCACTCAGTACATGTTCTTATCTCCTTTATCGTATACCTATGAGTGACGTGCTAGATACACAACAGTGTAATGGTGTTGTCATTGGCTGCACACACACTCTCTCTCTCCACATTATTATTGTAACATCTGATGGAGTAAAACTACAAACTACAAAAGCTTCGCTAACGTTACCTTGTAGAGAACTCAATAAGATTTTACCGTGTCTCTCTCTTCTAATATACGGGAAGCAAATACCGTCCACACGTTGACATCGACCATATGTGGAGATCCCATTAAATATACATATCTTGACCCACAGGAGCAGGCAGTCAGTGATGTAAGTTGCCTCAATGGACCTGTGTAAAGTTTATTCGCCTGTATTGGGGGAAATCCGTATCCCAAAGACTATCAATCACAATAGAGGGCTCATGTGTTGTTGTTTCATAAGAAGTTTGATTCCCTGTTCTGTTTTTTGCTGTAATACATCTAAGCAGGCTGCTCTCACACCACACAGAATGGTTGAAATAAAAGACACAGGCGGTGTTTTTTATAGACAAAAACATGGAAGACATCTCAATATACGGAAACTGGAAGAGTCTGCTGCATTGTGGAGCGTTTTCAATTGTATTGTAGACTGGAAATGCAAAAAAGGCTAAATAAATATTTTCTTTTGTGTGAAAGGACACGAGGTGACAGAAGTACAAAATCCAATAAGCTAAGATAATAATCGTGTCTGCGATGTAAAACCAAAGAAAATACAATGTTCAATGTTAACACCAGTTGTGTAAAGACTGTCATACGATTAAAAATTCTTCGTTAGGAGTCCTTGGAAGAATTAGACACTAACATTTTGTTACATGGATGGAAAGGTCTGTGCTGTGATAAATTCTGTTTGTTATCTCAGAATATAACGATTGTTTGTCAACATAGTATAACGGATTTTATTTAATGTTCACTGGTGTGTGAAGCACCTTTCCTTCGAGTCACTGCCATTTTCAGCGATACATCTGCCACGCTGAAAATGGCAATAGCGTCAGTTGTTGACCACGTTTGCTGGAACATTCTCTAAATTCACCTAAAGCGAGCACAGCTCCCACATATTAGCTAAAAATTGGCTTCATTAATCAAGAGAAGTAAAATGTTCAAACAGTGCAAGCACATAAGGACAGAATTGTAAATTGTTGCAGGTACGTCAGGATGCAGCTCAATTTCATTTACGATTTTCAGCTACTTATAAATGTTTTCTAGGTTATCAGCAGCTGTACTTGCAGAAACCGCATTTACCCTAAAAATAAGAATGCTCATGTTCTCCTATTTAATCTGCTGTTGAAGAGATTGGTAGTAGTCTTACGAAGCTAGCTACACCTTTTAACAAACAGTAATTATTGTGAGACATTCGATTAATATTATGTGTACAGTTACATGCAATGGACATAATTCTTTTAACATTGTTGCATATACTCGTATCTAACTTCTATGAGCCTCATATGAAATATAAAGAACTTTACTTTTCATTAAGTTCAGCGAAATTAAAGTGCAACTTTTTTCTATTTTATTTATCAAATACATCACCTTTTTTTTTAGCTAAGATAAATTACAGTTTTCAAACTGCTATCCAAAGATGATGATCTCAACATTTAATCTAATCTCCCACAGTGACAGGGAAGCAGATGTCCAGTGTTCTCTTTTCGAAGAGATACACAGCACTGATTCTTCATATTGGTAGTGCATATTGTATCCAGGTATATGATCGCTGTTTCGGTGTCCTAGATGGTAGTCACCCTGACACCCAAATCTTTGGATTCAATTCATAATCATATGTGGATCAAGCGGGTATTCTTCAGGACTTAAACCTATACAACATGGATAGTATGCACCACCAGTTGTCAATCCCACTGGTGGAGAAATGGAATAATTTTCACACACTCAGGCGAACATGTAAGTACCCTCATTCCTCCACATTTTTTGTCGTGTTTTTATCAATTTGACGTATTTTTCGACAATTTTTCGTAATTCTACCATGGTTTTCCAGGTTATCCATAATTTCAAGGCATTTTACTCAGTTACTCGAGATGCAGACCATTACTTTCGATGAGTTCTCATGTCAACAAAACGCCTCATCGTGCCGAACTCGTAATGCAGTGCGGTTCTCAATTTCTGTATCATTGCTAAACTACCCCCTCCATTACATTGCGAGCGTCATGTACATATGGACATGTTGCAAACCCTGTTACCCTGCCTACATCGCAAGACGCAAATATTGTTTCTTAATGAAGGAAATCAGTAGAGAGGAGGTGGAAAACCGTCGTTCCTTAGCCGAAACAGTTTATAAATTTGGTAAAATTTTATTACGATTTCCCATTTCCCCTGATGTGAATGGGGTCACAAAGTATTCTCACATTCCTAGGATAAAGTCGGAGATTCGAAGATCTATGCACATAAATCACATTATTTCGAAACGAGCTACCACTTCATTGAAACTATTGGCTAAGGAGCCTCAGAAAAATCTAGATGGCCCCTCTCTATGGATTTCATAACCCTTCTTCTGTCTTTAACCAACGCTTCCTGCAACACTGTGTCCAGTTTAAAATGGAACTGACCATAAGCAGGAGGGTACTATAACCATTCGATGTCTCATGAAAAAACAGAACGAGCTGAGATCAGCATAATCAATATGCATCGATATTTTGCTTATACAAAGAGTGTAACATGTGTTCCAAACTTGTACCGACTGACACTAGTGATATACGCAGGTATCTTCATACCAGTACTGTAACTGCCGTTGTGCAAAGACTGGTCTGTACCAATCTTACATCACCCATCCAATTACATACAATCTCTCTGGATGCTTGAATGCTCAGGACTTTAGCACTCCTTATTGGTGTATAACAGATATGGGCCTGATACATTTGAGAGTATTGTGATGATATAACAGACGATTAAGAAGAAGAAACGTATGATTTATGCATAATGGGGCTCCCAATGGAAGGAGTTTGAAACACTTTACATAAATCACTTGCACTATCAATTCTGTAGAACAGTTACAGTGTTTGGATTCCGTAACAGGTAGGTACTGGGAAGTGAGAAATGATCACAGAACATAAACACACACTCCTAACGCTACATGGTTCTGCATTCAAGCTTGCTATAATTTTATAGCAGTGTGGTTTCCGATATATTAATCACAGGGAATAAAGCACTGTTAATACTCCATTGTAGGAAACATTTCCAACACATGACTTACATTCACCCTGCATGTTTCCTTCCCTCTCACTATGGAGAGTTACTTTATGATGATATAACCATGAATTTGTACACGAAAGAAAAAATATATAAAACATACATTCTTGGTGATCCACACACAATATAGCTTTGTGGAGGTACATAGTGTCGTCCACTGTTCGACCTGCCAGGTTAGCTGAGAGCACTAATGTGCTGCTTCCTGGACTCAGGTAGGTGCCAGCCCCAGATCGAATCTGCCTGGCGGATTAACGACGAGGGCTGGTGTGCCGGGCAGTCTGGATGTGATTTTTAGGCGTTTTTCCACATCCCACTAGGTGAATACTGGGGTGGTCCCCATGTCCCATCTCAGTTATATGACTCGCAAACATCTGCAAGACATTTGCACTATTTCATGATCATGATTTACAGTAAATGCAGACAGCTGGGGTTCACTGATTCCATCCGTGGAGGGAGGTGGGAGGGGGGGGTGAGGGGGTGGTACTGGGTGGCGGCAGGAAGGGCATCTGGCCACCCCTTCGAACTAACCATGCCAAATCCGATTGTAATAGTGCCGACCCTGCGCATTCTATGGGACACAGGCTCAAACAATAGAATAGCGTTCACTGTTCATATCCAACAATTAAGGTTCAGAAATTATGCTACGCTCACGTCAGTCCTATAAAATGATCGTCACCAATGGAAAATGCATGAATCAATGACATCTTATGAGTAAATGACAAACACCTAGCAGCAGTGTTTGACATGTGAAATTACACACCACGTTGCTCTAACTCCATGAGCAGAACACAGTCTCTTCTATATATGCCTTCTGTCAAGCAAATGTATACACAGGGACTGCAGTACCCCACAAACCCCTGTCATTACCTTAGAATCACTGCAGTTATGATTTATGTCTAAGATGTGGCAGCGGGTTGGAGCACTTTGTGTACATCTTTGTTCATTTAGAGAAGGGTGTTTTTCATTGGTATGGTGGACATATTTCATCACACATGCGTTGTAAGTCCTCTGGTGACTGCATTATGGAGAGGTTTCCTGTTAACAACTGCGCGTAGATAGCACTGTAACTGACACACAGAACACACAGTTGTTTACAAGTCAAAAGCAACTTATACCACATGACTAATACACTCCAAGAGGGAAACGGAAAAAAATCGTTAAATGAGTGATAAATGAACTGCTGTAACATCTCTCTGTCTCTAGAATGCATCATCAGTCTACTATTAAATCATACCTCGTTACAACCACTCCCAACTCTTCACTCCATCTACTTTCTATCGTCCTTTAACTCAGATCCATGTCAGTTTAGAGCCAGGTGGTTATCTTTTCCAGGAAACCATCAAAAACAGCAGTCAACTTTCATGTATCCCTATTATGTAAATGGGCATGTAGCAGAATGTTGTTAAAAACCATGCAGCAACTATTCTGTAAGATATTTGTTAGCTGACACGTCACGGTTGTGACTGGTAAAGAGTAGAGAGAATCAAATTGTAAATACTGTCTGTTAGAATTTAAAAAAGTAACCATCCTTACATAGGGTCAAACATGCGACTCATTCTGTAGTTGTATATTGCAGCCCCCAAGCTGGTAATAGAACACTCTTTGGCTGAGGACACTTTATAAAAATCTGTAAGGTGGTCGTCAATAACTTTCGGGTAAAGCATTCGTATGAGTACATTCGAAAAGCAATTTACATGCAGGAAGTTTTCTTGAGCTTATAATACTTACAGAGAGGTCTTTCAACAAGAGAAAATTGCTGAAAAAATTTGGTGGGCAGTTTAAGACTGTTGTTCAAAATAGTGTGTAGCCTATCACATTTACTCATTGCTGGACGAGTTATAAGCTCCAACCTTCCAAATGCATACTTGTTAGCAAGCCATTGGCACCTAAGCTATAAAGGCATTTCCAGTGCTGCTGCTAGCAGTGCATTGATAGGAGTTGATCTCATCCATCCTAAACACGTCTGGATGCAGCTATATTGAAATGTCTCTAATTTATAGAGATACTTGACACTAGCATTACCATAGACTGTGTAACCATATTCAGTTCTACTCCTAATTAAAGCTCAATATGAGGTTAACAGAACACTGAGGCTTACACACCACCACATTCTAGTTAAAAATATGATGATGTTCATAACTGGAAGGCAAGTATCAGTAATGGGCCTGATGTGAGTAATCCAACTGAGTCTGGAATCAAACCACTTTTCCACGAATTTAGTTGCAAATTTAACATGAAATGTATAGCTTCTTCCGTGAATTTCATTATGGTGCACTTGGCACCTTGAAAATATAATAACTAGGACTTTGAAGAACAGATTTCAAGGCCATTAATGTGTAACCAGTCATCCATTTCTAAAGTTGCCTCTGTCAGATTGTTGACAATAGAATAGTCTGAAGATCCAAATGAATATAGATGTATATCATCTGCAGGCTGCAGAATATAAACGTTAGGAGGAATAATGTTTTCTAAGTCCCCAGAGGAAAGAATGTATAACAAGGGGATAAGGATAGCTCCCTGGGGTATACCTCTGGAAAGAATCATAGTTCCCAGAAAGAGGTTCTGGTATTTTACATAGATTGATCTCTTCTTGAGAAAAGTGTTAATGCCATATTCCAGCTGACGGAAAGACCGGTTCACTTCAAGTTTTCCAACAGCTTGGAGACCCGGACATTATCATAAGCTTATGTCACATCTAAGAATGATCATATTAAAAACTTATTTTCGTGAAAATCAGATAGAATGTCACTGCACAATACTGTTAAGTCGTATAATGTCCTCTCCCCTTGATGAATCCAAATTTGGATCAAGATAAATATCCATTAATTTCCAGACAAAACTGAAGACGCTTTTTGACAAGTCTTTTAATAGTTTTCCCCACACTAGAAGACAATGTAACTGACTTGTAAGAGTTCTGATTTTTGAGATCTTTCCCAGGTTTCATAACCATCTGTGTAGTCCATTCCTCCATAAGCTGCCCTCTTCCTCATTTCATTGCAAACCCAAAGAAGAAGAACTAAAGCTGCCATTGGAAGATTTGTTATCATCGCATAATGAACATAGTCAATTCCTGGAACAGTATTTGTCGAATTTTTCAAAGCCACCTCCAACTAATGTATGGAGCATGTAGCTAATAGAGGATGACTGAGCTCCATTTCTTATGGAGCAGCCACAGGGGCATCAAGACAAGGAGGAGCTAATTTTGACACGAAGCCTTCCCCATGAACCATGGACCTTGCCGTTGGTGGGGAGGCTTGCGTGCCTCAGCGATACAGATAGCCGTACCGTAGGTACAACCACAACGGAGGGGTATCTGTTGAGAGGCCAGACAAACGTGTGGTTCCTGAAGAGGGGCAGCAGCCTTTTCAGTAGTTGCAAGGGCAACAGTCTGAATGATTGACTGATTTGGCCTTGTAACAATAACCAAAATGGCCTTGCTGTGCTGGTACTGCGAACGGCTGAAAGCAAGGGGAAACTACGGCTGTAATTTATCCCGAGGGCATGCAGTTTTACTGTATGATTAAATGATGATGGCGTCCTCTTGGGTAAAGTATTCCGGAGGTAAAATAGTCCCCCATTCGGATCTCCGGGCGGGGACTCCTCAAGAGGATGTCGTTATCAGGAGAAAGAAAACTGGCGTTCTACGGATCGGAGCGTGGAATGTCAGATCCCTTAATCGGGCAGGTAGGTTAGAAAATTTAAAAAGGGAAATGGATAGGTTAAAGTTAGATATTGTGGGAATTAGTGAAGTTCGGTGGCAGGAGGAACAAGACTTCTGGTCAGATGACTACAGGGTTATAAACACAAAGTCAAATAGGGGTAATGCAGGAGTAGGTTTAATAATGAATAGGAAAATAGGAATGCGGGTAAGCTACTACAAACAGCATAGTGAACGCATTATTGTGGCCAAGATAGATACGAAGCCCACACCTACTACAGTAGTACAAGTTTATATGCCAACTAGCTCTGCAGATGACGAAGAAATTGAAGAAATGTATGATGAAATAAAAGAAATTATTCAGATAGTGAAGGGAGACGAAAGTTTAATAGTCATGGGTGACTGGAATTCGAGTGTAGGAAAAGGGAGAGAAGGAAACGTAGTAGGTGAATATGGATTGGGGCTAAGAAATGAAAGAGGAAGCCGCCTGATAGAATTTTGCACAGAGCACAACTTAATCATAGCTAACACTTGGTTTAAGAATCATGATAGAAGGTTGTATACATGGAAGAACCCTGGAGATACTAAAAGGTATCAGATAGATTATATAGTGGTAAGACAGAGATTTAGGAACCAGGTTTTAAATTGTAAGACATTTCCAGTGGCAGATGTGGACTCTGACCACAATCTATTGGTTATGACCTGTAGATTAAAACTGAAGAAACTGCAAAAAGGTGGGAATTTAAGGAGATGGGACCTGGATAAACTGAAAGAACCAGAGGTTGTACAGAGTTTCAGGGAGAGCATAAGGGAACAATTGACAGGAATGGGGGAAAGAAATACAGTAGAAGAAGAATGGGTAGCTCTGAGGGATGAAGTAGTGAAGGCAGCAGACGATCAAGTAGGTAAAAAGAAGAGGGTTAGTAGAAATCCTTGGGTAACAGAAGAAATATTGAACTTAATTGATGAAAGGAGAAAATATAAAAATGCAGTAAATGAAGGAGGCAAAAAGGAATACAAACGTCTCAAAAATGAGATCGACAGGAAGTGCAAAATGGCTAAGCAGGGATGGCTAGAGGACAAATGTAAGGATGTAGAGGCTTATCTCACTAGGGGTAAGATAGATACTGCCTACAGGAAAATTAAAGAGACCTTTGGAGATAAGAGAACCACATGTATGAACATCAAGAGCTCAGATGGAAAACCAGTTCTAAGCAAAGAAGGGAAAGCAGAAAGGTGGAAGGAGTATATAGAGGGTCTATACAAGGGCGATGCACTTGAGGACAATATTATGGAAATGGAAGAGGATGTAGATGAAGATGAAATGGGAGATATGATACTGCGTGAGGAGTTTGACAGAGCACTGAAGGATCTGAGTCGAAACAAGGCCCCCGGAGTAGACAACATTCCATTGGAACTACTGACGGCCTTGGGAGAGCCAGTCCTGACAAAACTCTACCATCTGGTGAGCAAGATGTATGAAACAGGCGAAATACCCTCAGACTTCAAGAAGAATATAATAATTCCAATCACAAAGAATGCAGGGGTTGACAGATGTGAAAATTACCGAACTATCAGTTTAATAAGTCACAGCTGCAAAATACTAACACGAATTCTTTACAGACGAATGGAAAAACTAGTAGAAGCCAACCTCGGAGAAGATCAGTTTGGATTCCGTAGAAATACTGGAACACGTGAGGCAATACTGACCTTACGACTTATCTTAGAAGAAAGATTAAGGAAAGGCAAACCTACGTTTCTAGCATTTGTAGACAAAGAGAAAGCTTTTGACAATGTTGACTGGAATACTCTCTTTCAAATTCTAAAGGTGGCAGGCGTAAAATACAGGGAGCGAAAGGCTATTTACAACTTGTACAGAAACCAGATGGCAGTTATAAGAGTTGAGGGACATGAAAGGGAAGCAGTCGTTGGGAAGGGAGTGAGACAGGGTTGTAGCCTCTCCCCAATGTTATTCAATCTCTATATTGAGCAAGCAGTAAAGGAAACAAAAGAAAAATTTGGAGTAGGTAATAAAGTCCATGGAGAAGAAATAAAAACTTTGAAGTTCGCCGATGACATTGTAATTCTGTCAGAGACAGCAAAGGACTTGGAAGAGCAGTTGAACGGAATGGATGGTGTCTTGAAGGGAGGATATAAGATGAACATCAACAAAAGCAAAACGAGGATAATGGAATGTAGTCGAGTTAAGTCGGGTGATGCTGAGGGTATTAGATTAGGAAATGAGACACTTAAAGTAGTAAAGGAGTTTTGCTATGTGGGGAGCAAAATAACTGATGATGGACGAAGTAGAGAGGATATAAAATGTAGACTGGCAATGGCAAGGAAAGCGTTTCTGAAGAAGAAAAATTTGTTAACATCGAGTATAGATTTAAGTGTCAGGAAGTTATTTCTGAAAGTATTTGTATGGAGTGTAGCCATGTATGGAAGCGAAACATGGACGGTAAATAGTTTGGACAAGAAGAGAATAGAAGCTTTTGAAATGTGGTGCTACAGAAGAATGCTGAAGATTAGATGGGTAGATCACATAACTAATGAGGAAGTATTGAATAGGATTGGGGAGAAGAGGAGTTTGTGGCACAACTTGACCAGAAGAAGGGATCGGTTGGTAGGACATGTTCTGAGGCATCAAGGGATCACCAATTTAGTATTGGAGGGCAGCGTGGAGGGTAAAAATCATAGGGGGAGACCAAGAGATGAATACACTAAGCAGATTCAGAAGGATGTAGGTTGCAGTAGGTACTGGGAGATGAAGAAGCTTGCACAGGATAGAGTAGCATGGAGAGCTGCATCAAACCAGTCTCAGGACTGAAGACCACAACAACAACAACCTTCTAACAATACAGGGTCCACCATTGAAGATCTAACTGCCTGAACATGTTTTAGAGAGCGAAGTGTCTTCCACACTTCTGATATGTTAGAGTCCTTGTTCAGTGCATTACACTAGTTGATCGAAGCCACCTTTTTCTTTTCCTCCAAGGATCTCCTGGTATTTGCATCTACTCTTTTTAACTCCAGGAATCTATGCAGTGTTTGTTCACTACAATATTTAGTTACTGCTAACCTTCTTTCAGCCACAGCTTTGGAACATTCGGTATCTCACCAAAATGTGCATGGTTTATCAGAGAAAACTTCTGTTTTCCACTGGGAAATTGCATTGCAATCTGTTTGATCAATGGTTGCCATAAGAGCTGTGTAGGCTTCCTGTGATATCCATGCTGGATGCAGTTTCCTGATTAATTCCTGTATAGTTTGTGGAAATGTTTTCCAGCAAACATCCTTTATTTTCCAGGACTGTTTGAGCAAAATCTCTATTTCAATGTTTTAACGTTTTGTAGGGCCCCATAGTAATGAATGTTTAACAGTGGGATAAGGATAGCTGCTAGGGGTAAGCCTCTGAAAAGAATCATAGGTCCCAGAAAGTGGTTCTGGTGTTTTGAATAGATTGGTCTGATCCCATAGAATACCTTACGGTCCCCCACTTAGAAATTTAGTGAAAATCAGGCGACACAAGACTGAGGTCCTCTTTAGATGCTCGTCTTCAAGGCTAAGGTAGCATTGTTGGCGATCCATCATTCAAAATGACCAAATCTAGGTCCTCAATTGTACTGAAGAAGTGACAGTCTTCTGGATCGTTGACAGCGTTGCCCCAAGCACTATGACGAGAGTTAAAATACCTACAGATAAGTAAGGGTGGATGGAGCAGAATAAACAGTTGTTGCCAGACATTGCTACTGGTTATAGCCCAGGGAGCTTCATATATGCACACAATACAGATGTTACCATCCAGTGTTAGTGTTTTGCAGCTGCTACTTGAAATGTTAAATAGTTAAAGTTTAAATATATCACATTGCAACTATTGGCAGTCTTAATTAACAATGCTGATCCTCCTTTAGCATCTAGTCTATCTGACCTTACTAGATCATATCCTTTAAAATTAACTGGCATTTATGGTTTGAACCACCTTTCATGTAGATCCACAATGGAGATATTTTGTTTATCTAATTCTTTTCCATTATTCAAAACTGCTGACCTAGCGTTCCACTGTAATGTATTAATGGGCATCCTGAAGTCTGATACATTCTTAGTGGAAGTGTGGTATGAGATGTATGTATTCAGTAGTGCTGTGTTGACCTGTGATGGCATCTGTTAGATGATGAAAGACTGCAAGGATAAATCTGTAGAAATGATTAAATGATCACTGACAGCTAGTTAACTTTTTTCACTTGCTCAGAGCTGACAGAAAGACCACCCCACTTTCCTGAATCATCTATTAAGATGCCAATTGATTAAGCTTTTTGATTTTTTATAGAAATTCTCTGTTAAAATTGTACACTTTTTAAATTATTGTTGGCTTTGTTAAGTATAGTATTGTTCAGGCCAATGTTATGTGTGAAGATTTCATGAAGTTTTACTCTGTCTTTTTGAATACATACTTCATTCTAAAATCGTTGTCTTGGAATATCATTTCATAGGAATAGTTACTCACTCCATCCCATTGTCTATTATTATACATTATCACATTGCACCATGTGGTATGCAACAGTTTGAATATAGTTAGGAAATTTTATTTAGAAATAAAAGTCTAGCTTAACCCCTGCCTACTTGCTGTTTGATGTTGTGCTTTCGAGATATCTGCAACAACAAGATGCGAGATAAATGGAAATTTTAATTAGGACCAGATAATTCTTTTACTTCAGTTGCTCAATATAAAGACAAGTGCTTTCAAATCAGTTACAGTTCAGTTCAAGTTAGGTTCCGATTAGTCAAAGGTTAGCATGTGAGTTTAAATTGGATAACAGTTTGTGGGTACACAGTTTTGGTAATACATAAACTTTTATGGAGTGGGGGGTAGATCTGGCCTAAATTTTATACATAAATTAATAAAGTGGGAAGGTTACATATGTCGACCTATTCTGCAAGGATAGTTTGTTGGTTCTATTGGGAATACGTAGTAAGATAGTGTTGGATTTCTCGAAACTAAAAAACATCACTGTGATAATTTTACTAATGTTGTGCTCCTTTTTACCAGACAATGCATTTAAAATTTCGTGTCCAATTTGTGAAGCTTTGTGTTGTGTGACGATTATTCATCACTTTATTACATAAACTGTCGCCATTATAGTACACGTTTTGTGTAGATTTCTTTCATTGTTGGATATTTGTGTGTACGATAGTAAAGTTTGTATTTTTGTTTCCTTGGTCATTGTAGCAATTTGTTTCTCCAAGAAATAGCGTTTCATAGTGTTTGGTACAACAGAAACCAATATGAAAATCCGTCGTAATACAAGACAAGAGAGGGTGTAGCAAATTAACGATTCAGTAGAGTATGAGATAAACCACCTTGTGCAACTAGCAAGTACCAATAGTCTAAAGACTACAGAAAATTGCGCGAATCCACAATTTTAACCAATTTAGCGAAAACAATAAAACAGAACAAACGATGGGTAATGAACATGTCAGTTCTGATGTTGAGTCGGTTGGCCATCAGTCTGCCTGGTCTAATGGAAGCATAGAAAAGCCGCTACGGAAGTGCAGAACTTGGCTATCGGTATGAGACACATCAGAATCAGGTTCTGCGTCAGCGTCTTTTGAGCAAACACAACACACGTCACCTTCAGAGAACAATTATATAGAACCACAGTGTGCGAATCCGACAAATTTTCTAGAATAATGAAGTTATATAATACGAAATTATAAGAATGAATGAAATATATAACAGAAAAAAGCAAAGAGTTTAAGTAAACAGTGGTATTTGTTGGAAGTTCGAATTACGGGTACAGTGATTAAGAGGTGCATAAAGTAAAGGATGAAATGCAACTATATAGTGTGTTAATTATGGACTATATTGGGTATAATGATACACTGACGTTTGACTGACGGTATAAAGTATTCTTTGTTGTGAACCTCTGTTGCTCCCTAGCCAATGTTTTTCCTGATTATATATTTGTGTTCTCCTTATTTGTGTGTGTATGTGCAATCACTATCCTTATCTATCTATTTCTTGTTTGTGATTACTATTTTTCTGTATCTCTTTCTACCTTACTCTCTATAAATTCATGTTTTTCTCTTATGTCCACGCATACATATTTACTTGAACAGATTCAGAATTTTCTGCAATTCATTCTGGTAAACATAAAAATTGTTCCTTATTGTGCCTGTAAATGTACACTGTTTCACATGGTATACTTGTCTGATGTTTCCGCAATTCATTATTGTAAAAACAAGATGCTACTTTCTTTATTTTCTTTATAGACTTAGAAATCTGTTGGTACCATTACACCACATGTGCATGCTATATGGACAACAATGTAAAATCTTATTACTCCTGTCTTTATATAGGTAATTGTATACTGCAAATATAACAAATTCTAATTGACTGACCATTCACCACAAACGATTTAGACTTGCCAGGGTAGAAAAAATGTTGATGTTGTTGTTGTGACCTTCAGTTCAGAGACTGGTTTGATTCAGCTCTCCATCCAACTCCATCCTATGCAAGCTTCTTCATCTCCAAGTAACTACTGCAACCTACATCCTTCTGAATCTCCTTAGTATATTCATCTGTTGGTGTCCCTCTACGATTTTTACGCTCCGTGCTGGCCTCCAATACTGAATTGGTGTTATACTACTCGCTGTTGAGAGGAATGTCGTAACACGTATTACCCAACGGGCGTGTGCTATGTATGCTGCTCAGTATCCTGGACGACATCATCCAAGTTTCCGGATCGTTCGCCGGATAGTTACGTTATTAAATAAAACAGGAAGTGTTCAGCCACATGTGAAACGTCAACCACGACCTCCAATAAATGATGAAACCCAAGTAGTTGTTTTAGCTGCTGTCGCGAGTAATCCACACATCAATAGCAAACAAATTGCGCAAGAATTGGGAATCTCAAAAACGTCGGTGTTGAGAATGCTACATCAACATCGATTGCACCCGTACCATATTTCTATGCACGAGGAATTGCATGGCGACGACTTTGAACGTCATGTACAGTTCTGCCACTGTGCACAAGAGAAATTATGGGACGATGACAGATTTTTTGCACGCGTTCTATCTAGCGACGAAGCGTCATTCACCAACAGCGGTAACGTAAACCAGCATAATATGCACTATTGGGCAACGGAAAATCCACGATGGCTGCGACAAGTGGAACATCAGCAACCTTGGCGGGTTAATGTATGGTGCGACATTGTGGGAGGAAGGATAACAAATTTACATTTTGTGACATGTCATTATCTTTCCCATTTTATCGATGGTAATCTAAATGGTGCAATGTATGCTGATTTTCTACGTAATGTTCTACCGATGTTACTACAAGATGTTTCACTGCATGACAGAATGGCGGATGTCCGGCACATAGCTCTCGTGTGGTTGAAGTGGTATTGGACAGCATATATTCGAAGCACCATACATACCATGGCCCGCACGTTCACCGGAACTGACGTCCCCGGATTTCTTTCTGTGGGGAAAGTTGACGGATATTTGCTATCATGATCCACCAACAATGCCTGACAACATGCGTCAGCGCATTTTTAATGCATGTGCGAACATTACAGGAGGAATGTCGTTACACGTATTGCCAAATACATTGAGGTTGACGGACGTCATATTGAGCATTTTTTTACATTAATGTGGTATTTACAGGTAATCACGCTGTAACAGTATCCGTTCTCAGAAATGATAAGTTCACAAAGGTAGATGTATCACATTGGAACAACTGAAATAAAATGTTCAAATGTACCTACGTTCTGTATTTTAATTTAAAAAAACCTACCTGTTGCCAACTGTTCGTCTAAAATTGTGAGCCATATGTTTGTGACTATTACAGTGTCATCTATCACAAAGCGAAAAAAGAGGTCCAACTAAAACATTCATATTTCTTTGCGTACTACACGAATATGTAATAAAAAATGGGGTTTCCTATTTTAAAAAAACGCAGTTGATATCCATTTGACCTATGGCAGCACCACTAGTGGGCCAACCATAGCGCCATCTGGTTTCCCCCTTCAAGCTAGACGAGTTTCGTTCTTTGTAGTTTTTTCGTATGATGCGTATTTCGTGAGCTATTTGGCCCAGTAGCTATCAATGGACCACCCTGTATACTGAAATCTTCTCCGTCAAATGTTGGTATACTTCACCAATACAAGCTGCAACTGACTTTCATAAGGAACTCTTCAATACCACAAGATGGCATTGGAGTTATCTATGGATCTACATTCTGCTTCAGGCAGATACTACTACATTTTACTGTTTTTGGAAGTGTACAGTTGTCAGATGAGCACTGTGCTTAGTCTCCCTGAGTCTGTTTCCACATAGCTTCCCACAACAGTGACATTACTCCCACAACAGTGACATTACTCCCACAACAGTGACATTACTGCAATGAGCTAAAGAAAGTTTGATCGTTTGTGACAAGGGTTCACCTACTTTCATCGTGCAAATTACTGTGATATGACTGTGCTTCAGAAATGTAGACCTCGTCTGATATAGATACTCTAACCTACTTCCTGTGTGCTACAGAAACAATGTAGACAATCAGCATTACTACAATACAGAATGTATCAAACTTTCAAAATAGCCGTGTGCAGCACATTCTAATAGGCATCACGAAATACGATAACCAAGCTGTGGTGAATACTGTTGATTACTTAATTCACACGTACTTGAATTTTGTAAATTTTTTTTTATTTCTAGTTCTTTTAACTCACATTTTAGTAAAACTAGTTTTCTCTTTGTACTTATAACATGTTTTGTATGCTCCTATCCATAATGTTTAGAATTTTCTCCTCATCAAATTCCTACCTGAAATGATTGTTATACAAAATTCTACTGGGTGTAGGTGTAGGATACGTAAGTTAGTTGAAGTGTGGTAAGTGATGGACGTATTCAACAGTGTTCAGCAGTGCTGTGTTGGCTTGCGATGGTATCTCTTAGACAAAGAAAGATTTATTGTAAAGGACTTGTAGTGCTACAACGATGAAAATTAATATTACGACGATGTCAAACATTATTTTCATTATTTAAAGAAGTATTCATGATATTAAAAATGTAATTATAATTTTATTATTTTCATTTTTGTGCTCAGTGTATTAAAGACTTTCTAGTGCATGGAATAAATGAGCATTGTTTGTACTACGAAACTATATATGATTGTTAAGGGTTAAACATGTAATAATTCGATGTAAGACATTTTGTTGAGTCTGAATTTTGTTCTCGTACTGGTCGGTAGAGAAGGAACAGTTCCTTAATCGATGTGAAGGTATAAAGGCTGTAAAAAGGAGAGAGAGAGAAGGTAAATACAATTTATTCAAAACAAATATATCCCAATTAAACGTCTTGTCATTTCCTATAATTAAAAATTGCAAGGTCTAATCTGAGCCTGTCCTGAATAACAGCAAAGAACATTTATGTTGTCATATATTTTCCTCGTTTGATCACGGTTGTGATTCGCATGTTTCTTTTTGTTACGCAATGTGTTATGAATATTTTCATTATATACGCAAAAGTGCACACAGCTTTAATCGAACCTGCGTCTTTCGGAAACGATAACTTTTAATCAGTACAATTACGCGAATACCGTCCAAATCGCAACCGTGATCGCAAAAGTGTTTCCTGGACCAAATAATTCTTATAAAATGTGTATTCTCCAAAGCAAGCAGCATTGCACTATCGCTGACTCGCAACAATCGAAAGAGTAAGAAAAAAAGGTGCTTAAATAAAATTGCCATCTTTTAATAATTATTATTATCCCATTAAATAAATAAATAGCAATTCAGTGGCTATCCAATCAATAAACAGAAGGGGCAATTCAGACTGCAAGGATAATTACGATGTATACAATGAAAGACGAAAGAAATACAAATTTTGAATAACTTTTTTTTAAGAGAAGAAGTTTGACGTAAGCCTGCAGCACTGCACACCTCATTTGTAGAAACGATTAAATGACTGATGTGGTTCTTCAACTTCTCCCGGCTTATTTCTTGCTCGAACAGTCCACGAGTGTACTGCCGGTCCATAGCGTCCAACGGGCACAATATTTCGGCGATCAGACATGTCGCCATCGTCAGGTGTGCTGACGAACTGAGCTCCTGAGGGCGGGCGGCCGTCCTAAATCCCCTTCCCCCGCGAGGCGTTCTCGCCGCGGTCCGCGCCCGCGGCCGCGCGTCGGCGGTCGCTGAGAGGCTGGCGTCGGCGTCTGTGGTGACGTCGGTGTAACTGCCTCGTCCGCCCTGGTCGCTCGTTCGTTTTCTTTGCTGAGCCTCTTTTTAATTAGACTCAGTGCTGGTTCCCAAGCCTTGCTGAGGTTATAGCCGCAATCTCTGTTGACGAGTCCGTCCCTGGTACGAATTTCGATAGCCTCTCTAACGACGCAGTCCCAGTATTTAGATGTCTGTGCCAAGACCCTGGTATGTTGGTAGTCCATTTCGTGATTTTCGGACAAACAGTGCCCTGCGACTGCCGACTCGTTGGGGTACATAATTCGAGTGTGCCTCTGATGTTCTCGGCAACGATCTTCGATGGTACGCACTGTCTGTCCAATGTAAGTCTTCCCACACTCACAGGGAATCTGATATATGCCGGCCTTCCGCAAACCGAGACCGTCTTTGACACTTCCCTGTAATGCTTGTGTTTTATTGGGCGGGCAAAAGACAGTGCCTACTCGGTGTTTCCTCAATATTCGTCCTATTTTCCCCGATAGTGCGCCAGTATACGGTATATGGGCGGTGGTTATCTCTTCCTCCGTGACTTCGTCCATCTCCACACGCTGTACTGTAGAGGTGGGACGGAGAGAGCGTGTGATCTTCCATTCCGAATACCCGTTTTTCCGAAATATAGTTTTGAGGTGTTCCAGCTCATGAGGCAGACTCTCTGCATCCGAGATGGTGCGCGCCCTGTGCACCAGTGTTTTTAGTCCCCCATTCCTCTGTGAAGGGTGGTGGCAGCTATTTGCATGCAAATACAAGTCGAACATCAAATTCACTATGGAGACCAAAGCAGAAGGAAGTTTACCATTCCTGGAAGTCATTGTCAAAAGAAGAGCGGATGACATCCTGGGCCATGGGGTATACAGGAAGTAAACGCACACTGACCTGTATTTGCATGCAATATATATATTTTTTATTTTCGTCGGAGAACTTGATGAAAAAAATATATATATTTTCATTTGATGCAACTACAGGCTAACAATTTTCGGAATTTTTCCTTTACTCGTATTGTAGAACCCTGCTTGCTGCCACGTTTCATGTTCTTGGTTAATGGGAAGTATCCTATCGGTTTTGATGAGTGAGTTGCGAGAGTCAAAATATGTGACAAATGACCAATTTTTTTTATTGCATTGACTTGCACGCTCTTTTGTGTTATATAATTACAAATTGACCATAACTAGTATTGTGAAACATTGCTTCTGCCTAATTTTTTGATTCTATGTCAATGGGAAGTACTCTGTAACTTTCAGTGAGTGAGTTGGTATCAAATTATGTGACGTAAATGGCCGTATCTTTTGATTGCGCTGATGTAGAAGTTTCAACTTTCTTGCACCGCCAAGGGACCATAGGCTTTAGTCCCTCACATATATCTGAAGTTGACACGTCTACCAAATCATGATGGAAAGGGTTCTTAAGATTCATGAAAGCGGACGGCAGAGAGATGGTCAACAAAGCGATCCTATAAGGGTCTCACTTTTAGCAACTGTGGTACGAGACCCCAAAAAAATAATAAAATTTTTCTTTATGCTAAATATGACAACAGTTCATATAAGATTACGATTTTTCCTTGTGTTTCTGCATGCACGCTTTTATACATGGCTGATATAAATGTACATAATAATTTGAAAAAATCCATAATAATATAAACTGAATAAAAAATGCTCCTATTACAACACAAAAAGGCAAACACGTAATGAGGAGAGTTCTGGTTCCCAACTTTTCTTCTACAATGATTTTCTATTAGACTGTCATAGCTTGACAACTGATGGAGATTTTTGTTGACTCAGATGACATCTGATCCGGTATAAGTCTTTTTATTGTCTTTAGACCATGTTGCTTGAGTTGGACATAATTACTCTGGCTCTGCTACAGTTACCTACTTGGCATTGTCGAGCATGTCCAGTATTGCATACTGTGTCCTTAGAGCATGCAAGATTTATCACCAAGTTAGTGTCACATGCCCACAGGAAATTTCTTGTTTTCTTTCATATTTTTTCAATCATTTTATATTCTTTATTATTTTGTTATTTTGTTTCATATTTTTAATTGATTTTAATTAATTTTTATTTTCTAATTTTCTGTTTTATAGTTAAACAGATTTTATTCACATACACCTGAGACTGTATAAACAAACATATGAAAAGTACCCATAAATACCTAATGCAATGCATAAAATAACAGTAAACATAAATACTGTACCGAACAAACCATTAAATACTGTGTGAAATATATGATGATAATGTATGAAAATAGCCTATATTATGTAGATAAAGTTATGGTATGACCATATTACATAGATAAACTTACAACGTGTGAAGTAGCAACTTCGAAAGTAAGTAAATTGTGCAAATCTTTCTATGTCCACATATTGCTGTCAAAAAGGATTACTAGTCAAATGGCGTCTGGATGGCAAAAAGATTTCACCTAATTTAACATCAGCATAAGAATGTACAACATTGTGCTTCTTAAAAGTAGTTGCAAAGTAACCCAGAAGAACCATGTGACCAACCATGCAATGAAATAGTACGAAATAATACACAGATGAAGTTACAATCGGCCATTATAAAATGTGAAAATATGCCTTATGACGTGCAGCCAGCAATGCAGTAGGATAGGCTGGCTCTTTGAAATTGCATGTTTGAGACCAGCAGCAAGAAATGTACTAGGGCACAAAAAGAACCAACCGACAATTTAATTAACTTTATTAATTGGCAATTCATTTGACCTCTTAAATAGTTGAAGATTTAACTAGTTGACCAATTAACTGATACACCAAAATCTGCCCAATTTACTGAGAACTCTGTCGATCTGTGGATAAATCTAACTTACATATCAGCTGAGCAAATGTATTGTTTCAAAGTATTTGAAAATTTCATGAATGATGTTGTAAATGACATGTTGCATCTGAGACAAAATAGGAAAAAAGGTGGCTGTGTTATGAATTGTGCACTACATGAACGATGTACGATTCGTGCAGCAAATAATAAAATACTGAAAAGCATGCATCTTTTATTAAAATTCTTGCCATTGGTTATTTAAAGTATGCAATAACGAAAACTAAAAATCAATAAATCGCCGCTAGAAAAACTTATGTGAATAATTTTAGAGGAAATGTTGCAACAATCAGTCCCAGTTATGTATGAGTACGATTTGCTGAAACCAGCAGAAGAACTGCGGAACTGTGTAGTCAGAGGAACTACTATTAACTGTTCAATCCTGTGCTAAAACTGACGAACTTGAGCTTGTTTTGTCCGAAAATAAATATTCTACGAGATAGCATAGTAGTTTTACAAGAAAACGCAGTAAAATCTTCTATTTGTTAGAAATAAGGCTGGCAGTTATTTTTATATCAATTTTAGATTAGTTTAATTTTCTACATGGTCATTGAAGTATTTTTAAATGCTTGTTCAAACAGTATGTCATTCTGTACAGCTCTACACATACTTTGCATACATGCATTGTTTTAACATCCAAAGATTTTTCAATGATTTTAAACCACTAGTGAATAAAACCTTTAACGTGTAAAGAAGAAAACGATAATTAACTGCAACAACTACTTTTTAAATTATATTCAAATGCACCACTTAAAATGCAATGCAGTTCTAGAAACCCAGTTTCACGTGCAATCTCGCTCTGGTCTGCAGTTACTTAAAGTTGATTGTTTTTGCACGTAAAATCCGACCGAGAGTGACTGGTTTTGCATGTAAAATCCGAATGGTGCATGTACAAATGGTGCCATTGGCTGAACATTAAAATTAGCACAATTAAAATCTTTTGCAAAATAATTAATCGATTCCCCAATTAGCCTGGGTGCCAGCTCCGGTTAATTGTTCAAACCTTGCTTAATATAGTGTGTCATTGCTTCAGTAAGACATGTCGAATGGCCGTACAAATGGCCACTCGTCCGGCCACATATGGGCTAAACCAAAAACCTTTTATCCCTTGTTCCTAGCGCAAATAGAACCCGAGCACCGAGACAACCCACTGCCCCCCCCCCCCACCCCCACCACGCCCCAAACCGCATTATGCGCTTGGGCTTATCATTCATGTGTATTGCAGTGCTTCCATGCTGTAATGATAGAGAATGTATGTGTTTATCTGTTGAGGCACATGGAGGAACTGTGAGACTTGCGACCACTAACAACTTTGCGGAATTAGAAGATAGGAATATTTTACCAGTAAATTTTCCCTTTCTTTAAAGTGTGATTGTTTTTAGGAAGTCGCTTAGCAACATTTATTTCGCTTTGATTTATTACGCAAGTTTCGTTGAGGAGTGTTCGTAAAATTGGAATGCCTTGCACAATGTCACTTAAACTGCCTTCAACAACAGGCCCAGCATGAAAAGAATGATTCCAGCAGTGTGACTGAGTGATTTTCGTTTGTACATACTGAACGTTTGTCTTTTTGTGTGTTATCAAGGATAAAATGTGTATCCCTTTGCTCCTAAAATTTGGAAAATTGTGTTAAGTTCCTATGGGACAAACTCCTGAGGTCATCGATCTCTAGGCTTACACACTACTTAATGTAACTTAAACTAACTTACGCTAAGGACACACACACACCCATGCCCGAGGGAGGACTCGAACCTCTGACAGGGGGGAACCGCGCGAATCTTACAAGGGCTCCTCAGACCGCGTGGCCACCCCGCGTGGACTTTTCCTCCTATCCTTTACTATTCCGGTATAGGAATCGTATAGTGAGGAGACAGAGATCATCATAATTTTGCTGTGGAGATGCCACACTAGCAGTTTTTCAGTATGTCATCTCGTTTGCAAGATACGTGTTGCGAGGAGAGAGTCATGAGAGATGACTACCCTTTCCAACTTGCCGCATCTCATAAATAGAGATGGTGCGGAGTACGCTAATGACGTAAAGAACGTGACAATTGCACTTGGAATCGTAAAGACAGATAAGGCAGTGATTTCAGGGGCAGTACTAAGTTTTTGTGCTTTTCCCTTCCTATCTTCCACTTCCACAAAACTATTAGTGCTCCCAAGTTTCACAGGTTCTCCATCTGCTTCAACAGATAAAAGGTTGACGAAATAATGTTCAGACACACTTACGGAAGTGCTGTAACAAATATATATGAAAGACTACACACAGAATCGCGGTTTGAAATGGAAAGGAGTCCTGGAGCTCGGTTTATATTTGAGCTAGGAACATGAGATAAAAAGTTCTAGGTTTATTCCGGCCTAACGGTCATATGTATAGCCACTCAAATATCCGTCTTACTGTAACATTGTCAGAGTATAAGTTGGAACAACGAACCGGAGGTGACACCCAGGCAAATTGTGCGTGCCGAATAATTTCTTTTGCAAACTTTCACATGATGAGGCGCAGAGGTGGATGCTACACTGTCTGGTGCACGAAGAGCGAGGGACAGCCACAGAGGTCGTTCCCTTGGAATGCAGATGGCTATGTCCTTTCATAAGGTGGGTAGTGTACTCACAGCAAGGAGAAAGCAGGGGAAGCGGGCCTTATGCGAGAGGACAGAGAGGCGCTGGACCAGAGACTGCTGAGGCCTAGGACAGTATAGCAGCACATAATAGAGGCGCCAAAAATGCAATCCCCCACTGCTTTCCCCAGTCCACCCTGTGAACAGTATAGCGCATCGGAGGTGGACGAGAAATACTCACCAGTGGTGTGGGAATCCAGAGAAGTGCTATTCTGGGCATGCAGAAGTGTAGGCTCCGATTGCAAATAACGTCTTTAAAGAGCGTAGAAAAGATCACCACCAACAGCATCTTTATTGCCTGGTTAGTGGACCTCCAAGCCGACACCAAAAGAATAGATTTTTTTTCGATTTGTTTTCCACTGTGGCGAAACTACACGGGCGGGAAAAACACGCTCTGCCATTGATAGGCGGCCTGTAATGTTAGTACTGAGTTACACTGTTTGGCCAGAGAAGTGTGCTAAGGATTGTGAGAGTAGTTTTTACACACCTGATGGGGAGAGTGTGAAAAATATTCCAAAACTATGCCATTGGATAATTTTGGCAGCAAAACAGGAGACTGAGTAGGAAATCTGAACTGTACAAAAACTATCATCAGGTGTGGAGCAGTGCGCTTTTTCGACATTAAGATTCGTAACTGTCAGAGAATGGAAAGCATTCACACTCGCGATTTCGAATAAGGACATTCGAGCTCAGGAAAGATACAAATTCACGTTGTGGCGTTCAAGGCAGACTTCAGACCTGGAGATTCGGAATCAGATGTACTCAGAGCAAAGCAACAGTAATTGAGGGGGGGGGGGGGGGGGGGGGGGGGGGGGGGGGGGGGGGGGGGGAGGGGCTCTCGATTTACTTTGGTTCGACACTGACCATCAAAGCTCATGGCAACATTACATTGCAGCACCAGCATGATAGGGACCGATAGGCACAATAACTTGTTGGTTTGGATGGAAGGCTGATCTCTCTAACGGTCGCTCTGATCCAGTATGATATTTGCCTCCATTTGCTGTCAACTTCATGCCTTGGAATCACCACATACTTGCCATACAATTTCATTATTCTACAATCGTGGTAGTGAATTGTCATAACCAAATTGATGTCCTCATTCATCTTTGAACCTTGCCGGCAAGACTAGCTACAGTCACTAAAGTGACCCATCAATAATAATAAAAAAGTCAACGAGATTCACTCAGGATACAGTGCTTAGGACCCCCTATACTAGAGCACATTATTTAAGTTCTGTTTTGCAGCTTTATTAATCAGTGCACTGGCTCCTGAGGAGTTGGATGTGAGACTGTGAATAATGAATCTTCAATCTTTGCAAGTTTTAATATGTTATTTGCAAAATAACCTCTGGATATATTGTATTCTATGATTTTACTTGCATCAGTAAATCCCATGTCACCTAAAGGAGTAATAAAAAAGTCAACGAGATTCACTCAGGGTACAGTGCTTAGGACCCCCTATGCCAGAGCACATTAATTAAGTTCTGTTTTGCTGCTTTATTAATCAGAGCACTGGCTCCTGAGGAGTTCTCTGCTACTGTAATTAGACCTCTCAGATAAGCTAGGTGTAAAGCCTACATATGGGGATGGAGTCTCACAATGGGTACTACATATCTGACCATCGTTCTACGATGGGTCACAAGAGTGTTTTGTAAGCAATGTCCTTTGTAGATTCACCACAAGTTTCCCAAAATTCAGTCAATAAATCGAAGTCTGATATACCGTATGCTTCATTTACGGGTAAGCCTAGGTACTGTAATCATTTCATTTCAGATCCACACAAAATGCTAAATTTTGTATGAGTTTATTCATTTCAGTGAGACCCACTGATATTATAATCTTATGAGATTGTGTCTTTGTATTTCCTCCTAAATAGCCCATGAAAGCATGACGTAGCAGAGGCTGTGGGCTACATACAAGGAGTTAGTTTTTTTTTTTTTTTTTTTTTTTTTTTTTTTCCCAGCTCGCTCTCAAACCAGACCAGGTGGAGATAGCAGTAGAAGACCCTGAAGTATTAGTGTTAGGTCCACAGAAACACCCCACCCTCCTCTTCTTCCAAAGTGGAACTATAACATCCTAGTGAGCAACTGCTAAAGCATTCACAGAATGTGGTAGTTTGAAGCACTTATGAGCAACAGTGAACCTCGTATATACTATGCAGAGGAAGTCTGCTAAAACCCGATATTTGCACCAGTGCCATTTTTGGGATGAATCTAAGTACATTTGAAAAGGATAGACTCAGTAAGTACTGTATCCATCACAACTCCATTTCACGAAGTGAGAAATTGAAGTTGCATGCAAGATTGTTCTAACCAAGATTCAGTTTCATAGGTGGGTATAAATACATCCAAGAGTTCTCCTAAGAACCACCATTGCAAGAGGTGACTGTAGGGAGAGCGGAAATAGAAATTGTTATGTGTCAGGAAGCACTCTCCCTACATATCGATGTAGGTACTGTATCGATAATACTATGCCCTATCGATTAATCGATGTTGTAACGATCGTCCAGCAATGAGATTTGAAAAACATGTGGCAGGCTTAAATCTTAATCGGTATCATTTTCTCAAAAACGGGAGATTGTATCTCCCATATAAAATAAAAATGGGAGACGAGAGTAGGCTTAAAAATTCAGAAGAATACGGGAAAGTTGGCAACCCAACCTTCTATATTATGTTCCCCAAAATCCACAAACTAACAATTCTGAATGCCCCATTGTAGTTGGTTATTGTGCTCCTACTGTAAATTTGTGCTCTTGGTGACCAACACATCCATACCATTGCCCAAAGATTATCTTCACATCAAAGATACTAACTGCTTCCTTCATTGGCTTTCCACCATTCCCACTCGTCTACCACCTGGATCCTTACTCATCACAGTTTTGCAGCCTTCCTATACACCTTGTGTCCCTCCCTTGCTCCTATCAAATACCACCTCTCCCAATGTCCTTCAGACTCCAAGCATACTACACTCCTGGAAATTGAAATAAGAACACCGTGAATTCATTGTCCCGGGAAGGGGAAACTTTATTGACACATTCCTGGGGTCAGATACATCACATGATCACACTGACAGAACCACAGGCACATAGACACAGGCAACAGAGCATGCACAATGTCGGCACTAGTACAGTGTATATCCACCTTTCGCAGCAATGCAGGCTGCTATTCTCCCATGGAGACGATCGTAGAGATGCTGGATGTAGTCCTGTGGAACGGCTTGCCATGCCATTTCCACCTGGCGCCTCAGTTGGACCAGCGTTCGTGCTGGACGTGCAGACCGCGTGAGACGACGCTTCATCCAGTCCCAAACATGCTCAATGGGGGACAGATCCGGAGATCTTGCTGGCCAGGGTAGTTGACTTACACCTTCTAGAGCACGTTGGGTGGCACGGGATACATGCGGACGTGCATTGTCCTGTTGGAACAGCAAGTTCCCTTGCCGGTCTACGAATGGTAGAACGATGGGTTCGATGACGGTTTGGATGTACCGTGCACTATTCAGTGTCCCCTCGACAATCACCAGTGGTGTACGGCCAGTGTAGGAGATCGCTCCCCACACCATGATGCTGGGTGTTGGCCCTGTGTGCCTCGGTCGTATGCAGTCCTGATTGTGGCGCTCACCTGCACGGTGCCAAACACGCATACGACCATCATTGGCACCAAGGCAGAAGCGACTCTCATCGCTGAAGACGACACGTCTCCATTCGTCCCTCCATTCACGCCTGTCGCGACACCACTGGAGGCGGGCTGCACGATGTTGGGGCGTGAGCGGAAGACGGCCTAACGGTGTGCGGGACCGTAGCCCAGCTTCATGGAGACGGTTGCGAATGGTCCTCGCCGATACCCCAGGAGCAACAGTGTCCCTAATTTGCTGGGAAGTGGCGGTGCGGTCCCCTACGGCACTGCGTAGGATCCTACGGTCTTGGCGTGCATCCATGCATCGCTGCGGTCCGGTCCCTGGTCGACGGGCACGTGCACCTTCCGCCGACCACTGGCGACAACATCGATGTGCTGTGGAGACCTCACGCCCCACGTGTTGAGCAATTCGGCGGTACGTCCACCCGGCCTCCCACATGCCCACTTTACACCCTCGCTCAAAGTCCGTCAACTGCACATACGGTTCACATCCACGCTGTCGCGGCATGCTACCAGTGTTAAAGACTGCGATGGAGCTCCGTATGTCACGGCAAACTGGCTGACACTGACGGCGGCAGTGCACAAATGCTGCGCAGCTAGTGCCATTCGACGGCCAACACCGCGGTTCCTGGTGTGTCCGCTGTACCGTGCGTGTGATCATTGCTTGTACAGCCCTCTCGCAGTGTCCGGAGCAAGTATGGTGGGTCTGACACACCGGTGTCAATGTGTTCTTTTTTCTATTTCCAGGAGTGTACATCATTCCACATTTAACCAACCAGCTATATTCTTAGACATTTCTCCTTCAAGGAAATATGAACAAATCTGTGGCACAGCTATGGGCACCAGCATGGCATCCTGCTATGCCAACCCATTTATGGGCCATCTGGAGGAAACTTTCCTGGCCTCGTAAAACCTCCACAATTTCAACACCTTCTCTCACATCTGCTTCACCTGGTCCTCTTTAACTCAACATGCTGCTTTCCTGGACATTGACCTTCACCTCTCTGACGGCTCCATCTACACCTGTCCACTAACCACTAACAGTTTGCATTTTGATAGCTATCACTCCTTCCACACCAAAAAAATCGCTCCACTGCAGCCTGGCCACCCAAGGATGGTACATCTGCAGCAGTGGGAGTACTCTTGATCAATAGGGCCTTCACAGATAAACACAACCGCCCACTTCCCTCCAAACCTGGTCCCTAAATAATTTCCTACACCATATCGCCCTAAACCCATAATCTTCCTATTCAGCTATGAAAGAACACCCTCTTCTTCACCCAGTATCACCCCAGACTGGAACGACTGAAACATACCCTTCACAAGAGCTTTGATTACCCATCATGATTCCTGGAAATGGACATCCCAGCCAACATCCTTCCCATCCCTCCTAGTGGTATTCCATTGCTCACCCAGCCTACACAATAACCTTGTCTACCCCTCCTACATTCAGCACCTTGCCACAGGTGTCGTATCACTCAGGAAGATGCAGGTGGAATACCTGCCCAATCCACCAATCCCGTACTTCCCTCTCCAGTCCTGTCACAGGCTTATCATATACCATTAAAAGCAGGGCTACCAGTGAAAGCAGCCACATCAGCTGCCAACTCTGCTGCAATCACTGCATAGCTTTTCATTTCAGTATGGCAACCAAACAGTTGTCCACTAGAATAAATAGCCACTGCTGAACTGTGGTCAAGGACAAAATTGACCAATTAGTGGTACAACATGCATTTAAGCACAACATGCTAGATAGAGTTCAATGGTTGCTTCATAACCCACACCATTTGGATCCTTCTCTCCAGCACCAACTTTTCTGAGCTATGCAGAAGGAAGTTACCCTTGCAAATATTGTTTGCTCCCTCAACCCTACTGGCCTCAAACTCTTCTAACTCACTGTTCCCACACCCTCCCTCAACAGCTTCCCCCTTTCCTGTCCTATCACTCCCTCCCAGTAGACACTCTATGTCAACTTCATCATGTGCTGCACACCACTGGTTCTTGTACCTATGCATCACATGCCTAGCTTATGCACCTGCTGTCCCTCCCTCCCATATTCCTAACCAAAAAATTTGCTGCATCCCTCTGGGGCACTAGCTATCCATTCCCCAACCCATCTTCCTCCCTCCTACCTCTCTCTCTCTCTCTCTCTCTCTCTCTCTCTCTCTCTCCTTCTACCCAGCCAGCCAACCCTTCCTCCACCCCTACCACACCACCTCCACCACCACCATCCCACTACCACCATCCCACCACCACCAACCCACCACCCCCGCCCTGACTTTGTAATGAAATGCTTCTAGTTGAAACTGCCACATCAAAGCAAATATCTAAGCTCCTGGGATGCAAGGCCTAGGTGACAAGGGTGGCTGAGTTACATGACACCCTTAACGTCTGTAAAGGTATGGTTACCTGCTTAAATATAATGTAGGTGAACTGTAAGGAGTCACGTGAAGAATGGAAAAATGAGGTGTCATAGAAATGCAGAACTATATGAGGAGAATCAATGGTGCATTTGAAAAAACTGCAACAATTATTCTAATGTTCAATATTCTGGAATTACCTGAACATATTCTTGCAGATTATGCCTTCATTTAGGTTCAACTGTTTGTTCTTAGGCCAATATGAAGCTTCAAATTTCAAAGATTTGGTCTTGCCATCATGACAGGTAATGGCAGGTCTACATGTGAAAATTGTGGAAGCTCAGCTCATGGAGGCAATTCTTGTATACTTCCCTCAAAATGTATAAACTGCTCTGGAGATCATCCAGTATGGAGCAGAAAGTGTTGGGTTTATAATGAGGGAAGTAAACTTCATGAGTTGAAAGTTGTGACACACATACCCTACAGTGAAGCTAGGAAAGCATTTAAGGCTATGCAGTCTCCAGTGTTCACTACTTCTTTTGCTTCAGCTCTTAACAAGCCAGTCACAGAGTATGATGTCTTCACACAAAAATCCAGACAACAGAATCAAGAATGAGTGTATACACCTATGGAAAAACGTTTGTGGTTTCAGTTGCCTGAGACTGCAGTTGAGTGTGTGTGTGTGTGTGTGTGTGTGTGTGCGTGCGTGCGGGTGCGCGCGCGCATGCACACGCGCACAAGTGCGCATGCATGTATGTCTGTCTATTGTTGATGAAGGCTTTAATGGCTGAAAGCTATAATTGTGAGAGTCTTTTTGTTGTGCCTATCTGCAACTCAGTATCTCTGCTATATGGTGAGTAGAACTTCCCTTCTTATAATATTGTTATATACACTTATCAGCATATCTGTGGGGGAAAAGCTATGCATGAACCGCAAATCTTTCAGAAGCCATTGACCATTGACTTGGAACCTCAGCCACATACTGCTGCACACCATCAGGACCCCACTAAGCCATTCTCTCTATCCATGCAAGCAACTCCTCCCCTAGGAAAGGAAAAATGTCACACGAAAAGTTGTTCAAAATCGAAGAAACTGGCAGCTAAACCTTTGGATCGGCAAGCTCTCTCCCTGTCCAATGGTGATTTTACTGTTGAATATATTGATAACCACCTGGAGGAATCAGAGAGCTCGTTTCCATCTAACATTCCCTCTGATCTCCTCCACTGAGGAAGGAGAAGGACAATAACCGCTAATCAATGGTTCCCACATGGATTTACATGTGCTGTGCACTTAGATATTGATCACATTTGGAAGAATTACAGCTGCTGGCCCAGGAAAGCCCATTCTGTATCTACTTACAAGAAACTCATTTTTAAGTCACCAATACACCTGCATTAACGGGTTACAATCTTTACAGGATGAATGATGTTACTGAAGATATGGCAAAGTTTGGAGTGGCTGTTATTGTTGATGTCAGATGGCATTTCTCTCCTGTCCCTCTTACCATGGCTATACAATCAGTTGCAGTGGAAGGTCTCACACTGGTTAAAATCACAATGTGTTCATTATATTTTCCAGCTCATGGTCCATTGGATGCAGATGCACTGACAGAACTCTTCCAGGAACTTATCCATCCATTACTCCTCATGGGGGACTTCAATGCACATGACTACCACTTGCTCCAGGGGTTGAATTATTGACTGCCTTGTCCATTCAGAGAATATCTGCCTTTTGAACCCTGGTCAGCTGACACACCTTTCTACAGCTGCAGGGTCATCCTCGACTGTTGACCTTTCTTGTTGCTCCCCAGCTGTTGCAGACTCATTTTAGTGGAAAATGGTCACAGATCTGCATTCCAATGACTACTTTCAGGTGTGAGACCATGGAGATGGGTCCTTCAAAGGGCAAATTGGTCAGTCAGCAGGCCATCTTTGAACAACAGAACTGTGACAATGAGACAGTGGACCTTATCACCAGTAAGATCCATTGAGGTGCCACAGATTCCATCCCCCAGTCCAGCAGCTGCCTCAGACAGCAGCCTGTCCCTCGGTGGAATGACAAACGGCACTCGGCAATCAGGGCCAGGCATGCAGCTTTGCAGAAATTCAAACACTATCCAACGACAAAAACCTTCATACTTTCAGGTCTGTGAAACCCTAAGTGAGGCCAGTAATGAGAGAATAGCACAACAACTCCTGGAAGGAATTCACAACTTCCATTACTCAGTCCACTGCCACTGCATAATTTTGAGCTTCAGTAAGACACATTTCATGCGAAGGTGGTATACATCGCTTTATAACCTTGTTGAGAAATGGGTATGCTGAAAGACATGATTCAGGTTTTAGCTGAACATTTTCTTACCATCACTGCATCATCCAGACAAACTTCTGCATTCTGGGTGTTCTGTAGGACTGTGGAGGTGAGAAAACTTACTTCTTCTCATGTAATGAGGATGTCTATATCTTCCATTCTCCATGTGGGAAGTGGAATCAGCTCTGTCCGCAGCCAGAGACACTGCTCCAGGGCCTGACCTATGCTCCATCATCTGTGCCCTGAAGCCAAAGGCAAGCTTCTATCCTGTCTCAGGCAAACCTGGTTTGATGGATTGTAACCCATGACTTTGAAGAAGGCATTATTAATTCCACTATGAAAAGAGGGGAAGAATCAAACTGATCCTAACTATTACTGGAGTGTAGCCCTTACCATTTTTATGGGTAAAACTCTCGAATGCATTGTCAATCACTATCTCACCTGGCTCCTGGAATCCCAAGGTCATCTGTGATGCTCCAAGGGCGGTTTCAGGCACTACCATTCTGCCCCTGACAACTTAATTCTCCTGGTGACAGTCATACAGAATTCCTTCTTATGCCAAAACCACTTGGTTAGTGTGTTTCTGACCTCGAAAAAGCGTGCGACACCGTATGCAGGTACATCCCTTGCCGACCTTATGAATGGGGACTGTGGTCATCAGCCATTTATCCAATTCTTCCTCAAGGACCAGTGCTTTTGATATCACTTTGGTGATACCTTGTTGATTGCTATGTTCAGGAGAATGGGGTCACTATAGGCATTGTATTGAGTGTCACACTGTCTGCAATCACTATCAGTAGCATCTCGCCTGCAGTCTGGAGTGCTGTTAAATGCTCTTTGTTTGTGGATGACTTTGCAGTCTTCTACTCTTCTTCCACTGTATCAGTAACAATGAGCCAACTTTATCTGACCATCAGGTGAGTGGAAGATTCAGCCAACAATGGTTTTAGGTTCTCGCCATAGAAGACTGCGTGAGTCAATTTTGACCTGGCTCATTGAAGTTTTGAGCAACCATAGCTCACAATGAAGGACAATGTTTTACATTTTAAGGACACTATGCACTTCTTGGACGCACTATTTGATTCAGAATTAACTGGCTCCCGCACATGGAAGACCTATGGAACAAGGGCTTCAAATCATTGAATATTTTGAAATACCTCAGCGGAAAGGCATGGGGAAGTGAGAAGTCCTACATCCTTCAGTTTTACAGGGCATTTGTCAGATTATAGTTAGATTATTACAACATATTTTATTTCCTCCCTCAATATGTTAGACGCCATTCACCAATCACACCAGCGCAGTTCAGAGTCTGTGTGCAGAGACTGGAGTACCATCCCTCTTGATTTGGTGGTGCCTGAAAATCTCAGTGCTGTCAATCATTGGCATTTAGTGTGGAGGTCAACTCCAGGAACTGGCCCATGTGACCAAGCCATATGGGGTACATGCTACTGACTATTTCAAGGATCCAGATATATGTCCTCCAAATACACAGACAGGGATTGAAGAAACTGCTGCTTTGATGTCTTCAGTAGCCACAAGTGATTTTAGGCTTGACATAGTACAAGAAAACTTGTACTCCAGATCAGGTTTTTACAACATTGTTTTCTTCAATTTTATGTACATACGATAGTTTATCATTATTTGTATGGATGGGTCCCAGCAAGAGAATGTCCTCAGTTGCTTAGCTGTTTTTCCCAGTATGGTTTTCCAAGTATGCCTTCCAGAACAATTTACAAATTATGATGCAGAGTTGTATGGCATTATGATAGCACTGGAGTGGATTCACAGGTATCACAATACAAAGTTTCTCATTTGTTGTGACTAACTCAGTGCCCTAGAAGTGGTGCACCAAATGTATCCTGTAGACTAGTTGATTCAGCTCATCCATGATCCTTTGCAGTAGCTCCAAACTGTGGCAAGTAGGTGATCTTTTCCTGCGTACCTGGGCACATCAGGATACAGTAAAATGTCATAGCCAACAAAAGAATCAAAGAAGCATGTCTGGATGGTGTTACGCCATCCCCTTGCATGTTGTCATCTCATTATCTGACAGACAAATCGTGCATCAATGAGAAACTGGATGCTGGAAGGTGGCAGAAAACAAACTGTGGTTTTTCATATAAAACACACAGGCATGGCTGACTTCATGCCAGCTGCAATAATGGAAGGAAGTGCTGCATGCCAAGCTGTGTGTAGGACATAGCCCTTTAACACACAGTTTTCTCCTTCAGCAGTAGGATCCACCCCTCTGTGAAGTTTGTGGTGTATCACTTTTGATTTAGCATATTTTGGATACATGTGTATTGTAACTGACATCAGGGTGACCCTCACTTTGGCTGGAGATCTGCGCACCATCCTAACTGATACTGACATCGGATTCTGAAATTTTGTGAACTGTTGGACCTCATCCCTAAGGAGATGGGCAGGGGAGGCGAACATTAATGCATCATAAATTACTCTGTTTGTGGGGACAGAATTTGTCCCCCCCCCCACCTCCACTGAGAATGGCATGCTCACTTTTTGTCAGGGCACAGATGTTGAGTGCCTTACTACCAGAATCACAGTGAAGTGTCTCACAGTAGGGAAATCTCTCCGCTACCATTTTGCAAAAATTTGCTCTGGGTGCATCTTTATATCTGACAGGCCAGCACAGGTTTTTTAGCTTGCCAATACAATTATTTGATAGCAGCTTTTATTGCTGTTGCATAAAACCCGTCTTTCTCATACTAAAAGAAACACACATTTGTCAAAAATTCTAGTGCTAGTTTTCCAATATCTGCAAAATTCCATGTCTTACTTAGTAATAAATTTTGTCATATCCATTCGTACTTCCATTGGAGAATTATTACAGACCCTGCAGAGCAATAACATGCTGGGTGCTTGTGTGAGCTTTCTGTTTAATAGAATATTGTTGATTCATATGTAATACAAAAACAAAATATCCATTTGGTAATCCTTTTTAATTATGATCATTAAGTGTATAATTGGAGTTTTTTATGCCATCTGATGTTCTCTGCATGCTGGCTTCCTCTGAAACATTAACTGTTGACAGGGATTTGTCGTTTCATATCAGCTTATATGATCTGTTCATACATTAACATTTTCATTTTCTATAATGACAGATGGAAATTTGTTAACTGTATGTACTTCTTTGCATTTAGATGATGAAGTTCATATATGGGATGTCCAATTTGGCTACGGAGGGAGACATTCTAAGATTCTTAGTTGTGTACCACATATATCTGAACATTCTTACATATTTTTTACCAGCTTATCCCCTTACGGTTTCTATTGAATTGTGTTTTCTTAATCACAGCACTGTGTAATTTTTGTGCTTGGTAGTGGAAGAGTCAAATTTCTATAAGCAAGTCAGTTACATGAATGTGTGTAAAGTAATACAAAGACTGTAACAGGCATTTTATTTCAAAAATCAGTAACTAATTAGATGAGAATAAAAATGTAAAATGTTTATAAAGTGTAGATGAAAATAACTTTTGACGTGATGAGAATGATAGGAGCATATTTTATGCAGTAACATGTATAACATAGACTATTTTGCATATTAGAGAAACTAAATTCATGAAACAGAACTTATGAAGTGTAAGTACCTTTAGTACATTGAGTCAATATAATAGTTTCTTTAGAAAATAATTTACTGTGTAAATGATTAGCTGAAATTGATTTTTATTTTTACATGAGAATTATCTTGATATTCCTGATTCTTTAGTGTTATTTGGTAAATTATTATATATTCATTTGTACCCAACATTTTCTCTGTTTCCTAATTTAACTAGACTATAGAAACATAGATTGTTTTCAATATATAGTAACGGACATAAAATAACTGATGTTACAGTTTATACTATAATATATACAGAAATTTTGTAGATTTATTAAATTTATATTTAAGATAATGCCATATAACTTAATGACTGATGCAATTAATGCTGGTGTCCATCAGGTGGTGGAAAATGAATGTCACATTAGTTAGCTACATTTTCTGCAGATCCTCATGCAGTACATTGTAATCTTGTTTACATATTAAATTAAAATTACATGTTATATTAAAACCTGTTTAAATACAGTGCTTGTTGATCACTTCCACATGAGGTTACATAACATAACATTACGTTTAGTTGAATAATATTGGTACACAAAAGAGCATTTCCCTTAGCCAATTGAAGGCAGCCATGCAAAAACAAAGCCTGGCTCTCGTTTTGGTTGAGGAGGGCTATACTGCCTTAACTAATGCGTCACCTCACTTACTGCCCTATTTTGGAGACAGTCAGTTCACTCACATGAGCTACTGTACTGCAGCACTTTTTTACTTAAATCTTCATTCCGTCATGCAATCTGTTCGTCAGTGATGCCACTGTTACATTTTTTTTATTTATTTATTTATTTTTTTTACTCTGAGATAATCAAGAATCTTCATCAACACTCATCATTCTGCAGTGAAATATGACTTAATCATTGGTGCACTGGCATGCAGTCATTGTATGAATGCTATCAAACTTGAAACTATTGACACAAATGGACATTTTAGAAATATTTACATGGTGTGTATATTAAACGTTTATTAGAACATAGATGATGCTGAAAGCCTTACATAATAGAAAGTCATTATCTATAATTTGTTTTACAAATCACATATTTTGTTTAATAGAAGCAAAATTTTATAGTGTTTGTGATCTAGGAAACAGCTACTTTATCTCATACCCTACTCTGATGATACAGAATAAAACACCAAGGAGCTTGTGTAATACATGAAGAAGAGCTAATAAATTTTCCTGTGACAGTATTATGAAAGCAGTGTTACAGCCATTAATTGTGAATTCCTGGTGTAAATCATCTCCCAAGTGGGGAGGAGAATTTTTTCTTTGTTCTGGTGAAATATGCCTTGTAATTAATCCTAAATGAGCAAGCTAACCAGGAAAATTATAGAAAGAAAAAAAAACGTGTCATTTACTTTGGTTTCTGCATTGATACTATCTAAATTTTAGAAAAATACACAAAATTCAGTTCAAGGATGTTGAACATGTCATGATATTAGAATTTAACAGGTATTTACAAGCCTACTTCGATAAGGATCAGATAGATAGTTTGTCATCACCTTATAGTGGGAATCATCCCAGCATTTGCCTGAAGTAATTTAGGGAAACCACAGAAAACATAAAGCAAGATGCGTAGATACAAATGACTAAGTCTCTATCCTTCCAAGTACAAGGTCATTCTATTTAAAACCTCATTTGGTTTATCCCTGATGTACAACAGGCTATTGTTTTGGAAAGTGGTTATCTAACAAACTAAAGTAAAGTAAACTACCAACACATTGTTCATTAATTTCTCATTAACAGTTACTGTACACATCACACACACACACACATTATCAGATAATTTAATACTACAGACACACTATAAACTGATATTAGGGTCATAGCGACAGAGAGTATTTGCTTTCCATTTTGTATATCACAGCTTCCATTTACTTGTATGAAAAATTGAGTCAGCATCTCTCTATTACAAGTGGCAAGTTGAGGTCAGAAAGAGTATAAGGTATAAGCAGCCCTTCACTGCATAGAATGTAGTGTTTAACAGGTACTTTTTAACTGTTTTTTCTATAAGTTTGTTTCAGTAAACTGATATGATATTCATGTTACAAATAAAAGTTATTAACTAAAACAGTCATTATCTTTTAGATGGAAATGAAAATGACTGTATGGTATTATGGCATTATTGCCTGGGAGACTCCATCTGGGATTTTCTGGCTGCCTGGTGCAAGTCTTTCTATTTGCTGCCTCTTTAGCAATTTGCATGTCTTATCGTTTAGAGTCTTCTGTTAAAAGGCCTTACAGTCCAGAATCAATATATGAATCAGGAAAAATTGCCATGTGCATTGAGGAAATCATCCCACCAATGCACATAGTTGAAGATATCTGTCTAGTAAAACACTGTGTCCTGCTGTGTGAAGAAATCCGTAACTGCTTGCTGCACATACTTATCGGACAGGAATCATCGACCTTTCAAGGTGTAATAATCACATGGGGAGAGATCATGATTATAGGGTGGCTGTTCAAGTCTCTACCACTTGAGTTGGTCTAACTTCTGCATTATGACATTTGCAGCATAGGAACAAGCATTATTATGAAGCAGCACACCCCTTATTGCACCATTTCACAACAGTGGTTTTTGACAGATGTGCTGCCCCATACATATTCTTCATTCTCTGAGGGATGTCAGACAGTGTTTGTCCTTCAGCAGCCAAGAAACGAATAACAGCATGTCAGTCTTGTGTGGACGCATTTAGTAATACTGTGACCATAGTTCACATTTCCGCATTTGCCACAGGCACAGCAGAAAAATACACATACCACACTAATCCCTTCCCCACATGTCAGTTCTTATATGCCCAACTTAGACTCACACTACATTACATATATGCTGCAGCAATGCCCTCAAATGGAAACTTTTATTTTACTTCTTTCACTCACTAATATTACTTGTTGCAATACCTTTACCACCTTATGCCTTAACCAGTTTTCATTACACAAATACTATCAGTAAGTACAACTTGAGTTGTTCATTGTCAGTTTCTTCTATATGGTTATGAAAGCTGATTATTAACATTTTATCAGTTTCTATGCAAATTGTATCTTAACATGTCAGATTTATGTCACTAGTGGCAAGATAAACTGAAAAAATTACGATTTTCATTTTATCATTATACTATAAAAATTACTTACGTAATAGAGTACTTCAGGTGATATCTTGGAACAAAAGAATTTGAGCTTGTCAGAGATCAAATGTAGCCCCGAACTAGCCACCATTCATTTCATGCTCTAGCTGGTTTTGGTATTATTGTAGTATGGCTTTCCAAGATTGTGTATCTATTGACAGTTTTATTAACTTTTTTGCTTCTGATACACAACACATATATGTTGATACACAGAACAGAGATTATATAATTAAGAGATGAACATCAGAGCTATTCTTTCTGTAACCACTTCAGATAACATTAGGTCAGTGACTATTACCAATGGTCTGTGGTTACTGTCTTTGACTAATAACCAGAATGTCTTGGGTCCTGGCTTTGAACCCAGCCACTGATTAAATTTTGAATAGAAATCAGCAGTTATGGCAGCCAAAGACTTTCAGCATAAGAAATCACCCTCATTCTGCCAATGGCTTTGTCAAAGAGGGTGATGGAGCAGACAGAGATTTAAGGCACTCACTTGCCCTTGGGGTGGGAAACAGCCACTGAAAGGCAGGAGAATGAGCAATGATGAACAGCATGAGGAATCAGAAGGCAATGGAAACTACTGCATTAAAGACAGGCAGGGCATATGGCCTGCAATTGAAAAAAGTGTCGTGGTGATCTCTCCATTGTCAAAAGTTTCCGGATTAGTCCCCCATTCAGACCTCTGAAAGCAGGATGCCAAGGGCAAGGTGATTATCAAAAAAAGATGGAATAACCAATGACATGACAACTTTCTATGAGGTAGAGCACAGAATGTCAGTTTGAATGTAGTAGGAAAGCAAGAAAATCCAAAAAGGGAAATGTAAAGGCTCTTTCTAAACGTAGTAGGAGTCAGTAAAGTGAAATTGAAAGAAGATAAGAATTTATGGTCAGACAAGTATAGTGTAATATCAACAGCAGCATAAAATGGTATAACAGGGAAAGAGAATCATACATGAACCATATATAGGATTTTAGTGGTGTAAGTGTGGGTATTGCGATCTTTGGTATCTTAATATCTACTCACTTCAGCTTTTTTTTTTTTTTTTTTTTTTTTTTTTTTTTTTTTTTTCCCACTCTGCATCTAACAGTCCTCCTGCAAGCAAGTCATGTAATTAACTATCTGATGTTTATTGTACGATTGTAACTGCACTACTAAGCAGACTACACCTATCAGTATAGAATAATCATTTTGTGTGCACACATCCACATTTCACCACCTGAAAGTAAGGTTAGTGGCTTGCTCTTGCCACAAGTATTTGGAGGTACAAGTCAATTTAAAAATATACTGCACCTAATAGCTATAATTCTTAGTCAGCAAATGAAGTAAATACTGACATAATGTTGTTCAGTATGCTGTCCTCAGTAACCAATAAAAATATCTGAACTTACATGCCCAACACCGTACATATTTACACACACACACACACACACACACACACACACACACACACAATGCTTCATGTCACAACGGGACATCTATGCTCACAGAAGGATTTGTGAGTTCAATTCTCGATTGAGAATTATATTGCCAATTGTGTGGGTGCACAAAGGGTTTCACAAGCCAAACAGAAATCAAAGTATGCAAATAACAGCTTCATTCAACATAAATTTCTTCCTTCCAAAATATTTTTAAGGCTAGGAAGTAAAAAATAGTCACATCAAGATATACCTGTGGAATATGTGGATAAAGAACATTTCACAGACTACTGTCTGTACTATTGCCATCCCAACAGCTGATTTGTAAGATGACACGTTGTTCTAGTGTGCATAAATTTTAATCACTTCTGCTTCAATTTTGGGAACAGTCCAACAATACTGTGTGTTAGGAGTCAGTAAATATTTGACCATCCCCTACCCCCTTCAAACAATCAAATCATGATTATACCTCATGATGCTCACAAAATAGCTGCCATAGCTTTCCTTGCCAAGACTTTCCTCTTGTTTGATGGACATTATTCTTTATGAGTCCCCTTTCTTAACTGCAGTTTTGTCTGCTGATAAAAGTTTCATCTAGAACCACACACAGACAAATGAAGTCTTCAACAGTTCCATTTTAATTTCCTTCCTTGAACACTACTAACCAGGAGCCAACAAATGAGAGACCCAACATGCACACAGCTCCTTTATGAGCATATTTTAGTTATGATATCCACTTATATTTGATGCTCACTGTTTCAACAATCTCATGAAATCATGAATTTTGTTAACAGTCTTTTCAGAAAAGAAGCATCATTTGTTTGTTCAGGGTGAGCCATGTTTTCTGTGCTTCATAAATACGTTTAAATTTATTTATTTATTTACTTAGTAATAAATAGTTTTCAGTGTGGGGTGCAAAACTCACATGAACTTACTTTAACTCAGTTTATATCTACCCCCCAGTCAACAATTATGAATAAAAATGTCTTACCGCTGCACAGCACCAGTACTAATCTTTTGCACATTGTTATGGATATCCTTCAGTATGTAATATGCAAAACATAGTGTATTAATTTTAGCAAAATTTTAAGGTGTTTTTCATTCCTAGTGTAGTCAAGCATACATTTTCTATGTGCAACAAGTTATACCATCAAGATGCTGTAATTCAAATGAACTGTGCTGATGTAGTACTGATTGCAAGATGGTATTTAAACCAGAAATCCACCTAGAAAACATTTGTTCCTGTCTGATCAGCTTGTTACACAAGGAGAGCTAGAGCTGTAATTACATATAAAAGATACCTATGAGATCACTGGACAAATGTAGCCTACATAAAACTGAATGAGGTGGTACTGTGGTAAGACAGTAAACTTGAACTGAGAAGAATGTCAGTTCCAGATCCCAACTAGCCACTCAGATTTAAATTTTCCACAGATTCCCTTAAAATCATTTAAACCAAGTGCCAGGATGGGTCCTTTAAAAAGGGCACAGTGCTCTGCCTCTGATAGCATGACTTACAGAAAGTTAAACACTAATCTAGGTCCCTTCCTTTTTACAAGTACGTAAGATTTATGTGATATCATCATTTGCATAGTTCAAGACTGAAATGAAAAATTTCAAAACATATGAATTTCTGTTTCTCTTTTGTTCATGCATCATGTCTTGTGTATCCTACCATGAAGCAGAAAGTTCTTCAGGACTGCAGAATGATTGAAAGTATACTTTAATCTACTGGAAAATTAGAAAATTATGAGACAGACTGCAGGTCAGCACTTACCTGTGTTGACATGTAGACTACATTGCCAGTATCCTTTCACTCAGATCTGCTTTATGACATACTCAACTGTGGCATTGCAGCTAAGGTGAAAAAAGTGTTTAATCTATATAAGCATGCAATAAAAATATATGTAATAAGAATATTGTGTAAAGCTGATAACCTAATGCTTCCAATAGCCCCTTCAGGGATCTAGGGATGGTTAGACTTACATGCCAGTACTTCCTAAAGGTATTTGTGGTTAATAACAAGAGTGACTTTAGCAAGAACTCAGCACTTCACAATCATAATAGTAGAAGTAGAAATAATTTCTGCATAGACTATGCTTCTCTCTGTAAGACTCAGAATGGGAACAATTGTCTGGGGGAAAACGTCTGTAACAGTTTGCCAGTGAAGATGAGGCAGAAAACTGAAAACCCCCAAATATTTAAATACAAAGTAAATGAATGCCTCATTAGCCATCCCACAATAAAATCTGCCTAACTCTAATATTTGTATCACATAGAACCTAATTTTGCTAGTATATAGACAGCTAATAGTGGTCTGTGTAAAGTTAAAATGTCTTGATTGAAGAATTAGACAATAACAGCAGATGAATAGCATAGAAGGTGGAGCAGTGGCTTTTTCAAAGTAGTAGTTTTTCTCCTTATGCACAGATATAAAGTAATCTAGGAGCACCATAATTATCATTGTTAGGAAATTGGCACTCATCGTAATTTTTTCTTAGCGTACTTTACAGAAGTGGTTGCTTCCTTCTCTTAACAAAAAACTTGAATCAGGCCACATCCCTGAAGGCTGTCCTTCATGATTGGTTTGATGGTACACAATGTGTAAATCTGCGTAAATGAATGAATGAGTGAATGAATGAATAACCCCAGGATGAGAGTACCTATTAATTTCCAAAGCTACTATACTGTGTGTACTTTTTATACTGGGTGTGACATCTATTGGTGACTGAGTATGGTGTACTGCACAATATTACATCAGTATTTGTGTAATTTTCAGACTCATAATTAGAGCGATTACAAATGGTACATTTTTAGGTTAGGTAATACCTTCAATTACAAAGGGCAAAAGCAAGCCATAAATCCTTACTTGCCCCTAGGCAGCAAGTGAGGTGTTTAAGCGTGGATGCATGGATGTAAAATGGCTAGTCTATACTGACAGATGTGGTCCACTTAGTGGTGCAGTTATGACCATGCAGAAAACATAAGGCAGGAAAGTTTGTGACATTCGTGGGAAGATTGTTCAACACAGACAAAAAACAACAAACACACTGATTTGTGTACATATTAAGGTAACATATATAAAAATATCTGCACCTATACCCATTATACCTTGTATGTCTATTAGTACCAAAAGCTCAGAAATTTTGCCTCCTGATGGTAAGTAGGCAACAGTTCTGTCTGGAAAGTTGAAATAATTATTTAACAGTGAAAAGTACATCAGAAACTACCACTGTAGCATGTATTTGAAAATAATTGTCGTACTTAAACTCTATTTCGATTTTAAAAAAGGCTATTGCTGATGATCATAGAATTGTATTTTGAAAAGAGCTGCTGATATCCTAAATCTACTAAGAAAATGTTGTCTGCTTACTTATAATTGTTTAATATTAGGGTAGTCTGGGAAACTATCTGCCTGACACAAAGTTAGGACTGAAATTTAGTCATGCTGGTACATGTTGTACATTTTCATAAATCAAGTATCTGCTTAATGTGCAGAAGATCTAGGAGATTAAAAGGGTGTGTTTTGTGATTTTTGTTCAAACTGGTAAACCAGAATATCTTGCCATTATAAAATTCTTCGTTTTGTGCTGTTTGTTGTAAACAGTAATTCATTCAAAAGTTGGTAAGTTCTGTGTTAGTTAGTGACTAATTATACAAATATAGTTAGCTGATACTTCATTCTGAGGGGCACACAAATGCTTATGCTTAGTCAGAACAAGTAACGATGAACAGTTAATTCATCTGCATTGTGTCATGGCAACAAAGACATATAGGTCACAAAGGACATGTGGGCCATATATAAACTGAACTTCATTGCAGATTAAATAATAATAATAATAATAATAATAATAATAATAATAATAATAATATTGCTTGAAATGTTTTCTGTTGTAGAAATTGCTTGGAGCAGAACACACATCATTATAGATTTTCTGCTTTGAACTGCCTCCCTCATCTCTCAGAATATTATCTTCTTCCAGAATGCAGTATACAGCACAAGTATGCATTACTACCTACTACACTACTGCCAGGGGTTTCAAATCTCCGAATCTAGATGATTTGATAATTTGTAGAAGTAACCACAATTAGAATGTATTTTAGAACTTTTATCCATCTAATAGAGGTGCACTTAACAGGCATTCTATCATTTTAAACTGTGTGGTGCACCAGAAGACAAGTCTAGGCCCAAAATGAGAATACTAAAACTAATTGTAGATTTTCACATCTTTGTAGAGAATCTCTTTATTCCTGATAAAATACTCATGATTTAGCACAATTTTTTGAAATAATAGTAATGCTGGTGGTAACAAATGAAAGTAATGAGTATATACAATGTGAACCATTTTTTCAAACTGATTAAAAAGGTCTTTGAAGGATGTATTAAGACTTGTAGTCTGAAATTGTCAAATTGCCCAAAAAATGTTCCAGAATTCATTAGAGACCAAAAATATACAAAATAATTTCTTTAAAGCACCTGTAGATAGAACCACAGATGTTGCAAGTAATACTAAACTAAGGCATTCCACCGAGTCTAATGTGTGAGTTTTCTTTTTCAATTTGCACTCATTTATTGGTATAACCAGAAACTGAATGCTGTCTACTTATTGCGTTCCAGTGTTGGAACACACTAATGCTGTAACTTTAGTGTCCATAAAAAGAACTGAACTCTATAATATTTACTCTTATCAAAATACATTGAGTGTTTTTTTACTCCACAGCAAGGACACTAATGCTTGTTAATGCAGTGACATTCAGTGCAAATATGGGTGGTTCAAATCCTGAGGAGAGATGGAATTTTGATTAGGGAGGGGAGGTTTTAGGGTGAAGTTCCTGACCTTGTGCTAATATCCTAGTTTAAACTTTAAACTTCTCCTAAGCATATCAGAGTGAAAGCATATAATGCTGTTGGTGACAAGATTTCTGTTGCACGAGTATGTTAATTTCAGTGGTCTCTACTTGAGACAAGTTGACAAAGTTCTGGCACCAGGTTTCATTCTCTTTATTCTCACTCATTGTCATCAACATTACAAACATGGCCAGGCTCCTGGAGAGCAAGGATGGGCTCTAGGATAAGTCTTTTCAAACTGTCTGACTCGATTACAAAATGTACTCTAAAGCTTTGTTAATATTTTTAGTTTGTGGAGTCCTGTAACCAAATCTGATAATCTACTTTTGGTCATTAAAATTTGAAGAACATTCTTTATTCTTTCCAGCATGCTAAACAATCTTTCAGCTCTAGCCACAAACACTGATAAGTAAGAAAATAACTTAGAACAACACAAATGTTTGGGAAAATGTTGTTTAGTTTTTTTTCCTAGAATTTTATTTAGGAGATGAAATGGAGTTGTTTCTTCCACAACATCTATTTCCATATCACTACTACAAAATTTAGACCATCTTTTTCTCCTCTTTTCACACTCTAATCTGTATTAGCTAGCCTACAGACACAAGAAGCTGAACTGTTTGTTTAGAGCAAGCACAGTGGCCTGTGAGGTTGTCTGTAACAGCATCTAGAACAATGTAAAACAAATGTTTCTTTTAATTTTTCTTTAGGATGATTACTACCACTCTCAGCTGCCTGCTAAGAATTTTTTAATAAAGCACTTTTCTGGGAAAGTTGGAATTATGCGCAAATGGCTACTCATAGATATACATTATTGCAAAATCTCTACCTCTGTCCTCATAACACTAGTGCAACATCCAATGTTACTTCTGTTGCCTCTAAAATGATCCTTCTATAGTTTATGGCTGCTAGTACTTTATACTACACTGGTGACATGGGCACACATTATTCAAACAGTATTCTGGTAATTCACTACCTATTCATGATATGTATAGTTTCAGCACTTATGACAACTCCTTTAAGCACAGAGAAATTATTATCTAATAAATGTGCCAGGAAGTCCCCTGTAGCTGTTCAGGTCCTCGCAATAGAATCCCAGCTCACTCCCTGTCTAGTTGGGCCCAAGCACAACACTGAACACTTAACACCAATACTCAAAATTTATTCTCCACATAGAAACGGTATGCAGAAAAAAAAAAAATCTTTCCAATCAGGCAGCTAAAACTACTACTCACGGTCTCTCTACCAACAGTACCATGACTTCCTCTTTAGTCTCGTGTTATTTCAAAATATTTCATTAAGTTCGCTTAAAATTGAAGGCTAGTGCTATTTTTATTTGAATACTCATAATACCTGTGAGGAGAACAAAATTTGGATCTAATGCATCTTCATTCTAAAATACAACCTGGCAATGAAATTATAGGATGGCTCAGTTCAGTTGTTGGATGAAATCCAAACCGTCTCTAATGATATTGTTTATGTGCCTAATTTTTTTAAAAAATCCTGTTGTAGATAGCCTTCCTTAAAAAAATCTGAAGAAACTAACAACAATAAATAGACTGGTCCTTACTATTGTTACAACTTCTTTTTGTGAAGGGGCTTCACGAAAGCATATTTAAGTCTGTCTGGAAAATACCACTTCCTAGTGTTTCATTACTGTAACAACTTAATTTATTACATTAATGGACATTCCAAGGTGGAAACAATAAACAAAAGATAAGAAAGGTAACTATTCATCCTTCCCTACTTGAAATATAACACATAGAAATTGGAACAGGACAGAGAAATTAGTAGCTTCCAGCCAACTGTTATTTTTCTGTAGACTGATTAATGAACAATGTCAGTTCATGCATTCAAGACTTGGATGAGGACTGCATTGTTGCCAGTTTCAAGAGGTAGTTGCAGTCTGTGCACAGGGGGACTCTGTACTTCAGAAATGCGTGATCCTGCAAATTATGCCTCGCTTATGTAGAATTTGTCACATACCACCATCATCAGCCGTGACAAATCAGAAGGAAAGGGAATAAAAATTCACTACATAACTCACTTCAATCACATTTAACAGTCATAGTGGCTACAGTTTTTATAGCACAATGCTCAGGACGTTACTGAAAGCTCATTGGCTGTTGAAGATGCACAGAATGAGTCTAAAGAAGACTGGTGTTATTTGTAACACAGACTACAGTGCAAGTACAAACACAGATGGGTGGATTTAGATGCCTGTGCAGCCACGGATGAACAATTGTGGGTCTCTTTGTGGTTTATGTGAGAATACACTTAAACTAGAAAACAAAGAGATGACTCAAAAATAAGACTCAGTATGTATGGATGAAAAAATATTTTTTCTTTGAAAAATACCAATGTAATCTAATAAATACTAAGCTAGTAGCTAATAAACAGCAGTTATGTAATAAAACTGAGGAGGCAGCAGCTTTATCCAAAACAGTGGCTACCTTACTAACTGAACTGATTAAATTTAGGTGGTGTAAGTGTGAATCATGTTAATGAACACATTGACTCCTTCCACACCCCTGAAGGTTCTCGTTCTTGAAGGGATCCACAGAATATGCCCACCAGACTCATCTCCTGATGTAACGGAAAACTTTGGAGAAAACCTCAGTTCACTTGTACATAGTTCCCCAATCATATTGTAATCATTATTGGAGGCTTTAATCATCCAACAATTAATTGAAAAAGTTACAGTTTTGTTAGTAGTGGGCGTGATAACACATCTTGTAAAACATTACTAAATGCCTTCACTGCATACTTCCTCAAATAGATAGTTCAGAACCCCACTCACAATGGAAATATATTGGGTTTATTGGTACCAAATAGACCTGACCTCTTTGAGGATGTGCACATCGAAACTGGTATCAGTGACTATGACGCAGTTGTGGCAACAATGATTACCGAAGTATAAAGTACAACTAAAATGAACAGAAAGATAGATACAAGGATGATTTGAAAAGTTCTCAGAATCACCATGAGAGGTCAGCGCTAGTCCAATGAGTTGTTCGCGTGATATTCATTGGACTGTTGTCTGTAAACACGTGCCACATCAGTGCTCGTGGAAGAGAGCTGTGTCGGTGACGTGGCTCTGTTGTTGTTCCTGGATAGTGATTTGCAAAGATGGAAAAAATCGAGATTCAAGCAGTGATTAAGTACTTCCTAAAGAAAGGTATGAAAGCAAAGGACATTCATGCCGATTTCCAGATTACACTGGAGGACTCTGCTCTTTCATATTCATCTGTTGCCAAGTGGACAAATGAATTTAAATTTGGTTGGGAGAGCTTAGATGATGATCTATGCAGAGGTTGGCCAAGATGTGTCACTCCTCCAGAAATCACTGCAAAAGTGCGCAAAATGGCCATGGTGGATCGCCGATTGAAAGTGCATAAAATTGCTCATGCTTACCAGATGTCATCTGAAAGGGTATATCATATTTTAACTGAAGAACTAGAAATGATAAAATTATCAGCAAGACGGGTGCCATGACTCTTGATGCTGGATGAAAAACGCTCAAGAACGGACGTATCAGAGCAATGTTTGGCCCGTTTTAGTAGAATTGTGCCCACAGATGAAACTTGAATGCACTACTATACCCCAGAGGCAGAAAGACAGTCAAAGCAGTGGAAACATGCTGATTCTCTGTCACCAAAGAAAGCAAAGACAATTCCTTCAGCGGGGAAGGTCATGGCATCAGTGTTCTGGGATGCAAAGGGGATTCTGTTTGTAGATTATCTCCCCACTGGCCAAACCATTACTGGGCAATACTATGCTAACCTCCTGGGCATATTGCAACAAAAGATACATGAAAAAAGGCCAGGTTTAGCCAGGAGGAAAGTCACCTTCTATCAAGACAATGCACGTCCGCACAATGTGCTGTCGCCATGGCAAAATTACATGAACTAACGTATGAATTGTTGCCACACCCACCTTATTCACCTGATATGGCTCTGTCAGACTTCCATCTCTTCCCAAAACTGAAAATTTTTCTTGGTGGACAAAGATTCACTTCAAACGACGAATTGGTTGCCGGAGTTGACAACTATTTTGCAGGCCTAGAGGAAACTCATTTTGAAGATGGGATCAAGGCACTGGAACATCGTTGGACCAAGTACATTAATCTACAAGGAGATTACATTGAAAAATGAAAAAAAAAAAGTTTAAGTGATGTAAGTACTTTTTTTTATTCCATTCTGAGAACTTTTCAAACCACCCTCATATGTTCAGTAAACTACATAAAAAATGTTTAATATCTCAACGAGGAACTTGAAACTTCCAGCACAGGGCAGGAGCATGTAGAGGAACTGTGGTTCCAGTTTAAAAGAATAGTTAACCAAACAATGGATGGGTACACACCCAGTAGACAGTTCATAACAGGAGGGAACCTCCATAGTATACAGTCGCTGTGAAGAAACCTCAAGAGGAACAGAGATTACTGCCTAGTAGGTGTAAAACAAAGTGCTGGACTATGGATAGAGAGATGCTGAATGAAATGCATTTGGCTGTCAAGAGAACAATGCATGATGCCTTTGGTGATTACCGTAGCAGAATATTGTCAAGTGATCTTTCATAGAAACCAAAGAAATTCTGGTTGAATGTAAAGGCTAAAGTGGCACCAAAGTTAGTGTCAAGTCCCTAGTGAATAAGACAGGAACTGAATTTCAGGGTAGCAGAACAAGAGCTGAAATGCTTAACTCCGTTTTCAAATGTTCCTTTACGAAGGATAACCCAGGAGACTTGCCTCAATTTAATCATCAGACCACTGGAAAGTTGGATTAAATAAGTATTAGTGTCAGGGGAAAAAGTCATTAAAATTAAACAGGCCCCAATGGAATCTCTGTCAGCTTCTGTATTTAATTTGCTGCTGAGCTAGCCCCTCTTCTAACTATAATCTATTGTAGATACCTCAAACAGAAAACTGTGCAAAGTAGTTGGAAGAAAGCAAAGGCCACACCCCACTACAGGAGTGGTAGTAGAAGTGATGCACAAAACTACCATCCAGTATCCTTGACATCAGTTTGATGTAGAATCTTAGAACATGTTCTGAGCTCAAACATAATGAGGTATCTTGAACAGAATGACCTCCTCAATGCCAACCATCATGGATTTCGAAACCACTGATCATATGAAACTCAACTCACACTTTTCTCACTTGATATACTGAAAGCTTTGGGTCATGGCATTCAGATAGATACAGTATTTTTTTTAATTCTAAAAAGCATTTGACTCAGTACCACACCTATGCTTATTGTCAAAGTAGCGACATATGCAGTATCAAGTGAAATTTGTGACTGGATTGAGGACTTTTTGATAGGGAGCGCACAGCATGTTATCTTGGCTGGAGAGTCATCGTCAGATGTAGAAGTAACTTCGGGTGTGCCACAGGGAAGTGTATTGTGACTCTTGCTGTTCATGTTCTATATTAATCATCCTTGGAGACAGTATTAATAGTAAAATCAGGTTGTTTGCAGATGATAAAGTTATCTATAATGAAGTGCTATCTGAAAGAAGCCACATAAATACTCAGCCAGATCTTGATAAGATTTCAAAATGGTGCAGAGATTGGCAACTTGCTTTACATGTTCAGATATGTAAAATTTTGTACTTAACAAAATGAAAAAAATTAGTATGCTATTAATATAATACCAATGAGTCACTGTTGGAATCCTTAACTCATATAAATACCTGGGTGTAACACTTCTTAGGAATATGAAATAGGTTCTGTTTGAGGTAATGCAGGTATTAGACTTCGGTTTATTGGTAGAATACTGGGGAAGTGGAATCAATCTACAAAAAACAATACTTACAAATCACTGGCGCAACCAGTTCTAGAATATTGCTCTAGTGTGTGGGAGCCATACCAGATAGGACTAACAGGGGATACCGAATGCATACAGAGAAGGGCAGCACGAATGGTCACAGGTTTGTTTAATCCAAGGGAGAGTGTCACAGAGATACTGAAGGAACTGAACTGGCTCTTGAAGACAGATGTAAACTATACTGAGGAAGTCTATTGACAAAAGTCCAAGAACCAGCTTTAAATAATTACTCTAGGAATATACCCCAACTCCACACATAGGGATCGTGAGGATAAGATTAGAATAATTACTGCACGCACAGAGGCATTCAAACAGTCAGTCTTCCCACACTCCATATGTGAACAGAACAGGAAGAAACCCTAATAACTCGTAAAATTAAACACTTGCCTCCACCTCATGGTGGTTTGCTGAGTATAGATGTAGAATGAACGAATGCTAATGATACCTCTGTGCTGCTGTTGTGTGTTCCCACATGCCATACATTAATCATACTACAGGCAAGTGGCTGACATTTCCCCCTTTTGTGTAATACCTCACAGTTTTCAAGAGAATAACATTGGATCAAGTCAACAATGATCACATCATATCTCCTGCTATACCTGTTTTAAATGTACTTGGCACAACTAAAACCATCATTTGAAGACTACAGGTGAATTTTGTGAAACCTGTCTCAGTACATAATTCTTAGCAACTGTTCAGTCCTAAATTATCCACTACTAACGTGAAATAGTTACGGTCATCATGTTTAAAAGAATTTCCTTGGCTTGTGCTGTCAGTCTTATGGTTAATAAGCATACAACAAATCTTGTCTTACTCTAGTGGACCTTATTCTGTTCTCAATGTAAGTATATAGATTCCAGATTGCAATGGAATGTCATATTCTTGTGCCATCCACAAAATATGATTTAGAAGTTTTTAAACTACTTGTATTGTTTCATTTTTAAGACAATTTTCGAAATGGAACATGACTAGGTTGCACAATACATGATATTCTCCAATTACTCTACGTATATTGTGTAAAACTCGCAGTTATCAGCATTGTCATACCAGCTAATATAAGAAGCACCAGGGCTACTTTCTGTGTGTGGAACAAGCGGTTTTCTCTTCATGTGCTATGGCTGTTTATTTACAAAAGTCACTACTGATTTTAACTTTTGTTCCCACGGAACTATTTGAAATTTCACTACTAAAACTACAGATTTCTTCTCTATTATAGGACCAATAATACACTATTCCGTATCAAAGCTTTCTTTTTATTCACATTATGACCATAATGCACATCACAAAATTAAATACAACATGCAATTGCGATATAAAAATCTCATTCTCCAATTGTTGGAAGACGAATTGTAAGTTACGCCTGTATATTAAATTATTACTTAATTCTTGAGCTGTTTTCAATTTTTCATGTACGCATATATATTAAGTACAATATCTATAGTACAGACTAGGATTTCACATACATTTCATTTCATAATGACATTCACTTCATTATGTACAATTAATTCACAATTCTACTAGGAAAATAGTGAATGTTCATAAAATTGAAAGATAAAAGCACTTGGGTGATGTGTCTGCTTACGAAGTGTGATAAAATTTTACTTTTTTGGACTGTGTCAATGAGCTAAATTGACAAAACTTCCTAACAATTTGGATATGGCCAGTAAATCAAATGGCAATTTTAGTCTTACAATCAGAGTGTCCTCCTCATACAAAACCTACACAATGTCCATAATTCATTGTGCACAGCAAACAGCTATCAAGAACTTGCTTCTGTGCTCTAGTGACTGATCACAATTCTAGTACTAATTACTGAATTTCAAATGCACTCGCAGAGCACTAGATGCCATCTTTCTGCTGTTACTTCGCACATAATAAGTTCTGCATATCAAAATAGACAACTTTGTAGAAAATATGTATTGTAAAAAACCATGGAGGGAATAATTTATGTAATACAATTACACTTAAATCAGAAGACGAGAATACAAAACACATTATAAAGCAGCAGTCTTCCTGTCTACAAATTAGGCGACACCTGAGAACAGGATGCAGCCATCGACCGTGCAGGAAGGTTCAAGCAGACCTCACGGAGAGAGGAGTAGCAGACGGAGGCCTGTGCCGACAAGCGGCGAGGCGCGCCATCACAAAGACACAAGCTTTGCAGGAACAGCATCTGGAGAAGCTAAGTCGGCACTGTTGCGTTGCTGGCTTGAGCAAGAGGGAATGAGAGGCGCTGACACAGGCGTGAGGCCGGTTCCCCCTTCCATAAGAGAATCAAAGTTGAATGGCATTCCAGCTGAAGGTGTAGTGACAGGAACACCTGCGACCTCAGACACAGATGCTGCCACTTTCAGTGTCCCAGCAGCGGGGGTGAAAGCGGCCGCTACAGGCAATGAGTTTGGCCTCGGCGGCTTGGCTACACCACCGGTACCTGCAACAGGCCCCGGCAGTGACGGTTCTGGTGCTAATCGTTTGGCTGGAGGTGGTCCGTGAGGATCCTCATCCGTTTCACGTTTCACGCACATCTCCTCACTGACTGATGTCGGCGGACGATAATCGAACGGCTTGACATCGAGAGGTGAGCACGATCCAGCGGTTCCATTCAGTCGGCAGTGTCTCTGGTGAGCTTCCAATAAGAACTCTAAGTCTTCTTTCTGTTGCGTAAGTTGCTGAATTTCCAATTGTAAACCTTGTTTCTTCTGCTCCAACCCCTCTGTTTCCTGTAAGAAGAGAAAGACACATTTTACATCTTTGTTCCACATTTTATGAAAAGAAAAGATAATACACTTGAAATAAAAACTTATTATAAACTTCATTTAGTTTAAGGAGTTTTGCTTAAGAGCTGTTACATGAAGTAAGAAAACAGGGTTTCTTAAATTGAGGGGAAGAAAGTACCTGCAATAAAGCATTTGTATGATCCAGTCTCCTCTTTCGGCACCTGGCAGCAGCCATTTTGTTTCTTTCACGCCTCACACGTCTTCTCTCCTCCTCCTCAGGCGAAATCTAGAAAAGGAAGGATTAACATTAGCATTTCTTTTAACAAATTGATGGCTGTCTTATGTCTTTTGGAGTTAATACACCATATTTTTGTGCAACTTTATTTGAATATTTTTTTGTTAGCTTAATGTGCATGTCAAGAGATGAAAACACTAACTCCAGTATTCTTCGTCGGCCGCCGCCCGCCTACGTTGCGACGTGGAGCTGCAGTAACATTAGCAGCAGTGACTGGAATTGTAGCAGTGGTGGCCACTGTTGTTGGTAATACTGAAGCAGTTGTAACAACAGTGGGACGAGCAGCTTGTTGACCCACATCTGCTTGCCATGCGGGTTTGCTTTCCAAGAGACTCATGTACGTGCCGCCAACTAAAGTTAAAAAAATTAAAATACAAATAAGTCTTAAAAAGTAATTTCACAGTTTCAGTAAAATGGAATACAAAATTTCTGAGTCATCAAATATTAGTAATATTCTGTAGAAAATTACAACTGTCTATAGATAGAAGAAAGACACAGTAGTGAGCACTCTCAGAGATCTTACTTTTGAAAGAAATTAAAAGGAGACTGATGGCAATACAGACAAATTAAGGATGCACAAAAATCAATGCACTGAATTGCATAATTTGAAATATCTGATTAATCAACTGCAGTGTAATGATACTGAAGGAGATCCCTATTCATGGCAACTGCAGTATAATGATAGTGAAGAAGAGCCCTGTTCATGGAATGCAGTACATTGCATTATATGAAAAAGAAGCAAAACTGTGTAGTAAAGAAACATTTAGCAATGCTTGACACTTTTAGTCTATTAAAATGTGAAACTTCCTGGTAGATTAAAACTGTCTGCCAGACCGAGATTCGATCTTGTGACCTTTGCCTTTTGCAGGCAAGTGCTCTACCAACTGAGCTACCCCATCCTCACAGCTTTAATCCTGCCAGTACCTCATCTCCTCTGCAGAGTGACAATTTCATTCTAGAATTAAAATTTGAATGTTCGTGATGACAAGCAATGAGATTAGAATCTAGTACCATTGAAAGTTAAAGAAATTAACAGAAAAATGCACAGAACTGTCAAATTTGCCTAAAATATTATTAACTTTCACTTATAAGTCCAAAACTATAACATTAAAATAGTACAATATTTCTAATTTACACACCTTGTGATACTGGCTGCACAACGGGAGGGACGAAGCCAGCCTCGTTTTGATGAGAGCTGACCTCACACTCCAGATCAATCAATGTTTGTTCAATATTACGTAGTGTGGTGGGAGTCAGTGTAGCTGTAGTTCTTGTAGGTACACCAGAGTTCAGGCCATCCAGAGTGACAAACTGGAAAGAGGAAAAGTTACTGTCAGTAACACGTTTTGAAACCGTTTAATAAAGATTTATGTTGCAGTGAAAGTAAATTGGAAAACAGTATGTTACATTCTCTGCTGCGGTACAAAGCGAAAGGGTTTTCAATTGTCATTTGACGAAATGGGGTTTCAGTACAACATTCAACCGAAACTGTCAGGAAAGAACATCAATAATTATCACAGCAACCTGCTTTACCCAAAAAGAATGCAGTTCACGTACGGGAAAATTTAACTAGTGTTATTTTTGGCTCAATGAATCAGATCAGATACCTTTTCCAGTACCAAGTCTCAGTTTATTGTCATTATGTGACCACGCTGCCAATGACGCAGTAAATGGATGAGAAAAGCAGCTTTTCTCATGCACAACGGGCGATTACGCATCTTTTTTCGCGATGGGTACTATGACGTAGGCTTTACCTGCTGAAACCACAACTCCGGCGGGATGAGGCTGCTCAAATCTATCGGCTCCATTTCGGCGTGTTTTTTTCGAATGTATCCCGTCAGATCGATCGTATAGCTCCTTCCCTCGTATCGTAGGCCGAAGAAAGGAGATCGTTCGTTCGAGTACGGAGGGCGGCGCGGACCCGTGCTCTCGTTGCGCCGAGTGGCCGCCTAACTGCGGCTGTTTTTAACTCTTGCCCGCCCGCTGCTGAATTTTCTTCTCTCCCTACTGCCCGACGCCACCAGCACCACAGTTTTGGCACTTCGCCGAAGCCAGGGCTACCCAAAAGCATCTCACAGTACGAATAACTACTGGAAGACGCTCATGCCCGACAACTGGCTGAAGAAACTGCAGCTTTTTTCTTGATATCACCGAGAGCCAGTATGATCCGAACCACTAATACTCATTTTTTTCTATTATCCTGAAACTATTTTTTTCAAGTAACAATACAGACATTTACGTACACAGACTTTTACTTAGAAGCTGTTGTGGAACTTTCTTAGCCCAACGTGGGGCATTCTGGAAGGTGAGTCAAAGATGCGCGTTGTGGATTTCCTCGGAGTGCAGGCTGCGGCATGTCCGGTCCGGAAATTCCTTCTGCCGCCCACTACGTCGCTACCTTCTGGGCGTCACTCTCGAGCACCACACATCAAGGCTAATACGGAGCCGCGTTTGCACACTATCTTCAGATATGTTACTTAATCAACTATGAGGAACATTTTCCGAAGACCAGTCTCCATTTCTCGAATGTCTGCGACGGAAAGACCATATAAAGATAAAATTTAATGGACCACTTTTAATATTAGGTCACTAATCATCTCGAGTATTTGTACATATTCCTATCTGCGTGGCAGGAATTATTAACGATTTTTGGGTCTTATCCTATACTCGATTTCAGTCTGAAAACATCAGAATACGCGAAAATATCAGGGTCCGGCAGCACGAAGCTGAAGCATGGCAGGTTCACCACTCCTCTCTCCATGGAACGTGAAGCTAACGTTTTAAGAAATTGCTGTTTCACGAACGCCTTAGTTTTGACACACGTTGTACTGACAAAGAGACGTTGCCTGTCATTAAAATGTCAGACTGGAACAATAGGCCTGTTTCTTGCTGATGACGAAAAATATCTGGAGCACACTGCGCTGATAATCTGAGGATGCGCTGGGATACACCTTGTAAATCTGCCATTCCTAGAAACGACAGTTAAAGAACACCATGACCAAAAGAACAAACACCACCCGTAATACGGTAGGAAGCTTTCATTTTACTTGGATGATGCTACATGATAGTCAAGTTTCCATATTTGTGCGATTTCATAAGAAGCGTAAACTTTTGAAAAACGTAACTTACATTTTACATTTAAAAAAGTACAGTGTCAGAACAATCAAAAGCGCGATGTCGGGAACTCACCACTTTATTCTATGGGTTTGGAATGCTAGCACAGCACACAAAGAACTGTCCAGATGGACAATGGCTGGAACACATATCTCTTTCACGTGACAACTCGGTCATGTGACTGCCGTCTGGACCTCTGGCACCGCCCTTACTGCCAGACCAACTTGCGCAAGAGGAAACTCCACGCCTTATTTGCCGTTGCTGTATTGCTCATATATGGCAATAACTATCGCAGTTTGGAATACTACCGAAATCTCAAATATCACTCTTTGCTTTACGTACTCTACAACACGATAATGCAAAATCGGTTACTTTAATCATGAAGGTAAGTAAACTAAAGGAGTTGGTGCGAATTAGTATTAACTTTACTATCTAGTTACAAGAAAGGCAGATTTCTATAGCGTCCAAAATCTTCATTTCATTTCGTTCTCTATTGCTACAGTGCGAGGTAATGACTTGGCAACGCCGTGCTCTCTCCAAGAAACGCATGACGTCATTCTGACGTCACAACAATTCAGGCCCTGAAATGCCACCTGACTGACGCAATGCAACGAATAACGATGCGTGTGCAGGATTTCGCATCAAATTTCTGAAATTATGTCGTCTGACATTGGACATCCGTAGGTACATCATAACAACCGTTTGGCACTAAACGGGCTGCTAAAATCAGAGGGCACATGTCGAATAACAGAGAAAAAAATTAACGTATATTCCCTGAATTGCAAATTTTTATGGAACGCAGATAAACAGTAACCACTACATGGCACAGTACGAATTGGAGAAATAGCAAGGGTTGCAGTAACGCACATGAGCAAGAATGCTTCGGCGAGATTACTTCAATATCATTGTACACCAATATCGCTGCACATTGTTGTTGGCTTTTAGAATAACTATATGCGATGTGTGTGTGACAGATTAAGACTGACGCAATTATCAAAAAAGTTTCGGAAAAATACAATATAGTCTTCGGTATGACTTAGCACCTAATCGTTCTACGTACCATTCGTTGTTTATCGCTGTTGCGACTCCAATCAGAGTACATAGTCAGCAATTGATCGTCCTCTCTGTCCAGCACTTGAGAACTCAAAGGTACCAGCTGAGGCATCAAATCCAAATTCATAAGGTCCAACGGGAGACGAAAAAGCTGAACGCTGCGAGCACTTCGCGACACAACCTCACTCGGCCTCTCTCCACGAGCGACTAACAGCCGTTCGGCGCGCGCCGTCACTTTTACAAGGTCGGCGCGCGGCGGCTGACGTCATGCGGCGTTGCTAGTTCGCGGAACTCCACTATCTCGCCTTCCGCAGGACAAAGTGCCCGCTGCCGCTTCTCGGTAGCGAACCCGCCACCTGTGCTAGGTCCTTCGCTTTACTGGCGTTTTGACATACTTTCTTCCGGGCGATGGTCGAACGCATTAACTGGCATAATACCAAATTCAAACACCGTTCACAAATACAAATTCTAGAACGTTCTCTCAGGAATCAATTTTGCTAACTACGTTAGATTCTTTTGACACTGAAACTGCCTAAAAAAATGAAACTTTATCAAAGAACATTGGTAAGTCCGGTTTTAAGTGGCCTGCACACATCCAACGTTTGTTGACAATTGCATTATTAGTTTATCGAATCTTCGATATATGATATCGAAGGTCAAGACGTCGAATTACAGAAAAAAACGTGTGCCGCAATATGTTACCTATAGCTGGTAAGAAACCACGAACTGAGGAAATAGGACCGAGAACGCCTTAAAAGAAGAAACGACTTGTCGCATGATAATTTGCTAACTACAATCAGAACCACGCATCCGAAAAATTTCATAAACTATTTCCGGATGAGTCTTACATCGTACTACGAATTACTAATGTTGATACGACATAAAATACCGAAGCAAAATACATTGCTGAGAGAGAAAATTGCGCTCAGAGAGAAATTGAGAATACCGTAACAGATTTCTACCGATAGGCAGGTCATTCGAATGCTTGAAGCTAAGTGCTGTATTATCAGCACACGCAATCAACAAAATTGTAGAAACTTGTGAAGCAATTACACCTGCTCCGGAAAGATAAATTCTTACGAATTGTGATAATTTAGTGAGACACATACACTTTGCACACTTCTTACCAGTCACTGCATGTACACGGCGTACCATTCAAGCTAGAGGCGTTTTTCCACACACCTCTGTAATTGAACAAGCTAGTACTTAGTTTTCAAATTAATAAAAAAAAACAATGTCATAGTGAACCCTCCTGTGGCTATACGAAAGTCGTGAATACAATGACAGCTACTGCTTAACCCCGTAAAACTGTTTTGTGTGCTTGCTTAATAGGCTTATTTTTCAAAGACGGCATATTTTTAATATTTGTTTATATATTCCTATGAAGACTGACCCCACAGTGATTGCTATAGTGCTCGATAAATTCAACCAACATTTATTTGGTCATAAAATGAATTGTAAAGGCGTGAATATCTATTAAAGGAAACAAAGACGAACTGAAGAACATTAACGCTACACGCAAACACTACTTGGCTAGTCAATGAAGCTATGTCAAAAACCCGAACGGCAACCCGTCAATGACCTCACATGCTCACTACGCACTGACAATTCTAGTACATACATGTTATAAAATGTATATCTATGTATGTACATTGCATATCTCCTCCTACACCACCGGTTCAATGTCAACCAAACTTGGAACACACATCACTGTCTAGAAAGAATCACTGTGGAGGGGGCGGTAAGAACAACCCAAACTATCAAAAAGGTGTGTGGGGTGAAAAATAGTGCGCGAATATCCAATCTTTATTCAACCAGTATTTGAGAATGAAAGCACTTAGTGACTTGCAACGAACTTTACACATCATGTCAAACCTTTACGGGTCTTTTTTCTCGCTGACATGCCTCCACAAAATTATACAAGTAAAATACGTTTATCGCTTTCTGCGTTTTCACTTTCATGCAGTAGAACTGCTGCATCAAGTTTGACGTTTTAATTTATTACTACTTTAAGAGTAACTGTCTTTCTGACTCATTTTGCAGACAGTGTTCATAGATACCAATGAATGTACTTAAATTTATATCATTGTACGAATAATTGTTCAGGAGATACGATATTATAAAAATTGAGCTACATGAAAACTAAACTGTAGGATGACATTCTCTAGAGATACAGCTGAAATATGTGTACTAATATGTGTGAAATGTGTTAAATATATGTGACTTGTGGATATTCTGGCAAAGCTGCAGGTAAAAAGCTCCTCCTGAACCCCTGGATCGATTTCGACCACACTTGGTACACGCATTACTCACTATCTGTAAAGAAATACTGTGGAGGTAAGAACTATCAGCCTGCTACTGGAGTTGGGGGGATAACTGGGTGATAGTGAAAGAAGGTGGTGAGAAGGAGATGGTCAGAGGGGGGGAGGAAGAGGTGGTCATAGAGAGCAACAGGAGGAAATGGACAGAGAAAAGGAAGAGTAAGAGAGAAGGGAGGAGTAGATTGACCTAGAGGGGTTGAAGAGGAGATGACTAACACCGGGTATTTGGCTAGTTGTGAGAATAATCTGGGTGTCATAAAAACTGTTCATCAATATTTCTGATACTGATAACATGTCAATAGGCACTGTCAGACAGTCAGTGTATCGATGGTTCTACAATACTACTACATGTGTGAGGACCTCTGATATATTGACAGATAACTGGAGACACATCCATAAACGTTAAAGTAAAAGAAACTGCAGCAAAACCAAATGAAAATCTGTTCCTTGAGACTACCATCGTCTGAAATACGCACATATTCATAGAAAATTAAATATGCTGTCTGTAAACTGAAACCGATTTGTGCAGTACTTTAAAAATGACTTTTCTCACAGTGTTTCTATCGCAACAGTACTCGTTTGCAAGTATGAACAATTCCACATCTATTATGTATTTTGCAGATTCGTTTGTACGACATTGGATGTACCAGGAAATATTCAGCGTAAGAATCTGCACCTTATCTGACGTCTTTTATGGATGGGTTCTGCCCTTTGACATTCGCTGGTTATGCAACGCTTGTCTTTGCCTGTGTATCTCGATATATTGACAGACCTAAAACGTACATTTGCACAACACATTCTTGCATGCCCAGTGTTTTGGCCAGTTCGCAAGCGGAAACTATTATACGCCGTTCCACAGTAGCTATCAATATGCTACGGTACGTGATTTATATTATAATGAAAAGATTATTTGCTACATTTTAACGTGAAAATTCACCATTAGTTAGATGTTTCCAATATTTTATCTTTTTGTTTTCGTGTATAGTCTACAACAGTATACGTATGACCACTTAAATGTAACAAGTTTTAAATATTTTTATCAACGTATTACCTGGTTCTTTATAACTAGGTTTCCTTGCACTCAATTTTCCGCCAGTACTTGTAGTGATTTTTCGGTACTTATGATAGTCCCTTTTCAGTGTTCTAATTTAATCTCAATATACCGGGTGATCAAAAAGTCAGTATAAATTTGAAAACTGAATAAATCACGGAATAATGTAGATAGAAAGGTACAAATTGACACACATGCTTGGAATGACATGGGGTTTTATTAGAACCAAAAAAATACAACAGTTCAAAAAATGTCCGACAGATGGCGCTTCATCTGATCAGAACAGCAATAATTAGCATAACAAAGTAAGACAAAGCAAAGATGATGTTCTTTACAGGAAATGCTCAGTATGTCCACCATCATTCCTCAACAATAACTGTAGTCGAGGAATAATGTTGTGAACAGCACTGTAAAGCATGTCGGCGTTATGGTGAGGCATTGGCGTCGAATGTTGTCTTTCAGCATCCCCAGAGATGTCGGTCGATCACGATACACTTGCGACTTCGGGTAACCCCAAAGCCAATAATCGCACGGACTGAGGTCTGGGGACCTGGGAGGCCAAGCATGACGAAAGTGGCGGCTGAGCACACGATCATCATGAAACGACGCGCGCAAGAGATCTTTCACGCGTCTAGCAATATGGTTGGTTCTAATAAAACCCCATGTCATTCCACGCATGTGTGTCAATTTTTACCTCTCTATCTACATTACTGCGTGGTTTATTAAGTTTTCAAATTTATACTGAATTTTTGATCACCCAGTACATGATAGATATGTACTCACTAGCTCCATACCACAGTGTTACTCGCGGTTGAACAGCTGGTTATACACAAAAAGGTCTGCTTATGTACTTATCCCAATGTTCAATTAGTCCTCCCCTCCTCCCCCCTCCCCCTGTCCATCTCCGCACCCCTCTCTGTCCACCTCCTCCAACACCCCCCCCCCCCCCCCCCCCGCATTCACTATCGACTCCTGTCCCCCTCTCCACCTCCTTCTTGCCCCCTTCCTGTCCATCTCCTCCCTTCCTACACATCTGTGTCCACCCCAACAGGAAGCTCGTGGCTCTTATCCCCACAGTATTTCTGTCCACATCGTAACTAATGTGTGTACCAAATTTAGTGGAAATCCTTTCGCGTGTATCACTAGCGAATTTTGCTACACAGTTTCATTTTTACACAGCTCACTGTTTATGACATCGGTATCTCCTGAACTGTGTATCGTATAATGTTATAATTTTGCTGGTACATTTAGTGGTACGTGTGAACACTGTCTTCAAAATGTGTTGTGATTGCAGTTAGCAGTAAAGAATTAATAAATTAAAGCGTCATGCTTCACACAGCAGGTTTTACTGCATGAAATGCAGTAAGCGATAAACTTTTCTCCCTTAGTCACTTTGTGGGGGTTGTCAGCGAGAAAAACTTGCGTAAAGGTTTGAAATTATGCGTAGAGTTTGTTGCAAGTCAAGTCACTAAGTGCTCTCATTCTGAAATAATGGACGAATAATGTATGGGTATTTGCGCGTCGTGGACTACACTTCTCTTTCACCCCAATCCCTTTGACAAGAAGGTACATAGAGTAGTCAGAAACAGTCTGAAAACTTTGTAAGGATGTTACAAGGTAGTGTGTGCTGAGAAATAATAGTTAAAAAAATTTGATACGTTGCGCAATTGCCGAGTTAGTTAGCATTTATCCAATCGGGCCGTTTCGTTTCGCGCACAAATTCAAGCGACCCGTCACATACAATTAGTGTTCTCATAGCGTAGAGGATAGCACACGACACTGCTTAGCCTTTGGCTAAGGTTTGAACCTTATTATCAACCCATGTCCAATTTTGTACTGCTCTCTTGTTCGGTTTTAGGAAATCAAACGAAAAACGCGTTTGGCGAACACAGTCTCTGGCGGGCCGCTTGAATTTGCGAGCGCAACAGCCTGATTGGCTAACTTCAACGTTGATTAACTCGGAAACGGCGCATCGTATTATTTCTCAGCACAACCTATTCTGCAACTGGGTTCAAATGGCTCTGAGCACTATGGGACTCAACATCTGAGGTCATCAGTGCCCTAGAACTCAGAACTACTTAAACCTAACTAACCTAAGGACATCACACACATCCATGCCCGAGGCAGGATTCGAACCTGCGACCGTAGCAGTCTCGCGGTTCCGGACTGAAGTGCCTAGAACCGCACGCCCACCGCGGCCGGCATTCTGCAACTCCCATAAAGTTTTGCAGCCCGCTACTGGTAACTTTGTAAACATTTTGGTAGCCTACTTGTTAATTCAAGGTATAAGCAACCGCCACTCACAATTTCATCCAAATACGACCAGCCGTTTCGGCGTGAAGGAGTAATAAACATTATATCTCTCTCTCTCTCTCTCTCTCTCTCTCTCTCTCACACACACACACACACACACACACACACACACACACACAAACTTTAGTAAACATCGAAAAGAGGTTTTGCATCACCCCGGTTCCCAGAACTCCTAACGATAGACGTTGTTATGGATATTGTAACACAGACACAGTCCCTTCGACTGTTCAGAGATGTCATTAAACGCGCCCATAGATGTAAACAACGATGCATGAGCAGCATCTATTAGACGGAGGGCGTCCGACAGCCGATCAGTTCCAGTCATTCCACCAGGAAGGAGGTACACGGCTCGTGTTGTCTATAGTTCAACCATGCCTAGATGGTCAATATCGCGGTTCGATCGCATCCGCATTGATACTTTGTCCAGGAAGGGCTCTCAACAAATGAAGTGCGTCTCGGAGTGAACCAAACTAACAACTTAGTACGAGAGTGAGTCAAATGAAAACCTTACATATTTTTTTAAAATTATTTATTGTGCAGAAGTGGTACAAAGCTGTATCACTTTTCAACATAATCTCCCCCACGCTCAATGCAAGTCCTCCAGCGCTTACAAGTGCATAAATTACTTTAGAAAAAAATTCTTTTGGTAGTCCGCGCAACCACTCATGCACCGCGAGGCGTACCTCTTCATCAGAACGGAACTTCTTTCCTCCCATTGCGTCTTTGAGTGGTCCAAACATACGGAAATCACTTGGGGCAAGGTCTGGTGAGTATGGTGGATGAGGAAGACACTCAAAATGCAGGTCTGTCGTTGTTGCAATTGTTGCACGGGCAGTGTGGGGCCTTGCACTGTCATGTTGCAAAAGGACACCTGCTGACAGCAATCCACGTCGCTTTGATTTGATTGCAGGCGCATATGATTTTTTAGGAGATCTGTGTATGATGCACTGGTGACAGTAGCCCCTCTAGGCATGTAATGCTCGAAAATGACGCCTTTTTCGTCCCAAAAGAGAATCAGCATAACCTTCCCTGCTGATGGTTCTGTTCGAAACTTCTTTGGTTTCGGTAATGAGGAATGGCGCCATTCCTTGCTCGCTCTCTTCGTTTCCGGTTGGTAGAAGTGAACCCAGGTTTCGTCCCCAGTAACGATTCTTCTAAGGAAGCCATCACCTTCTCGTTCAAAGCGCCGAAGAAGTTCTTCACAAGCATCAACACGTCGTTCTCTCATTTCAGGAGTCAGCTGCCGTGGCACCCATCTTGCAGACACTTTGTGAAACTGGAGCACATCATGCACAATGTTGTGTACTGACCCATGACTACTCTGTAAACATGCTGCAACGTCATTCAGTGTCACTCGGCGGTTTTCCTTCACTATGGCTTCAACTGCTGCAATGTTCTCCCACTCCATTCGTAGACTTGCTGCTGTGACAAACATGCATCACCGTACTGAACCTTCATTTGTCGATGAATTTCAATGGGTTTCACACCTTCACTACGCAAAAACCGAATAACAGAAGGCTGTTCTTCCCTGGTGCAAGTCGCAAGTGAGGCGGCCATCTTTATACTGATATTGCGACGGTATGTGTGCATCTGCACTATACTGCCACCTACAGGCCATTCTGCACGCTGTTTGTAGCACGCTTACCAACTTACAGGATAACGGCGCGAAATTTCGATTTGTTATTACAAATTTAAGGTTTTCATATGACTCACCCTCGTACATGGAGGCGATACAGAGAGACGGAACTGTCGATGACATGCCTCGCTCAGGCCGCCAAAGGGCTACTACTGCAGTGGATGACCGCTACATACGGATTATGGCTCGGAGGAACCCTGACAGCAACGCCATCATGTTGAATAATGCTTTTCGTGCAGACACAGAACGTCGTGTTACGACTCAATCTGTGCGCAACAGGCTGCATGATGCGCAACTTCACCCTCAACCTCCACTGCGAGGACCCTCTTTGTTTCTCGCTCTCTTAACCGATGTCTGTCGCATATGCCTTCAACCAGACAATCGTCGGTAACGTGTTTGGAGGCAACCTGGTCAGACTGAACGCCTTAGACACACTGTCCTACGAGTGCAGAAAGGTGGAGGTTCCCTGCTGTTTTGGGGTGGCATTATGTGGGGCCGACGTACGCTGCTGGTGGTCATGGAAGGTGCCGTAACGGCTGTACGATATGTGAATGCCATCCTCCGACCGATAGTGCAACCTTATCGGCAGCATATTGGCGAGGAATTCGTCTTCATGGACGACAATTCACGCCCCCGTCGTGCACATCTTGTGAATGACTTCCTTCAGGGTAACGACATCGCTCGACTAGAGTGGCCAGCATGTTCTCCAGACATGAACCCTAACGAACATGCCTGGGGTAGACTGAAAAAGGCTGTTTATGGGCGACGTGATCCACCAACCACTCTGAGGGATCTACGCCGAATCGCCATTGAGGAGTGGGAAATCTGGACCAAAGTGCCTTGATGAACTTGTGAATAGTATGCCACGACGAATACGGGCATGCATCAATGCAAGAGGACGTGCTAATGGGTATTAGAGGTACCAGTGTGTACAACAATCTGGACCACCACCTCTGAAGGCCTCGTTGGATGGTGGTACACATGCAGTGTGTGGTTTTCATGAGCAATAAAAAGGGCGGAAATTATGTTTATGTTGATCTCTATTCCAATTTTCTATACAGGTTACGAAACCCTCGGAACCGAGGTGACGCAAAACCTTTTTTCAATGTGAGTACAAGATTATTCGCTGACGATAGAGTAGTAATAGCTGATAGTGTGAAATCCTTTCAAAGATCCATGCAAGTTATTAACCTTATAATTAAATTAATAATTTTAACATCACTACTATCGAGACCAAAGCCGTGGCGTTTAAAGGACTAGAATCTACTAGGTGTAAAATACTGTCTCGCGCTGGAACTAAACTGCAGTGCTACTGGCAGCCTCTCGAGCGTTACGTAATATTGGAACGAGAGAGTGTCATGTTACTTCAGAGATAAGCCTCTAGGTTGCGCACTGGAAGAGGCGCACTGTTTACGTATCTACTTTTTTATGCAAGCCACATTACAGAACTTGTACTCGTGCTACAACACTGGCCGGAACCTCAGATACTGGAAGTAGACTTGTCCACTGTTTCTATGTTTCGATACAGTGTATCGATACGTGAAACTGTTTCAGTGTTTCGGAACGGCTATGGTTCACTGTTTCGAAACAGTGGTATTTCATTTCGCTCCTGTCTCGGACAACCGGACCAGATTCGATCTCGAGCCAGACACAGAAACTATAACGTTGTTTCAAAATAAGGCTGTTTCAGTCCACTTGTGCTTGGAACGGACTAATTGTATCGAAACAGTGATGTTTCATTCCGCTCTGTGTCGGACGAGATTCGGGCTCGGCACAGGTACTGAAACACAACATAACACTTCATGAAACACTTTCAAGAGTGTCGAAATCTTTTTGACAAGCAATAGCATGAAGCTTAAGATATCCGAAAATAAAGCTTCGTTTCTAGCTGACTGTTCTATTACGAAATGGCGTAACATCTGCTTTATAAACACTAACCAAACAATAAAACAACGCATACTATTCACATTCAAAATAATAAATATGTGAAAATCATTCAGTTAAATTACACTTTTTTATAACATACGCTTCTCTGTTCATGTACAGTAATCACATTAAGAAACGCAAGTAAGCCCACAACATTTTGAATAAAAAAGGCGTAGAGTGACAGTTATTAGACATATAAATAAATTTGATGTACGTATAATTGCAAGCAATCTGTTTGACGTATCACTGAGAGTGTAATGGTGAACGGGAAGGGCTGGGAAGCATGGTGAATTTATAATAACGGTTCGAAACACCTTGAAAGACAAAATTTATTTCTGTTATATTTTGTTATTTATTCGAATTATTTGGCGTTATTTGTGAGTCTATAGTCACTGTGCCTATTATCCACAATGATTCCCCTTGTGTGAATGGAAATTAGCAGGATGGGTATATTACCCATACTAACAGAATATGGGAATCCCAGTAGCATATCCGTTGTTTCTGCAGTTTGCTCCCACCTCCAGTTCCGTTCGTGGTCGTTCTTCTATCTTCAGCTATGGCTGTCCTCAGCCAATTGAAAAGCATGAAAGTCACACGACACGAAAGCAGCGCATTTGCTGCAGGAAATACGAAACTGCCAAGACGCCTAAGTAATAGTTTCATGCTTTCTGCGATATGATTTGTGTTTATGTGGACATACTTATATAGTAGACATTCAAGATGATAAAAATGTGTAGGTTTATTAGATTACAAACTGTTTCACTGTTTCGAAACAGCGTATCGAAACATTACATTGTACTGTTTCATTTGTTTCGGAATAGTTACGTGTTTCAGTTTGCCCATCTCCAACTGGAAGGCAACCCACGGTTTTTTTTCTTTTTTTACCGCGAATACTTCTACCAACAAACAAGCAACAACAATGTTCAGTGCAACACAAATAATAAATCACACATTCTGGTGCATTTGTTCCGTATTCGACAAGCAGAATTCTTCGAAGAAAACAGTTTTAGTAAGAAAACATAAGATGGTGCTTCAACTCTTATCCAATCTGTGGCAGAAGGTAAGAGAAATCGTTGGACATAAATGCTAGAAGGTGTAGACATGACGACAAGGAGTCGAACGAGATGGAGTCTCCTGTCGCCAGAGTGAAACAATTCAGGCAATCATGTCCCCAAACCAAATAGCACAGCAGATCCTTAAAAATGGTGAAACAGAAAAATGGGGCAGAGGATCTAAGACTATATCTAGAAGCGAATGAGCTGTCACCTCAGTTTTCTGAAAAAGTGCTGCAAAAAACATAAAACAACGTAAAAGTAACAATGCTCGCTTGGACGACATGCGAATAGAGCAACAACAGTGAATTTGGCTTGCAGTATTGACATCTTTATTAAGATATCTGAAAAGATGCTTTTGAACCGCCCATCACGAAAAGACTGATAGCTTAGTTATACCTGAACAGACCGGTTCCAAGCCGCAAAGAAACTGTACAGCAAAATAACCCCACCTTACGCAGAACATAAGAGGGTGAATTTGAAAGCACTGGAGTGGCATTTATCGACGTTTCATCAGCTTACGGTACAGTGCAACACCCGAAGGTTTTCTGTGCATGGATGTGAAAGACATAGCCTTGTAAAATCGGACAATTAAAAAAAATGGCTCTGAGCACTATGGGACTTAACATCTATGGTCATCAGTCCCCTAGAACTTAGAACTACTTAAACCTAACTAACCTAAGGACATCATACAACACCCAGTCATCACGAGAGAGAGAGAAAATCCCTGACCCCGCCGGGAATCGAACCCGGTGAACCCGAGCGCGGGAAGCGAGAACGCTACCGCACGACCACGAGCTGCGGACTCCGACTTCTGAAAATAAAAACTAAGCAGTCCTGTGCTTAAGTTAAAAATTAGTAAACCCTAGATTCTTTAATGAATCTAATTCCCAAGCATAAAACAGCTTCAGACTTCTGATTACCCTAGAAATGAATTAATACAGTAAATGTTTGAAATGAAGCATTCAAGCGAAAAATTGTTTACAAGACGTGTGAAATTATGTTTAAAGATATTTGGAAGTCGCTAAGTGTTCTTATTATCACACACTGGGTGACTATAGACTCAGTAATTTGCGCTCCGTTATAAGAAAAACCTAGTTTTTTTACGTATCTAGATATTTATGACACTGTATCTCCGAAATGTGTGTCCAATGACATAAGTTTGCAGGTACGTTTCAGTGGTATACGGAAGATTGTCCGCGTAATTTATTGCAAATAGAATTAGTAAACTTCATGCCTGCTGCGGCGGTTTAACTGCATCAGCAGCGAAAATGTAGTACGCAACGAACTCTTTTTCCTTTCATCATTTTGTGTGGGATGTTAGCGAGACAAACTTTCGCAAAGGTTTGAAATTATGTCTAGAGTTGGTTGTAGGTCGCCATCTGTTCTCCTTCACTGTATAGTCCGGGCATTTCAGCGCTATGAGTTAACACCGCACCTAGACATACAGGGTGTAACGGGTGTACCATAAGCGCAGCTATTTTCATATATGGTACCTTCAAATCTACACACATAAGTACACACAGAATAGCACAAAAAAACCAGAATATATACGCAAAACATTTTACCTCGCCAGAATAATTTTTTTAAAAAATCGAGGGATCACTTAATTCGCTGAAAAAATTCAAATTTACGTCGATTGGTTTGCAGATGAAAAGCTATCAGCGCAGAACACCATAGAGATGGTCCTGCAAAACCATATAATTTAAATTGAATGTAAGAACAAGAAAGCAACAAAAACTATCATTAGTCATGTTGTTAGATCAATTATAACCTAAAAAAATATTCACTTTCTACAGTTATTCAATAAACAAAACCCACTGATGATGGCAGAGATGTGCCAAAACATGTCTGGGTAACAAACAGAAACAGTTTTTTGCGTAAAAGGCGGAACCTTTATCCAATAATTTTAACTGCGAACACTAAAAAATAGAACAAGAGCTGCAAATACAAATGATGAATGCGTACATACATCAGGGTGTTTTTCTTTTTTTTTTCTGCGTCGAAAAGTCTTCCCACAAACACGTGACAACCTTTACCACCTGATGTGTTCTACATCGTTGTAACTGCACCACTTTCGTGGTTGACGTCTATCACTATAGATTAACCATTTAGCGTCCACAGTTCACGGCCTTGCCGCAGCAGATACACCGGTTCTCGTCAGATCACCGAAGTTAAGCCGTGTCGGGCGTGGCCGGCACTTGGATGGGTGACCATCCGGGCCGTCATGCGCTGTTGCCGTTTTTCGGGGTGCACTCAGTCTCGTAATGCCAATTGAGGCGTCCACAGTTCAACACCTGACCTGGTTGCCTAGGTGAATATAAACATTAATGGCTTGCTCTTGTCACACGTGCTTGGAGGTAGTATCCAACCTAAAAACATACTACTCGTAATAGCTACAATGATTCGTCTGCAAATCGCGTAAATACTAAAGTAATGTTATTCAGTACACCGTCCTCAGTCACCAATAGAATTATCTGCACTTATATCCGATGCACCTTGTACATACAGTTTATAACTGTAATAATTGTCTTTAGTATTAAACCTCTGAGATAAGATTATACCTAACAATGAGCAGACTGCCACTGCATTTTAAATTCGATAAATAATTAACGGAATATTGGAAATAAAATTTTTGTTGCATATGTAAACAGTGATGTAGGCAATGTGCAAGGGGGCCGTGTACCACGAGCAATGAACCGAATTAGCCGATTAGTACTGCAGATTTACCGAATCGTTTTTAAAACACACCATCGACGACAGAAGATAGTTGCATGTACAACACATTTCAAACCACTACAGTACACTTAACCTGCGCTTCACAACCATGGGCGCTGAATAGCCATATTTTGACATTCATTTAAGACTGATAATTTTTACATCATTAGCCGCACTGGACATACTCGACACTATCCAAGCATATTCACTGGTTTGTATTACTAGCGTACAGCACCTCAGTCCGTAAAAATTGAATTCTTATGGGTTGACCTTGTTATCCGTCCGTCCGCGTCTGTCCGACTGTTAAAAACCCTTTATCTCAGGAACGGGTAGATATATTAAGTTGGAAATTGTCTCATACTAAGGGCTACGGTGGTTTAAAAAATGTAAGATTCTAAGCGACTGGAATCAAAAAAATAGGGCCATTTTTGTCACATACTTTGATACTTGTAAATTGACTCATCAAAACCTGCAGGGTACATCCCGTCCACCGAGAATCAGGAAACTTTGCAAGAAGCAGCTTTTCACAGTACAAGTAAAGGGACTACTGTACAGGTTTTGATACGGTCAGGTAAATCCCGAGACCGATACCTCGCCAGAATCGATATCGATAACAGGCCAAAATGGTCGAGCTTCTCAGTTCCCGGGATGCCTGAACTGTCTAAATATATAATTAAGTTTGTACAGAACCCTCAGTGCGTGAGTCCTATTCGCACCTGATCAATTTTTTAAATCCAAAACACACTTAAAAAAATATTTTGACCAGAAGTGTAACACATCAAGCAGCTTTCCGACGTGTCCAGGTTACACGTACCAAGTGCAAAAAGTTCACATACTGGAAACGTTGAGCAGGCAGTGTCGTAGCAGTCCACAGACCTTCACTATTCGCCCACCAGCCATCGGCGCTCAGCGCCCACAGTCTTCAAGACGTGAGGAACAATCGCTTTTTCAGCAGTTGCAGATCCATAGGGCGGGTTAAGGGAGTGGTTGGTTTATGCGGGTTCAAGATATCCCCCCCACCCAACTACGTGTGTCAATGTCCAAATTCCTTGAACAGAATTTCTAGACAGCAATAGAAACTCTCGCCATGTGCGAGGGCATTATTTTGCTGAAACGTATGACCAAAATGGTTTGCCACGAAGGGCATCAAAACGGGGCTTAGACTGTCGTCGACGTACCGCTGTCCTATAAATGAGCCGCCGGTTGACAACGAAAGAGGTCCTGCTACGAAAAGAAATGGCACCCAGACCTCCACTCCTGATTGGCGGGCGACAGTTAGGTTGGTGTCCCACTGCCTTCCGGGGCGCCTCCAGACACGTGTTCGGTCTGGAATGTCATTGACTGGTGTAGAATTGTCTTCAGTGATGAGTCCCAATTCGAAATGAATCGATTACCTGTGAAGACGTGTCTCGAGACGCCCCAGACAACGGTAGGATACCTACCTATCATCCGTCAAACGGCCCGACAACCAGGAATGATGGTCTGGGGTGCCATTCATTTTACAGCAGAACGCCTTTGGTTGTCGTCTGCGGAACGCTTACAGTACAGCAGTACGTCGACGATATTCTACGCCTCGTTTTGCTGCCCGTCTTGGGCTTGCATTTTAGAGATAATGTTCGCCCCTACACGGCGAGAGTTTCTACAGCTTGTCTTCGTGCTTGAGAATCTCTTACAAACTACATCGTCAGTCCAACAATTTACGACATATTTTTTACCTCGAGTGTGAGCGACGTCAGCGCAGTAACTATGACGGCAGCTTGAATTAACAACTGTAAACAACAAACGTGCGTTACAACACTCAGCTTGAGCAGGCAGTGTTAAGTAACTGGACGTGCGACCGTAGCGTGTCAACATTGTTGTTCCCGTATCACACACCTCTAAATCAAGGGTTCTACACCTTCTTCAGAATGTTTGGAAGAAGACAAAAACGTTTGCTAAGTTTGTCCCACACACGCTACCGAACAAAAACTAAATGTGCACGTCTACTGCAACCTGACTGAAATCACAATGCGGACAATCTTATTTTGAACAAATCATCATGGGAGACGATACTGGTGTTGCCAACACCAATCTACCACAAAAAAAACGAAGTGCAGAAATCCATATGAAGGGTCAACGCTTTACCGATACGTTCGAGTCAATGTGACGTGCGAGTTGAACATCATGACAAACAAGGAATTTTCTGACAGTTTCACAAATATGAAAGTTGTGTGCGTTGTGTTCAACTCTGGGGAGACTATATATAACACCTGAAGCATTAAATCCAACATCTTAAGGTTTCTCCATTTTTAAAGCCAGTCTCGAAACTTTTTGGACTGACGGGGAATGACACCAAAAAGCCAACCCTGCACCCACACCCGTTACGCAGATTAAATCTGACACTCCGTACGCAAGATAAGAGTGCACAATCAATGTAGATGCTCAAGTAAATAATAAGAATACTGGGGACGTCAGGTAGTGGCAAAAAATTCTCATTCCCCGTAGGAACAGAAGGAGTAATATTTTAGCGTTTGAGACACCAATAAACATGCAGTCAAGTGAAGTAGGAACCTGTACAGATACATGCATTGATAACACAAAGCTTTTTGGAGTACCGGTGGGAGTCGTTTCCGTTGTGATGACTAGGGCCACTGCATTCTAAACCAGTCGTCAGTGCCTAAGAACACTGTCGTAAAGTTAATGCACTCTGTATTTCATAGCTCGCATTCACGATAAACGTTCAGATATAGGACATGTCAGTGGAAGAAAGACTACGGATACCATCCATACAAATAAAGATGTAAATGTTCCCAGAATGAGATTGTCACTCTGCAGCGGAGTGTGCGCTGATATGAAACTTCCTGGCAGATTAAAACTGTGTGCCGGACCGAGACTCGAACTCGGGACCTTTGCCTTTCGCGGGCAAGTGCTCTACCAACTGAGCTACCCAAGCATGACTCACGCCCCGTCCTCACAGCTTTACTTCCGCCAGTACCTCGTCTCCTACTTTCCAAACTTCACAGAAGCTCTCCTGCAAACCTTGCAGTACTAACACTCCTGGAAGAAAGGATATTGCGGAGACATGGCTTAGCCACAGCCTGGGGGATGTTTCCAGAATGAGATTTTCACTCTGCAGCGGAGTGTGCGCTGATATGAGCACTTGCCCGCGATGAGCGATCGTGTGACAGCCAACTCGCTTTATTTGTTCATGAGACCCAGAAAATATTAGATACGGGCTCGCAGGTAAATGCCAATTTCCTTGACTTCCGGAAGGCGTTCCGCACTGTCGCCTGATAAACAAAGTAAGAGTCTACAGAATCTCAGACCAGCTGTGTGGCTGGATTGAAGAGTTTTTAGCAAGCAGAACACAGCATGTTGTTCTCAATGGAGAGACGTCTACAAACGTTAAAGTAACCTCTGGCGTGCCACAGGGGAGTGTTATGGGACCATTGCTTTTCACAATATATATAAATACTTAGTAGATAGTGTCGAAAGTTCCATGCGGCTTTTCGCGGATGATGCTGTGGTATACAGAGAAGTTGCAGCATTAGAAAATTGCAGCGAAATGCAAGAAGATCTGCAGCGGATAGGCACTTGGTGCAGGGAGTGGCAACTGGCCCTTAACATAGACAAATGTATGCATTGCGAATACATAGAAAGAAGGATCCTTTATTGTATGATGATAGCAGAACAAACACTGGTAGCAGTTAAATCTGTAAAATATCTGGGAGTATGCGTGCGGAACGATTTGAAGGGGAATGATCATATAAAATTAATTGTTGGTAAGGCGGGTGCCAGGTTGAGATTCATTGGGAGAGTCCATCAACAAAGGAGGTGGCTTACAAAACACTCGTTCGACCTATACTTGAGTGTTGCTCATCAGTGTGGGATCCGTACCAGGTCGGTTTGACAGAGGAGATAGATAAGATCCAAAGAAGAGCGGCGCGTTTCGTCACAGGGTTATTTGGTAAGCGTGATAGCGTTAGAGAGATGTTTAGCAAACGCAAGTGACAGACTCTGCAAGAGAGGTGCTCTGCATCGAGGTGTAGCTTGCTGTCCAGGTTTCGAGAGGGTGCGTTTCTGGATGGGGTATCGAATATATTGCTTCCCCCTACTTATACCTCCCGAGGAGATCACGAATGTAAAATTAGAGAGATTCGAGCGCGCACGGAGGGTTTCCGGCAGTCGTTCTTCCCGCGAACCATACACGACTGGAACAGGAAAGGGAGGTAATGACAGTGGCACGTAAAGTGCCCTCCGCCACACACTGTTGGGTGGCTTGCGGAGTATAAATGTAGATGTAGATGGCAAAGGTCCCGAATTCGAGTCTCGGTCCGGCGCACAGTGTTAATCTGCCAGGAAGTTTCATGTAAATGTTCGTTTGTTGAAAAATTGTTATTCTCGGGAAGTTCTTGACTGATTGCTTTGAAAGTTTGCCACAGTTTTGAATTCTAATATGGGCGTGTTTTTAGCTATCTAATTCTATAATACGTGCATATTTTTAATACGTACATACTTTTTGTGACTTATTGGTTTATGATTCGAATACTACTACAGGATCTGGATTTGCAATAACAATAAACAAGGCTCATGGTCAGAGAGAGGAGGGAAGAGCAGATGAACAGAGGAGTGGCAGGAAATGGACGTGTGTGTGAGTGAGAGAGAGAGAGAGAGAGAGAGAGAGAGAGAGAGACAGAGAGGAGGATGCGTTGACAGAGGGAGAGGAGGGGGAGAGACGGAGCTGGAGGAGACGGAGTGAGAGCGGGGAGGAGAAGATGGACGGAGGGTGGGAGGAGGTGATCGACAAAGAGAAGGGAAGGACGCGGACAAAGATCGGGGGAGCGAGAAATGGACAGAAACAAGGAGGAAAAGGATATTAGGACGTATATCGAATTCCCATACGTATTAGAAACGTAGTCTTTCTCTTTTCTTTCTTTTCCATTTAAGCAGACTGAGCCAAAGTAAAGCGTGGCCGGGTGCAGCAGGTTAAAATTAAATATTTGTGACAAGATACTGCCAATTTATAAGTTTGTAAGTGACTAATTCTGTTTACAAATTCCTCTAGGGTATAGAAAAAGTTGTTAGGAGAAACAACTACAACAGGTGGACGAGTGTGTCACAACTACCAACACAGACGCCCATTTGTGCAGCGAAGTATTCGATTGTGATCCGTCAATCACCTCGTATGAGGCGGCCACTGTCGCCGAGCGGTTCTGGGCACTTCAGTCTTGAACCCCGCGACCGTTACGGTCGCAGGTTCGAATCCTGCCTCGGGCATGGATGTGTGTGATGTCCTTAGGTTAGTTAGGTTTAAGTAGTTCTAAGTTCTAGGGGACTGGTGACCTCATATGTTAAGTCCCAGAATGCTCAGAGTAATTTGAACCATTTTTGACCTCGTGTGAAAGTGTCCGCAGATTGCGACATTACAGAGTCACAGCTGTGCTGCCAGCCGGCAATCGGGAGATCAAACAGGTTTGCGTGACCTTGTTCCGATGATGACAGACGCCTCGCCAACGAATCGCCTTGCTGTTGTTCATTGCGTGGTCTCCCTAGACATTCTGCAAGCGCTTATGAATATTTGCGATTATCTGGTTTTCCGCCAAGAGAAACTCAATGACAGCTCTCTGCTTGTAACGCACCTCTTTTATGGACGCCATTTTGAGGGCTACTTATAGCACCGCCACAAATCTGAACTTCGTGAAATTATAGGGGATGAAGCGAGAATATTCCACGGTGCCCCACAGTAAATTCCGCATTTTTTCAACCGAAATTGGACGAAGAAGAAAACGTGTTGCGTTACTTACTGAACGTCTCTCACAAGTTGGGATGAACCTCTGTTGTGTGTCAGATTTTATATCAAGGGTAATACAGCAATCAGAGTTTTACAGCTGTGCATTTCACACATTTCTGCGCAAATGTTAATCACTTGAGGGAAGATCAGATTTTTTCCTTCTCGTATTATATTGTTGAACATATTTTCTGTTTTTCTAATTTTCTATTTTCTAATTGCAGTGGGTTGTTGACAACAGATTTCATCAATGAGTAGATGTACTACGAGGCTGTGGCTAATGTTTCGATTCAAAATGGTTCAAATGGCTCTGAGCACTATGGGACTTAACATCTGAGGTCATCAGGCCCCTAGACTTAGAACTACTTAAACCTAACTAACCTAAGGACAACACACACATCCATGCCCGAGGCTGGATTCGAACCTGCGACCGTAGCGCCTAGAACCACTCGGCCACTCCAGCCGGCGGTGACCTTTGTATCAGGTTAAATAAATTATTAAAGTGAATGCCTTGGTCACAAAAAATTTTATTAAAATTTATTACTGCTTTTCAGTCACCATCAACTGATAAAAGTTTACAATCTTAATAGGCCGTTCGAAGCTGATCCATGTTCGTTAAACTAGAAAGACATCCGAGAAATGCTCTAAGCTGACCATGGTTTAAAAAAATAAAAGTTCTTCCAACATATGTGGCTGGCTCACTTCACTAAAACACAACCTGTATTTCCGTACAGTTGCGGTATTCCTTTGTCTACAACATCCAAAATATTGATGCCTGCACGTGTTTTAAAGGAAGTGGTAATCTGAGATTTCGAAATCTGACATAATTTCACTGAGTAAATAGCAACGCTTCCGTCATACAACCTGTACTTATGAGGGGGAAAGAGCGCGCCGCATTTAAGGAAGCGCAAAATTGCGTCGTCATCGTTTTCATTAGTGACCAACTTTGTATGTTGGCCACGGTGGTACCTCTCTTACGTAGTTTTCCTTGTTCGAGGTACACGACTCAAATGTCTTCGAGGAACTGCACAGAACCTCATTAAATATTACGAGAAGGGGATTTGAACACCGCTAGCCGACCGCTGTGGCCGAGCAGTTCTAGGCGCTTCAGTCCGGAACCGCGCTGCTGCTACGGTCGCAGGTTCAAATCCTGCCTCGGGCATAGATGTGTGTGATGTCCTTAGGTTAGTTAGCTGTAAGTAGTTCTAAGTCTAGGGGACTGATGAGCACAGATGTTAAGTCCCATAGTGCTCAGAGCCATTTGAACCATTTTGAACACCGCTACTCCCTGTGTATTTCACTGCGCTAAGTCCCGGAATTTCACACACTTGCATTGGCCAAGAGTAAGGTTTGACGCGACAGAACAGAAAATGTTGCGTCAGCACGGGTTCGCGAAGACATCGTGACGCAGCAGTCGTGCGCCGCGGATGTGAATCCAAAGACCAGCAGCTTAACAGCTACTTCACAAGACTGACTCAAATTTTATGCTTGTCCCGGTGGTTGGTCTGACGCTCTATTTATTTATTGGGTTGGTGCATCAAGTGTGTAAAGTTTTTCCACAGGTTTAAGAAACACGCAACAGTTACATCTAACATGGACTTCAGTCATCAATAATACAGTCTCCTTCACTATTTTACTATAGTTTCCCAACGCTGGGCTAACTTCACGATTCCGCGGCTGTAGAAATCACATTGTTTTGAGGCGAAGAACTCGTCGAGCTTGCCATGTTTGGAGCACACTTTCATCCGGAAAGGAAGTGTCTTGAAGGTTGTTCCATAGCCAGAGGAGAAGGTAAAAATTTGAGGGAGCAAGATCAGGTGAATAAGGTGAGTGCAGAACGACTTCCCAACCCAACTCTTGTACAGCGTTTGTTGTCAGTCAAGCAAAATGCGAGTGGGCGTTATCGTCGACTAGCATCACTTCACGCAGTCTTCCTGGTCGTCGTTCTTGTATTGCGTCTGCAAGACGTAGTCGAAGTCATTGGTGTTTCAAGAGGCACCATATCAAAAGATTTATAGCGCATACACGGCAACCGGAAAATAATCATCCACCATGTCACAGCGCGGACGAAAGTGTGTACATAGTGATCGTGACAGACCGTCATGTAGAAGATGAAAAATAAAAGACAACAGCAGCAAAAATCACTGCAGAACTGAACGTCGCACTCGCGAAGGCAGCAATGAGCACCAAGCCAATACGGAAGGAGCTCCATAAGCAGGAAACCGCAAGGGAAACAATTCCGAAATCACTCGTCAGTGATGTAAACGCCCGTAGTAGTGAAAAGTGGTGCCGAAGCTATAAAACCTGGACTGTAGAGCAAAGGAAGAAAGTCATTTGGTCCGATGAGCCTTGTTGCACGCTGTTTCCAACTTCTCGCCGAGTTTACGCCCCAAGAGTGAAACTTGACGGGGGATCGGTGATGATTTGGGCAGGCATATCTTGGTATTCCATGGGCCCCATGGCTACACCGCAAGGCCGTATTACATGCCACATTTAGTAGCGGCCGCTTGAGGCGTCAAGATGAGAAGGACGTCCAAGTGCGACATTTATATACAATGCGTTGAACAGTAAGTAGCAAAAACTGACTTGACAAAGCGTACGAGGAAACAGGACGGAGGTGCAGAGCGCCTAATGGTAAGTCACTTGTGTGGAAAAATGTTCTTGAGCCGGCCCTGGGTATAGCTTTGGTTCATTTACATAAGAGTTCTTTGGAACCACAGTAGACGACTCGATGTTTGGTCATTCGCATTCCGTCCCGTTCCAACGGCGTTGTTGCATTGGTAATATCAGATCCCGTCAGGCACTGAAGTTAAGCGCTGTCGGGCTTGGCTAGCACTTGGATGGGTCACCGTCCACGTCTGCCGAGCGCTGTTGGCAAGTGGCGTGCACTTAGCTCTTGTGTGGCCAGTTAAGGAGCTACTGTATTGAGAAGCAGTGCCACCGGTCGCGGAAACTGACAACGACCGCGCGAGCGGTGTGCTCACCACATGCCCCTCAGTTTCCACATCCAGTGACACCTAGGGGCTGAGGATGACATGGCGGCCGGTCGGTACCGTTGGGCCTTCAAGGCCCGTGTTTATTTGTTCATGAATCCTATGCGGATGAGAAGCCGCTGAGTATACAGGGGTTGAGCAAAAATATGGAAACACCGCTACTAATGCATACTTGAACACAAAATGCAGACGCTAGTCAAGCGTGCAGTTGTGCTGTTGCACTTGACCACGAACGGCACCTGTGCAATGCTCCCAAAACGTTGCAAGCGTCAGTAGCGGTCAGGACAGTGTTCTGTATAGCTGTGAGTGTATCGTATCGGAGCTAAGTTAATTCCAGCGTGGGTAAACTGTTCGTGCTCGTACGGTGGGCGGTTCTGTAACCAAGGTAGCTGAAGTGTTTGGTGTTTCAAGTGCCACCGTATCGAAGATGTATACAGCATACAGGGAAACCGGAAACGAAGGTTAACACAGCATGCTGGGAAACTGGAGAAACAACATCCGCTGTGTCGCTACGCGGACGGAATACAGTGTGTTGTGCGATAGGACAGGAGGTCGTTAACCCTCCAAATACCGCGTGCATCGCAGTCTCATGAGAAACCGCGCGCGGACCCGGGTGCCGAGTTTCCAAAATGGTACCATCCGCACATTTTTGTACGTATTATTACTTGCATAGTGTCAGTACAATATACGCACATTGTCACAGAAAACTAATATTTATTTTAACTTCGGGATGAAGATAAATGAGTACGTAACTATGCTTTATATTATAATGGCAATACCTTTGCTTTCAATAATATATACGAGGGCGGTTCAGAAAGTAACCTTCGATTGGTCACAGTGCGGGTTGTGGGGGGAGTAGACGCCATCTGTGCGTTCACGCACTCAACAGGTCAGTCGGCATCAAGCCGTGGTTGAGTAACGTCGTACCTGCGCTAGTTTAGTTTTTGTGGCAGTTTGAAATGTGTGCTGCAATAGAAAACCCCGCCAAATGTGAAGTGCGTGCTGTCATAAGGTTTTTTACAGCCAAAGGATATTCTGCAGCAGCTATTCATCGTGAGCTTTGTGCCGTGTACAGACCAAGAGTTATGAGTGAAGAAGTTGTCCGTGAATGGGTACGTTTATTTAAAAGTGGACGAGAAAACGTTCATGATGAAGAGAGGAGTGGTAGACCATCATTGGTGACTGACGAACTCGTTCAGGCAGTTAATGCAAAAGTTCGTGAAAATCGACGTTTCTCAATGTCTGAGTTGTCTACTGGTTTTCCACAGATTTCTAAGACTCTCTTGTACGAGATAGTGACAGCAAGATTGGGTTACCGTAAGTTCTGTGCACGATGGGTGCTCGCAGAACAACGGCCCTTCTTGAGTCCTTCAAGTGGGACGTTATCAACCATCCACCTTACAGCCCAGACCTGGCGCCAAGTGATTATCACCTCTTCATGCATTTGAAGAAATGGCTCGGGTCACAGCGGTTTGGTGACGACGAAGAGCTCAAAGATGCGGTCACAGCCTGGCTCCAGGCACAATGGGTGATTTTTATGCAGAAGGAATTTCAAAGCTTGTGAAGAGATACGATAAGTGCCTCAATCGCTATGGAGACTATGTAGAAAAATAGTGCAAAGATGTAGTTGTAAGATGTATATATTAAAATATTTTCATTTAACTTGGTGTATTTTTTTAAATCAACCGGAGGTTACTTTCTGAACGGCCCTCGTAATATTGAATGTTTACGGCACAAATCATATACATGTAACTCTCATATTAACAGAAACTAATGGTATTACAAATTACAACACATATAAATATGAAAACACTAAATATCAGTCGCTCTGTACTTTCATTTCCCCATCTGCTCTTCGGAGACACCAATCGCAAACTCCTTGGCGTGTTGTGTGATTCTCACGTACAAAATGCTTGCACGTCGAACAACGTACAGTAGTCGTGTACTCTTGTGTGGGCCACGTTCCTGGAACGAACCTACTTGGCAAATCGTGGAGTTTTGTACGGTCTTTGTAGCGTTCTTCAAGAAGCCATAGAGCAATATTTTCCAGGAGTTCCTGTCTACTACCAGTTTGGCCTGTATTATTCTACATCCACAATATGTGTGCATTTATTCCTGCAATGTCCAAAAACCTGAAGAATGTTGCCAGCGGCCACCTTTCCGTTTTTCTTGAAGTCGAATAAAGCGCACGTGTTTGGTCAACTGTATCCACGCCCCGCCTTCGTATGGTTATCTAAGGGGCGTTCAAACAGAAACGAACCGGAGGCATAATTACAGAAACCAGTACCTGTATGTTCGAAGTATTGACCCTGGCTGTTGAGACACCTGTCCCACTGTGACACAAGGCGGTGAATGACTGTCTCATAAAATTCCGATGTTAGCCAGTTCCGCACGTATAGCTGTATAGCTGGAAGTCGTCGTTCACACGAGTGCAGAAACGTTTATGCTGACGTTCTTCTTTGACCAAAATGGCACTTCTGATTCACTTCCTGCAGCGCGGAACAGCCACAGTGAATGCCCAGCGTTACTCGCAAACCTTGACCACCCTTCGCCAAGCAATCAAATCAAAACGACCAGGCAATCTCATCCGTGGGGTCATTCTCTCCACGAAAATGCAAACCCTCATACGGGCAATTGCTGCAGAAATTCAAATGGGAGGTTCTCGGCAACCCTCCATACAGTCCGGACCTCTCTCCCTGTGATTGCGCCATTTTTGGTCCCCTTAAAAAGGCTCTGAGGGACAACGATTCACCTCGGACGATGACGTACAGCTGTACATGCGGAACTGGTTAACATCGCAGCCCCGGGAATTTTGTGTCATAGTGGGAGAAGTGTCTCAACAGCTAGGGTCAATCTTCTAATATACAGGTACTGGATTCTGTAATTACGTTTCTGGCTCGTTTCTTTTTGAACGCCCCTTACAGTCCGTTATTGCAATTGGTTTTCCCGTTCCTGTGGCTGTTTCCTCGCAATCATACATTTGCGATGACAGAACCACATATTTTTTCTACTTTGGCATACAAGATACTAGGGTGCAATCGCCCTGGAATTCAAATAGCGAAGAGTTCCTTTCTCGGGATTTCAGATCCAGAAAGACTGTAATAATTTCTTCTTTATTCGTTTTCATTGCACCAAAAGTTGTTGCAGTGTTCTGCAGAAGAAAGTGCGCCAGTGAATAAAGAGGACGACGGCTGCAAAAGTCATTGCAGAGATGAATGTCGCACATGCGAATCCTTTCAGCACTAAACCAATACGACGGTTGCACCATAAGCAGGGAATTACAGGGCGAGCAGGAGCTATAAAACCGCTCATCAGTGATGCAAATGTCCGTATCAGGAAAACGTGGTGCCCGAAGCCATACAACCTGACCCATGGAGCAATGGAAGAAAGCCATTGGTCGGATAAGTCTTGTTACATACTGTTTCCAAATTCCGGCCGAGTTTACGTCCAAAGATCGGAACATGGCAGGGTTCGGTGATGATTTGGACAGTCATATCATGGTACTCCACGGACCACACGGGTACTCTGCAAGGTCGCATTACTGGCGAGGGTTATGTGACCGTTTTGGCTAATCAGGTCCATCCCATGGTACAACGTTTTTTCGTCATTGCTGATGCCGAGTTCCAGGACGGCGGATTTTTCACATCGTATGAGTCATCACAGGATGTTCTCTTTCGGTGTTTCCGTATTTTTTGTCCCTCCCCTGTATACTAGCATAATCAACAATAGAACACATAAATTTGCTTGATTTTCCAGGAATTCCTCGACAGAATAGAAAGGAATGAGCCATGAGGAAATCCTTCGGTTAGACTGAAAGTGCACGGGTTACTGCAAAGACTTTTTAAATTCTTGTGGAACCTGTTAAAAAATGGATGAAGCATAATACTACACGCCTTTCTGCACAGGAGTCGAGGTGCGATCGAAATGCGTATTGGATTTCTCTCTAATATTAACTGAGCGAGTGGTGCCATTTCTTGGGAATAAGCTCATGTTGTTAACATTAAAATGACATCAACGAAAATATATGTATATTGACAGGCGAATGTCAGAATTCTCAGACTTCGAAACAGCGGTCGGAAAGAGGTTCGTGAACTAACACCACATACTGCTCACAGTGCCCATTTCTGAATTAAAAATTCCCTTCGTGAAAGCGAAGAGTTAAACCAGAATACAGTGCCGTACGTTACAAGCGTATGAAAATGAACAGAATACAATGGTTTTCATGTTGGCCTATCCCTCACTGCAGATGCTGTTCTAGCGGTTAATACGGCAGCATTCAGTTTCTGAACGAGATCCTGAACTCGGGCGTTACATGACAGCTTACCATCTATCTAAGTACCAAAGATTTGGGTTCTTCAGACTCAGTAATCAATGGCCGCTGTATGTAATCAAAATGTCAGTTTTTGTCGAACTGCGTTTTAGAAACTATAAATACTGAGCCTTAACTGCGATTTATCATCATTTTATTTTTTGCAATCCGTAAACGTATGTCTTCACATCTCGTTCCGCACCTTCATGATTGTCGCGCCTCCCCGCAGTACGTCTTCCGTGTCGGAAACATTGCGCTCGCGTCGCCGCAGCCTTTAAGGTCTTGAGCCTATGCGGTTATTACGCTATTTTCATAGCCTGACGAACTGTGTACCCGCGTGTTTAAGCGCCGCTTCCGGGTCTGGAAGGTGCTCCGGGTCCCCGATCGAATGCGCGCGGCAAATAAACGGCGGCGGCGGTCGATGTGCCAGCTATCCTGGATGCTGATTTTAGTGACGCGGCTAAGTGACGCGATTCGCAAACATTTAGAAGAGTTTCGCCCGCTTTCATATGACTGACACTGTACTGATAGCCTTGAGAGAGCCAGAACGACAAATCTCTTCCATCTGGTGTGCAAGATGTATGAGACATGCACAATACCGTTAGACTTCAAGAAGAAGAAAGTAATAATTCCAATTCCAAAGAAACAAGTGCTGACAAGTGTTACAATTACCGAACTATCGGTTTAATATGTAATGGTTGCTACATACTAACACGAATTCTTTACAGAAGAATGGAAAAACTGGTAGAAGCCGACCTCGGGGAAAGTCAGTTTAGATTCCGGAGAAATGTGGCAACACTGACCCTACGACTTATCTCAGAAGATAGGTTAAGGAAACGCGAACCTGCGTTTATAGCATTCGATTTAGAGATAGCTTATGACATTGCTGACTGGAATACTCCCTTTGAAATTCTGAAGATAGCAGAGATAAAATACAAGGGGTGAATGGCTATTTACACACTCTATATAAACCAGACGGCAGCTGTAAAAGTCGAGGTACATGAAAGGGAAGCAGAGTTGAGAAGGCAGTGAGACAAGGTTGTAGCCTATTCCCAATGTTACTCAATCCGTGCAGTGAGCAACAGTAAAGGAAAACAAAGAGAAATTTGGTGAAAGAATTAAAGTTCAGAGAGAAGAAATAAAAACTTTGAGGTCTGCTGATGACATTGTAATTTTGTCAGAGACAGCAAAGGACTTGGAACAGACAGCGTCGTGAAAGGAAAAGTATGAAATGAACATTAACAACAGCAAAAGAAAGATAATGGAATCGAGTCGAATTAAATTGGGCGATGCTGAGGGAATTGGATTACGAAAAGAGACACTTGAAGTAGCAGATGAGTTCTGCTATTTGGACAGCAAAATAAATGACGGTAGAAGCACAGAGGATATAAAATGGCTGGCAATGGCAAGAAAAGAGTTTCTGGAGAAGAGCAAATTGTTAACATCAAATATTGATCTCGAGGTTAGAAAGTCTTTTCTGGAAGTATTTGGCTGAAGTGAAACATGAGCAACGAACAGTTTAGACAAATATAGAATACAGTAGTTTGAAATGATGTGCTACAGAAGAATGTTGAAGATTTGACGCCAGCCGCAGCGGCCATGCGGTTCTAGGCGCTGCAGTCTGGAACCGCGCGACCGCTACGGTCGCAGGTTCGAATCCTGCCTCGGGCATGGATGTGTGTGATGTCCTTAGGTTAGTTAGGTGTAGTTAGTTCTAAGTTCTAGGGGACTGATGACCTCAGATGTTAAGTCCCATAGTGTTCAGAACCATTTTTGAAGATTTGGCGGGTAAATCACATTAACTAACGAAGAGGTACTGAACAGAACTGGGAAGAGATTTGCAGCACAACCTGACCAGAAGAAGGGACACACACTAAAGCGTGAGGTCAACAATATTGGAGGGAAGTCGGGGGGTAAAAATTGTAGAGGGAGACCAAGAGATGATTACAGTAAGCAGATTCAGAAGGTTGTAACTTACAGTAGTTTTGCGGAGATGAGAAGAGGCTTGCACAGGTTAGAGTAAGGGTGTAAGCTGCAGTAGTTTTTCGGAGATGAGAAGAGGCTTGCACAGGTTGGAGTAGCATGAAGAGCTGCATCAAACCAGTCCTCGGACTGAAGACCACAACAACACAACACTTTAGGCAGACAGTCGGTTTACACATCTTCCGTCCTAGGAGTAACAGGTTGGCGATCGGAAGGGCGTGCCATGAACTAACCATGCCAAATCCGTTCATAACCATAGCAACACTGCACCGCTGCAGGACAATGGCATATGGAAAAGATGTTCCTATAGACTGTTCCTTCCCTGTATAGCCATGCTATAATCATGTTTCATTACAGACCAGTAATGATTCGTTATATTAATAAGTTGTCTGGTGCAATTTGTAAACTATCGATAATGGTTGTAAAATGGGGTGCAGCAAAATGCCATGATTGCTTATTCAGCAAGGCTTGATAAAAAAAACATGCTAGTATTGTAAGAAGGCTGTTTAGGTTTTTATGTTGGTAACGCCACGTAGCGCTCTGTACGAAAATCACTGGCTGTGCTGCGTGCAGTCTGTGGCTGGTTTTCATTGTTGTTTGCTATTGTAGTGTTGGGCAGTTGGCTGTTAACAGAGCGTAGCGTTGAGCAGTTGGAGGTGAGCCGCGAGCAGTGGTGGATGTGGGGAGAGAGATGGCGGAGTTTTGAGAGCGGATGATCTGGACGTGTGTCCATCAAGAGACAGTAAATTTGTAAGACTGGATGTCATGAACTGATACATATAAAATCACTTTTGAACATTATTAAGGTAAATACATTCGTTGTTCTCTATCAAAATCTTTCATTTGCTAACTATGCCCATCAGTAGTTAGTGCCTTCAGTAGTTAGAATCTTTTATTTAGCTGGCAGTAGTGGCGCTCGCTGTATTGCAATAGTTTAAGTAACGAAGATTTTTGTGAGTTAAGTGATTCATGATAGGTATAGGTTATTGTTAGTCAGGGCCATTCTTTTGTAGGGATTATTGAAAGTCAGATTGCGTTGCGCTAAAAAAAAATATTGTGTGTCAGTTTAGTGTTGATCAGAATAGGTAAAGAGCGAAATGTCTGAGTACGTTCAGTTTTGCTCAGCCGTTTGAAAATCAAATAATGTAAGAGGTTTACCAGCACAATCATTCATAAATTTTTCTAAGGGGACGTTTCAGTATATTCTGCGGTTATGTATATTTCTATTTTCACAATACTGTGATGACAAAACTTGTATAAGTGAGAGATGATCAATGGAATGAATGAATAAATAAAGCAACAAATAAATAAAGCGAGACGCATTTTATGACAAAGACACACTTCCTTGTAGTTGCACAGACGGAATTAAGAGTTGTTACACCCAAGTATTTGTGTGAGTTGGCTGATTCCAACTGCGACTGGCTTATTAGAATTTTAGTGTGCTGCGAAACTTAGCAAGTTGCCAGTGTTTGCACTACTTTTCTGCGTGCAGCACCTCCGCCGTGTGGCTATAGTGCATTGCAGACCAGGCCTTGAAGAACCAACTCTTAGCTGGACGTGTTGGTTTATCACAGTGTTTCGAATAGCGGAACCAGATGCAACTCAACGCTGTGATAGGGCTACGCGGCGCCAGCATGGGCGGGCGGTCACGCGAGGCACATTAGCAGAGCCGGCCGCGCTCTTGACTCCTGTCCGGCCCGGCTGCCGCGTGCTGCGTGCGGCTGCCGCTGCGCTGACGTGCGCGCCCACTGGCTGCCCGCGCGGCGTTGCCAAGCGTGGCTGCGGCTGCCCGCGTGCCGTTAGTCACACAGCTGGCCAGACACTCGCCGGCACCTGTTGACGAGTCCGCCCCATCTCACAAAGGCAATTCCAGCGAGGCGCGTGCCCCCGTTCTCACGTTTACACATCTGCAGTCGCTGTCCACACTGTCTCACTCTTTGTCCTGGTCTGCTTCTGCCATTGTTAAACTTCTTCCTTTGTCGTGAATAATTCTGGCTTTCAGCAAATTCTAAGTGAGTAATTAAACAACATGATATGAAGTGAACTTTTTATGATGAGGATGATTTTATTGTTGTCGTCTTTAGTCCTAAGGCCGGTATTACACTATCAAATTTCTTTGTCAAAGATTTGATCAAAGATGTGATCAAATATTCCGTCAAATATATTTGACAAAGATCTTTGACGTAGCGCTAGAAGGGGTATTACAGTGTCATCATATTTTTCGTCAAAGTTCAAGATGGCTGACAATAACGACTTGTTATTAACCGCAGCAGTTGCATGTACCACAATTGCTCTATGTGTACATGCGGAAGAGAAGCGGGGGAATATCTGGGTGAAACCGTGAGTTTTACGACGACACGATAAAAGCATTCAACAAAACTTGTTACGTGAGCTTATAGTGGAGAACGTCAAGTCGTACGTCAATTACTTAAAAAAGGATGAGCATACATTTCTGTATGTGCTCAGTGAAGTGTATCCTTATATCACAAAGCACAATATTCACTTAAGAACTGCTACATCTGCAGAAGACAGGCTCACTGTGACACTCCGATTCCTTGCTACAGGAGAGGGTTGGGTTAGGTTAGGTTAGGTTAGATCACGTCACGTCAGGTCTACAATCTTCTTAATCTATTTTTGTATTCAGGGTGCCTCACGTTGTGAAGCGCCTCATCAGCTTCATACATCTCTATTAATTTTGTAGTTGTCGGCACACATCAATTGTATTTACCGGCAATGTTTATAAAAACACTACAGACGACAGAACGCTGCAGCGATACTAGCGCTCCCTGTGGTAACATGTCACATTGCAGTGAACAGAAGACAAGCGACTTCTTTGATCAAATCTACAGCGAGGCCCTACATTTGATCAAATATTGGACGAAATTTGACAAAGTTCCCTATTACACCATCAAATATCTTTGACAAAGAAATTTGATAGTGTAATACCGGCTTAAGACTGGTCTGATGCAGCTCTCCACTCTGTCCGGTGTCTCTTCACCTCTGCGTAACTACAGCAATCTACATCAATTTTGATCTGCTTAATGCATTCACCCCTTGGTCTCCCTCTGCAGTTATTACCCCCAACACTTTCTTCCATCGTGAATCTGACGAGTCCTTTGTGTTTAACGATGTGTTCTATCAACCACTCCACTCTTAACTAACCCTTAACGTCCCAGATGCGGCCTCACAGATCACCAGCATTTACTGTTAAGTCTGTTGTTAATGCATTGTGGTAAGGTAAGAGATAACTGCGTTGCCTTTGTTATTCTTCCCCGAACCCGTTGTGGTTTCCTTTGTCAGTAACCACTTGTGTTCGTGTTTCAGACCCTTGACATCTAAGATCCTGATTTAAAATAGTTTCAATAAAGGTTAGCAAGTCATGTTGGATCAGATACTGACAACGAAATAGAAAGTGAAGGCAAATTTGTTTTGCCATCTATGAGTTTCTTGAGCGAAACAAGTGATCAAGACAAAAGTGTAGCGACTGAAAATTTAGCTAAAGATTCTGTTAGAAATATTTCTGGTCGAAATGGATATCGCTGTCCGTCGAACGATCTTCCAACAATGGCCAGTGACATTGTTTTTCCTCGTGTTGGACATTATTGGGTTGAATGCGTTTTTCTTTCCCAATTCCTACAAAGACAGTACACAAGAGTGTCGCTTATTTTTTTTAAAGACGCTTCCAACCTATGTGTGACACTACAGATAAAATGCGAGTCATTGACTATCACATATCCTGTGAACTTCGTGCATCCATTCACTATGTTTCGTGTGTAGCAGAAGCAATAGCAGCAGTCTTTGTAGAACTATTCGAACAACGCAGCACATGCTCCACTTGTGACCCAAAACGAAGTGAAAGACACCGTATATTTGCTAATGATGCAATCAGACAATCCAACTTGAAATCTCTACAACAGTTTCCAATGAATGCGAAGAAAGCCTCTGAGAAGAAAAGCCTAAAAAGTAGTAGTATAAGTTTCACTTTATGCATGTTCTTTGGCATTTTTTATGGTTTTGTTATTATATGTATAATAAACAAAGATACAGCAAAATGTAAAATTTAAGGTCCAAGATATTTGAATTTGCATAGCATTAACATTTCCATGTAATATTATGGTCATTGTGTGCAGTTTTCTGTTTAAATGCGGTTTTTTCGTAAAAATAAACTTTACAATTTACTTAAATATATTTTCGTGTGATGTTAGTGTAACCTTTTACATAATAAACTGAACTGTTTTCCTGAAATTGCTGAATTTTTATGGATATTTAAACACAGGAGTCTGTCAGGCGGCACCTGGGACAGAATGTGACAAAAATGACCTGGGAATCTAAGATTTTAGTTGTGCATAAATTTCTTTTTGTGCCAATTCCACTTAGTACTTCCTCATTAGATACTCGCTCTATCCATCTAATCTGCAGCATTCTTCTGTAGCAGCTCATTTCAAAAGCTTTGTTCTCTCCTTATCTGAACTGGTAATTGTCCTCGTCTCTCTTACAAGACTACGCACCACACAAGAAAAACTTGAGAAAAGACTTCCGAACACTTAAATTTATATCAGATAGTTACCTTGCTGCCGATACAGCACTACTGCTTCTAATTTCTCATTTCCCAATCCCTTCAGCATCACCTGATTTCATTCCACTACATTCCATTACCATTGTGCAACTTTTGTTGATGTTCATCATATAACTTCTTTTCAAGACACTATCCATTCCATTCAACCGCTCTTGCAAGTCCTTTGCTGTCTCTGACAGAATTACTATGCCATCTGCAAATCTCAGATTTTTGCTTCTTCCTGAACTTTAACTTACTCTCCAAACTTCTCCTTGGCTTCCTTTGTTATTTTCTCAATATACAAACTGAATAATGTCGGGAACAAGCTACAATCCGTTGCATTCGCTTCTCAGCTTCTGCTTTCATTTTATGACCTGCAGCTGTTGTAAGTGGGGACTTGTGATATGGTTTATAATCAGTTCTTATACCACGGGAGTCTATGGAATGAAAGGAAAGCAGTAGTTGTGAAGGAAAGGAAACCGTGCTGTATTCTATCCTCCGTGCTATACAGTTTGTCCACTGATCACGCAATAAAGAAGATTAAGCAGACGTTTGTTAAAGGAGAGGGCGAAACCTGTTTCGTACGGTGTCTGTTAATCGTTGGCAGTTCAAACGTACAGTAAATAACGATACTCCTAAGGAATGGCAGCAAGAGACATACATGAAAAGGCGGTGGTGCACTCAGAGTGTATGCTCGGGGCATCATTCAACATGTTGTAGAGCCTATTCCGGGAGCCACTGAGGGAACAGGATGCCACTAGCTGCAGATGCTGTAGAGCCTATTCCGGCAGCCACTGGGGGAACAGATTGCAACTAGCTGCAGATTGTGGCACACGTAGGAGCAAATAATGCCTGTCCTCAGGGCTCCGAGTTCTTACTTCGGTCGCTCAAGCGACTGGCGGAGAAGGTTGAGAAGACCAGCTTTGCACAAGGACTTTCAACAAAACTCACAGTTTGCAGCACTGTCCACAGGATTGATCGTGACCCTTGAATCTGAGTCGAGTGGAAGGACTCAAACGGGGCCATCGGGGGTTCTGTGACAAGCTAGGCTGTGATTTCCTGGATTTGCGCAATAGGGCTGAGAGCTGTAGACACCCCCTAAATGGGTCAGATGTGCACTACGCAGACCACATCAGAGGCTGATAGCCATGTAGCTAACTGTGTGTATGTGGGGGGCGCACACTAGGGCTGTAAGATAATGGCTCCCATAGGTGAGAGTATTAATATGCTAGTGGTTAATTGCCGAAGCAAACGCAACAAAGTTCCCGAGTTCGAAGTGCTCTTGAAAATCAGTGAAACACACACAAAGGAAGTACAGAAAGCTGGTTGGAGCCTGTAATGGATAGCTGTGAGATTTCTGGGGAAAATTTAATTGTATATCGAAAGAATAGGCTAACGGGAAGTGGAGGTGGTGTATCTACATCTACATTTATACTCCGCAAGCCACCCAACGGTGTGTGGCGGAGGGCACTTTACGTGCCACTGTCATTACCTCCCTTTCCTGTTCCAGTCGCGTATGGTTCGCGGGAAGAACGACTGTCTGAAAGCCTCCGTGCGTGCTCTAATCTCTCTAATTTTACATTCGTGATCTCCTCGGGAGGTATAAGTAGGGGGAAGCAATATATTCGATACCTCATCCAGAAACGCACCCTCTCGAAACCTGGCGAGCAAGCTACACCGCGATGCAGAGCGCCTCTCTTGCAGAGTCTGCCATTTGAGTTTATTAAACATCTCCGTAACGCTATCACGGTTACCAAATAACCCTGTGACGAAACGCGCCGCTCTTCTTTGGATCTTCTCTATCTCCTCCGTCAGACCAATCTGGTACGGATCCCACACTGATGAGCAATACTCAAGTATAGGTCGAACGAGTGTTTTGTAAGCCACCTCCTTTATTGATGGACTACATTTTCTAAGCACCCTCCCAATGAATCTCAACCTGGTACCCGCCTTACCAACAATTAATTTTATATGATCATTCCACTTCAAATCGTTCCGCACGCATACTCCCAGATATTTTACAGAAGTAACTGCTACCAGTGTTTGTTCCGCTATCATATAATCATACAATAAAGGATCCTTCTTTCTATGTATTCGCAATACAATACAATACATTTGTCGCCATAGACAAGAAACTCAAATCTACCGAGGTTGTTTGGGCAAGACTCAGTATCAGGAAGGCGCATAAAACGGTGATTGGATACTTCTATCGCCCACCACTCATCTCCTGACGTAACTGAAAACATCAGAGAAAACATCAGTTCGCTTGTACGTAAGTTCCCCAATCATACTGTAACTATCGGTGGGCACTTCAACAATCCAACAATTAACAGGAAAGTTTACAGTGTTGTTAGTGGTGGGCGTGATAACACATCCAGTAAAACATTACTGGATGCCTTCCTTGAAAACTGCCTAGAACAGATAGTTCAGAACCCCACTCATGATGGAAATACGGTATAATGGGTGTAATTCCAACAAATAAACCTGACCTCTCTGAGGAAGTCCACTTCGAAACTGGTATCAGCTACTATGACGCGGTTGTGGCAACAATGATTAGCAAAGTACAAATTACAACTAAAACGAGCATAAAGAACTAGATAATAAATCAGTAGTGTCATGTCTCAATGACGAACCTGAAACATTCAGCACAGAGCAGAAGCATGTAGAGGAACTATGGTTCTAGTTCAAAAGAATAGTTGACAATGCGTTAGATAGATACCCAGTATTACAGTTCGTAGTGGGAGGGCCTCTCCATGATATACCACCACTGTAAATCAACTTTTAAAGGAATAGAGCTTACTGCATAATAGGTGTAAAACAAAGCTTTCGACTACAGATAGAGACATGAGAAATGAAACGCGATTGGTTGTCAAGAGAGCAATGCGTGAAGCCTTCAATGACTGCTGCAGCAGAATATTGACAAATTATCTTTCACAAAACCCAAAGGCTGTTAGCGGCACCAAAGTTAGTGCCCGGTCCATAGCGAATGAGACGGGATCTGAAATTGAGGCTAGTGAAGCAAAAGCTGAAATGCTTAACTCCGTTTTCAAATGTTCCTTTAAAAAGGAAAACCAGGCAGAACTGCCCCAATTTAACTCTCTGCCTACTGAAAATTCGAGCGAAATAAATAATACTGTCAGTGATGTTGGAGAAATAGCTGAAATCCATAAAACTGAATAAAGTTCCAGGGCCAAATGGAATCCCTATCACATTCTATATTGAATTTGCGCCTGAGGTAGCCTAACTATAATCTATCATAGGTTCCTCGAACAGAAAACCGTGCCCAGTAGTTGGAAGAAAGCACAGGTCACACCCGTCTACAAGATGGATGGTCGAAGCGATCCACAGAATTACCGTTCAATATCGTTGACATCTAATTGTTGTAGGATCTTAGAACATATTCTGAGCTCCAACATAATGAGCCATCTTGAACAGAATGACTTTCTCAACATCAATCAGCATGGATTTCGAAAACATCGATCACGTGAAACCCAACCCGCACTTTTCTCACTTGACGTACTGAGAGATTCGAATCAAGGCAGTCAGACAGATGCACTATTTCTTAATTTCCGAAAAACGTTTGACTCAGTACCACAGTTATGCTTCTTGTCAAAAATTCGATCATAGGGGGTATCAAGTGAAATTTGTGACTGGATTGAGGACTTTTTGGTAGGGATGACACAGCATTTTATCTTTCATGGAGATTCATCATCAGATGAAGTAATTTCGGATGTGCCGCAGGGAAGTGAGCTGGGACCCTTGCTATTCATGTTTTATATTAATGACCTTGCGGACAATATTAATAGTGACCTCAGACTGTTTGGAGATGTGCAGTTATCTGTAATGAAGCGCTGTCTGAAAGAAGCTGTATAAATATTCAGTCAGATCTTGATAAGATGGCTCTGAGCACTATGGGACTTAACATCTGAGGTCATCAGTCCCCTAGAACTTAGAACTACTTAAACCTAACTAACCTAAGGACATCACACACACCCATGCCCGAGGCAGGATTCGAACCTGCGACCGTAGCGGTCGCGCGGTTCCGGACTGAAGCGCCTAGAACCGCATGGCCACACCGGCCGGCTCTTGATAAGATTGGCCCCGCCCCATATCCCTGGGATACGCTGTAGCATTTCTCAACACACTTCCAGGTCGAATACAACGAATCATCGTGCACCGAACGCTCTTCGCTATTAGTCAGAGCATACCTCAGAATTTGCAGCTAACTAGTGGTACAAAATGAATGCAAACAACTTTCTGGGGAGGGCAATCATAGTCCAGAGACATTGTGAATGACAATAAAAAAACACTCAACACATAATAACTACTTAAATTATAAAAAAATAACAATTTACATGTCAAGTGTGTTTCCAAAAGCCGTGTAAAAGTAATTTATTGACAACTACAGGTTCCGCGTTTCTATAGACCAATCTTCAGGTCTATTTGCCAAGAATACAAAACAGTGGGTGAAATTTTTTCATAATGGTAGAAATAGTGAACCATAGATACTGTTGGCATTCAACAGAAAAGTATGACACGTACTCACAATGCTTATATTGTTATAACGTAAAGCGTTAAGAGTTAAATCACATTGGCGGGTTGTCATAATAAAATTGTGTACACCCAAAAGACGCTCGTCAAAAGTACAACGCATGACTGCTGAACGAACCTGGCCTATAAAAAAAGGGGGAAAAACAAATAATGGAACGGGCACTACTGTGAAAGAGGATAAAATGCCTAAAAATTAACTAACATCCAGGGTTAGTGCTGTGATAAAAAATAATACTCTAGTATGAAACCGAAACGTCGAGAATGGAAGAAATATGAAAAATAGCTTACCGGATAACACCCTGTAGAATACACAGTATTACAAGATCTGGTAGACACCACCTGTGTAAAACCGAGTAAGTAAAATTTAAAATCATGTATTATGTGCGTTCTTCCGCCGTATTGCTCCGCACATAACACAGGATTTTAAGTTTTACTTATGTCGGTTTTGTACAGTTGGTGTCTACCGCATCTTGTAATATATCCCACAGGGTGTTATCTGATAAGCTATTTTTCATATTTCTTACATTTTCCACGTTTTGGTTCCATGCTTCATTATTATTTTTTTGGATGATATTTCCCCCTGTACTTGCAGTACTTAGTTTGGACGTTAGTAAATTGGTAGGTTTTTATCTCCTTCTACATTATGTCCGATTCATTATTATTTATTCCTCGCTTTTTTCTAGGCCTCTCTCATCCAGCAGTCATGTTTGTACATTGTGACAAGCAGTTTTGGGTGTAATCAATTTTATTACGACAACCCACTAACGTGGTTTGACTTTCACATTAGATAACTTCCCTAATGCTGGGCAGAGCCGTGTCTACGATTAGGCAAGAGTGGGTGGCTGCCTAGGACGGCAAACTTTTAGGTGCGGCGAAGGGCGCGTGAAAATGAAAAAGAAGAAAAATTAAAACAAAGAATTGTTTCAAAAAGCATACAGACCATATGCTTAACAAGTATTTACTTACTTTGACAAAAGTAAACGCATTGCCTCAACTAACCTCAAAACCAATGCAGTCGCTACTGAGCACAAATATGACCTTGATTAAACTCTGTCGAGCGCTGGCTTGCGATCCTGGACCCATCTCGAACGAATGACCAGAAGCCAATCGTTTAGACCTGGTTTTCCTAACTTATCATCTGACGAAACACTACGAGAATCTTGGTACTCTGATGGAGCAATTTGTTTATTTTGAAGGTTAATAAAATCTTTGAAATTTAAAAAAATAACAAAAACGACGTCATGTTAATAATATTTTCGCGAAACACTTATTCACTTCGCGCGGAACACCAGCGTTCTGTGGAACACACATTGACAAACTGGCTTAGACAAATGCGCCACCAGGTCGGCTAATAAAGGTTATAGCACTCTCAACTGAAAACGCAAACAGAGCTTTATTTATTTAAATCGCAAGGAAGTGGATGCTGAAAAAGATAAGATTTATTCCTCATTCTAAAAATATTTCAATTAAAACAGAAATGAAATAACACCACGATTATCCATATGACTCCCGTCACTACAATAGACTTCCTAAATTTTAAAAAAATCATTGGCTTCAGAAAATAGTCCCATATCTTTATTAGTCCATTTCCTTGCCATTAAATGAAATAAGCAATTGATGCCAAACTTTGTTGCTCTAGTGTATTCAGCAGAGTTCTAATTTAAAATGTGCAGGACACATTGTCCATATTTCAATTACTTTGGGAAATTTCAAAAATTGAGATAAAAAATACGAAATTAAGGACGTTCGTTGTCCTCAATCAGTTTTAAAGGAATTGAGGACGAAGCATGAAAATTGAGGACTGTCCCGAGAGAAGGAGAACATCTGATCACCTTAGTTTAATGATTAATAGTATCCTGCTAGTATCCTGCTTCGGGCATGGATGTGTGTGATGTCCTTAGGTTAGTTAGGTTTAAGTAGTTCTAAGTGACTGATGACCTCAGAAGTTGAGTCCCATAGTGCTCAGAGCCATTTGAACCATTTTGATGCTGGGAGTCCGTAACCGTCCTCATTATGAAAATATAACCATAGTGAGTACCTGTCATCGGTTTTTGTTGGAATGCCAACGCTAGCTGTGGTTCTGTATTTCTAACATTTCAAAAATTTCACACACTGATTTGTGTTCTTGGCAGGTAAACATAAAAATTTTCTGTACTGACATAAACCGATAGTTGCGAATAAAGCACATACATACAGCTATGCGGCTTTAGGAAACAACTATCTTTCTTGACTTTCCTAATTGTTATTATTTTTAAGATAATCTGAGTACCTGAGTGCTGAGTGCTTCTTATCGTTATAAACTAAACTGCCACAATTATTCACATGCTAAGGTCTTCAGCTGATTCAACATCGTACTGTTGTCCTACCTCCCCCCTCCGTCTCACGTTGAATTTTTTTATAAAGAGTATTACCTAGGCAGTTTCAGGACTATGCCCGTGCTGGCAAAGCACGGAGTAGATAACAAACACAAACCCGACGAGTACACCTCATCTAAGCCAGATAGTTCTATTTTAAGGCGTAGCAGGAAATGTTAGCTGTTACTCCTTTCGCACGATAAGTTTCTTCGTGCCAAAATAATGTCGCAATAAAATTACGTAATGTCGAGTCTGGGTGTGATAAGCTTACGGACGCCGCAGGCACTGCACTGCACAGTTTTAGAAACCGCTGACTGTACGAAGCTGTGCTCTACAAAAAGAAAGGAAAGAACTCACCTATTTTAGACATCAATTACGCCACAAAGAGGAACTGTATCACATTCTAATGGTGACAGAAAAACATATTAGATGTTTGCACTATTTTAGCTGCCAACCGATTAACTGGATGCGTTTCGTACGAAAATCTCCCAAAATATTTGTGTGCATTGAGGCGTGTCCTCCCCTTGTGACGAAATCACACTTCATCACTGAGTGAGTTCGATTCCACTACAGTGTGTTATACACAATGAATTTTTCAAAGTGCATTGTACAGGATGGCGCACGCAAAACCGGTCCCGAATACAAACTGCTCGCCAACTACGCACGAATAGTTGCCCGCCACGGACAGATACAACAACAAATACACAAGCATGTGATAATAAAGAAATAACAAATAAGCTAATGCATTGGTCTGTGTTTACTGAATTGATCTTGTCTTTTACATTCTGCTGAAAATGACGTCCTTGCCCTTCCATGAATTTTTGCGCGCGCCATAACACGTTATTATACACCTTCCGCAACCTGTGCCGTATCAGTTCTCAAAATTTCGTTACGAATATGTCATTCAAGACTTTTGGCGTTATTGGGTTATTTGTGTACACTTTTTCCTTTAGACTGCCCCGCAGATAAAACGTCACAAGTGTTAGGTCCGGCGAACGCGGCGGCCACAGTCCTTTGATGACAGTCCTTTCTTCTGTGAATCTTTCATGAATTCGTGAGATTGACTCGCGTGAAGTGTAACAGGTCGCCCAACCCAGTTAAAAGACAGCATACATATGTTCACGGGGGTGGAGGTGGGGGGGGAGGGGGGCGTGATATTCCTCAACGATTCGCATATGCACAGCAGTGTTTAATGTTGTTTCAAAAACCGTGACACCCACTATCCGACTTGCTGACATGGCACACCACACTCGATTTTTTCACCGTGACGAGGTTCCTCATTAATCTCATAGGGACTATTTCCTGACCAGCGTCCTGCGTCAGATGGAACCAGGCTTCATCACTCATGAAATACAGCAGCGAATCCAACATTCTACTCTCAATCGTTTGACGCAGCCACACACAGTAATCACACGTTTAACCTCATCGTCCTGCTTTAGTTCTTGGACACAAGTCACTTTGTAGGGCTTCATCCCTATATGGTGTATAACACGTTGACACGATGTACGCGAAACGTTCACTTGTTGTGACAATTAACGTGTCGACTTCTTTGGACTCTGGATCGTAGGTGCTCGAATATCCGCGATCACAGCGCGTCTAAAATGAATAGGATTCTATTTTTTTCGTTTGCAACTAACCCTGTAGTACGCCAATTTGTCACCAAATCCTGTATACGGGCATGCAAATTCCCTTACAAATACGTCCTGCGTATCCTTAACTGAAACGATAAACACGTACACCTTCACTATTGCGTCTTAACCAAGTCGCAACGGCTTTCGTACTGACAATTCAAAACGTAGTGGGCCACAGCGAGCGATCTAGTACTCGGGGCCGGCCGGCTTCGTGAGCTATTATTGACACAATATTTTAGTTGGTAGGAGTAGCAAGAAATCTTCGTGGCCTCCTTCGGGCAACGATATCTGCATTGACATATTTGATTTCCCTGAATCACAGAAAACCTAAATCAGAATCAGCACGAAGTCTTAAGCTCGTTCGTCTCGAGTACAAGTCCAGTAACTTTACCATTCTGTAAATTACGAAAATCTGCCCGAACAGATGGGCGTGTGTGTGTATGTGTGTGTCTTTGGGGGGGAGAGGGGGGGAAAGTGGGGGGGGGGGGTTAGCAGCGTGAAACTAACATCCAAAAGCAGAAATTGAGCAAGTTGGGAGCGACGGATTTTCTGTTAAGCTCCGTTCTCAGTTGTCGCTACTTACTATTATTTACTGCATGCTGTTCGCGCAGCAGTGTGACCTGTTTGGTGGAAGGGTGGGGAAGGGGCGGGGAAGGACGTGGAATCCAAACCCACTCCAGTTTTCGAGAACGATCGTTAAGACTGTCTCGTGGAACTGTTGACCGATACCGTTGGTGTCACTCTAGACTCACTAGCTATTCTGTGGAAATGGGCATGGGATAGGGCAGTGAAGACCCTGTAGGTACAGTCTGTTCTATGATTATCATTATGATTTCTGTGCAATTAGTTGTAATGTAAAACTTAAGTGAACTCCTGAAGGGTTTCGATAACTTATTAGTTCGAAGCGTTTCTTAGCTTTGTGTACAGTTCTGACGCAGTCAGTAAGACACATGCTTATGAAACACATGCCAACGTAATATCATGCATAACAAGATCTCAGTTCCAGACGGAGAAGCATCGCAAGAAATGCACTTAGAATGATGTGTGCCTCTGAGATGGTCGCACTCTATGCAGACCGCCCTCTCCGTAGAGTTACTTTACCATGATGCATAATACAAAAAGAATGACTGTAGATTCGGATGTTACGTGAAGGTATTTAGGGACCTAAGCACGTACAGCACAATGAAGGGAAAGTATGTTTCAAAGGGAACTTTGCTATACTTTCCTTAATCGATTTAAGGGAACGATGAAAAACCTAAGGACAGCACTGAGGTTTAAACCTTGCACTTCCGAAATGCAAGTCCAATGCCTTAATCGCTGCAACAGCTCTTCAGTGGAGATATGTTGTGACGCCCGGTATGTTGGTGTCTGATGCGTCGACGTCTAAAGATCAATGAAGGGAATGAAACGTGTGAAAAATTAAAAACCACCGTAAAGTTTCAGAGTGCACTAGTCAAGCAAAAGGCATCGTGACTGCACTGTACCATCTCAATAAGAAGAGCTACATTACACGGAGATCAGGTTAGTTAATGTTTTTCAGGGAGGTGGTGGGGGTGGGGAGCGGGAGTTGTTTTAGGGCCCAAAATAACTGAGGTCATAAGCGCCCTTGCCATAACCTCAAAACACTAGTAAGTAAAAGAAGCTAAAAATGACTACACGCTAAGTCCAATCGACGAGAGCTCAAAGGACTTCCCGGGTCGCTGTGGCCGGGCGGTTCTAGGCGCCTCAGTCCGGAACCGCGCTGCTGCTAATGTCACAGATTCGAATCCGACCTTGGGCATGTATATGTGTCTATGTCCTTAGGTTAAGTTAGGTTGAAGTAGTTCTAAGTCTAGGGGGACTGATGACCTCAGACGTTAAGTCCCATAGTGCTCAGAGCCATTTGAACCATTTTTTAAGGACTTCCCCTTGGAGGACGGTCCACAAATTAGGTCATACAGACAGCGGAGGTCCCGAACCGAAGATTAAATGTCCGTCGCCATATTGCTACGATGAATAAAAAGTAAAACGCGGTCGAGCAGCAGCCGTCATGGAGTCATTGATGAATACACATTCGCACTACAGTTCAGAGGGCGTTCAGGGCTAAATATCACAAGCCACCACCTGAAAGACAAACTGTTATTACCTGGTACAATCGTTTCACCGAAACTGGCAGTGTATCACACAGGATGCCAGGTCAAGGTCGGCCAGTTGTGTCTGATGCAGCAAGTGAACAAGTTCGGTAATCTTACATTCGTAGTCCGGGTACATCAACGAAATGTGACAGCTTGGAATTGAAGATACCTAGTGTTAGAGTGTGGAAGGTATTACGGGAACGCCTGTAATTCAAAACCTACAAATTGGAACTGTTGCAAGCTTTAAGAGAAAGTGACAAAGATGAGGACGAAGATGTGGAGAACAAATCATAGGCATCGTTCAATATGCCCTAGACAAGTATGTTCTGAGTAAGGTTTTAAGTTCCGGAACGGGAAGGCGTGCCGGTCCCGAGTGCGAATCTGCCCGGCAGATTAGTGTCGAGGTCCGGTGTGCCGGCCAGCCTGTGGATGGTTTTAAGGCGGTTTTCCATCTGCCTCGGCGAATGCGGGCTGATTCCCCTTATTCCGTCTCAGTTACACTATGTCGACGATTGCTGCGCAAACACACTCTCCACGTGCGCGTACACCGTAATTACTCTACCACGCAAACGTTGGTGTTACATTCGTCTGGCTCGGTGTGGGGCGGCGGTGGGGTGAGTGGACTGCTGTAGCTTGTTGTGGTGTTGTGTACCACTGAGGGCTACGGTGGGGACGAAGCCTCTTCGTCGTTTCTGGGACCTCAGTTCAATAAATACATACAGGGTTTTAAGGCATGGGAAAGATCCACCATGGTTTAATAGCCGTGTTAGATAAGCGATACGTAAACAAAGAGCACTTCATCTCAGATTCAAGAGAAGTAAAAACCTGGCTGACAAACAAAAGCTGAACGAAGCGTAAATGAGCGTAAGGAGAGCAATGAGAGAAGCGTTCAATCATTTTGAAAGTAAGACGTTGTCAACCGACCTGAGTAAAAACTATAAGAGATTTTGGTCGTATGTAAAATAAGTAAGTGGGTTAAAATCATCTATTCATTCTTTCAGTGACGACACCAGCACCGAAACGGAAGATAACAGAGAGAAGGCCGAAATACTGAATTCGGTCTTCCGAATTTGTTTCACCGCGGAAGATCGTAACACTGTCCCTATGCAGCTACAATCGCTTAGTAGTGGAAAGACTTCAGGATCAGATGAGATTCCTATAAGATTCTATAAAGATTATGCGAAACACATTGCTCCCCTCACAGCAGTGATTTATCGTAGATCGCTTGAGCAACGAAAGGAACCTAACGACTTTAAAAAAGCGCAGGTCATTCCAGTTTTTAAGAAAGGTCTTAAGACAAGCGACTGGTTGATCACTATACAATTAAGTTTGTGCCAGCCATTCTTAAACACACCCAAACTACCAACCCAAAAATTTAGGCCGGTGGGAACAAAACAGAGTTGATTTGGGGGAGGGGACCAAACAGCGAGGTCCCATCTGATTAGGGGAGGATGGGGAAGGAAATCGGCCGCGCCCTTTCAAAGGAACCATCCTGGCATTTGATGGAAGCGATTTAGGGAAATCACGGGAAACCTAAATCAGGATGGTCTCGTCGTCGTCTAAATGGCTCTGAGCACTATGGAACAACATCTGAGTCATCAGTCCCCTAGAAGTTAGAACTACTTAAACCTAACTAACCTAACGACGTCACACACATCCATGCTCGAGGCAGGATTCGAACCTGCGACCGAAGCAGTCGCGCGGTTCCGGACTGAAGCGCCTAGAACCGCTCGGCCACCGCGGCCGGCCGTCGTCTAAAGAAGAGGGCAAGTCCCTACTTTAGTACTGCCCTCTCGTCAGAACATAAAAAACACACCGTTAGAATGTGACGTATCCAAATACAGTCTTCTCGTGCTGGAGGGTCCTCACGACGGAACAAGCAGCAATAGGTCAGAGGACTGTGGTGTATACGGAGAGGGTTCAGTGCGACATCAGCCCGGTTAGACTGCGGTCACTGTGGCACCGATATCGGTGGATTCCGCCGACGACCGACGTAGGCCGAAGGTCGATCTTTTCAAATCAGTACGCCACTCCGTGCGAGGTCACAGTGCAGCCGATCTCATCGTCTGAAAATACAGACTTAGAACGGCAGTCTGAGAAATTCAAATCAGTGTTTTCATCGGACATATCAACCGACGTTCTTTCACATGAAATATAGACACTGAGAAGTTTAGTCCAAGACAGAAGGATTTTGCGGTATCTTGAGGAAGAAAAATGACATAATGGGTATATAATTCGGAGTCTGTGGACCGAAATCATAGCTTTATCGGAAACTTTAGGCTTAAATTATAACCTCAAAAAATAATTTGTTCAAGTGAAAAGTGTGACGTTTCTTATGCATAAATTTACTGAAGTGGATCTTTTTTGGATTGTAGTTGGTGGAATTAGCTGCCTACATAATTGCTTACTGGTGTTTTTATGACGTGGTTTGCAAAAGTGGTTTATATTCCCACTTTTTGTGTGCTTTAGGCGTTCAGAGCATCTTGTTCTAAAATTTGTGTTTATCATTCACATGTATACTGAATGACTGTAATTAAAGGTTAATTTGCTGAATTTGTTTGAAGTTGTGTACGGTGTTTGTAATCTTGTTTTTCAGTTTCACCATGAATCATATAGAGTATTTAATAGAACGTGTCTCTCTTCGTCACCTATATTTGTAACTCGGATTTTTTTTTAAACAGCAATAGACGCAATGCAGCCCAGAGTGTTCGTGGTATTAAAAAAATAAAAAAAACCTAATAAAATAAAATTAGTACTTGCCAATGCTACATCAGGAGGTATAGAACATGGAGAGTGATACACAATCCAATTAAGAGAAGAAACAATTATCAGTGTAACTACAGAACATATAAGGAACTTAAGCAATATCAATAAGATAAACAGAAATAAATAAATGCAGAAAAATAGAGGAGTTTGGGGGAACATACAGTAAATGCAATCTTTGAGACTTATGTAGGCATGATGGTCCTATTTTGTGTTAAAGTGTTTCCTGTCTACTCCATTTTCATTTATTTACTGTTCAGTTTTTTTCACTTTTTCATTGCATTACCACCACACTATCAAAGATGTTAATTACTGTATGTTTCTGCTTCAGTCTAGACGTGTTACTTCTCTTCCAATGTTGTTTGCAAACATTGTAACTTCTTTGGTGACAATACTCAGTAAATGTCTGAAGATGGACTTGTAAGCAGAAAACCGGTTAACACAATAAAAGTAATACTGTGGAACAAAGCAAACTGCTGCTTTTCATTTATTAAAGCAGTGTAGTTCATTGCTACGTCACTTTACTGTCTCAGCAATGCTGTACCACTTCTTATGCCATGGGTTTGTTCCTCGTTTCTGCTGGCATTGTTATGGAAATAGCATTGATCGATTTCCCATTTTCCATAATAACGCAGTATTTCAAAACAGTCGATATGTTACGAATAAAAATTACTTTTTTTAAAAAAGGTATATTTTAGCACTGCTGCTATGGCTAATTGATATTCCGTTGCTCACTCGGTTATCAGTAAAAATTAAGGAATACGTATTAAAACAGAGACCAAACAAATACCAAAAAATAGCGACTATTTAGAACAATAATTCCGGTATCAGTTTCAATCAGTCGTTTTTTGCCATCAGTATGCACTACATGGCCGGGGATACGCACTGAGGAGCCAAGTGAATCCCACTGCTTAGATCCACCAGGATAGACTGAGGTGACAAAGGCACAGGATAGCGACAGGCACATATACAGATGCCGTCAGTATCATGTACACGTGGTATAGAAGGGCAGTGCATTGGCGGAGCTGTCGTTTGTATTCAGATTATTCGTGTGAAACTGTTTCTAACGTGATTATGACCGCATAACGGGATTTAACAGACTCTCAATGGGGAATGTTAGTTGGATCTTGACATATGAGGCGATTCAGTTCGCAAATCGTTAGGGAATTCAATACTCCGAGATCCACAGTGTCAAGAATGTGCCGAGAATAACAAATTTACAGACTCACCACGGGCAACGCAGTGGCCGACGGCCTTTACTTAACGACCAAAAGTAGCGAGCGTAGAGTTGTCAGTGCTGACAAACAAGCAACTCTGCGTGAAATAACCACAGAAATCAACATGGACCATACGACGAACGTATCCGTTAGGACAGTGCGGCGAAATTTGACTGCGGCAGTAGACGAGTGACGTGGGTGTCTTTGCTAACAGCCTCTCTTGGGCTCGTGACCATATCGGTTGGACCGGAGATGTCCCAATTTCAGTTGGTAAGAGCTCATGGTAGGGTTCGAGTGTGACACAGACCCCACGAAGCAGTGGACCCAGGCTGTCAAAAAGGCACTCTGGAAGATGGTCGTGGCTCCATAATGTTGTAGGGGTGTGTTACTTGGACTGGATCGTATGGTCCAGCTAAATCGATCACTAACTGGAAATGATTACGTTCGGCTCCTTGGAGACCATCTGCAGCCATTCATGGACTTCAAATTCCTAAATAACGATGGATTTTTTTAATGGATGACAGAGCTTCATGTCACTGGGCCAAAACAGTTCGCAGTTGCTTTGTATAATATTCGAGCGAAAGATATAGACACCCAGATCGCCCGACATGAATTCCATTAAACATTTATGGGACATAATCGAGAGGTCAGTTCGTGCACAAAATCCTGTACCAGCAATATTTTCGCAATTATATACGGCTATAGAGGAGCATGGCTCACATTTCTGCAGGGATTTTCAATCACTTGTTGAGTCCATGCCACGGTGAGGTGCTGCAACAATCGGCCTTAGGAGGTCCTACACGATATAAGGAGTTATCCCAAGACCTCACCTCAGTGTAAAGTATTGCAGAGGAGCAGCAAGTGCTTACATTTTACATTATATTAACTGTAATCTGTGCACTCCACGGAGAGGGGATTTGTGGAAAAAAGTCAACGAAGTAGATTTTATTTAAATTCAGTACAATTAAATGACCTAATATTATGCAAGACGAACTTATGAGAGTGCTAATGCTGGTTATAAAATAGCTTAAAGCATAATTTTCATTCTGTGAAAATACCCTTTAGGCAAAATAAAGAGTTGCCTCCGTAGCCGAGGGGCCGTTATAATGATTGCCATGCGGAAGACCCGTATTCTATTCCCGGTACTGCCAAGGATTTGTCCTTAGCGGGAGGACTGGTACGGGGTGCACTCAAAGGCGTGATGCCAATTCAGGAGCTACTCGATCGAGTAGCCGCGGCTCCACACTGGCAAAAACGACCGGGAGAGTGGCGTGCTGGCCACATGTTCCTCTGTACGGCATCTGCAGGACGCCGCAATGCACAGGGTGACACGGCGTCCGCTAGACAGCGCTTAAGGGCCTTCGGGGCCACGCGAGTTCGTTTTTTTTTTTTTCTTCCTTAAAGCAAATGATCTTGAGCTCCTCAATTATGTTCTTGGCAGGTTGTTTACATGTTGTAACACCCCAAGAAACCCGAAAACCGAAATAAGAATGTCATAATTTAAAGTAGGGAACAGGTAAGACAACTTTGACAATAATATAACACCTTAAAGTTTTGATGAACACCAATTTTAATAATTACTGAGTGTATCATGATATAAAGGTAGAAAGAAAGAAAGAAAGGTTATTTTAATTAGCTATCAAACATCTCAGTAATAACTGCAAACCAGCACTAGGAAAGTTAAGTCCAAAGTAATATGTCGGTCAGAGATAACGTTTATTGTGAAAGAGAGTTGTAAACGCGGCGAAAAGGAAATTCAATGCGTCTACAATGCTCGATCATGGAAATTTTAGTCGCTTGCTAGCTTGCTTGCTATCAAGTCGTAGGAGAGCACCGCTTGTTATAGTACTACAAACAGAACGCTACAAGATTGTTTCTATTCAAAAAAAGTACTATTGCGTGATAGAGATGCGCGGACTTTGTTCTGTTATTCTGACTTGAGAACTTGAACTGAAGTGGTATTCAGATAGTGTACGACGAGTTAATGAACTTTAATTATTGGAGATATTATTGTTGGACTCAACCTTCATCAAAGTGAACAGTTACAACGATGAATGGACATAGTATCGAAGACTGCAATGCCTGATTAGCCTTGAGTAGGAAACATTAATACGATCACACGAAGATAATACAAATACGTAATAAAATACGCCGATTCTAAAAGTTGTAATTGTCAAGATCACCGAACTGAAAATAATCTTAATTGATCTGATCCATCGGTTGGCGTATGGTGTGGTGATTACAAACTAACTGCTACAAAGGAACAATAAAAATTGTTCGTCAGTAATGGAAATCTCACGTGTTGGCTCCATCATTAATTGAACTGTATGATAGTTGATGATCAAAATTAATCAACTGTGAACATTTTAATTGAAAGAGTGACTTGATGAAATTTGAGCATTGAAAGGAGGGTTTTGCCGAAATAATATTACGATGCACGGAAGCAAGATAGCATTATAGATTATCTCTGGATTTGCGTCGTGCCGTAGTGAACAATTCTGCCTAAAACGCAACAACTACTGATACTGAACCGCAAATGAATTTTTCCTCGCTTCAGTGGTGTGAAACGACGCCGGTGATGAATGATTCACTCAATACTGCAATAACTAACTAACCGGGCATAGCAAATCATCATAAAACCATAACAGACAATTAAAATCAGCAGTTCGCATCGCTAAGAAGACTGTGCTGACTCGCAAACGGACTTTCATACATTACGCGAGGAACAACTTTCTTTAGAGATTTTCAGGTACTGTTCCACGTTATCCGACGGTGACAACCATCACTGCTCGTCGCGTCTCCATTCCACCGACCGAACTGTAGCACTAGCGGCTCAGCATCAACAGCGACAACAAAAGGGGAGAGGGGACGTCACAATGTGTACCTATGTATCTGAATTTTTCCTATACTAATACACCAGACTCTTGATAAACCGGCCATTCCTCGCACATATGGATGCCGGATTATCGAAAGTGCCGTATTGTTGAGAGTGTCTAAAATTTAGTATGAACAAATAGGGATTGTACTTTATCAAATCAAAAGATACATTCATTTTTACAGAAAATGTAGTCCTTGAGTGTGTACATGCATGTTAGTATCGCTCGACATTCACCAGTAACCACGTCCCAAAGTTTTAGTTGCCACCATGATGATACGCGACGGTAGTATGCTTTATCACACAACGGATTTACAAGCATTTCGTAGGTCATACCGTGTTTCTGATTGGTGCTTAATGTACTCCAGGAAGACGTCTTCAGCGCCAGCCGTTTTGAGATAGCCTCAAGTTTTCTCCCTCTATGTCCTCTTCTTCGTCAGTTTCATCATAACTTTACTGTGAGCTTATGCTTACCTCTTTTCTGCTGAAGTTTGGTCATAAATAGTTGCTCGTCCAACACTGTTACCAGCAACAATGGTTTTCTGCGAAGAACCTCAATTCAGTTTATATCTAATTTCGAGTTGAGGCTTAGCATAACGTGTTTCTCTTTAGAAGCCATGACAATGATCCGTAAGGAAAGCCACAATTTCAAGGTGTACAGGAATTCTGAACATTATAATTAACTAACAACAATGTTGCAGACGAAATTTCGTTATTGTAGGCGTCATTTGAGGTTGAACGACTAGAAGCTGGAAGCGTACCGGATTACTGAGAGGCCGGACTACTGACGGCCGTATTAGCGTGAGTTTAGTGTATTAACCCTTAAAATATTCGTAGAGGTTGTTCTTGTTTCTAGAGTTATATTGAAGATTGTTTTAAAGCAGGGCAAAGTGGTCAGAATATCGAGTTTTTCTGATAAGGTATCTGCAAGATGTTCTGGAACTCACGCCAGATACAATTATTATAATACGTTACATTATTCTGGAAATACTATCCCTTTAAGACAAATTTCACTCACAAAGAAATTCTAATGTTAGTGAAAGGAAGTACGCAGTAAGCAAACTACTTCATTTTTAAATCCAGTAATCATGCTTACTGCAGGCATACCGGAACTAAGGTGCTTTAATTCAACGCAGTACAAGGAAATCATCAGATCGACCTGGTGTTAAAAAAAGGGGGTGGGGGGGGTGGGAGAGAGCAATGAGTTAAGTGGTGGCTGGCGCGCGAAGGAGAAAAGCAGGAAAACGGCGAGGCTGTGCTGCCGCTACTTGGACTCGTGTTTATCGAATGTGAAACTGCTGCAGACGTCACCGCCGCGCACGTCAATGCCTCGTAAGAACGTGGAGTCAGTGAGGCTAGTAAAGACAATAGCTGGTCATCTGTGACGCAACTCACCGAGGGCCACAGCGCTGCGGCAGTGAAATGGTTAGGAAAGGGGTCACGCGTATGAGGAACAAGAAATTCGTTAATTACGGATGTTGTGAATATGGTTACCTCGTGACTGGAGCACGGATGACAAACGAACTGCTCAGAAAGACGTAGCTCGACTAATCTAACAGCCGACTCTCGATAAATCGAAGTTAAAGGAATCTAACAAAAAGAGCAATGGAGAGTTAATGTAACGAAAGTTTGACTGATCAAGCTGGAATCGGGAAATGTCAAATAAGAGAGTAACTTTAAAATGGTAATACAGTTTCAACACCATTCCTGTGCCTAGAATTCAAATTAAAAGACTTATCATAAATATGTTAAAAGTCGACTTTCTTTTAATTAGAATTTAAACAGCAGTAATTTATTTTGACATATCAACGGTAGGCACGGGATTGTCAGTCGTGTCGGTGACAAAGTTCTCGCTACATCCTCAGTTTTGGTCGAATACTTCAGCGAAACGAAAACAAGACTCGCAAGAAATGACGCAATGGATATTTCGTCCGAATTTCCACAGCCAAACGAAGAGTGGGGAATGGAGAAATGTGTTATCAGATTCACCAGCGTGAGCTTTCTTGGTCTATGTATACTAACATATCAGGATATCGATCGATATTTAAATATACGTATTATGTTTCACGCTTAGTGAACAAAATTTGAAAATAAAAAATTGAAAAAAAAAAACAGTCCAATATTTGTGAAATGATACGTTAAAAGAAAGAAATTACATTACAGAATAATGCTCTAAATGTTCCAAAAAAATATCCTCTAATACTCCCAAGTTAAAATATTGAAAGCCAAATTCTCAGTCGGCGCCTCATTTGCTGTACATGATTTCAAGAATCATTGAAAAGCGTCATATGTTTCTCTATCTGTTGCACTAAGTATTTCTAGACAAATAATTTTACAAAACATATCGTCGCTAGGCAATGAAAACCTCGTAACTCAAATTGGTCAAATTTTACAGGAGAAACAAGAAACTAATTATAGAAATCACATGAGGACCTGATTAGTTAAATGTAGTGGTTTCTGCTACACCATATGGATCCGGTCATTGGTACATAAGCCTTTATTATGCACTTCAAATTGTCTGCTGGTTTTTGGAGTTACGAGGTTTTCACAGTTATTTTTTTGGTAGTGATGGAGATAAGAGGCATGTAACGAGTGCACGGTTAAGAATTGAAATGACCTTGTTTTAAAAAAACTTACTTAAATTTTACATTATTTGTGTATTATGAAACGTCTGTAACGATACATTGTTACAGATATAAAGTGAAATGAATAATTTCACTTTGATCAAAATATTGGAATCTGGATGTTAATAAATTGCAGTGTTTAAAAAACATAGAAACAATGTTGTTAGCTTTAATTAACCTTTTCTTACTGTAAACATTTGTGCAGTTTATTAACATTTATTATTGTTACTATTGCTGCTACACTGACAGTCATAGGTGGCTGTAAACAAGTTTAATTTCGGCTGCATTTTTTTATGCACGGACATGTTCTCTCATTACAAATGTGAGGCAGTGTGTCATAAAATGAATGCACGTCCTTAGAAAGGGCCAGCTTTAGTTGTTGCAAATGCGTAAACTTTTCTGCGCTGATCTTTAGTGGTGAACTGTAGAGAGGGGGCAATGTAAGTGAGCTGGGTATGTTTGACATCCTTCTTGGAAGTGGTTCCCATGTATCGCTGAATTTCAGTTTATATTCCATTTTTCCGGAGGGATCATACTTGAGACACCGGATATCAGTCACTGTTGGATCCCCAATTTTGGATCCTGGCCGAATAGATGAATACAACGAGAGTTTATCATAGGACTTGAAAAACGTGTGGTCCAAATAATTGACAACATAAGGTCTAGGACTTTGTCTTGCGGTAGCACAAACTTCTACATAGCCAGCAGGAGTATAAATGTGTCTGTTTTTTAACTTCCTTTCTATGGTGGAGTGCATAGAATCACACTCCATTTGAGTGTGACCTTTCTCCAGAAATTTTTGCACTATTGTAATGCCTTTCTGATTGGCGAGATAAGCCAGTGCATTACTCATGACTGAGTTTCGATTCTGGTACGTGCATCCGTCGCTATAGAAAATAGCTTCTGAATCATTTTGGACGTACGTTTCTATAAAATGCACGAGTATACTGGCAAATTCCGAAGCTGTTAGTCCACCTTCACTCTCGTGCCAAAGGTAACAATAGCCATCGTTACTTTTTAAATCATAGATGGTAAAGTTGTGGACCTTCAGTTTGCTTTTATAGTACAGTGCACATGCTTTTAGTCTGGGAGAAAGGAGAAGTGCTTGAAGGTCCATTGTAAACACTCTAGCTGATCCTAATTTATCACTGTTTTTCGCTTCCCTTGCCTCAGTTTTTCGGGCCATATGCAAAGAGTATTCATTGTCTGAGAGATTGCCTGTCTGGTGAGAACAACAAAGATTGCACTGGTCCTTTTTAGGCGAAAATAAGTTAAGATTATTTTCATCGAATACCTCGCAGAACTGTTTGTAAGCAGCTGGGATTTGTCCTCTTTTCTTGCAAAATTGTATATATTCCCTATGTAGTTCTGATTTACTCTGCCAGTTAGGTTCCAAGTAGAGTTTTGTGGAAGAACGACGGCAGTAATGCGATTCCAGTTTCGGCAACTCTGCAAAAAATTCTGATGCTGATTGTCGTCCACCTGAAACTTTCGTTGGTCTCTCCTGCATTTGAGGCCCTTCTGCAAGCGTTCTTCCTGATGCACTAGATGCCCATGTTCTGACACTCCATTCGCCTAAGCACAAAGTATTCAGAAACATAGTCTTGCAGACAGTATTTCTCTGTCCTTCTACTACAAAATTGTAATATAGTGTGTTAGAACGGTGAGATTTATTAGATTCTGAATTATTTCTGCGTCCTTTAACTGGAACGTAGTAGACATGGCTTCTAACAAAAATTTTTCTTTCACCCCAGGACATATCCTGCCAGAAATGATTAAATATTCGCTGTCTCTGCTCTTCTGTAATATCCTTGCAATTCCTGTTCCGATTTAAGGAAGAATGTTCACAAGTACATCGTGGTTTCATTTCCCTCCTGCTCCTGCTCATTGTTGGTCTCTTTTTGCCAAACTCATCTTTTTGCATTCCTAAATAATCCTGTCCCCTCATACGTTTTTCTTTCTGCAAACTTTGAAGTGATTGATTGCTTTTCCTTTTACGGCGCTGCTTAGTACTCTTCACTCCCACATCAACTTCGTCATCGTCGTCTTCCTTGCTCTTGTTACTGCTATGGTCATTTTCGTTTTTATCTGGATCGTACACATCACTACTGCCACTGGAGATATCATCCTCGCTGCTGTGTTCGAAAAGACTTTCAAACTCAGAAGTGGAATTCGCCTCTGTATTGGCTTCTTTTTCCGCATTATCCGTAGTGTAAACCATAACGTCATCAATAACATTTAAATAATTTAATCACCCCAACTTCCAAACAAGGATCTTACTTCCAGTTACAACAATATAAACTACGGTTTACCTTCATTTTGTAGGTCTACCCTTTCTTTTGGTGTAGGACAAGGGGAAACCTGACTAGAATCTTCTTCCGGTGATTTTATACGATATGATCCGTCGGCTTGTTTCACAAGGTGAAGAGTGAATTTACTCTTTTTACCCATAGCTGAAAACAAAGTAGTTACTGTAGAATGTATAGGATTCTGTTCAGTTCTAAAATTAGAACCTCCTATGTACCGAGCGCATCCGCTTTACGCGCGATGAAAAACTCGTAAGTCAACATTGTATTTAACGAGGTCATTATTAATTCTGTATATTAAAATACAATACATAAACACCTAGAAATACTAACACGTACCTGTAGCAATAAAGCAGTGTTGGGTCTGTCAGTCAAAAACGTTAATATCACGTCAAAAAACGTTTAAATCTCGGAGTATGTGTTCGCCCTGCACACTAACAATGGCGATTATCGGAGATACGAGGTTTACAGCACAAACTACATATCGCTGGAGAAGTGAGGTTTTCATTATTGCCGCTAGATGGCAACACCGTTCAACTCGAAGATGGAAGGTTTCAACAGCCTATGTGGCATAATTTTCTACATTTGGTAATGCAGTTACGTGGATTTCATTGTCAGGTGGAGTTACGAGGTTTTCATTGCCTAGCGACGATATGACTTTTTTTATATTTTTTTAAATTCCTGTCCACATTCCACGGTTTCAATATACTGCTTCTTTTCTGCGAAAGTCAAACACTTGCATTTCTTTCGAGTGGTTTTTACAACTGATTATGTGCTTTAGTAAGCTATGTATTGTTGAGGAAACAAAAGTGTCGCGAAGAGCTGAATGTTGGAATAATTATCTAAACAATAGACGAAACAATTCGGATTCATAAGTGGTGCTGCCGACTTCGGTTATAGAACGAAATTAGAATTATATATTAATACCTTCGGCTGCTGAAGGGCGTTGATATATATCAACGGGGATTGGCTAAATTGTGTACCCCGACCGGGACTCGAACCCGTGATCTCCTGCTTACATGGCAGACGTTCTATCCATCTGAGCCACCGAGGGCGCAGAGCACAGTGCCATTGCAGGGACTATCTCGCGCACGGCTCCCGCGAGACACACATTCTCACCTTATAAGTCCACACACTACATTTGTAGTGTCCCTACCCAACACACTCATTACTCATGGAAGACATTCTTACCAAGTCCGCACAGAAGAAAAAGGTCATGGCCGGTATTGCCAGAACTATATACTTATATGGATATGATGTCTGTTCTTTCGGACATGTACCCTAACACAAAGGATTTCTTCGACTTGGCAAGGTTTTTACAAGGTACAATTTCGATTTATCAAGGTTGGAATCAGCAAGCGTCGTCTATTGTATAATGCGTATCATGCCGAAAGGACATGCGATAATCGTGTGCAATTGTAAAAGATAGCGTCGTCTGAAATTATGCTTCCACCCCGATCTCTGATTGTTACTTTGGTTATCTTCATGAAACATCTATTCGGATTTTGATAGAATGCAGTCGATGGAGCTCGTCTCTAAGAAAGTAATAGCTCACTCGGAACTCAAGTGAATCCTCTTATGGTACCGGTACCATTCGTATGTGGAGGATCCTTATCAAATTCATCGACTGAAGAAAAATAAGATACGGGTGATTGGTGATTCTTCGGAAAAAAGGCATTGTACCTCGCGTGAAGGGCTGCCTTTATGAGGAAATATTACTCGACCCATATACATATTCCCTTAAGACGAGCATTATAAAATGGTTTGGCTCTGAGCACTATGCGACTTAACTTGTGAGGTGATCAGTCGCCTAGAACTTAGAACTAATTAAACCTAACGAACCTAAGGACATCACATACATCCATGCCTGAGGCAGGATTCGAACCTGCGACCGTAGCGGTCATTCGGTTGCAGACTGCAGCGCCTAGAACCGCACGGCCACTCCGGCCGGCACGAGAATTATATTTGAATACGGTAATTAAGGCATAGAGTAGATGCACAGACAATACTATCTTTTCGAAAGCCCCGAGTGATGTATGACGAAGAAATATTCTTAGAAGTCATTATCCGGAATACACTATACAATTCCTTACGGAATACGGCGTTTGGTGTCATTGCCGAGAACGCATTCAGGTGTCAGGACTGTTTGCAGTGCTTTCCAGTCACGAATCCAAGTTCGAATATACTCTTCATAAAGAAAATACTGCCTCACATATTCGTCATACAAAAATTATTATTTTGATTATTCTTACTCTGATAGTTCCTGTTCAGTCACGAATTTTTCTGCGACGTTTTAAAACCGGCATTCTAACACAAATCAATGCTTCGCGGGCAAAAATTTTGTAAAGAGAGCTAACCGATTTGCAACTTCAATCTGCTCTTACCCAATGGAGTATAAATCAACGTTTGAGAACATCTGCTGCCAATATGACCCAAAATACGAGTTGCTATGTGGATTGCTCGCAAAAGGTTAGTGTCCAGGTTCGAAGTCAGGTCTTGCAAAAAGTTTTAATCCAGGAAGACACTTCACTACAACGTAATTACGATTGCAGAGCGAAGAAGGGTCTTTCTAGGAACAGGAAAGTATTTTTTTCTATCGTAATAAATTGCTGCTGCTGAAGTCAGTGGCGGTCTTCCGAAGTTTGGATACACTTCACACGGAAACTGCTTATATCGACGCTAACCTGTTTCGGCAACAAAGATCACTATTGAGCTTCAGACTTCTTTTTTTCCACAGAGTTTCTTAATACAGGCTAGGGGGCACCAGCTAACTGGCCCGACGTCTTTCCACAGTGCACTTAAATTCAGAATCACTATACCTGCAGTGCTGATTTCTGGTAGACCGCAAGGTTATAACCTAGATCGTGCAGTATTTTGATAGACGCAGTTCTCATCAGCTTGTTGGGCATCCGATGGCGCGTCAAGGCCACTAGTTGCGCAAGCTGCTGAAGACTGCGAAGCTGCCCCAGCTGCCACGATGGAAGTTCACGCCCTGGCCATTTTCCTGCTGTTTGACTGTTTGCCTTGTAAGACGTAGTCTCCCATTCTGCGCTAATTGCAGAAAAATTCAGTCGCTCGTGTGGAAAAGTAGGGAGATACTTTGCTGCCTCAGCAAATTACGAGCCTACCAAATGACCGACTGTTAACATAAGAATTTGAATTTATTTAGTTGCAACGTGTCCTATGAAATGCACAGATGAAGCAAAGCAGAGACCAAATTAAGGTGTCGAGGGCGAGAAAAAAATATTTTTATTGTGTATGTGATTGCGTGTTCCGTTGGCACAAGCGTTTTTATTCGGCGTTTATCACCTGCGACTAAGAATTCTTTACTGTTACATTTTAGATGTAGCGATGATTGACTGCAAATTGCATATTTGTGGTAAGATCCTATGGAACCAAACTGCTCAGGTCATCGGTCCCTAAGCTTACACACTACTTAATTTAACTTACGCTAAGGACAACACACAGACACACACACCCACGCCCGAGGGAGGACTCGAACATCCGACAGGGAAAGCCGCGAGGACCGTGACAAGGCGCCCAGACCGCGCGGCGGTGATTGACTAAAAGGTGCCCGCAGCTCGTGGTCGTGCGGTAGCGTTCTCGCTTCCCGCGCCCGGGTTCCCGGGTTCGATTCCCGGCGGGGTGAGGGATTTTCTCTGCCTCGTGATGGCTGGGTGTTGTGTGATGTCCTTAGGTTAGTTAGGTTTAAGTAGTTCTAAGTTCTATGGGACTGATGACCATAGATGTTAAGTCCCATAGTGCTCAGAGCCATTTGAACCATTTGACTAAAAGGTAATATTACTAGTTGCGATTACTGGAATTACTACACACAGTGTAACCATGGCTGGAACTCAAATGATGTGCCACGGAATCGAACACTGCGCTATGGGAAAAATCTTATTTTAGAGTGTGGTCGATGTAACCGAGAATAGATATTTTTACTGCAGCTCTACAGAAGAGCGATGAAGATTAGACGGATAGAATGAGCAATTAAAGACGAAGTACGGAATCGAATTGACGAGATAAAAGCTTATGGTACAATTTGACTAAAAGAAGGGATAGTTTGATAGGAGACATCCTGAGACACTAGCGAGTAGTTAATCTGGTAATCGTAAGGTCGTGTAATTGATAAAAATTATAGAGGGAGGGTAAGTATGTTAAATAGATGTACGATGCAGTAATTATGCAGATATAAAAAGACTTGCAAAACAAAGAGTAATGTGGAGAGCTAGATCAAAACAGTCTATCGCATAGCAACAACATTTGGTGTTTATGAGTTACTATTGGATACCGTGGATGAAAACTCCCTTCGTGGCCGTGCGGTTCTAGGCGCTTCAGTCTGGAACCACGTGACCGCTACGGTCGCGGGTTCGAATCCTGCCTCGGGCATGGATGTCCTTAGGTTAGTTAGGTTTAAGTAGTTCTAAGTTCTAGAGGACTGATGACCGCAGATGTGGTAAGTCCCATAGTGCTCAGAGCCAAAACTCCCTTCGCATATGAGTATTCAGCTTAATTTTATTTTCAGCAAGTAGATTATTTGGAAATATGCAGTCTTGTTGTGCGTAAAACATTGGATGTCGAAACATTCTCAGCGCATGGGAAGAGAAAAGGAGCAGAGACGGATTTGACCCATGCCCCTCCCAAATGAGAGACCATCCCCGCAACAATTGCGCCATTTCGTCAGGCAAAAATTCCTTCAAAGGCTAAAATACTTCTCCTGGCACATTACAAGAAAGCGCAAACCCCAACAACCGAAGCCAGCGCACTGGCTCAGGTCTGCGTGGGCGTCAACAGGTCGATCGCCGCGTCGCGTTGACCCTGCCGAGCTAGCGCAGTAAAGCCCCAGTTCTCTCACGCGTCCTAAACAGCTGCCTACTCGTATATCAACAAAGACGGCAGTCTTAACAGGTTTCTTTTCAGTCCTTGTTAGTACGGTTTACTACAACAGCCCTACCTAATGAAACTGAAGTCAGTCTCAGCAAATCTTTGCCGGTCAAATGCAAACTTACTGTTGAGATTAAGATGTGCGAAAGCTAACGGACTGTTCTTGTGGGAATTGAGGACGCGTGTCCGGCAGACACAAGGAATCCATGTTTATTCTGAGCAGTGTGTTGGAACTATCCCTTTCTTTAGCTCACTAAGGATTTACATGGAAGACAGAAAAAAGATCGGCGATGTTATGTACAGATTCACATCCTACGTGAGTGCATAACAATGCTGAAACCGCCGACAAGGAAACAGTATAATTCTCCGTGAACAAACTGACAAACAATGTAGTCCAGAATGAGACTTTCACTCTGCAGCGGAGTGTGCGCTGATTTGAAACTTCCTGGCAGATTAAAGCTGTGTGCCGGACCGAGACTCGAACTCGGGTGATTTGCCTTTTCCGGGCAAGTGCTCTACCAACTGAGCTATCCAAGCACGACTCACGACCCGTCCGCACAGCTTCAATTATGTCAGTATCTCGTCTCCTACCTTCCAAACTTCACAGAAAGTCTTCTGCGAAGCTTGCAGAACTAAGAAGTTTCAAACAATGTAGTATTTACTATTTTTAGGTTTCCATGCCTCAATCTGAAATAACGGAACCCTTACAGGATTGCTTTTTTGTCCACCTGTCCGACGGTTACGAACCCTTTTTCTCGGGAAGGATTAGACGTATCGAATATGTAATATATGGTCGCCATAGACAATCAAAAGATATGGTCATTTATGTGACACACTTTAACACTCGAAAACTCGCTCATCAAAACGTATAAGGTGCTTCCTACTGACCTAGAATCATGAGATTTGGCAAGAAGCAAGGTTTCACAGTAAAATTCAAGAGAAAAATCCAAAATTGTTGTTTTGTAATTATATCACACGAAAAAATTTTTCTTTTGTCATTTCTATCATGAAATTAAAACATTACCTAATGTCTTGGAATCCCTGGGACCGATATCTCGCCAGCATCAATGTCAATAAGAGGCAAAAATTATCAGTATCCTCAGTTCCCAGAATGGGTATGCTTTCTATATAGATGATTCAGTTTACGCGGAACCCCTGTCCGCGAGTCGTACTCACCTCTAGCCTTTCTTCTTTTTTTAAATAAAGCCACTGTATTACCCCTAACACGCGGGTAATTAGTATCACTTAATCATTTCTAGAAATACGTGAGAATTCTGAAATTAACAAAAAAGTCTATCGTGGATTCCAGGAGGCTACAAGTGGCCCTCTTGCCGCCCCTCTCCCCCGTTGGGACTCCTACTGCCATAAGGTAACCAACGATATACAATGGCCGAGCATGAGAGTGGCCCCTCCACAACGCCATGAGCTTTTTCCTGTTGGTTTACTTAGAAAAGATTTGTGGCCTTTGTTTTTTGAGGAACAGACGGATACAGCATTCACATACCTGAATGCGCTGCCGATCGGGCTTTTTCCACAATTGCGAGAACATGCCATTTTTCAGCAGGACGTAGCACCACCAGACTGGCACCTGCATGTAAAAGAATGTCTTAACAACGAATTGCTTCAACCATGGATCATATGTAAGGGCCTTACTCATCGTGCAGTTCATAGTTAGTCTCCAAGATCGCCAAATCCTATGGTATGAGGTTCTTTTTAAGGGGTTTGTGAAGGGTTCCACCTATTTGCTTCGTCCTTCCAACAATTTTGCGTGAACCGTGACGTGGCACAGCAACAGCAGTGAATGAGGTAAATATGCTCGCAAAAGTATCAGACGAGTTTGTCATGCGTCCGAAAGTGGGCGCATTGAGCATTTCTGTACAGTAAATGAAAAAATTTGATCCTCTGCGCAATTGTAAAAAACTAGAGATGGTACGTGTGTACTAGGTGTCCCCTCGTAAAATCGGATGGTTCTTTTGAAATTAAAAACTTAGTTGTTCTACGTATTAAAATTTAAGCCACACACCTCTCCTCATTTATGCGGGAGATAGAAGTCTTGTGAAATCTGATCAATCTTTTTCAAACGCTCTGTATTAATTAAGAGAGGCTTAAGTAGAGCCGGAATTTTGGACGAACAACTTAAGAAGCAGTAACAGCTTGCCATAACTCCGCTCTGTACCATCTCTACTGCTTTGTTTGTGCCTATTCAAATGCCTCAAATTCTAGTACCATATACAAAACATACCGTTTAGACAACAGCGAGTATATCTGCAACCGGATAGACGCAACAGTATGGTTTGTGCAAACCTACGTTCCAAGTGCACCCAAAGTTAAACCATACTAAGGGAAAAAGGAAAAAAAAGAGTAAAGGTGAGCAATCACTGTAAATGGTCCTCAAGATTTCTCAGCAAGCCGGAATTTCATCATGAGCTTTGGATGGAGTATGCCTCACGCCCAATAATCACGCGATTCTAAGATATACAAAACAGTACATTAATACCATAATATCTCTGATGTAAATAGAGAATGATAGCCCTACAATAGCAACAGCTTTTAAGTGGCATTTTCCCGACAAACGGTGCTACTAAGGACGAGAGCAGCATTTTTCTTTCCCCACTCCAAGGAGTAGAGTAGGCTGTTGGAGATCAAAATGGTTCAAATGGCTCTAAGAACTATGGGACTTAACATTTGAGGTCACAAGTCTCCTATACTTAGAACTACTTAAACCTAACTAACCTAAGGACATCACACACATTCAAGCCCGAGGCAGGATTCGAACCTGCGACCGAAGCAGCAGCGCTGTTCCGGACCGAAGCGCCTAGAACCACTCGGTCACAGCGGCGGTTGTTGGAGATCCGGCCTATTTATGGTATGCGGTTCTTTCCAGCCTATGTCCTACTAGTTTGGAAGTGGAACAAAGGGAACCCCAAGTGAGAATATCTAGGAGGGGGCTTGTCGTTTCGGCATTACATCTCGCTGACGGCAGTACAGAGAGAAGTTTGTTATGGAGTAAGTAACAACGAAAGTTAACTATCAATGGTGCAGTTTGCACTTGATAAAGATAACTCGCGTTCAGTTATACTTGCATTTCGCACATTCTTTCCTGTTTCTTCTACGTGTAAGTCAGCTTGGAACTGCACTGAAGGATTAATTTATCACAGCTAGGGATATCCACCGTAGTTACTAGCTAGCAAGGTCTCCGGTTTTTAATGTTACTGAGTAAAGCTTTGGAATAAACTCTGGAACTGTGAAGACTAAAATACTGGGCGCTAATCGTTACATACAACTTGTGCTGAGACCAATCTGCCATCTGCGAGTCGAAGGACAGGAAATGGAAGCAGCGATTGACAAGGGAGTGAGACCATAGAGTAGAAATATCTCTGTAGTGAGCATTCAGATACACAGAATTGATTTTGTGTTGCCAACAAACTTTGCCACCGTGGTCTAGGGGACGGCACAGGTTTGTCCGTAATGCGTCCTACAAATTCTGAATGTCATTATCAATAGTTCAGACAGATCCACTCGTTAAGTGCTGAGGGATTAGCATAGGCGTTTTGTACACACCGTTATAATTTGTGTTTGATTCCTGGAATAAAGTGGGCTCTTAACTTTGAAGAGCAGAAAGGACGGGCATCACGCAACACCATCACATAGGCTTGCATTTATACTGCCCGTCACGTCATGTCAACTGGCTTTGTCCCGTTCCGAACTGTGAATGTGAGGTTATGAATCTCCATCCTTGAGACGAAAAGTCGGAGTATAGTATCAGAACTGATTTAAAAAGAACAATGTTTATTAATGGGCAAAGCAAACTTCGTAACGCAAGTTCTTGACCGGTTTTGTTTGTTAAAGTGCTGAAAGGTGAAACAACATTTCAAAATATCGACATTTATTTGCTAGGGAAACTATACACATACAAACGCCACAAACAATAGGTCTACAGAAATAAATGGAATCTGCTGATACCCATTACGCTTCTTACTAATGTAACTAATAACGTCATAAACAATGGTATTTTTCCTCCTCCATTAAAGCTGACCTTTTCACTTAAAACGTTGTTTAATGGCAAATGCTTCGTTAACGAATGTTCTTATTTATATACGAGGGGGTGCCCAAAAAAAGAAATTATTTTTTAAAAGCTATACATTTTCAAATTGTTTACAAAACAATCTTATTCCCTCCAAAATACACTCCTGGAAATGGAAAAAAGAACACATTGACACCGGTGTGTCAGACCCGCCATACTTGCTCCGGACACTGCGAGAGGGCTGTACAAGCAATGATCACACGCACGGCACAGCGGACACACCAGGAACCGCGGTGTTGGCCGTCGAATGGCGCTAGCTGCGCAGCATTTGTGCACCGCCGCCGTCAGTGTCAGCCAGTTTGCCGTGGCATACGGAGCTCCATTTTTCCGAACTATCAGCTTAATAAGTCACAGCTGCAAAATACTAACACGAATTCTTTACAGACGAATGGAAAAACTAGTAGAAGCCAACCTCGGGGAAGATCAGTTTGGATTCCGTAGAAACACTGGAACACGTGAGGCAATACTGACCTTACGACTTATCTTAGAAGAAAGATTAAGGAAAGGCAAACCTACGTTTCTAGCATTTGTAGACTTAGAGAAAGCTTTTGACAATGTTGACTGGAATACTCTCTTTCAAATTCTAAAGGTGGCAGGGGTAAATTACAGGGAGCGAAAGGCTATTTACAATTTGTACAGAAACCAAATGGCAGTTATAAGAGTCGAGGGACATGAAAGGGAAGCAGTGGTTGGGAAGGGAGTAAGACAGGGTTGTAGCCTCTCCCCGATGTTGTTCAATCTGTATATTGAGCAAGCAGTAAAGGAAACAAAAGAAAAATTCGGAGTAGGTATTAAAATTCATGGAGAAGAAATAAAAACTTTGAGGTTCGCCGATGACATTGTAATTCTGTCAGATACAGCAAAGGCTTTGGAAGAGCAGTTGAATGGAATGGACAGTGTCTTGAAAGGAGGATATAAGATGAACATCAACAAAAGCAAAACAAGGATAATGGAATGTAGTCTAATTAAGTCGGGTGATGCTGAGGGAATTAGATTAGGAAATGAGGCACTTAAAGTAGTAAAGGAGTTTTGCTATTTGGGGAGCAAAATAACTGATGATGGTCGAAGTAGAGAGGATATAAAATGTCGACTGGCAATGGCAAGGAAAGCGTTTCTGAAGAAGAGAAATTTGTTAACATCCAGTATTGATTTAAGTGTCAGGAAGTCATTTCTGAAAGTATTCGTATGGAGTGTAGCCATGTATGGAAGTGAAACATGGACGATAAATAGTTTGGACAAGAAGAGAATAGAAGCTTTCGAAATGTGGTGCTACAGAAGAATGCTGAAGATTAGATGGGTAGATCACATAACTAATGAGGAAGTATTGAATAGGATTGGGGAGAAGAGAAGTTTGTGGCACAACTTGACCAGAAGAAGGGATCGGTTGGTAGGACATGTTCTGAGGCATCAAGGGATCACCAATTTAGTATTGGAGGGCAGCGTGGAGGGTAAAAATCGTAGAGGGAGACCAAGAGATGAATACACTAAGCAGATTCAGAAGGATGTAGGTTGCAGTAGGTACTGGGAGATGAAAAAGCTTGCACAGGATAGAGTAGCATGGAGAGCTGCATCAAACCAGTCTCAGGACTGAAGACCACAACAACAACAACAACGGAGCTCCATCGCAGTCTTTAACACTGGTAGCATGCCGCGACAGCGTGGACGTGAACCGTATGTGCAGTTGACGGACTTTGAGCGAGGGCGTATAGTGGGCATGCGGGAGGCCGGGTGGACGTACCGCCGAATTGCTCAACACGTGGGGCGTGAGGTCTCCACAGTACATCGATGTTGTCACCAGTGGTCGGCGGAAGGTGCGCGTGCCCGTCGACCTGGGACCGGACCGCAGCGACGCACGGATGCACGCCAAGACCGTAGGATCCTACGCAGTGCCGTAGGGGACCGCACCGCCACTTCCCAGCAAATTAGGGACACTGTTGCTCCTGGGGTATCGGCGAGGACCATTCGCAACCGTCTCCACGAAGCTGGGCTACGGTCCCGCACACCGTTAGGCCGTCTTCCGCTCACGCCCCAACATCGTGCAGCCCGCCTACAGTGGTGTCGCGACAGGCGTGAATGGAGGGACGAATGGAGACGTGTCGTCTTCAACGATGAGAGTCGCTTCTGCCTTGGTGCCAATGATGGTCGTATGCGTGTTTGGCGCCGTGCAGGTGAGCGCCATAATCAGGACTGCATACGACCGAGGCACACAGGGCCAACACCCGGCATCATGGTGTGGGGAGCGATCTCCTACACTGGCCGTACACCACTGGTGATCGTCGAGGGGACACTGAATAGTGCACGGTACATCCAAACCGTCATCGAACCCATCGTTCTACCATTCCTAGACCGGCAAGGGAACTTGCTGTTCCAACAGGACAATGCACGTCCGCATGTATCCCGTGCCACCCAACGTGCTCTAGAAGGTGTAAGTCAACTACCCTGGCCAGCAAGATCTCCGGATCTGTCCCCCATTGAGCATGTTTGGGACTGGATGAAGCGTCGTCTCACGCGGTCTGCACGTCCAGCACGAACGCTGGTCCAACTGAGGCGCCAGGTGGAAATGGCATGGCAAGCCGTTCCACAGGACTACATCCAGCATCTCTACGATCGTCTCCATGGGAGAATAGCAGCCTGCATTGCTGCGAAAGGTGGATATACACTGTACTAGTGCCGACATTGTGCATGCTCTGTTGCCTGTGTCTATGTGCCTGTGGTTCTGTCAGTGTGATCATGTGATGTATCTGACCCCAGGAATGCGTCAATAAAGTTTCCCCTTCCTGGGACAATGAATTCACGGTGTTCTTATTTCAATTTCCAGGAGTGTACTTTCCATTACAACTAATAATATGTCCCATTGATGCTTCCACTGTTCGAAACATTTTTGTAGTTATCTATAGACATCGTTGACAGCTCCTCCCTCTTTTTTTCTTCACTTTTCCAGTGTTGTCAAATCGGTGTCGTTCCATGCCCCTTTTCAACCGTGGAAATAACAAAAAGTCGCACGGAGCGAGGTCAGGCGAGCAAGGTGCGTGGGGCAGGAGAACCATGTCATTTTTAGCCAAAAACTGTCCAACAGAGATGGCTGTATGTGTGCAGATGCGTTGTTGTGTTGGAACAACAAGTCTCCCGTTTGTGCCACAAATCGGCTCTTTCATTATCGGAATTGAGCTCCAAGATAACCAATTAATCTCTGACAGTTGATCAATTGTCATTTTTTTCAGTATTTTCGTCGATTCGGACAGTCGATGGACGTCCAGAACGAGGTTTGTCATCAATCGACATGTCGCCATTTTAATATCGAGCAAACCACTCGTAAACTTGAGATTTTCCCATAGCGTTGTCGTGGTAAGCTGTTTTCAACATTGAAACAGTTTCATCAGGACTTTTGCCGAGTAGAAAACAAAATTTCACAGCTGCACATTGTTCACTTGAACTTGCTATCATAAAAACGAAACAAGAACAAAACAGCGCTAGCTCCCGGAAAAGGAAGATCCGACACGATATTACGAGGTATCCCATGACTTTTGTCACCTCACTATATAAGCTGCCGAAGGCAGCAGACAGATAAGTGTACGCGAGAAGCGCACTGTGTGAATTTTTCACGTGGCACGAATAGGCAGTTACTGTGCTGAGGCTGGCGCAGGCAGGCTGCGACCTGCGGAGTGCAGGCACCAGATAATGGCAGCCGGCGCAGACCAGTTGGCGCGTGCCATGCCGCGGGCCGCGGATATCTCTGCCCCATCGTTGTCTGCGTCTCCCACACTGGAGAACAACCTGAGAACGGCGTTACACGTCCACAGCGTGGCGCAAAGGCAGAGCAAAATTAATCACGGACTGTTTATCGGTGTAAAAGAATTAAGCATGTCTCTACGATGAAGTTACTTCAAAATAAGAATCGGGCTTGCTGGCCTAGTGTCGAGTACATGCCTGGAAACCGAAAGCCTTTACCTTTCAATGACGTGGAGTTATGCCACGAACGACACCTGGTTCAGCATCCACATTAAAGGGGGATGTATCAGAAATTAGTTGGGTATACATTAACCAATGGAACTTTTACTGTCTGAGAGGTAATTGAACCAAATTTTGCACATTTTGTTATTATGTTATTGGCTGTAATCTGGATGTTTTTTCTTTTTTCAGCCAAATAACTATCAGGACGTTGCCTCATACCTTTAGAACACATTACCTCACATGAGGAACATTTTCTCAATGGTTACTCTACTTATTTTAAAAATGTGGCAGGTTATTCTTAGTAACTATACAAACAAATCTGTGAACTAGTTTCTTAATATCAATATAGGAACTCCTGCAACAGTTTTTTTTTAATTTATGTACACGATAGTAGCAATTTTTACTTCACAAAAATTTAAATAAAACTGTCTGTTTTCAAAGTTTCTTACCACAGGCAGTTCTACTATAGTATGTGCAAAGTCTGTCGAGAATTTCAACTTTTTATCTGCAATGGTTCAACAGAAAATGTTCATTATCACCGAAAAATGAAAGTTGCAAGAAACGCAGAAAAAAGATTTTCTTAGCATTTGTACCATAAACATATACCTTAATGTTAGCCGTGACTTGCATTTAGTCTTTTCGGTCTTCATGTAGCTCTTTTCATCTAGTATCACCCTTCTGGGACACCATTTTGACAATATTCTTCGCTGACATTTCAGATCTAGCAAGACGCATATAAACCTTCTTCAGTAGATTTTCAGTGAAGCAAACTGAATCCAATCCTAGCCTCACAAGGGTAGTGACTCTTTCAGTGTTACTATCACTGAACATCAGACAAGCATCATATGAGGAAATTTTAGCAATAGTAGGTGGGCGAAATGTTATTTTTTGGCGTCTCTTCTAAATGAGATTATTTAAGCTTGCTTCCGGGTTGTGTGTAATTACTCACATCGTAAATGGGCTTACAGCCTTCTTAACTCTACAGATGTCTTCTCTCATGGCAGGAAATAATAAAATGTTGCAAACAAGTGCAGAGTCGTATAGAAAAGGAGGCGTGGCACTGCGCATTGGTTGAAAAAAGACGGCTTTTACATCATTTGTTGCACGAATAAAACTCTGAAAATTTGAGATAATATTTCTTGCATGCTAAAGAGCTAGCTAGAGGGAAAAAATCAAAACTTGTGACTGATTTCACATACGTCCCTCCTTAAACTGTTGTTTCCTTTCCCCCGGCGATTCTACTGTGGCGAGATAGGCGTGCACAATTCACCGTAATGGCGCCCAACTAAAAGACGCGGCTGAACATCTGTCTTGAGGGACTCGCAACCAGTCATATCATACCACTATTTGTTTTTTGAAAATAAGATTTATTAAATACAGGGTGGATCTAAAGTCTTTATACAGTTATTTCACAAAAACTATAGAACTTATAAATTTGTGGTTTGTGTCAAATGAAAGCATAAATCATCATGCTTTTTTGCGTATCACTGTTGTAGGCAGAAGTTGGTATTGTAACATGACGTCACGCGAGGAGAAGGCGCGATGTCTTCTTGAGAACCACGAAACAAACGTCTTCAATTACAGTGCAGTGAAATTTTCGATAGCAATACATAACAGAAGCACCTGATAGAAGGCTTAGTCTTGGGGCTGGTGCATTAAGTTAACAGATCAGCAGTGTGTTGGATCTCCCACGAACTGGGCGGCTTTCGATCAATGAATAAAGCGTCGGAGCTGTGCAATAAGCGTTCTCACGAAGCCCATCCAAATCTGCTCGTCGCGCATCTAGTGAATTAGCGATTCCTGGAAGCACAGATTGCACCTGAAAGCCTATAAGGTGCAAATATGAAACGCGTTACAATCACATGATAGTACCTATCGAAGAGCTTTGGCTGCTCAGATAATGGCACGAATCGACAACAGCAATGAATATCTTCAGCGAATTTGTTTTTCAGATGAGGGTACTTTCCACATATCAGGTAAAGTTAACAAATGGATATGTGATCCGGAAAGCCCACACGTTGCCTTAGATCACGTTAGTGATTCCCCTAAAATGAATGTGTGGTGCAGTTTAATGCGCAACGCAGTCAATGACCATTTCTTTTTTGGCGAAAAATCAGTAACAGTTAACATGTATGTTGATATGTTGGAACAGTCTTGCGGAACTGCGACTGAGGGACTTGCAGCCTGATGTGATTGTTTCAACAACATGGTGCACAATTGTATTGGGGGCTATATGTTAGAAATTTTCTTAATGAAACATTTTGTGGCAGGTGAACTGGGAGTGATAGTCCCAATGCCTGGCCTACAAGATTACCAGACAAAACGCCTTTAGATTTCTTTTGTGGAGCTACGTAAAAGGCAACATTTAAGCTACACACTACCTAACCTGGATTCTCGATACATTAAGAAGGATAGCAGACGCTGTTGCTAGTGTTACAGAAGGAACTTTGCCAAACGTATGGCGCTGAATCTAATATCGGAGCAACAAATGGGGCACATGGCGAAGATTATTGATCTCAACAGAAACTTGGTGATTTATTCTTTCATCTGTCACACACCAAGAATTTGTAAGTTCTACAGTTTTTGTAAAATAAATATTGAAATGAAATGATCGTATGGCATTGTTGGCCGGGAGGCCCCATTGATAATTTTACACAGAATTTAGGACCACCTTTTATTAAAATGTTTTCAGAATTAAATCCGCCGTCGCCACCATTATCTACGAATCTCAACACCAGTTTAACAAGAACACATATTTTGAGATTATGAGATGAGGTTATAGCCCGAGCGAAGAGCCTGAGATATCTGGGATGTCTGCATACCGAGTTAAACTGAATGAAATGTTTGGAGGAAACCAAATTTCTACACAAATTTTTCTTCTGTCCATTAGGAATTTCACCTCTAACTCAAAATTGGCCTTCCCGTCGAGACCCCATGCGATACTATTCAGAGCATTTAGACACTTCAGCTGCCGGCCGCGGTGGACGAGCGGTTCTAGGCGCTTCAGTCCGGAACCGCGCGACTGCTACGTCGCAGATTCGAATCCTGCCTGGGGCATGGATGTGTGTGATGTCCTTAGGTTAGTTAGGGTTAAGTAGTTCTAAGTCCTAGGGGACTGCCGGCCGATGTGGCCGTGCGGTTAAAGGCGCTCCAGTCTGGAACCGCGAGACCGCTACGGTCGCAGGTTGAATCCTGCCTCGGGCATGGATATTTGTGATGTCCTTAGGTTAGTTAGGTTTAACTAGTTCTAAGTTCTAGGGGACTAATGACCTCAGCAGTTGAGTACCATAGTGCTCAGAGCCATTTGAACCATTTTTTTCCTAGGGGACTGATGACCTAAGATGTTGAGTCCCATAGTGCTCACAGCCATTTGAACCATTTGAACACTTTACCACACAGTAGTATTTGACCCCTTGTATCTGGTCGTTTTCTGGCCCATGTCCCAAGAAAAGCTCAGTGTGTAGCCGCCTTTTCACCACATCGTGACCGTCCATCGGTGATATCTAACTACTACTCTGTCGCCGTGCCGTCCAAACATGACGGCGTAGAACTGTAATAGAACACAAAAGAAAATATTGTCTTGCCTAACTACAACACGGAAGGCGATGCAAGCGAAAGTAGTCTGCGGGAGAGCTCAATTTATATGCTCAGAGACCAAAGTTATACATACACGTAGCTCGGAGATCTGTTTGGAAACAGCTTCCTGCTCCAGGGCTACGACAGCAGTGGGAAGGCTTAAATAAGCATGGCCTGGTAGAACGCTCCTCCCTACACGAGCCTCGGCAAACAGCGGTATTTACAGGATCGCAAGCAAGATAACAGGTCGCTGCATGCCACGGCCGGCCGCTATTTCCCTTATCGCTATCCAAGCACGGGAGGTGCCTCCTATCGCGACTAGACAGCAATTCCCGCCCTGCTCGCAATTGCACCTGCTGTGACAGAATCGTCCTCAAATATGTGCCCCACATTTATCAACATACCATACTTATTCCTTTTACAGAAGCCACTAAACGCCGTGACAATTTTTAACGCTGGACCACTATGGTGGGACGAATTTTCTTTTAAATATTTCTAACAGATCGTACCACTTCATTATTCGAGATTCCAGCTATACTTTGGGCACGTAGAGAGCTATCCAGCAAGAAGTCCAAACTGATTTGAAGTACTTGTGTTTTTGACTAGCAGCACTATTCGGACACCTCGTATCCCGTATAGTGTAACTAAGTTTTTATCCATGTTTCCGTTTTTATGAAATTTTTTTATAGTGATATAAATCTGTGCTTCTGTTATAATAATAGTAATACTACTACTACCACTACAAATAATAATAAAAATGAAGTAAATTACACAAGTTGTCCCACACTAAGATCGTTGCGTAACAAGAGTACCACATTGTCAGAAGGGAGTACATGTTCCGGGTTTTCTACAAAAAATGGTTCAAATGGCTCTGAGCACTATGGGACTTAGCTTCTGAGGTCATCAGTCCCCTAGAACTTAGCCTAACTAACCTAAGGAAATCACACACATCCATGCCCGAGACAGGATTCGAACCTGCGACCGTAGCGGTCGCGCGGTTTCAGACTGTAGCGCCTAGAACCGGTCGGCCACTCCGGCCGGCGGTTTCCTACAGACACAGTTTTTTTTTATTTCGTACAGTATCAAGTACACATTACTTAGATCGAACAACAACGGTGTTAATATAATACAACATATATAAAGTACAGATAAAACAAATTACATTTATTCCTGATTAGGAATATCTTAGTTTAAGTCGATAGGACAATATTATCCAAGCGAAAAGCGTAAATTAAAAAAAAAAAAAACACTTGGTTGAATTACACATAGAAGAAAAAAAGGTAATTTTTATAAACAGAACACATGCTGTAAGTTTACGATTGTAATAGATAGGAAAGTTCTTTACATATTTGCAAGTCAGGTAGGAGTATAGCCACCATTGTAGTAAATATGCGTAGATCCGTAGTTGAGCTGGCTAGACCGCATAAAAAAATTATACAACAGGTGAAGAAAGACTTCATTGATCACAAAGTATGACTATCGCGTTTCAGAATTATTTCCATCTTCAGAAATCCAAATGCAAAGGTAGCACAAGGACCTGTGTACGTAACATGAGGTATCAGATCTATTATGACGTACACAACTGGCAACACTGTTCCCGTTGTTCTATCTTTGCACTTGGGTTTTTGGAGATCGAAATAATTCCGAAAGGCATCATGCATACTTTGTGAACAATAAAGTCATTCTTCATCTGCAGTGTGACTTTTCATGCGACCTAGCCAGTTCACAATGTCACTTATAATCCGTCTTGATTGCAAAATGTTTATTCATATGACTGGTTTCGGTTCCTCTAGAACCATCTTCAGATCTAGAGGAACCGAAACCGGTCATATGCATAAACATTTTGCAAACAAGACGGATTATAAGTAACATTGTAAAATCACTGATTGCGGCTTTCCATCAGACATTATGTCTGTTTTTGCAAATGCCTAGCCAGTTTAGTTACAGATCTACGCATATTTGCCATACACGTGTTTCTCCGCTGGTTTTCGCCGATTGAGCAGCACTTGCGAGGCGTTGGTAGCGGGCGGCTGAGACGCGGCCATCAGTGAAGCTGCTGTCAGGAGCCCGCGTCCGGTTCCGTCCGCCACGCCTCGCGCAGACCCGGAGCTGCGGGGAGATATGAAGCGAGGTGAGGTGAAAGCGCGCCGCGACACGGCGGGTTTCCCTGGGGCCGGCCGCTTCCTCTTCGGGAGGCTGCACTCAGCCCGTCTGACGTAACCGCGTCCGGTTTCGCTTCATTGCTGTCATGCACTCCGGCTACAAAGCAGCCGCTTGTTTTCGCTACGAGCCGAACAGCCAGGCTGCTCTGTAGCCAAGATAAAAAGGGGCGCTGAGATGAAAATCTTGGCCTTACCCTAATTTCTCGCGTTTTTGCCAGCAGTCACCTTAACCATTAAGCTACCGAAACAAAGGACCAGGTCTGATTCAAGCATTGTCACTGATGTCTGCATCAATGATTTCAACCGAGTGCTCGGAAATTTCCATTGCAACCTTCTAGGACTTTTAGAGGGGTGCGAGTACATAACGGCTGATCAAAAAGTCAGTATAAATTTGAAAACTTCATAAACCACGGAATAATGTAGATAGAGGGGTAAAAATTGACACACATGCTTGGAATGAATGGGGTTTTGCTAGAACAAAAAAGAAATAAAAATAAAAAAATAAAAAAACACACCCCCTATTGCTAGACGCGTGAAAGATCTCTTGCGCGCGTCGTTTGGTGATGATCGTGTGCTCAGCCGCCACTTTCGTCATGCTTGGCCTCCCAGGTCCCCAGACCTCAGTCCGCGCGATTATTGGCTTTGCGGTTACCTGAAGTCGCAAGTGTATCGTGATCGACCGACATCTCTAGGGATGCTGAATGACAACATCCGACGCCAATGCCTCACCATAACTTCGGACATGCTTTGCAGTGCTGTTCACAACATTATTCCTCGACTACAGCTATTGTTGAGGAATGATGGTGGGCATATTGAGCATTTCCTGTAAAGAACATCATCTTTGCTTTGTCTTACTTTGTTATGCTAGTTATTGCTATTCTGATCAGATGAAGCGCCATCTGTCGGACATTTTTTGAACGTTTGTATTTTTTTGGTTCTAATAAAAACCCATGTCATTCGAAGCATGTGTGTCCATTTGTACCTCTCTATCTACATTATTCCGTGATTTATTCAGTTTTCAAGTTTATACTGACTTTTTGATCACCTGGTATTACGGAGTCCGCCAGAACAATGTATAAACACTTTAAGGAACGAAAAGTATTACTTATGTGTTTATTTTACGTTTAATAATTGATCACACATCTTGTACAACCTTCAGTTTAGCACATGGTAATTTAAATGTTGTTCACCTTTGTCGGCTATATAGATAACAGAACGCCAACTACGTCAGTCAGTGTTACAGTGGAGATCGCTGCATATGTCGCTGTATCTCCTAAGTTCCTGCAGCGTGCGTGGCTTACATCGATAGACGTTATCTTTCCCCAAAGTCCATAGGTATTAGATCTGGCGACCGTGGAGGGAACTCAATGGGCCATCTTCGTCCAAACTAATGCCCTGGAAAACTGTCATCCTGGAAAGCTCGTACGGCTAGGTGGTAGTGTGGTGGTGCCCGTCCTGTTGGTAGAAGATCTTTGAAATTATGAAAAAGTCGTACACAAAAATAAAATAAATATAGTGTACAAATGAACAAGTATAGTATCCACGTTTTTTTGTAAACCTCTCTATGGCAACGCCTCTCATAACTCTATAGATGGCTATTGCTTTCGGCTACAATAATTTGCTCTTCGCGGTTAAAAGCTTTCAGAAGTGCTGCCAGGTATTATGGGTTTCCCTTAGCTGACTCGACTGTAGGAGTGTCTTAGCAGTAAAGAAGAAAAAATAACTTCATTTTATGACGTCATATATCCTGCACTATGATGGGTGAGTGGGTAATGGGTGGGTGGTTCTTAAAGCGCACGTATACTTGACAAAACTGATGTGCGTAAAACATTTCCAGGTACACTTTTCTAGTGATAGTAGTAGCAAAGAAAAAGGGTAAGCTTAGGGACCGACGACCTTTTCCAGGTACACTTTTCTAGTGATGGTAGTAACAAAGAAAAAGGGTAAGCTTAGGGACCGACGACCTAAGTAGTTTGGACCCATAAGATCTTACCACAAATTTACAATATTTTTTATCCACATAAACATGCGGATTTTCCGGTGCCTAGTCCACACTATTATGCCGATTCACGGTTCCATTAAGTTTAAATTGTGCCTCGCCACTCCACACTACCTTCGACACAAATTGTTCGTCATCAGTTACCATTTGCTAATACCATTCGTAAAATTGCACTGGCGATTAGGATCGTCGTCATTAATCGAGTGCAGTAATCGTGGAATGTAAACTTCCCACTTTGTAGCTTCCAGAATTCTTCGTACACTTTTACTGCTAACCCCCACTTCACGTGCACATTGCGTAGCAGACTTCTGTGGAGAGAGCAAACGTTTCCAACACGACAGCCGACGAATCAGGACTTGTAGCTGTACGCTGTCTTCCTGATCTTCCTTTGTGAATATCACAAATCTTTCCATACAATTCAAACCTGTCGATGATGCGTTTAATTGTTAGGAGGTTTAGCGGTACTGTTTCAAACTCCCGCCTCTACTGACGTTGCACTTCAACGGCATAATCAAATGCCGATGTGTCCGAACGGTTCTAGCCGCTTCAGTCTGGAACCACGCGACTGGTACGGTCGCATGTTCGAATCCTTCCTCGGGCATGGATGTGTGTGATGTCCTTAGGTTAGTTGGGCTTAAGTAGTTCTTAAGTTCTAGGGGACTGATGGCCTCAGATGTCAAGTCCCATAGTACAAAATTGTTGAGGCTTTCGTGGCCACTTGTTGACAAACTGCCTATTGGCTTCTGTCTCGGGTTCTCCGGCCGACGTTCATCTAATGATTTTTCTGACGTTTCGCCAGCACGAGTGGCTGGCATTGTCAAAGCTTCACCCTCCATTGCCGGTGGTGAACTGGAGCCGAGCTCGCGGGAGCAGACTATATGTACCTGGCTTCTTCGCGGTCATTTCCGATGCGGTTCTCCTCTTGCTACCTGCGACGGTCGTTCGCTGCAGTACGGGAAGCCAGGATCCGTTTACCTTAAGGCTTTCCTCTTTCTTGTTCAAACTGTTCGCGTGTTTTTGTATTTCTACCGCTTCTCTGAACAAGCGCGTGTGATAGTGGTTCTCTACAGCCAGAACTTCCGTGTCGGCGAATTTTATTACGTGGTCGGTCTCATTCAGTGCGTGTTCTGCCACGGCCGATTTCTCCACCTGCCCCAACCTGCAATGTCGCTTATGCTCCTTGATCCTGGTGTTAATGAATCGTCCCGTCATTCCGACATAAACTTTTCCGCATGTGCATGGTATGCGATATATTCCGAACATTGCAAGTGGGTCTCTTTTCTCCTTCGCCGATCTAAGACACTCTTTGATCTTCCTTGTCGGTTTGAAAATCGTCTTTACGCCATGTTTGCGCAATATACGGCCGATTCTGTCCGTCACTCTGGGAATGTATGGCAGAAAGGCCGTACCCGACATTTCTTTTTCTGGTTCCTTACTTCGCCGAGTGTTTGGCTCAGTTACACTTCTACGAGGGCAGTTCAATAAGTAATGCAACACATTTTTTTTCTCGGCCAATTTTGGTTGAAAAAACCGGAAATTTCTTGTGGAATATTTTCAAACATTCCCGCTTCGTCTCGTATAGTTTCATTGACTTCCGACAGGTGGCAGCGCTGTACGGAGCTGTTAAAATGGCGTCTGTAACGAATGTGCGTTGCAAACAACGGGCAGTGATCGAGTTTCTTTTGGCGGAAAACCAGGGCATCTCAGATATTCATAGGCGCTTGCAGAATGTCTACGGTGATCTGACAGTGGACAAAAGCACGGTGAGTCGTTGGGCAAAGCGTGTGTCATCATCGCCGCAAGGTCAAGGAAGACTGTCTGATCTCCCGCGTGCGGGCCGGCCGTGCGCAGCTGTGACTCCTGCAATGGCGGAGCGTGCGAACACACTCGTTCGAGATGATCGACGGATCACCATCAAACAACTCAGTGCTCAACTTGACATCTCTGTTGGTAGTGCTGTCACAATTGTTCACCAGCTGGGATATTCAAAGGTATGTTCCCGCTGGGTCCCTCGTTGTCTAACCGAACACCATAAAGAGCAAAGGAGAACCATCTGTGCGGAATTGCTTGCTCGTCATGTGGCTGAGGGTGACAATTTCTTGTCAAAGATTGTTACAGGCGATGAAACATTGGTTCATCACTTCGAACCTGAAACAAAACGGCAATCAATGGAGTTGCGCCACACCCACTCCCCTACCAAGAAAAAGTTTAAAGCCATACCCTCAGCCAGTAAAGTCATGGTTACAGTCTTCTGGGACGCTGAAGGGGTTATTCTGTTCGATGTCCTTCCCCATGGTCAAACGATCAACTCTGAAGTGTATTGTGCTACTCTTCAGAAATTGAAGAAACGACTTCAGCGTGTTCGTAGGCACAAAAATCTGAACGAACTTCTCCTTCTTCATGACAACGCGAGACCTCACACAAGTCTTCGCACCCGAGAGGAGCTCACTAAACTTCAGTGGACTGTTCTTCCTCATGCACCCTACAGCCCCGACCTCGCACCGTCGGATTTCCATATGTTTGGCCCAATGAAGGACGCAATCCGTGGGAGGCACTACGCGGATGATGAAGAAGTTATTGATGCAGTACGACGTTGGCTCCGACATCGACCAGTGGAATGGTACCGTGCAGGCATACAGGCCCTCATTTCAAGGTGGCGTGAGGCCGTAGCATTGAATGGAGATTACGTTGAAAAATAGTGTTGTGTAGCTAAAAGATTGGGGAATAACCTGGTGTATTTCAATGCTGAATAAAACAACCCCTGTTTCAGAAAAAAAATGTGTTGCATTACTTATTGAACTGCCCTCGTAATATAATTTGTGGAGTACCCATTGCTCCTCAGGACAGTTTCCAGGTATTGCATTTCTCGTTTGAGGTGTTGCGGCTCACATATTCGTCCTGCTCTCTTTACGAGCGTACTAATCATGCCTCTTTTCTGGCTCGGGTAGTGGTTTGACAGTTTGTGCAGGTATCGGTCCGTGTGAGTCGGTTTTCGATACACGCTGTGTCCCAGGTTTTCGCCGTCCCTTGTGACCAGCACATCTAGAAATGGCGGTTTCTTGTCCTTTTCTACTTCCATGGTAAATGTTATGTTGGCATGGAGGCTGTTCAAGTGTCTTAGGAAGTCACCGAGCTGTTCTTCACCATGGCTCCACACCACGAAAGTATCATCGACGTACCTGTACCACACCTTAGGTTTGCAAGTCGCCGAGTCCAGTGCCTGTGCTTCGAATTGTTCCATGAAGAACAGCTCGGTGACTTCCTAAGACACTTGAACAGCCTCCATGCCAACATAACATTTACCATGGAAGTAGAAAAGGACAAGAAACTGCCATTTCTAGATGTGCTGGTCACAAGGGACGGCGAAAACCTGGGACACAGCGTGTATCGAAAACCGACTCACACGGACCGATACCTGCACAAACTGTCAAACCAGCACCCGAGCCAGAAAAGAGGCATGATTAGTACGCTAGTAAAGAGAGCAGGACGAATATGTGAGCCGCAACACCTCAAACGAGAAATGCAATACCTGGAAACTGTCCTGAGGAGCAATGGGTACTCCACAAATTATATTAGAAGTGTAACTGAGCCAAACACTCGGCGAAGTAAGGAACCAGAAAAAGAAATGTCGGGTACGGCCTTTCTGCCATACATTCCCAGAGTGACGGACAGAATCGGCCGTATATTGCGCAAACATGGCGTAAAGACGATTTTCAAACCGACAAGGAAGATCAAAGAGTGTCTTAGATCGGCGAAGGAGAAAAGAGACCCACTTGCAATGTCGGGAATATATCGCATACCATGCACATGCGGAAAAGTTTATGTCGGAATGACTGGACGATCCATTAACACCAGGATCAAGGAGCATAAGCGACATTGCAGGTTGGGGCAGGTGGAGAAATCGGCCGTGGCAGAACACGCACTGAATGAGACCGAGCACGTAATAAAATTCGCCGAGACTGAAGTTCTGGCTGTAGAGAACCACTATCACACGCGCTTGTTCAGAGAAGCGGTAGAAATACAAAAACACGCGAACAGTTTGAACAAGAAAGAGGAAAGCCTTAAGGTAAACGGATCCTGGCTTCCCGTACTGCAGCGAACGACCGTCGCAGGTAGCAAGAGGAGAACCGCATCGGAAATGACCGCGAAGAAGCCCTCGGACGTTGGCGCGCCAGGTACATATAGTCTGCTCCCGCGAGCTCGGCTCCAGTTCACCACCGGCAATGGAGGGTGAAGCTTTGACAATGCCAGCCACTCGTGCTGGCGAAACGTCAGAAAAATCATTAGATGAACGTCGGCTGAAGAACCCGAGACAGAAGCCAATAGGCAGTTTGTCAAGTCCCATAGTGCTCAGAGCCATTTGAATCATTTTGAAACTTGAAAAACCACTTCACAATACATTTTCGTTGCTCGAATGTCAAGTGTGCTCCAACCATCTTGCTTTCTCAATACCGAGATGAAAGTATTAACATCTGATAAGCCCAAAAAAGACCATACTAAAACACACTCTTAACTCAAATCGAACGACAATATCGTTATCTCGATAGAGCCTGACAGAGTGTATAATTTTTCTGGCTTACTGTGTATTTTGAATAGGAATCCGGAAACTTACCGTTTCCGTTCTAAGACGGTTTCAATTCAGATGTCCAACTCGCCCACTTCTGCTTGAGGAACTGAATTAGGCGTGACACATTACAATTATTAGGTAAAATTCGGAAACATAAAGAAATATCCATTTATCATTTAAGCACATATTTTTCTATAAACACTACGTTCTGTACGTACAGTATGCTGGGTTCTTTTTTGTTTTGGAATAATGTAAACATGTTACGTTTAAGTGTTAATACAAACAAATGTGCTTAAGTGATAAATGGATGTTTGTTATGGTTCCTTTTGAATTGTTACCTAATAATTGTATTGCATTATGTGTAATTTACTTCCCCATGCAGAAGTGGATGAGTCAAACATCTAAACTGAAACACTCATAGAACAGACACGGTACGTTTCCGGACACGGGTTCCTGTTCAAAATAATATGTACTCATTCCTCTCTACAAGTACCAGAAGTTTGCAACGGGAATTTGCGAACGCGCCGTATAATACATCTGGTTGTAATGTTCGGAAATCATAGATGGAAACATCAGCGACAATGTTGGTACTATACCTGGAGGCGTGTTAGTATAACAATTAAACTCGCGGAAAGCAGGAAACTAGGGTTCGACCCCCAGTAGAACCAAGATCTTCATTAGACACGACAGATTTCTGCGAATCTGATTCAACGGAGTAAATAAAAGCAAGGATATCTGGATAGCTCTGAACGTGAGTGTTGTGGGTTCATAAAACTGATAAATGCGAAACTAGTCTTTGTATTGCACCTCGTGGATTTGTCAGATGTCTAGGCTACTTTACGTAAACCAGTTACCTTTCTCAACACCACCCCTCCTCTTTGTTCCTAGTCAAGCAAGCAATTCACATTCTCCCGTTTTTAGCGTTCCGTACCTGTCAGTAAAGAAAAGGGAAACCCTTAAAGTGTCACTGTTGTCTGGCTGACTGCCTGCCTGCCTATTAAATACCCCCTCCTTGTTTTTTTAGGAACGGGCAGATGTATCAAGCTGAGCTGAAATTTTTGTCATGTACTAAAGTCTATGATCCCTTGGAGGTGTAAAACATAATACAGGCATTTATGTCCCATATTTTGATCCTCGTATACCCAAACATCAAAACCTAGAGCGCATCTCCGTTGACGTAGAATCATGAAATTTCGCCAGAAGCTAGGTTTCACGGCACTAGTAATAGAAACAAATGCGAAAACTATCTTGGTATTGACCTAGAAAATCGTTCAATTCCAGGGACCGGTATCTTGACAGTATCGATATCGGCAACAGGCGAAAATCGTCGAGATTCTCGATTCTCAGAACGGATGAACTATCTATACAGGGTGGTCCATTGATAGTAACCGGGACAAATATCTCACGAAATAAGCATCAAACGAAAAAACTACAAAGAACGAAACTCGTCTAGCTTGAAGGGGGAAACCAGATAGCGCTATGGTTGGCCCCATTTTTTTTTATTATATATTCGTGTAGTACGTAAAGAAAATGGATATTTTAGTTGGACCACTTTTTTCGCTTTGTGATAGATGGCGCTGTAATAGTCTCAAACGTATAAGTATATACGTGGTATCACGTAACATTCCGCCAGTGCGGACGGTATTTGCTTCGTGATACATTACCCGTGTTAAAATGGACCCTTTACCAATTGCGGAAAAGGTCGGTATCGTGTTGATATATAGCTGTTGTGATCAAAATGCCCAACGGGCGTGTGCTATGTATGCTGCTCGGTATCCTGGACATCATCCAAGTGTCCGGACCGTTGATATCCGTTTGACCTATGGCAGCGCAATCTAGCGGGCCAACCATAGCGCCATCTGGTTTCCCCCTTCAAGCTACACAAGTTTCGTTCTTTGTAGTTTTTTCGTTTGACGCTTATTTCGTGAGATATTTGGCCCAGTCACGATCAATGGACCACTTGCATACGTAATTAAGGTTGTACGGAACCTTCGGTGCGTTAAGTCCTACATGCACTTATACTGTTTTGTACAGGCCGAACGTTAATAAAACCGACGAACTACAGGGGTGGAATCCTGATTGGAAATGTAGAAAACCGACGAACTACAGAGGTGGGTTCCTGACTGGAAATGTGGGAAGAAAAGTTCCTACGAACATGTGTCGGGAAATGCTTCGTTGCCACGGTAGATGGCGCTGACGAATGACAGTTCCTTTGACCACGTACTGTGAGTTCATTGTGTGTTGCAGGCTGTGTGAACGACGCAGCGTACTGTAAGCAACAGAATCGTCGGCTATTTTTATCGGGAACGAGTCGGGATGGTGTTTGGGTACAGCCAAGCAGATGGAAACGATCGAGAGGCATACCAAAACAAGTACCTTCACCGACACCAACCACATTACACAACATTTCACGACCTTTATGGACGTTTGTGTGATTACGGGTCCTTTCAGTCAGACGAACGTTCAGGGAGGCGGCGGACTATGCGTGCACCGGATTTGGAGGACCCAGTTCTACAGGATATTGAGACGAACCCGAGTGCAAGCTCCAGGCAAGTGACTCGCCAACATGGTAAGCCAAAGTACGATAATGTGTACCCAGCCTGACAACGGTTACTATCCCTATTCACCTGCAATTCCAAGAAGGCCACTTTGAACATCTGTCGTGACCTGGATGCGATGCATCTCTATACTGTGTTCCGGGACGATTTGTTGTCGTTGCATGCACACCGTCCATTTCCGGACACATATTCATAGGACCTTTTTTCCTCTTTTTCCAGTCAAAAATCCGTCCCTCCACTTTGTCATTATTTTTCACCCTGTATGTGTAGACTTCACATCAGTGGTAGTTATACCTGTACTTACCGTGGTTGTGTGAAACTCTTGAGACACAATCACATAGTGCTGTTTCCCCCACACTCGTGTGTGGATCATAACATCCTGTTTCAAATGACGCTGAGCACTATGGGACCACTGCTGAGGTCATCAGTCCCCTAGAACTTAGAACTACTCAAACCTAACTAACCTAAGGACATCACACACATCCATGCCCGAGGCAGGATTCGAATCTGCGACCGTAGCGGTCGCTCGGTTCCAGACTGAAGCGCCTAGAACCACTCGGGCACGACGTCCCGCTCATAATATCCTGCCAATATAACAATTTTTATTGTGATGTAGCTTGAAAAGGCCCAAGTGTGCTATATAATGGCTAAATAATGAACTAAGGTGTTATTTTACAGGCAAATGACTTCCTTAAAGACTCAAGTTCTGATGATTCACAGTGTTTTGTACGTAGAATCTCTGCCGGCTCTCTCTCCGACAACTGCAGCAGGCAGGTCGCCGGAAGTCGGCGTTCTGTATCTTCAGCCGTACAGCGAGCGGCGTGGTCAGCAGTAATAACAATCTGCCAACGCGGCTCAATGGTCCACCGCTGCGCCGGAACAGCCCATGTCTGGCGAACTTGAAAAATATGACGTTCGATGAATGGCGACGAAGGGCACCGACAGCAAGAGGGGGATGATACAAGTTGCTGCTGCATGCAAAGAAAACACAGCGATGAAATTATTCACTTCGACAAGAGTAGCGTACATATCTTTACTGGGAACAACCGAGGGACGTTATCTAACTTGTGCTTCACACTACCTTCGCGTTTTATGGCCACACTGTCGTGGCTAGACAAACCGTTTATTCTTTGATTGTGCTGTCACTGTCGATAATCTTTAACTGAATATCGCATTAGACTAATGCACTAGACTAATTTCAGCTTGTTAAACCCACTGGGCACAAAACTTTTCCATTTTTGTTCGTAGTATGTCGTTGTCAAGTGTCTGAACTGAGCAAAAACAAGACTACCTAGAAATTACACAATGGATTCCTGTCTGAATTTTTATAGCCAAACTAAGAGTGAAAAGTGGACGAATGGGATATCTAACTGATCAGTGTGAGGTCTTGTTTTGTGAAATAAAAATAAAATTAATTGCTTGAAAGTAGTAGAGGCAATTTTGAAAAACTCGGTGAGAGTGGTATCACAGGTCAACATTACCCCAAAGGCACCAAAGTTGGCAATGCAACTACAAGTTTTAGCCGACAGCAGTCGCGGGGGATTCGGCGGACCCAACGGTGCGCGCCCGCTGAACCGCGTCTCCGGCGGCTCTGGACGGCGCCCCCCCCCCCCCCCCCCCCCCCTGCCGCGGCCAGCTGCAGACAGACAGACGCCCACTTGCACTTGAAGTCTCTTCGCTACGACACAATCGTCCGTGTTTAACCCAGAGGGCCTCCTCGTTGTTGCTATTGTGTGAGCTGGACTCTTACTCCTTGCTGTATTATTTGTAATGAGTCTTCGTACACTTTGAGAAATACGAGTTAAGTAAATCTTCTGTTTACCGTGTTAACTTGTTCGTTAATCATTTCCACTCATGTTCAGGTTACCTGGAACGACAGTTGCCACACCACTCTGTAGCCCACGATGGGTGATTTGGGAGGAAACTAAAATATTTCCTGAACAGCTGCTGCTAGACATGTAAATGAAATGTCAAAAACTTCATCGCTTCAAGGCCTAACTATTTTGTGCACGGAAAGTTACATTAGTGTGATATTTAACAGACAATTAAAAATTCACAAATAAAAAACTGGGAAAAGCACGGTCAAACGTTTTGTGCAATAATTTGTATGAAAGTAAGAGATAAAAGACTAGAGAAACATTTGATGCGCCTTAGAATGATGCTCGAAATTAGGCACAGCAAGTGAGAAATTAAAGTTCAGTTTGTAACTTATAGTTTTAAAGAGTGCGAGTGGATATTTGTCTTGTGGATTGTATCGACTGTGCAGTCTCATTTGTTGTACATGATTTCGAGCAAAATTCAGAGCGTAGCTTAATGTTTCTCTGACCCATTATATTTCTTACTTCTAGAGAAATCATTTCAACAAATCATTTGACCGTGTTTCTTTTTTTTTTTAATTTTTTGTTGTTCCTGGTGGACACATCAATACAATGAAACAAAAAAGTACAGACTACGTAAATCAAGTTCAATAAAGTAGATAAGCCCAGGTAGTGGTGGAAGGGAGATTAAATCGTGGATGACCAAGAACGAGAACCTTCAAGAGCGCTTGGAGAGGTGATAAATCTACGGCATAGGGTCGGGACAAAGAAGGAAACAACACATGGGATCCATAGTTTGCGCTTGTCGACAGTCGTAGTTGGCAGTCACAACACGAGTGAAAATCCCCGTTTTTGTGGATCATATGTGGATCTTCCGACCCCAGACAGAGGGCAATTGGGAGTAAGCCACGTAGTCCACTTGTCTTGGTGACCAGGTATAAGAATTTCAGATAACTGAAGCCAATGAGGATTTTTTACAGCTTGCCCTGTCCTAGTTTCATTATTGCTTTGGATGGAGTTGATATCAAAATGTTGCTTTTTTCATAAAGCTTTTTCTGTAGCTCAACCTTTACACGGCTGTTATATAATTATGTTATGGATGGATAGGCTCGATGACCAAATTTGTTCTTTCCACAGCGTCAACAACCTCACTGTGTGTGCCTGCGTGCGCGTAGGCTGGCTCCACAGTTACATCGTTAAGGTTAAATTTAAAGAATATTTAGAAACACTGGAGAAGCGGCGCCTGCCAACTCTTAAGAGAGAGACTCGCATTTGGGAGGACGACGATACAAACCCGCATCCGACCATCCAGATTTTGGTTTCCCGTGATTTCTCTAAATCACTCCAGGCAAATGCCGGGACTGTTCCTTTGACACTATCAGAGCCTGTGCTCCGTCTCTAATAACCTCGGTGGCGATGGGACGTTAAAACCCAATCTTCCTTCCTTCCAACTCTTAAGAGGGCCACCATTATAGACCACGAGATAATGTGTGTATGTATGCCGCGCGGACTGGCCGCACGGTTAGAGGCGCCGTGTCACGGATTGCGCATAAGTTAGTTCACGGATTGAGCATAAGTTAGTTTAAGTAGTCCGTAAGTCTAGGGACCGATGACCTCATCAGATTGGTCCCTTAGGAATTCAGACATATTTGACCATTTTTTTGTGTATGTATGTTCCTTACAGCTACTGTGCCGATTAGAATCAAATGAGGAACACACATTGTCCAGCGCGAAAGTAAAAATTCTGTGGCGGTATACTACAAATAAACGATCCCTAACACTAGACAAGAACGGGAGGCAATCTTGAGACACACATTCTCTTAATGTGGGACGAAAAAGTTATTTACCCGACACTATATTAGTGGATTTAGGGAACATGTGATTCTGTGGGGTCGACGTCCGCAGCTCGTGGACTAGTGAGTAGCGTTGCTGCCTCTGGATCACACGGTCCCGGTTTCCATTCCTGGGCGGGTTGGGTATTTTCTCTGCCCAGGGACTAGGTGTTTGTGTTGTCCTCATCATTTCATCATCATTCGTGAACGGGTCGACATTGGACTGTATAAGGATTAGGACTTTGCACGGGCGCTGATAACCACGCAGTTGACCGCCCTACAACCCAAACGCCATCTATGGTGCCGACAGCATATAGTGCTAAGAGCAGGAAACAAGAACTTATTACCGCAGAAGCAATGTTTCAGCTGCAGTTACACTGGCGTTATCTTCTTTGTTACAGCTCGTGGCCTCGACCGCTGCATGGAATACAACCACCGCACAGCACTGAGAACGGATAATCCTGCCTGACTACAACGCACTATGTGACGTCTTTTCTGCTTTCTGAAGGTCGCGCGTGCCACAACTAAACCTGCCGTGTTTTCGTTATGATTCGAGAGCGACCACGGGAGGGGAGATTACTGCAGTTTTTCCTGGGAATTACAGCTAGCCCGTAATTTTGGTACGTCGAATCTCGCGCTTCGAAAAAACGTTAGAGAGGAAACTTTCAATCAAGCATTTAACATAACAAGCAACCACCTGAAAAAAAATCAACAAATAACTAACTAACCAATGTATAAAAGCCTGCTGTTTTCAAGTACCGTAGCTGCTCACTTGTCCTCATTTGAATGACTGCACACTTATCCAGTCCTCCGACCAAAACAAAACAAGGTCCCTCAGTAACGGATGTCGAAGCTCGAGCATTCACACTGCTAGTCAGTTAGCAAGGATTGCCCCAAATTGGTAGTCATGAGCAGAACTGCTTTTAATAGTTCACCTCATAAATATTGCTTTGGATGATGCATGGGGGCTTAATTAATATGGAATGCAAATAATTTTAATTTTCAGTCGCTGTCTGTCCGATTACGCAGTCTCTTAACCGGTTGGCCCTGACTGGTATTAGTACGCAATCTGACTGCATAGGACAACAACAAAGAATGAGACGAAATTTCCGTTAACACAATTAATTAATTAAGTCCCCAGCAACTATAAAAGCTACGAAACAAAAACTACGAAACAACAAAGCACAAGTGTAACTGTTCTGTGTGTGGAAGTGTGATTCAACGTACACATCTGGCACGGTTCTTCCTCAGTAAGACAAGGTATTTTAAATACCATTTACACTGAATTAATTAAATAAAACTGAAATACTACAATTGCACATAGAAACCCGAATTACAGTCTAATACATGAACACAAGCCAGATGCTTTGTTGACTGAACCTGTGACCAAGAGGCATTGTTATTTAGCACATTTGAAATAAAAAATAAAAAGATTTTCTTTACCTTCATATATATTGACGAAACATACACTCTGATCATTACAACATCCGCAATCGAACAGCATCGGCAGTCTAGCCCATCAGAACAACTGCATACAACATGCTCACAACTAGTCACGGCTACATCAGAACTCCTACTGCCCACTTCTCAATAAGCACTCTCCACGACGACTTCTCGACAAGCACTGCCAGTGGAGGCGGCTGAATAATACTCTTTGGCGCAATCTCTGGCGCTGTGGCTCAGTGTAGCCACCTTTCAATGATATTGGTTCTCTACCACGCAGACGCGTGAATATTCAGCAATAAACTTCTCAGAGCGTTTTCCAACATGTTAGAAAATTTGTCGTTGTTTCTGTGGTAGCAAAATGTATGGAGGAGAATTAATGAAGACTAACACTTGAAATTTTCGGAACTGATTATTTCTTTCACACTCTGGATGCTACCTAATCGGTTCCCAATGACTTCGACAGAAATATTTCAGTGACTGGGAGGATAAATGTTTGTGGAAAAATATTTCTTTTTGCTTGCAGACTTGTCAAAGCGATTGATATGCCTAACGATCTATCCACTGGGACAATTCGCATATTTCACAAAATACTGACAGAATAAAACTTATCACTTTATCTACTTTCCCTTTTATACTTCACAGGCCACATAGCGGTGTGGCAGAGGATACCACTATTAGTTCCCCTTTTCGCGAGTGGCACGCGATAGTCCAAACTGTCGATAAGTATTTGTATGAACTGGAACTTCTCCGATTTTACTGTGTTGTCATTTCGCGAAATGCATGTCGGAAGAATTAATGTGTTTCTTGACTCTTTTTTAAACTTTTACCATCAGAATTTTAACAGTAAACTCCAATGCGATGCACAACGCTTCGTGTAGCATCTGCCACTGGAATTGTTTGACTGTGCCTCATGATCATTTCGCGCTGCCTAAATGAACCCGCGATGAAATATGCATTTAATCCTGCCTGGTAAACGTTTGACTGATAAGCAATATTCAAGTATCAGTCGAACGAGGGTTTTGGGTGAATTAAAGAATTTTCCATCTCTGAATGGTATTTAACTTTCGCAGTAGGGGGCTTTCCACTTTAAATTGTTATATTCTGACAGTCTACGTTTGTAATAAGGAAAAAAAGTCATATCCCACCAATAGAAGAAAACATTTTCTTGTAAGAAATTCTCAAGGATTTTATGTATTCTTAAGCAATGTGTGGGATACAATTGAGATGTACAGTGTTAGGCTGTTTGCTGTTCCTGCCTGCCCGTCTCTCAGTGAGCACAATCTTGTCTCGAAATGTTTATCTCTGGAACCTAATCTTAATCAGCAATGCCTGTCTGAGATCATCCATTCAAGCTACTACGTACCGAATGTAATTGCTCCACTTCAGTGACAGGAAACAGTAGACAAACGCAAGCCTTTAGTGGCCACAATCGGCAGTGGCAGGGGTACACTTTACATGCCGCGCAAGTCACCGATTTCACTCCGTGTACTGTACTGTACACTGAAAACACTCAGTCTTCAGGCCACGAGTGGCCTACCGGGACCATCTGACCGCCGTGTCATCCTCATGGGGGATGCGGATAGGAGGGGCGTGGGGTCAGCACATCGCTCTCCCGGTCGTTATGATGGTATTCTTGACCGAAGCCGCTACTATTCGGTCGAGTAGCTCCTCAATTGGCATCACGAGGCTGAGTGCACCCCGAAAAATGGCAACAGCGCAAGGCGGCTGGACGGTCACCCATCCAAGTGCCGGCCACGCCCAACAGCGCTTAACTATGGTGATCTCACGGGAACCGGTGTATCCACTGCGGCAAGGCCGTTGCCGTACTGTACACTGAGGTCCCAAAAATCATGGGATAGAGATACGCATGTATACAGATGACGGTAGTATCACGTTCACAAGATACAGAAGGGCAGTGCTTTGGCGGAATTGTCACTTGTACTCAGGTGATTCATGTGAAAATGTGTCCAACGTGGTTTTTGGGGGAATGGTAGTTGGAGGTAGACATATTGGGACATTCCACTTCGGAAATCGTTAAAGAATTCAATATTCGGAGATCCACAATGTCAGAAATGTGCCGAGAATATCAAATTTCAGGCATTACCTCTCATAACGGACAACCCAGTGGCCGACAGCCTTCGCTTCACGACCGAAAGTAGCGGCGTTTGCGTAGAGTTGTCGGTGCTAACAGACAAGCAACACCATGTGAAATAGCCGCAGACATCTTTGTGGGACGCACGACGAACGTACCCATTAAGACAGTGCGAAATATGGCGTTAATGGGCTATGGCAGCAGACGATCGACACGAGTCCCTTTGCTAACAGCACGACGTCGCCTGCAGCGCCTTTCCTGGATTCCTGACCATATTGGTTGAAACCTGGACAACTGGAAAACCGTAGCCAGGTCAGAATAGTCCCTAGTTCAGTTGGTAAGAGCTGATGGTAGGGTCTGAGTGTGGCGCAAACCCCACGAAGCCACGGACCCAAGTTGCAACAAGACACTGTGCAAGCGGTTCGTGGCTCCAGAATGACGTGTGCGATGTTTGCACGGAACGGACTGGGTCCTCTGGCCCATAATTGACTGCCATTAATGTACTCCATGTCTCAAAAAGAAAAAAAAGAAACAAAAACGATGGAATTTTTATGGATGTATACCGTTGTATATCATAGCCAAGAAATGCTGAAATGTGTGTGAATTTCTAAGGGACCAAATTGCTTAGGTCATCGGTCCCTAGACTTACACACTACTTAAACTAACCTATGCTAAGAACAACACACACACCCATGCCCGAGGGAGGACTAGAACCTCCGGCGGGAGGGGCCGCGCAGTCCGTGACATGACGCCTTATACCGCGCGGCCACTCCGCACGGCAGCCAAGAAATACATACATACATTGCCCCCATGTGAATTCATAACAGTGAAGACTAAGAGGAAATATATCGATAGAAGCATTATAATACCCTTCATACATCGTGAATTTCTGTTTCCGTTTTTCTATGTAAAAATAGATTTTTTAAAATTAAAATCATAATAAAATCTTTTGGTCAGAGAACTTTGGCAGAGAGGCCAAACGGAAACAAAATCTGTATATCTTTTGCTGTTAAACATATGATACGGGGTTTCATTTCTTCTAGCCATTTTGTGGCGTCTTTTCTTATCTGCCTGTTACAGACTAAGCACATGTTCCTACGTATCTTAGCTTTACATAAAGCACAATATTTTTTAAATGTATAAGTGGTATTTAATTATAGTATCAAATCAGATTAGAACGACCGAATGTATTGCGCGTTCTTTCGTTACCTATTCAACATCGCCAACCAGAACGACCCTGAGACTGAGTTGTCGATCATTTCTTTCCATTCCTTATGTACATTTTTTCTTCTAAAAATCATGTTAGGTTGATCCGTCAATTACCTTCGAACAATGACGTCGGCTGTCGCTTCAATGGCTTGATGTATAGTGGCTCACGATATTAATAGACGGTACACTCACAATTACGTAAATACCTGATTTACACAATTAATTTCGTTTATCTATGCTTTTTGCTCAGGTTTGCCGTCACTGAACGTTTCTGTTGCACGTCACGGAACTGCATAATAATCAGTACTTTCATTTTCCATGACGTACTGGGAAACTTTTTCATAATAATAACTATCCCAGTCCTTTACCTTTTACGATACATTCCAGAGCCAACCGTTTCAGGTGACAGTTCGCAATGTCACCGGGCCACAATTGTTCGCGATTGGTTTGAAGAACATTTTGGACAACTCGAGCGAATGATTTCGTCATCCACATTCCAGACATGACTCCCATCGAATATTATCGAGAGGTCAGTTGGTGCACAAAACACTTTCGTGTCTCTGGACGGCTAAAGACATATTGAGGCCATGCGAGTTGCTGCACTATGGCGGGCAAAAGGAGATGCGACACGATGCTAGGAGGTACCCCATGACTTTTGCACCTCAGTGTAACAGTGTTGGATTTCACAGAGGAGTATGGGATGTACGGTCTTCGTTATGTATAGGACTTCATTTCACATTATTATTTAATATTATTTGTGAGAATTGAAGATCATGTGTATATTGACTAAATACATCATGCCTTTAAAAAGAAATTACGAATCTCAGTAATTTGAAACAGCATAGTTACGAGCTTACCTTCAGAATTGTTGGATCTAGAAGAGTAACAACTCAATTATTAAACGCTGTTATTTTTTGTATGGAATTATCGTTTAGAAATTCCCAGAAACTTAACTTGAAAAAAGTCGGTACAGTTTACCAATGTAGAACAATGCACGAAGTAATTTGCTGACAGTGTAAAAAATATGTGTTTAGAGATGAAACATGCGTAAATGTTAGTAATTAAAATAATTAAGTAACTTTGGCAGAAACCTTGATTTTTTGGAACTATTTGTTTACAATACATATTTTACGAAATTTTGTATAAAGCACGGACTACTTTACAGAAGAAAATCTGTGTCAAACATTTTCCCACTGTTGTAAATCACAGCGTTGCTCTTTAAATTTTCGAGAATGTTTATTTTTTCATGAAAACTTTGTTAAAACATCAGTTTTAATAATGTATTCATCACCATGAATTGTTATGATTTTACCTAGTCGGTGCAAGGCCGCAGCGATAAGTAAGTACTCAATATAAAAGTAATATTTCCTGCTCTGAAATTAATACGAGTATCAAAAATTCCTCAATTGCTTATCGAGTGAAATGAAATCTATAATTAGAACTTTGAGTAATTTTTGAAGTCTACTTCGAGTGTAGGAACATAGCAATAAACGTCAATAAATACCACATTCTAAGCGACATATCGTTCCAGAATTAAAATAAAAAAATTCCATCCCTTTGTTCTGACCACGGTATACAGCAGGTTTTCTTCGGTTGTAAGGCAGATGCTCGCATTCCTGTCGCAGGTATTCATAGTTAGGGCTCCCTCTACCCCACTGAGCACATCTGGTATTTGGCTGCCAAGCCCCCGTCTCTCCAATCCGCCGTTACTTGAACAGCCCGCTCTAGCTTTAGTAGTGGGGAATGAAAAGTATTTAAAAAGCGCCTTTAGTAACCCGCAAAACAAAGCAGTAGTGCCAGCTGCCGAGTTACGCGTACGTATCGTGACGTAGCACGAGGCGAGCAGCCCAGTCACGTGCATCTGCTCCCCAGCGGAGGGGCGGAGCATGGTCACATGTTACTCTGTGGCATGGTATAGCGCGCTGTCTGCGGCTGTAGGGGCGTGCTAGCGTGGGTTTCCCCGCCGCGCCGCATGCTGCGCTACTGTCGATTAGTCAGGGGCACCAAGTACACGACTGGCCATTAAAATTTGCTACACCAAGAAGAAATGCAGACGATAAACGGGTATTCATTGGACAAATATATTATACTAGAACTGACATGTGATTACATTTTCACGCAATTTGGGTGCATAGATCCTGAGAAATTAGTACCCAGAACAACCACCTCTGGCCGTAATAACGGCCTTGATACGCCTGGGCACTGAGTCAAACAGAGCTTGGATGGCGTGTACAGGTACAGCTGCCCATGCAGCTTCAACACAATACCACAGTTCATCAAGAGTAGTGACTGGCGTATTGTGACGAGCCAGTTGCTCGGCCACCATTGACCACACGTTTTCAGTTGGTGAGAGATCTGGAGAATGTGCTAGCCAGGGCAGCAGTCGATCATTTTCTGTATCCAGAACGGCCCGTACAGGACGTGCAACATGCGGTCGTGCATTATCCTGTTGAAATGGAGGGTTTCGCAGGGATCGAATGAAGGATAGACCCATGGGTCGTAACACATCTGAAATGTAACGTCCACTATTCACAGTGCCGTGAATACGAACAAGAGATGACAGAGACGTGTAACCAATGGACCCCATACCATTACGCCAGGTGATACGCCAGTATGGCGATGACGAATACACGCTTCCAATGTGCGTTCACCGCGATGTCGCCAAACACGGATGCGACCATTATGATGCTGTTAACAGAACCTGGATTCATCCGAAAAAATGACGTTCTGCCATTCGTGCACCCAGGTTCGTCATAGAGTACACCATCGCAAGAGCTCCTGTCTGTGATGCAGCGTCAAGGGTAACTGCAGCCATGGTCTCCGAGCTGATAGTTCATGCTGCTGCAAACGTCGTCGAACTGTTCGTGCAGATGGTTGTTGTCTTGCAAACGTCCCCATCTGTTGACTCAGGGACCGAGACGTGGCTGCGCGGTCCGTTACAGCCATGCGGATAAGATGCCTGTCATCTCGACTTCTAGTGATACGAGGCCTTTGGGATCTAGCATGGCGTTCCGTATTACCTTCCTGAACCCACCGATTCCATATTCTGCCAACAGTCATTGGATCTCGACCAACGCGAGCAGCATGTCGCGATAGGATAAACAGCAACCGCGATAGGCTACAATCCGACCTTTATCAAAGTCGGAAACGTGATGGTACGCATTTCTCCTCCTTACACGAGGCATCATAACAACGTTTCACCAGGCAACGCCGGTCAACTACTGTTTGTGTATGAGAAATCTGTTGGAAACTTTCCTCATGTCAGCACGTTGTAGGTGTTGCCACCGGCGCCAACCTTGTGTGAATGCTCTGGAAAGCTAATCATTTGCATATCACAGCATCTTCTTCATGTCGGTTAAATTTCGCGTCTGTAGCCCGTCATCTTCGTGGTGTAGCAATTTTAATGGTCAGTAGTGTATATATCAACGGGTTCTGCCCCTTACTTTGTGCACGATCCATCGTTACTAAGATCTGTTGGCACATGGCTACACAGTGTGTAACAAAAGACTGTGGGCAGAATTTCAGGAAACTCTCCTCACACGCAGAACAAGAAAGGTATATGGAAATCTGTCTGGAAACGTTTGAGTTTCATTTTGTACCTCAGTTTCTACAACTCTTCAACAGATTACTTACCTTTTTTGAAACGAAACCTCGCGCGTGATTAGCTCATTTGCACTAAAGCAAGGATAGACACATTGCTGACTGAACCATTCGCAGAAACGTACCCGTGCAGGAAAATCAAATTCTGATTGTACCTGCACACGCTGTACACCAGGTCCGGCCACTGCCTGTCTCCCGTTCCTTCCCGGAAGTACTCGTTACAGCGCGATATTTCCTGTAGAACTGCGGTGTGGCATTTTTTCGGTCGGTACAGCTATCTTCAGTTCGGCAGACACGTGGTGTCAGTGCTGTTTACTGCAATGGATACAGCTAATTTGCTGTGAAACGATATTACAATACCATGCAGAAAGAATTTAAAGTTTTAGTTGACAATGATAGAGCAATAAATTCCTACGATCGACAGGCGGAATTTATTGTTCCGTATATCAAGAAGCACTTTGCACCAATTTTACAGTCATGCAGCATATGAAGAAATTGGAGATATGAACTGTGAAATTTCTGACGTCTCGCGCATTATTCCACTGTCAGCTGCAACGGTTTTTGATGGAATTGGACGACGAGTACACTGTATTATATGTGGTATTGATAGCTACGATGCCACGGCGTAGGTGCAAGTTGTTAGGTTGGCACTACGACAGACACCGACGACAGCGCCCTCTAGCCTGCGCTGTGCAGCTCTACGAGCGCGTCTCCAGTCTTCCCATTTGATTCTGAGTAGACGGCCAAGCAACTTAGCTTCTATTTCATAACTGGACGAGCCACTACAGATTTTGCATGTGTAACTTTTGTGAGCTTTGATACATCCGGCTTCGCGCCTACGTGCTCCTCAGTGCAAAGTTAGGTATTCACGTTATTATGTATTCAAGTTATTATTGTTGTGAGATAGTAAAACCACCTTTACCTTAAAAGCTGTACCGAGAGATTTTTACCTCACCTGCTCCTACTCGCTTCCTACATTCGGCCTACTCTTCAGTTTACAGGAGAGACCCACGCACCACGTTCCAGGCGGGATACAAAATTATATTGGTCACGTCAAGGAACTATTTTTCGATTTAAAATGAGTTTGTGAAGGAATAACGTGTTCAGGAACGAAAATTTGATCATCCGAAGTGGACTGGTGGCGTCGCATTTTAGTTGGACAGCACACTGCCCATAGTAAGATACTGAAAAAGAAAAGAAAAAATGCGTTATCGAAGGAACAAATTCTGGCAAAAAAACATCGTCCGCTTCCCTACGCTTACTGCTTTTAAAGAAAACGCAAAGTCTGAAGACTTCATTGTGGCCCCGAAAGAATTGCAAAGAGTTTCTTAACCGTTTCGAGCACACTGCCCGTCTCACGTCTGTTTTTGAGCTGTATTCGAGATCGTTTGCTGTTTCAGTTGAAAGCGCCTCCGTGCATTTGAAGATGTGAAAGATTAACCTACAAGGTAATTTCCGTTTTAATGGCAGACACTTTTACGGTAAAACTGTCCTGGAGGTCTGCATTGCTTTCCTGAGGTAGAATTTTCAGGTTCCATTATGAGTTTGCGAAAGTGCTACAATATTTCGTTCCACATATTTGTGTGAACAGCTCTTTTCGATTATGAAACTAAATAAGTCACGTGTACGTGGCAACCTGAGTGCGATAATCTGTGAATGTGCCTCTGTCTGTCCGTATGCCGACAGATGTACCAGATAAAAATTTAAATTGTCTTCAACGCGCCAAAAATAAATTAAATAATACTGAAAATTTGTTTTGTTTGCGACCTATGTTGTTGAGAAATGTGAAACAGAAAACCAAGTCGTATGCAGTGCGACTGGATATCCATTTAAATGCTGCCCGTTCATATTTTCTCCTTCTCCACCGTCCTCACGCTCAGGCAGCGTGGCGTGGCGATGGGGAAAATGCGCAGCGAGCCTGAGCGCTGTGGCCTGCAGGTCGAAATCTTGGCGGCCTATGCTGTACACGGTACGGCACAGTGGGTTCTCATGTGGCACTCTCCAGACATTCATGAGGTCAACATTACTTGTTGCAGCCGATTACGCTGACATTAGGATCGTCGTCAACTGCACGAAGTTGCTCCTCCAATTGGCATGACCTCGTTTTTCTGGGTCTTCCCATAGTCGCAAGTAGCAGGCTTAAAGTTCCCATGCTCCCTAAGACGACGATCAGATTCTTCAGACGTCCTCCTCTAGGTGCAATCTTGTTTAGGAAATATCACCCGATACAGGTGTTGAGCAGCATGGCCATTACAATCCGCTAATCCCTAGAGAAGATGGGAATCTGCCAACTCCACATTTGAGTACATTTCTATTGCACTGCACCGGACACCAAGTCTGTCATGAAAACCAAACAGTTAATGTTACGTACTTGATACTACACTCATGCTCATAAATTAAGGATAATTGCAGAATGTGGTACCACACATCGTGGCACTACACAAATCTGGCGCTAATAGCATAGGCACATAGGGAACACACACGACACAGATCTGTAAGCCCAGGGTATTGGTTATAAATTGAGAAAACCGCCCCGAAACACATGTGCTACAAAACGCCAGTGTTTCCTGCGCATGTACCCCAACATCAATATGGGATATGATCACCATGCACACGTACACAGGCCGCACAACGGGTTGGCATGCTCTGGATCAAGTGGTCTAGCAGCTGCTGGGGTATAGCCTCCCATTCTTGCACCTGTACCTCTCGGAACTCCTGGAGTGTCCTAGGGGTGTGAAGACGTGCAGTGATAACGTCGACCGAGAGCATCCCAGACGTGCTCGATGGGGTTTAGGTCTGGAGAATAGGCAGGCCACTCCATTCGCCTAATGTCTTCTGTTTTAAGGTACTCCTCCTCGATGGCAGCTCGTTGGAGCCGTGAGTTATCATCCATCAGAAGGAAGGTGGTACCCACCGCACCCCTGAAAAGGCGGACATACTGGTGCAAAACGACGTCGCGATACACCTGCCCATTTACAGTTCCTCTGTAAAAAAGACATGCAGAGGTGTACGTGCACCGATAATAATCCCATCGCACACTATCAAATCACCAGCTCCATACAGGTCCCTTTCAAGGACATTAAGGGGTTGGTATCTGGTTCCTGGTTCAAGCCAGATGAAAACCTGGCGAGAATCACTGTTCAGACTATACCTGGACACGTCCGTGAACATAACCTGGTACACTGTTCCAGTGACCATGTACTGTGTCCTTGACACCAGGCTTTACGGACTCTACTGTGACCTGGGGTCAGTGGAATGCACGTTGCACGTCTCCAGGCGGACAAACCATGTCTGTTCACTCGTCTGTAGACTGTGTGTCTGGAGACAACTGTTCCAGTGGCTGCGGTAACGTCCCGAGCAAGACTACCTGCCGTACTCCGTGGCCCACTGCGGGCACTGATGTCGAGATATTGATCTTCTTGTGGTCTTGTACACTGTGGACGTCCCGTACTGTAGCGCCTGGACACGTTTCCTGTCTGCTGGAATCGTTGCCTTCATCTTGAGCTCACACGTTGTGGCACACGGAGGGCCGGTGCTAAGACCTGCTGTGTTTGACCAGCCTCCAGTCGCCCTAGTATTCTACCCCTCATAACGACATCAATATGTGTGCTTTGAGCCATTTTGAACACACAGTCACCGTTAGCACGTCTGAAAATGTGGTTCAAATGGCTCTGAGCACTATGGGACTCACAATCTGAGGTCATCAGTCCCCCAGAACTTAGAACTACTTAAACCTAACTAACCTGAGGACATCACACACATCCATGCCCGAGGCAGGATTCGAACCTGCGACCGTAGCGGTCGCGCGGTTCCAGACTGATGCGCCTAGAACCGCTCGGCTATACCGGCCGGCTCTGAAAACGTCTGCACACTTACTCGCTGCACCGTACTCTGACATGCACCAACACACCTCTGCGTACGTGGACTGCTGCCAGCGCCACGCTGCGACGACCGCAGGTGAAATGCACCGCATAGTCATACCTCGAGAACCGCCCACCAGAGCGTTGTTTCACCATGTATCAGCATTATCCTCAATTTATGAGCACGAGTGTAGTAGAGCATTTAAGTGAATCACATATGAACATTACTTTACCTCATTTGGAACAAAGAATCGTGGTCGTTAACTTAATATTTACAGTTTACTGTATATTCTAATCAAACATACGCGTAAGGTTATTTCGAACATTTCATTTAAGAAAACGTTTCAGGCAATGCTGATATGTTCTACTTCTGTGTGTTTCCCAAGATTAATGCGATTATGAAGAGAAGTAGAAAATGAGCTCTAACATGGAAATGAAGAGTTTCCGGACCCATGTTTGTCAAACGCAGTTTCTCCTCTATAGGTGAGGTATGTTTCCTGAAAATTTGGCAATATCTTTGTGACACCCTGTGTGTACCAAGTGATTATAATTACAGTGCAGCTACTCGCGGAGGTCTAGTGCGGACCGTAATTATCGTATGACAGTTAAACTTAGTAGAGAGGCTTATGTGTTAATGTGAAACCACTTTATTCTGGAACAAAAATTAGTCCAAATTTTGGCCACCAGATGCAAATCTGGTGCTGCACATCATCTCGTCGACGTCTCCGGTATTCATATTGGCCGGCCGAGGTGGCCGAGCGGTTCTAGGCGCTTTCGTCCGGAACCGCGAGACTGCTATGGTCGCAGGTTAGAATCCTGCCTCTGACATGGATGTGTGTGATGTCCTTAGGTTAGTTAGGTTTAAGTAGTTCTAAGTTCTAGGGGACCGATGACCTCAGATGTTGAATCCCATAGCGCTCAGAGCCATTCAGCCCATAGTGCTCAGAGCCATTTGAACCATTTGTTCATATTGAACTAACAGTGTGAGCGGCGGTTAATAATAAAGTCAACATTGTGCCTTTCCCTCTTGTTTAACCTTTTACTGCCCACGTCCTGTTTCTAATTCATTACACATGGAAATATTCCTATAGGTCGTTCTGGTATTCACAGCGCCAGATCTGCAATCGGTGGCCAAAATTGGAACTATTTTTTTCCAGCGTAAATTGGTTCCGCATTAATACATTAGAATATGTACAAAGTTTCGCTGCCGTACGATAATTACAGCGCTTCCATTAATCCACCCGGTACTTCTGGAAGTACGGTACTTGCTGAAGTAATCTAGCTGGCGGTGTTTAAGCGTCAGGAAGTGACTTCCAAAGTTTGCTTGCTTGAGGACATACGGCTTTACAGTATGCTCTACAATCCTTAAGCTGTTTGTAGTTGTAGCCCTTCACAATTCTATTAAAACTGTTGCTATTGACGTTGTGTGATGACTTATTAGTTCTGTGAAAACAGAAGCTTGCTGGCGGCGGCTGACTGCACGCGGCCATCTGCTCCGCCGTCAGCGACTGTACGGGGGTGGCACCCTCGCTGCACGTGAATGGCGCCCCCCCGCCAATCGATACTGCAGCGGGAGTAAACAACCCACTGCCGCCCTGCTTCCCCCATTGAAGGCCAGCCACGTTCACAACCCTACACCCAGCTGTCTGAAAAGTTTCAGACGGTCCCTTCGCAGGTTTGAACAACTTAAATGGAGGTCATTGACCGCCGCGCCAGACTTTAATTCATGCATACATCTCGGGTAACAAGATTATTTAGTTACACAAAGGTCTCCATAGTACCAGTGTCATGGTGTTCTATGCATGATAATATGTTTGAACTCTGTAGCAGTTATCCAATTCAACATCTGCATCCACATGAGTATTCTGGAATTCGCACTTAAGTTTAATTGTACCAACTTTTCTCAACTGTTCCTCTTTCTTGTCCGCCGGCTTGGCTGAATGGTAACGTGTTTTCCTATCATGCGGCTTCCTTTATTACGTGCTTTACGAAATTTATATATTGTTTACTCACACTCTTCTCTCTGCTTCTTATATAACATGATATTGTTTTTCAGTTTACCCTTCAGTTTGTCTTCCATTTTTGCTCCATCTGTCATGCTGATGTTTTCTCTCATATTGTCCTAACTAACATTGCTGACTAAAGAAAGAAAATCAAGCCAGCATGCACAACCTGTCTGTGGCATCATAAAGTGCATCACACGCACACAAAACCTGAACTCAATAATCAATGATATGTTGACACTAGATGTACGTTATTATTCCTGTCATACAATGGTTTATCAACGAAAAGACTAAAAATGGCCATGAAAACGGGTTCGAAAAAGAACAACATGGGAAAATAAAAAAGGAAAAGCATATAAAAACGAGAAACTATAAAACGACAGTAATGTCAACCAACTGTTTAATAGAAAGAAATTCTTAAAATGTATCGTTGATAATAATTTAAATAAATAAATATGGTTACAAGAAAAAGGTTAGATTCCCGGCCGGGTTGGAGATTTTCTCCGCTCGTGGACTGTGTGTTGTTTGGTCCTCATCATCGCCGACGCCCCCAGTCGCCCAGTACGGCGTCACCTGAAATAAGACTTCCACGCGGAGGCCAAATTTCCTCGGTTGGGGCCTCCCAGCCATCAATGCCACACGATCATTTTCATTTTATTTCCACTCCCTTATAGCACCTAAAACTGCCCGTGCGAGTCCTGATGTTTGTTATTTTATTACGATGACAATTCCTTCACATACATAACATTTTGGCATTCGGGGGTGAGGGTTGGAAGTTGAAATAGACTGAAATTACGTGAGAAGACTTCACCGCAGAGAAAAATGCCTTTGTTTTGATGATTGGCACCCAAATTCTCTTATCGTGCCAGACACTCACTCTCCCTTCCTTCGCGGTAAGTACGAAACGAGCAGGCCTTCTTTGGAATTTTCGAAGTCTTTTCACACAAGCCACACACACTTTATTCGGAGGTAATGGTTTATAAAGAGCACAACAACACAGAACAAATTTCGTTACCACATTTATTGGACACTTCAGAATTCTATTTATATAGGGCTACACATTATTGAACAAAAATATGCTTCAAAAATTTGGTATTCACAAACAAAAATATATTATTTTCGTTGTCCCAGATCAAGCATGAAAACTTTGGTAGGTTTTCTCGTTTCCAGGTAATAATCTGGCAACCATATTTCGACTTGCACCTATCTTGTCTTACGGAGATCACCATACTAAAACGACGATAAAACATTTCAAATCTCTGTGTTTGAGAAACTGTGTTCACCATTTTTTACTAACGCGATGTCTTCTGTGCAGAAAAAAATGTATCATCCACGAAATTAATTTCATCCGACCGCCGCGAATACCTCAATACACAGATTCATCACGCTTGCGTCAGCAGGACACATTGCGTAGCTAGAACAGAATGAGGAGAAAAGAACCATACGAGAACTAGAAGAATGGTTCGGCTGCGGTTAGTAACCTTTACCAGCAAAAATATCGTCACCGCTTTGACACCACGTCCATCCAGCTACGTGGTGTCTGTCTTGTTCGAGAGAGACCATCGTGTTTGATAGAAAAGCCTGAACTTTTCCATTAATACATAAAAGTTTATACATATCCTTCCCCTTCCTGCACACTTCCAGTATCTTGTAAAATTTTCTGTACTCGTACCGGACATCCCTAATATTATCTCTGCTGAGATAACTGCTAGACAAACACAAACAAGTTTGTCAGTTCCCAGGCATGCAGCTGCGATAAACGCCCAGTTTACTGTTTGTCCTTCAACTCGACTCCTTAGACAAAGAGCTTGCGGTCCTATCTTGTCCCTTTTGTCTGATTTACTCCGCCTGCGCTTAGTTCTTCCATGGGCCCTGTTACTTTCCTCTCTCCGCAGTTCCGATCCATGTGATGTTAAGAACTATTTTGGGTAGACTGTGGCATCATCTTCCACTCATAGATCCTGAAATATATCCTTACAAGGAAATTTTTAAATATAAAAAAATTAAGTTTGTGGCTAGCTCTTAGAATTCGTGTCGGCGAGACAGGCTTTTACCAGAAATTCAAATTACGTTGAACGTTTCCCAGTTTAGTGGGTAATTCAAGTATCTCTAAGAGGGCAACACATTTTAACTGTCGTCGTTTTAGGAAGAAGTATAATCAAACAGTTCAGTATGGAATACAGCACTACGTACACAAAATACATATAGAAACTTACCTTAAAAGTGGATAGACGAGTGGTCCATATACAAGTAAGATAAATGTTGATGGTGTTAGGACAGCAACCAGCCACAATTTACTTTCAGTTCCTTTATTCAAAGGATACCGTTACCGGTTTCGAATCGTTGTGATTCATCCTCAGACGGTTTACACGCTTTCTTTATGACATGTGGTGTGTTATTACAGATTAATTGTCCTAAAATATAAATAATACATAATTATAAACACGCCACACACAGATGGTTGCGTTACAGAATTTCGTTGCATGTGACTTGCGTGAAACGTCGGTTTCGAGTGTTTGTTTTCATAACATTCGTCCAACAGATGTAAAAGCATTCCCACTGCGTCCTCGTTGTTGCACACGTAAATAGTTCTCACTGAACACTTTAGATTTGTCGCTGAGATCATTTCTACCACGCACCACATGTTTTGATACATACGTGGTAGAAACGATCTCAGCGACATATCTAAATATGTGTGGTAAGTTACTGCATATACCTTTGTTCATTTTGTTTACACCCTGTTTTTAACTAAAAACGATGCGGTGAAGATTTAACAGGATGTTTTTGTAGAGAAATTCTTGCTAACAGGAACCTTGAGAGTGGCCAAATGTCGAAATTTTGTAACAGTGCGAAAATAAACTAAAAATTAGCAGTTGCAGATGACATGAAATCCTTTTAAGCCATTACCATCAGCTAAACGAGAAGAGTAAGGGTAGGAGGCAGATATTGCGATTTCTTGTTAATCCATACAAATGAATCAAAATCTACATTGTTCACGTTTGCGTCTGTGTTTCTTTGTTAACGTCTCTTTCGTACTGCTGCTGAGTGTTCTTTGCGATGTAAATGCCTGTTCTAAAGATTGTCATAATATGCAATGCAGCGTACTCTAATTCAAGTCTAATCTCAATTTAACCAACTTTCGGTGGGTTCTTTCTCTATATTTGAGATCACATATAATTTCGGTGTGAATTACAACTTGTTCAAAAATGGCTCTGAGCACTATGCGACTTAACTTCTGAGGTCATCAGTCGCCTAGAGCTTAGAACTAATTAAACCTAACTAACCTAAGGACATCACACACATCCATGCCCGAGGCAGGATTAGAACCTGCGACCGTAGCGGTCGCTCGGCTCCAGACTGCAGCGCCTAGAAACGCAGGGCCACTCCGGCCGGTACAACTTGTGGTTCAGCTGGAGTTTGCCAGTGCATTTTACTTTCAATAGACGTGGTGGTTCGCCTTGACGCACTGTAAAATTTAAACCAGGTCCGCTTGGATCACTTCGATTACACGTGCCTTTTTTGTACTTTTTATTGTCTACCCCCAAAAGCTAGAGTGAACTGTTCGCATTCTGACTACTGTGGAGTCAGTCGTAGAAACCTAAATACCAAGCGAACTGGTAGCGGAGCATGAGGAGACCCAAACGGCCATATAAGTACAGAAAATTGTGACCAGTCACTTTTTTGAAACACTGGTTTATTACATAAACCGGATGATCTTCAGATGGTGCACGAGAGGTTACATGACTGTTTCATATCGTGAACTGGGTGCTGGCTCTGTGATAAAATGGAACACGCTTTAATGCATCGCCGTAACTAATGTTCATATGGCGATCTGTATCCAAAACTGATTTCTGTACTCACTGTAATTACTATACATTTAGCAGCTTACTTTGTGATGAACTGTTGGTTACATATCACTCACTTTTCACTGCTTATGAATACACTTACCGATTATTAAGAAACTTTGCCAGCAACCAGCATGTGCTGTACAACTGACGTTTGTTAAAGATCTTTGGAGAAAGATATAACAGAGTTTGCTCGGAGACGTCATTTGTTTTTTGTTTGCATATAACACAATGTGTAGGCAAATTCTTTCATCAGAACTGGCATTAACACGAATGCTCAAAAATAAAATAAAGTTATAATATTGGCAGAGAACTGCAGCTCTGTACACTGATGTGACAAAAGTTATGGGGTAGCGATACGCACCTATATAGATGACCTTAGTATCGCTTACGCAAGCGATAAAAGGACAGTGCGTTGTTGGAGCTGCTATTTGTACTCAGGTGATTCGTGTGAAAAGGTTTGGAAAGTGATTAGGGCCGCACCACGGGAATTAACAGACTCTGAACGCTGTATGGTTGTTGGAGCTAGACGTACGGGATATTTTATTTCGGAGGTCGTTAGGGAATTTAATATTCCGCGATCCACAGTGTCATTCACATTAACGTCAGTTCTAATCAAAGTATTTACCTACACATAGGATGTATTACATGCAAACAAACAAACAAATAACATCTCTGACCAAAGTATTTTATGTCTTCGTGCGAAGATCTTTGTAACAAACAGCACATGGTGGATGCTGGCAAAGTTTCGTAATAATCAGCAAATATATTCATATCCAATTAAAAGAGTGTGATGCGCAACGAACACTCCACCACAACGTAAGCTGCTAAATTGATGATAATTACAAAGCAGGCCATATCACAACATAAGTTGCTAAATGGATAATAGTTACAAAGCCAGCCATAGTGTTGCAGCAAGTACAGAAATTAGTTTTGGATACACATCGCCTTGTTAACATTACTTATGGCGATTTATTAGGTGATGATCCAGTTTCTTGTCACAGATCCAGCACCCAGCATCACGCTGTTCGAAGACGAATCTGGGAAGGTTCGAAATCCGGTTTATGGAAACAGTAAGTATTTCAGATACAGGCTGGCCGCAATTTTCTGTATTTGTACTGAACAAATAGTCGCTGGTTCAAAACATCCATATGGATAAGCTTAAAGGGATTGGTAATATTTTGGAGCGGATTTTTTGTTCCGACAATTGACTTACACCCAAAGGAAACTTAAACCTTCGCCAGAACCAGGTATGTGAACTAGTCTTATTTTATAGGTTTGTTTATAAATAAATAAATCTTCTGCTACCAGTCACGATTTTTTCTTTATTTTACTATTCGCACGAAGCGTTTTCGAGAAATAATTCCCATTTTCAAGTGCGTTTTTTGGTGTGTATTAAGCCATTTCTTTTGATGTTGTCAGTGTGTGTGAGTCTGCTTCATTTTGTTGACTTTTAAGTTTTCTAATGGTCCATTTGTGTAGAGTAAAGTGTACAACAAGTTGTGTGTGATGTTAAGTGTGTGTGAGAGACTACACAAATGGACCATTACAAAACTTAAAGCCGGCCGCGGTGGTCTAGCGGTTCTAGGCGCGCAGTCTGGAACCGCACGACTGCTACGGTCGCAGGTTCGAATCCTGCCTCGGGCATGGATATGTGTGATGTCCTTAGGTTAGTTAGGTTTAAGTAGTTCTAAGTCTAGGGGACTGATGACCACAGCAGTTAAGTCCCATAGTGCTCAGAGCCATTTGAACCATTTTTGAACAAAAAAGTCAACAAAAAGAAGCAGACTCACACACACTGACATCAAAAGAAATAGCTTAATACACACAAAAAAAACGCACTTGAAAATGGGAATTATTTCTCGAAACGCGTCGTGCGAATAGTAAAATAAAGAAAAAATCGTGACTGATAGCAGAAGATTTATTTATTTATAAACAAACCTATTGTATCTACAGTCGCAGGCTTTCAAAAACCATTTATAATGGAGCAAATCAGAATAGTCTTATTTTACTTCTGGGGACAATACGTCCCAGACGAAAAATGTAAAGCCTGCTGTATTCGACAACCGATTTGTTCATGTGTATAGAGAGTAAAGTCGATGATTTGTTCGATACGTACAGCGCTCCTGGATCGCTATCGATCTCAACCGATGTGAAGAATGAATGGAGCGTCTTGTGTCAGGTGTGTTACGTGCAGTCTCTCTGGGGGCTCATCGATGACCCGGTCAGCGTGATTGAACGGCGTCACCTGCACGGCTTACCCTCCGAGAACGCGGCGGGACTCCCTTCTGAGCTTCGCCCTTAGCGGCAGACACTTTAACAAGCGTTTGCCGCCAGCCGGCGTTGCAACACGGTGGGATCGATATTGCGCCGCCGACGCGACGCCGGCTGCATCCTGCCTCTGCCGCGACCCTCACAGCTCACCCCACGCGCCGCCAGAGGTACGCTCCGCTTCTATTACACCGGCACCGCACTGCTCCAGTTACTCTCATAACCCCCGAGTGGACTATTCTGTAGTAAGTACGCACAGACCGCAGCAGGTCGGCTGGTTCAGCCTCCTATTCCTCTACTCTATTTCGACAGTAAAATTCTACTTAACTACAAAGAAAATAATGTTGTACTGTTTCAGTTCTTAGCCCCTCATATCTATTCCTCTAGACAGTTTGAAAGTGAAAGATATGAATTTTTCTTTAGCATTATTTTACTCGTGTCGATGTCGAGATCGGGGACCACTGCGAGGGCTACAATCAAATGAAATAAAACAAAGAGACACTTGTTTTGCAATGATATGTGCCGGGCTTTGACCGTCTTCCAGTAGTTTAACGTTATGCCGTAGTAGCTTTACTTTTAACGCTTGTATTTATCTAATTGACATTGATTACGTGATGGTTTGGGCGCACGACGTCGCGCTCATATTTATATAAAGAACAAATTCTCGATGGGGCAACGACAGTATTAATAATTCAGCCGATAAAAGATAATAACTATCCGGTTGCACCTCTGAGCCATACGGAGCCAGACTAGAGCTAGAAACATGTCGTGGCGAAATGAAATACAACGGGCTGCTTGCTATATTCATCACATTTTTAAGCGCTTGAGACGGCAAGTTTAAGAAACTATTGCGGGTCACACACACACACACACACACACACACACACACACACACACAGGAAAATTGGTATTTCTCATCTATACAGTAGAAAGATATAAAAGGTAAGCTGCGGCAGCATATTCTTCTCCATCTGTAGAAACCACTTACGTACGAATATTTATATTGTCATAAGAATCTTCACAAAAGCAAATTAGTTCTTTCGATGACTACCAAAACAAAGAAAATCTGCGTCGTCGGCACTGGTGTGACAACAAACTAACAACACTCATCTACCACACTGACAGATACAAATTATACTGTGATTAGGTATCTATTCAGCACAACAGAAACTAAACAACACGAAAATGCAGTTAATTTATATACACATGCGCCTGATGTATCCCTTTGTTGTAAAGCGAGATATCAATTCAAAGAAACGAGGATAGCGCAAAAGGAGATTGTAACAGAACGACTAATGACAGACTACACAGCGATTTTGCGAATCTAAAACACGTTACCTTCTTGAAATACCAGACAGTAACCAATGAGTAATATACACACACGTTAACTGTGGAAAACAAGGAGTTGCCACTGACATGTGCATCTATTCTGATATAAGTAGAGCCGCATGAAATAAGTAACGCTGCGCGATAAACAAGCTGCTGAGCGTTTCCGCAATAAATACAGACAACTTGCCCTTAAGAAGAACTATTTCCTTTGTGGTTAAAGGCGAACATGTACTATGCAATTACATAGAATTTTCAAGCACACCTAACCTCTGGTAAAGTGAAGGTCTGGCAGTCCTTGTTTCGAAAGGACAGATTTCGATGACGAAATCGACAGTTGTTTTCTGCAGGAACACATGTTTCAAAAAATGAAATGTAACTCTGATATCATACGAATATTAATCTTCATAGTAACATGATCGTTAGTGTTGACATAAATATCATTAGCTATAGAATACACTGTTTTGTTAAGTCGGTTTTACGGATGGCAAATGTGGTTTTACTAAGCTTTAAGAACAACTGACACATATCTGCTTCAATAAAAAAATACATGATTTCTTTATGTAACAAGAAGGTTGACTGAACTCAGTAAACAGCAGGGTATTTGGAGGAAATGCATAGTGTCCGCTAATCAAGCAGAGGGATGATATTTTTTTAGTTATTACATTTGTTACGTTATAGGCCAGGATCATTCTGCCAGCTGTGCAGGGATATCATCTACGAAGATAGAAACACGTGATTGGCGTTACGTAACACGGGTATATGTCATTGGAGCAAAGCGGCTTTGCATCTGTCAGTTTCACGGCACTCCTGTTCCTTTTCTTTGTTGTAAGTTATTTTAAAAAGTACTCACCGTAGTTGGAGTGATGACATCTCCTCCGCTGGCGACCGGCATGAAGAAATCTGTTGTCGATAGCCGCGAATCCTGGCTGTCAGAGTCACTGGAATGCACGGAATTGCCTGCCGAGTACATCGCTACGCTACGCCGTGAGGCTGCGTCAAAAGCTTTTCGTTGTCGGAGCGGGTCCCCCTATCCAGAGCTTCCACCTGCTGCCACTGGCGTCGCCAGCTCTTGGATGACTCACTGTCTACGGTGTTGCCTTTGCCCGACGGGGGAAGCCCTCACTCTCTCTCTACCTCCCGACCCGCTCCGTACAAAGACTCCCGAGTAATGATGTCATAGCCACCCTCCGCTATTTTTAGGTCGCTGAGCTCACTCGCAGCCGTCACGTGGGCGTGACGACATCGGCCGAACGCCGACGGTGTCTGCCGAGTGGAGCCGAAGTCGCCCGACGGCCCCTACCCCTCCTTCGGCGAACGTAGGTGAAAGCCGCATGCGATGACGCATCGGGGTTGCCGGAAATGGGCGTACTGTGCTATGCCATCACGGGACCGAATCCTGCGTTACTCATCGCTCAGGAATTTCGTAGCGGCCTCGCTTAGTGCGGTGCTACACTTGTTCCCTACGTGTACCTCGACATAACGCGCTCGCGAGTGCCTATCGAGCGGCGGCCGCTGACTCACCGGCATGCGAGCAATGCGCGCGATTATTGATAAACAGGTGCGGTGTTTGTAGTGACAAGCACAAAATCGCGAGCCGTTGCAGTCGTGCATGGTGCGACAGCACTTGGCCACGCCTCCGCTAGCAGCTGTGCCTTTGAGAGGACTGACTGAATCACGAATCAGACTGGAGGCTGATTCAGCAGCCACCACGTGTTGGCTGGGCGCACCAGACACAACCCGACCTTCGTCGTACGTACGTATTTGGAGTCGTGCGAAATCGAGACCACGCTGATGCTGTGCGAACCACAGACACGACTGTCGACAGGAAAGCTCAGAGTTAAATGTTACCTGCATCTGTTAAGCAAATTAACCTGTTAATTAACGAAAAACCGCTCAATTGCTTAATTAGAACTTCATTAAGACTGCACGATCGGTTTCGGCACTCACATTAGGCCATATCAACTGTATATGAAACTGCCAAATGTTAATACTTAATATGATGGGTATATAGACGTTTTTTATAACCGAAGACGAGAGACAGTGTGTACTGTACATTACAGAAAGAATATACATCTTACGTTAACTGTAGATAAGCAACATCAAAGGATAGAAACAGTAGAAGTCAATTAGATTTAAAAATTTCGTGCACAATGGCGTCAAGAGGAAAATGGGCGTGCCGTAATTATAAAAACTGTGCAATACGACTTATTAAAACTGTTACCATTTTTTAGCGTAGAAAGCGTTATCTGAGGTGTTTTAAAATTACATTGCTTGTTTTTCAGATAAAATGCTGATAGCGAACGATAAAACAGTAAAAATCAAGTGGATTTAAAAACAGTTTCGCGACCAATGACGACACGAGAAAAATGGACATGTCGCAATTATAAAAAACTGTATAATCTGATAAATTAAAACTATTAACATGGTCTAGCTAAAAAAGACTTATATTCTGACATATTTTAGAATTAAAATTGCATATTTTTCAAATAAAATGCTGAAATTAATTACCTGGAATTAATAAAAGTTTAAAATTGTTGCAAAGTACGAGGCATTTCTTTTCCACGAATTTGTTAAACAAATCGATTTACAAACTGTTTTACATTAGGATAGTACTTTTTATCTACAACAGCGCTACTCCAGATAAATATTTTGTTCGTAAACTTGTGAATGGAACGATAACTGTTGAGTGCATTCCACGTGACCCCTAATTCTTGTAAAGAAACTCGTTATCCCTTTTTAAATAAGTGATCAGGTCTTACAAGAGGCCTTTTTATGGAAGAACTTTCCATCTCCCGATTTTAAGGGAAGGTGAGATGCAGACTTCTCTTTGATGAACACTACATTTGAGCTACAAAAGCTGATTTTAACCTAAAAAACAAGAGAAAGACACGACAAAATGTAGTATATCAGCATATAATATCTACCACGTAATACATTTATTGTATGTAAAAAAAACCGAAATATGTATTGGAGGCCACTGATGATGCTTCCCAAATAAATGAAGCGAAACGCGTATGACAACAAACAAACTGCCTTCAATTGGTTGCGTAGACGGTACATACCTCCCAAGTACTATATTTTTGGTTATACGGCGGAATATAACGATGTCGACTAAAGCTGCATAATATCAATACACATTTACAGCCTTTCCGAATTAGTAGGCGTTATGCCCTACTTCAGCGGCATGCTAACACATAACGTGGCCAAAACTGTTACATTAGAAAAAAATTCAAAGCAGTAAATACATTATCTAGACTGCACAGCACTTACAGCAGGTAAGTGGATCAAGCACCGGATTACTTTCCGTTAGATATCTGTTTAATTGTTCCCGATACTACTTCGGATGTCTAAGGGTAAATATGCGTATTTTGCTGCTTCAGTCAATATATTACATCGAAAATGCCCTGCATTCAGCACATTAAAGCAGGTGTGCAGCATGTTTTAATGTGACTAGTAGCGTTTGAAGAGACCTGAGACGAGTCTCTCAAGCACCAGCATCATCTGCTGTGCCAACCTACTGATGAATTGTATCAGTCTTAAAGATCAGGCAAATGAAAAATAAAAATTCATCAAAACGTATACTTTTATCTCTGTTAGGGGATAGAAAGAAGAAACGAGTTGAAAAATAGAACGTATGCAGCATACGTTGACATACAGAAGTCGTTTGGTAAATTGAACTCTAAGATACTGTTTGGGAAGCTAAATAAAACTGAAATAGATTGAAGAGATAAAAGACTGTTTCTCAATTTATACAATAACCAGCTTACGGAAATAGACGTCAATGGCACTTCAAAGACTCTCGGATAAGTGTTTGCGGACGCTGTCCTCTCTCAGCACATTTATTTAATTTATTTGTGGAGTAATACAAAAATGAAAAGCGACGTAAAAGTGACCAAATTATATGATAAATACGTTCTATTCGATTTGTTGACGATAAACTAGTCTTAGTAGATTTTGGAAAGGACATGAACTAAACGATAAAAAATTTTGTCTCGTGTCTTGGACAAACATGAACTGGAAATAAACACAAACGAGACTGGAACAGTGGTGTTAGATACATCGAACAGACAAGTAAGGGAAAATTAAGATATCAAATAAACTACCAGTGCGAGTGAGTGAGTTTTGCTACGTGGGAAGTACATTAAAAGAGGACAATAGAAGTACAATGGATATCAAAAGATGAATTGCAGCGACCAAGCAAGCGTTCAGAAATCAAAGTAATTTGTTAACAGACACCCACCTTAAGCCAGAAACAAGAAAGAAATTCATCAAGACATTTATCTGAAGCATTTTAAGCCGTGATTAAAAAGGGACGTCTCTGGGGAAACAAGAAAAGAAAAGAATCAAAAGCAATAGGGATATGGACCCCATGAACAGGAAGACGATGTAACAAGAAAATCCTAACACTGATTAACATGATGCAGAGAAGAAAAGTAAAATTAATTGAACATATACTTCGAAATAAAAGATTCGTAAGAAAACGCCTTAGAAGGAAAAATTCTAGGATGACATCAAAAGGCAGACCCAAAAGAGCCTTCTTGAGGTGTTATCAGTTGATTGAACTGCAACAACTACGACTAAACAGAAAAAAAATGCCGAGTTGGCAGGGAAAGATGGCGGCATCAACTAAGCGTTGCCTTTAGTGTTTGATGAGATAATTTACAAATTTCGTAAGTTACTTTTTGTGTACTAGTCTGAATGACGGCCAGTTACCATGGGATCCTTACCAGATAGGGCTGACGGAGTACATCGAAAAAGTTCAAAGAAAGGCACCACGTTTTGTATTATCGCGAAATATGGGAGAGAATGTCACAGAAATGATATAGGATTTGGGTTGGAAATAATTAAAAGAAAGGCGGTTTTCGTTGCTAAGGAATCTTCTCACGAAATTCCAATCACCAACGTTCTCCTCCGAATGCGAAAATATTTTGTTGGCACCGACCTACATAGGGAGGAACGATCACCACGATAAAATAAGGGAAATCAGAGCTCGTGAGTTAAGATACAGGTGTTCATTCTTTCTGCATGCTATACGAGATTGGAATAATAGAGAATTGTGCAGATGGCTCGATGAACCCTCTGTCAGGCACTTAAATATGATTTGCAGAGTATCCACGTAGATGTAGATGTACCATCAGCGGTTTTTGTGACTATCTGGTCATTCACACTGCTTGACTCGCTTGAGGTCACATTATGTGGTCTTCTTGAGATGTAGCAGCGAGACGGCGTACTTGTTCAGATTTTTATCCTTGAGTAGCAGGAAATGTCAACTGTTGTTTGAGTTTCCTTCCGTCTTATTTGATATAATGAGTCGTGGTTTTTTCGCAAAGCGACTGGTAAAAGAGCACATTGTATTTTACTTAAGCTGGAATATTTTTACTCTAGGCGGAGTGTACGATTTATTAAGCATAACGTGCGAAAATTTGAAACTTCTCCACCTGACAAAAAACGTGAAGCACTTGAAACATCACCTTAGAAAAATTTATAAATGGCAGTGCTGGAGAACCTCTACGTTATTTGATTTTCAAACAGTTGAGCAAAACTGAACGCACTCAGACATTTCTCTCTTTACTTATTCTGATCAACACTAAACTGACACGCAATATTTTTTTTTAGCGCAACGCAATCTGACTTTCAATAATCCCTACAAAAGAATGGCCCTGACTAACAATAACCTATACCTTTCACGAATCACTTACCTCACAAAAATCTTCGTTACTCAAACTGCTGCAATACAGCGAGTGCCAATACTGCCAGCTAAATAAAAGATTCTAACTACTGAAGGCACTAACTACTGATAGGCATAGTTAGCAAATGAAACATTTTGATGGAGAACAATGAATGTTTTTACCTTAATATTGTTCAAAAGTCATAATATATATATCAGTTCATGACATCCAGTCTTACAAATTTCCTTTTTCTGACAGACACACGTCCAGATCGCCTACTCTCAAAACTCTGCCATCTCTCTCCCCACATCCACCACTGCTGGCGGCTCACCTCCAACTGCACAACGCTACGCGCTGTTCGCATGCAACTGCCCAACACTACACAAGCGAATATTCCGACAATGAGTCCAACCACCCACAGACTGCACACAGCACAGTCGGTGATTTTCATACAGAGCCCTACGCGGGGTTACCAACATAAAAACCTAAACAGCCTACTTACACACTCAGAAGTGGAGGATGAGTCTAAGTGAAACTTAACAGGCTAAGTGGGTCCATTATTTTGTTTCAGTGATTACATATCGATTCAAATTTACAAAGAATTTGGCAGTGCGAGCCCACTTATCAGTAGAGGTTGTACCCCATGTGTCGTGGATGCATGGAGTGACTGCGTTGTGAAGGGTATCATAAAGCCGTTGTATCGTTTCCCGAGGCAGCTGGCTCACAACGTCCTTGATAGTGGCACCGGGGCGGAGGTAACACGTGAGGTAACAGTATGACGCCCCACTGTGTCGCTATGACCAAAAGCCATAACCGATAGCTCCCAACACCAAGACACCAAAACACTGAATAGTACAGAACCGCGATTCGCCGCTGAAGACAATGTGATTCCATTCACCAGTAATCTACGGTCCCGGTCACAGCTCTAGTCCAAACGTAGCCATTTGTGTTGTGGCGTTTAAGGGGCTCCGGAAAGGCTCAAAATCATGAAAAGCTCAATTTTTACTTTTTTGCGCTTTCTGAATCTGCAGACTATTACCTTTTAATAGATATATAATTTATTCAATTCCGAAGACTACAACTATTTTTAAATTTTTTTTGAAATGTGTTCTACATGGGCGTGACCCACTGTGGTGCTGTTAAACTGCTGTCAAATGGTGTTATTATTAACGTCCGTGTTCATCAGGTACATTTTAGTGATGTGAGATAAAGTATGTGTTGTGGCTAACCTGTGATGGTTCAATATATATCGCTGGTGTGATTGTCGATTGTTTCATGTTTATTTACTCTGTCGTTATCTCGAAAATATTCGTAATTAATTCTGTTTCTTGAGTCTCTGTTTTGTTGAAGTATAATAATGAGTAAAAGTAAAGTTATTAGAAATCCTCTGAAGGCTTTTAAGAAAAGGAGAAATGTTGGAAAGCCAAAGGTATGTGTTATTAATGTAAACAATAAAGACGATAACCAAGTGAGTGAACCTAACCTCTCAAGTACACCTGCCCATAGCAGTCAAAGTGGGAAAGAAAATACTTCACAGAAGAAGCTTGGTTCAATGAGTGAAAACTATTAATGTTTTATGGGCGAATCGGATGTGAATGAAATATTTGATATGTCGGTTCTCAAAGGAATTTTTTCAAACTGTGTAAGATGTATTCATTGTAGTGAAGTTGGTCTGGAACTCTCCATAATAAAGCACGTAGGACTTGCTAGTGAAATACAACTGAAATGTGATAAGTGTTCATACATGACCACCTTTTGGAACAGTGTTGCAGTAACTGCAACTGAAGAAAATAGTAGCAAAATCTGCGAACACAACAACGAGCGATGCTTGCTTTAGACAAGGAACGCCTTCGGGCTGCGGACAGGGCTGTAAAGAGTCTAGAAATACAAGCAAGAGTAAACAGGAGGAGGAACAAGAGGAAGCTGGAGGAGGAGTTTGCAGAGGATGAAGATAATCCATCCTATGGACCTGGAATGCACTAAAAAGTTAATCCAATCTTTGTCGCTCGATTCCCAAAACTTTTATTTTCTCATATTAATTACATGTTTTCTAAGGATCTTCCAAACATATTTGTTTCAAACTTTCAGTAAAAGTTACACAGTACCTTCTGCATAATTTAACACAGCCTTTTTCCAAAAAACTGTATATTTTTGAATATATAAATAAAAAAATTGCAAAAAAATGTTGTGAATTTTCATTACAATTGAAAAAAAAATCATCTTTAATAACTGAACTAAAATTTTGAAAAATCCCTGTGTTAAGTTGTAGCCCATATTCCAATAAATAATCTGTAAAAAGTTCAACTTCCTACCTCAAATACTTTGTGAGGAAAGATGTAATTTATAAGCGTTATTTTAACATTGCAAGTATAGGGCGTTCCGGAGCCCCTTAAAGCAGCCGACACATGGCACGATAATCCCGTAGTCCAGCTGCTGTTAGCCTCTGACCCACGATGCGGGATGACACAGAATGTTGCTGGGAGTACGTTACTTGTATTGGGTGGTAGGCACAGATGAGAGAGGGTTACTGATGTGTTTGTTGCGCAGTACGGCGCTCCTGTCTTGTGGTGGTCACCCGTGGTCGGCAGGAACCTTGACGAGTATGCCTGCCATCAATTTCCCATGTAGTCCAGCATGGACATTGTTACATCCTAATGCTTAATAAATGTGGATATTGCACGATTCGATCAGCCAGCCAAACGGAGACCCCTTTCAAATTCTATCAGGTGCGGATAACGCTGTCTCACACGATAAGCGGCATCTCCGTGTCCTTGACAGGGGTTACTCAACATCTGACGCTGTTCATGACCCCTATGTACTCCACCAGGCCTGGGGCGAACATTAACGCACCCTTGTGGCCGTTCTACCTGCCACGCGGTTGGTGTGTAAGTGTACGAAGTTACACTGATTTTCGACCATGTCTTATGGGTGCCTTTTCTTTCACTCAGTGCCTACATTTGGCCGATAACCGAAGTAGGCGCCAGTCTTTGGTGGACATAATTTTACCATTTGGGGTACACGAGTAGGCATCACGGAGCGTCCCAAATCTTTGAGTTCCTATCGGTTACATTCCGATATTTCAATTTCCAACTCTTAATCAAAATATACCATGCCAAGAGCTCCTCCCTGTCACCGAGCCCATTGTTAAGTCGAAGTCTCCGTTAGATTTTTACTCTGGAAATACCAGTTTCATAGTATAGCGCGCCTCTGTGGTGTTTGGAAGGTATGGAGAGGAACTAGCAGCAAATTTAAGTTTAGAATTGACTCCGAAAGATTTGATTGGATAGTGCTACTGCAAGCGTACCGTGTAAGGCAGGAAGGCGGCTGGGTTCTAGAGGCGGTCCGGTGCAATGTTCTAACACACTTACTAATGAAACTTCCTGGCAGATTAAAACTGTATGCCCGACCGAGACTCGAACTCGGGTCCTTTGCCTTTCGCGGGCAAGTGCTCTACCAACTGAGCTACCGAAGCACGACTCACGCCCGGTACTCACAGCTTTACTTCTGCCAGTATCTCGTCTCCTACCTTCCAAACTTTGCAGAAGCTCTCCTGCGAACCTGGCAGAACTAGCACTCCTGAATGAAAGGATACTGCGGAGACATGGCTTAGCCACAGCCTGGGGGATGTTTCCAGAATGAGATTTTCACTCTACAGCAGAGTGTGCGCTGATATGAAACTTCCTGGCAGATTAAAACTGTGTGCCCGACCGAGACTCGAACTCGGTACCTTTGCTGCGAGTACCGGGCGTGAGTCGTGCTTCGGTACCTCAGTTGATAGAGCACTTGCCCGGGAAAGGCAAAGGTCCCGAGTTCGAGTCTCGGCCGGGCACACAGTTTTAATCTGCCAGGAAGTTTCATATCAGCGCACACTTCGCTGCAGAGTGAAAATCTCATTCTGGAAACACTTACTAATGCTTGTGTGAGCTGGGAGATACGATACTGCGAAAAGAATTCGACAGATCGCAGAGAAATCTAAGCTGAAACAAGGTCCGTGTAGTGGACTACACCCTCTGAATTACTGAGATTCTTGGGAAAGCCAGTTATCTCAAAACCATTCCAACTGGTCTGCAAGATACATGAGACGGCGAAGTACCCTCAAACCCCAAGAGGAATGTAATAATTCGAATTCTAAAGAAGGAAGGTGCTGACAGGTTTAGATACTACCAACCATCGGTTTAATAAGTCGTGGCTGCATAATACTGACACGAACTATTTTCAGAAGAATGGAAAAACTTGTAGAAACCGACCTTCGAGAAGATAACTTTGATTCCGGAGAAATGTAGGAACATTCGAGGCAGTGCTGACCCCACGACTTATCCTGGAGGACTGGTCGAAGAAAGGCAAGCCTACGTTTACAGCATTTATAGATTTAGAAAAGGTTTTTGACAATGTTGACTGGATTACACTCTTCGAAATTCTGATGGTAGCAATAGATTATTTATAACTTGTACAGAAACCAGACTGCTGTTGTAAGTACGATATTGCACTGCGTGCGTTATCCCAAATTACGATGCAATGTCCGGACATGCATGAAGTGAAAATTTTTGCCGGACTGGGATTCGAAGCCTGATTTCCCGCTTACCGTGAGGTCGTCTTTCCATTAAACTATCCGAATACCACTCACGGCCAGAGACAGTTATAAGTATCAAAGGACAGTAAACGGAAGTAGTATAGGATTGAGCAGGGGATTGAGTAAGGGAAACCAAGACATATTTGGAAAGGGGGTTTAAGTTCAGGGAGAAAAAAATAAGAATTTTGAGTGTGCTGGTGACATAATTCTGCCAGAGATATTACAGGACTTGGAAGAGCGTTTGAGTGCTATGGAAAGAACAGTGTCTTCAAAACAAGTTACAAGTGATCTTCAGCAAAAGTAACATAAGCGTAATTTAAGGTAGTCGAAATAAATGAAAAGATGCTGAGGGATTTTGGTTGGGCTTGTGTCTAGGGCACACGACTATTAAGACCTATGGAATCTGTATATAGTGTAACAATGAAGATTGAAAGTAAATTATTACGAGAGACCTATTTGTTTACAATTAGCTTGTACAGCATTGGTCCTCAAAGAACGCAGCAACCACTAAAATTAATATCAAGGCCGTGATTCGAACCTGCCTCTCCTGCTAACCACTACGTCATCATGGCACAGCCGTGCTAGGGTAGTTAGATTAGATTAGATTCAGTTTTCGTCCCGTAGACCCAATAAATGAGATGTTTCTCGTGGGTGTGGCTCGTGCCAGAATGTATAACATAAAAACATAAAGCATTTGAATATAATACACACTTCCCTGATCATCTGTCAGGAGATTGTCGAAATAGGTGACTACAATGCGGTAAACGGGAACAGCTAACATTTACAGAATTAACACGCTGTCAGAATGAAACATTGTTATGCACTATTAATAAATATATCATACACAAAATACCTAATCTTGAGTGTTGTGACCATATGCTGTAAAAACTGAAATCTAACAGACATTTTTACTTAAGCTAGTCTAACAGTTTCTGTTAAGATTTTCGTCTATGGAGTAGAAGGAGTTGCCTATCAAAAAGTCTTTCAAACTCTGTTTAAACCGTGCTTTATCTGAAACCAAGTTTTTAATGGTTGCTGACAATTTATTGAAAATGTATGTTCCTGGATATTGGAACCCTTTTTGGACCAAGGTAAGTGATTTTAGGTCTTTATGTAGATTGTTCTTATTCCTACTATTGATACTGTGTATTGAGCTATTGGTTGGAAATAGGGATGTATTACTTATAACAGATTTCAATAAGGAATAAATATACTGAGAAGCAGTGGTTACAATACCAAGTACCTTGAACAGTTTTCTACGAGGGCAGTTCAATAAGTAATGCAACACATTTTTTTCTGAAACAGGGGTTGTTTTATTCAGCATTGAAATACACCAGGTTATTCCCCAATCTTTTAGCTACACAACACTATTTTTCAACGTAATCTCCATTCAATGCTACGGCCTTACGCCACCTTGAAATGAGGGCCTGTATGCCTGCACGGTACCATTCCACTGGTCGATGTCGGAGTCAACGTCGTACTGCATCAATAACTTCTTCATCATCCGCGTAGTGCCTCCCACAGATTGCGTCCTTCATTGGGCCAAACATATGGAAATCCGACGGTGCGAGATAGGGGCTGTAGGGTGCATGAGGAAGAACAGTCCACTGAAGTTTTGTGAGCTCCTCTCGGGTGCGAAGACTTGTGTGAGGTCTTGCGTTGTCATGAAGAAAGAGAAGTTCGTTCAGATTTTTGTGCCTACGAACACGCTGAAGTCGTTTCTTCAATTTCTGAAGAGTAGCACAATACACTTCAGAGTTGATCGTTTGACCATGGGGAAGGACATCGAACAGAATAACCCCTTCAGCGTCCCAGAAGACTGTAACCATGACTTTACCGGCTGAGGGTATGGCTTTAAACTTTTTCTTGGTAGGGGAGTGGGTGTGGCGCCACTCCATTGATTGCCGTTTTGTTTCAGGTTCGAAGTGATGAACCCATGTTTCATCGCCTGTCACAATCTTTGACAAGAAATTGTCACCCTCAGCCACATGACGAGCAAGCAATTCCGCACAGATGGTTCTCCTTTGCTCTTTATGGTGTTCGATTAGACAATGAGGGACCCAGCGGGAACAAACCTTTGAATATCCCAACTGGTGAACAATTGTGACAGCACTACCAACAGAGATGTCAAGTTGAGCACTGAGTTGTTTGATGGTGATCCGTCGATCATCTCGAACGAGTGTGTTCGCACGCTCCGCCATTGCAGGAGTCACAGCTGTGCACGGCCGGCCGGCACGCGGGAGATCAGACAGTCTTGCTTGACCTTGCGGCGATGATGACACGCGCTTTGCCCAACGACTCATCGTGCTTTTGTCCACTGCCAGATCACCGTAGACATTCTGCAAGCGCCTATGAATATCTGAGATGCCCTGGTTTTCCGCCAAAAGAAACTCGATCATTGCCCGTTGTTTGCAACGCACATCCGTTACAGACGCCATTTTAACAGCTCCGTACAGCGCTGCCACTTGTCGGAAGTCAATGAAACTATACGAGACGAAGCGGGAATGTTTGAAAATATTTCACAAGAAATTTCCGGTTTTTTCAACCAAAATTGGCCGAGAAAAAAAATGTGTTGCATTACTTATTGAATTGCCCTCGTATATGATGTTCTTGAATTTACACCACAAATGATTCTTATCACACGCTTTTGAACCCTAAAAACTTTTGCTCGGTTTGATGAGTTGCCCTAGAATATGATCCCATATCACATAATAGAATGAAAGTAAGTAAAATATGCAAGTTTTTTTGTGTTTATAACTCCTGCATCTGACATATTTCTCACGGCAAATACACACTTGTTTAGGTGCTCAAGCAGTTCTGCGGTATGCCGGTATGCCCTTTCCAACTGAATTTATTATCAAGTTGTAATCCCAGAAATTTAACACTGTCAACCTCTTCTATCTGCATGTCTTCATATGTTATACACATGCTGGAAGGAAATCTCTTACAGGTTCTGAACTGCATATAATAGGTCTTCTCGAAGTTTAATGACACTAAATTAGCTTAAAACCACTTACTAATGCCAGTGCAAATTTGATTAGCAGCTATTTTTAAATATGTACTCGACTTGCTACTTATTGCATACGCAGTTATGAAAAGCCACTGGGCCAGAGTGGTGTAGTAATTAGTGCATCTGCCTAGTGAGCAGGACAGCCGGATTAGAAACCCGGCCTTGGTACAGATTTTCATTCTTCATTTAGTATGAGACACTTTGAAAGGGTACAGTACCGCCCGACATTGAAAATAGGTACAACATTCTTCGTTATTCTTGTCAGAACAACATGTTGTTGTGGTCTTCAGTCCTGAGACTGGTTTGATGCAGCTCTCCACGCTACTCTACCCCCTGCAAGCTTCTTCGTCTCCCAGTACCTACCGCAACCTACACCCTTCTGAATCTGCTTAGTGTATTCATCTTCTGGTCTCCCTCCACGATTTTTACCTTCCACGCTGCCCTCCAATACTAAATTGGTGATCCCTTGATGCCTCAGAACATGTCCTACCAACCGATCCCTTCCTCTAGTCAAGTTGTGCCACAAACTTCTCTTCTCCCCAATCCTATTCAGTACCTCCTCATTAGTTATGTGATCTACCCATCTAATCTTCAGCATTCTTCTGTACCACCACATTTCAAAAGCTTCTATTCTCTTCTTGTCCCAACTATTTATCCTCCATGTTTCACTTCCATACATGGCTACACTCCATACAAATACTTTCAGAAATGACTTCCTGACACTTAAATCTATACTCGATGTTAACAAATTTCTCTTCTTCAGAAACGTTTTCTTTGCCATTGCCAGTCTACATTTTATATCCTCTCTACTTCGACAATCATCAGTTATTTTACTCCCCAAATAGCAAAACTCCTTTACTACTTTAAGTGTCTCATTTCCTAATCTAATTCCCTCAGCATCACCCGACTTAATTCGACTACATTCCATTATCCTCGTTTTGCTTTTGTTGATGTTCATCTTATATTCTCCTTTCAAGACACTATCCATTCCGTTCAACTGCTCTTCCAAGTCCTTTGCTGTCTCTGATAGAATTACAATGTCATCGGCGAACCCCAAAGTTTTTATTTCTTCTCCATGGATTTTAATACCTACTCCGAATTTTTCTTTTGTTTCCTTTACTGCTTGCTCAATATACAGGTTGAATAACATCGGGGAGAGGCTACAACGCTGTCTCACTCCCTTCCCAACCGCTGCTTCCCTTTCATGCCCCTCGACTCTTATAACTGCCATCTGGTTTCTGTACAAATTGTAAATAGCCTTTCGCTCCCTGTATTTTACCCCTGCCACCTTCAGAATTTGAAAAAGAATATTCCAGTCAACATTGTCAAAAGCTTTCTCTAAGTCTACAAATGCTAGAAACGTAGGTTTGCCCTTCCTTAGTCTAGCTTCTAAGATAAGTCGTAGGGTCAGTATTGCCTCACGTGTTCCAACATTTCTACGGAATCCAAACTGATCTTCCCCGAGGTCGGCTTCTACCAGTTTTTCCATTCGTCTGAAAAGAATTCGCGTTAGTATTTTGCAGCTGTGACTTATTAAACTGATAGTTCGGTAATTTTCACATCTGTCAACACCTGCTTTCTTTGGGATTGGAATTATTATATTCTTCTTGAAGTCTGATGGTATTTCGCCTGTTTCATACATCTTGCTCACCACATGGTAGAGTTTTGTCAGGACTGGCTCTTGGAAGGCTGTCAGTAGTTCTAATGGAATATTGTCTACTCCCGGGGCCTTGTTTCGACTTAGGTCTTCCAGTGCTCTGTCAAACTCTTCACGTAGTATCGTATCTCCCATTTCATCTTCATCTACATCCTCTTCCATTTCCATAATATTGTCCTCTAGTACATCGCCCTTGTATAGACCCTGTATATACTCCTTCCACCTTTCTGCTTTCCCTTCTTTGCTTAGAACTGGGTTTCCATCATAGCTCTTGATGTTCATGCAAGTGGTTCTCGTATCTCCAAAGGTCTCTTTAATTTTCCTGTAGGCAGTATCTATCTTACCCTAGGTGATACTCGTTTCTACATCCTTACATTTGTCCTCTAGCCATCCCTGCTCAGCAATTTTGCACTTCCTGTCGAACTCATTTTTGAGACGTTTGTATTCCTTTTTGCCCGCTTCACTTACTGTATTTTTATATTTTCTCCTTTCATCAATTAAATTAAATATATCTTCTGTTACCCAAGGATTTCTTCTAGCCCTCGTCTTTTTACCTACTTGATCCTCTGCTGCCTTCACTACTTCACTCCTAAGAGCTACCCATTATTCTTCTATTGTATTTCTTTCCCCCATTCCTGTCAATTGTTCTCTTATGCTGTCAGTGAAACTCTGTACAACCTCTGGTTTAGTCCGTTTATCCAGGTCCCATCTCCTTAAATTCCCACCTTTTTGCAGTTTCTTCCGTTGTAATCTACAGATCATAACCAATAGATTGTGGTCAGAGTCCACATATGCTCCTGGAAACGTCTTACAATTTAAAACCTGGTTCCTAAATCTCTGTCTTACCATTATATAATCTATCTGATATCTTTTAGTATCTCCAGGATTCTTCCATGTATACAACCTTGTTTTATGATTCTTGAACCAAGTGTTAGCTATGATTAAGCTATGCTCTGTGCAAAATTCTACCAGGCGGCTTCCTCTTTCATTTCTTAGCCCCAATCCATATTCACCTACTACATTTCCTTCTCTCCCTTTTCCTACTACCGAATTCCAGTCACCCATGACTATTAAATTTTTGTCACCCTTCACTATCTGAATAATTTCTTTTATTTCATCATACGGCTATCTGTATCGCTGAGGCACGCAAGCCTCCCCACCAACGGCAAGGTCCATGGTTCATGGGGGGGGGGGGGGGAGGCAGAACAACATATTTTTTGTAATAATAACTCAATTTCACTTAATACACCGAAGCCGGATACCAGTGTAGGAAAGAATGACAATTTATTTATTTAATTGATCACATGTGCACTCCCACAAAATAAATCCCTACATCCAGTTTGGTGAGATCTGCGAAATGAATGACCGTATGGTCGTCTGCTAACAGCAGATAGTGAATATTCAATATATGATCATCTTTGAGACGGTCCTTTGGTCACCTTTGGTGGAACCAAAGAGATGAAATTTACCTGAGCTTGGAGCGCCTGAAATGTGGCTGACCAATACGGTAGCAAGGTGCTCCCCCACTTCGACAGAGGTGCGAGATGACCTGAAGACCGGCCATGTTTCAGCACTCTGGCGGTGGATCTTGTGTTGGCAAGACCTGTCTTAGGCGTGCTCCGTAAAGACAAAAGAGTGGCGAGAATGGTATGCATGTGGAATACTTAAGAGTAGTTTGGAATAATAATTTCTCTATCTCAGGAACTTTTGTGGGGAGAATTAAATGTCAGGCAGGTAATATTAAGGGGATCGTAGTAATCATCGGAAGTGACCAACGGTCACAATGAAACCACGTGTAGCAATAAGTTGAAATACTTCCGAGTGCTTAAGTTAAGCTGAATTACTGGCGTGTGTACTATAAGTTGGAAATATTTAAGAAATGGCGTGTGCAGGACTTGAAATTAGAGACGAGTACTTCCACGTGGTGAGTACTGTGTGAATCTCAATCTGTGTATGAGACAAAGGATGAAGAGAAGTACTCGTCCATGGTATCAGTTGAGGACTCGCGTGTGTGACGAATATGTTCTTAATATTACTTTGTGTGTTATGTTTCCGTGTGACGCTTGATTCAAACCATAATACTCTGAGAGTGAAGCAAGGTGAGTCAGGCGTCTATCCAGCAACGCCACTTGGCTTGCATTGCACAGGAAGACGTGCATATATCCTCCAGAGTTCATAGTAGGAAAGAAAAGTTACGAAGTGGGGCAGTGTCGTGTGAAACTGGGATGAATACTAATTGAAGTGGGAAAGCTGAAAGTGATGTAATTATAACAATGTGACCATTCCTTGTGTTGTGTTCCATGTTGCCAGTGTGGTGTATTTCATGTAATTTAAGTATGTGTGGTTTGCATGGGAGAGTAGCAAGATAGGTTCAGAGGCACTGGGTTATGCATGTTCCTTTTGTACCGCTCGGTCTGGAGGAAATTTTCGTGATGATGGGTGTGAGAGTCGAAGTGTGAGATATAGCAAAAGATCCACCATCCTGTCCAGAAAGTGCACTGTAGTGTTAGATAATTACGAGACCATAAGGTAGAGAATCACCAATGTAAAGCCATGCCCACTGGCGGAGTTTCTCACGTGCAATTATTGTAGAAAATGTAATGGTGTGTTTAGGTTATAGAATTTATCGGAATAAAAAAGATAGTGAAAAGAAAAAGATTGATGGCCTTTTCCTTCGAATAGTATGTTGTCATGATATCCAGAATTTATAACGTGTGCGCCATTCATATTCAGTGCGATGGCCACGTGTTGATCAAAGCCGTTGGGTAAGAAAGATAATGTATTGCCAGTGCGTAGTGAACAGTCAAAATTACTAATAGTCAGTTGTGCCTTATCCGTTTCCGTTGCGTAATATTCAAACAGGAGAATAATTTGTAACTTAATTGGGAGTACTAGATCTCATGTTACTCGATAAATAAGAATGAATCCACTCGCTTGGCAGACCACTCATCTTGCAGGCCTGACTGCTTGATGCCACAGTATGAGCAAGGCATGTGGGTGCCTCTCAACTTGTTTGAGACTTGGAATGGTCGATGGAACCATACAGTTTCATTTGACTAAAATAAGTATCTACAAATTTAAATTCAGTCAATCATTACCATAGAGTAAGTAGTTATGAGATCATTTAGCACATTATTTTCTCCATGACGTGTGGAGAAACACGTCATCGTATGAAAGCAGTGCAACCATTCTCAGTTTGATCGAATGAACGTCTTATCTCTCAGTGACTAATTTCAGGCGTAAGTTCATCTTCAGACATCAGAGTACATTTATTTTGTTTAAATTAACTCAAAGAACTAAATATATTCAATGTTTTTTTTTTAAAGAAAGATTTCAAATTCTGCACGAGAATTATGTAAATTACACTACTGGCCATTAAAATTGCTACACCAAGAAGAAATGCAGATGACAAACGGGTATTCATTGGACAAATATATTATACCAGAACTGACATGTGATTACATTTTCACGCAATTTGGGTGGATAGATCCTGAGAAATCAGTACCCAGAACCTCTGGCCGTAATAACGGCCTTGATACGCTTGGGCATTGAGTCAAACAGAGCTTGGATGGCGTGTACAGGTACACCTGCCCTTGCAGCTTCAACACGATACCACAGTTCATCAAGAGCAGTGACTGGCGTATTGTGACGAGCCAGTTGCTCGGCCACCACTGACCAGACGTTTTCAGTTGGTGAGAGCTCTGGAGAATGTGCTGGCCAGGGCAGCAGTCAAACATTTTCTGTATCCAGAAAGGCCCGTACAGGACCTGCAACATGCGGTCGTGCATTATCCTGCTGAAATGTAGGGTTTCGCAGGGATCGAATGAAGGGTAGAGCCACGGGTCGTAACACATCTGAAATTAACGTCCACTGTTCAAAGTGCCGTCAATGCGAACAAGAGATGACCGAGATGTGTAACCAATGGCACCCCATATCATCACGCCGGGTGATACGCCAGTATGGCGATGACGAATACACGCTTCCAATGTGCGATCACCGCGATGTCGCCAAACACGGATGCGACCATCATGATGCTGTAAACAGAACCGGGATTCATCCGAAAAAACGACGTTTTGGCATTCGTGCAACCCAGGTTCGTCGTTGAGTACACCATCGCATGCGCTCCTGTCTGTGATGCAGCGTCAAGGGTAACCAGAGCCGTGGTCTACGAGCTGATAGTCCATATAGCTGCAAACGTGGTCGAACTGTTCGTGCAGATGGTTGTTGTCTTGCAAACGTCCCTATCTGTTGATTCAGGGATCGAGACGTGGCTTCACGATCCGTTACAGCCATGCGGATAAGATGCCTGTCATCTCGACAGCTAGTGATACGAGGCCAGGCCGTTGGGATCCAGCACGGCGTTCCGTGTTACCCTCCTGAACCCACCGATTCCATATTCTGCTAACATTCATTGGATTTCGACCAACGCGAGCAGCAATGTCGCGATACGATAAACCGCAATCGCAATAGGCTTCAACCCGTCCTTGATCAAAGTCGGAAACGTGATGGTACGCATTTCTCCTCCTTACACGAGACATCACAACAACGTTTCACCAGGCAACGCCGGTCAACTGCTGTTTGTGTATGAGAAATCGGTTGGAAACTTTCCTCATGTCAGCACGTTGTACCTGTCGCCACCGGTGCCAACCTTGTGTGAATGCTCTGAAAAGCTAATAATTTGCATATCACAGCATCTTCTTTCCGCCGGTTAAATTTCGCGTCTGTAGCACGTCATCTTCGCGGTGTAGCAATTTTAATGGCCAGTAATGTACATAAGAAATATCTTCCACTGTAGGAATATGTGATTAGGCTCGAATCTAGTAATATTTACAGAAACCAGTCATTCGATGAAATTCTGACTAGCCACAGTTTTGTTATTCGTTGGATAACTGTGAACGTTCGTGAACAAAACTTAAGGACGAAAATACCTTCGGGTGATGTGTCACTGTCAAGCAACATAGCTCGATGAAACTCGGGAGACCATATATAAAAAGAACTGCTACAGTATAGAACAGAAGGTAATTGAAAGAAATGTGCAATGAGATGAAGAGAAATGACAGTTTCATTCAAGGACAATAATTACGTCGAAATCAACTTGGTTTATGATGTTCCCCTGAATATAACAAGAGGCTGGATGCGGTTCTTAATAGGAGGTGTGATCACCATGGACGACTATGCAGGCTCTGCAACGTGCTCCCATGCCGTCTACAAGGCTGGTAAGGGGTTATTGTGGTAGGGCGTTCCACTCCTTCACCAGTGCAGTTGATCTCTACTGGGCGGTCGTCGGTGCATGTGGACATGCTACAGTACATCTCACCACCGCATCCCACATGTGTTCGACGCGATTTAAGTTTGGGGAAAGGGCACTCCAGTCCATTCGTGCAATATCCTCTCGTTCCAAGAGCTTCTCCACCTCTGCTGTTCGATGAGGTCGCTCGTTGTCATCCATAAACATAAAGTCATTGCCGAACGCACACCTAAAGAGACGCACGTGGAGAAGGAGTACAGCGTCACAATAACGTTGACTGGTGACTGCAACGCGTTCAAAGATTTAGAAGTCAGTACACCCATGAAACATTATGCCTCTCCACACTATAACACCTGGACCACCAAAACGATCATATTCGACAATGTTCCTGGGTGCGTTATGTGTTCCCACCTCTCACTGTAAGAGGATTCGTCCAGAATCAGTTCCCAGACTGCATCGGCTTTCATACGAAAAGAGCAGGCGACCCTACTCTTCGTCGGTTTAGTCCCAATATTCTTGGCACCATGAGAAAGGTGCCGAAGATGTGCGGCTGTTAACAGAACACTCCGTACTTGTCGCCAGGAAAAGAGACCAACTTCATTCAGTCTCCATACCACTGTGGAATGTAACATTGCGTGCCTTGCAGTACTGTAAAATGCAGTTGCAATATTGTACCAGATGTTTGACGTGGATCCCTTCTTGCCTATTGTACAATGTGCCGGTCATCTGATTCTAGAGTTTACCATGGTCAGTCCCCCCCTCCCTTTCAGGCAGCAGTGCCTGTGTTTCGGAATGTTCCCCATCTATGTGAAACAATGCTGTCAGCAATACTTAACTCCCGGGGTACACTTATCATTTTGTGTATTGAATCGGGGACCTAGAAACGACGGAGAGGCATCGTCCCGCTGTAGTGGCCACAGCAGCCCACTCACCCCACCGCCGCCCCACACCGAACCTAGGTTCATTGTGCAATTCGACCCTCAGCCCTCAGTGGACCCCCCCCCCCCCCACCCCACCCCCCAGGAACGTCTCATACCAGACGAGTGAAACCCCAAATGTTTGCGTGGTGGAGTAATTACGACATACGCGTACACGGAGGTAGTGTTTGCGCAGCTATCGCCAATCGCCAACATAGTGTAACTGAGGCAGATTATGGGGAACCAGCGCGCGTTCGCCGAGGCAGATGGATAACCGCATGAAAAACCATCCACAGGCTGGCTGGCACACCGGATCTCGAGACAAATCCGCCGGGCTGATAATTGCCGGGAACCGGCGCGCCTTCCCGCACAGCAAGCAGCGCGTTAGACCGCGCGACTAGCCGGGCGGTCACACTCGTCATACTTAGTCTTTCTCCCAGTTTCGCGATGATTCTGCCCCGTGTGCAGACATCCAAATATTGTGTCTGGGCCATATTACACTGAAGCGCCAAAGAACTGGCATAGGCATGCGTATTCATATACAGAGATATGTAAACAAGCAGAATACGGTGCTGCGGTCGGCAACGCCTGCATAAGACAACAAGTGTCTGGCAGAGTTGCTGCTGCTACAATGGCAGGTTATCAAGATTTAAGTGAGTGTGAACATGGTGTTTTAGCTGGCGCACGAATGATGGGACACAGCATCTCCGAGGTAGCGATGAAGTTGGGATTTTCCCGTATGACCATTTCACGAGTGTACCGTGAATATCAGGAATCTGGTAAAACATCAAATTTCCGACACCGCCGCGGCCGGAAAAAGATCCTTCAAGAACGGGACCAACAACGACTGAAGAGAATCGTTCAAAGTGATAGAAGTGCAACCATTCCGCAAATTGCTGCAGATTTCAATGCTGGGCCGACAACAAGTGTCAGCGTGCGAATAATTCAACGAAATATCATCGATATGGGCTTTCGGAGCCGAAGGATGTGCGTCTACGGGTATGGAGACAACCACATGAATCCACGGACCTTGCATGTCAGCAGGGGACTGTTCAAGCTGGTGGAGGCTCTGTAATGGCGTGGGGCGTGTGCAGTGGGAGTGTTACGGGACCTCTAATACGTCTAGATACGACTCTGACAGGTGACACGTATGTAAGCATCCTGTCTGATTTCCTGCATCCATTCATATTTGGGCAATTCCTGCAGGACAATGCGGTACCCACACGTCCAGAATTGCTGCAGAGTGGCTCCAGGAACACTCTTCTGAGTTTAAACACTTCCGCTGGCCACCAAACTCCCCAGACATGTAGATTATTTAACTGATCTGGGATGCCTTGGAACATTCTCTTCAGAAGAGAATTCCATCCCCTTGTATGCGTGCTCGCGAGGGTCCTACACGATATTACGCAGGTGTACCAATTTCTTTGCCTCTTCAGTGTATGATGAAGAACGCCACCATAGTGCACCGTAACTGCTCGCTACTCTACAGACACCATCTTTTTCCGTCCTTCAACTGCCTCCTGTTGCGGGGCCAGACCCACCTGGCGCTATAGTTACGTTGACTTCATTCCATGTGAGTCTAATGTTCTGTGCACGAGTGAATGACTAGTTCGTCCTTAAGTTTTACAGAGCAGCGTAAAAAGGTAGCACGTAGCACCGGCAAAGACCTGATATGGTTCAAAAATGGTTCAAATGGCTCTGAGCACTATGGGACTTAACATCTGTGGTCATCAGTCCCCTAGAACTTAGAACTACTTAAACCTAACTAACCTAAGGACATCACACACATCCATGCCCGAGGGAGGATTCGAACCAGCGACCGTAGCGGTCACGCGGTTCCAGACTGAAGCGCCTAGAACCGAGACCTGATATGACAAAGTGGTTTTGTAACACAATGACAATTTGCGCAGTCCATGGAACAAGCAACAATTTAAACTAGATGAAGGGAGCTCCTACAATCCCTGCACGCTGGAAGGAAGACTCCACTGGCGCATATGACATGAATGGCCTCGTCATGACACCTGGACTGAACACATACGCCAACATTGACGCCGGTTGTGGCACATACAATTACAAGGCACCACTAGAATATGAGGAGAAGCCGCAACCAATCTCAGCACTTCCAGGTCGCTCGCAGAAGTTGCGCGAGGAGTCTGCGGCTGCAGCAACCCACTCACGTTTACAACACGGACACCATCACTGCGATCACCCATTCTCTTGCCCCGCGTCCACCGTCCCTCGAGGGACGCTGCTGCTTCGCAGTCGTGTGATGACTGAATCGCAACAGACCATCTTTAGCGGCAAGCTTGAACTTTTCCAACCTGTTGACGTGTTCGTCCCAGACACACCTCCAAGGTCTTCTCCTAATTCTGTGCCGTGTTAAGTCAGAACGCATGCCCCATTGGATGCTCAATACCTGCTTCTCACAAAACCTATAAATTAGTCTTTTCAGTTCTCTTTATATCGATTATAGATCACATTTATTATTACGTTGTTGTCTGATTTAGAAAATGTTCCCTCCAGGCAAATGATAAACTACTGTTTGAGAAGATCGGAACACCGATAGAAAACAAACAAAACTTATGAAATTGCTAGGACATTTAAAGTGATGTACGACAGATGGATGATAATAATTAAAGAGCAATAACAAGTGGATGAATATGAAATATGTCTGATGATCATTGTGAAATGTCATGCTTCGCGACTGCTAATTAGAATAGTAATGAAAGGACCAGGACAAAAACTGAAAGCCTTCCTGAATGGTCACTGATCTCACTTGAGTGAAGATAAAAGCTGAAAGAGAAGCATTTCTGACTTTCATTCTATTAATGGTACGAAGAACAAAAGATATCAAGATAGTTTTGCAGCGTAACTTAAAGAAAGACTTCTATAGTCTAAAACGGAATAAGACCTTCGAAATCGGGAGGTGAATGGGTGATAAAGCACAGATATAGATAGGTGAGCTGTAAAATTTATAAACATGCAGTGATAAGGAATACTAGGCAGTCATAAGAGATCAGGAAGAGAGAAGTAGTTAATCACCATTTATTTAAGTCGTGTGCTGAAGAAATAACCAGAAAAGTGAAAGAAATTATCAGACAACGGAAAAAAGAATAGAAATGCATTCCGAAGAGTTACCAAAACGAATTCTTCCAGACGACTTCGTTCTGCTAACAGAATATGAGAAAAGAACCTACTGGATGCGGTTTACGTGATACCGAATTTGGACTGACAATAAACGAAACTAAAGTGATACAGAACAGTGCAAGGAAAATAACTATTCGCTTAGCACCTAACAGGACAATATGAGTAGTAGGAAGATGGGGCTATAACTCCATTTTTGATATCAAATTGTTATGCAAATTAATTGAATTGATCAATTCCCCCCCCCTCCCCCCAATCACGCCCACCGCACCCCCGACCAGGCCCACTCCCCAGGTGACGTTATGTGATTTTCTCAGCCTGCATGTGGACCCAGCTCCCTCCCCCAACCTCTCCCACCCCCCATCTTACCATATTGGCGGGAATTTCGAGTATTGGCGACAATTTCGAATTTTGGTGGGAATTTCTTGGTCCCGGGGCTGTGCTGACATCCGACCCCACCCCCACCCAGGAACTGGCGGGAAATTAAAAATGGCAGTACCCTTTCCGGGACTCGAACCCAGGTCCTTCTGGGCGGACAGCCCAAGTGCACCATCCTAACAATTATACCGTCAGAGGCACTTGGAACTGACGGGAAATTAAAAATGGTAATGCCATTGCCGGGACTCGAACGCTGGTTCTACTGGATGGAAAGCCTAAGTGCACCTCCAACACGTGGAAACTGTCCAGATGCAGGAGAGAAAGGTTAGGTTAGTGTACTTTATTTATTTTGGTCGGGAAATGAAGTAAAGATAAGTCCTAATTAAGTAATTAACCATAAAGATCAGACCTCATTACACAACTATATGCCTAGCGCTGCACAAGGACGGCCTAAAATCGCAATAAAACTCAAAAACTGACGATACCATAGAAATGTTGTTATCCTGCAGGGAGAAAGTTTCGCAATACCTCTCCCAACCAGTGACACACACACTCAAACTCTACCCTTCACCTACGAGCTGGCAGGAAAAAGGAAGGGGTGTAACGTACTTTCTTTATTCTTTTTGGCTGGAAATATGGTCAAGCGACGAGATGCTGGCGTCAGACAGAGAGAAGTTAAAAAAGTGTATTACCTGTAATCACACAGTAAAAGTGTATTACCTGTAATCACACAGTATCTATCGTTTTTATGTCAGAGTTCGCTACAGACACCTGCACAAAAAGCACCGTGCAGCCTAGGTAACCGAAGACAATACACGCTACCACAACTGATGGAAAAAATTTATCACCGTTGTAATTACACTTCGAAATTATCGTAAATAACCAGCACTCATATGCCTGTGCGTCTGTAGCGGATGGCTGCCCTAAACATCACCCAGTACTTCCACTGGTGGATGCACCTTCGGAGCCTATACCGGACGTACTGCATTGCAGATCCCCCAGTGGGAGGACGGGGTCGGGTTTACTGGAGCCACCCGCAACACACGCGTAGGCAGACATATAGAAAAATAGAACAAATGCATTGCATCTGTAGCATAGTTGGTTGTAAGAGACTGGGCGCATTCGAGTACAGCACTGTACTGTTCGACTAATATGTTGCTCTGTACCGTACATAACAATAATACTCATGAAGGATTGTCGCTCTCCATCCGATGAACATCTAGCATACAAAATAGCGGAATGGGGATGATTATGTTCCATCATCGTGGATCTTTAAGAGTATAAAAGTAGGCGTGATTGGCACAGCTGGATTCCATGGTTTGTTGTTATTATTGGTGAATCTCGACAATATATATCAATAATATGACATGCATCAAAGATGTTATGCTCTTTAGCAGGATGTTTAAATGTGCTTACATCCCCTACAAAATCGCTTTGTGAAGAGTGTTTCTCTATTTGCGGGGCTGTAGCACTGTCGAAAATAACGTACAAGCAGCTGAAATCGAGACGTCGCGATTGTTAATACGCATTCGTAGTCTGTGTGTGTATGTGTGTAGTGCTGTCGGTGGTGGACGGTTGTGGTTCAGATGCGTAACTTGGTGACGGTTCGTTCACAAATTGCGCTGCTGGGGGTGCGCACTCTGAAGGTACGGGGAAGGGAAACTCTCATGGTCGAGGATGCTGTGTGCAGTCGACACACTGTCAACTACCGGATAACTTATTACTAGGATAAAAAAAAAACAAACCTGAAATCTACAGTTCGCAGATATTCTGGCGTGGTTGTGGGGGCCTATCATAGTTGGACGATGTAAACAAAAGTAGCGAAACTCATATGGTAAGCGATAAGAGCACATACTTATGGGGAAAAAGAACATCAGAACAGCAACAGAAATCACTTCTGTACACATGTCAGCTCCCTGTTGCAAATCCGTAAATGGCAGTGTGGAAGTCAGATGAACGTGTACAACAGTGTCAAACTTTTGAGTTTCCATCAAGTGCGTGGCTACATGAGTCTGCAGACAAGCTCTCTGATGTGCCGTAAAGTACACTGATTTGTGTCCAGACTACGGGTTTCCAATGGGCACCACTCGCTTAGTCTCATCAAAGTATGAGGCGAGTGTTACTACACTTTTCACCACCTTTCTATGCAAAATGCATGCATGTAGATCATGAGGAAGAGTGGAACTGTTAGAGTTTTTTAAAAGGCATGTGTATAGGACAGGCAGATACTCTCATATAAAAGTCGAACAACGCATGGGCGTGCATGCTATATGACCATATACCCACCGTAAAATATTAAAAAATATGAAAAAAAGACATTAAAATCGACGAAAAGCCGGTACAATTACGACAAATCGGTGGGAAATACGTAAAATTGAGGGAAATATGACGAAATATGTAAAACTGCGAAAAACTTGCAAAAATACTTAAACTGACTGAGAACACAAAAAATTAGAGAAAAAGTACCGCGAAATGCGGAGAATTGAGGAGGGTTTGGGGGTACCCGGTCTCTCAAGACCGAGAAAAGCGTAAAAATTATGGTCTGGCTGCGTTCACTTTTAACCCTCCCTCTCTCCTGCAAACTACGTGGGTTTTCTTAACACACACTCCAACAAAGGCGATATATATATATATATATATATATATATATATATATATATATATATATATATATATATATGTGTGTGTGTGTGTGTGTGTGTGTGTGTGTGTAATATTTCCGAATTATGGCCGGTTCTCACAAACAATGTTATTCCTTAAGTATTAAAGAGAAGAATCACTGCATTTTTCAGACTTAAACAGTTCCCTATAGTGTTCTGTAGGAGAGTGGATCGATGTCAAATATATCGCCATTAATAGTGTGAGAGGGGGGGGGGGGGGGTTTGTACTCGAGAGATGTGGTGTTAGGATGAAATTGCTATATTATCCTACACATGATCAAAATTATCTAACATGAGACGAGGACTTCTTTGTGCAAGAGGAATGCTACCAGAGCTGTGGTGATGCTATTGTAAACAGCAATAACACTGTTACATCTCCTTTGTCTACTGATCGTGGTGCTTACTCCATTGTAAGAAGTTGCTGCTCCTTCATGTGCATTTTCCTGCAGCAGCGTGTGTGTGGTACCTCAATATATCAGCTATCGAAGATATTCAAGTCGGTTTTTCTTCACTCTACATCCTAGTGAGACATAGACGCATCTGTCAAAACCGATACTACTATTATTACGAATTATATTCACGACTGACATAGGAAGCTTGATTGAGGGTACGTACGTTTCCGACATAAAAAGACATATGTCATGCATTAATTTCTTAAGAGACAGAACAACAGTCTCCAGACTTCATTCTAGTTGGTTTACAAGCAGCTCGAGCTGTGTGTACACACTGATGATGCCCTAGTAGGATACCAGAATAGTGTAGAAGGAAGTAGTTTTATCATTTTAAAATTCGTCACCGTATTGAATGGGGTAACATACTTGCAGGGTGGTTGTATGTCTGATGTTGGACAAATACATCCTCCATTAGAGTATCAAGAGCGTTAGGTTCCACACGACTAATTCTTCGGAAACAGTGTGGCATTAACAGTATAGCATTGTTAAGTGCAGAACCGTGTAATCATTGGAGTGTTCGTTTATGCTCTATGATCTCATGCCGGTACGTTTCTTGTACTGACTCTGGATAGTGGAATAATGCTTCAGAATTGATTGTACGGTTGATTTACGTGAAACGTTTCAAAATCCATACGTCTGGACCTCCATCATGTATAAACTGTCTGTTATAGCAATGCAACACTTTCATGTCTACTCTACACCTATAAGAGGTGCGACCCTCCTCGACACATACACATCTGGGGACGTCTTGTGCTTTTGGGGAGGTGCTGTGAGTAAGATTAGTGTTGCAAGAAGGATTGGTCAAGGACAATGTGGGAGGGATCCATCAGTCTCCGACTTTATCGTATGAATGCGACAATACTACGTGGCCCCCATCCACACAGGGAAAGATGACCAGTCGTAATCGTAAATTCTGCACTATGATCATATGCTGGAAATATGTAGATAACCTCTTTGCATCGGTATAGGACACTGTCTGGTATACTTTGGTGTACATGGTCCACTGGATGTATTGCACAGTCATACAGCTGCGTTCGCAGTCTAGTGTATGGTAGTAGATAAGTAGTGGAGGGGTGATTTAGCGATGATGTAGAAATTGGGAAGCGTTCTGCCGTGTCACTGACTGACATTCAAATTATGGAACAACAGGCAAAATTGCTAAAATTGATCTCGCTATCAAATGCGGTGTGTATTACAGTACACTGTCCCATATCAACGGTGTCTTTCCCACTTGGTTTGCTATTGATTACCGCATAATAATTGACTGACACCACTTGGTTAAGATGGGGGGAGCCTGGCGGAACATTGGATATCTGCTACTTGTCGCTGTGGAACATGGAATGAAATGTGGAGGTCATCACCTTCATACAGTTCTTTGGAAGCATTCCACAATGCTGCAGACTCATCCTATTTCCATATGCTGCGATGCCCTTCACATGTTTTTATTTTTATTTTTTAAATTTTTTCATCAATAATGTAACAGTACCTCTTTTTATTTGTACTAACTCGCGCGTGTTGTGAACAGTACCTTCCAGCGATGGTCAAGACCAGAACCAGTAATTTGTAAATGACTGCAAAATGACGGAACAATTCTTTTTGAAGTGGAACACTGCTAAATCCGCTACCCTGTCGATGGGGAAAATAAGATTAACTATATGGGTCATCACTTTCGAATAGCTGTTGGAAGTGCTCTACAATACAGCAAACTCTTGTCAATGAGAAACATCATCTCCGTGTTTTATTTTTACCGGTCTGTGTTGCGGTAGCTGTATAGTTTATGCCATGAGATGTTCAGCTTCCTGTGAGAGCCAAAGGATCGAAACATGTTAATGTCGGTTTAGCAGCAGCTGACACAGACCTCTAAGTCGTGTTAGAAAAAACAAAGTATATGGATGTGTTACAACCAGAAAAACAATGTATTAAACTGCTTATGACGGAACAATACAGAAACCTCTCTTGTGATTGATAGTCTGTTGGATAGGGTTCTTCTGCAGTACAGGTGATGAAACTTTACACTGGTCTGTGGAAGTGACTTCGATCACGAGCCACTTGCTCCAATGAACCAATACCTGTATACTTAATAGGATCGCTACATATGGTCAATGCCGGAAAGCAGACTATATCAGAAGACAGGGACGTGGTAATATCTTATCGAGTTCTCTAATGGATGACATTAGCGGAGTTTTTGTAGTTCGTAGGTTTTGTCTGTTGGATGGCACAAAATATCAAGGTGGGAGAGAATGTTTGGGTCATAGATATGAATGCACCCTAACAAACGCAGATCTCCTTCAGATTCCAGTACTTGTATGTGGTTTGGAGATGTGTCGCAATGCAGTAGCAAAATCCTCGTTCTTCCTCCATGCCCTGTATTATGTAAAGTCTTTCTAATGTTCCAACAAGAAACACCACCGCAACTGTTTGTACTATCTTTTCTAGTACCTCGTGTTGCAGGGGAAACCTTCGTTTGGCGCTGGCCTTACACACAGTTTTGGGAGCTACAATAATATGTTCCCATTTCCACCATGAAGTCAAAACGCGCTCCTGTAACATTAACTCATCTTACCCTGTTTCTCCTCGAGATGCAGGAGTTCCTAGATATAGCGCTTTCCGTCTTCCATTCAGGTCCGACTGAAATTGGGACGATCACATGGAAGAAGCTGCAGGGAAGGCGGGGGCAGAGACTGAGAAGCAGATACAAGGTGCAGAGGGACTGTCTAAGAAACAGCGCTGGAGTTTTTGCTGTATAGAATCCTTAGCAGATAGGTTCCAAAAAGGTGACTCGATTAGAGATATGAGAGTGGCACAAATATGATTCACCAGTGGCTGTAATCATTAAAGGACATCTCTAGAGGATCCAACACAGGTATGTGGTAGAATGGATAAAATTGATTCCAAATCACAGATAGCATTTCTGCCAGAAAGTGTAAGGCTGTCAGCGACTTAAGTGTGCCTGTAGACTCAAGACTGCTTTTTATGCTTTTTCATAAATGCTAGTAAGAAATACCATTGCACTGGTAAAATGGGACCTGCCACAGTGTGGAAAACAGCTACATCCTCTTGAATTATAGCTTGGTGTTGTCGAACGCAATATGAATGTGTTTCTTTCTGATTTCTCTTATGTTATTTCATGTGTCTGAAATGTTTGTAATACACACATGCATGACAGTTTATTTACAAACACTGAACGTGAGAGACACTCTCAGGCTGCGTAATTCGTCTATCAAGCTGAAAGAAATTGGTTAATATAGATGCGTTTTTTCTTTAGAGTTTAAATTCTCGCTTTTGCTTTACTCTGACGACGGTTTCGAGGTAGCAAGGACATTCTGCGGTGATCGGTAATTTCCGAAACAAAATAATCGAACATATTTTTCCTGATTTTACGCAGGATGGACATGTCGCTACTGATGATTTGTGATCGGTGGTGGTGCATTTTGTTGGACATCACAAAATAATGAGATGCGAATTGCAGCCTGCAATCGAATGTAAAAATCTATAGCGATTTTGCTGATAAAACTGAAAGTAAATGGGGCCGGCCGGAGTGGCCGAGCGGTTAAAGGCGCATCAGTCTGGAACCGCACGACCGCTACGGTCGCAGGTTCGAATCCTGCCTCGGGCATGGATGTGTGTGATGTCCTTAGGTTAGTTAGGTTTAAGTAGTTCTAAGTTCTAGGGGACTTATGACCACAGCAGTTGAGTCCCATAGTGCTCAGAGCCATTTGAACCATTTGATTTGAAAGTAAATGGACTGCACGTATTTTCGTGGAAGGAAGACATTTATTATCGTCGCAACTGTGTTCTCCTTTTTTAATAGATGCTCGATTGTAAGAGACGCGTTGATGTTAAATGCAGTTGTTCTCCATGATTATGTTCCATCATCGTGGATCTTTAAGAGTATAAAACGGCGGGCACGGGGGGCGTGTCTACTGTGGGCGGCACCGCACATAGCTGCGCTCCGGCTAGGGATATCGCTAGCGTCCGCAGAGGGCAGCGGAAGGCCTGGTGAGACTAGTTACCGCAGAGGGGCTGCAGTGGGCCACAAAAAAAGCGATTGGCGGAACAGCGAGCCCGCCCAGTCTTTCCGAGAAATATGTTTAATAGACTGCAAGAAAGAGTTGCGTTGATGGTAAATACATCCATCGCAGAATGGTGGGTTGCTTGTGGCCTGGGGGGGGCGTGTCTACTTATGGGTGTCGCCGGACACAGCTGCGGAATGTAGTGGCTGAGTCATTATATTTTAGACAAACAAGTTGCACGTGGGGCGGCCGTCCTTTAACCTGCTATTGTTTAGTTGTCTATACATGCTATTGTGATGGCAGAGGAGTGTCGCCTAGAGGTTGTCAGCGACCACGCAAAGCACGAAGCTGGCTGTTTGAAAAAGCCTGTGTTCTCCCCTTAGGTGAGCGGATGGATGGATGGAGAGAGGGAGGGTGGGGAGGCATGAGAGGAGGTAAGAGGGTCTCGATTTTCGTCAGTTTGTGAGCGCCCATCGATGAGAATGCATGTTCAACTACCGCTCTCTCTGCAGTCTTTTAGAACGACGATTTTCTCCAGTACATGTGTTGCTTTATGACATGTTCATTACGAGTGCTGGTTTTTTCATGACAGTTTGGAAGTGTAATAAGAACTGTGATACATTTTGCCATCAGTTGTGGTAGCTTGTATTGGGGTGGTTTTTGAGTAGGCTTCTGTAGTGAACTCCGACATCAAACAATGATAGATGCTGTATGCTTACAGGTAATACACTTTTTGAAACTCCTCTCTGTCCAACACCAGCATCTCATCACTTGAACATATCTCCAGCCAAAAAAGATAACGATAGTACCTTACACCACTGCCTTTTCCCCACCAGCTCGTAGGTGAAGGGTAGAGTTTGAGTGTGTCTGTGACTGGTTTGGAGTGGTATTGTGAAACTGTTTGCCAGCAGGATAACACCATTTGTATGGTATCGCCAGTTTTTGAGTTGTATTGCGATTTTAGGCTGTCCTTGTGTAGCGCTATGCATATTGTTGTGTAATTAGGCTCACAATTTAGGCCCAATGTTTATGATTAATTAATTAATTAGAACCTATCTGTACTTCATTTTACTGACCAAAATAAATAAAATACACTAACCTAACATTCCTCTCTTGCATCTGGACAGTTCCCACGTGTTGTGTGGTGCACTTCGGCTTTCCATTTAGTAGAACGTGCATTCGAGTCCTGGAAAGGACAGTGCCAATTTTAATTTCCCATCAATCCCAAGCGCCTCTGGCGGTATAATTGTGTTAGGAGAGTGCACTTGGGCTTTCCGCCCAGAAGGCCTTGGGTTCGAGTCCCAGAACGGGTGCTGCAATTTTTAATTTCCCACCAATTCCTGGACCGGGGGGGGGGGGGGGGGGGAAGGGGGGATGTCATCGTGGCCCTGGGCCCTGGAAATAAGAAATCCCCGCCAAAATTCGAAATTCCCTCCAGTAGGTTAGGTTGGGGATGGGGAGGGGTTCAGGGGAGGGGGCTGGGGCCCAACGCAGGCTGGGGAAAACACATCACGTCATCTGGGTTGTGGGCGTGGTCCTGATTGGCGGTGGGCATGGTCGGGGGGGGGGGGGGGGGGAATTACTGGTTCAATTGAATTAATTTGCGTATCAATTTGATTTCAAAACTGGGGTGAGAGCCTCATCTCCCTACTACTAATATGCGGTAGATAAGTAAAACACTTGTCCCACATAGGAAGCAAGATTGGACAGGACGACTGAATGTTGGAAGATATCAGAAGAGGATGGTACTTTCTTCAAGGAAAGAGCTCCATTTCTATCGTCTACTGCTGTGGATTTGGCGGAAAAAGTTATGATGAAAATAACTAGGACAGAAAAAAGTACGAAACGATGGCGGAAAGCCATGGAAATACGTGAAAAAAGTCTTGATGAGAATGGGGGAGAGATTAGTGGAACATCTGCAAAGTAATTCACAAATACTTAAGTGCCCGAGCGCGAAGTACTGCGTGAGCGAAGAGGAAGGAAAAGGTGGATAGATTTGCCCACGTATTTTGAAATCTTGCTCGAGAACATACGTTATTTTACGGGGAAAGTGCGTAGCAAGTAATATAAGGTTATATGAGCAGGTAATGTGTCAGCCTCACGCATGGACACATTCAATATTATTTCAACAACCACAACGGAGGGGTATCTGTTGAGAGGCCAGACAAAGGTGTGGTTCCTGAAGAGGGGCAGCAGCCTTTTCAGTAGTTGCAGGGGCAACAGTCTGGATGATTGACTGATCTGGCATTGCAAAACTAACCAAAACGGCCTTGCTGTGCTGGCACTGCGAACGGCTGAAAACAAGGGGAAACTACAGCCACAGCCGTAATTTTTCCCGAGGGCATGCAGCTTTACTGTGTGGTTAAATGATGATGGTGTCCTCTTGGGTAAAATATTCCGGAGGTAAAATAGTCCCCATTCGGATCTCCGGGCGGGGACTACTCAAGAGGACATCGTTATCAGGAGAAAGAAAATTGGCGTCCTACGGATCGGAGCGTGGAATGTCAGATCCCTTAATCGAGTAGGTAGGTCAGAAAACTTAAAAAGGGAAATGGATAGGTTAAAGTTAGATATAGTGGGAGTTAGTGAAGTTCGCTGGCAGGAGGAACAACACTATTGATCAGGTGAATACAGGGTTATAAATACAAAATCAAATATGGGTAATGCAGGAGTAGGTTTAATAATGAATAAAAAATAGGAGTGCGGGTAAGCTACTACAAACAGCATAGTGAACGGATTATTGTAGCCAAAATAGACACGAAGCCCACGCCTACTACAGTAGTACAAGTTTATATGCCAACTAGCTCCGCAAATGATGAAGAAATTGATGAAATGTATGATGGGATAAAAGAAATTATTCAGGTACTGAAGGGAGACGAAAATTTAATAGTCATGGGTGACTAGAATTCGAGAGTAGGAAAAGGAAGAGAAGGAAACATAGTAGGTGAATATGGATTGGGGCTAAGAAATGAAAGAGGAAGCCGCCTGGTAGAATTTTGCACAGAGCATAACTTAATCATAGCTAACACGTGGTTCAAGAATCATGAAAGAAGGTTGTATACATGGAAGAACCCTGGAGATACTAAAAGGTTTCAGATAGATTATATAATGGTAAGACAGAGATTTAGGAACCAGGTTTTAAATTGTAAGACATTTCCAGGGGCAGATGTGGACTCTGACCACAATCTATTGGTTATGAACTGTAGATTAAAACTGAAGAAACTGCAAAAGGTGGGAATTTAAGGAGATGGGACCTGGATAAAATGAAAGAACCAAAGGTTGTACAGAGTTTCAGGGAGAGCATAAGGGAACAATTGACAGGAATGGGTGAAAGAAATACAGTAGAAGAAGAATCGGTAGCTTTGAGGAATGAAATAGTGAAGGCAGCAGAGGATCAAGTAGGTAAAAAGACGAGGGCTAGTACAACTCCTTGGGTAACAGGAGAGATACTGAATTTAATTGAAGAAAGGAGAAAATACAGAAATGCAGTAAGTGATGCAAGCGTCTCAAAAATGAGATCGACAGGAAGTGCAAAATGGCTAAGCAGGGATGGCTAGAGGACAAATGTAAGGATGTAGAGGCTTATCTCACAAGGGGTAAGATAGATGCTGCCTACAGGAAAATTAAAGAGACCTTTGGAGATACGAGAACCACTTGCATGAACATCAAGAGCTGTGATGGAAACCCAGTTCTAAGCAAAGAAAGGAAAGCAGAAAGGTGGAAGGAGTATATAGAGGGTCTATGCAAGGGCGTTTTTCTTGAGGACAATATTATAGAAATGGAAGAGAATGTAGATGAAGATGAAATGGGAGATATGATACTGCGTGAAGAGTTTGACAGAGCACTGGAAGACCTAAGTCGAAACAAGGGCCCGGGAGTAGACAACATTCCATTAGAACTACTGACAGCCTTCCAAGAGCCAGTCCTGACAAAACTCTACCATCTGGTGAGCAAGATGTATGAGACAGGCGAAATTCCCTCAGACTTCAAGAAGAATATAATAATTCCAATCCCAAAGAAAGCAGGTGTTGACAGATGTGAAAATTACCGAACTATCAGTTTAATAAGTCACAGCTGCAAAATACTAACACGAATTCTTTACAGACGAATGGAAAAACTGGTAGAAGCTGACCTTGGGGAAGATCAGTTTGGATTCCGTAGAAATGTTGGAACACGTGAGGCAATACTGACCCTACGACTTATCTTAGAAGAAAGACTAAAGAAAGGCAAACCTACGTTTCTAGCATTTGTAGACTTAGAGAAAGCTTTTGACAATGTAGTCTGGAATACTCCCTTTCAAATTCTGAAGGTGGCAGGGGTAAAATACAGGGAGCGAAAGGTTATTTACAATTTGTACAGAAACCAGATGGCAGTTATAAGAGTCGAGGGACACGAAAGGGAAGCAATGGTTGGGAAGGGAGTGAGACATGGTTGTAGCCTCTCCCCGATGCTATTCAATCTGTATATTGAGCAAGCAGTAAAGGAAGCAAAAGAAAAGTTCGGAGAAGGTATTAAAATCAATGGAGAAGAAATAAAAACTTTGAGGTACGCCGATGACATTGTAATTCTATCAGAGACAGCAAAGGACTTGGAAGAGCAGTACAACGTAATGGACAATGTCTTGAAAGGAGGGTATAAGATGAACATCAACAAAAGCAAAACGAGGATAATGGAATGTAGTCGAATTAAGTCGGGTGATGCTGAGGGTATTAGAATAGTAAACGAGACACTTAAAGTAGTAAATGAGTTTTGCTATTTGGGGAGCAAAATAACTGATGATGGTCGAAGTAGAGACGATATAAAATGTAGACTGGCAATGGCAAGGAAAGCGTTTCTGAAGAAGAGAAATTTGTTAACATCGAGTATTGATTTTGTTGTGTCACCGCCAGACACCACACTTTCTAGGTGGTAGCCTTTAAAGCGGCCGTGGTCCGTTAGTGTACGTCGGACCCGCGTGTCGCCACTGTCAGTGATTGCAGACCGAGCGTCGCCACACGGCAGGTCTAGAGAGAGACGTCCTAGCACTCGCCCCTGTTGTACAGCCGACTTTGCTAGCGATGGTTCACTGACAAATTACGCTCTCATTTGCCGAGACGATAGTTAGCATAGCCTTCAGCTACATCAATTGCTACGACCTAGCGAGGCGCCATTATCATTTGCTATTTATCTTGTGGTGCATGTACCGTCCGACCGATGTTCACCAATTATGGATTAAAGTTAAGTATTCCAGAAGCTACGTACTTTTTTTACTAGACTCAACTCCTTTAACTGTTCCAGACCTCACGCCAGCCTGCGTGAGCTTAAACACGTGCCTTTCGGCTACCTCATAGTGGCTTGGCTGTCTTGCCAAGTCACAACAGTTTGACGACGAGGATTTTGCGCTCGTATTGATATTTCCCTGATTTACTTGTGGCATGGCTTCACCACAATCTACAGATATACTGTCTGAATTTTATCGCTTGCAGAATCAGCAGACGCAGGCCTTATTGGATGCCCTTGGACAGCTCGTCCAGGGTCAACGTGCACTGCAAAACGATGCGGCAGCCGCCGCTCCACCTCTCACGCAGCCGCAACAGTCAGTTGCACCACCTTTTCGTCCTTTTGATGCAGCACTGGAAAGCTGGACGGAGTGGTCACGCCAATTTGGATTCCATCTCGCCGCCTACAGAATTCAAGGTAACGAGCGGTAGCCTTTTTTGTTAGCATCCGTAGGCATCCAGACGTACCGTGTGATATTAAAATTATTTCTCCGACGCGACATAGCAACTCTGTCCTACGACGAAATTTTGTCTGCATTAGATGTGTATTTCAAAGAATCAGTCAATGTAGTTGCAAAAAGGTAAACCTTCTTTCGTACAAATGTACGGCCAGTCAAACTAATTGGGAGTGGGTTGCAACTTTGCAAGGCCTTACAAGGGATTGTGCTTTTGAGTGTGAATGTGACCTTCCTTATTCAGATACTATGGTACGTGTGCAATTGCACAGAACTTTTCTGATATTCGTATACGGGAACAGTTTTTGAAACTAGTCAATCCCTCCCTTCAACAAGTGATGGACGTATTGGATCGGCAGGACACACTTGACTTTGCACAGGAATCATTTGAAACTGCACCAGCCGTGTGTCACATTAACCGACCCACCGGGTGAGCTGCACGGAATAGTAAACAGCCCTCGCACCCGTCCGCGCAGCTGCCGCCAAGCTCTCAGCCACATGTGCCGCGCAAGCAAGCAAGTGCAGTGCTAAAATCATGCCCACGGTGTGCTACTAGACATTCGTATGCGAATTGCCCGTCACGCCAGGCTATTTGCTTTTTCTATAATAAAAAAGGACATGTTCAAAGTGTTTGCCAGAAAAAGCTCAGAACGGACACTCACAACCATTCCAGGCCCTTTGCTTCGCGCCGGAATCAGAATCGACCCAAGGATACTCCGGCTCGTGAACCTTCGCCCATGGAAATTCATGTAGTTCATTCCACTCCGCCCAGTGCTACTCTCTCTCACAGTGACTGTGTTCGTCCCACAAATAGTGTGCGTCGCCATCGCCGGAAATCCCGTCAAGTCGCAAGTGATTCTGTACCAGAGTCAGTTCACGTTGCACGAGACAGTCGCTCTTGTCGTCAGCAGGACAATAAACTTTTTGTAGACTTGGACATTAATGGCAACATGTTACCATTCCAGCTCGATACCGGAACTGCAGTATCACTGATCAATCACGACACGTACAAACAGCTGGGCACACCTCTGTTGCATGCCGCAAATGTTAAGCTCAGTAGTTATTCAGGACAAGCAATCCCTGTGTTAGGACAGTGCAGCCTTCTTGCAACATACAAAGGACAAACAAAACTTGTGTCATTGTACGTCCTTCGTTCTTCTTCTGCAGTGGACTTGTTTGGTTTGGATTTATTTCAGTTGTTTAACTTGTCTATAGTCAATCAGGTCCTATCAGTGAACCAGACTGTGCCTTCAGACAGTGTTTCTCGTCTATGTGAAGAATTTGCAGACATTTTTGCACCGGGCCTTGGTTGCGCTAAGAACTATAAAGCACATTTGGAACTGAAAGTAAACGCTCAACCAAAATTTTTCAGAGCGTGCAATGTTCCCCACGCATTGCGTGATGAGGTCACAAGAACATTACACGATTTGGAATCACAAGGTGTGATTGAACGTGTGCAGGCTTCTCTCTGGGCATCACCCTTAGTAATTTTGCCAAAACCTTCCGGAAAATTGAGACTTTGTGTAGACTTCAAGGCAACAGTGAACCACAACTAGTGGTTGCAACTTTTCCTTTACCCCGCCCGGAAGATCTTTTTGACAAATTGTGCCCGGGTAAATATTTTTCGAAGTTGGACCTAGCAGATGCGTACTTGCAAATGCCGGTGGACGAAGAATCCCAGTGCGTTTTGGTAGTTAGCACGCATCTTGGTTTGTATCGATTCAAACGACTGCCATTCGGGTGTGCATCTGCCCCTGCATTGTTTCAGCAATATCTGCAAACTGTTTGTGCATCGGTCCCTACTGCAGCAAACTATCTGGACGATATTGTGATCTCCGGAAAGACAGAAGAAGAACATTTAGCCAATCTCAGAACATTATTTCAGGTCTTGCGACAAAATGGTCTTCGCTTGCGGAAGGATAAATGTGTGTTTTTTGCTCGGGACTTACCCTACCTGGGACATGTACTCAATGCCCAAGGCATACATCCCAGTCCCGAGCACCTCCGTGCCATACAAGACTTGCCTTCGCCGCAGAATTTGAAGCAGCTACAGAGTGTGCTGGGAAAAATCAATTATTATCATCGCTATGTGCGCCACGCCTCTTACATTTCAGCTCCGCTTCATCGCTTACGCCGTAAAGGTGTTCCGTTCGTCTGGACGACGGAATGCGAACGCGTCTTTCGCCAGTTGAAATCGGCGTTGCTTTCCAATACTTGCCTTACGCCATTCGATCCCCGGAAGCCCCTTTTGTTGATGGTGGATGCATCGGATTTCGGGATCGGTGCTGTGCTTACGCACAAAGATGGTTCGCACGATCGCCCTATTGCCTTTGCGTCCAAATTGCTCTCGTCTGCACAAAGAAATTATTCACAGATCGAGAAAGAAGCTTTGGCTCTCGTATTTGGTGTTACAAAGTTTCATGATTTCTTGTATGGTCGTCACTTTACCATCATCACAGACCACAAACCTTTGACATCGCTTTTTCATCCGGACAAGCCTGTACCTCCACGTACAGCGCAGAAATTCATTCGCTGGTCTATTTTCCTCTCGCAGTACCGCTACGATATCTTCTATCGGTGCACTGCTAAGCACGGAAACGCCGATGCGTTGTCCCGTTTGCCTGTTGCTGAGGATAGAGCATTCGATTCATCTGAACTTGCTTGCATGTTCATTGATGCGGAAACCGATGACGTGGTCGAATCGTTTCCGGTTGATTTTCGTCGTGTAGCTACAGCCACAGCTGCTGACCCTGTCCTTGCTACCGCTTTCCGTTTTGTTGCTACGCAATGGCCCTTGTCAAAATCACGGATCGAGGATCCGTTGGTTCGCCGATTTTTTGCTCACAAGGAGAGACTTTTTGTGCGACGTGGTGTTTTGCTGTTGCGTTCTGATAATGATCAGTCCAGGGTCGTGGTCCCACGTTCGTTACAGTTCTCTGTCTTAAGGCTTCTCCACCAAGGACATTGGGGTATAGTGCGAACGAAACAACTTGCTCGTCAGTACTGTACTTGGTTCGGAATCGATGCTGCGATTACGAAAATGTGCTCTTCTTGCATGGCGTGTGCCGCACAACAATCCGCACCACCGCGGAAATTCTTTGCATGGCCGAAAGCCACTACCCCTTGGCAACGCTTACACATCGATTTTGCTGGTCCATTCTGGAATGCTCGATGGTTGGTTGTGGTAGATTCATTCAGTAATTTTCCTTTTGTTGTCCGGATGTCTTCCACGACGTCATCTGCCACCATCCAAGCTTAATCCGCTATCTTTTGCATTGAAGGTCTTCCACAGACTATTGTTTCCGACAATGGCCCACAATTCATGTCCGCAGAATTTCAGTCATTCTGCAAGGCCAATAGTATTCAACATCTGTCGTCCGCGCCGTTTTCGCCGCAGTCAAACGGGGCCGCTGAACGTTTGGTCAGGACTTTCCAGTCACAGATGTTGAAGTTGAAAGAGTCTCATTCTCGGGAGGACGCGTTATTGCTCTTTTTGTCCACGTATCGCTCTCAGCCCCGAGATGGCCGCTCGCCGGCTGAGTTGTTGCACGGTCGCCCTCATCGCACCTTGATGTCTTTGCTACATCCGCCGCATCAGGTTCCTGTGCAGCGGCAGACACCTGCTTTTGCCCCAGGCGACGTTGTATACCATCGCAACTATCGATGTTCACGGCGTTGGCTCGCAGGGCGCATTCTTCGCTGCCTCGGCCGCGCTGTGTAACTGGTTTTGGGGGCCTCTGGTGGGGTGCGTCAGCATCTCAATCAGCTGCGCCTCTGTCGTCGCACGGGTTCTGCCGCTCCCCGTCTGCTTTCAGCGACGGTGCCGTCCGGTCAGCGCTCTGGAGACCCATCTACTGCCTCGCCTCAGCCCCACGTGTTACCGACGATGCCTTCCATTTTGCCCCATGGCGACGCGCCGCCGCCGCCGGCGACGCCCGAAGTGGACGCGTCGCTGCAACCGCCGGGCGCCTCCCTGGGTCACGCGCCGCCGATCGCTTCCCGTGACCCGTTGTCCTCCGCCATGGACTTCTTGCCCGCTCCGGACCATAGGACGTCTTCGCCCGTCGGGTGCCCCGACCTGATGGAGGTCGACCCTTCGGCCCCTCCTGTCTCTCTACGGGGGTATACACCGCATGTTGGCGTGCACCCTGGGCTAGGTTTTCAGGCGTTTCCTAGCTCCCCTCGGACCGAATGGCAGGGTGCGGGTGGCACAGCCTCGCCTGTTGTTAGGCTCCCCACCTCGTCGCATACGTCAACATGGGGTCCTCCCCACGGCGGGCGGATGCCTTATAACACAACCGTACGAAAATTTGCGGGGGAGGAATGTGGTGTCACCGCCAGACACCACACTTGCTAGGTGGTAGCCTTTAAATCGGCCGCGGTCCGTTAGTATACGTCGGACCCGCGTGTCGCCACTGTCAGTGATTGCAGACCGAGCGCCGCCACACGGCAGGTCTAGAGAGACTTCCTAGCACTCGCCCCAGTTGTACAGCTGACTTTGCTAGCGATGGTTCACTGATAAATTACGCTCTCATTTGCCGAGACGATAGTTAGCATAGCCTTCAGCTACGTCAATTGCTACGACCTAGCAAGGCACCATTATCATTTGCTATTTATCTTGTGACGCATGTACCGTCCGACCGATGTTCACCAATTATGGATTAAAGTTAAGTATTCCAGAAGCTACGTACTTTTTTTACTAGACTCAACTCCTTTAACTGTTCCAGACCTCACGCTAACCTGCGTGAGCTTAAACACGTGCCTTTCGGCTACCTCATAGGGGCTTGGCTGTCTTGCCAAGTCACAACAGATTTAAGTATCAGGAAGTCGTTTCTGAAAGTATTTGTATGGAGTGTAGCCATGTAGGGGAAGTGAAACATGGACGATAAATAGTTTAGACAATAAGAGAATAGAAGCTTTGGAAATGTGGTGGTACAGAAGAATGCTGAAGATTAGATGGGTAGATCACATAACTAATGAGGAGGTACTGAATAGAATTGGGGAGAAGAGGAGTATGTGGCACAACTTGACTAGAAGAAGGGATCGGTTGGTAGGACATGTTCTGAGGCATCAAGGGATCACCAATTTAGTATTGGAGGGCAGCGTGGAGGGTAAAAATCGTAGAGGGAGACCAAGAGATGAATCCACTAAGCAGATTCAGAAGGATGTAGACTGCAGTAGGTACTGGGACATGAAGAAGCTTGCACAGGATAGAGTAGCATGGAGAGCTGCATCAAAGCAAACGTTCTTTAGCTGTCAGGGGGACATCAATCAGCATGATTGCCTTCGTTGTAGTTTTGATTTTTACAAAGATATGAATAATGGTATGTCTTTTTTAAATGGCACCCTGTATTTTTTATTCGGTAATTCATTTCCTGTCCTAAAGACCTATTCAAAAATGTATCACAGTTTACCATTCACTGAAACACAACGTTATTAATTACATAACACAACACTGACGTGACGCTCCCAGCGCTTAGTGCAGATTTTCGGGGTAGTGGAACATGTCCACCTGCTGACGTTGACAGAGGACAAATTTAAACATAAGTAAACTGCACAACCGACTGCAGAACGACTCAACTGCCACCAACGTACATTTCGCATGAGGACCATGAAGATATGATTTGAGACGTATGGGCTTAGGGGAAGGCATATAGACAGTCGTTTTCCTTCGCTCTATTTGTTAGTGGAACAGGTAAGGAGGTAACTTGTAATGGTAAAGGGTACCCTCCGCCACGCACCGTATGTTAGCTTGCGGACTGTGTATATACAGGGTGGTCCACTGATCGTGACCGGGCCAAATATCTCAAGAAATAAGCGTCGAACGAAAAAACTAAAAAGAACGAAACTTGTCTAGCTTGAAGGGGAAAAGCAGATTGCGCTATGGTTGGCCCGCTGGATAGCGCAGCCATAGGTCAAACGGATATCAAGTGCGTTTTTTTAAAAAATAGGAACCCCCATTATTATTACATATTCGTGTAGTACGTAAAGAAATATGATTGTTTTAGTTGGACCACTTTTTTCGCTTTGTGATAGATGGCGCTGTAATAGTCACAAACGTGTAAGTACGTGGTATCACGCAACATTCTGCCAGTGCGGACGGTATTTGCTTCGTGATACATTACCCGTGTTAAATTGGACCGTTTACCAATTACGGAAAAGCTCGATATCGTGTTGATGTATGGCTATTGTGATCAAAATGCCCAACAGGCGTGAGCTATGTATGCTGCTCGGTATCCTGGACGACATCATCCAAGTGTCCGGACCGTTCTCCGGATAGTTACGTTATTTAAGGAAACAGGAAGTGTTCAGCCACATGTGAAACGTCAACCACGACCTGCAACAAATGATGATGCCCAAGTAGGTGTTTCAGCTGCTGTCGCGGCTAATCCGCACATCAGTGGCAGACAAATTTCGCAAGAATCGGGAATCTCAAAAATTTCGGTGTTGAGAATGCTATATCAACATCGATTGCACCCGTACTATATTTCAGGAATTGCGTGGCGACGACTTTGAACGTCGTGTACAGTTCTGCCACTGGGCACAAGAGAAATTACGGGACGATGACAGATTTTTTGCAAGCGTGCTATTTAGCGACGAAGCGTCATTCACCAACAGCACTATTGGGCAACGGAAAATCCAAGAAGGCTGCGACAAATGGAACATCAGCGACCTTGGCGGGTTAATGTATGGTGCGGCATTATGGGAGGATGGATAATTGGCCCCCATTTTATCGATGGCAATCTAAATGGTGCAATGTGTGCTGATTTCCTACGTATTGTTCTACCGATGATACTACAAGATGTTTCACTGCACGACAGAATGGCGATGTACTTCTAACATGATGGATGTCTGGCAAATAGCTCGCGTGTAGTTGAAGCGGTATTAAATAGCATATTTCATGACAGGTGGATTGGTCGTCGAAGCACCATACCATGGCCCGCACGTTCATCGGATCTGACGTCCCCGGATTTCTTTCTGTGGGGAAAGTTGAAGGGTATTTGCTATCGTGATCCACCGACAACGCCTGACAACATGCGTCAGCGCATTGTCAATGCATGTGCGAACATTACGAAAGGCGAATTACTCGCTGTTGAGAGGAATGTCGTTACACGTATTGCCAAATGCATTGAGGTTGACGGACATAATTTTGAGTATTTATTGCATTAATGTGGAATTTACAGGTAATCACGCCGTAACAGCATGCGTTCTCAGAAATGATAAGTTCACAAAGGTACATGTATCACATAGGAACAACCGAAATAAAGTGTTCAAACGTACCTACGTTCTGTGTTTTAATTTTAAAAAACCTACCTGTTACCAACTGTTCGTCTAAAATTGTGAGCAATATGTTTGTGACTATTACAGCGCCATCTATCACAAAGCGAAAAAAGTGGTCCAACTAAAACATTCATATTTCTTTACGTACTACACGAATATGTAATAAAAATGGGGGTTACTACTTAAAAAGACGCAGTTGATATCCGTTTGACGTATGGCAGCGCCATCTGCTGGGCCAACCATAGTGCCATCTGGTTTCCCCCTTCAAGCTAGACGAGTTTCGTTCTTTGTAGTTTTTTCGTTTGATGCTTATTTCGTGAGATATTTGGCCCGGTCACTATCAATGGACCACCCTGTAGATGTAGTTGATCCCCAAGAATAGGTGCATATTCGTATTAATCCAGTACGCCTTGCAGAATAACGGGATCACCCAGGAAATTCCACGAAAACATTGCCCAAACTATAATGATCCCACCTCGTTTGCTTCCAGACATTTCACGTCGTCACGCCAACGGCCATCCGTCCGTTGAAGCATAAAACTTTGTTCTTCTGAAAAGGCCACCTGTCGCCATTCGATGGAAGTCCAGTCGCGGTACTGGCGTGCAAATTCCAGTATTCGTCAGCAGTCCGCAAGGGTACTTGAACCTGGCGCCTACTGTGGAGGCTCATACGCAGCAACGTTCGTTGAACGGTCGTCTAGGAGACACTGTTTGTTGCTCCTTGCTTAACCTATGGGGTCAGTTGCTCAACAGTTCCGCGTATATTTGCCCGTACACATCTCTGTAGCTGTCTTCTATGACCCGCTATGCACCACATTAGCCTAGGCACCATTGTTGGATGGCGCGATTTTGGCATTCAAGGTATACTTTACGGGAACAGTATACAGACTCTGGTGTTTTGGAAATGCTTCCACCCCTGGCCTGAAAGTCAGTGATCATGCCCCTTTGGACGTCAGATGAATCGGTGCATTTCCGTATTACAACAACTGCACTGTTTTCCGCGTCCCCAGACACGCATTACTGCCCTCCAGTGTTAGGGCTGTCAACTGCCATCTGTGAATGGTCACTGCATGTTGATGACGAACATTGGCGGTGGTCACATTAATGCGACTGGACCGTGTAGAAAAACGAATCGGGATGGAAGGTTTACTGGCACGACTCTTCTAAATGATGGCGTCATGTACGTCAGGCAATACAGGACTTAGCTGTAGGCAGCAGACGGTCCCGTACGGCGGGCGGCTGGCGTAGCAGACAGTGGCGGAGGCCAGGAACTGGGGCAGGCGGCGTCCGTGGCCGCGGCCTCGCCCCACATCTCGGCCAGCCAGCGCCGGAGGCGGCCTTTCCGCGCGCCCTGCACGCTTGCTTTCTTTCCCTCTCACTCACGTCGCTCACAGATCTGCGTGCGCACTCTTTCGGGTGCTGAAATGTCAGCCCAATATTCTCACCACCTTGTACTGTAAAGCAGGATACGCTCTCTGGGACGTTCTTACGCTTTCGAAATCGTACTCAGGGTGTTTCATAATATGTGCGACAGGCTGCTGGGGGTTGTCTAGGGGAGTTAGTAGGTAAAGATTTGGTAAGGAACCCATTTTCGTAAATGTACAGTTTGTAGTAAAATAAGTTTCAAGTTCGGATCGCTTTCAGGTCTCCAAATTCACGGTACGCACAGAAGAAGAACTGGTAAAGTTATTGGAAAATTTCCATTATCACACGGTTAGCAAGGTGTCTACATCTACATACGAGGGGCGTTCAATAAGTAATGCAACAGATGTTTTTTCTTGGCCAGTTACAGTTGAAAAATGCAGAATTTCTTGTGGGAAATGTTTTGTTGTGGTCTTCAGTCCTGAGACTGGTTTGATGCAGCTCTCCATGGTACCCTATCCTGTGCAAGCTTCTTCATCTCCCAGTACTTACTGCAACCAACATCCTTCTGAATCTGCTTAGTGTATTCATCTCTTGGTCTACCTCTACGATTTTTACCCTCCACGCTGCCCTCCAATGCTAAATTTGTGATCCCTTGATGCCTCAGAACATGTCCTACTAACCGGTCCCTTATTTTGTCAAGTTGTGCCACATACTCCTCCCCAATTCTATTCAATACCTCCTCATTAGTTATGTGATCTACCCATCTAATCTTCAGCATTCATCTGTAGTACCACATTTCGAAAGCTTCTATTCTCTTCTTGTCCAAACTATTTATCGTCCATGTTTCACTTCCATACAAATACTTTCAGAAACGACTTCCTGACACTTAAATCTATACTCGATGTTAACAAATTTCTCTTCTTCAGAAACGCTTTCCTTGCCATTGCCAGTCTACATTTTATATCTTCTCTACTTCGACCATCATCAGTTATTTTGCTCCCCAAATAGCAAAACTCCTTTACTACTTTAAGTGCCTCATTTCCTAATCTAATTCCCTCAGCATCACCCGACTTAATTTGACTACATTCCATTATCCTCGTTTTGCTTTTGTTGATGTTCATCTTATATCCTCCTTTCAAGACACTGTCCATTCCGTTCAACTGCTCTTCCAAGTCCTTTGCTGCCTCTTATAGAATTACAATGTCATCGGCGAACCTCAAAGTTTTTATTTCTTCCCCATGGATTTTAATACCTACTCCAAATTTTTCTTTTGCTTCCTTTACTGCTTGCTCAATATACAGATTGAATAACATCGGGGATAGGCTACAACCCTGTCTCACTCCCTTCCCAACCACTGCTTCCCTTTCATGCCCCTCGACTCTTATAACTGCCATCTGGTTTCTGTACAAATTGTAAATAGCCTTTCGCTCCCTGTATTTGGGAAATAGTGAAATAATACTCACTTCAGCTCCTGTAGTTTCATGAAGTTACGAAAAGTGGAGGCCGTATACCTGGCCTTCAAAGTGGCGTCCCTAAAGAAGGTCCGTCATTGAGTATCTTTTGGTGGAAAATCAGAGCATCGCAGGTATTCATAGGTACTTGCAGAATGTCTACAGATATCTGGCAGGGAACAAAAGCACGATGGGTCGTTGAGCGAGGCGTCTGTCAACGTCGTGCAATCCTGTCCGGTGTCCCGCGCGCCTGTCCTCACCGCACAGCTGCGACTCATGCAACGTTGGAACGTGCGGACTCCTTCATTTGAGGTGATCGACGAATCACAATCAAACACCTCGCTGCTCAACTTGACGTGTCTGCCGGCAGTGCTGACACACTCGTCCACCAGCTGGGGTACTCAAAGGAGTGTGGCCATTGGATTCCTCGTCCTCTAACAGACGATAAAAAGCAACGAAGGAAAATTGTGCGGAATCGCTTGCGCGTTGCGAGGCTGACCATGACAGTTTGGGTCGAACATCGTCACAGGCGATGTAACATGCGTTCACCACTTCGAACCGGAAACAAATGGCAATCCATGGAGTGGTGCCAAAACGCCTCTCCTACGAAGAAAAGTTCGGAGCCGCCCTCTCAGCCGGTAAAATGATGGCGACTGTTTTCTGGGACTATGAAGAGGTTGTTCTGTTTGATATCTCCCTCAAGGAGCAACGATCAACTCCGAAGTGTATTGTGTTATACTCAGGAAAATGAAGAAACGACTTCAGCATATTCGTCGCCACAAAAATGGTAACGAACTTCCGTATGACAACCCTAAGTACCACGTAAGTCTGCGCACCGTACGTCCCTGACAGGAGGTACCTTGTACCAATGTTTATATCCCTCCGAGAGAATCCTAATATCTCTTCCCTTCGTGGTCCTTACGCAAAATGTTCGTTGGGGGTAGTGGAATCGTTCTGCAGTAGCTTCAAATGCCGGTTCTCTAAATTTTCTCAATTTTTACTTGCGAAAAGAACGACATCTTCCCGCCAAGGGTTCCCCCCCCCCCCCCCAAAAAAAAGGTTCAAATGGCTCTAAGCACTATGGGACTTACCATCTGAGGTCATCAGTTCCCTAGACGTGGAACTACTTAAACCTAACTAACCTAAGGACATCACACACATCCATGCCCGAGGCAGCATTCGAACCTGCGACCGTAGCAGCAGTGCGGTTCTGGGCTGAAGTGCCTCTAACCGCTCGGTTACAGCGGCCGGAAAGGATTCCCACTTGAGTTCTACAAGCATCTCTATAATACATGGATACTGATCAAACCTATGGATAACAAACCTAGCAGCGCCCCTCTGAATTGCTTAGACGTCGTCCTTCAATCTGAACTGATGGGCATCCCAAACACTCGATCAGTACTCAGCAATGAGACGCACTGATGTTCTACATAGGTTGGAACTTAAATAGTGGCAATACTGGTGTGTAGACACTATGCAATGGAATCTACTATTGTCGCTAATACGAGGGCTATCCACAAAGTACATTACGTTTTCGTTTGTGTCCGTTAGGGGTGGGGCTAGCTCGGCCATCTTGGTGTCATGGCATTCCGCCGCTCAGTCGGCATCCTGCCGTGCTTGTGAGAGGTTAGTGCTGTACTCCGTTGAGTTACTGTGACAGTTTGAAATGTCAGCGTTAATTGAAAATGCCGCGAAATGTGAAGTGCGTGCTGTAATAAGGTTTCTGACTGCAAAAAACTGTACACCGATAGAAATCTGTCGGCATCTTTGTGAAGTGTATGGGGACAACATAATCACTGAAGGTGGAGTGCGTCAATGGGTCATAAAATTTAAAAATGGCTGAACTAACGTTCACAACGAAGAGCGAAGTGGAAGACCCAGCATAGTGACTGCCGAACTTGTCGAAAAAGTCGATGCCGCGGTCCGTGAAAACCGTAATTTCACAATAACGGAACTCTCTATGAGTTTTCCACAAATTTCACGAAGTTTGTTGCACGAAATCATTACCGAAAAGCTCGATTACCACAAGTTTTGTGCAAGATGGATACCAAAAATCTTGACAGAGATTCATAAAAATCAGCGAATGGCTGCAGTGTTAACGTTTTTGGACGCTTACGAGAAAGATGGCGACTCATTACTCGATCGCATCGTTACTGGTGTCGAAACATGGGTTAAGCATGTGAACTGCGAGACAAAATTGCAGTCAGTGCAGTGGGGGCAAACAAATTCCCTCCCAAAACCCAAGAAATGCATGCAGACAATGTCGGCAAGGAAGGTGATGGCGACTGTCTTTTGGGACAGAAAAGGTGTGATTTTTGTGGATTTCCTGGAAAGAGGCAAGACAATAAACTCTCGAAGGTATTGCCAAACTCTGCACAACCTCAGAAGAGCAATACAAAACAAGCGCAGGGGAAAGTTGGACTCAAAGATCTTGCTGATTCACGATAACGCCCGGGCCCACACGGCAAATGCCACTCGTGAAGTTCTCGAATCTTTTAAGTGGGAGTTGTTTCCTCATCCGCCGTAGTCCCGACCTGGCACCGAGCGACTTCCACTTATTCCCAGCAATGAAGAAGTGGTTGGCTATGCAGCGTTTTGATGACGACGTACAGCTTTAAGAAGAGGTAACCACGTGGTTGAAGGCGCAGGCGGCCGAATTTTACGACGAAGGAATTTCCAAGCTCGTCCATCGCTACGATAAGTGCCTTAATTTAAATGGCAACTATGTAGAAAAGTAGTATTTAAGTGTGGCTTTCATCTGTATATAACAAAAAAAATTCCAATACTTTACTTATTTTTAATTCCAAAACGTAATGTACTTTGTGGATAGCCCTCGTAGCACACGTTGCTGACATACCCACCTTATCTCCGAGCAACGTCTCTGGCGTCACAGTCATTTGTGAGCGAGCGGTCTAACGTAACGGTGTCACCACGTTTTCGAAACAAGAACAACGGAGTTGGATCAAGATTGAATGTGCTAGAGGTCGTGCAGCACGACAGTGTCATCAAGGTCTTCAAGAGGCGTGCGGGGAATCGGCATTGCCGTACAGAACAGTGGCACGTTGGGTAAAAGCCTTCAACGAAGGTCGACAAACTGTGGCAGACATGCATCGAGTAGGTCCTCCTATCGTCTCTGAAGAAGAAGTACATGCTGTTGCCGCGTTAGTGGACAGTGATCGACGCCATTCGTGGTATTCTCTTCAGAACTGTTACAGAGATTCGACAGGCGGTAGACCGCTCCATTCGCACCATCAACAGAACAGGCTCTGCTAACGGTATACTACGCCTTCCACATCGCTGGCAACGGGTTCTACACAACGCCGGTGACTACTTTGAAGGACAGTAACAGGTGCAAACATGTAACTCCTTTGTGTCGGTTGTGAATAAATAGTTGTCACCATTGCCATTATTTAAGTTCCAACCCTCGTATATGCAATCTTCTTTACAGATGAACCACACTTTCCGTAAATTCTCTCAAGAAACTGAAGTTGACCATTCACCTCCCTACCACCGTCCTCAGGTGCTCATTCCGATTCACATCGGTTTGCGACGTTACACCTAGATCAGTGGTCGTCACACTGCGACCGCGGCTCGAAACGTGTATTCATGCGACCCGCCGTTCTTAGCCGTGTTTTATAATGCTATGCATTTAGCAACTAACAGCCAAATCAAAAAAACATTAGCTAACGTTCGCAGCAATGTACGTTTCTTGCCAAGTAACGAAAATAATTACAGAGATGGTAATATTAAAATATGTGCTTAATTTTAACTGACTTGGGTGAATTCGACTGTGAGCTAAGTAATCTAGCCGCTTACCTCGGGGGCAGAGGGGTAAATAGTCGGACACTGCGGAATTAGAGGATGTGAGAGGGGGAATGGTTTACTGATTGTCTTCCAGTACTGACAACTGATGGGTTTGTGTGACTAGTACTGATCAGGTGGTACGGTACAAATTTTGACAGGGAAGTAATATGCATTCGTGAGTATGAATCGTAGAGGTGATTATTTTAAAATGTGGTACACATTTGTAGCAAGCAATACGAAATTAAATTAAGGCTGTTGTAATATAACGCAACCAGCAGAAGAAAAATGACAATCAAAATGTTTAATAAACTTTTGTAATCGTGTCTCATATTGTATCTACATATAAGTACAAGTAGTGTTACTGATCAATTAATCATCCGCTGTCACACGTAACACAGCAGCACTTCGTCAGCCGCGTCACAACTTCGGGACCACTAAGGGTGACAATAATCTTAAACATCGAACAGTCGACACGACTTGTTTCGAATGATGCCAACTTCTAACGATCAGTACTTAGGGGCGGGCAACTAACTTATTGCGCTTTCCCTATAGTTAGTCTACTGGGGGCTCGTAACATATTAATTTGTGAAGCTTAGCACGCAGCTAGAAGTTCCACTCCAGTGCATCAGTATTGGCTGTTGAGCAAAAATGTTTGACGACCTCTGGCCTAGATATTTAATCGGCGATACCATGTCAAGCAACACACTGCTGCTTCGAACATTACGGGATTGTCTGTCCTACTCACATGCAGTAACTTAAATTTTTATGCATTTGGAGCTAGCTGTCATTCATCACACCAACTAGAAATTTGGTCTAAGTCATCTTTCATCCTCCTACACTCACTCAACGTCATCAGTAAACAGTCGCACTTTTCTCCTCACCCTATCCGTCAGTTAATTTATGTATACAGAGAATAACAACGGTTCTGTCACACTTCCCTGGGGTACACTTGACGATGCCCTTGTCTCTGATGAGTACGCGCGGTCGAGGGTAAAGTACTGAGATCTATTCCTTAAGAAGTCTTCGGAACACTCACACATCTGGGAATCTTTTCCGTACCTTCGTTAACGGTTTGCAGTGGGAGTCCGTACCGAACGCTTTCAGCAAATCTAGGAATATGGAATGTGCTTGCTGCCCTTCATCCACGTTTCGCAGGACATCATGTGAGAAAAAAAGCATAGTTTCGCACAAGCGATGATTTCTAAAACGGTGCTGATTTTTGCACAGAAGCTTTTCCGTCTCTACGAAATTTATTATACTCGAACTGAGAGTATATTCGAGAATTCTGCAGCAAACCGATGTTACGGATTCAGAATCAAATCTTCACTCTGCAGGGGAGTGTACCAGGAAGTTTTATGTTGAGGATATTCGTCTGTAATTTTTTCTCCGTTCTTTTACCCTTCTTACACATAGGATCGCCCGCACTTTTTTCCAGTCGAGATTCACCATAAATGCAAGCTAAATAAGGGGCCAATGCTGTGGGGTAATCAGTGGTGACGATGCAACCAGTAAAGGAAACCAAAGAATAATATGGAATAGGAATCAAAGTTCAGGGGGAAGAAATAAAAACCTTGCCGTTTGCCGATGACATTCCCGAAACGAGACACTTAAACCGGTAGATGAGTTTTCTATTTGGGCAGCAAAATAACTGGCCGAAGTAGAGAGGTTACAACATTTAGACTGCCAATGGCAAGAAAAGCGTTTCAGAAGAAGAGAAATTTGTTAACATCAAATATAGACGTAAGTGTTAGGAAATTTTTTCTGAATGGATTTGGCTGGAATGAAGCCATGTATGGAAGTGAAACATGGACGATAAGTAGTTTAGACAAGAAGAAAATAGAAGCTTCTGGGATGTAATGCTACAGGAGAATGCTTAGGATTAGAAGGGTATACCTACATCTACATGGATACTCTGCAAATTACATTTAAGTGCCTGGCAGATGGTTCATCGAACCACCTTCATAATTCTCTATTATTCCAATCTTGTAGGAACGTACACCTATATATTTCCGTACGAGCTCTGATTTCCATTATTTTATCTTGGTAATCGTTTCTCCCTATGTACACTCCTGGAAATTGAAATAAGAACACCGTGAATTCATTGTCCCAGGAAGGGGAAACTTTATTGACACATTCCTGGGGTCAGATACATCACATGATCACACTGACAGAACCACAGGCACGTAGACACAGGCAACAGAGCATGCACAATGTCGGCACTAGTACAGTGTATATCCACCTTTCGCAGCAATGCAGGCTGCTATTCTCCCATGGAGACGATCGTAGAGATGCTGGATGTAGTCCTGTGGAACGGCTTGCCATGCCATTTCCACCTGGCGCCTCAGTTGGACCAGCGTTCGTGCTGGACGTGCAGACCGCGTGAGACGACGCTTCATCCAGTCCCAAACATTCTCAATGGGGGACAGATCCGGAGATCTTGCTGGCCAGGGTAGTTGACTTACACCTTCTAGAGCACGTTGGGTGGCACGGGATACATGCGGACGTGCATTGTCCTGTTGGAACAGCAAGTTCCCTTGCCGGTCTAGGAATGGTAGAACGATGGGTTCGATGACGGTTTGAATGTACCGTGCACTATTCAGTGTCCCCTCGACGATCACCAGTGGTGTACGGCCAGTGTAGGAGATCGCTCCCCACACCATGATGCCGGGTGTTGGCCCTGTGTGCCTCCGTCGTATGTAGTCCTGATTGTGGCGCTCAACTGCACGGCGCCAAACACGCATACGACCATCATTGGCACCAAGGCAGAAGCGACTCTCATCGCTGAAGACGACACGTCTCCATTCGTCCCTCCATTCACGCCTGTCGCGACACCACTGGAGGCGGGCTGCACGATGTTGGGGCGTGAGCGGAAGACGGCCTAACGGTGTGCGGGACCGTAGCCCAGCTTCATGGAGACGGTTGCGAATGGTCCTCGCCGATACCCCAGGAGCAACAGTGTCCCTAATTTGCTGGGAAGTGGCGGTGCGGTCCTCTACGGCACTGCGTAGGATCCTACGGTCTTGGCGTGCATCCGTGCGTCGCTGCGGTCCGGTCCCAGGTCGACGGGCACGTGCACCTTCCGCCGACCACTGGCGACAACATCGATGTACTGTGGAGACCTCACGCCCCACGTGTTGAGCGGTACGTCCACCCGGCCTCCCGCATGCCCACTATACGCCCTCGCTCAAAGTCCGTCAATTGCACATACGGTTCACGTCCACGCTGTCGCGGCATGCTACCAGTGTTAAAGACTGCGATGGAGCTCCGTATGCCACGGCAAACTGGCCGACACTGACGGCGGCGGTGCACAAATGCTGCGCAGCTAGCGCCATTCGACGGCCAACACCGCGGTTCCTGGTGTGTCCGCTGTGCCGTGCGTGTGATCATTGCTTGTACAGCCCTCTCGCAGTGTCCGGAGCAAGTATGGTGGGTCTGACACACCGGTGTCAATGTGTTCTTTTTTCCATTTCCAGGAGTGTAGTTCGGTGTCAACAAAATATTCTCGCATTCGGAGGAGAAAGTTGGTGATTGGAATTTCGTGAGAAGATTTCGTCACAACGAAAAACACCTTTCTTTTAATGATGTTCAGTCCAAATCCTGTATTATTTCAGTGACGCTCTCTCCCATATTTTGCGATAATACTAAACGTGCTACTCCTTCTTTGAACTTTTTGGGTGTACTCCGCCAATCCTGTCTGGTAAGGATCCCACACCACGCAGCAGTATTCTAAAAGAGGACGGACAAGCGTAGTGTAGACAGTCTACTTAGTAGATCTGTTACATTTTATAGGTGTCCTACCAATAGAACGCACTCTTTTGTTAGCCTTCCGCACAACGTTTTCTATATGTTCCTTTCAATTTAAGTTGTTCGTAACTGCAATTCCTAGGTATTTAGTTGAATTTACGACCTTTAGATTTGACTGATCTGTCGTGTAACCGAAGTTTAACGGATTCCTTTTGAGCACTCATGTGGATGACCTCACACTTTTCGTTATTTAGGATCAATTGCCACTTTTCGCGCCATTCAGATATTTTTTCTAAATCGTTTTGCAGTTTTTTTTTTTATCTTCTGATGACGCTATTAGTCGATAAACGACAGCGTCATCTGCAAACAACCGAAGACGGCTGGTCACATTGTCTCCCAAATTGTTTATTTAGATAAGGAACAGCAAAGGGCCTATAACACTACCTTGGGGAACGCCTGAAATCACTTCTGTTTTACTCGATGAATTTCCGTCAATTACTACGAACTGTGACCTCTCTGACAGGAAACCGCAAATCCAGCCACAGAACCGAGACGATATTCCATAAGCACGCAATTTCACTACAAGCCGCTTATGTTACAGTATCAAAAGCCTTCCGGATATCCAGAAATACGGAATCAATCTGAAGTCTCTTGTTAATAGCACTCAACACTTCATGCGAATAAAGAGCTAGTTGTGTTTCACAAGAACGATGTTTTCTAAATTAATGTTGACCGTGTGTCAATAGACCGTTTTCTTCGAGGTAATTCATAGTGTTCGAACATAATATATGTTCCAAAATCCTGCTGCATATCGACGTTAATGATATGGGCCTGGAATTTAGAGGATTACTCCTACTACTTTTCTTGAATATGGGTGTAACCTATGCAGCTTTCCAGTGTTTGGGTACAGATCTTTCGTCGAGTGAACGTTTGTATGTGATTGTTAAGTATGGAGCTAATGCATCCTCATACGTTGAAAGAACCTAATTGGTACACAGTCTGGACCAGAAGACTTGCTTTTATTAAGTGAGTTAAGTTGCTTCACTATACCGAGGATATTTATTTCTACGGTACTCATGTTGGCAGCTGTTTAGTGTGTTTAGTAACTCTGCTTTGGCAGCACAGTCTTCGATAGTATCTCTATTGCTATTGCGCAGAGAAAGCATTGATTGTTGCTTGCCGCTAACATACCTCACATACGACCAGAATCTCTTTGGATTTTCTACCAGGTTTCGAGACAAAGTTTCGTTGTGGAAACTATTAAAAGCATCTCGCATTGAAGTCCGTGATAATTTTCGAGCTTCTGTAAAAGATCGCCAATCTTGGGGGTTTTGCGTCTGTTTAAATGTGGCATGTTTGTTTCGTTGTTTCTGCAAGTGTACCAAGGAGGATCTGCTCCGTCGTTTGGTAATTTATTTCGTATAAATCTCTCAATTGCTGCCGATACTATTTCTTTGAATTCAAACCACATCTTGTCTACACTTATATTATTAATTTGGAAGAAGTGGAGATTGTCTCTCAGGAAGGCGTCAAGTGAATTTTATCTGCTTTTTTGAATAGGTATGTTTTTCATTTTATTTTTGGAGGATTTGGGAGTTACAATATTCAGTCTCGCTACGACAACCCTGTGTTCACTAATCCCTGTATTCGTTTTGATGTTCGTTATTGACTCAGCCGGCGTGTGGCGGAAGGTACTTCGTTTTCCAGTACCACCTCCCCTTTTTCCTGTTCCAGTCGCGTATGGTTCGCGGTAAGACTGATTGGTGGTAAGTCTCTCTGATTTTATCTTGATGTTCTTTTCGCGAGATATATCTTCTTCTTCTTTTTGCACGTGATCAGGCCCAGTGGACCGCATGCTGAGACAAGTTTCCTCCTCCGCTGTATTCTGTCCATTGCTGATATCCGCCAGCCGTCCACATCTATTGATGCTTGGTTTAAATCTTCATGGAGTCCATCCCTCCAAAGCTTCTTATAGGTGTGAAATCCAGGAGCTTTCGAGGCCATCTGTGATCTTCCATCCGGGTCACATGGCCGGCGGGCCCACTGCATTCGTTTGGCTTTGACACTTCCTGCTATGTTGGGCTGCTGTTGTAGTTCCTCAAGCTCTTGGTTGTGTCTGATCCTCCATTCCCCTATGTCTGCATCCAGAAGCGGACCGAAGATTTTCCGAAGCGTTTTTCTCTCAAAAACGAAGAGCTTATGGAATCCTGTTTGTGTATATTCCATGTCTCACTGCCTTATAGTACAACAGGCTGCACCAGGGTTTTGTGTAGTCGAATCTTGAACTGTCTTTAGAGATATTTGGACCGAAGCAGTTGTGCTAGGCCGTGTTAAGATCGGTTTTCTGCTTGTATTCTGGTATTGATCTCTGCTTCACATGACGAGTTCTCAGTGAAAAGTGCCCGTAGGTACTTAAATTCATGCACTCTCTTGTAGGACTAGTCTTTCCGTTGACTGTAGATGACCAGCAGTCTGACTTCGACCAAGCGTCATAACGAGGTACTCCGTCTTGGCTTCGTTTATATTTAGCCCAAATTAGTTGGCAGCCTCCTTTAGTGCTCTGTTCATTTGCTCCAACTCCTCTTCAGACCTACAGAGTAAACAGATGTCGTCTGCATAGGCTAAGTATGCTAGTCTCTTTCCTTCGATTTCAATCCCTTCGTTCTCTTGGAAGGTCTCGCGTACGATCTTCTCGAGGGCAAAGTTGAACAGGATAGGGGACGAACCATCTCCTTGCTTGAGTCCTGTCACAGTTTCAAATTCCTCAGTTAGGCGATTTCCCATCTTCACCTTTGCACATGTTTCGCTCAGACACACCTTTATCAGACTGATGAGTTTCTCTGCCATGCCAAACTCCCTTAAACAGCTGAGCAGGCTCTTGCGATGTATAAATCATAGGCCTTCTTAAAATCAACGAATAAAATATGTAAATCTTTACTATATTCAGCCAGTTTCTCAGTGAGCTGCCGGAGATTGAAGATGTGATCTACTGTTGACCGCCCTGGCCGGAAACCTCCCTGGTACTCCCCAATTACCGATTCTGACACTGGCTGAATTCTATGTATGAGGCAAGTAGGGGCCGGCTGCGGTGGTCTAGCGGTTCAGGCGCTCAGTCCGGAACCGCGCGACTGCTACGGTCGCAGGTTCGAATCCTGCCTCGGGCATGGATGAGTGTGATGTCCTTAGGTTCGTTAGGTTTAAGTAGTTCTAAGTTCTAGGGGACTGATGACCACAGATGTTAAGTCTCATAGTGCTCAGAACCATTTGAACCATTTTTGAGGCAAGTAGACAGGATCTTATAACAGACTTTAAGTAGGGCGATTCCTCGATAGTTGTCACATTTCAGTTTGTTGCCCTTCTTATGTATTGGACGAATCAGAGCTGTTTTCCATTCTGATGGTAGTTCTTCTTTCATCCATATCGCCTGTATCAGTCGGTGTATTCTTACTGCAAGTGTCTCTCCTCCTTCCAGGATCATTTCAGCCTGTATTCCATCTTCACCTTCTGCTTAAGGTGTCTTCTGATTCTGGTTTTTATCTCATCCAGGGTAGGTGGGGGTTAATCTGCATCGGCTGTAATTGGGTACTGGAAATCAAACTGCAGTTCGGGTTCATCACAATTTAGCAGCTGTCGAAAGTACTCTTTCCATCTCTCAGCTACATCGCTATCGTTCGTCAGGATCTTATCAAGGGAATCTTTGACAAATTTCTGCTTGACCTGGTGACCTTTGCAGAGGTACTTCACCTTCAGAAACATTTTCCTAGTCTTCTGTCCTCTGAAGTCTGTTTCTGCTTTAATGCTGATATCACTTATACATTTCCTCTGCACTCTTCTCAGAGTTGCTTGTGTAGTCTTTCGGACCTCCTCAAATTGTGCTTTGCCCTGTGCCAGATTTGTCCCCTTCAGCCACTTGCTCCTGGTTTCCTTCCTCCTTTCCAGAGCATCTGCACATTCCTTTCCAAACCAGATCATCTTGCCCACTGTGTTTCCCATTAGCGTTTCCTTTGCCGTATCCCTAATTGAGCTCTGTATGTTGCCCTACATTAGTTCAAGGTTCTGATTCGGGTCCATTTCACTGAGTGCTTCAAAGCGGTTACTAAGTTGCTCCTTATATTCGGTCTTCGTTGTTTCATCTTTTAGTTTCTCCACGGGGTACCTTTCAACTCAACGAGATATATGTCGAAGTAATATATTGATTCTTTCTTTAGGAACGTACACCCTTGGAATTATGATAGTAATACATACCGTGATGCAGAACGGCTCTCTTTCAGCGTCTGCCACTCGAGTTGGCTGGGAATCTCCGTGACAGTTTCGCGCTTACTAAATGAACCTGTAACGGAAAGTGCTGCTCTTCTCTGTTTCCTCTATCAGTCCTATCTGGTACGGATCCCATACTCACGAGCAATATGCAAATACTGATCGAAAGAGTGTTTTGTAAGCTACTTTCCCATGCAGTCCAACATCGAGCCACTGACAACTCTGCCTATCTCACAAATCTGAATACTGCGCGATTCGAGCCGCCGATCAAATTGAGACCCAAAATGAGGCACGTTTCAATCTCTGTGGCGTTGCCGGTAACACTGTCTCACACGAGTACGCGTCATCTCCGTATCCTTCATAGAGATCACTCAACATCTGACGCTGATCGTGGGCTTGGCTTATATACGCTACCAGGCCTAGTAATATCGCTAAACACGTGCAACACTCACTCACTTTGGTGGGGGTTTCACCTGTCATAGAGAATTACAACACTGATAATTTAAATATCTGCCAGAGGAGTAAACGTGCGAAGTTACATTGACATCCGACGATGTCTTCTGGGCGCTTTTTTTTCCCTCAGGCAGTGTATATAACTAATATACTTGATAACATCGGAAGCTCCATGACGCTTTCTGCAGACGGTACTATTGGCTAACGGAAGGCGACATGTCGTGGATTAGAGCGAGTAGGAGTGGTGTGATGGGGGTTGTTTACAGGGTCACGACCGCCAAAAATCTTTGAAGAAGCGTTTATATTATTACATTCGAAGTGCGTTAAAAATTAAGGTAATTTTTCTTTTCAGGAATTTTTTTCATCAACATCAATGTTACACTCTGCAAAATAGTCATATTTAGATGTTATAAACCTATGCCGGAACATTTTTCAAATCCGAAACACTTCTGGGACTATCTTGAGATAGCTCCTAGCTCTCTCAGCGATGCGTTTTTAATCTCATCTACGATTGTAAAACGACAACCCTCTAGTTTAGGGAGCAGAAAAGGGTCAATGGCGGCATGTCTGGTGAATATGGAGGCTGAGGCATAATTATAACAGTACTGTTTTTGCCCAAAAATTTACGAACAAGCAACGAAGTGAGAGCAGCGGCATTATCGTGTTGCAAAAGTCATGAATTGCGAGACGAATCCGGGCTTTTTTCTTTTAGTGTGGCTATACTAAATCGGCGTTAAACTTGTAAGTAGTACTCTTTATTGATCTTTCGGCCTTATGGCAAGCACTGATGGTGCACTATACCGCTAAAATCGATGAACACTGTGAGCATAACCTTCAGATTCGACCGCACATGTCGAACTTTTTTCGGTCTTGGCAATTCAGAATGCTTCCACTGGGGCGAGCGACCCTCAGTTTCGAATCATACGCAATGTTTCATAACCTGTTACAACGGATTTCTGCAGTTCTCCATCATTGTTGACTTCATCTAACGACCCCTTAGCAGTCTGTTATACAAATGCTCTGATTCATAGTTATGCAAAATAAATAATCGCCGCTGCTACCCAAACGCATGTAACCTTTTTGACAGCTGACAACAAACTAAATATCTGACACTGCACTGATACTATTAAGACGTGTTTATCAACACAGCAATGAATAACTATGTAAATGAAAATAAATTTTTAAGGTAAAACGTTTTTATACCGGGCTAAAAAGTATATAATAATTTCTCCTAGTCCCCATGGATTCCTAACCCTGTACTGATAGTTCTGAAAATTTGTAGTTGTGAATTTTTAATTGCTACGTAAAGGCGTGTAAGATTTATAACAAACACTTGCAATATCCCGCGGTGTGTGAGACTGTTAAACCTATCAGAGTAATGGGCCTTCCCAGATTTCGTCACTCTCCCCTTAAGACTCCATGTTAACGGTAAATTACGCAACGGAATCGCTATGTTGAAATGCCCTAACATAGAATCAAAAAATCGAAAATTTTAATAACCCTGCTATGTTCTCCTTCAAATAGAAACGCAAATGAAACATAAACTGATTATTCATTATATTAATCAATTACAAAGTATTAGCATCAACATTCTACGAAAAAACAAAGGTAATTGCTGACAACAGCTAACAAGATAGGCAAGCGGAGGGATGGATACGGTATCCTAGCTCCACATTAAATCATTAATCCAATACAACCCAATGTTTAAGTTAGAAACTCCAATGGTCGATTGAATGCCACATCAAACGATACTGAGGCATGAATCGGGTTTAGCGGAGCTGTGGCAACGGTATGCTTCCTATCTAAACATTAACCCCCATCTTTTGATCAGTACTGCTGTATACTCTCATCAATCTGCTGTGGCGATAAATCAGAGGATTATGGTCGTAGGGGAGAATCGGAATCTCGCTAGTCGGACCCGGACACCTCAGCGACCTGCCTCCGTCCACCATCAAACCAAGATATCTCCTTTCTTCCATTATCTCCTGACGCGCCCCTCTTTGTCTTTCGGCCAGTAGCGTGGCAGTGCCACACCAGAATGTCTTTAGTCACGAGCCAATCAGAGCACATCTTCGCTAGCTTGTCCTAGAAAGTCCCTTCTGACGTCAGCCGGCGGTGGACGAATCAGAGCGTAGTTTAACACTTCTGAATTTCTCGACGCTAAACCACATTCGCAGACTTGTACTTTTCCGCCATAAATTGTGGTGTCCCAGCAAGCCCTTGAAACTGTTGCCGTCGGCCATCTTAAGAGGCGAGTCTTTCCACAGGCCGCTAACCCCGACTTAGTGAAAAGGACCGGTAGGTTCCGTATGCTACCGTCGGTGGCCACGTGACATACGCAAGCCAGCAAATAGCTCTGAATGCCCACGAAGTACCTGCCGCATTCAGAGCAGTGTGCGAGCAGTGCATTTCTCATGTGTTCGCAGACTGGTACTACTAGTCGCTTTACTGATGACTACTGAAATTTTGTAAAATACATTTCCCCGTAATAAATCAACGCAGTGAGACTTTCAGCAGATGCAACTAAAGTGTCCTGCTTGTCACCAGTCGTGACAAGGGGCAGATAAATTTAGTATTAATAGAAGGAGGCAAGCCAGATGGCTTGTAATCTTCCATATTTAGAATGCATGCAGTAGATAATAGTTAGTATGTGAACTGTTGATCCGTCAATTATGTATTGCATGTGCCCCATGTTTTATATTCTGGTTCAAAATGGCTCTGAGCAATATGGGACTTTACATCTTAGGTTATCAGTCCCCTAGAACTTAGAACTACTTAAACCTAACTAACCTAAGGACATCACACACATCCATGCCCGAGGCAGGATTCGAACTTGCGACCGTAGCAGTGGCGCGATTCCGGACTGAGCGCCTACAACCACGAGACCACCGCGGCCGGCTGATATTCTGGATCTTACAAGAATTTTCGTAGCTATTAAAAATTCACAATCACAAATTCTGAGCACTATCTGTATGTGGTTAGGAAAATGTATGGGGATAGGAGAAATTATTTTATACATTTTAGTCCAGCATAAAAAGTGTTATATTATAACTTTATTTTTATTTTAAATAATAGTAATAATAATTAATAAATAATTTAAATAATTCTGATTTTTATGTGTATGAAGTTTATAAATCGGTTTCAAACATTTTGGTGTAAGTAGAACAGAGAAATGTGGTAAGTTTAAGATTTATTCATTTAGAGATATTCAAAATCACAGGAAAGCTTACTGGTAACTGTTCTTCTCATTCACGACTGGAGCAGGGAAAAGGGGCAATGGCAGTGGTACGCAAAGTACCCTCCGCCACTCATAGGACATAATAGCGAGTTAATATTGCTTTATCACCCAGTTGTAAGCAACGTTGGAAGTTTCAAGTACCAGCTCATTGGGGAGTTAGTTTTAACTTAAATGCAAAATTTTTCCGGAGCGGATAAACAGACAAGCGAGTCAGTTAATAAAGACGTAGGAAAATGAGTAATGCATACACGAAATTTGGTTGAAACTGCTCCAGGCGTCTCTGAACTACGCTTTTATTTCACCCCTTTTCACTCCAACCCTCACTTTAGGTTCAAATGGCTCTGAGCACTATGGGACTTAACAGCTATGGTCATCAGTCCCCTAGAACTTAGAACTACTTAAACCTGACTAACCTAAGGACATCACACAACACCCAGCCATCACGAGGCAGAGAAAATCCCTGACCCCGCCGGGAATCGAACCCGGGAACCCGGGCGTGGGAAGCGAGAACGCTACCGCACGACCACGAGATGCGGGCCCTCACTTTAGGGTTGCTAGGGGAGCGTTACTGTCACAGTAACTTTTTTCCAGATTGCAAGTGATACGTGTGCCCAGTCTGGTAGTAAAAATTGCTTCAGGCATTACAGAGGCACGCCTGTAAACAGAACGATTTTTTGCAGACTCGTTTCTAGAGCAGGTAGTTCACACACGTTGCGCGTGCAGGGCCTGTGACGCAGTCTGCTAAGCACAGCCAACGTGCAGGAATTTCAAATGGACGGGCAGTGCTGTGCGGTATGTTACTTTGACACCCCGTTTTCATCCCTACTCTCTCCCCTATTTCAGGTAGGTGGTTCTTACTCTCACACTATAGCATTGTCATCCACCTCTGAGCTATATTTAAAATTTCAAGTCTCTAGCTCATAGGGAAATTAGTTGAAAACCAATTGCAATATTTGTATCTAACGGACAAAAAAATGGTTCAAATGGCTCTGAGCGCTATGGGACTTCACTTCTGTGGTCATCAGTCCCCTAGAACGTAGAACTACTTAAACCTAACTAACCTAGGGACATCACACACATCCATGCCCGAGGCAGGATTCGAACCTGCGACCGCAACGGTCGCACGTTTTCAGACTGCAGCGCCTAGAACCGCTCGGCCACTCCGGCCGGCTCTAACGGACATACAGACAAGAAAGCGATCTAATAACAACGTGTTACAAAATCGTGCGAATTGTACTAGAACACTACAGAAACTACAAAATTTCCGTTCTTTTTATCACGCCTTGTATATAAATTTCCAAATTTCACAGCTAACTTTCAGAGCTTAAAACACGTAGAACTGGCAAACCACAGTAAGTTATTATAAAGGTCTCGGAAAATGTATATAATTTAAGTGTACTATCGTTATGTCCTTTCTTATTGTCAGAGTTTTCCATACATTTCTTTCCTCGCCGAGTTCTACATTCTAAATAAACTACACTGAAACACTATCGCCACAACCTGTCATCAATCGAACGGGTAGATGGAAGAAAATACTAACCCAAACTAGCGTACAGAATTTTCAGTCATTGCCCGTTATACATTTGTTTAAATTCAAAGACAAGAACATAAACACAATAGCCGGCCGGTGTGGCTGAGCGGTTCTAGGCGCTTCAGTTGGAACCACGCGACTGCTACGGTCGCAGATTCGAATCCTGCCTCAGGCATGGATGTGTGTGATGTCCTTAGGTTAGTTAGGTTTAAGTAGTTTTAAGTCTAGGAGACTGATGACCTCAGATGTTGAGTCCCATAGTGCTCAGAGCCATTTGAACCAGTTTGAACCATAAAAACAGTAAGACAACACAGTTTATATATCAGACAGCTCTTGCTACTTGTTACCAACATGACCAACATGTAGTGCATTCGAAAACACAACAGACAGAGTGATGGGACTGATACTTAGTAAACTGAAGGTTAATAGTTTCTTTTAATATTTTCTTCCGCCAATCCCTTTTGTTAGAGACGCGCAGAACCCTTCTATTAGCTAGGTGACTGAAATTAATTTTGTTTTGAAGATTAGCTGTCGAAGCTTAAAAATAGTAGGAACGATTATAACACGTAGATTAATGACTGGAGAAATTCAATCGTCTAAGGTGCCACAGTTTGGTTTTTGAAGTGGTAAAAGTGGAGAAATAGCCATAATAGAATTTCAGTGGTGTATTGACAAGGATGATTGTGTCGCAAAACTATTTTACATGTATCCAAGACTTTGGATAACGCTTAACAAACTTCTATTTTACATGTTGGAATTAAGAGACGTAGCTAGTAACTTGTTCCGATAATACTTAACAGACAGGGTACGAGGAATAGAGACAACATAAGCCGCAACTTAGTCTAAACATATGGAGAAACAGTAATCAGAATGAAAATCCGGTAACATGCGACTTGTTCAGGGTATATCAAGACCAATACTGTTTCTGCTATACTTCAATGACTTTTCCAACTGTGTTAGTCATTGGCAAAAATATTACCTTTGCTAGCACAGCGACATTTTCTTAGTCATTTGATGTGGCACGCTACGAGTTCCTCTATTGTGCCAACTGAAATTTTAGTGGACGCCCCACGATAAACAAACAACTAAACGGGCATGGGAAAGGTTCAGGCCATTTATCACAAGTAATTGTTTACTTCACAAGAGTTCAACAATCTTTTGTTGCACAGATACCAAAAACACTAATAAAATTCAAATGATTCAGGCAGCTACTCCAGAATTTCTTCAATTAACCCACCTGATTAATTAATTAATTTAAACGAATAAAAGGCACCAATTTAGGAAGACTAACAAGCAAGTAGTACAATCAAATATAACTCAAACAATCGCTTTGCGCTGGGAAACAACGACAGCAGTGACGCTAAAGATTACAATTCCAACATTTGGTTGGGGAAAGGGGGTGCTTGACATTAATGAATATAACTCTCAAGAAGTGTAGTAACATAAAATTAGACAAGTCCGATATCTGACGAGCAGATGCCCGCTAATTACTAATATTTTATGCAACGAGCACAGAAACAATTCTCAACACAAATATCCAATATTCGATTAATCAGGGAAGGCCCTTGGGCATAATCAAGGTACTGACGTGGAAAAATAATAAAATACCGTTTAAGAAATTGAGTATCACACCAATATTAGAACTATTGCGTTGAAACCAAATTTCAAACAGGAAAAACGTGGAAGGGGACGGTACGGCCGTCCAGGTCTGTGTAAGATGGCTTAGAATGAGGGGCACTTCTTGTTAAACTAACACCTGACTGCCACGAGCTAGAAACTTGTCTTATGAGGGACGTTGTATCAAGGCAGGAGGCCGCAACGTCTCAGAGGCTGCGGTGAGACGGGAAGCGGCGTGCTGCCCGCGCGCACAGACACAGGCGACGCGGACAGGCTACGTCCGATTAACCGGCGGGTAACGGATAACAGCCCGGGGCAGCGCCTCCAAACGCTGCGAACAGCTCGGAAAGCTGAGAGCAAACAAACAGACATATAATTCATGCATAATAATCATAGAACAAATGAAATTCTCAAAGCAAGACAAGAAACTCAATGCGAGCGTGGCCCCAAGCCCTAACCAAACCTAACATACTAGTGTAAGTAGGCTGTTTAGGTTTTTATGTTGGTAACGCGACGTAGTGCCCTGTATGAAAACCACTGACTGCTGTGTGCAGTCTGTAACTGGCTGGACTCATTGTTCGAATATTCGCTTGTGTAGTGTTGGGCAGTTGGATGCGAAAAGCGCGTAGCGTTGGGCAGTTGGAGATGAGCCGCCAGCAGTGGTGGATGTGGAGAGAGAAATGCCAGAGTTCTGAGAGGTTACTATAAGCGGAAGATGTGGATATGTGTCCGCCAGAAAAAGGAAATTTGTAAAGATGGATGTCATGAATTGATATGACTTTTGAACATTATTTAGGTAAATACATTGTTTGTTCTCTATCAAAATTTTTCATTTGCTAACTATGCCCATCAGTAGTTAGTGCCTTCAGTAGTTAGAATCTTTTATTTAGCTGGCAGTATTGGCGCTCGCTGTATTGCAGTAGTTCGAGTAACGAAGATTTTTGTGAGGTAAGTGATTCATGAAAGGTATAGGTTATTGTTAGTCAGGGCCATTCTTTTGTAGGGATTATTGAAAGTCAGATTGCGTTGCGCTAAAAAAATATTGTGTGTCAGTTTAGTGATGACCAGAATAAGTAAAGAGAGAACCGTCTGAGTTCGTTCAGTTTTACTCAGCTGTCTCTCTATCAAATAACGTAGAAGTTTACCATCACAGTACTTCATACTTTTCCAAAGAGGACGTTTCAACTAGAATAGGAATTACTGAGAGGATTAACAGGTTAATCTTCCAATAAAATGTAACAAGTCAGTGTAATAACCATGAAGTCACTGGGTACTCAAACGCATTATCTTAAGTGACATAAAATGTAAAAGGCAAATCTTGAGGGCTAACACCGAAACAAGTACAATTGTAATTATACTTAGAACAATAAATATTCATTTTTCTGAAAGGGGCAACATCTCACCAGAGTTATGGAACTTACTACCCAAATGAGCCGAGATTCACTGGGCGACTAGCGTTTGCTTACCATGGCCGTACCCAATTTTATAGTCGTTACGTCAATCAGGGAAGCAACAAACACAATTTCGACCTAAGTGGTCACTAATACACGTCACAACCTAGAACATGTGACACAATTAATTTCAGGCCACAATGACAAGATAAACAGACATTGAACAAGTTGCAATTTAAAAAACTTTAAAACACATAAAATATGGCACACAGATCATTTCAAACAGAGGCACAAAAAGGTAAATTTAATACTGAGACCGACGGAGAACGACACGCAATCCAACGTAGCGGGAGTAAGTTCAACACGTGAGCACATGTGTCAATCAAGTAAAGAGTACCTTACCCCCAAAGAGCAGAACAGACGGCACCAGAACATGAATAGCACTCCAACACCCATATCAGCAACTATGCCTCCTAAATTCAAGATAAACCGGCTGCTTTGACATCCGGTCCAAGTACTGCTAACCAGCACAGTTCCAGCCATCACCGGCCGCTTAGGTAATCGCGCGCCCGTAAGCTCCGTGAAAAGCTCACTGTCTCACTGTACATGTGCCTATTGCCTATCTCTCTCTCTCTCTTTCTCTCTCTCTCTCTTTCTCTCTCTCTTTCTCTCTCTCTTTCTCTCTCCAACATGCTGTACGATAAGCCCGCCGCTCAGCGGCTAAAATTCAAAGAGGCTTGTGTGGACGTATGGATTAAACACTTTGTGGATTGCGTAAGGATTGTATCCATTATTTTTTTATTTACGTTGAATCGCATTATGTAAGACATATTAAACAATAAAAGCATTTTCACAAATAGGATGCAGTTCAGAAGCCAAAGAGTAAATAGCTTTTTCTAAGAGTAATTACTGTTCCACATTTCGCATTATATTCTTCAGATCAACAGATATCTTGTACTACATACATTTTAAAGAAGTCTATGTGAAGCGTTAATTCAGAGTGAAAGCAAATTCCATTCCAAGTTGCTTCCAAATCCGTTTAGCCGTTTCAGCCTGAATGAGTAACAAACACTCACACACAAACTTTCGCGTTTATAGCACAGAACGAAAAAAAAGTTCCTTGCGTAGCACAAAAAAGGCGAATATGTCCTGGGCAGAGTTAGAGATGTAAAAGAAAGTAACTAACTTTTCGACTTATCTGACAGCTTCAAAGACATTTAAATCAAAACATCTTGCCATATTCGCGGTTTTTGCTTATTTTAGTACCTATGTCATGTAAAATAATGCATCGTGTCAAGTAATGTAACATAACAGATGATATCATGTCGTATAACATGACACATCTCATCATGTCATCTAACGTGGTATTTGTCATAGCGTGCGGTATGACGCAACGTGTCATTAAACTTTAGGATCCACGCATCCCCACTCTCGGATACTTCCTGTTATAGATGCAACCCCAGCCCCTCTCGAATAAATTTGTATCTGTTTGTTTTTACACCCCTCACCATACATGTAATCCAATGGCGGGGGGGGGGGGGGGCGGTATGTCTAAGAGAGCTCACTGGGAAGAAGGGTTAACTCGTACAAAAGCGCTAATATGTCAACAAGTTTTGATATGAATGTCTTCGAAACTGCTAGATAAGTCGAAAAACTAAGTTTCTTTTTTTACACCCCTAAATCTGCCCAGTATATATTCGCCTACAGTAGAAGCATTTCTTCGTTCTGATTTCCAACTTTTACTCTTCCATAATTTGACCGCCATAGCTTGGCAACCGATGTACATTTTTGTTACCAAGGCGACGACTGATCCACTATAGGTTTTTTTATTGTCTTTCGGGCACCATCGGTTATGTCGGATAACACTTTTACAAAACAGCTGGGTGACCATTAATTCCATGAATTTGTCTACCTTCTTACAAAATCTGAACCGATTCGCCCAAGTCTGAAACATAGAATTAACGCGCGTAAAAAAACCTCATAAAAACGTGTTTTTTCACGTAAAATCCAAACGAAGCAAGACTTTTTTAGACGGTAGAAACTTATCTTGGAACGAGGTCCGATACACCAGTGGATCAGATCTGAACCAGATCCGAATGAGAGTGATAGCTCTTTCACGTAAAATCCCAACGGTGCATATACATATGGTGCCATTAGCTGCGCATTGATTGAAGCCCAATTAAAATATTTTGCGAAAGGAATTAATCGATTCGTACAATTTGCCTGGGTGCCAGCTCCGATTTTTCGTCCAAAGCTTGTTTAATACACTGTAACACAGCTACAGTAAAACAATGTTCGAATGGCTACAAAAATGGCCATTGGTCCTGGCCAAACCAAAAATTTCTCATCCCGCGAGTTCATAGTCCAAATAAGAACTGAGCACCAAGTGCCCCCCCACTCCCCCCTCCCCTCACCCTTCACCACCAAACGGCGATTCTGCACTCGGTAATCTCAGACGTATGTATTGATGTATTACAGCGCTTCCGGGCTGTAACGATAGAAACGATATATGGGATGAAGGACTTGTCCAGAAATGAAAACGACAGAAGTTGGAGCTCTAGATTGCCAAGCATTTAGAAAAAATAGCATTTTTGTCAAGGGTCGGGCGAGGCATGAGTCATTTATGTCGTTAATTGCAACAGCGGCCGGGCAGCGGAAGTACAGACCGGTAAACCGACGGTGCTAGGATCGAGTCCGTTTGTGGAAACATTTTTTCAATTTTTACGCTACTTACTTTACAATTAAAACCAAGTAATGATTAGTATATTTTATTTATTAATATTTTCATAAGAGTCATGAAAAGGATAGGCAAAGGAAAATTGGGATTACAAATAAGTTTCCAAGAAAGTATTGCAAAGTGTACACTTGAATCTCCTCTATAAAATAAGATACTTTCATTATTTTACAACTGATGAGCTGATGTTCATCGTAAAGACAGGGGAAGCAGTAATTAAATCCGCATCTTGCACGTTAGTATAGACGTTACATTTAGAGTGTCTATAGAAAAAGAAACTTGGTTTACATTAATAACAGGTGATCTCTCTCGCACAATCTGGCAGCAAACCTCGCGAAATAATGGCGAGGGTAGTCGGTGACGTAGAATGCAATGTATTTTGATGCAGTCTTCTTGCGATGTGATTTAGTTTTGTCTCCCGATAGGCCGATTTCAGCTGCACCAGGAACCTATTGTTCGTGTTCAGCTGCCGAGGGAATTTCGAAGGTCGAAATGAAACTAACGGAATACGAAGTCCCGTTCGCTTTAGTTACAATCCCTTCTTGGAAAGTTATTCGCGGAGTCCTAGTGGACGCTCCATGTAGAATCTTATTTTCAATCCTAACTTTTCCTTTGCCTTTCCTGTTTATACTTTTTATAAATACAGTATATTGAGCATTATTTCGGTGGGTTCGCAATGTAAGTAACGTTAAAACCGAAAAAAATCCTCCCAGGCACTCCCACGACCCCCGGTTTACCGTTCTTTACTCTTTCCGCTATGCCCACTGCTATCTGGTAGCGACGATAAATGGCTAATGCTTCTCCCGATCAGCGTGAAAAATGCTGTTCTTTTTTTCTAAATCTGGAGTTCCTATTCCTGCTACTTTCGTCTCTTGCCAAGCCCTTCATATACCATAAATTTGGCAGAAATCGGAGATGACGAATAGGCGCGGTCCCCTTGTAAGACAGATGGTCGCAGAGAGTCAGTTGTGTGAGAGCTTCGAATTGTGAGACTTAATTGACCAACTGGCAAATAAGAAAGGATGACGCAAGAGATTTTAACACATTACAGTACTGTGTATAACGCTTTTGTTGCGTTTTGTAAGAATTAAAACGCGTTTTGTTAGCCGTAATATCATACATACATCGGTATTAAAAATACACTAGTGGCCATAAAAATTGCTACACCAAGGAGAAATACAGATGATAAACGGGTATTCATTGGACAAATATATTATACCAGAACTGACATGTGATTACATTTTCACGCAATTTGGGTGCATAGATCCTGAGAAATCAGTACCCAGAACAACCACCTCTGGCCGTAATAACGGCCTTGATACGCCTGGGCATTGAGTCAAACAGATCTTGGATGGCGTGTACAGGTACAGCTGCCCATGGAGCTTCCCAACACGATACCACAGTTCATCAAGAGTAGTGACTGGCGTATTGTGACGAGCCAGTTATTCGGCCACCATTGACCAGAAGTTTTCAGTTGGTGAGAGATCTGGAGAATGTGCTGGCCAGGGCAGCAGTCAAACATTTTCTGTATCCAGAAAGGCCCGTACAGGACCTGCAACATGCGGTCGTGCATTATCCTGCTGACATGTAGGGTTTCACAGGGATCGAATGCAGGGTAGAGTTACGGGTCGTAAGACATCTGAAATGTAACGTCCAATGTTCATAGTGCCGTCAATGAGAACAGGAGGAGACCGAGACGTTTAACCAATGCACCCCATACCATCACGCTGGGTGATACGCCAGTATGGCGATGACGAATACACGCTTCCAAAGTGCGTTCACCGCGATGTCGCCAAATACGGATGCGACCATCATGATGCTGTAAACAGAACCGGGATTCATCCGAAAAAACGACGTTTTGGCATTCGTGCACCCAGGTTCGTCGTTGAGTACACCATCGAAAGCACTCCTGTTTGTGATGCAGCGTCAAGGGTAACCACAGCCATGGTCTCGGAGCTGATAGTCCATGCTGCTGCAAACGTCGTCGAACTGTTCGTGCAGATGGTTGTTGTCTTGCAAACGTCCCCATCTGTTGATTCAGGGATCGAGACGTGGCTTCACGATCCGTTACAGCCATGCGGATAAGATGCCTTTCATCTCGACAGCTAGTGATACGAGGCCAGGCCGTTGGGATCCAGCACGGCGTTCCGTATTACCCTCCTGAACACACCGATTCCATATTCTGCTAATATTCATTGGATCTCGACCAACGCGAGCAGCAGTGTCGCGATACGATAAACCGCAATCGCGATAGGCTACAATCCGACCTTTATCAAAGTTGGAAACGTGATGGTACGAATTTCTCCTCCTTACACGAGGCATCACGACAACGTTTCACCAGGTAACGCCAGTCAACTACTGTTTGTATACGAGAAATCGGTTGGAATCTTTTCTCATGTCAGCACGTTTTAGGTGTCGCCACCGGCGCCAACCTTGTGTGAATGCTCTGAAAAGCTAATCATTTGCATATCACATCATCTCCTTCCTGTCGGTTAAATATCGCGTCTGTAACACGTCATCTTCGTGGTGTAGCAATTTTAATGGTCAGTAGTGTATTATTGTCTTTGTCAACTACATGTAACAATTTAGTGAACGTTGAGCGACGTCAACTGGATTAGGCGTAGAATAGCATATTGCTCGCCTCCGTAGCTCTGTGATCAGCGCGGCCGGCTACTGTGCGGGGGCAACGGTTTCAATTCCCGGCTGGGTTGGAGATTCATCCGCTCGGGGACTGTGCGTTTTTTGTCTTCATCATCACATCATCCTCTTCGACCCGCAATTCGTCTAAGTGACGTCAAATGAAAGTACTAGGACTAGGCGGCCGCACTACCTCAAATGGGGCCTCCGCCTAAAAATGCCATGCGATTTATTTATTTTCATAGTGAAGTCGACTGCGATGGTCAGGGGAGGCTATATGTGAACACACAGATGACTGACACTTTAGAACTGGTGTTGACCTTAGTCGGTAAGCATGCATGTGTAATACAAAATGGTTCAAATGGCTCTGAGCACTATGGGACTTAACTTCTGAGGTCAGCAGTCCCGGCCTAGAACTTAGAACTACTTAAACCTAACTAATCTGAGGACATCACACACATCCGTGCCCGAGGCATGATTCGAACCTGCGACCGTAGCGGTCGCGCGGTTCCAGACTGAAGCGCCTAGAACCGCTCGGTCACAGCGGCCGGCGTATCTAATAAACTGACGTAAAAAAAAACGCAACACCAAGAAGGAGTTGTACGACAGAAATGAAAGGTCGTAGTCGTGTTTCTACATCTAAAAAGCGAAGTTTATTCAAATTTCGCGCCACTATGAGGATGCAAATCAGGTTTGCTCTAAATACACTCTGTAATAGCAGTCGTGAGCCTTAGTTACCTTTGATGATTGATAGTAGACCCGTAGTCTAGGGGTAGCGTCTTTGATTCATAATCAAAACGTCTTCTTCTTGATAAATCATCAGCATTGACGGCCGAAGACTTACGGCATAAGAAGTCAGCCTCATTCTGCCAACGGCCTTGTCAAAGAGGGCGAAGGAGCGGATAGAGGTTCAGGGCACTCTCTTGTCCTAGGGGTTGGAAATTGCCCCTAAAGGCGGAAGAATCAGCAATGATCAACGACATGAGGATGCAGAAGGCAATGGAAACCACTGCATTAAAGACACGTAACGTGTATCCACAGGACATGTGGCCTGTAATTGAAGAAGTGTCATGATGATCTCTCCATTGGCAAAAGATTCCGGAATAGTGCCCCATTCGGATCTCCGGGAGGGGACTGCCAAGGGGGGGGGGGGGGGGTTACCATGAGAAAAAGATTGAATAATCTACGAAAGTATAACGTTCTACGAGTCGGGGCGTGGAATGTCAGAAGCTTGAACGTGGTAGGGAAGCTAGAAAATCTGAAAAGGGAAATGCAAAGGCTCAATCTAGATATAGTTCGGGTCAGTGAAGTGAAGTGGAAGGAAGACAAGGATTTCTGGTCAGATGAGTATCGGGTAATATCAACAGCAGCAGAAAATGGTATAACAGGTGTAGGATTCGTTATGAATAGGAAGGTAGGGCAGAGGGTGTGTTACTGTGAACAGTTCAGTGACCGGGTTGTTCTAATCAGAATCGACAGCAGACCAACACCGACAACGATAGTTCTGGTATACATGCCGACGTCGCAAGCTGAAGATGAACAGATAGAGAAAGTGCGTGAGGATATTGAAAGGGTAATGCAGTATGTAAAGAGGGACGAAAATCTAATAGTCATGGGCGACTGTAATGCAGTTGAAGGGGAAGGAGTAGAAGAAAAGGTTACAGGATAATATGGGCTTGGGACAAGGAATGAAAGAGGAGAAAGACTAATTGAGTTCTGTAACAAGTTTCAGCTAGTAATAGCGAATACCCTGTTCAAGAATCACAAGAGGAGGAGGTATACTTGGAAAAGGCCGGGAGATACGGGAAGATTTCAATTAGATTACATCATGGTCAGACAGAGATTCCGAAATCAGATACTGGATTGTAAGGCGTACCCAGGAGCAGGTATAGACTCAGATCACAATATAGTAGTGATGAAGAGTAGGCTGAAGTTCAAGACATTAGTCAGGAAGAATCAATACGCAAAGAAGTGGGATACGGAAGTACTAAGGAATGACGAGATACGATTGAAGTTCTCTAACGCTATAGATACAGCAATAAGGAATAGCGCAGTAGACAGTACAGTTGAAGAGGAATGGACATCTCTAAAAAGGGCCATCACAGAAGTTGGGAAGGAAAACATAGGTACAAAGAAGGTAGCTGCGAAGAAACCATGGGTAACAGAAGAAATACTTCAGTTGATTGATGAAAGGAGGAAGTACAAACATGTTCCGGGAAAATCAGGAATACAGAAGTACAAGTCGCTGAGGAATGAAATAAATAGGAAATGCAGGGAAGCTAAGAAGAAATGGCTGCAGGAAAAATGTGAAGACATCGAAAAAGATATGATTGTCGGAAGGACAGACTCAGCATACAGGAAAGTCAAAACAACCTTTGGTGACATTAAAAGCAACGGTGGTAACATTAAGAGTGCAACGGGAATTCCACTGTTAAATGCAGAGGAGAGAGCAGATAGGTGGAAAGAATACATTGAAAGCCTCTATGAGGGCGAAGATTTGTCTGATGTGATAGAAGAAGAAACAGGAGTCGATTTAGAAGAGATAGGGGATCCAGTATTAGAATCGGAATTTAAAAGAGCTTTGGAGGACTTGCGGTAAAATAAGGCAGAAGGGATAGATAACATTCCATCAGAATTTCTAAAATCATTGGGGGAAGTGGCAACAAAACGACTATTCACGTTGGTGTGTAGAATATATGAGTCTGGCGACATACCATCTGATTTTCGGAAAAGCATCATCCACACAATTCCGAAGACGGCAAGAGCTGACAAGTGCGAGAATTATCGCACTATCAGCTTAACAGCTCATGCATCGAAGCTGCTTACAAGAATAATATACAGAAGAATGGAAAAGAAAATTGAGAATGCGTTAGGTGACGATCAGTTTGGCTTTAGGAAAAGTAAAGGGACGAGAGAGGCAATTCTGACGTTACGGCTAATAATGGAAGCAAGGCTAAAGAAAAATCACGACACTTTCATAGGATTTGTCGACCTGGAAAAAGCGTTCGACAATATAAAATGGTGCAAGCTGTTCGAGATTCTGAAAAAAGTAGGGGTAAGCTATAGGGAGAGACGGGTCATATACAGTAAGTACAACAACCAAGAGGGAATAATAAGAGTGGACGGTCAGGAACGAAGTGCTCGTATTAAGAAGGGTGTAAGACAAGGCTGTAGCCTTTCGCCCCTACTCTTCAATCTGTACATCGAGGAAGCAATGATGGAAATAAAAGAATGGTTCAGGAGTGGAATTAAAATACAAGGTGAAAGGATATCAATGATACGATTCGCTGATGACATTGCTATCCTGAGTGAAAGTGAAGAAGACTTAAATGATCTGCTGAACGGAATGAACAGTCTAATGAGTACACAGTATGGTCTGAGAGTAAATCGGAGAAAGACGAAGGTAATGAGAAGTAGTAGAAATGAGAACAGCGAGAAACTTAACATCAGGATTGATGGTCACGAAGTCAATGAAGTTAAGGAATTCTGCTACCTAGGCAGTAAAATAACCAATGACGGACGGAGCAAGGAGGACATCAAAAGCAGACTCGCTATGGCAAATAAGGCATTTCTGGCCAAGAGAAGTCTACTAATATCAAATACCGGCCTTAATTTTAGGAAGAAATTTCTGAGGATGTACGTCTGGAGTACAGCATTGTATGGTAGTGAAACATGGACTGTGGGAAAACCGGAACAGAAGAGAATCGAAGCATTTGAGATGGTGTGCTATAGACGAATGTTGAAAATTAGGTGGACTGATAAGGTAAGGAATGAGGAGGTTCTACGCAGAATCGGAGAGGAAAGGAATATGTGGAAAACACTGATAAGGAGGACAGGATGATAGGACATCTGCTAAGACATGAGGGAATGGCTTCCATGGTACTAGAGGGAGCTGTAGAGGGCAAAAGCTGTAGAGGAAGACAGAGACTGGAATACGTCAAGCAAATAATTGAGGACGTAGGTTGCAAGTGCTACTCTGAGATGAAGAGGTTAGCACAGGAAAGGAATTCGTGGCGGGCCGCATCAAACCAGTCAGTAGACTGATGACAAAAAGAAAAGTAGTCAGTTGATGTTAGTCAAGAATGCCTTTAAGGCGACAAAGACACCATTATCAACGTCTCACTGAGTTTGAACGAAGTCGTGTAATAGGACTACGAGAAGCTGGATGTTCCTTCAGCGGTACTGCAGAAAGACTTGACAGGAATGTAGCCACTGTACATGATTGTTGGCACCGGTGGTCACGGAATGTACTGTCGCGAGAAGACAGGGCTCCGGACGGCCACGTGACACTAGCGAGAGGGAAGACCATCGTGTTCGCCGTATGGCTCTGGATCATCGTACTGCATCTGCAGCAGCAATCTGAGCAGCAGTTGCCACCACAGTGACACAAAGAAATGTTACAAATCGGTTACTTCAGGGACAGCTCCGAGCCAGAAGCCCTGTAGCGTGCATTCCACTAACCTCCAATCATCGGTATTTGCGATTTCAATGGTGTCATCCGAGAGCTCATTAGACGACAGGGTAGAGATCTATTCTGTTTCCTGATGAAAGCTGGTTCTGCCTTGGTACCAGTGACGGCCGTGTGTTGCAACCAACCTGTCTGCGCAAAAGACACACTGGACCTACACATGGAGTTATGGCTTCGGATACGATTTCGTAAGAGCAGGGGCACTCCCGTGATTATCCCAAGCATCCTGACTGCAAATTTGTACCTCAACCTGATGATTCGACCTGTCGCGCCGCCATTCATGAACAACATTCATTGGTTCTTTAGCATTGGATGTGGTCTATGGTGAACCCGATGGGACTTATGGAGGCGCCATTAGTTCATGGGCCTGCTCTAAACTTTGAAAAAACACAGTACATCCAATTTTCTGCTGCAAGAAGTACAGTTCCTTCAATAAATATAACACATCAACAGAAGTCAGTAGATAGGGTAGAGCATACTACGTTTTTGGGTGTACATATAGATGAGAATCTTAATTGGAAAATTCGTATTTTGGATCTTCTAAAGCGACTAGGTTCAGCAACTTTTGCGATCAGAATAATTGCCAATTTTGAGGATATAGAAATTAGTAAGCTAATATACTTTGCATACTTTCGCTCTCTCATGTCATACGGAATAATATTTTGGGGTAACTCAACATTTAGACAAAAAGTATTCACTGCTCAAATGAAAGTGGTTAGAATAATGTGTGGGGTTCATTGTCGCACATCTTGTAGGCATCTTTTTAAAAGATTGGGAATTCTTACAACAGCCTCGCAGTACATTTACTCACCAATGAAATCTGTTCTCAACAACACAGACCTGTTTAAAACAACAGTGACATTCATAATTATAATACCAGAAAAAAGAAAGACTTACACTATCCTTTACTCAACCTATCTTAGGCACAGAAAGGAGTAAAATATACTGCTATAAAAATTTTCGACAAATTACCAGATGTAATAAAATGTCTGACAGACAGCAGTAATAGCTTCAAAAGTAAATTGAAATCATGACAACTTCTTCTATACCATAGATGAATTCTTGAATATGAATAAATAAATCTGTAAATATAGTCTATGCATTTTGTGCCATTTAAGGGAATGGGGTAAATAATAGAAATATTAATTTTTAACTCTGTATTGTACTATATATATATATATATATATATATATATATATATATATATATATATATATATATACTTACTTATCGCGCCGGCCGAAGTGGCCGTGCGGTTAAAGGCGCTGCAGTCTGGAACCGCAAGACCACTACGGTCGCAGGTTCGAATCCTGCCTCGGGCATGGATGTTTGTGATGTCCTTAGGTTAGGTTTAACTAGTTCTAAGTTCTAGGGGACTGATGACCTCAGCAGTTGAGTCCCATAGTGCTCAGAGCCATTTGAACTTATCGCGAATGGACCCAGAAGGATCACGCAAAGCTTTCTGACGTCGTTTCTTCCATACTTCTTTCATTCGTTCTCCATGTTTTCTTTTCCTTTCTTCTGTCCATTTTGTTCCTGGTCTCTTTAGTGCTTCCTTCTCCGACAATACAATCCACTTTTCCACCTTATTTCTAAAAGTTTTTCTATCTTTGACATCTTTAAGTTCAATATTTGCTTTTTGTAAATCTAATTTTACTTGGCTAATCCATGGTGTTGTTGATTTGACTTTTTCTATGTAAGTGAGAATTCTGTTGGTGAGTCGTGTGGGGGGAAGTCTAGTGACATGTCCATAAAATTTTAATCTTCGCCTTCTTATGTCTGCTGCCAGGTTTGATATAGCTTCTGTGGTTCTTCTTGATTGTATCCGGTATCCTTCTTCTGTTAATTTTGGACCTAAAATCTTTCTCATAATTTTGCGTTCTTCTTTTAGTATTTTTTCTAAATCACATTTTGTGTGGAGTGTGAGCGTTTCACTAGCATATAGTGCTGCTGGCTTAATTACTGCGCAGTAGTGTCTGATTTTTGTGTTCGAGGAGATGCATTTTTTATTGTATATTTCATGTGTCATACCATATGCTCTCTTCATTTTCTGTTGTCTGATCTTCTGTGCAACTTTCTCTCCTCCGGTTGGCTCCAAAATTTCACCTAGGTATTTAAAATGTTTTACTCTATTTATTTTTCCATATTTTGTGTTCAAACTGTGTATATGGAATTTCGTACAGGAAAATTCTGTCTTTTGAAACGAGATTTGTAAACCTACTTTATCCGCGCATTCCTTAAGGATCTCTATTTGTTTGGTGGCGATTTCTTCATCATCTGCAAGTATGGCCAAGTCGTCCGCGAATGCTAAACAAGATATCTCCACGTTGTCTTTGGTTCTACCAAGATGGATTGGTTTCCAGTAGGATTGATTTTTTAATTCTTTTTCCCATTCCTTAATGACTTTATCCAGGACTATATTATACAGAAGTGGAGATAGCCCGTCACCTTGACGTACTCCAGTTTTTATGTGAAAAGGTTCAGAGATTTCTCCCCTGAATTTAACTTTAGATACAGTGTCTGTCAGTGATTCTTTGATAAGCCTTAGTGTTTTGGAGTCAAGTCCAAGTTCCTCTAAAATGTTAAACAAAGATTGCCGGTCAATTGAGTCATAGGCTTTCTTAAAATCTACAAATGTACAAATTATGGGGGCATTTCTAATTACTTTGTGTTTTAATATTGTCTTTAAATTAAATATTTGTTCTATGCATGAGCGACCGGGGCGGAAGCCTGCTTGATAATCACCAATTTGGCTTTCCAGCTGCTCTTGTGTTCTTTTCAGCAGGCATGTTGAGAGAATTTTGTAGGTGACTTGTAAAAGTGAGATTCCCCTGTAGTTATTGACATTTGTTCTGTCTCCTTTTTTATGTAACGGGTGAATAAGGGCACATTTCCAATCCTCTGGTAATTTTTCTGTTTCCCATATTTTTGTTATTATTTTTGTGAGCTCTTGCAACGTCTTTGGTCCTAGGTTTTTTAATAGCTCTGCAACAATGCCATCTTCGCCAGATGTTCTATTATTTTTTAAGTTTTTAATGTGACATTTGATTTCTTCCTGTGTTGGTGGTAATGAATCCGGTTGAGCGTTGGCACAGATTTCTTTGGGAAACCTTAAACTAGGTTCTGGGCAATTTAGTAGGTTAGAAAAATATTGAGCCAATACTTGACAGTTTTCCTGGTTTGTTAGGGCTAATTTACCATCTGGTTTTCTGAAACATAAATTTTGAGGGATATATGCTCGTATTTTATCTGCGAAAGTTCTGTAGAAGTCTCTTGTATTATAGTTTTGGAAATTTTCTTCTATGGCATCCAGTTGTGCCTTTGTGTACTTCCTTTTTGCTTGCCTAATAGATTTTGAAACCTGTTTTCTAACCTCGTTAAATAAATGTAGACTTTCTTGTGATTTTTTACTGTTATATTCTTGAAATGCCTTTTTTCTCCTTTCCAATGCATTTTCACAGTCTGAATCCCACCAAGGGTGTTTGAATATCTTTTTCAAGGGAATAGTTTCCTTAGCTATTCGCGTGATTTTAGAATGAAATTCTTCCCATGTGTTTGCCTTTTCCTTCTCCCATTCTTCTTTTACTTTAGATTCTTTTATCTTCTTGGTGTCATATTTCTGTATTTCTGTTTTCTTCTGATGACTTCTTCGTGCTGTAAACTTGATTTTAATTCTAGTTAGGTAATGGTCTGAATCAATGTTTGCTCCTCTGCGTACTTGGACGCACCAAAAAACCGTAGGCAAATATCCTGCACATAAATTTACCAATAAAAATGGTACAAGGCTCGTCGAACTATGTAAGCAGAATAACCTGAAGATAATGTCAACATCTCTCTCTCTCTCTCTCTCTCTCTCTCTCTCTCTATATATATATATATATATATATATATATATTAAAAAATCTTGTTTCATATGTGCATTTCTTGTGCATCATAACGGCTACCGTACCGTGCGATTGATCAATGGAACACGCAGCCAACTAACTAACTCATGGGCCGTTCGTCGAAATACCCTAAAAAAGGGATTATTTATTGTTTTTTCACCGTCACACAGCGGATCAAAACAGCTGAGGATCCCAAGACGGCTATGCACAGCAAATAGTTGAATTTCTTACAATATATTCTGATGGTCCCGATCTCAAATTTTTTGAAAATTTTTTTGCTATATTTATCCAAGTTACAGAGGTTCAAAGTTACCCTACTTCTATACGTAAAATCCGATACGAGGCAAAATCTAAACAATAAATTACAGCAGCAAATGTTCAAATTTCAACGGTATATTCTGTAGGTATTTATCTAGAAGAGCCATCTATCCGTTTCCAAAAATCTTTACCCGTTATCGAGTAACACCCCAAAAACGTGTTTTTTTGGGTACCTAAACGCAGCCACCCATCCCGAGACGACTACGCACAGCAAATGGCTGTAATTTTGACGATATGTTCCTAAGATCTCGATCTCGAACTACCTTGAAAATTTTCTTCATATCTTAATCCGTTTCCGAGATACAAAGATTCAAATTTACCTTACTTGCACACGTAAAATGCGCCCTTGAAATCCGGAGTGGGTCGAAAACGTAGTTTACAAAGTGACATAAGACGGAGAAATATGCTGTATGTAAAGTGTCTCAGTTATCTGGGAAATCCACAATGCAGTATTGAAGAACACTTTTTTTTTTTTTTTTTTTTTTTTGACCGTAAACTCCGGTCTGAGATGCAAAATTAGTTTTTGTTATTTCAGTTTCACAGGGGTAAGACAAGGCTGCAACCTGTCTCCACTGTTGTTCATATTATTTATGGATCATATGTTGAAAACAGTGGGAGATTAAAATATGTGAACACAAAATAAGCAGTCTTGCATATGCGGATGACTTAGTTGTGATGGCAGATCCGATTGAAAGTTTGCAAAGTAATATTTCAGAGCTAGATCAGAAATGTAAGGACTATGGTAGGAAGATTAGCATCTCCAATCAGTGGGAAAGAGATATAAACGGATTGAGTGCCAAATAGAAGGAATAAAGTTAGAACAGGTGGACGGTCTCAAGTACTTAGGATGCATGTTCTCACAGGATGGCAACATAGTGAAAGAACTGAAAGCGAAGTGTAGCAAAGCTAATGCAGTGAGTGCTCAGCTACGATCTACTCCCTTCTGCAAGAAGGAAGTCAGTACCAAGACTAAGTTATCTGTACACCGTTCAATCTTTCGACCAACTTTGTTGTATGGGAGCGAAAGCTGGGTGGATTCAGGTTACCTTATCAATAAGGTTGAGGTTACGGATATGAAAGTAGCTAGGATGATTGCAGGTACTAGTAGATGGGAACAATAGCAGGCGGGTGTCCACAATGAGGAAATCAAAGAAAAACTGGGAATGAACTCTATAGATGTAGCAGTCAGGGCGAACAGACTTAGATGGTGGGGTCATGTTACACGCATGGGAGAAGTAAGGTTACCCAAGAGACTCATGGGTTCAGCAGTAGAGGGTAGGAGGAGTCGGGGCAGACCAAGGAGAAGGTACCTGGATTCGGTTAAGAATTATTTTGAAGCAATAGGCTTAACATCAGAAGAGGCACCAATGTGAATAGGAGATCATGGAGGAATTTTATAAGGGAGACTACCTGTATGCTCCAGACTGAACGCTGAAAGGCATAATCAGTCTTAAATGATGATGATGAGTTTCACATAAGTAAACTATCTAAATTTTACTGATCAACAATTTCGTTTCGTATGAAGGGAACCAACAGAAAAACGCCCCCATCGAATCACAGAAAATGTGAATATTGTTCTGCTCATTTAAAAGACTCTGACTGAAAAGTGGGGTACTAGGTGCTTTATTCTACCTTCCTCAGCACCTTAAAAAATTTTCTCAAAAATTTTGGCATGCGTTCATATTCTTGCTTTTTTATGCTGAGAGAGAAGGATGTAGTGGCAGTGGCAAAGAGATGGGAAAGTAATGAATACTGGAAGACTGTACACAGTGATTGTGTTACAGAAAGAGCGAAGGAGACAATGGCAGTGTTAGAGAAAGAGAGGGACACAATAGCAGTGGAACAAAGTTGTCAGTGATAGAACAGCGTTAGTAAAAAAGTAAAGAAGATTGTACCAGTAAGGGGGGGGGGGAGGGGGAGGAGCTGGAATAAAGAGAAAGAGAAAGCAGTGGTGGGTCGGAGCCATTGACAATGAGAGATAGAGGATACGACAATGACAACGAGGAAGAGAGAGACAGTGAGAGGAGACAGCAGCAGCAGGAAGGAGGAAGTGAGATGTTAGCAGTAGGAGAGAGCAAGAAGGAGACAGTGACGGTAGTATTGTTTGAAAGACATCATGTTCACGCCAGTGACAGTTAAACGTTTTATTTCCACTATTGCAATTTCAGCCTTAGGCCATTATCAAGTGCAGATGTTTTCGCTTTAAGCCATGTCAACTTTATACACGCTGACACGTTTATATGTCGTTGTCATTTGCTGTTATATACAATCGTAACAGCAAATGACAACGACATATAAACGTGTCAGCCTGTATAAAGCTGACATGGCTTAAAGTCAAAACATCTGCACTTGATAATGGTCTTTGGCCGAAATTGCAATAGTGCAAATGAAAAAATTAACAGTTACTGGCGTAAACATGATGGCTTTCAAAAAATTTTACACAACTGTGAATACCAGTTATGAAAAGTTAATTAAGTGACTGTAGTAGTTGGACAGAACGAAGGAGACTGTGTCAGTGAGAGAGGAGACAGTGACTGTTGGAGAGCCACAAAGAGGTAACGACAATGAGTGGGGCTGTGTGAGTGAGTGAGAATGGACAAGTGGGAGTTGGTAGGTATGAGCGACTTACTGCGGTGAAATGGCAGGTCTGAGTGAGTTACAGTTAGGAGAGATTGAGGGAATTTGAGGTGAGCTACTTGTTAAAAAAAGCACGAATATGTTCGTATGCCAATACTTTTGGGATTATTTTTAAAGGTCTGAGGAGGGCCGAATGAGGCAGCTGATACCCCACTTTTCAGTCAATATGTTTTAAATAAATGGGAACATATCTGCATTTTTTGTGCTCTGGTAGCAGCATTTTTCTGCTGGTGGTTTAATGTTAGTTAGTTAGCTAGTTGCGTGTTCCATTGATCAATCGCACGGTCCGGTAGCCGTTATGATGTGGAACGTGTCAAGTGTACAAGAATTGCGCATATGAAACAAGATTTTTATTATATATATATATATATATATATATATATATATATATATATATATATATATATATATATATATATATATATATATATTACAATACAGAGTTAAGGATTAATATTTCTATTATTTACCCCATTCCCTTAAATGGCACAAAATGCATGTACAATATTTATAGATTTATTTATTCCTATTCAAGAATTCATTTATGGTATAGAAGGAGTTGTCAAGGAGATATGATTTCAATTTATTTTTGAAGTTATTACTACTGTCTTTCAGACATTTTATTTCATCTGGTAATTTGTCGAAAATTTTTATAGCAGCATATTTTACCCCTTTCTGTGCTAAAGATAGGTTGAGTAAAGGATAGTGTAAGTCTTTCTTTTTTCTGGTACTATAATTATAAATGTCACTGTTGTTTTTAAATTGGTCCATGTTGTTGAGAACAAATTTTACTAGTGAGTAAATGTACTATGGGGCTGTTGTAAGAATTCCCAATCTTTTAAAAAGATGCCTACATGATGTGCGACTATGAACCCCAACCATTATTCTAAACACTTTCTTGTACGTGTACGAATAATTGATGATCTTGGCGAAACGTTGGATAGATGGTACGAATGCTATACACAATATATGATGTCAAAGTCATCTCAATGATTTAATTGTCATCGATATCATAGAATCACTGCTGTGTGCTTAACAGTGATGACGGCTTTGATAAACTGGCGTATCGCGTTGTTTTCTCGTACACTGACGCCCGCAGGAGACTGATGCAGCATTTTTCAGTGTGAAACTGCCTCTCGAAATAGGGACCAAAATCAACGCTATTTGCTCCATTTCGAAGGAATGTCCCCGGCGGACTTTCCATTGTACCGTTAGACTCACAACAGCTTCCCTAACCTCCTGAAGTATAGTAGCAATTAAGACTGCGCCGAACTGTAGCGAAATCAGCAACGGTACCTGCGGAATGTGAGGTCGCTCGTACGTTTCTAATGGAAGCGTGAGGGCGCAGGACCAGGCAACTTAAGCGGGCTAGCATTGTTCCTAACCCCGCATAGATTTAGGTATTCGCTAGCTTCATTAAACAAATATGGGAATACCCCGTTTGAAAATGTCACTTCTTCCAACTGAGATATTGCTCTGTTTGCAGCGACGACGCTCAAAAGACCACGAAAGTGACTGTCAGTTTTCTTACGAGCACAACGACACGGAAATTAACTCTTTGCCGGAAGAATTGTATCTCACACGCTGCCGCCATCGCTTAATTTGCTCCTCTGCTCCTCTGCTCAATTCTCACATACTGACCGAGGTGGTCATCATCATCATCAGTTATCTGCTATATTAGCAGGTCCTTTGCCTCTCCATTTTCTGCGATCCATTGCTTCCTTCTTAAGGCCGCTGTATGTTGTACCGTCCATCATGTCATCCAGCATCTGGAATCTCTTCCTTCCTCGCTTCCTTTTCCCTTCTACATAACCTTCTAAAACTGTTTTTATCAGTCCGTCATTCTTTCTTAATATATGCCCAATCCAATTTCTTTTTCTTCTCTTTATTACATCTAGTAACTGTCTTTTCTCTCCCACTCTTCTCAGTACCTCTTCATTTTTTACTCTGTCCATCCAACTTATTCTTTCCATCTTCCGCCATGTCCAGATCTCAAAAGCCTCCAGCCTTTCTCTGTCTTTTTTCCTCATAGTCCATGTTTCAGCGCCATATAGAAGAACACTCCATACAAGACATTTTATGAGTCTCTTTCTGAGTTCTCTGTCCAGACCGCTGCAGAAGATTCTCCTTTTCTTATAAAACACCTCTTTTGCCATTGCTATCCTTGTTTTAATTTCCGTGGTGCACTTCCAGTCGGTGTCAATCCTGCTTCCAAGATTCTTAAAATTTTGCACCTGTTCTAGTGTTTCTCCATTCAGCACAATTTTTATTTCCTTATTTCCTCCTATTGCCAATACTTTTGTTTTATTTGTGTTAATTTTCATTCCATATTTTTTTCCGTTAGTTGCAATGGTGTCCACCAAATCCTGTAATTCTTTTTCCCCTGTGGCTAGAAGGACCATGTCATCAGCAAATTTCAAGCACCCTGCTCTTCTTCCTCCAATTTCTACTCCTTTGTCATCTAATGAGCATTGGTCAATCATATTTTCCAAGTACAGGTTGAAAAGAGTAGGTGATAAACAGCATCCTTGCCTTACTCCTTTCCCTAGTCTGATCCAGTTTGTACTTTCTCCTCTCACTTTAACTGAAACTTTTTGATTAAGATATAATGAGTTTATAAGTCTTCTGGTTTTCCAGTCCACTCTCTTTCCCCTCATAATAGTCGCCAGCTTGTCCCAAACCACATTGTCAAATGCCTTTTCTAAATCGATGAAGCACATATATAGGTCTCTTCCTTTTTCAATAAACCTTTCTCCCAAGATTCGTAGGAGCCCTATTGCATCTCTGGTGCCCGTATTCCGTCTAAAGCCAAACTGCTCCTCGCCGAGATTCTCCTGTATTACTTTTTCAAGTCTTTTATGAATTAATCTTAACATCACTTTGGCTGCATGTGAAATGAGGCTGATTGTCCTGTGCTCGCTGCATTTATTGGTTCCTTGTTTTTTCGGTAATGGAATCATTACTGTTGTCAAAAAGTCCTCAGGCCATTCACCACTGTCATATATTTTATTACACAACCTCAATGTTTCTCTTATTCCATTGTGGTTCAAGCATTTTAGTATTTCTCCCGGTATTGTATCTGTACCTACTGCTTTGCCATTTTTCATTGCAGCAATGGCAGACTTTACTTCTTCCATTATGATGGTCGGTCCTTTCTCTTCATCACTTACACTGTTGTGTGATTCAAGTTCCAGAGTTTCTGGTTTGCTATTTGTGTCATATAGCTCTTTTATATATTCTTCCCATCTCTGGAGGACATAGCCACGATCTTTGTACACTACCTCTTCGTCTTTACTCAAAATTTCCATAGTAGTACTTCCTGCTCTGTTTTGTTCCCATGTCATAGTCTTTACTCTGTTGTATAGTAAGTCGTATCTTCCCTTCCTGTCCAGTTCTTCAATTTCATCACATTCCTTTTTTAGCCATTTTTTCCTAGCCTGCTCTGTTTCTCTTCGCAGTTCGTTATTTAACCTTCGGTATATCTTTCTTGCATCTTCAGTGTTCTTGTTTTTCAATTTTCTTCTCTCCTCCATCTTGGAAATCATTTCTTGTGTGACCCATGGTTTTTTTGACCTTTTCCCTTTTACATATCCTATATTTTGCTGTCCTGCTTTAATGATTCCTTCTTTCAGCATATTCCAGTACTCGTTGGCATTATCAGGTGCTTCTTTGTCTCGTAATGCGTTTAGAAAGTCCCCAGACAGCATTTCTGTGATTTGTTCTTTGTTGGACCTTATCTTCTCTAAATCCCAGTTCTTCACCATTGTCGCCTTTTTCAGTTTTTTCATTCTTATTTCTATTTCTGCCATAAGTAAGTTGTGGTCACTATTAATATCTGCACCTGGTAATGTGTGCACCTTCTTGATTCCATTCCTGTATCTTTCTTCTACCAGTATAAAATCGATTTGGTTTCTGTATTTATCCCCTGGTGATTTCCAAGTGTAGAGCCTCCTCTTATGGTTCTTGAACTATGTGTTTGCCGCTATCAGCTGCCTTTCCCTGCAGAAGTCAATTAACCATTCACCTCTGTCATTTCTCTTTCCAAGACCATGACTGCCTACTATGTTTCCCTCTTTCCCTTCTCCCACAATGGCGTTCCAGTCTCCCATTACTGTTTTGCAGCATTTTTTATTTTCGTCCATTATTTTCTCTATTACATTGTACGTTTCCTCTACAATTTGGTCATCATGTTCTGAAGTTGGCATAAACACCTGGACAATCAGTAAATCTTTTTGTGCTGCTTTCAGCCTTACACCAATAACCCGGTCAATTGCATAGTCTACGTATTCCACACATTTAGCCAATTTCTTTTTCATAATCATTCCTACTCCATTCCTACTCCTCTACAATTTGGTCATCATGTTCTGAAGTTGGCATATACACCTGGACAATCAGTAAATCTTTTTGTGCTGCTTTCAGCCTTACACCAATAACCCGGTCATTTGCATAGTCTACATATTCCACACATTTAGCCAATTCCTTTGTCATAATCATTCCTACTCCATTAATTCCTTTTACTTCTCCTCCTGAGTAGTAGAATACATATTCATCTGACTGCAACTCTCCATGTCCATTCCATCTTACCTCAGCAACTCCTACGAGGTCCATATGATTCTTTTCCATCTCTCTTTTAAGGTTTTCTAGTTTTCCTGCTTGTAGCAGAGTTCTGACATTCCAGGTACCAATTCTCGTTTTGATTTTTTGCCTCCTTTCAAGTTGTCCCCCTCCCCGGAGATCCGACTGGGGGACTATTTTACCTCCGGACACTGATTTAACATGAGAGGAAGCCATTTTTTGTGAATAAAATGGAGACTGCATTATGCAGGGAAGATAATCTGCGGTGGTATTCCGTTGCCTTCCACAGTTCTGGAGGCCGCGCCTAACATGGGATACAGACGCCTTTTGCAGCCGCCCGCTCCGGGTCAGACGCTGCATGAGAAGTATAGGTTGGAAAATGAAAGACCCCTAGCCCTCGAAACCTAGCGTCAGGGTCGGAAAAGAACAAGAGCTGGCCGAAGGTGGCCAGATAGGAAAGATAAAAGTGAGGAGCCTGGCATAAGTAAGTGGAAGAAATGCCAGGACTCAGCTCGGGGCCCCGTGGTCGCCAGCCACGTATCACTAGGTGTGACTCCCTGAGGTGGTACAGTGGTTAAATCACTCCGGAATTCCAGGATTGCTTCTTTGCAAAAGACGCGGCAGGTTTCCTTCCTCTTCCTGTCTCAATGCAGAATTGTGCTTTTATTCTGACGACCTTTCCGTCGATGGGGCGATAAACCCCTAATCATCCTTCCTTCCACCTCTCACTCTGAGATCCTGACTACGTACCAGTTCATTACCAGCAATGAAACACATCGAGACAGATTACTGGATGGCCTAACTACACTGTCAAAATTTCAGAGGTTATTCAGAGATATTTTCTGTAATGTTGTAAGGGGTACGTAGTATCCGGTAGCCCGTCAGAGAGTGTGTACTCTATCTGATCAAAAATATCCAAACAGCTCTATGTAATGCGAAACTGACCACTATATGTCACGGGAGGAGGATCCGACAGTACAAAATGTGGGGTGGAGTACTGTGTTTTCAGTAGGGAGGCAGTAACAGCAGAACGGGCCTGTTAGGAGAGCTGAGTGACTTCGAACGCAGGCTAGTCATTCGATGTCATCTGAGGAAAAATTTCATCTGGGACATTTCAACTCTTCCAAAGTTGCCCAGTCGACTGTTGGCGATATGATTGTATATGGAAACGCGAAGGAACAACTACAATTAAAACAAGACCAGGCAGAACTCATGCACTGACGGACAGTGAGTGTGGAGCATTGCGGAAGGTGGCTGTAAGAAATCTCATGGAATCCGTTAGGTTGAACGTGCTACCAGCAGTCCAGTTTGCCGAATGACTGTGCGTAGGGAAGTGAGAAGAATGGTGAACAATGGTCGAGGAGCTCCCCATAAGGCGCTCATGTCTGTAGGCAACGGTAAGTGACGCTTGAGGTAGAAAGGGCGACGGCACTGGATAGTGTATGACAGAAAAAAAGAGTGATTTGGAGTGACGAATCACGCTACACCCTGTGGCAATCTGATGGAAGGATATGGGTTTGGCGAATGCCTCGAGAACGCTACCTTCCATTATGTGTAATGCCAACAGTGAAGTACGAAGGAGGTGGTTTTATAGTATGGGGGTGCTCTTAATGATAGAGATTGTCCCTGACTGTTTTCAGAAAACACACACACACACACACACACACACACACACACACACACACACACACATATATATATATATATATATATATATATATATATATATATATATATCACGATACGCTTTCGATAGTTGGCAATGGCAACAACAGTCAGTAGTTTCACATCACCATCAATGTTCTGCCAAAAGGATCTTGTATCTCCTTCTTCCTCTCAGTCTTCTTCCACAAACCAGTCCCTCCGAAGCATCTGCTAGCAAGCACTCCCTTCTCAATGAATGTCCCAACCAGTTCTTTTTCCTTTCTGTTACAACCTTCAGCAGACATCTTCTCTCACCAACCCTTTCTAGTACTCTTTCATTATTCTCTTCATTCTCCTCCACATCCACATCTCAAATGCTTCTAACCTTTTTTCATCGTCTCGTTTCAGCGTCCATGTTTCTGCCCCATATAGTGCCACACTCCAGACAAAACATTTGCCAAGCCTTTTCCTTAGGCCTTTATCTAATTTGCCACACAAGAGTCTCCTCTTTCTGTTGAATGCTTCCTTCGCTATGGCAGTTCGAGTTTTCACCTCCCGGTGACATCTCAAGTCTTCAGTTATTGTGCTTCCAAGATATTTAAATGCACTTACTTGGCTAATGGTAGATTGTCCTATTTTAATATTGGACAGTCTGCGTCTTGTACTGATGACCGTACTCTTTATTTTTGTTGTGTTTATTTGTCTCCCATATTCCACACAAGCTTCATTCAGAACTTTCAGAATGTTATTCACTTTCTGCCACTAATACCACGTCAGCAGCAAATCTTATACATTCTATTCTCTTTCCACCAATACAGATTCCTCTTTTCCCATCTAAGCCTTTCGCAACAATCTTTTCAAGGTATGCGTTAAACAACAGTGGGGAAAGGCAACAACCTTGTCTAACACCTCGTCCAATGCTGCTTCCTTCTGACATTTCATTTCCAATCCTTATCCTTAATTTCTGGTGTAAATATAGATTTTGTATCAGTCGTCTCTCATTCCAATCTACTTCTTTCCTCTTCAAAATATCGATCAGCTTGTTCCGCTGAACATTCAAAGCAGATTGTGAAGAAGACGCGTTTTCTTATTCTCACTGCTATGCTATTGAAATTACGAAAGATTAGAGGTACATGAACAACTTTAAAACTAACTAAGCAAGCTTACGCGCAGAGCAGTATTTACGATCCTTGTAAGTACGAATTTGGACTATTATTAAGAAAGAGTCTTCACTGTATGATTACAAAATTGCAGAACAGTGGTTGGAAGCTGTTATTTCCATAAAATATCTAGGAATTTGCGAACGGAGCGATTTGAAGTGGGACGATCATGTACTTAATCTCGAGGTAGGCAGATGCAGACTGAGACTGATTGAAGAGGTCCTCACGTAATATAGTCTATCAACAAAGAAAGTAGCTTACAAAACACTCGTCCGTCCAGTGCTTGAATACTGCTCTGTAGTATGGGATCCAAACTAGATTAAGAAAATAGAGAAGTTTCAAAGAAGAGCAACACGTTACGTTACAAGTTCATCTAGTAAGCTCGAAAACGTTACGTTCTGCTCAGCCAACTACAGTGACAGACGTTGTAAGACAGGCGCTCTACATCACATTATGGTCTACTCTTAAACGTTCCCACAGCGTACATTCCTAGAAGAGTCAACAAACATTTTGCTTCCTCCTACGTATATCTCGCGGAAAGACCATGAAGATAAAATTAGAGAGATTCGAGCCTAAACGGAGCCTTACCAGCAATCGCTCTTCTCGCGAAGCATACGCGACTGGAGCAGTGAAGGGGGAAGCGATATTGGACGCGAGGCACATCCGTCACACACCGTAAGATGACTTGCAGAGTATAGATGTAGAAGAAATGTAGTTGTAGATGTAGGTGAAAAGTCATAAAGTGTCAGAACTGTTTCTAACCTGAAAGTACAGTATCCAGTAGGTAACTAAATAATATACACATTACACATACAATTATGCATGTATTGCAGGCTTTGTATTATCCCTTCCTTTCTGTGGTTATTAATTATTATTATTATTAAGTGAAACACAAGAAAGGGATTTTTATATATATATATATATATATATATATATATATATATATATATATATATATATTTGTAGGTGCGCAAAGATAAATTATGTTTCAAATGAGCGCCAGGCTCCCTACAAATTATTTCAAATGCTTTCGGCGAAATGTAGTGCAGGCTAAGTTCCCTGACCTAGAATAAATCGTATCTTTGAAAGTATGCATTTTTTGACGAAATAAAATTAGTGAACCTTTGCACTTTAGTTAATTGAATAACTTGAAATGATTCTTTCAGCTCCGGCTGTGGTGATATGTTACACAAAAAAAAAAAAAAAAAAAAAATTAAATACGCCACGTAATGGCGGCCAATTGTTGCCAGTCAAAGATCACCGCTGCTCGCTTCGCAGAGACTGAAAAGATGCTAAATAACTTCTTGCAGTTATTAATTCAGGAAGAATTGTTTGCATGGGCTCTTTAAGTAACACAGTGCACTCACTTTTTGTAAATATATTTCCACTAAGCACAGAATACACACTTGAATTATTCGCTACGTACGAGAACAAATAGAACAAAAGCTACCGCTTTACTATAGCAAGCGTACCTTACATACAGCAGAAGAGATGACCTGACTCGAAGTGATTTTAAATATCTTTTTTCTCTTATCTAAAACGACAAAGATAATAATGTTAGTTTCGAGAACGTTATGCACTACGATCTCATCTAATATAAATAATGTCTTTTTATCACATTGCAATCGATATAGTCTTTCTTTGAAGCTTATTTAACACATATTCATAATTAATTTGTCGTTTATGCCCATATAATATTATTCAAAGTCTTTTTATTATTTACTTCAAATATATCGGCTTGAATATTTCAAAAGGGACATTATAGTTTCTGATAATGCCTAACAAAAAATATAGGCGAAACACTTACGGCTTGCTAAAATTTGGCTCTGTTGAATTCCACGTAGAAGAACACAACATGAAAATTTCCAACATAATGTACGTAAAGTTATTTTTCGCTTGATTTCTTCCTCTCACTTGTTGTTGTACCTGTATTGCTTGAAAACATCTGCACATCGGAGCAAATGTCTGCGATGCGTGCTGTGTATTTTGTTTGGAAACAAACATGTTTCATTCGCTCACTGTGCTTACCGTTGACAATAGTGCTCACTTTACTTTTCACCCTAACTTTTGCATTCACTTCTACTTGGTTTAGGTTTTGATTTGTTTTTCCGGGTTACAGCCATACGGATACGTTAGCTGATGAAGAGATAGCTGATATTCACCTTGCGTGACAGTTACACTGAATACGACGAATGATCGCCACGACATTCGTCTGCTGAGCTGTATGCAGACGCATGACTGTTACAACGTTACAGTGACGTCGTGGTTAGTGGCAGACGACGTCCTACAAACTCTATGGAAATAACTCAAAGATATTATTTCCGCATATCGGCTGTTTTTACCGGAAATCTAGATGCTTTGGGATGGTAGTCATGCGCCACTTGGAAACATGGGTGTTGTTGTATCCATGTGTCACGTGTCTCGAAGAATTGTTCATGGTACGACAGAATGATTATATTTCATTATGAACAGGGAAATCTAGCATTAAATGAATACCAGATTGAGTGAAACTTGTGGATATTATTGTAATTTTGGGGGACTCTATTTTGTATGTTGTGTTGGTGGCGGAAGCACACCAAGTGGTGAGGGGCTCAGGCACATGTTGTTTGAGGTCTTTTACGATGGAGCAGTGCTGGAGTGCGGATGTGAACTCTAAATGGAATGAGGTAATGTATGTTTTAAACTGTGATTTTATTGGGACCAACCAGCTGCATTCACTAAACAAATCGTGACATAACGCTAATACTGGCAATAAACTAAGCGATATTATCCCCTAGAGAGCCAACAACTATACTGAAAACTTCGGCAAGATTTTCTTAGTGAGCAGGGCTGATTATTGATTTACTACACGTAGTTCCTATAAGAAACCAGATCCTACCGTGTTACAACGACTGAAGATTGCAGGCTTTTCACTGTTAGAAAGGTATTTTCACATAAACAAAAATAACTGAGGCAACAAATCGAATAAATTCTAATTACGTTACTTACATCTACAAACTAAACCCATCTAAAACCCAAGCGGTACTTGTGGGTCACTCTAAGCTTCTTAGCCCATAACATCGGGAATCCGTACCATCTCTTATCCTAAATGGAACAAACGTTAACTTCTCTCCCTCAGCAAAGAGTTTGGGAGTAATAATAGATGAAAATTTAAATTGAACAGAGCACGTAACTGCAGTGTGCAAAAAAAACATCAGCATCCCTTCATTTCCTACAAAAATATAAAAAACTCTTCCCTTTCGATCTGAAAAAGAAATTAGTACAAACGCTTATACTACCAATCATTGACTACAGCGATATAATCCTACAAGGCTTCTCTCAGGAAAATTCGAGACGTCTGGAACTGGTCATGAATGCCTGCGTCCGATATATCTATGACGTTCGACTTTTTGATCACATTTCACCAGCATATGCAAAATTGTCCTGGCTGCGTGCAGACAAACGCAAAGATTTCCATATACTCTGTCTCATCTACTGCCTTATAAATGTACACTGTCCCTCATATCTCTCCTCGTCCTTAACGCTTATGTCGGAACAACATGACAGAAACACACGTTCCCATCATAATAAAATCCTCTCTGTTCCACTGCAACGCTCAGTCCTTTACAGTAGCGGAAACCCGACTCTGAAATAACCTTCCTCGTTATGTTAGAGAACTTAAAAACATGTCCGGCTTCAAAAAACAGTTAAAGACGTATCTACTTAAGCAGCAGTATTCCCTTCCTCACCTCATTACTTCCCTCTTCCCCCCTCCTTAAATCTCTCTTCCCAAAAACTCGCTATACTAGTAAACATGTACGTTACACACCAAAATATTAATGTACATCTGCACAAATATTCATTACTATTGCCAATTTTTCTCATGTTTACAATTATTATTTGATTTTTTACTGTTATTATTATTGCTTTTATCATAATTTGTACGTATAGCACCTGTTGTAAAAATACTGCCAGCATTTACTTTATTAGGTCTTAGTCATTACTCTTTATTCATATTGTCACTAGAGTAATCTAAGTTTCTTATTTAAATTATTGCCATGATGGAACTCTGATGTGTGAAATGCTGCATGTGTGGAACACTGGTCCGATGTAAGAGAGGGCCTGATAGCCCTAATCTGATCAGGTTAAATAAATAAATAAATAAAATAAATAATACATCTACATTTACATCTAAACTCCGCAACCCACCTTATGGTGAGTGTCGGAGGATATTTCGTGTCACTTTCCCATTTTCCTGCTACAGTCGCAAATGGTTCACGGGAAGAACGATAGCTGAGAAGCCACAGCTTGCACTCGAATCTCTCTAATTTTGTCTCCATGGTCTTTTTGCGAGATTATTTAAGACGTACTGACCGACTCTTCTAGGAAGTTATGCTCTCGTAACGGCACTCCATGCCGTGATGCAAAACGCCTTCCTTGCAGTGTCTGCCACTGGAGTTTGCTGTGCGTCTCGGCGACGCTCTCACTCTTAGTAAACGAACCTGTAACGGAACATGCTGCTCTTCTTTGTCTCTTCTCTATTTCATCTATCAATCTTATCTGGTACGTATCCCAGAGTGCCGAGCAATATCCAGGTATTGGTCGAACGAGTGTTTTGTAAGCTACTTCTTTTGCTGATGGACTACATTTCCTGATGATTCTTCCAATGAATCTCAGTCTGGCGTTTGCCACGCTCGCGACTAATTTTATGTGGTCTTTCTATTTCAAGAAGCACCATACGCATATTCCTAAATATTTTATGAAGGCAATTGCTTCCAGTTATTTTCCGCAATTTCGTAATCATACAATAATGGTTCTTTTGCCTTTGTATTCGCAATACGTTACACTTGTTTATGTTGGAGATCAATTCCCACTTCCTGCACCAAGCGCCGATCTTCTGCTAGGTCTTCTTGCATTTCGCTACAACTTCTGGTGACACTACTTCTCTATATGCAACAGTATCACACGCGAAAAGCCTCATGGCAATTCAGGTGTTATCTACTATGTCATTTATAAAGGGTGTTGAAACACGTATGTAACGTAGCACCGATGGCGAGGCATTGTAGCATCTGTGACCAGAGAGTATGCGCTTGACCGCGCGAGTGTTGCGAGCAGTTCGCTAGTTGTCGCTATGCAGAGCAGTAGTCTGTCAGTCAGTCGTTGCGAGTCTGTCAGTAGTCGTTGCGAGTCTGTAGCTCTGTTTAGTTGCAGAGCAGTACGCTAATAGTCGTCATGCAGAGCGGTCGGTCAGTAGCAGTAGCCCAGTGCGGTTGTGTGATGTAGGAGGTCGGCAACACTGGTCAAGATGCTGAATGAGGTATACTGTTAATTAATATAATCATTAGACAATGTAAAAATTTATTTATTGTAATTATTCTCCAACAAGTGCCCCAATAATAACTTTTAATTTCAAAAGCATTTTTTCAAAAATTTTATTTTTTATTGAACTAAAGATTTCGTTGCACTTCCCATTTCATTCCACTTCTTTTAAAGAAAATTTTCAGTAAAATTACAGAAAAAAGGAATATTATTATTTGCAATGCAGTTCCTCCAAGCCGTGCGCAAAGATAAGAGCAGAAATTTGACATCCAGTTATTCTGAGGTAAGACTTTAATTCTGATTGATTTACACAGGGCCAAAGACCGATGTTTCGGTTTAATTGAATTTTCTTATCACTGAATAGACTTTAATTTTTTGTGAGGAATTTATATTTGAGTCAGATTGCTAATCTTTGTTTAATTGTCATTGTCAGTAGATTTGATTGTGGGGAGGTTACACTTGGCGACACCCAGTCCAGGATCGTAGTTCGTTGAGAGTCTTTTGAGCGACAGTCAGATATCTGCTCTTATTTGCTTAGATATAATTAGGATTTGGCGCAACGCTTTTATTAACTTGTGACTTTCTTTCTACAGGTCAACGGCAATTCGTTGCTCTGTTGTATTTGTGTGTTGCTTTTGCATTGTGCTTATTTATTTTGTGAAAAATTGTGACTATTGTAAAAATGCCGCGAAAGACTGTGAATAGTGTATCGCGAGGTATTTTGAATGAAATTACCGACTTAAACAGCGTGACCGATAGTAATTGTGACACGCAGTGTAATGATGACAATCCTGCGTTCACTAACAGTCAGTGCATTCCAACCACTAGTGATGACTTTTACCCTGATAATGAACAAACGAACTCAATTGTCTCGTTTGTTAATTTGACGACAATTGATGACGCAGAACGCTCTATTGTAATGAGCGCTGCCCGGCTTAACACACCCGATTTGGAAAACTCAAGTAACGAACAGACAAATTTGTCTAATGAAAATGAACAGATCACACAAAGTAGGACGGATTTATTTAATTCCGAAACAATGACTGATAGTGTACATTTGACTGGCAAACCTTTTTCTAAAATACAGAATGACCAAATGGTCGCACAGAGCATGACAATTGCATGTACTCCATCACAGAGCACTGAGAATGCAACTGCTACTTTTGATTTGAATCAATTTATGGCAATAATGCTACAATTTAAGAACGACCTTACTGTAAATTGCAAACAACTTAGTGTAGATGTCAAACAACTAGATAAAAAACTTGACAATAATGACGAAAATCTCAAACAACTTAGTGAACAGGTCAGACAACAGAATGAAAAATTAGACGACAATTCCAGACAGCTTAGTGAACAAATTAGAGCCGTTGCCGCGCAGTGCCATGACACTAAGGAACAGTTGCGCACGGAAATTGAGGCTTGTTCACGAAAAAATAGCGAAGAAATTAAGTCTGTTGAGCAAGAATTAAGGGAAATGCAGACAGCCGCAACAGAAACACTCAGAGACGAAATTAGCGGAGTCGCTAAACAATGCTCTGAAAAAGCTACACAATTACGGGACGAGTTTAAAGCAATGACAACAGAACTTTCGCGCACAATGGATGAAAAGATTGACGCGAAATTCGAACAGCAGAACACTCAGATAAACGAGCGCTTCAGTCAGCACATACAGAACAGTGATACGCGCTTCCGCAAATTTATTCAGGATCAAAACAAAGTAAAACGACAAGTCATGGAAACAATTACGGCTCAGAGACAAGAGGACAAACGTAAAATATTCGCGAAAGCGAAGACGTATGTAGACAATAATATTACTACAGTGTCCGACAAAATTAATACCATAGAACAATTGAACGCGGAATTACGGGATGAAATTTCTGACCTTAAATCAAAAACGGATACACACACAGTAAATATTCAAACAGTGACAGATAGATTCGAACAATTAGATCTAACACAGGATTGTGATGTTATCAAAGCTGATGTTAAAAAACTGAGCGAAACTACGCGCAAGTTGCAAAAACAGATTAATGCGTCCGATTCTAAAACCGATGATCAGGTTAAATTACTGACTGAAAAATGTGATGAATTGGCCAGTCGTATTGATGTTATCGAAAATACTAATGACAATAAATCAGACGATACTGCACCTATTTCATTTATCCAAACACCTGAATTTCAAAATTTACAGCAGACAATTAATGAGATCGATTCATCTAACAACACGTTACGTAGGAAGTTATCAAATTTACAACAAGAAGTAACAGAGATGAAAAACATTTCAGTTAATAACATGCCACAACAGACGCCACTTTATGAACATGTGTCAGAGTCACGCAGCGTGTATAATGTGAACAATTTACAGAGACTACGCGAATTAAAATCCGAAAAGCTACGCGACTTAAAATATGAAAAGCTACGCAACTTGAAGTACGAAACGACACAGACAAACAGATTCACACACAAACCCGAACGTGTTTTCAAATTCAATGACGAGAACGTAGATTACGAGCAATTTTTATCCGCCAGAAAATGTAAAGAGTTTAATAATGACAGAACACAGGTACACGCTTTGAGCTGTATACGACAATTTGTTTTTATGCTTTCACCGCTATTGCCTGTAATGGAGAAACTAGCTTTGAACCTGAGGCGACAATTTGCTATTGTATTTTCATCAGCATTACGTATTATGCAGAAACTGGAATTAGCAAGAATACAGCGATTTACTTTTGGAATTTTACCGCTATTGCTTGCAACGCAAAAGCTAAAATTTATTTGCAGTGCGTAAACGACCTCAGGGGATTCATTACGCTTTAATGAATATGTGCCGTAGCGAGCATAGGGCCCCGAGCTGTAGTAGTGCTGTTTCATCTTTAGTTTTCTGCACTGCTGCCTTCTCTTCTACTATCCTTTATATCTATCAAAACTGCTCTTTAACTATTGCTCTATGTAGAATTAAGAAACGTTGTAAAGAAAACCCGATGTCACATATTTTTACCGAATGTGACAATTTTCAGTAGGCACTCCAGTAATGACCACTACCGCCATAATTTTAATAACAGATAAAATCGTAATCATCAGTATGTGTAAAATTATTAGTAACAGCAAACGCATTTTTTTGGTAACAATAGACCTTTTCACCACAATAGCATGAAAGTCAACCGCTTAGCACACGTAACCAACAATGCAGTCTACAAGGTCAACCAAACTTTAATGTTTCGCCGCGTGCACGTATAGTCCCAGCTCCAACAAATGGTAACGCATGGCAGCAAAGAAATAACTACGTACAGACAACACTCTATTTCAACTCGTATCGCAATACACCGTATAGGAATGACTATCACGACAGACGTAAAAATGATGAGCACAATTTTCAGCGTACATTTAATAACAGTCGATCTTATGAGCAGCAACAACATCAGCAACAACAAATAATCATGAATGAAACAGACAATAGGTGTCATCGATAGCGTAATACGTCAGTAAGAAATAACAGAACAGTTCATATAGTGGATATGCCACAGCATCCTCCCGTAAATAATAGCACGTACGACAGAATTTGACCAGACACAGTACAGATTGCATATTACAGTAACGCAAACATTACTTTTGACACGCAGAATTTTGTTCACGAGAATGTTATTTGAAACATGCTTTGTTGAATGCTCCACTTTTATCGCACCCACATCTTAATAGAAATTTTTCCATTGCCACCGACAGTTCCAACACCGCTTTAGGTGTACATATTTTCCAGGAAATAGAAGAAGATGGTTCAACAGTAATTAAAAACATCGCATTTGCAAGTCGCATTTTGTCACCCGCTGAACGAAATTATTCCGTTACAGAACTGGAAACATTATGTGTTGTATGGGCTTTTACGAGATTTCGGCACTTTCTTTATGGCAGACATACCACCGTTTACACAGACCATAGAGCTATACAATTTTTGTTTTCAGCTAAATTTACTCACGACAGATTAAGTAGATGGAAACTTTATTTACAGGAATTTAATTTTACAATTGTTCCCATTCCCGGCACACAAAATGTTATAGCAGATGCACTATCGCGTTCTCTCAGCAACAATCAGCAAGACGTAGCAACCAACTTCTGCAAAACAAATTTCAGTGTCATGTACATTCAGCAAGTTGCATTTGAAAATTTTATTTCATCGTCATTACAGGACATAGCACAAGAACAAAATAAAGACAATGTGTGGAAAGAAATTAAACACCTTTGGCAAGATAGAAAAAATGCTACGATTAGAAACCATTACACTGTACGCAATGACGTTCTGTTTCGCCGCTCTCATCCTGACAGCAACAATTGGTTATTATGCATTCCTGACGAACTGGTCAACAAATTAATTTGGTACACTCATTTAAGCTACGCACATTACGGAGCAAGAAAATGTTTTCTTATACTGAGACAGAACTGTTATTTTACCAACATGGAGAAACGTATACGACGAGTTTTAGCGTCTTGTAAAATTTGCCAGAAAGCTAAATCAGATACCACTTCACATATTCCTCCTTTATATCCCATTGTACCTGTTAAATTAAGACATATGGCCGCTGTAGATATTTTTGGTCCGATTCCGAGAACTAACAGAGGTTTTTGCTACATCTTTGTCGCTGTTGAGCTCACTTCAAAATTTGTTACTTTCACTCCATTACGCAAAGCTACTGCTAAAACTGTTTCGAAGGCATTTGTAAAACATTTTCTATCTCATGTAGGGCATGTGATGAAAGTAATTTCTGATAATGGATCACAATTTCGTAGTAGCGTATGGACACGCATGTTACGAGCTAGAAACATTTCTCCGATCTATATATCCAAGTACCACGCTTCTTCGAACCCCTGTGAAAGATTAATGAAAGAAATTGGTAAGCTGTGCCGAATATACTACCACAAAAGACATATTGATTGGGATACACACATACTCTCATTCCAAGATGTAATTAATTCCATTCCAAATGAATCCACTATGCTATCTCCGACTGTTATACTGAAAAACGTTGAACCACCGAACAAAATTAAAGAATTAGTAAAATTACCCAAATGTAGGCAACTAAGACACCACGAAATAATTGACATTGCGCTGAAGAACATCAAACGTGCCGCAGAGCGCCGGAGAAGACAGCAAAAACAGGTTTGTACACGCCGCGACTTTCACGTTGGACAGAAGATATTAGTACGTACACACTATTTATCCAGCAAATTAAAAGGTAAGTGCAGTAAATTTGAACTTCTATACGCAGGTCCGTATCGGATTCGCAGCATCCCTCACCCCAATGTTGTACACGTCGAAACTTTGAGAACTAGAAAATCGAAAGGCAATCACCATATCTCAAACATTAAACCGTTTATTGAGTGAAACCACTGTATGATTCAACACACTATGACGCCATTTACTAATGCAATTATTTCACGTGACTAATTACTGATGATTATCGTATTTTTTCTTGGCAAGTGCCCGTCAAGGTAAGGTTAGCAGGTCGCTTTTCTTGTCGTTACACATCAGACCGTGCATATTTTTCCAAATGAACTTACGTATTTTATGAATAATTATGCAATTCTATGTAATGACGTATTAATTTTATCAAATTCTCTCTCCATTAAAGTCTTTAATTCTCGCCTCGATTAACTACACTACATACAAGCTGAACACAACGAACGTCACATTTTGTCTTTTTATGTATGATTGTATTCCAGTTTTGTTTATATGCACTGTGAAATAGTTAAGACATAACACACACCAGTCGACTTTGACCTTTTTTTTTTTTGCCCTATGATATCTCAACATCGTGACTGTTTTACATTTTTCCTTTTGCTGCTGCATTGTGATATTCTGTGTACATTTTTGCATCTGAACACTGTCAATGTCTTTGACATATTACGTTTTCTGTCATGTTATGCTGTATGCTTAAGTATGTTACCATAAACCAGTCCTTATTTAGTGGGTATATGATTTAAATGCAGGACATTAATTTCTGTCATCAATTTCAGAAAGAAATGATGCATGTAAGAAATAAATTCAACAGAAATGGGAATTTCACCTACGGGATAAACGAAAGGAGATGCAATAACTTTATGAGGAAGAGTAAATGGATCAGGATTAACAAGCATTAACAAGACTATACTATACTCATCACAGAATAGCAGTCTTAACTAATTTTTTCTTTCAGAATACAAGGTGATTGATGCAGGCTGTCAGAGAGAACTACACATCTTAGTTTTAGTGATGAAATATGCTAGAGATAAGGAATAGTTATGTAATGAGTAATGAAGTGGTTTTTTGCAGATGATAATGAATACTGATGAATGATGATGAGGGGTATGGTGTTATGAATGGTGGAGTTTTTCTTTGCAGGTGATGATGGTAGTGGAGTTGTGATGATATGGATAATGAAGTTTTTTTCTTTACAGATGAGGATAATGTTGAAGTTATGTATTTGTGCTACATAGTTATTTAAGTATTTGTTGCGGTTTGCTTTGACAGCAGGTGTTGCGTTGCATGGTGGGATGACTGAAAGTTTTGGAAGGGACAGCTGTGGAACACATTTTTATACACATTTCACTACCTGTTAATTCGAAGTTCACTACTTTTCAGCATAGTGTGCGTTTCTTCTTTCAGGTCAATAATCCATTTTGTAATTTTTCCAGGAGAAGTTTTTCATGATACTTACTAAACCTGTTACTTATTATACCTGTTCTAGTACTTGCATTTTTTTTGTATTTTACCCATTTGTGTTTATCACTTATAAATGTGATCACATATACTGCCTTGTTACATAACCTTGCTACAGCTGACTCATGACGAATGACGTTACCTATCCTCATTTGCAGCAATAGGTCAAAAACAAATAGTGTTATGCCTCAGCAATTAATTAACGATCCCAACGCAATGCATTGCTAACAAAAAAAAATGTATTACCAGTCCCAAGTAGTGATACCAGTTTGAGAAAATTCTGAATGATACTGATTAGCTCTGAATAGTATGTCACTTGAGTAATGACTTCCTAATGAGACAAAAAAAAAAAATATATATATATAAAATAATGCTTTGTCACTAGTTAATAACTGCCACTGTTTATTGTAATGAGACTACTTATAATGCCCACGATTATTAATGCTATGATTGTAATTAACTGATTTTAATAATGACTTTGTAATGATCTGAATACTACTGAATGAGGAACAATGTTTTATTGTAATGAGACTACTTATAATGCCCATGATTATTAATGCTATGACTAATTAGCTGATTTTTAATAATGACTTCGTAATGATCTGAATAATACTGAATGATGATTCTATTCAATACTTGCTGGCCACTGAGTGCCAATAATTAATGTCACTTGAAGAATTGTTATTAATTATGCCATTAATTAGCCCTTTTTTTTCCATGTTGAGTTTTCATGTTTTGGTTAATGGCCAATGAGTGCCAATAATTTGTATCACTCACTGTATTATGTTAATGCTAGGCCAATAATTGACTCTCCTTTTCAACTAAGACTTCTGATGAACATTATTCTGTCATACTAAATATACTTTGTAACTGGCCAAGGACCGCCACTGTTTATTGTAATACGATTACCCATGATGCCAGCTAGTGATTCTTAATAGATTGGAATGACACATAATTAATTAACTATGGTACTGTTTAATAATGCTTTGTAATTAGGAGAAGACTAATGATTCTTACTATATTAGAATGACAAATGATTAATTAACGACAAATGATTAATTAACTGTAATTAGACAAATGATTAATTAACGACAAATGATTAATTAACTGTAATTAGACAAATGATTAATTAACTGTAATTAGACAAATGATTAATTAACGACAAATGATTAATCAACTGTAATTAGGAAAAGGCTAATGATTATTATTGGAATGACAAATGATTAATTAACTGTAATTAGGAGAAGGTTAATGATTCTTAATTATACTCTGTAACTGAAAAGAATGCGATTATTTCATAATACTTTATAACCAGGAAAAGAAGGCTACTGATTCTATGTGAAACAATTAACGAACATTTTTCTGTAATACTACATACTTGGTACAGAAATGTTCAATAACTGGGCTATGAATGCCACAAACTGCTAATTAAGTCTGTAATTGTCAATATTATGTGACTTGATGTCTTTCACCTCATAAGCTGACTACCCTAAATTACTGCAATGTCCATTTGTCCTGTTTATCCTAGTGATCATGGAGCACTATATTTGGTTTTTGCACTAATTCTACGTTGGTGTGCCTTGTAAGAGCGTGGTGTTGACACGACATGCTGTCCACCACCGTGAGCAATGAAGACGTTATTATGGTCCCACTGTTTGGTGTACCTAATGTACTGCCAAAATGAAAACATGGAACATTACTACGACAGTTCAGTGTCTTGGCTACGCTGATAAATTCTGATGGGAAAAGAACTTCAAGTTGTGTCACTTGGCGTTGTACTTCTGTGGAAAGATATGGACTTTCAGAACAGCTGTGTGCAATCTAAAGTGCTACAACCATGATGCAATCCTTCCCTTTCCTATCCTAATTCTTGTCACATAATGAAAATCATTTTTGCTAACATTATTTATGTTCATGGCTATATATTTTTTCGATTCCTGAACTCCAGTGCGAGTACACTTATGTCACTGGTCGACATGATGTTTGCCATTATGTTTATTTGTTGTGAAAATGCTAAAGACATTTTTCAGTGCATGTGCACTTTGGACATGATTTTCTTGCCATTATGTTTATTTATTGCGAAAATGCTAAAGACATTTTTCGATTTGTTCTGAAGTACAGTATATGTACACTCTTGTCTTTTATATTGTATATACATTTTTATTTTCTGAACTACAGTGCATGTGCACTCATGTCACTTGTCAACATAATATTTTGCCAGTCTGTTTATTTGTTCTGAATATGCTAAAGAATTTTTTTCAGTGCCTGTGCACTTTGTTATCTGTCAAATACTTTGTATATACATTTTTCTGATTTGCTACTATGTTTTGTACTCACATTTTGTCTTTGTCTGATATATTTTGTACTTAGTGCGTGTGCACAACATTTAAATATTCTGTAAGTTGTAGAATTTTGTTAATTAAAGAAAAATTTTGCCGCGATTGGCAAGTCCAAATGACTCACCATCGCTGCCAAATTTTTGCCCCCCCAGTGGAGGGTTATGAAACACGTATGTAACATAGCAGCGATGGCGAGGCATTGTAGCATCTGTGACCAGAGAGTATGCGCTTGACCGCGCGAGTGTTGCGAGCAGTTCGCTAGTTGTCGCTATGCAGAGCAGTAGTCTGTCAGTCAGTCGTTGCGAGTCTGTCAGTAGTCGTTGCGAGTCTGTAGCTCTGTTTAGTTGCAGAGCAGTACGCTAATAGTCGTCATGCAGAGCGGTCGGTCAGTAGCAGTAGCCCAGTGCGGTTGTGTGATGTAGGAGGTCGGCAACACTGGTCAAGATGCTGAATGAGGTATACTGTTAATTAATATAATCATTAGACAATGTAAAAATTTATTTATTGTAATTATTCTCCAACAAGTGCCCCAATAATAACTTTTAATTTCAAAAGCATTTTTTCAAAAATTTTATTTTTTATTGAACTAAAGATTTCGTTGCACTTCCCATTTCATTCCACTTCTTTTAAAGAAAATTTTCAGTAAAATTACAGAAAAAAGGAATATTATTATTTGCAATGCAGTTCCTCCAAGCCGTGCGCAAAGATAAGAGCAGAAATTTGACATCCAGTTATTCTGAGGTAAGACTTTAATTCTGATTGATTTACACAGGGCCAAAGACCGATGTTTCGGTTTAATTGAATTTTCTTATCACTGAATAGACTTTAATTTTTTGTGAGGAATTTATATTTGAGTCAGATTGCTAATCTTTGTTTAATTGTCATTGTCAGTAGATTTCATTGTGGGGAGGTTACAGTGTTACAAAAAGGTACGGCCAAACTTTCAGGAAACATTCCTCACACACAAAGAAAGAAAATACGTTATGTGGACATGTGTCTGGAAACGCTTACTTTCCATGTTAGAGCTCATTTTATTACTTCTCTCAAATCACATTAATCATGGAATGGAAACACACAGCAACAGAACGTACCAGCGTGACTTCAAACACTTTGTTACAGGAAATGTTCAAAATGTCCTCCGTTAGCGAGGATACATGCATCTACCCTCCGTCGCATGGAATCCCTGATGCGCTGATGCAGCCCTGGAGAATGGCGTATTGTATCACAGCCGTCCACAATACAAGCACGAAGAGTCTCTATATTTGGTACCGGGGTTGCATAGACAAGAGCTTTCAAATGCCCCCATAAATGAAAGTCAAGAGGGTTGAGGTCAGGAGAGCGTGGAGGCCATGGAATTGGTCTGCCTCTACCAATCCATCGGTCACCGAATCTGTTGTTGAGAAGCGCACGAACAGTTCGACTTAAATGTGCAGGATCTCCATCGTGCATGAACCACATGTTGTGTCATACTTGTAAAGGCACATGTTCTAGCAGCAAAGGTAGAGTATCCCGTATGAAATCATGATAACGTGCTCCACTGAGCGTAGGTGGAAGAACGAAACTAAAATGAGCTCTAACATGGAAATTAAGCGTTTCCGGACACATGTCCACATAACATCTTTTCTTTATTTGTGTGTGAGGAATGTGTCCTGAAAGTTTGGCCGTACCTTTTTGTAACACCCTGTATATATACATTGTGAAAAGTAATGGTCCTATAATACTTTCCTGGGGCACTCTCGAAGGTACTTTTACGTCTGAAGGCTTCTCTCCATTCAGAATGACATTCTGTGTTCTGTTTGCTAGAAACTCTTCAGTCCAATTACAAAATCGGTCTGTCATTTCATACGCTCGTATCTTGTTCATTAGGCGGCAGTGTAGAACTGTATCGAATGCCTTCCGGAAGTCAAGGAACACGGCATCTACCTGGGCACCGGCATTTGCTGTCTTCTGAGTGTCTTGTAATGAATCACCAGAGATCACGGGTACCTCGTACCAAATTACTCTGAAAATACTGCCGATAATTTTGTCTGTGGAGTTCGGGTTCGTCTTATATAAACTCATTCCACATGTCATCATCATCAGCGACGGCGGCCATATGATACCCACTACTGGATAATGGCGTCCTCCAGACTTTTTTAAGCGTTGCCGCGTCCATCCATACCCATCCATGCTGCTCCTTAGTGTTCCCTTATGTTACCTATTGACTTTCGAGTAGTTCAGCTACTCAGTGATTTCTTTTACATCAAGTACTTCCTTGGTTTATCAACCATCCAATGACATTACTGTATGGCGTGCGTACCTCATTTTCTGCTTCATTATAACTTTAATTACGAGTATACTCAGAATATCTTACGCCTAAAAAGCAGCGGTGGCCCGGTAGGAATATTGTTACAGTGGTTGGACTGGGGGCATGTTGAGGGCCGACTGCTGCAGAGGGATACCTAACCAGCTGCAGATGTCGTCCGCTTAGATAATTTAATCACGTGGTTTCCTATTCTAAGACACGAATGTGTCATGTACCGTGTGATGTGACAAATCTCAAGAGGAGTATCATTTTCATTTGCTCATATTCCTAAGAGGAGCTCATTATCAAAAATAGACAACTCCACTTTTCACTTTTTTACAAGAGAGACCAAAAACTAATTTACAGAAATCTACGTGAATAGTGAATACTTTTCAGGCGATTCTTACGGTCGCTTAAAAGTAAATTACAGTTTCAATTTTTGATACGGACTGAATAACAAAGCTGAAATTAGTGGAAAAGCTCAGAAATTATTCGGTGAGGATTTGTCCAAGTTTGAAACTGAAGGCAGTCATTATTAACGGATCTATGCAATTTTGGACTCAGTGTGCTTGACATTATATTAATAAAAATAGTTTTTTAGGCGTTTTTGACAGTACTAAAACTGAGTCTGTATAAATAAGTAACCTTTACAACGAAACCATGAATCACGTAAAGTAAAAACACAGTGAGATATTATATTCTTAACTTACTTTCATGTAACTTTTATTCAAACATCAAGTCTGCAAAAATCAGTTCTTGTTATGCTGATGATGAACTACTTAATATTATCAGTCAAAATTTCTTCGTGATCGGAATGTTGCAAATGTTAGCATTCACAACTTCCACCATGGACAACACCTTTAATCTAATCCTGACATTATACTGATATCTTCTCAAGTGCGTTTTCATACCAGTGCAACATCTGAGTGTTATGCCATTTTGCTCCATAGTTCTTGGTCTTGCAGATCTCTTGTTATTGTTGTTTTTTGGGTGTACGGACTCTCAACGCCGTCAGATTCTCTTCCGTGATTGCACTGTGCTATGTTAAATTAATAATGAAAGATATGACAAAATACGTCTTACAACAGATGAATTTCCACCATACTGGATACGCGTTGCAGAATGGGAACGCCAGAGAGTCATTCTTGTCATCTTATTGGCTGCTGCCTGAGTTGGCCGAATACGAAGAACGAACGTTATGGAGTTGTCCAAATTTTGATCCACAGATCACGATTCACATTCATTTTAAAGACGTTTCAGTCCTTAAAAAAAAAAAAAAAAAAAAAGCTGAAGGACGCTATATTAGATTGAACTTGAAAAGTACTACTGTAATCAGTAAACATCTAAATTTATTAAAAATGGAGTTGTCCATCTTTGATAATGAGGTCCTCCAGTATATCAACACATGCAGACGGGATGCAAGCACTTCGCCTGCTGCGTGCGACATCACTAAATGCACTGTTCCTTTTGTCTTCTTCATGCATACGACAATGAGTCGCGTTCTATGCGTCGAGCGAGCAGTACGTGCAAACGTTGGAGACTCTTAGGCCCTTATTACACTGTCAGCGTTCTTTCATCTAAGATCTTTGTCAGAGATTTTGTCAAACTTCTTTGATCAAAGCACTTCACTGGAGCTGTTACATTAACGCAAAATTTTTCGTCATACGTTGTTGGAGAATGGGTGCTGAACTGTTAATCGTCTTTACGGCAGCGTTTAATATAGTATTGACTGAGAGCGTATTGTTTAAACGAAAGAAAAACCGAAACGATTGTGTGTTAAAGCACGGATAGCGAAAAGATCAGCTCGAAGTGTTCACAAAATTTACTTCGTGAGCTAGTGTGCGAGGACATAAAAGAACTAGAAAGTTATTTGAGAATGCACGAACAAACATTTCAATTTGTCCTTGTGAAAGTAGGCCCTCATATTTGCAAACAGGATTCTCATTTAAGAAACGAGATTTCTGATAAAGATCGTCCTATGGTTAAGTTAAGATTTTTAGCAAAAGGCGAAACCCATTCGAAATGCAATGTAATAGTCGCAACCCACAGACTATCGTTTCACGTGTTGTTCGAGAAGCACGAGAAGCAATATATAAATCACTTAAGGAGGGTCGCGCGGGATTAGCCGAGCGGTCAAAGGCGCTGCAGTCATGGACTGCGCGGCTGGTCCCGGCGGAGGTTCGAGTCCTCCCTCGAGCATGGGTGTGTGTGTTTGTCCTTAGGATAATTTAGGTTAAATAGTGTGTAAGCTTAGGGACTGATGACCTTAGGAGTTAAGTCCCATAATAATTCACACACACACACACACACACACACACACACACACACACACACACACTTAATGAGGCATTTATGAAGGCTAGGTTAGGTTAGTTAGAGAAACAAATGAACATCGGTACGTTTATTTCGTTTATGTACACTTTATTGACAGAACTTTTATTACCACATCACCATAGACACCGTAATCCATTTAATTTCTTGCTTACATCATACATAGTGCAGTCACTTCGAATACAATTGACGGCTGCAGCTGTTTAGGACAGTCTAATGGCATATTGAGGTTTTTACGAGGGCCGTTCAATAAGTAATGCAACGCATTTTTTCTCGTCCAATTTCGCTTGAAAAATATGCGCTACTAGTTGTGGGACATCGTGCATCAGTCCCGTTTCAAGCGCTATGGTTGCATGAAGTTCCGATAGGTGGCGACGTGTTACGTAGACTTCAAAATGGGCGCATGTAACGGTCTTGCGTTCCAAGCAGACAGCTGTCATTGAGTTTCTTTTTGCGAAAAACCAGACGATCGCAGATATTTATAGGCGCTTGCGGAATGTCTACTGAGACATTGCAGTAAACAAAAGCGCGGTGAGAGTCATTGGGCGAGATGTCTGTCACCATCGCAACAAAATCTCGCAAACCTGTCCGACGTCCAGCGTGCCGGCCGGCCGCACGCAGCTGTGACTCCTGCAATGTTGGTAGGAGTGGACACTCTCATTCTAGGTGATCGGCGAATCGCAATCAAAGGCCTCGCTTCACAACCGGGCGCCTCTATTGGTAGTGGTGACACACTCGTTCATCATTGGGATACTCAAAGGTGTGGGCTGTTTCTCATCAGACCTACAGCCCGGATCTCGCACCTTCCGATTTCGAAGTGTTTGGCCCAATAAAGGCTGCACTCGGCGGAAAGCAGAATGTGGTTGGTGGGGAAGTTATTGATGCAGCAAGGCGTTGGCTCCGACGTCGACCAGTAGAGAGGCATTATGCGGCCATACAGGCCCTCCCAGTAAGGTGGTGTAACGCCGTCACATTGAACGGAGATTATGTTGTAAAATAGGTTTTTTTAGGCAAAAGAGTGGGGAATAATGTAGTGCATGTTGAATAGTTCATACTTGGAAATTATCAATGTGGTGGTAGATAATACCAAAACAAACTTTGAAGTTATTTTACAGTTTAGAATCAACTGAAGCGAGTCAAACAAGTATACAGTATTGGGAACTTTCGTCAAATCTACGCCCACTCTGTAATTTTGAACAAAGATCTTCGATCAAATAATTCCTTGATAAAAGCATCCCTACTACACTGTGTATGATTGACCAAAGGCCTTTGATCAAAGATATTTGACAAAGAAATTTGACAGTTTAATACAGCCCTTACATTCAGCGTTTACGTATCCCCCGTTAATGCTTCTCAAAGGGGTTGTCTAATTGCGGTCGTCAGGTTCCCTGAAATGTTCGTGGTTGACGCATGTGTATAAGGGAGGTCACACAGTTAGAAAGCTTCTTCGAAAGAAAGTTATTGCGAGATACAGGAAGACCTACTAAAGATCAAAACCGAGACTGTTAGCTGACTCTAAAGGCGAATAAATCTAAAACTATGCAAGTAAATAGGTGAAAAGACCCCACATTATTTGATTAAACTACCTAAAGACATGACTAAGGGCGCTGCTAACCTCTCTTGAGTGCCATAAATCCACAAATAAACAGGCAATCGTGGGATTCAGGCACAACGGTAAAAAAATCTGGCGATATCCATCTGGATTAGCTTAAGAACGAACGCCCACAGAAATTTAGAACGTGAGAGATAGACGAAATACTAAGATTCAGTGGTAAAATCCTAAGGAAGTGAAATTGATCGAGGGAAAGGTCGCTTAGCAAACTAAAATGCAGACATTAAGAGCTATGGGCAATTGTTAGTTTTCGATACAGTGAAATACGTCTCTTCAACTGAACAAGTGCACGTAGCTTTTCAGGTATGAACTCAAATTTATTGGACATTTTTTCTTGTTTTGGTCTATACTATCACACCTGAAATTTCCTTACCCTACAATCTTAGCAACAACAGAATCGGTACATGTATTCCACATTCAGAGGTACCAGAACGATTTCTACCTATAATTTTCGACTCAGTCGTTTCCGGACCATGGTTTGTTACCTCAGATTGAAACGTTTACCCCTCACCATCACCCCTAAAAGTTCATAACATTATCATGGAATCACCCTGTGTAGTCAATGAAGGAGAGAGCTTCGTAACAATGTTGGCCGTTTATTACGATATTCCGCTCGAATATACACAGTGTTTCCGTAAGAACGTGCAAAAATTTAACAGGACATACAAGATGCTTCACTGAACAATTTGAGGTAGGGAACTTGCGGTCGGAGAAGCTAGCTTAAGGAGATATGGAAGTAAACTTATCTACCGCTTTGTGTAGCATTACTGTTTTCCAGCTCATTTACAACTGATATGCATAGAAGTTTACGTGGACTCTGGTCTTTATTTCCATGTACATTCTTTATTTCGTGCAAGGAAACAAGGAGCACGAGCTTGATTACTAGGAAGTCATGATGAAGATTTTGTGTACTTTACTTGTCCATGAGGTGGATCTGTTGTATCGTGTTTACATTGTCCCATGACAGACCGTGCTATGACTCAACGACAGACCCATTCATTACTCAGTGCAGCTCAGATACGTGCAGTACAATACGTTGGAGCAGTACCGGTACAGTTTAGCAGAACTCACTGGCATGCACCTTGTGTGAGGGGAAATACGTTGCAATGCTCTCGCTGCTGAAAGGCTGTACAGGCAACGATTTCGTAACAGGCTTCATCCGTCACGACGAGTGTTTATTTCTCTCGGTCAACGAATGCGAGAGACTGGTTCACTGGAAAGAAGAAACTAGGGACGTGGCAGCATGAGGACCACTCGCACACCCGATTTTGAAGAGGGGGTGCTGGAATGTATTGCAGCGCATCCCACTACAAGTACTCGTCATATTGCACGTGAAATGTGCGCTGGAGATATTAGCGTGTGGCGAGTGTTCAACGGACAACAATTACACCCATATCAGCTACAACGAGTCCATGCAATGCTTGTGACTGACTGCACGTAGGATCGCATTGTGTTAGTGGTTGCTCCAACAATGAATCGACCTACCAGATATCCTCCAAATCGTGCTGTTTACTGACGAGACATCATTTGGTCGTGATGTTATGTTCGAACAGCAGTCCGCAGCTGGTGGTCTAATGGCTAGCGTTGCTGCCACTAGGTCCTGCGTTCGTTTCCCGGCGGGGGTGGGGATTTTCTCTGCCCGGGGACTGCGTGTTTGTGTTATCCTCATCATTTTATCATCATCAACATCATTCGTGTCACTGGCTAGATTGGACAGTGTAAAAATTGGGACTTCTTACAGGCGCAGATGACCGCGTAGTCGAGCACCCCACAAACCAGACATCGTCACCATCATCATCATCGAACAGCAGGAATAGCAATGTGTGAGATGAGGAAAACTCTCACGCTGCAGAAGTCACACCATCAAGTACGTTTTGTTTTGTGCATCCGTGCCAACATTGTAGACGACAATCTCACTGGGCCTTATTTTCTACCTGGTCACCTGAATGCCTTGAGGTTCGTGCAAACAGTTCTACCTGAGTTGCTGAGAAACGTACCCTTGGCTGTTCGTGAGAGGATGTGGGTACGGGGATATCTAAAGTCACTTGTGTATGAGACCCCAGTGGATACCGAGATGGAATTAGTTGCCTGAATTGTATCTGCCTGTGATGTGATTCGAAACAACAGCGGAGGTCATCAGTCCCCTAGACTTAGAACTACTTAAACCTAACTAACCTAAGGACATCACACACATCCGTGCCCGAAGCAGGATTCGAACCTGCGACCGTAGCGGTCGCGCGGTTCCAGAGTGATGCGCCTAGAAACGCGCGGCCGCTCCGGCCGACTCAGCACGTTTTGTAAGATGCAGTACAAATGGTACTTTCGTTGAGTCAGTGATAGCATTTGCAATTAACTGTAGCTAATTTAAGTAAAAAAGTACTCAGTAATGTGGATGTATTCCTATTATCTCCTTAAGCTAGGGTCTCCGACCGCAGGTTCTCTAGCTCAAATTGTTCAGTGGAGCGTCCACTACGTCCTGTTAAATTTTTACATGCTCTTACGGAAACACGGTGTGGAACGAGGGAAAATGGTTGCCTGTGTATCTCGGCACACCCCCTAATCTCTCTTATATTATTCTTACAAGGTGATCAACAAAATAAACAAAGGTATTGGGCTGCAACTTAATTAAATGCGGTGACGTTGAGGGAGGAGTCTTGCTCTTTGGACAGCAAGACAATGGAAGATGGCAGAAGTAGAGAGGATAGAATATGCCCACTGGCATCAGCAAGAAAAGATTTTCTGAAAGAGAAAAATATGTTAACAGTTAAAATAAATTTAAGTTTTAGGTCGTTTTTTGTAGAAGTATTTTTATATGGAAGCGAAACGTGAACGATAAACATCATAGATAAGAAAACAAAAGAGGCTTCTGAAATATGGTGTCACACGGGAGTGATAAAGATTAAAGGGTAGATCGAGCAGTTAATGAAGAGGTGCTGTATCGAAATGGCGGGAAAAGTAATTTGTGGCGCACCTTAACTAAAAAAGTTATCAGTTGGTAGAACACGTCCTCAGCCATCAAGGAATTTGGTAACGGAGATAACTCTCGGGGATAAAAATTGCAGAGGGATGAATACAGTAAGCAGGTTCAAATAAATGTAGGCTGCAATAGCTGCGAAGAGACTTGCGCAGGATAGACTAGCGTGGAGGGCTGCAGCAAAACAGTCTTTTGACTTAACAACAACAACAAAATGACCCATAAGCGGGACATACGACTCAGGCAGAGATTTCAAAGCAAAACAGGCAGTCTTTACCAGTTCAGCTATCCGCCCGAAACCAAACACAATCTCTTACGATCCAAAGCGGCAATCATTAGTAACGACATGCGCCATCGCCTGCAATTGGCTGCACCCAGTGCTCTCCATGGCGTCTGGAAGAACCAGTTCCACATCTTGGACTATTCCCCTGGTATGCACACAGAGTACACACTCGATTTCTTCCCCTCCTTGGCAGCCATGTCCCTATGGGGCACCATTACGTGCCTAACATTGGAGCTCCCAACTACCAGTAACTCACCCTTTGTCCTTTGTGACTGCCCGAATCTTGCAGGCTGAGAAGCTTCCTAAAACAGAATAAGCGACTGCATCTGGCTAGACATCTTTTTCAGCCACAAAGAGCGCCTTAAGACTGTTAGTCAGACGAACCGAGAAGTCCTTTCAATCGCCCCCCCCCCCCCCCTCTGGAAAGTCTTTTGCTGCCTGCTGCACCTTGATACGACCTCCCACTTGACAACGGGTGAAGGGCAAACATCAATGCGGGACGTAACCGAGACATCAGCAATAGGGAACCGATCGGGGACAGGTGGGAAGTGTTGGACGTCCCTCAGATCCCCAGGTTTGGCCCCGCACAGCGATGTCCACTGGAAACTGCCTCAAGCTGCGTTAGCGGAGCCAGCACCTTCTGCATCCGAACAAAGCAATCACAGTCCCTGTCCATACTATAGACAGCCGAACTCTACACTACACTCATATTAAAACGCTAAACGGTGCCTAGTAAGCACACAAGCAGGCAAGAAATTTTAAAATTCGTAAACACTCATGTAACTGAATATAAGTCGCTCCTGTTTTGAGCTCATAAAAAATAATTCACAAACGAACGCTGTACTCGCCTGTGCTGCTGCAGGAACGGAAACTGCCGCGTTACCGACTGTCTAACCAACACTGAACTGTTCAAGCCTAAACAAACAAAAGACTGTGGTGGCATAAATTGCGGTACTGTACTTCCTCGTTCTTTCCCCCACATCTGTACAGAGCAATTATCCCTTCCTTTCGTAGTCTTTCATCTCCCACCTGTGCATTTCAGTCAGCCATCGCTATCGCTTCTACATCAGTAATTTCATTCTCTAATTTCTCTAGGTATTCCTAGATGTTCTCCTCTGTATTTCCTGTCTGTTGTGCATATACTTGGAAGAAGTCCGTGACTACATTATTTATCTTCATTTTCGGCCTATACTTGAGTATTGCTCATCAGTGTGGGATCCGTACCAGGTCGGATTGACAGAGGAGATAGAGAGGATCCAAAGAAGAGCGGAGCGTTTCGTCACGGGGTTGTTTGGTAGGCGTGATAGCGTTATGGAGATGTTTAGCAAACTCAAGTGGCAGACTCTTCAAGAGAGGCGCTCTGCATCGCGGTGTAGCTTGCTGTCCAGGTTTCGAGAGGGTGCGTTTCTGGATGAGGTATCAAATATATTGCTTCCCCCTACTTATACCTTCCGAGGAGATCACGAATGAAAAATTAGAGAGATTCGAGCGCGCACGGAGGCTTTCCGGCAGTCGTTCTTCCCGCGAACCAACGCGACTGGAACAGGAAAGGGAGGTAATGACAGTGGCACGTAAAGTGCCCTCCACCACACACCGTTGGGTGGCTTGCGGAGTATAAATGTAGATGTAGAATCTTCATCACCCTTTCACTTGTGTATCCTACAGCTTCTACGTATTCTTCTAGGTTTGTTTCACTATTACAACCATTTTTGGCCTTCTGTTCGCCACTCCAATAAAGTGTGTATGCTTATCTCATTTTCCTCTTCCACCTGATTTCATCAGGCACCAACATTTTCACATCTCCTTCTCCGTGAAATCTGTCAGCTATGCTGCCTTCCCAGACAGAGTCATCATTGAGCCCGATAATTGCGTCTACGTCGGTTCTAGCAAATGCTGTTGAGTGGAAGGACCGAACCTCGGATAATTTAAAACATCACTCATCACTAAAAGGAACAACACATTTTATTCTCACTGAGAATTTAAAAGGATTAGTAGTGACCAATTCGGACATTAACTAAGTCAAAAACTTTTTTTTCACTTTGCTGTTCAAGAAACCAGTGAGTGAACTCAAATTTTAATAGTTTGAAATTGCATGAAACAATAACTGCCCCCAAAGTAAAGTCGCATTACAATAAATTAACTGTATTACACAATAAAAATACTAATTCATGAACAAAAGCAGCCTTTAAGATTAAAAAAAAAAAAAACGAAAGGACCACGGGAACAGCAGCAAAATTACAAGAGTTTAAAATTGGAAAAACACAACTTCTTCTTTGGTCATGACAACAAGGCAGCCAAAAAATATTAATTTTCAGAATACACGCAGCCCAAGCTGCCTGAAATGATGGCTGACCCTTCTAATACATTTGCTGCCTGTGCCCAAACGTCAGGAAGCTGGCCAGAAGTGGCCAGTAGCACTGATTGCAAAATAAAATCCAAAGCTCAAGATAGGTCGAAACATTGCAATAGTATAACCTTTATCAAGCCTCTAAATTACAAAAGTGTGCCCAAGCGCACCTGTAATACAGACAAAAGACTGTTAGTTAACATATAATTATTCAGTGCGAAACTCGATACGAAATAGAGAGTAGAATGGGCAGTTTTCAAGAAAGCTACAAATAATGGTAATAAAGCAGCTTTAAAATTTACTTCCCAACTTTAATAATCGTTGTTGTTAAGTAGCTCATTAACGACTCCTATGGCCGAATTAAGAGAAAAAGTTGGCCTAAGTACAAGCTACATCTGGAATGCGCTATTAATGACACTTATCAGAAGATAACATACATAACAGGAGTGCATTTTAAAAATTTGTTACATTTCCCACCCAAGAAACCAGTGAGAGCGATTTCCTATAGTAGATTATTATGTACCCTGTGAGGGCTTGCTAACAGAAAGATGTGTCAGGTCTAATAATGTTAGTAGTACGAACTAACGATAGCCTTCAGAGGAGCTCATTGAGCGTGCTACTTTTAATACCAAAATTGCTTACAGTTTTCAACATACTTCCCTTCACGCAACGCACGGGTACAAACAAACCCATGCTCAAAGCGTCAGACGCCGCAATCAGACCTGACCCAGCAAGCAACGACTCTTAGCGGCGCTCGAAAGAAAGCAACTAAACACACCAAAGTTTTAATACTAGAAAAACGGGAAAATTGTAGTACACAATTTACTCTCAGTGTCATAGAAAGAGCTCCTAACTTATCAAGACCAAATTTACACCAGCTCAACAGACAGCTTAAATAACACACACAAGGAAATCAGCTGCTTTTTTTCCCTTTTTTTTTTAAGGAGACAACATAACAATACATCGAGGCTCGCACAACATCTAACAGCTTAAAACGCACTTTCTAGATCACACAACGAACAGCGCCACAAGTAAAAGCAGAAGCAATCGTAAAACATGGAGTGACAGGTTACCCACATATAATCAGTCAACCTACCGTTACGAAACACTTGACTTTACAGCTATCCAAGATGTAATCATTGACCAATGCGAAGGCGGAACCAAAGTATCTTCCACAAAACGGCTACGACAGGACTACCACCACCCAGGGTACATCACACTACGGCCAAGCAAATGCCAAATGCACCAGCCCGGCCGTACGGAGAAGCACTCCGTGTCTCACTTCTCGTTCACTTTCTCAGTAGCCGCCCACACTGACCGCAACACTCCTGCAGTCGCCGCGCGCCACCCAGCCGACTTGAACAGCCGGAAACCAAAGAGAGCGATGACTCCTGTAAAAAAAATAATCAATGTGAGTCGCCACGGTTCAGTCACATAACGATGCCCACCTTCAGTACATAGGTGACTAATCGCCTACTGCTCACCCCAAGAACTGCGCGTCGCCAGCACGGTGCGCCGTAACTTTTTCCGAGGTTGGTTTTGAATTACTATTCCATTTGCAGGTTGTTATTACGATGAGGTCGTCACTCCTAAAGGCAATTTAGAGCTATGCTGTCATAGATGTAGGCCGCTTCTGACACGGTAACCAGACGCGTTTTTTAGCCGCTCCTGTGTACAAATGCTACCAGTAACAGGATACCATGACAGTACCTCCGTTTTTTCCTCTGTTGAGACATTTGTTTCCTCTTGCACTCTCAAAATCATTGACCACCTTCCCACCTTCCCCTGTAACCTCGGCAGTGGGCCCTTATAGGATGCTACCAATAGCCATGTGGACCCGGGTTACTTTAACGAGAGTGTTACCCCTTCCCCTCCTCCTTCCTTATCTGTCGCAAGGCGGGGTCCCGGGCTTGGGACGGGCTCGCTTCCCTAACGATTCTAAATGGAAGGACAGCTGATAAAGACAAATCGAATTTACATCTTCCGTCCTAGAGCTTCGAACTTGCGTCTCTTTGTACAGTGCAGGCCATTGAAATTGCAACGTCAGGAAAAATTGCAAGTAACAAAGTTTTACTTATTGTGCTTATACAGCATAGCAGCAAAAACACGTGATTAACTTTCGCACCACAGGTGGCAACTACACTACTGGCCATTAAAATTGCTGCACCAAGAAGAAATGCAGGTGACAAACGGGTATTCATTGGACAAATATATTATACTAGAACTGACATGTGATTACATTTTCACGCAATTTGGGTGAATAGATCCTGAGAAATAAGTACCCAGAACAACCACCTCTGGCCGTAATTACGGCCATGATACGCCTAGGCATTGAGTCAAACAGAACTCGGATGGCGTGTACAGGTACAGCTGCCCATGCAGCTTCAACACGATACCACAATTCATCAAGAGTAGTGACTGGCGTATTGTGACGAGCCAGTTGCTCGGCCACCATTGACCACGCGTTTTCAATTGGTGAGAGATCTGGAGAATGTGCTAGCCAGGGCAGCAGTCAAACATTTTCTGTATCCAGAAAGGCACGTACAGGACCGGCAACATGCGGTCGTGCATTATCCTGCTGAAATGTAGGGTTACGTAGGGATCGAATGAAGGGTAGTGCCACAGGTCGTAACATCTGAAATGTAACGTCCACTGTTCAAAGTGTCGTCAATGCGAACAAGAGGTGACCGAGACGTGTAACCAATGGCACACCATACCATCAGTATTGTAACAAGGCCGGTCCCATTCCAGAATACCGTTATCCATGACGGCGGCCGTGACGTCAGAGTCATTATGAACTGTTTTCATAACACCGTCACCATTCCAAAGCATCGTTAGTCGACAACAACAAGGTCGCACGCAGTGTATCCGGCACGTGTTGCCTCTCTAGTCTTTATTACCGTAGCGGGTTGTGACATAGAGTCCATTCAAAAGCATCGTTAGTCGACAGCAACAAGGTCGCACGCAGTGTATCCGGCACGTGTTGCCTCTCTAGTCTTTATTACCGCCACCAGAGTAATCTGTCATCAAGTCAGCTGATGGTTTTGTGGGGTGGTGGAAATGGCTGTATCCAATACGATCCCTTAATTGAGTCACGTGTTCGACTTCTACCAATAGGATTCAACTGACCTCATTGTAGGACATATATAGGTTAAGTTCCGGGACCTCAGTCTTGGTCACTCAGTCAGCGGGAGACTAAGAAGAACAATCATGAAGCAACAGTCGACCTCCAGTGCAGTCACTCAGAACAGGATCAAACGGAAAAGTAAGTATCATATTTCACATTATTCTATCTCGTTCATTATCATTATTATTCAATGTTTTCACTTATTCGCTAATATCTAATCATTCATCTTCTTTTTTCAACAGAGTAAAACGCAACCATGCTTAGCTCCGCACATGCGTCCGAACCTGCATCATCATTAGCTTCGTTAACCATCTCATCCGGACCTACACCAGCGACAGCCGACTCATTTGATCCAGTAGTGACCACGTGGGATCCTGTAGCTCACATGTTGGAGCAGGACAAGGAGTTGCTGCTCTCCGTCCCACTCAGCAACTTGTGTGATGAAGACGCTCGATCTGCTCATCACACAACGAATTCAACCACTGGTGGTGTTAAAGATCAACTAAATGGTGGTCAGTACTGGATGCCTACATATAACTCATCACAATCGAACACTCCCGTGATAGTGCAACCACCGAGTTTAGATACTGTAAATAAAAAGAATGCGTCTAGTGCGGCTACGCTATTCATCACGACATATAATTTAACCTCCAGTGGTTCCAAACGTGTGAACATTGATATAGACGTCCATCATGTCTGGGGGATCCAAGCTGTAATGGAGATTGAAAATATTTCCAAAAGTGTTAAAGTCCCGATTTCCGAGTTCGACTGGGCCGGGATCTGTCATGCAGAGCGCTACATCAATCAACAAATGACCACCGAATATGATCCAACTCATCCCCCACCAGAAATTCGTCTTGCCGATGTCACACTTTCCATTACTACTGTATATGATGACTGCGCCTTATGCATTAAATCAGGTGTCGACAGCGTCTATCTAAGGCATCCGTCAGTTATCAAATTATTCAACCTAGACTCCTCTATACAGTTTGCTCTCGAGAGACTGAATCGTTGGGTTCCTAGCATAGAGGCAGCATATAGTGATGTTAAAAACTCTCTACGTGTTAATAATATACATATTGACGATTTTGAGCAGCATCTTCGTTCGCATATGGCCATTAAAACTACAGACATCCAATTGAAATGCGTGTGTCAAAAACCAGAGTACTCAGAGTCACCTATCGGATTGCGTGAGATACGTGCAGAATTTATTGCCAACCAAAGAGAATTATTTGGTATACACTCCTGGAAATGGAAAACCGGTGTGTCAGACCCACCATACTTGCTCCGGACACTGCGAGAGGGCTGTACAAGCGATGATCACACGCACGGCACAGCGGACACACCAGGAACCGCGGTGTTGGCCGTCGAATGGCGCTAGCTGCGCAGCATTTGTGCACCGCCGCCGTCAGTGTCAGCCAGTTTGCCGTGGCATACGGAGCTCCATCGCAGTCTTTAACACTGGTAGCATGCCGCGACAGCGTGGACGTGAACCGTATGTGCCGTTGACGGACTTTGAGCGAGGGCGTATAGTGTGCATGTGGGAGGCCGGGTGGACGTACCGCCGAATTGCTCAACACGTGGGGCGTGAGGTCTCCACAGTACATCGATGTTGTCGCCAGTGGTCGGCGGAAGGTGCACGTGCCCGTCGACCTGGGACCGGACCGCAGCGACGCACGGATGCACGCCAAGACCGTAGGATCCTACGCAGTGCCGTAGGGGACCGCACCGCCACTTCCCAGCAAATTAGGGACACTGTTGCTCCTGGGGTATCGGCGAGGACCATTCGCAACCGTCTCCATGAAGCTGGGCTACGGTCCCGCACACCGTTAGGCCGTCTTCCGCTCACGCCCCAACATCGTGCAGCCCGCCTCCAGTGGTGTCGCGACAGGCGTGAATGGAGGGACGAATGGAGACGTGTCGTCTTCAGCGATGAGAGTCGCTTCTGCCTTGGTGCCAATGATGGTCGTATGCGTGTTTGGCGCCGTGCAGGTGAGCGCCACAATCAGGACTGCATACGACCGAGGCACACAGGGCCAACACACGGCATCATGGTGTGGGGAGCGATCTCCTACACTGGCCGTACACCACTGGTGATCGTCGAGGGGACACTGAATAGTGCACGGTACATCCAAACCGTCATCGAACCCATCGTTCTACCATTCCTAGACCGGCAAGGGAACTTGCTGTTCCAACAGGACAATGCACGTCTGCATGTATCCCGCGCCACCCAACGTGCTCTAGAAGGTGTAAGTCAACTACCCTGGCCAGCAAGATCTCCGGATCTGTCCCCCATTGAGCATGTTTGGGACTGGATGAAGCGTCGTCTCACGCGGTCTGCACGTCCAGCACGAACGCTGGTCCAACTGAGGCGCCATTTGGAAATGGCATGGCATGGCAAGCCGTTCCACAGGACTACATCCAGCATCTCTACGATCGTCTCCATGGGAGAATAGCAGCCTGCATTGCTGCGAAAGGTGGATATACACTGTACTAGTGCCGACATTGTGCATGCTCTGTTGCCTGTGTCTATGTGCCTGTGGTTCTGTCAGTGTGATCATGTGATGTATCTGACCCCAGGAATGTGTCAATAAAGTTTCCCCTTCCTGGGACAATGAATTCACGGTGTTCTTATTTCAATTTCCAGGAGTGTATATTGTACATGTTCTAAGAAGAAACGTGCAGATTATGATAACACCTCAGAAATAGTACATCCAATGTATGATTTTTAAATAAATAATTTATATTTAATCTTATCTCCTGTTTCTCTTTTATTTCAGACCACCACTCCTATTATAATCAAATTGATCCAATAATTTTTTTAATTCTACTGAAATTATGACCATCTTACTCTTCATACATGTGTTCCTCGTGTAGGCAGTATAGCTCAATCGGTTAATTGATCGAACTATACTGGCTACACACAAATATTATTATTATCCTCTCAGTTATATTTTCTATATATGTAAAGTACTTGTTTGTACATGGCTCATTTACTATCATGGCTGGCTGGGTGAAGCACCCTCACCACAAGGACTTTGTTGTCGGTGACTGGTCATGTGAAGATTCAAGTGAAGAGCAGAAGAAGAAGAAGACTGTTGGAACCATTCACAGTATGGGTTTCTCGTTATTGATAAAACAAGAAAACTGTATGATGGTAGATACAGACTGCACATATCTTTAAGAAATCATTGAACGACATATCGGTCCCCACATGTGCTTGGTAAATGTGTCTTAAATTAAGATTGTCTTGGTTGAAGGCTATAATGAGATTTGCGTTATCCCTAACAAGTTGTTTGGGGATTCTGGAATATGTTTGACTTAGACAAAATACGTCAGCACCCATATGGCGACCGAAAGAGAAATATTTGCGAATTTGGTCTTGGTTTTCTACTGCAACATCGTCAAATATGAATACTGTGTTTGGTTTTGTTTCTTCAGGTGGGGGGATATCAGAGCTTTCACTGAATGTTGTGTATGTAACGCCATCTACACCTCGAAATATCTCATGCAATAGCTGATACTTGGGTTGAAAGTGTGTTTTTGAGAATAGACAGACATGTTCAAATCGGACACCTTGCACATAAGTTAGCAGAGTCATGAGGACATTAGTCTTGCCGCAGTTGGATGGGCCTACAATAATTGCTCTTATATTATCGGGAAGGAGAATTCTGTTTTTCTTGTTCTTCTTCTTCTTCTGCTCTTCACTTGAATCTTCACATGACCAGTCACCGACAACAAAGTCCTTGTGGTGAGGGTGCTTCACCCAGCCAGCCATGATAGTAAATGAGCCATGTACAAACAAGTACTTTACATATATAGAAAATATAACTGAGAGGATAATAATAATATTTGTGTGTAGCCAGTATAGTTCGATCAATTAACCGATTGAGCTATACTGCCTACACGAGGAACACATGTATGAAGAGTAAGATGGTCATAATTTCAGTAGAATTAAAAAAAATTATTGGATCAATTTGATTATAATAGGAGTGGTGGTCTGAAATAAAAGAGAAACAGGAGATAAGATTAAATATAAATTATTTATTTAAAAATCATACATTGGATGTACTATTTCTGAGGTGTTATCATAATCTGCACGTTTCTTCTTAGAACCTGTACAATATATACCAAATAATTCTCTTTGGTTGGCAATAAATTCTGCACGTATCTCACGCAATCCGATAGGTGACTCTGAGTACTCTGGTTTTTGACACACGTATTTGAATTGGATGTCTGTAGTTTTAATGGCCATATGCGAACGAAGATGCTGCTCAAAATCGTCAATATGTATATTATTAACACGTAGAGAGTTTTTAACATCACTATATGCTGCCTCTATGCTAGGAACCCAACGATTCAGTCTCTCGAGAGCAAACCGTATAGAGGAGTCTAGGTTGAATAATTTGATAACTGACGGATGCCTTAGATAGACGCTGTCGACACCTGATTTAATGCATAAGGCGCAGTCATCATATACAGTAGTAATGGAAAGTGTGACATCGGCAAGACGAATTTCTGGTGGGGGATGAGTTGGATCATATTCGGTGGTCATTTGTTGATTGATGTAGCGCTCTGCATGACAGATCCCGGCCCAGTCGAACTCGGAAATCGGGACTTTAACATTTTTGGAAATATTTTCAATCTCCATTATAGCTTGGATCCCCCAGACATGATGGACGTCTATAGCAATGTTCACACGTTTGGAACCACTGGAGGTTAAATTATATGTCGTGGTGAATAGCGTAGCCGCACTAGACGCATTCTTTTTATTTACAGTATCTAAACTCGGTGGTTGCACTATCACGGGAGTGTTCGATTGTGATGAGTTATATGTAGGCATCCAGTACTGACCACCATTTAGTTGATCTTTAACACCACCAGTGGTTGAATTCGCTGTGTGGTGAGCAGATCGAGCGTCTTCATCACACAAGTTGCTGAGTGGGACGGAGAGCAGCAACTCCTTGTCCTGCTCCAACATGTGAGCTAGGTGGGCTACAGGATCCCACGTGGTCGCTACTGGATCAAATGAGTCGGCTGTCGCTGGTGTAGGTCCGGATGAGATGGTTAACGAAGCTAATGATGATGCAGGTTCGGACGCGTCTGCGGAGCTAAGCATGGTTGCGTTTGTCTCTGTTGAAAAAAGAAGATGAATGATTAGATATTAGCGAATAAGTGAAAACATTGAATAATAAGGATAATGAACGAGATAGAATAATGTGAAATATGATACTTACTTTTCCGTTTGATCCTGTTCTGAGTGACTGCACTGGAGGTCGACTGGTGCTTCATGATTGTTCTTCTTAGTCTCCCGCTGACTGAGTGACCAAGACTGAGGTCCCGGAACTTAACCTATATATGTCCTACAATGAGGTCAGTTGAATCCTGTTGGTAGAAGTCGAACATGTGAGTCAATTAAGGGATCGTATTGGATACAGCCATTTCCACCACCCCACAAAACCATCAGCTGACTTGATGACAGATTACTCTGGTGGCGGTAATAAAGACTAGAGAGGCAACACGTGCCGGATACACTGCGTGCGGCCTTGTTGTTGTCGACTAACGATGCTTTGGAATGGTGACGGTGTTATGAAAACAGTTCATAATGACTCTGACGTCATGGCCGCCATCATGGATAACGGTATTTTGGAATGGGACCGGCCTTGTTACAATACTACCATCATGCCGGGTGATACGCCAGTATGGCGATGACGAATACACGCTTCCAATGTGCGTTCACCGCGATGTCACCAAACACGGATGCGACCATCATGATGCTGTAAGCAGAACCTGCATTCATCGAAAAAAATGTTTTGCGGTTCGTGCACCGAGGTTCGTCGTTGAGTACACCATCGCAGACACTCCTGTCTGTGATGCAGCGCCAAGGGTAACCACAGCCATGGTCTCCGAGCTGATAATCCATGCTGCTGCAAACGTCGTCGAACTGTTCGTGCACATGGTTGTTGTCTTGCAAACGTCCTCATCTGTTGACTCAGGGATCGAGACGTGGCTGCACGATCCGTTACAGCCGTGCGGATAAGATGCCTGTCATCTCGACTGCCTTTGGGATCCAGCACGGCGTTCCGTATTACCCTCCTGAACCCACCGATTCCATATTCTGCTAACAGTCATTGGATCTCGACCAAAGCGAGCAGCAATGTCGCGATACGATAAACCGCAATCGCGATAGGCTACAATCCGACCTTTATCAAAGTCGGAAACGTGATGGTACGCATTTCTCCTCCTTACACGAGGCATCACAACAACGTTTCACCAGGCAACGTCGGTCAACTGCAGTTTGTGTATGAGAAATCGGTTGGAAGCGTTCCTCATGTCAGCACGTTGTAGGTGTCGCCACCGGCGCCAATCTTGTGTGAATGCTCTGAGAAACTAATCATTTGCGTATCACAGCATCTTCTTCCTGTGGGTTAAATTTCGCGTCTGTAGCACGTCATCTTCCTGGTGTAGCAATTATAATGGCCAGTAGTGTACAAGGGCTCCAACGCAGGTGGCATCGAGCCAAAAAGAGCTTTGATAAGGGTAATTCATTCCATGTTGCACCAACTCCATTCAGGTCTCATCAGTCATGGCGGATGGCGAGCGGTGGTGTACCGGTCCCCCGGCGGCCCCTGACCAGATGGTTTCAATAGGTGAGAGATCTGGATAACCTCATGGTCAGAGCAACAGTTGAACACCTCTGTTTCACGGCTGGTCAGGACAATGCGAGCAAAATTCGGTCTTGCTTTATCTTATTGAAAGACAACGTTACAGGGCCATCGAACATAGAGCACAGTCACCGCCCTTAATACGTCAGAAACGTAACGGCTGCTGTCCACATTGCCAGCTATGCGAACCTGAGTTGACTGAGTTGTTTACGTACTGGCGCCACATACCATGAAGCCAGGTGATGGGATCCGTAAGGTGACGAGAAATGCAATCTGGCTACGTTAGTTCCCCTTGGAGCACTCACACACAGAGACGTCCATCGTGATGCTGCACTCAGAACCGGTATGCGTTTTAAAAGACATCATGACGCTACTTTTGTTTCTAGTGTTGCTGTTGGGCGCACCACCGTCGGCAATCCGCCCTCCGCGTCCTCAACAATGGTAGCCGCGCTGATAATCCGTGGTGCTCCAGAAGCCGCTGCACAGTCTGTCTTGCTTCAGACAAGTTCATTTCCTGACTCGAGGTACCGGGTAGCTATAATTAAGCTTTCGCTACTTGTGTCATTGTAAACGGAAAACTGCCGTATGGTTGAAACTTCCTGGCAGATTAAAACTGGGTGGCGGGCCGAGACTCGAACTCGGGAGCTTTGCCTTTCGCGGGCAAGTGCTCTACAACTGAGCTACCCAAGCACGACTCACGCCCCGTCCTCACAGCTTTAATTCCGCCAGTACCTCGTCTCCTATCTTCCAAACTTCACAGAAGCTCTTCTTTCTTCCAGCCGTGCTAGTTCTGCAAGATTCGCAGGAGAGCTTCTGTGTAGTTTGGAAGGTAGGAAACGAGGTACTGGTGGAATTAACGCTGTGAGGACGGGGCGTGAGTCGTGCTTGGGTAGCTCAGTTAGTAGAGCACTTGCCCGCGTGAGGCAAAGGTCCCAAGTTCGAGTCTCGGTCCGGCACGCAGTTTTAATCTGCCAGGAAGTTTCATATCAGCGCACACTCCGCTGTAGAGTGAAAATTTCATTCTAGAAACATCCCCCAGGCTATGGCTAAGCCATGTCTCCGCAATATCCTTTCTTCCAGGAATGCTAGTTCTGCAAGATTCGCAGGAGAGCTTGTGTGAAGTTTGGAAGGTAGGAGACGAGGTACTGGTGGAATTAAAGCTGTGAGGACGGGGCGTGAGTCGTGCTTGGGTAGCTCAGTTGGTAGAGCACTTGCCCGCGTAAGGCAAAGGTCCCGAGTTCGAGTCTCGGCCCGGCACACAGTTTTAATCTGCTAGGAAGTTTCATGTCAGCTCACACTCCGCTGTAGAGTGAAAATTTCATTCTAGATACCGTATGGTTGCCAACTGCAGAGGAATGATGTTAAGATTGTGCGCTGCGTGATTTGCGTTGTTAGTGCTGTCAGTGTGATGATTGCCTTTAGACGCAGTTGTTGGTACGATGACATAGGGTTGAAACACAAGCACGAGTATACATTAAGTTGCAGACAGTCGGCATGGGTCTGGACAACGCGAGCAGGGCATTATGCGTAAATCTGTTTTATCGAAACAACGGCAGTAGTGCTGCTGCTCTTCGCTGACATGGACGCATTAAAGGAATACGTAGAGGTCCTCTTTTTAGATCTGGGTTGAAGAACATGATTTAGTAGTTCGAATTAACTAGTGATTTGGAAAATGCTCCTGGGAGAGGCCGACGCCCAAATGCGCCACAAATTGTTGATTAAGATCCTGTTGCCATGGCTGAGAATGCTGGAAGGAATGTGCGATCTTCAAGTAGTGCACGAGCTATGTCGCCACAGCTAAACATTCCATGGTCCACCCTTAGACAAGTGATGCGAACAGTTGTGAAATGGTACCTTTAGTGGCGTTCCAGGCAGTAGTGAATGCAGATGGTCGTCACAATGAGCAACTTTTGTAGCCTGGAACGTGAACATAGTACGCAGTTAATAAATGTTAGCTTCTCATGTGGAAATTAAAATGTGTTTCTTCCAATGGTTTTTTCGTTATTTCTGTTCCACATGTCATTACAAACGTCTCGACAAAGTTTCATTGTCCTACCATCACTCATTGCGATGGGGACCTCTCAAATAGCGAAATTTTAGTTATAACCGTCCTACGCATGACGTGGCTGTACCATCCTGCACGCGACGCCGGACAATATTCTTGTACTCTCGGGCGCTAGTTGCGTGGCCGTTGAGACCCTGCAAGGCGCTGAGTGGCTCTCTTGAAATCCATTCGATACGTGCATAACTGTCATGGGAATCCGAACAAGGCGAGCAGCTATGCCACGCAAAAACGGCAGCCTCTTTAGATCGCGAACCTGCCGCTGTGCTGCCAGATGTTTCTGCGTCTTGTAAGAGGCATAACGCAAGATACTCACAAGGAACCAACATTCAAATGCGATTTCTGAATGCACATGGTGCGACTTCTACATACTCGTATGCAGATGCGGTGTAACGGTAATCATTTGCATATCAGTGTAGAGCGGAAACAGAAAACATTCCAAGTGCCATTCTTTCACAAAATGTGGTCACAGTACTTTGTTACATCTACCTACTATTGTTCCAAGTGTCGAATGATTGAGAAAATGTTTCATTCATTACTAGAGAGCGTATGTGTTTTGTGCCAAGTTGAGTTTCCGAATTAAGTTCCAAGTGCCACCTATCGAGATCTCGTCCATGTAATCTGAGAAATTTTGAAGAGGTAACACACAAGTTTTTGGCGACTGGGCACGGCTTCTTGAAGTGCTACAGAGATTTTCCAATTACGGAGAAACGAGAAAAAGCAAGGCATTTGTTGCACAAGATCTACACGAGGTCGTTGAGTAATCTAAAGCTATGAACCAATTCCATGTAATTACAATGCAGACAACTGACTTCTTTGATTTTATAGTTGCTGCTGAAACACTGTTGTCAATGCAGGTGCTCATGATCACCAAATTCAGAATGATCAATGTATCTCATACTCATCCATCTCAAATCCACACTTATTATAGGAATGGATGGATGTGTGTGTATATGTTCAACATCTCCTCCTGAACAGTGAAGCGATTTCAACCAAACTTGGTGCACCCGCCCCTTACTATCAGGCAACAATCGCTATGAGGGTAAGAACGAGCTATCTAACATAGTTCAGGAGATAAGATGCCGTGAACAATGAGACGCGTGGACGACTATCGAATCAAGCAAGGCTTTTAAATGTGTTACTTCTATTCTAACTAGCCGTATTCGCAATAAATTTCGAAGACAGCATCCACATACGCTGCTAAGTGCGCCTACATAAATACATCATCGTACAACACATAGATCAGGAGATATGACTTCATAAACGCTGAGATGCCTAAAAAACTGACGCTTGAAGTTTAAATTTATTACTACATTGCTACCAACACTGTCCGCAGACAGTATCCACTAATACCGCTTTATGTACCTACATAAACACATCATTGTACGACACACAGTTAAAGATATATGACACCATAAACAATGAAATAGGCCTGGAAAATTGCCACATCATGCATGAAGTTTTAACACATTTGTTCTTTACTACTTAGACACTCGTACAGTCGAGTCAAATTAAGGAAATCCCTGACACATGGCAGCGCTTTTGACAGCTTTCAACTGCGAATCGGAAACAGCTGCAAGCGAAAACAGTAGCCGTCTCTAGAGCAATAAAGAAGCGTTGCCATAGAGATGTTTACAAAATCGCATTCTAGCAGCACCTCATAAAAAAAAAAAAGAAATGTTAGTTGTAGACGCACGATGCAATTGTACCCAGCTTACGGAAACCGTCTGGGATCATGTTTCTTAACTTTCATACCCTACTTATACATTTGTACATTACACTTATTTCTTTGTACGATTGTTTCTTAATTTTTAAGGTGTTTTCACGAATACACGGAAATGATTTTTTTCGATACTCGAGTGCGAACACAATTCATGTTTTGTTTTCGTTTCTAATAGGAATAAAATGGTTCAAATGGCTCTGAGCACTATGGGACTTAACATCTGAGGTCTTCAGGCCCCTAGACTTAGAACTAATTAAACCTAACTAACCTAAGGACGTTACACACATCCATACCCGAGGCAGGAGCCTCCAACCGTAGCAGCAGCTGGGGTCCAGACTGAAGCGCCTAGAACCACTCGGCCACAGGGCCGGCTTCGAATAGAAAACTGGTAAACTGAATACTAAGGCAATGCCAGGTTCGTGAGCTAGTACCTATACAAAAATTCTTACCCTGAAACAGAAGAATTGAAAAATGTCATTGTATTCAAAAGAGGAAAGACCATGACTGGTGTATACCATGCTGTACTTCATCTGCTACCCCGCGCGTTGTCAGGCGTCTTGTCACTGTCCGCACGGCCCCCCCTGTAGGAGGTTCGAGTCCTCCCTCGGGCATGGGTGTGTGTGTGTTGTTCTTAGCGTAAGTTTAAGTTAGATTAAGTAGTGTGTAAGCTTAGGGACCGATGACCTTGCAGTTTGGTCCCATAAGGCCTTACCACAAATTTCCAATTTCGTACTTCACCTGAAGGACCAGCCATGTTTATCAGCTGCAAAACAGAAAGACCTGTTGACGATGTTGCCGTTTCTTACTCAACAGCACAGGGAGTTGTATAGTAAAAGTTGCAACGGATGATCCCATGTATGGAGTTGTGTAACGAACAAAAATCAATATTGAAATGTGAAATGGTTTTAGCTGACTACTGTTCTACGAGTTAAAATAATACTGTTGTATTTCTGTACTTCTATTATCACAAGTAAAACGTAGTGCCTCAGTCTTAATGACACTTGAAACAAAAGCTTTCTTATTGAAACTCAAATCCATGAGTTTCCTGGTACGGCACTTAGTACATTCTTAATAAATTGTTTATTTCCTCACTTTTCTCATTATTTCTTGCAGTGATGAGGTGGGAAGCATAATTCTGTGCCTCAGAATGCCTTTCAATTCTTTGGATGGAATGGGATATAGGTTGTTTATAAATTAGTTACACAAAAGTAACTTTTAATCGTGAAAACGATAAATAATTTACAGTAGAGTTTGATCCAGCACTGAATGTACTATATCTTCAAGATTTACTCCGGCCTACACTGTTATTTCCCGACGTTCCCGGTAGGTGGCATTCGCGAGTGAGTTGTTGAACAGTTGTCATGTAGTCGTACAACGGTTCAGAGCCGCGCGGTTTAAGGCGCCATGTCACGGATTGCGCTGCCCCTCCCTCCGGAGGTTCGAGACCTCCCTCGGGCATGAGTGTATGTGTTGTTCTTAGCATAAGTTAGTTTAAGTAGTGGGTAAGTGCAAGGACCGATGGACTCGACATTTTGGTCCCTTTGGATTTCACACATTTTAACGGTGCAGAGTGTGCGCAGTGTAGTTTATAGTTTTATTAACCCAAATCTGCTACTACAGTTCAGATTCAATCCATGGCTAAATAGCGCAAGCCACCACTTCAAAGACAAATTAATATTAATTGGTACAAACGTTTCAACGAAAGTGTCTGAGCATCACAAAGGGCGCCCGATCAGGATCGGCCAGAAGACCATGACTCAGCAGTCTTACATTCGTAGTTCGACGAAATCAACGACACATGTCAGCTCACAACTGAATATGCCTATGTCGCAGTGTGGAAGGCATTACAGAATCGCCTGTCATTCAAACCCTACAGACTGGAACTGTTGTTTTGAGAGAAATTGACAAAGAAACACGGGCTGAGTTTTGTGCAGTAATGTTCAACAAAACGCAGACTGAAGATGATTTTATTCATGAAATTGTGTTCAGTGACGAAGCCACCTTCCATATTTGCGGACTTGCATTCAAGAAACCATAAACAACACTTCACATGCTTTGCATCTTTGTACGACTCCATGATGACTATTGGAATAACTCCTTTGCGCATGCCGCCTTGCGGAACCAACAGTGTAGGGGAGAATAAAACTTGAAGCTATTATGGATTCAGTGCTATATCAAACACTTCCTTATGTTATTTACCCGCCGGCCGCTGTGACCGAGCGGTTCTAGGCGCTTCAGTCCGGAACCGCGCTGGTGCTACGGTCGCAGGTTCGAATCCTGCCTCGGTCGTGGATGTGTGTTGTCCTTAGGTTAGTTAGGTTTAAGTAGTTCTAAGTCTAGGTGACTGATGACCTCAGATGTTAAATCCCATAGTGCTTAGAACCATTTGATTTTGTTATTTACCCTTTTCACAATCAAAGGTTACTTTTGTATAACTGATTATAATCACCATATACAGTACATTGTTCTTTTCTTTGTTCTTCTGATAAATGTTAGATTTGATACTTAGATCTTTCCCATTTCGACTCTTGAATTCACTCCCATTTGACGTTTATTGCATCATGTCTTCGCGGTGTTGCAATTTCGATGACTAGCAGTGTATATCCAGAGACTCAAACATCGTACGGGTATCAAACAACTGAGCTATGCGACTTATTAGTAGTTACTCCACGAAGCAGTTTGCTCTGCTTCTGCCTGCCTTATTCCCGTAAACACAGCCGGGCCTGGCTGGCTCCCAGAAAGCTTTCGCCACTGCGGTGTTGGCCTCCCTGCAGTGGTGATTAGCCGCCAGGACAACGAACCTCGCCTCTCTGACGCACTCTGTGTCATTTGCTTGTAGCACAGGCTTCCAAGTGCTCTCCGTCCTAGCAATAGGAGACACGAGGCATTGCGTCTATTTGATGAAGGATGAAGATTGAAATATTATACGTAATACATCTGAAGGGTGATTCCCCGAACTTTCAGGAATGATGGAGAGGGGTAAACGTTTCAATTTGAAGCAATGAATCCTGGTACGGAAACGAGCGAGTCAAAATTTTTAAGTGAAAATGGTTCTGGCACCTCTTACTGTGGAATACATGTACCAATAATATTGTTGCTAAGCTTGCAGGGCGGCAACTCGCAGACGTGATAGTATGGGCCAGAAAAAGGAAATGAAACCTCTAGTAAACATGGGATGTAAAATACGTAGCTATGGGCACTTGTTCAGTAGAAGAGGTGTACTGTATTTCACACCATCGAAGGTCATAGCTCTTTTACAGTATGTCTTTTAGAGCCCATGTTTACTCGAGTCGTTTTTTCTTTTTTTTTGGCCCATACTGCCATGTCTGAAAGTTGCCTACCCTACAATCTTAACAACAACAGTGCCGGTACATGTATTCCACGGTCAGAGGCATCAGAACGATATTCGCTTGTAACTTTCGACTTGATCGTTCTCGGGCCAGAGTTCATTACCTCACACTGATAGGTTTACCATTCTCCGTCGTCTCTGAAAGTTCGTAACATCATCATGGAATCACACTGTACAGCGAATGGAGGAGGGTACTTGGTAACAATTGTGGCGTTTTATTGGTCTATTCCGTTCGAGTACGGAACGAGGGGAAAATGTCCGCCTGTGTATCTCTGTACACCCCTAATCTCTCTTATGTATAAGATCAACACAATAAACAACGGTAATGGAGACTTGAATTCTGGATCTTTGCCTTTGGCGGCCAAGTGCTCTACCAGCTGAGCTACCCAAGCACGACTCACGATCCCGTCCTCACAACTGTACTTCCGCCAGTAGCCCCATCTACTTCCTTCAAAACTCCACAATATCTTTTCTTCCAGGAGTGCTAGTCCTGCAAGTTCCGCAGGCGAATTTCTGTGAAGTTTGTAAGGCAGGATGTGGGATACTGGCGGAAGTAGAGTTGTGAGGATGGGATCGTGAGTCGTGCGTGAGTAGCTCAGCCGGTAGAGCACCTGCCATCGAATTGCAAGGGTCACTAGTTCGAGTCTAGGCCTGGCACACAGTTTTAATCTGCATGAAGTTTCAGGGGCTGAAAGGTTTAGGCAAAAGTAAGTTTTTTTTCTTCTGCGTACGTCAGACATCAAGCACTAACGAAGTTTAAGTAAAGAAAATGTGGATCCTCTAGATTACGTTTCCGAAGATTTGTAGCTTCTGTATATGAAAAATAAAATAAAAATAAAAAGTATTATGACATTCGAGACATCATTTTCTTCTCAAAGAAAGAACATCGCATGGAATCGTAACAGACAACTGAACTCTGTTACTACGGATTAAAGTAGAGTAGGACTTACAGGATTGTGATAAGCCGGCCGAGTGGCCGAGCGGTTCTAGGCGCTACAGTCTGGAGCCGCGCGACAGCTACGGTCGCAGGTTCGAATCCTGCCTCGGGCATGGATGTGTGTGATGTCCTTAGGTTAGTTAGGTTTAAGTAGTTCTAAGTTCTAGGGGACTGATGACCTCAGCAGTTAAGCCCCATAGTGCTCAGAACCATTTGAACAATTTTTTTAATTTATTTTTTATTGTGATAAGCCACTGAAACGCGTTCAACTTACGCTTAACGGAATAAGATACCGTTGTTAACAGTTGTCGTGGAACAATACTGAGCGGTATGAAGGCCGCAGTACCGTTTTTACCGACCTAAAGATGATGTTCAAATGGTTCAAATGGTTCTAAGCACTATGGGACTTAACATCTGAGGTCATCAGTCTCCTAGACTTAGAACTGCTTAAACCTAACTAACCTAAGGACATCACACACATCCATGCCCGAGGCAGGATTCGAACCTGCGACCGTAGCAGCAGCGCGGTTCCGGACTGAAGCCCCTAAACCGCTCGGTCACAGCGGCCGGCTAAGATGATGTACTTTGTAGAATATATGATGCACCAGATTTTACAACATGTTGGCACAACCTCCACAGGATGTTAATTACCTTGGACGTCGTTAAGTAATACTGATGAGCTGCTTGGATGTATATTTTGTTGACAGAATCTGCTACGAATCGAGTTACGAATCGCTCAAGTTGTTCATGTTTTTTTTTCAGTTTATTGACTTCCGGAACATGTCTATACAGCCATCTCAATAGTGGAAGGCCAACCACGATGATACGAAAGTGAGGACAAAACAATACCCAGTCCCTGAAACGGAGAAAATTCCCAACCCGGCCGGGAATGAAATCGGCCCCTACGGTTACAAATTCGCCGTGCTTACAGCGCAGCTACCGAGGCGGACAAGTTGTTATTTTTTCAATCTGTCCAGTGCATCGGATTCGTGCATGCCTGTTCCCTGCGCGTTATGCCTAGACGTCATTGAAAGTGCTGGAAGTACGCAGCTCGTGGTCGAGCGGTAGCGTTCTCGCTTCCCGCGCCCGGGTTCCCGGGTTCGATTCCCGGCGGGGCCAGGGATTTTCTCTGCCTCGTGACGACTGGGTGTTGTGTGATGTCCTTAGGTTAGTTAGGTTTAAGTAGTTCTAAGTTCTAGGGGACTGATGACCATAGATGTTAAGTCCCATAGTGCTCAGAGCCAGCCAAGTGCTGGAATATTCCTACCTGTTTCAAAAGTCTATGTGTGTTATATAATTTCCTTTCGTTCGTTACGTAATTTTCTTCCGGTGCTTAACCCTCCGAAGTCAGTTGGTTGGTGTTTCTTGCTGTTCATGTCCTTCCGAATTCTCCTCGCTGATCTCTCTCTAACGAAATTCTTTTACTGTGCCTGTAGAAATAAGTTCTCATATATTGAGATATTATCGGTCTTCTTATTAGGTTTTCCATTTTGCTGTGGTCTACACGGCGAAGCCGTACTCCTGCGGCACTATTCTGGAGGTTGTTCAGGAACATTTTCTGCGTATTTTGGTATAAGGAACACATAATCTACGGTTGCTCAGTACAGAGTAATTGCATTTTGTTTGCTTTATTATCCTCATTTATCTTCGCATCTTTATTTGACTGAAAAAATCTGCGCAATTGTGCAAATGTCGACTGTATGTGCTGTGCGTCTAACTGAAAAACAAACTTTTTCCATTCTCTGACGGTACTTGCTCTTGACAGGAGTAATGCTCACTTTACTCTTCGTCTTCAAGCTAGCATTCAGTACTGTTCGATTCTGTCTTGGGTTTCTTTCGGGTGTGGGTTGTTACATTATGCTCTTTCTATGTTGTATGACCCTCTACGACCTCAACCATTTGCGTACTGCTATTAAACTACTGACGTAGTTTTCGGACGGGAATCATCTGTGGCGAAAGGTTTATACTGTAGACTACACACACTTCATTAATTTTTATTTGATCTTGTGATTATTTATCGTTACTGTTGTGCAGCTTTTCGTTTCTCATTCGATATTTACGAGTCCGTGTTTCGTACACGGATTGCCTGTTATAACGACAAATGTATGGAAACAAAGCAGAAGAGCTTGATTCTTGAGCAGAAGCGCTTCATAGTATCCTCTGCTCACGCAAATTGCATTCTCGAAATAGCGTTCCTTAACCTTGACCTTGGTGCAAAGTGACGCCATCGTTAGTCACCACACAGTCGCCTGCCGCCGTATCGCCATTACTCAGACAAGTGCAATAGCACTGCCTCTTCTTAGTGCTACCACGTATGTGACTGTGAACCCAGATGTACGGAAATGTATGTCAAAAAGAGTTCTGCTGAGTAAACCATTAGAAATGTATTAAGAAATGCATTCGCAAATTGCGAATACGATTGTACAGCGGCTACACGATTTACTAATAACATCTGAAAATTTGCACCCGATCGGAGAATCGACTCCGTATTTCCCGTATTCGCCTTAACCGCTTTGGCTATCTGTGCACTACTGACTGCCACCTCCAAACTTCCATATGTCCTAGTGTCTACGTCTGATAGTGCTCCCATACAAATCGCATGATTTCCGCACAAGGGAACATTGCATCGAACTATACACCACTGTAAAATAGCGACACTGCCCTACAGTATTTCGTAACAAAGTGAGGCAATCTGACGAGCAAAAAGAGTCGCTGTGCGGCGAGCATACGATTCCTATGCAAGCACTACGGGACGTAGGCACAAGGTCAAACCAAAGTTTGGATATGGTCGTCAGTCGGGCACGGATAGCTAAAGCGCTTAAGGCGACCACTTGCATAAAGTGGGAAACCCGGGGTCGAGTCCCGATGCGGCACAGATTTTCGTGTTACTAGTAAATCGTGTAGCCGGTGTACAGTCGTATTCGGAATTTTTGAATACATAATTTATTACGGCTGTCAGTCGTTAGCATTGCATCGACCATACATACGCTGTGAAATACAGACATCTGCCCTACAGTGTCTCATACCAAAGTAAGGCACTGCCATGTAGCAGGAATGTCTTCTGTTTTCTTCTTCATTGTTGATTGAATTTAGTTAGCGAGGCTAATTTATTTGATTTTTGTGAAAGGAAAGACAGATGTGAGATATCCTTATCTGTCAGAGTTTTGCTATAGTTTAATTAACGGAAATAAAATAACGTAACAAGTGTTCCTGACTGAACAATGATTGTAGTGTAGTGGAAGCGGAAATGTCTTGATCGTGATTTAGAAGTAACTTCGAAGTAGACATCCTCGATGTAGCAAAGCATCTGAAATCGCTTAATAAAGGAAAGGCCTCCGGTCCTCATTGAACATCAGTCGGGTTCCTTTCTGAGTATGTTGATTCAATAACTCCTTATTTAGCAATCATATACAACCGATCGTTCGTCGAGAGATCAGTACCGAAACACTGGAAATTTTCACAACACATACCAATACCCACGGAAGGGAATAGCAGTAACCCGCTGAACTGCAGACCCATATCGCCAACTACGATTTACAGTAGGATTTTGAGACATATATTGTGTTCGAACATTATGAGTTATTTCGAACAATACGTGTAACAACCAACAAGGCTTCCGAAAATATAGTTCTTGTGGAACATAACCAGCTCTTTATTCTAGCGAAGTGATGAGTGCTAGTGACAGGGGATGTCAAAGCGATTTCATATTTCTTGATTTCCAGAAAACTTTTGTCATCGTACCTCACTAGAAGCCTCTAATCAAATTACGTGTCTGTGGACTATCGTCTCAGTTTCACGATTGGGTTCGTGATTTCCTGTCAGAAAGGCCATAGTTCGTACTAACTGATGGAAAGACACAGAATATACCAATAATATCTGGCATAGAACGGTAATATCTAGCATTCCCCAAGGAGGTGTTATAGGCATTCTGCTGATCCTGGTCGATATAAACGATTTAGGAGACTCTTACATTGATGCTGTCATTTACCGTCTTATAAAGTCATCAGATGATCAAAACAAATATCAAAACGATATAGACAAGATATGTGTATGGTGCAAAAAGAGACAATTGACTCTAAATAGCCGCGCGGAGTGACCGCGCGGTCTGAGGCGCCATATCACGGACTGTGCGGCCCCTCTCGCCGGAGGTTCGAGTCCTCCCTCGGACATGGGTGTGTGTGTTGTTCTTAGCATAAGTTAGTTTAAGTAGTGTGTAAGTCTAGGGACCGATGACCTCAGCAGTTTGGTCCCTTAGGAATTCACAAACATTTGAACATTTTTTTGGCTCTAAATAACGGGAGTGCCAAAAGGAATCCCCCAAATGTCAGTTACACGACAAATCACACAAATTGGAAGGCTGTAAATTCAACTAAATACTTTGGGATTACAACTACGAATAACTTAAGCTGGAAAGATCACGTAGATAACGTTGTGGGTAAAGCAAACCGAAGAGTATGATTTATAAGTTGTACAGGTTAACTGCCGTCTTCAGCAACTGTAATAAAAATCTTATTAAGTTGCTAGTCTTATTAAGTTGCCAAACACGGAAATTAACCTATACAACTTATATATGTGCAACTGCGGAAAAAAGAGGCAGAACACTGAGAAAATGCAACATTTTTACTAAAGAGACTGCCTACACTGCTTGTACGTCCTCTTTGAGTATTGCTTTGCGGTGTGGGATCCGTATCAGGTAGGATCAACGGAGGACGTCGATAAAAAGATCGAAAAACGGCAGCTCACTTCGTACTGTCGGGAAATAGGAGAGAGAGCGCCACAGATATGACACGTGAATTGGGTTGGCAATCACTAAAATAAAGGCGTTTCACATTGCTGCAGGATCTTCTCATAAAATTTCAATCACCAAATTTCTCCTCAGAGTGTAAAAACCTTGTGTTGGTGCCCATCTACATAGACAGGAACGATCATCACAATAAAATAAGAGAAATCAAAACTCGCACAGGAAGATTTAAGTTTCCGTTTTTCCCGCGTGCCGTGTGAGAGTGGAATGGTAGAGAAACAGCTTAAAGGTGGTTCAATGAATCCTTCTGCAGTCACTGACATTTCCCTGTGCCTTTCTTTAGTTAGTTTGTCGTTTTACTTCTTGCTCTTTTTCCGTTGTTTTAGCGCATGTGAAATAGTGACTGTGTGGTCATTCGAGTGAGATGGGACTGAGTGCCTGAGTATGCAACAGTTTTAGAGCTTCTACCCATAATCATTTGTTTAAGTGAGTGTAAGGGCGCTGATAGCCACGCCGTTGAGCGCCCATAAGGTCCACACACACACACACACACACACACACACACACACACACACGAACCCTCTGCAGGCACTTAATTGTGAGTTACAGAGTAATCACGTAGATATAGATGGAGATCGTATTTCTCACCAGAACGGCCTAAGACATTTCGTTGCGAATTCGGAAAGCGGTCATACGACTTCAATATACCTAGATGTGGAAACCTGTGTTATAAGATACAGACTCAGCAGTTATGTCTGAGGTGGCAGAGGTGTGTGCTTCATTAATTGGAACCACATACAGGGTGGCGCGGCTGGTGAAATCATTTCCCATGAGAAGTAGAGGTGTGAGAGTCGAGACCCATTCTGTTACGCAGTTTCAGTGTATCACTAGCCTTCAATACCGTCCACTATCCGCCGCAGAGCGAAAGATATGTGAAGGGTATAAAGTTGATGATTTGCTGAACCCCAGAGGTTTTTTTCTTCTCCCTGGACTTTGTCAGTTCCAAATTTCTCCTCGCTTTCCTGTAATATTCCTCAACATAAGGAATAAATGTCAATATAATGGCAAATGATTATGAACCCAGAGCTCAGTTATATTCTCTGCATTATTCAGCGCAGTACTGCTGTGCCGTAGTTGCTACAGTTTTCATTTTTCATGAATAAGGCATCAAGTTTATTCAAACAAAACTAAACATCCATTTACGAACATTGCTACCTTATCTCAGAGTAATAAGTACAAAATCTTCTACGAAGTGTATAATTTTGATCACACGTTTTTCAGACATGCCTTACAGTTGTAGATTTTACAAACTTCCTACAGTGTGGACTGTTCCGTAAAATTTCATATGAAATGCTGTATGTCGGTAACTTACTGCCACGATATTTTGGCCCAGAGTATTCTGGCCGTCTTCCGATGTGTACTAGTGACAGAACACCCTACAGTCATTTGCAGCGGCTGGTGTCGAGAAAAAACAACGAAGCCGAGCGATTGCATGAATGGAAAGAGAACTGAAACTAGATAAAATACAGATAAAAACTGCTGAACAGGTTCCTTTTCTTTCTTTCTCTGTAGAAATCAAATGGTTCAAATGGCTTTGAAGACTATGGGACTTAACTTCTGAGGTCATCAGTCCGCTAGAACTTAGAACTACTTAAACCTAACTAACCTAAGGACAGCACACACATCCATGCCCGAGGCAGGATTCGAACCTGCGACCGTAACAGTCGTGCGGTTCCAGACTTTAGCACCTAGAACCGCTCGGCCATCCTTGCCGGCTGTAGAAATCGATCATTACTGCGTCACTCACATGTTTACCGAGTAGAAACTCATCAGGCACGTAAATTCGTAATGAGTTACTCAAGCGTAAATGATCGCCTTTCAGATAAAATCGCGCTGCAGTCCGGCAAAAATTTTGAGAGCGCATGATCAGTTGTTCCTCAGACGCCAGCGCAGTCGTTTTATCGTGGCTGTAAACATGTGAGTCAGCCGCGAGAAATACATCGTGCGTTTGACGCCTATAGCCTTGAAACAGTTCCTTACTGCAAATCGTCAACCCAGCGTCTCCACTGGAGAATACCGAGCTTTCGGACACAGTGTCTGGGCTCCACTTCGGCTGGGCAAAACAAAAAACTCCGTAGCCTGGCTTTCCGCTCGTTGAGGCCGCGAAGTTTCGCGGATTAGCCACTGGCGGAAAACTTGGCGCCGCTGTTGGCCGCGTCCATTGGCTGTGGGTGCGGTGGGGACGAGTAACGGTACAGCACGCCACACTCTTTGTTCTCCCGTGGTCGCCACTCAGCACAGACACGACACGTCCAGCATGTCAACACGGATTCTCACATTCGATTTTCTATACCTAGACTTTCCAATATCGCTGCTGGTTGGTCATGTAAACACCTCATTATCTTTTTAATGTTGAATAACAAGCACACTGTTTTTGCCCAACTGGTTCTTGTTCATTTCAAACTAATTGTCGGCTTGTTGTGCTACCTTCGGGAAACAACTGACTAGCGTCTGAAACCGACACTAGTGGTTATGTAGCCGAACATTATAAGCAAAGAAAGAATCCACTTGCATTCAGTGTTGTGCATCAAATTTTTTTCTTAACGTTGAATTTACGCTGTACGCAATGGACAATGTTAAGCACAAAAAGTAAACTACACAATATTACACATTAAATTGCTATAATGCTAAGGTTATTGAGGTCTTGACACTGGCTAAGAAACTGGTAAAATGCGCGCTCCTCATTTATGTTGTGCAACAAACATGTTTTTTAACATTGTGAACAAAACTTTAGGCAATGGACAGTATTATACACAATAATTCAGATACACAATCTTACAGTATTACAGGTTATATCTCTATCATGCCGTAGTTTGTGAAGTCGTGACATTGATTTAGAACTGTCTAACTGAGAACTAGTAATTTATATTATGGAACAAACATATTATACAATGTAAAATGCAGACACGTTTTAAGTAATAATTACTGTTACGAAATTAGGCATAAAACGTTTTATGTCTGTAGTAATTATTACCTTATTTTCTGAAAAGTTATGACCTGTAGGGCTTTCTTTCATTATCGTGTAGCTTGCCATCTGCAACGAAATGGTGTTACTGTTAGTTTCATTGGCGAGTTAACAAATAATTCTCTGTGAAAGTAATGTTGTTGCTCGTCTTTATTTTGTGATTACTTACCTAATAAAGCCAGAGTGAACTTTTGGACCTAGTTCAGAGAGTTTCTGAGAAACAGAAAGTAAGTGTTATGGATTATACACACAATTGGCAGACAGTACACATAAAGTCAAACTGATTTGAAAATTTGATTATTATTTAGAAAAATACGATATGCAATATGTTCTAGACTGCAGACTATTCTAAGTTATACACCAATGGTGTGCTTTGTGGAATAAGTTATTGTTATAATAAATTCAGTTTAATTATTCCCTTTCTGACATTAACTAGTTATTGCGAAAAATTCCAAGTTATACTGTAACGTTAAAATGTAGGTCTCGCAATAACTGGCCAGTTAAGTCAGTTCAGGCGAAGACAATGGCATACCACTTCCGATTGCGCCATACCCACTAAACAAACCTGCCATCTAAGCAGAGCTTGGCTTATCTAAAGCTGAGCATTGAAAATTTCACATCCTGTGTAAGAACAAGAACAAATATTCCAGAATGAGATTTTCACTCTGCAGCGGAGTGTGCGCTGGCATGAAACTTCCTGGCAGATTAAAACTGTGTGCCCGACCGAGACTCGAACTCGGGACCTTTGCCTTTCGCGGGCAAGTGCTCTACCATCTGAGCTACCGAATCACGACTCACGCCCGGTACTCACAGCTTTACTTCTGCCAGTATCTCGTCTCCTACCTTCCAAACTTTACAGAAGCTCTCCTGCGAACCTTGCAGAACTAGCACTCCTGAAAGAAAGGATATTGCGGAGACATGGCTTAGCCACAGCCTGGGGGATGTTTCCAGAATGAGATTTTCACTCTGCAGCGGAGTGTGCGCTGATATGAAACTTCGCAGGAGAGCTTCTGTGAAGTTCGGAAGGTAGGAGACGAGATACTGGCAGAAGTAAAGCTGTGAGTACCGGGCGTGAGTCCTGCTTCGGTAGCTCAGATGGTAGGGCACTTGCCCGCGAAAGGCAAAGGTCCCGAGTTCGAGTCTCGGTCGGGCACACAGTTTTAATCTGCCAGGAAGTTTCAAGAACAAATATTGTTATCTATATGAAAAATTACTGAATCAAATTGGGGAGGGCCAAAAAACGTGCTATAAAGTGTTTCCTGCCCAGTTTTCCTAGAACGATGTCGTCTACAGACAGTTATTCATCAGTCTGGGATCTTTACTATTTTCGATTAACGGCAGTTGCACGGAAGAGACAAACAGGAGTTCCATGATGCGTCACGGGTTTCATCAATCAGTTTGAATGTTGGATAATATGTTCAAGAAACTCAAGTGGGACTCAGTAGGAAAATGAAATTGTGATTAAAAGTTCTAGGACGAGCACAGTAACACATTTGTATTGTATCTGTCATAAATAATGTTACAGAAAGTCTCCAGATAAGCCAATATTGATTCCAATGCAAAACTGCTGCATCAGTTACGTTTTCTCGTAACGTACCACAAGTGGTTTTCATTATTTTATTCCTATTTTCAAGTGCTGTGGAGCAGGGTGGTCTTGAATGTGATGGCTTCAAGTGGGATATTCTGTATCTTTTTACTGCAGTCGTCATTCCATATTCTACATACGCATACATACAATGACAGGAAAAAACCGCAACAACAAAAAATAATTAATGTATTGTAATGAAATTGCGGGAATACGTTCGCCTGGGTAATATATTTAAGTGATTAACATTGCAAGATCATAGGTTAATGTCTGCTCAAGATAAGCCGTTGCAAATGTGAAATGTAGGTACACTAACAACCGATGTACCCGCAAGAATGGTGAAATCAAGCATGCATACGTATAGGCATTGTATTGTACAGGTGCCGGATGTCAGTTTGTGGGATGAATTCCATGTCTGTTGCACTTGGTCGGTCAATACAGGGACGGTTAATGCTGTATGTGGATGACGTTGGAGATGATATCTAATGTGTGCTCGACTGGAGACAAATCCCATGATCGAGCAAGCCAAGGCAACATTTGGACACTCTGCAGAGCATTTTGGTATACAACGGTATGTGGGCGATCGTTATCCTGTTGGAAAATATCAACTGGAATGCTGTTAATGAATGGCAGCACAGCAGATCGAATCGCCAGACTCACGTACAAATTTGCAGTCAGGGTTCGTGGGATCTCCTCAATATCAGACAGCATGGATTTTGAAAACATTGATCATGTAAAACCTAACTCGCATTTCTCTTATTCAGACACACTGAAAGCTTTGGGTCAAGGTAGTCTTCTTGACTTCCAAAAAGCATTTGACTCAGTACCACACCTACACTTAATGTCAAAAGTACGATCGTATGGGGTATCAAGTGAAATTTGTGAACTTGTTGAGGACTTTTTGGTAGGGAGGATGCAGCATGTTATCTTGGATGGAGAGTCATCGTCAGATGTAGAAGTAACTGCAGGTGTGCCCCAGGGAAGTGTGTTATGACCATTGCTGTTCATGTTGTATATTAATGGCCTTACAGTCAATATTAATAGTAAAATCAGGCTTTTGCAGATGATGCACTTATCTGTGATGAAGTGCAATCTGAAAGAAGCTGCAAAAATATCAACTCAGATCTTTATCAGATTCCAAAGTGGTGCAGAGGTTGGCAACTTGCTTTAAATGCTCAGAAATGTAAAATTCTGCACTTTACAAAATGATAAAACATAGTATCCTATAACTGTAATATCAATGAGTCATAGTTGGAACTGACCAACTCATACAAATACTTGAATGCAACACTTTGTTGGGGTATGAAATGGAATGATTACATAGGCTCAGTTGTGGGTAAGGCAGGTGGTAGACTGGTTTGTTGGTGGAATATTCGGAAGTGCTATCAGTCTACTAGGGAGATTGCTTACAAATTACTTGTGCAACCGGTTCTAGAATATTGCTCAAGTGTGTGGGATCCGTACCAGATAGGACTAACAGGATATATTGAATGTATACAGAGAATGGTACCACAAATGGTCACAGGTTTGTTTGATCTGTGGGAGAGTGCCATAGAGATACTGAAGGAACTTAACTGGTAGATTCTTGAATACAGATGTAAGCTATTCCGAGGAAGTCTATTAACAAAGTTTCAAGAACCAGCTTTAACTGACGGCTCTAGGAATATACTACAAACTCCTACATATTGCTCTCTTAGGAATCATGAGAGTAAGATTAGAATAATTACAGCATGCACAGAGGCATTCCAACAATCACTCTTATGTGAATGGAACAGGAAGAAACCCTCATAACTGGTACAATGGGATGTATCCTCTGCCATGCACCTCACAGTGGTTTGCAGATTATAGATGTAGATGTAGAAAGATAACCACGAGAACGTCGTGCCGTTATACGAAATCGCGCCTCAGACTCCTAACTCCAGGTGTAGGTCGAATGTGTCTAGCACACAGAGAGGTTGGTTGCAGGCCCTCAACTGCCATTCTTGTAACCAACACATGGCAATTACTGGCACCGAGACACACCCAGCTTTCATCAGAAAAAACAACAGACCTCCAGCCAGTCCTCTACTGAACTCTCGCTTCACGCCACTGAAGACGCAAGTGGTAGTGGTTTGGGGTCAGTGGAATCCATGTTACTGGGCATCTCGCTTGGAGCTGTCCTTGAAGTAACCGATTTGTAGCAGTTCATTGTGTCACTGTGGTGCCAAATGCTGCTCAAATTTCTGCTAGAGATGCAGTACGATGAGCCAGAGCCTACGCCGAGCACGATGGTCTTCCCTCTCGGTAGTACCAAGGGGCCGTCCGGAGACTGGTCTTCTTGCGACCGTACATTCTGCCAACAATTATGTACAGTCGCTACATTCCTGCAAAGTCTTTCTGCAGTATTGCAGAAGGAACATCCAGTTTCTCGTAGCCCTTTTACACGACCTCGTTCAAACTCAGTGAGGTGTTTATAATGGCGCCTTTGTTGCTTTAAAGGCGATCTTGACTAACATCAACTCACCACGTCCAGCTGGCGCGAAATTTGAACAGACACCATCTTACAGGTGTAGAAACACGTCTACCAACTTTCGTATACATCGCACAACTCCTCCTTGGATTTTTTTTTACCGTCAGTGTATCTTTACTTTTTTTTTTTAAAAAAAAAAATTCTTTATTACAAACCATAATAATTATACAATGTTAACCCACTTCCTTATTTGATTAGTGGGTCATAATAACTATACAACTGATATAATTATGTTGCAGCTAATTACAATTTTCAAGTGAGCTACAGTTGGAATTACAAACAATGGGCATTTAATATCAAATACCTACGAGTTATATCTATTTCTTATAACTAGTTCTTATCGCCTGCAGCGTCACATGTGTGCCAGTAAGATATAAACCTACCTTAATAGCCTTGCTCATCGAGCTAAACCCGAAGAGCATGTCCCTGGCACTGGACAGGCCAAGATGTTTAATCGCTGCAGTTCCCTAACTTAATTTTCCTAAACTAAGTCCTACAAACTAACTTATCCTATGTCATGTCCGGTGATGTCCTTATCGGTAGCATTGACCCCCACTCCCCCTAGTCCTGCACGTGGCGGATTCCAATTATGATGGAAAGTCGGCCAGTCCACGCACAGGCGGTATGGGACTAGGGCTCTGGACGCAATCGGTGTTGGTTGTCTCAGTTGTTATTTAGTTCATGTCCCTCAGGTATGCTGTTAAAACTTTCCGTGTTACGTCGTTAGCCAATGTGTTTAGCAGGTGGAAAGTGTCTTCACGTCTAAGTAATTGATATGTGTCATGGTTAGGAAGTCTGTCTCGAAGTGTAGTCGCAACATCATTAAAGAGGGGGCACTCGTAAACCACATGGTCGGGAGTACCCTCTGACACGCCACAATCACACGCGGGCGTAGCCCTCTTCCCAAACCGACATAAGTATGTCGGGTAGGGTCCATGGCCAGTGAGAAAATGGATCAGTCCTCGTGTTGGCTCAAAGTATTTCATGTCCAAGCGCTCCCTCACGTCCAGTTTCTTCTAGCTCTCAAGACCCCTGCCAAAGTTCCTCCCCTCTTCTCCTTATTTCCCTTTTGTCCTCCACCCTCACGCCCATAATGTCTTAAATTTTCTCAAAATTCCCCTTTTTGGCCCAGTACCAATCCGCTTGTTCCCTTATCTTGATGTCCAGTGGGCAAAGCCACATTATGACTAAAGCCCCCCCCCCCCCTGGAGATATTCTGTAGGCCCCCACAGATCTCAGTATCATACTGAGCCACTTTGCAAGCCACCTTACGGTGTGTGTCAAAGTGTACTTTGTGTAAAACTTTTACTTCCCACATTTCTGTTCCAGTCTGCATGAGGTTCGCGGGAAAAAAAGTTTGTTGGTAAGCCCCCTTGTGAGCTTCAATCTCTCTAATTTTACCTGCATTATTTTTTCGCGAGATATACGTGGGAGGAAGCACTATATTGGCTGATTCTTCTAGGGAGGTCTGCTTGTCGAATTTTAAACTACCCCGTGGCACAGAACGCCTCTCTTGCAGTGTTTGCCACTGCGGTTGGCTGAGATTCTCAGTGACGCATTCGCACTTACTAAATGAACGGATAACGAAACGCGCTGCTCCTCTCTGACTCTTCTTTATTTTCCCTATCAATTATATCTATTATGGATCCCAGACTGACGAGTAATATTAAAGTATAGGTCGAGAGAGTGTTCTGTAAACTGCGTACTCTCTGGGTGGACTACACTTCCTGAGGTTTCTCCCAATGCATCTCGGTCGGGCACATGCCTTACCTGTGATTTGTTTTATGTGGCCGTTCCGCTTTAAATTGCTCCGTACTCATACTACATGTTTAATGAATGTGACTGTCCCAGTGATCTTTCTGCCCTTTTATGCGCAATATATTGTTTTGTACTACTGTACTACTGTCGTAGGCGTGGGCTTCGTGTCTATCTTGTCCACAATAATGCGTTCACTATGTTGTTTGTAGTAGCTTACCTGAACTCCTATTTTTTTATTCATTATTAAACCTACTCCTGCATTACCCCTATTTGATTTTGTATTTATAACCCTGTATTCACCTGACCAAAAGTCTTGTTCGTCCTGCCACCGAACTTCGCTAATTCCCACTATATCTAACTTTAACCTATCCCTTTCCATTTTTAAATTTTCTAACCTACCTGCCCGATTAAGGGATCTGACATTTCACGCTCCGATCTGTAGAACGCGCTTTCTTTCTTGATGCTGAGGGAATTAGATTAGGAAATGAGACAGTTAAAGTAGTAAAGGAGTTTTGCTATTTGGGGAGCAAAATAACTGATAATGGTCGAAGTAGAGAGGATATAAAATGCAGACTGGCAATGGCAAGGGAAGCGTTTCTGAAGAAGAGAAATTTGTTAACATCGAGTATAGATTTAAGTATCAGGAAGTCGTTTCTGAAAGTATTTGTATGGAGTGTAGCCATGTATGGAAGTGAAACATGGACGATAAATAGTTTGGACAAGAAGAGAATAGAAGCTATCGAAATGTGGCGCTACAGAAGAATGCTGAAGATTAGATGGGTAGAGCACATAACTAATGAGGAGGTATTGAATAGGATTGGGGAGAAGAGGAGTTTGTGGCACAACTTGACTATAAGAAGGCATCGGTTGGTAGGACATGTTCTAAGACATCAAGGGCTCACCAATTTAGTATTGGAGGGCAGCGTGGAGGGTGAAAATCGTAGAGGGAGACCAAGAGATGAATACACTAAGCAGATTCAGAAGGATGTAGGCTGCAGTACGTACTGGGAGATGAAGAAGCTTGCACAGGATAGAGTAGCATGGAGAGCTGCATCAAACTAGTCTCAGGACTGAAGACGACAACAACAAGAACATATTGTTTTGTTTATATTGAGGGTATATTCGCAAAAAGTATCATACCTCCTCCTCTCAGTACAAACTGGAACACTTGTGGAAAATCTTTAAAAGTTTCTTTTCTTTTTTTTACTTCAGATAAACGTAATACAGCAGCAGTATTTTTGTATTATGTTTATTGTCTGATGTAAAACAAGTATTGTGAGTGATGTATTACGGTTTCTGTGTCTAGAGGGAGGCCAACAGCTTGCGAATATGCAATAACGACTGCATGAAAAGATGCAGAACACCACACGCGAAGACATCATATTTGAGACTACGTGAGTCACACAGCAGTTGAAAAAGTGAATAAATATCACGCACGATAATACGTAACGGCTGCAGCAATGTTGTTAATTGGGGCAGCGAGATCCATGTTATTAGGTCGGTGAATAAGTCAGCATGTTTTTTTCCTTAAGTTTAATGAACTCAACAGATACACAAAACAGAGAGTGTAATCATCAACAATATATTCTCCTTTACAACAGGCTGCCAACGTTGGGGTAACTTTTTGATTCCGCGACTATGGAAATCACGAGGTTTTGAGGCGAAGAACTCCTCGAGCCATGTTCGGAGCACATTTTCATCCGGAAAGGAAGTTCCTCGATAGTTGTTGGATAGATAGTGGAACAGGTGAAAATCTGAGGGCGAAAGATCAGGTGAATAAGGTGGGTGCGGAATGACTTCCCCACCCAACTCCTGTATATTATTTTTTGCCAGTCTCGAAGAATGCAGGCGGGGGTTATCATGGAGTGGCATAACTTTACGCAGTCTTCCTGCTCGTTGTCCTGGGACTGCGTCTGCAAGACGTCTCACTTGTTGACAATGAATGCCAGCGATGATGGTTACGCCTCGGGGAAGCAATTCGTAGTACACCAAAGCGTCGCTGTTCCACCAGACGCATAACAGTTACCTTCGAGGATGCGCGCAGGTCTTTGTATGGGGAGTTCTTGCTTTGTTTGAACTTAGCCATGCCTTCCCTATCCCTATGTTAGCATAAAGACGCCATTTCTCGTCACCAATGACCATACAGGATACTCGTAGGAATGGTCGGTGTTGCTCACGCGCCAGTTGCTGGCGATCAAGCAGAGGTGCACATTTCGCTAGGGTGACCAGGCGTCCGGATTAATCCGGACATGTCCTCCTTTTTAGCTCTTTGTCCAGGGTCCCGGCGGATTTTTACAGTGTCCGGCTTTTTCGCAAAGTTGAGCGAAATACAGTTAAATTTACAATTCGTCCCGTTCTATTGCACTTTTCTTAAATACTTTAACTATTGGCACAGCCTTCGTGATAAACACGCACGAAGGCGGTGTTAGTAGGTGGCACCAGGATCGTCAGTGTTATCATTGATCGACCTATAAGCCAATGCAAATATCGATTATTTAAAATTTTCGTTTCGTATCTTCGCTTTGTATTGTCTTGTGTGATTTGTGAGTGTAATTTTTAACCGAGTGAGTTACGTAAAATATTTGGCTATGCCTAAACGAAAGTGTACACTTTCTGATGTCCTTTCCTGCAAATATCCGGCTTTCAAGAAAGGGAGAAATGAATTTGAAGCGTAATGTAAGATATGTGGAGCTGGAACGTACGTCTCAGTGGCCCGAGGCAGGATTCGAACCTGCGACGATAGCGGTCGCGCGGTTCCAGACTGTAGCGCTTAGAACCTGTCGGCCACTCCGGCCGGCTTACGTTTTTCGCTTTGTAAACAATTCCGTGTTGTTGACATAACAAAACAATCGACGCCACACTGTCACCACAATCAGTGTTTTTAATTTTGTTTATATTGCTCAGTTAACCACCACCTGACCATCAGTAACAATTAATTACTAGTTTTACCGGTAATTCCCGGCAGTCACGTGACTTGTCCAAAGCAGACGAGTGGTATCCTCATTTGCAGTTGAACCGTTCGATTTGTCCTCTTTTTTCTCCCTCTGTCCTCGTTTTTCTCTTTTTTAAACAATTGCATCTGGTCACCCTGCATATGGCCACCCGCTGATTTTTGTGATTTTGGCTTAAAAACAGTACAATGCACCACGTTCTTGGATCTTCCCCACTGTATGCGAATGCCGTACGATGGTGGAATGATCACAGTTCATCACACTTGCCTGTTCTCGACTACACTGACGTGCATGATTATGGAATGGATTTAAACGATATCCATCAAACCTCGAATATCTGTGTAAACATGGAGGGTCACTAACGTCAAAACGATTCTCCTTTAAACGAGAACACCATTTTCTTGCCGTTCTCTCTGCAATGGCATTATCCTCACAGACGGCGTAAATGCGTCTGACTAACTCCGTTGCTGTTACCCTGCACTGAATACATCAGAAATGTTCCGATTTCTCCACTTGGCACTCCATTTTGTAGCGTCCACAGCTCCACTCACAATCTCCAAATGACAACGTGACAAATAAAAAACTACAAATAAAAATGACAATCTATAAATGAACCCATAGTAACCGGAATACGAACACGCGATACAAAACCGCTACGAACTTAAGCACCAACTTGTTCCCTGTCGTGTGATTTTAACGACGGCGAATACATAGAAAGAAGGATCCTTTATTGTATGATTATAAGATAGCGGAACAAACACTGGTAGCAGTTACTTCTGTAAAATATCTGGGTGTATGCGTACGGAACGATTTGATGTGGAATGATCATATAAAATTAACTGTTGGTAAGGCGGGTACCAGGTTGAGATTCATTGGGAGAGTCCTTAGAAAATGTAGTCCATCAACAAAGGAGGTGGCTTACAAAACACTGATTCGACCTATACTTCAGTATTGCTCGTCAGTGTGGGATCCGTACCAGGTCGGGTTGAGAGAGGAGACAGAGAAGATCCAAAGAGGAGCGGCGCGTTTCGTCGCAGGGTTATTTGGTAACCGTGATAGCGTTACGGAGATGTTTAGCAAACTCAAGTGGTAGACTCTGCAAGAGACGCGCTCTGCACCGCGGTGTAGCTTGCTGTCCAGGTTTCGAGAGGGTCCGTTTCGGGATGAGGTATCGAATATATTGCTTCCCCCTACTTATACCTCCCGAGGAGATCACGAATGTAAAATTAGAGAGATTCGAGCGCACACCGAGGTTTTCCGGCAGTCGTTCTTCCCGCGAACCATACGCGAGTGGAACAGGAAAGGGAGGTAATGACAGTGGCACGTAAAGTGCCCTCCGCCACACACCGTTGGGTGGCTTGCGGAGTATAAATGTAGATGTAAATGTAGATGTAAAAATGGAGGAGCTGGTGGTTATATTGATGAAACTTCAGCGGCAAATATCCTCCGAATCGTTGACAGCGTCTATCAAATACCTCAGAGCGGTTCGTCGAAACCATACTGAATTGGGAAACGGTGCGGACCATGGCATTTACCTATATGTAAGTATTGTAAGTCTACGTCTGTCCCGTATGCCTGTTAGTTCAAGCCTACTGAAGACATACGAAGGGGAACTGGAAGCTACGTGGCTTCTACATGTAATCAGCGCTTAAAATTTCTGAGAGACTGTCTTCTGTGTGTACTGCAACCTGGTACTTCCATTTCAAACAGGAACTACAATCAAGAAAGTGTACGTGTCTGGCCTGTGAACAGGCGCATGTAGTAGCATCGTTCCCTCAGCACTTCGTGCGTGATGTGCACAACAAAAAAGGACAAGCATGTTTCTCCAACCATGTAAATGTGAAGACAAGAAACCGTTGAAGCGTATTCACCGTACGCCTGTGCTATATAACTATCCAACGACATGGGACAGCGGTAAAGCACTGGACTCTCTTCGAAAAGGAGCAAGCTACGGTGTATGGCCCCAGGCTAACATCTACATTTCGGTTTTCCGTCGTTTCACAAAATCGCTAAAGCAGGCTACCAGTATAGTTTCTATGGAAAGCTGACGGGCGATTTGCCTAATCCTAAACTGAGCTTCATCCCTAATGACCCCGAAGTGACGTCGATCCTCGACTTTCTTTATCGCTTTTGAGACATTATTCTAAATGGAAACTTTAGGTTCTGTCGGCGTCGAGGTCATTAGTGAATGGGCTCTATCTCTTTTGGACAAGGACGTGCCAGAAAATCAACTATGACCCTTGCAAAAGAAAGATCTAATCATTCACTGTAAATGATTTGTAGAAAACTCGAAAAACCTGTATTACGAAATCTGAACGTAGATTTCAACATTACTCCTTGGTAACTACAGCCCGGTGAGTTAACCCGGTTGCCACCTCTCTACGAGATTTGTGGTTATGTATCTATCGAAGGGCTCCGAAAAACAGTTAAGGGTGTAGAATCAGGAACAGTTTTCAGCTGGTTGAAGATGCAATAATCACAACAGCAATAACAAAAATTTGTTTTTTAGCTGATTCATTCCAAGATTGAATAATCATTACTTTCTGTGACTATTGCTGAGGCAACAACAGAACTTTACTAGCTTGTGAATGCTTGCTTCTCTACGTACTAACTAAACACATTTCGCGGAAATAGGCCCGTCGTCAGATTGATCCCAGTCTTCTTACACAGTGTCTCTGACGTGGTACATGTAACGGGATACCTCTGAAGTAACGTTTGCAGATGGTCAATATTTATACAGTCTCGAAGAAAGAGAGCTGTTATTTCCCAGAATGCATTTTGACTCTGCAGCGGAGTGTCTGCTGGTTTGAGACTTCTTGGTAGATGAAGACTGTATGCCAGTCCCAGCTTCGGAGCTGGAACCTTTGCTCTACCGACTAAGCTATCCTAGCACGATTCGCGATCCGCATCCACAGATTCACTTCCGGCGCTACCGCTTTTCTTATCTTCCAAATTTCACTTAAGTTCTTCTGCATACCTTGCGGGATTAGCACTTTCGCCTTTACTTAATTAATCTGTAACAAATGCAGTGCTATCCTTTGGATCTTCTCTATTTACTCCAACAGTCCTGTCTGGTACGGATCCCAATTTGACGAGCAGTATTCAGGTATCAGTCGAAGGAGTGTTTTGTAAATTACCTCCTCTGTGGATGGACTACGCCCCGTGCATATTCTTCCAAGGCATCTTACAATGCGATCGCGCCTACTCGTCTTCGCCGATTTCGCCCAAATTTATGGTAAGTGCAGGGCTTAGCGAGAAATGAAAGTGACAGAAGTTGGAGCTCACGATGGCCAAAAATAGCTTTTTAGGCGCGGGTTGGGCGAGGCAAGAACCATTAATGTTGCTGGAATTTCCAGGCAGCGGTGGGCGCAGCGGAATGAGTACAGAACGGTACACAGAGGATCGTGGGGTCGAGTCCCTATGAGGAAACTCTTTTATTTTCTATTTTTATATTACTTACACTGCAAATAAACGGAAATAACGCTCAATATATTGCATTTATAATATTTTCATAAAAGGCATAGAAGGAAGTTTTTGATTGATGTGGTGAAGCCCAACGTGCAGGAGAACAAATTTCTTCTGTTAACTGACTCGTGGGGAAGACAAACAAATCTACAATTCTGCGACTAAATTTTCTTGATGGACTATCATCGTGCAGTAATAAAGTCATAACCCCTCCCCTCTTTTCCCCAAACGCACGACGCTAGTGAAATCCTGCGATGTCTATTTGTATCGCTAGTCAAAGAATTCTAACAAAAAGCTTCAGAACTGCTCTCATCTCACAGAGAGAGAAAAAGAAATCACACCCGAGAAGACTGCATCAATATGCACTCCACTGCACATCACCTATCCTCGTCAATATTAGGCGAAATGATGGGTCGCGCAAAGGTTTGCTGCCAAACTGTGCCATGGGAGCACCATTTATGAATGTAAACCAAATCTGTATTTTTGTAGAAATTGTAAAACAACCATATAATTATAAAAATGCGTAGTTTAAACATGTGCAAGATCCCGAGAAAATTACTGGTTCCCCGGTTCTACGGTTTTTACGACGAATATCACCCTAGTACATCTTAAATGTTAACTGTAAAATAATAAAAGTATCTAATTTTATATGTGTTATTGGTTCCTGGAAATTTATTTACTATCTAATATTGTTCTTTGCCTTTCCTTTTCATGCCTTTAATAAACATATTAATAAATACAAATATTGAGCATTATATCGGTTTATTTGCAGTTTAAGTAACATAAAAATAGAAAATCAAAAAAGTTTCCGCATCATGACCCGACACCACGACCCCCCGTTCGTCGTTCTGTACTTTTTCGCCGGCCGAAGTGGCCGTGCGGTTCTAGGCGCTGCAGTATGGAACCGCGCGACCGCTACGGTGGCAGGTTCGAATCCTGCCTCGGGCATGGATGTGTGTGATGTCCTTAGATTAGTTAGGTTTAAGTAGTTCTAAGTTCTATGGGACTAATGACCTCAGAAGTTGAGTCCCATAGTGCTCAGAGCCATTTGAACCATTTTTTGTACTTTTTCCGCTATACTCAACCGCTGTGTAGAAACTGCCCTCATATAAATGACTCATGCCTCGCACGATCCGCGCCTAGAATTCTGCTGTTGTCTGATCGCATGGTGTTTTGGAGATCTCATTGTGTCATCAGAATTCCTGGACAAGCCCTGCACTTACTGTAAATCTGGACGAAGTTGGTGACAATGAAAAGGCGCGGTCTCCCTGTTAGTTCGACATCCGCCAATCTGCGATTGGTATAACGTGGCCGTTCCAGTTTAACTCGCTCCGTACGGATACTTCCAGACATGTCACGGATGTGGCTGTTTCCATTGATGGTTCTGCAACCGTGTAATCTTGTGATAATGGTCCTGTCCGTCTTCTTATGCTAAGTTCGTTACATTGTTCACGCTGAGGGTCAACTGCCAGTCTCTGTGCCAGGCGTCGATCCTGTCCAGGTCTTCAAGCATTTCAAGTTTCTAGCTTCACAGAATTTCGAAGTAATCCTCCCGTAGGATCAAATATAATATAGCACTGTATTATTTAAACCATCCTTCCAGTTGACGACTGCTTTTCTTTTCTTTTTACTTGCCATTAATTAACGATAGCAGTTTCTGAACATTCTTGTGAAGATTGTTTTGGGAAGATAGCCTTTTTAGTGTCAGTTCAGTATTTCTTGTTGTGATTACTGAATATTTCTCATTATTTGTAGTTTGAGAGCACGAGGATTTAGTCAGAACAATCTGTTGGCAAAGGTAACGACTCTTTCTAATTTTGTAGCATTTGAATTCCCTTACTGTAAAGTGGGACGAATAGAAACAGTGGGGTGAACAGAAACGAAATTTCCAAATAAGTTGTATACTACCGCGTCGCAAGGCAAACGGGAATATCATTCAAACATTTGTTTGTCTGGTTTGATAGTGAACCAGTCAAACAGAGAAATTGTTGTTGTTGTTGTTGTCTTCAGTCCTGAGACTGGTTTGATGCAGCTCCTCCATGCTACGCTATCCTGTGCAAGCATCTGCATCTCCCAGTACTTACTGCAACCTACATCCTTCTGAATCTGCTTAGTGTATTCATCTCTTGGTCTCCTACGATTTTTACCCCCACGCTGTCCTCCAATGCTAAATTTGTAATCCCTTGATGCCTCAAAACATGTCCGTCCTACCAACCGGTCCCTTCTTCTTGTCAAGTTGTGCCACAAACTCCTCTTCTCCCCAATTCTATTCAATACCTCCTCATTAGTTATATGATCTACCCATCTAATCTTCAGCATTCTTCTGTAGCACCACATTTCGAAAGCTTCTATTCTATTCTTGTCTAAACTATTTATCGTCCATGTTTCACTTCCATACATGGCTACACTCCATACAAATACTTTCAGAAACGACTTCCTGACACTTAAATCTATACTCGATGTTAACAAATTTCTCTTCTTCAAAAACGCTTTCCTTGCCATTGCCAGTCTACATTTTATATCTTCTCTACTTCGACCATCATCAGTTATTTTGCTCCCCAAATAGCAAAATTCCTTTACTACTTTAAGTGTCTCATTTCCTAATGTAATTCCCTCAGCATCACCCGATTTTGTACGACTACATTCCATTATCCTCGTTTTGCTTTTGTTGATGTTCATCTTATATCCTCCTTTCAAGACACTGTCCATTCCGTTCAACTGCTCCCCTAAGCCCTTTGCCGTCTCTGACAGAATTACAATGTCATCGGCGAACCTCAACGTTTTTATTTCTTCTTGCTCAATATATAGATTGAATAACATGGGGGACAGGCTACAACCCTGTCTCACTCCCTTCCCAACCGCTGCTTCCCTTTCATGCCCCTCGATTCTTATAACTGCCATCTGGTTTCTGTACAAATTGTAAATAGCCTTTCGCTCCCTGTGTTTTACCCCTGCCACCTTTAGAATTTGAAAGAGAGTATTCCAGTCAACATTGTCAAAAGCTTTCTCTAAGTCCACAAATGCTAGAAATGTAGGTTTGCCTTTCCTTAATCTATTTTTTAAGATACGTCGTAGGGTCAGTATTGCCTCACGTGTTCCAACATTTCTACGGAATCCAAACTGATCTTCGCCGAGGTCGGCTTCTACCAGTTTTTCCATTCGTCTGTAAAGAATTCGAGTTAGTATTTTGCAGCCGTGACTTATTAAACTGATAGTTCGGTAATTTTCACATCTGTCAACACCTGCTTTCTTTGGGATTGGAATTATTATATTCTTCTTTTAGTCTGAGGGTATTTCGCCTGTCTCATACATCTTGCTCACCAGATTGTAGAGCTTTGTCAGGACTGGCTCTCCCAAGGCCGTCAGTAGTTCCAATGGAATGTTGTCTACTTCCGGGGCTTTGTTTCGACTCAGGTCTTTCAGTGCTCTGTCAAACTCTTCACGCAGTATTGTATCTCCCATTTCATCTTCATCTACATCCTCTTTCATTTCCATAATATTGTCCAAGTACATCGCCCTTGTATAGACCCTCTATATACTCCTTTCACCTTTCTGCTTTCCCTTCTTTGCTTAGAACTGGGTTTCCATCTGAGCTCTTGATATTCATTCAAGTGGCTCTCTTTTCTCCAAAAGTCTCTGTAATTTTCCTGTAGGCAGTATTTATCTTACCCGTAGTGAGATAAGCCTCTACATCCTTACATTTGTCCTCTAGTCATGCCTGCTTAGCCATTTTGCACTTCCTGTCGATCTCATTTTTGAGACGTTTGTATTCCCTTTTGCCTGCTTCATTTACTGCGTTTTTATATTTTCTTCTTTCATCAATTAAATTCAATATTTCTTCTGTTACCCAAGTCCTAGTCCTCGTCTTTTTACCTACTTGATCCTCTGCTGCCTTCACTACTTCATCCCTCAGAGCTACCCATTCTTCTTCTACTGTATTTCTTTCCCCCATTCCTGTCAATTGTTCCCTTATGCTCTCCCTGAAACTCTGTACAACCTCTGGTTTAGTCAGTTTATCCAGGTCCCATCTCCTTAAATTCCCACCTTTTTGCAGTTTCTTCAGTTTTAATCTACTGTTCATAACCAATAGATTGTGGTCAGAGTCCACATCTGCCCCTGGAAATTTCTTACAATTTAAAACCTGGTTCCTAAATCTCTGTCTTACCATTATATAATCTATCTGATACCTTCTAGTATCTCCAGGATTCTTCCATGTATACAATCTTCTTTAATGGTTCTTAAACCAAGTGTTAGCTATGATTAAGTTATGCTCTGTGCAAAATTCTACCAGGCGGCTTCCTCTTTCATTTCGCTCCCCCAATCCATATTCACCCACTATGTTTCCTTCTCTCCCTTTTCCTACTCTCGAATTCCAGTCACCCATGACTATTAAATTTCGTCTCCCTTCACTACCTGAATAATTTATTTTATCTCATCATACATTTCATCAATTTCTTCATCGTCTGCAGAGCTAGTAGCTCACCCGCACTCCTATTTTTTTATTCATTATTAAACCTACTCCTGCATTACCCCTACTTGATTTTGTATTTATAACCCTGTATTCACCTGACCAGAAGTCTTGTTCCTCTTGCCACCGAACTTCACTAATTCCCACTATATCTAACTTCAACTTATCCATTTCCCTTTTTAAATTTTCTAACCTACCTGCCCGATTAAGGGATCTGACATTCCACGCTCCGATCCGTAGAACGCCAGTTTTCTTTCTCCTGATAACGACGTCCGCTTGAGTAGTCCCCGCCCGGAGATCCGAATGGGGGACTATTTTACCTCCGGAATATTTTACCCAAGAGGACGCTGTCATCATTTAACCATACAGCAAAGCTGCATGCCCTCGGGAAAAATTACGGCAGTAGTTTCCCCTTGCTTTCAGCCGTTCGGAGTACCAGCACAGCAAGGCTGTTTTGGTTAGTGTTGCAAGGCCAGATCAGTCAATCATCCAGACTGTTGCCCCTGCAACTACTGAAAAGGGTGCTGCCCCTCTTCAGGAACCACTCGTTTGTCTGGCCTCTCAACAGATACCCTTCCGTTGTGGTTGCACCTACGGTACGGCCATCTGTATCGCTGAGGCACGCAAGCCTCCCCACCAACGGCAAGATCCATGGTGCATGGTGGTAGGACTGAGAAATTATAACACACTGATAGTAAATCAACTAACAGTTTGCCAATATTGAAATTTATACAGAGGAATTATAAATTTCAATATTGGCAAACTGTTAGTTGATTTACTATCAGTGTGTTATAAACATCGGATATAGCTCTGAATTGCTTACTTCGAACTTTATCGTAACTACCAATCTAAATTGTATATTTCTTAACTTAAATACATGGCAAGCAGATTTGTAATTACTTTTCATTAACCAAAAGTTCAAGTTTAAAATATATTTTAAAGTAACTTGTGTTGCTGCTAAGTGGCAATGTGGGAACGTGTTTTCGGAATTTGTGGGTTGAACAGAAACAGTACTCGTCAGCGTTTCTTAAGAATACTAAGAACCTGACGGAATGAGGACTCACTTGACACTGTTTACAACCAAGGAGATTATGCTGTGATTAAAGTATACAGAAAAAATACGCATAGATTGTAGGGCTTTAAAATTTTTTACTTAAAAGGCAAAGGTTTTTCTGTTTTATGAAAACAAGGTCGATTAAACGCGTTTATTTTAACAGATGAGGCGTCATATTTTAGCCAAGGAAATGTTGTTCGATATCTCTTCCTTATTTTCGTTGGTTCGACTTGTAGATTCAAATGGTTCAAATGGCTCTGAGCACTATGGGACATCTGAGGGCATCAGTCCCCTAGAACTTAGAACTACTTACACCTAACTAACCTAAGGACATCACACACATCCATGCCCGAGGCATGGTCGCGCGGTTCCAGACTGAAGCGCCTAGGACCGCTCGTCCACACTGGCCGGCCTTGTAGATTCAAAGACATCATTTTTTAAACGTGATATCATTGACTTGATGTATAAAAGAATAAAGCAGGTTCATCAGTGTAATGTTATAACAAAGTAACTGGCGATGTAGAGTTTTTGTTTGGGAAACATAATAAAGAAGGCCACAACCCATGCAATATTTTTAGTTTTTGTACTGAATAACACTTTTCTTGAACCAGGGAAATTTTCTTATTCATCTAGATCCAAAACAGATTTTTCCACGTTCCTATTCACCCCAAACACCAATAAATAGAAAATAATAATGAGATTAAAATTGCTGTTATAAAAGCATGAGCTAGTTCCCAAATCCAATTGAAAGGTTAAAGTTAGGCACAAGATGTGTAGTCCCATAACATTTTGAGTTTCATATTTCTTTTTGAAGTTCATTTTCTTCTTTTAACACTGATTGTATTCACTTCACTTTACACAACTCATTAACATAGCTTCCCTTACGAGAAGATGTAACACCTCGGTCAAATGTAAATCCTCCAACGACAAACAGTGAGTAACAAAAGAACTTAGTATAGAAAAGACTGTGAAAAAGTTGATACCTCTGTATCCATAAACAGATACCAAACCAAGTTCTAAATTGTGATGTAGTAACACGTGCTGCTTGGACCATGTACCGCAAATAATTATTGTTACATAAATCACAAAAGAGAAAAAAATAACTTTTCTTATGTAACTCTTTTCACTTACACAAACCTCTTTTCGCCGTCTTGGGCTATCATCATGTGCCTATTGACTCCTATAACCACAGAAAAAATAAGATTGAGTTAGTGAGATTCCATAATATAAAGTTATGACGTCTACTGTTAGAAAACTGATATTCTGTAGAAATTTTATATGTATAGTGTCTATGATTTCAATTACTTAATTTCGTCATATGTGCTTAAATGAAGTTGCTTGTGAAACGTAATTTAACAAATGGAAAACATGAAACTATTTTCTTTTGTTAGAAGCTAAGCTTACTGATTTCTTATAGGTCCAGCAAGGTAAAATTTCTACCTGTATCAGCTGTTTAGAGGACACCACATTTCATATCATGAGACAATGCAGTCAGAAAATTGTCAGTAGAAGCCATGTCAGTTTTAATCACGACATAAAAATGTGCAAATGATTTCTATAAGGATTTTACTATTTCATTTAATTGTTAGTCATTGCATTCCTATTTTTAATTTCACATTGCAATTTTGTACTCCAAAACTTCGAAATTTACGTTACTTTGATGTCCTATTTGGAAGGCCTATTGGGCTATGTTTAGACTGACAGTAGGTGAAAGAGTGTATTGTTTTTCTAGAATGTCACATTAGGTGTTATTGTATGTAGTATGTCGAGTTTTTTATAATTCAGTCATTTTGGTTTAGTGTGTAGTATAGTCTAATTTTAAGTAGTCACAATCGTCGGTGCGTGGAATTTCTAGAAGAACTTTACTTGGGCAATGTTTCCCAACGTGCTTTAATACGTTGCAAGTTCTGATCTAAACAAAACCGAAATCTATATTTTACACATTGTACTAGCATTTAACTGAAAACTCATCTATAGAATAGAAGGAGTTGTTGAGAAGGACAGTTTCCAGTTATAGTGAAAATTTGCTTTGCTAACTGTATGATATTTTTTGTTGTTGGACAAAATTGCAAAGAATTGTTGGCTGTGTGCTGAACCTCTTTCTGAACCACCGACAGCTTTCGTAAAGAGTAATGAATGTTACTTTTTCTTGTACGGGTAGCCACTGTAGACTTTTAAAATTTTGTTAGATCGATTTAATGACATCATAACACTAATCATTTTCAGCGCATATAGAGACGCCCTCCCATCCTTAATCGCGGCTTCAAATAATTTCTAAAACAAAGGAAAACTTTATATCATGTTACAGCGTTTCGACCATAGAAGTGACAGCTATTGTGCCCTTTCGGCCCATAGCCTCTTAAAAGATACCGTTACACGCATTTAGCACAGGGCCGTATCTTACTGCCATCTCTGCTGTTACCGGACGACTGGTCCCGTAAATGCCAGCGCGTTATCTGAAGATCACACTGGGACAAGCACGCGCCATTCATTCTGCTGTAGCGAACAGTGACAGTAATATCTGCGGCTCGCTATTCTCCAAGCAACGGCACTCGACTTTCGGCTTCGTAGCATTTGGAACTGTGAGACAAAATATTCCTTAAGCGACAATCCATGTCGTGATGCCTGGCGTCTGTCGTAGGTAGTGATAGCGCTTATTTTCTGATCACTACTTGCATAAATTGTGCAACTGAATCAGTACCTATGTAACTATATATTTCTGCATGTATATCAGACCGTGGTCTTCGGAAAAGTAGCAGGTGAAATGTACTGATAGTAATTTATTGCACAGTCTTTCCGTGACAGAGCCGGAATACTGCCTATTCTTGGTATAATGACGATAGACCTAGCTAAACAGATATAAGATAATAAAAAATACAATAAAACAGATGTAATAACATTGCAGCATCGTCACAATCTGCTTTAGGCGAAGGGCTAACATGTAATAAGAACTAAAAATATCAAAGCAAAGTGGCCTGGTCTGTTTGACGCTTCCATTATTTTGCCTGACTGCGAGGGATTTGGATGTGCTCGCTGCTTGGCATCAAGGCTGCGAAGTGTTTTTGCCAACGCCTTTTCGATTCCCAATGCTGATTTCACACTTTGACGCGTGTTTGTTTCCCAATTCTGGCACCAGCAATCGGTGAAACGTTCGTTCCTTCGATATTCTAGATTCTGACAGATCAGATGACTGACCACATGCTAAGTAGAGTGTCAGATACTAAGAAATCTTTTAGTAGAAGCGTCTGTTACTGTTTATAAGTTTTTCAACACTCCTATTTCCATAGACGTCTTATTGATGCTATTGAAGCCTGCGCTACGATACTAGGCCTGTCGCACTATATTTCACAATTGTAACTGAGTCTCCAGGAAATCGTGTACACACAGCGTGACGTTGCCACTTATGCCACGTAGTGTGTTTAGATTCTACGGTTCACGTCACCTGACAGTGGCGTGTAGCTCAGGTCATGAAATATTATGTTAAATAATTGATTGAAAATTACAGTAAGGGAGTTGCCTTATTTGAACACATGGAAAGTAGGTAGTTTTCGTGATTTTTTTTTACGTGAAATGAAGTGTAGTCTGATGACATGGTTTTATTCCTTACACTTTTGTATTCAAGAACTCGTTTTTATTTCCGTACAGGATACTCCTTGCAACCGCTGCACCAGGTGGAAGGACCCATCGCAGCCTGAACATTGGTCATCAGTTGGAATTACCGAATCCCTCCTTCTGGATCTGTAACAAAATAATTTTGTATAAGTCATTCTCAATATATTTTCTACCAGCATACACAGAAAAGTTGAAAAATAGAAAGTTATAATAAAATGGTGACGTGTTAAAACAAATGGAATTTTAATGGGAAGGTCAGCGTAGGCCGTAATATTGATGGTTCATTGAGAGCAAAATCGATTTTCAATCACATAGTGATCATCTGTGGTGTACAAATTAAACTCATAGGCACTGGTATCGAGTTATTATCAGTAACCAAAGCTGAGTAACGATCACAGGTTATGCTGATTGTTATGATTTCATCCTGAGCCGGCCGGGGTGGCCGAGCGGTTCTGGGCGCTACAGTCTGGTACCGCGCGACCGTTACGGTCGCAGGTTCGAATCCTGCCTCGGGCATGGATGTGTGTGATGGCCTTAGGTTAGTTAGGTTTAAGTAGTTCTAAGTTCTAGGGGACTGATGACATCAGAAGTTAAGTCTCATAGTGCTCAGAGCCATTTGAACCATTTTTTGATTTCATCCTGAATAGTGTGTAGAATCATAATCATCATACAGAGCTAACTGCCACACACCAATAATTTTTTGTATATTATATATAAGAAGCTGAAGTTGTTAACTGTGTTGTATTTACTTGAATTGATGTATGAAATAATTTCCAACTGCCTGGCAAGCATTTAATGGCATATTCTATGCCTATGAGGAAGGGAATATGAATTTTTGGCAGTGATTTTATGAAGATGCAGATTATTTCTAATTTTATGCGGGAGATTTAATATATTGATCTGAACTGGAGTGCAAGGAAACTACTGAAACACAGAATACATTGCATATAAACAGAGAAAAATACATAGCTGTTCAATATGGAGATATTGGAGAAGAAGACAAATTTAATTGCTTAATAGAGTTGATCGATCGAAACGGATTGAATGGCACATACACCAAGGAAAGATTAGAATTTTCTATTTGGAAACAGAATGACACAGAAATATTACAGCAAAACTGTATGTCATTCTAGACAGTATATAGATTTTATGTACCAATAATGGAAGGATCTGGTAAAAAAGGAAAGGAAGACACACGGGTAAAATCTGGCACTGCTAAAGAGGAAAAACGACAGATGAATGAAGATAAAGGTAAATACAGAACCGCAAAGAACAATAAGGAAAAGATTAAATAAGGAAAAGAAGAGTAAAACGTACTGGGCGCCTCTAGCGTCGGAGCGGGCGAGGTGGCGCAGTGGTTACTACAACTCTCACGGATCACGGATCAAACTCTGTAACTCTGTGTGTGTGTGTGTGTGTGTGTGTGTGTGTGTGTGTGTGTGTGTGTGTGTAGGGAAGGGAAGGCCATGGTGATCATGACCCTCAAAGCTTATTCTGTTAATATTTAAATGCAAGCAACTGAAAAGTGTCTTGTATTAAACGTATCTTCTTAGTCCTAGAATTCGTTGCCATTTTCGAGACTATTAGTTTTCCTGCTACTTTATTCTCCGAAAGTTAACAGTGAAGTTCTAAAATTTTCGTTTATCGACTTCTAGACTTTTCAGTTAACCAGAATAAAGTAGCATGAAAACGAAATCTCGAAAATGGCAACGAATTCGAGGATTTAGGAGCTACATGTAGAACAAGGTACTTTTCAGCTGCTTCCTTGACGGCCTGGTCACGTGGGTGGACTTGCGGTAACATTCCAGCCAGGTGAATTCGCACATTCACAGGTTGATCGTCACCACCATCTTCACTTCAAGCATTAGGCCTTTCTATGTTTTTCCAGTTACAGTACTCATCGCTCCTCTATCTTCCTTGACTTATTCTCCCAACTGGCTCAAATCATTTTATCTGGAGAGGGAATTTTTCTACATTCCAGTTTCTCTTATTTTCTTGTACTTTATTGAGGATGTTATATACATTCAGTTCTTCCTTAATTTCCGAATTTCTAAATCTGTCGGTTCTTGTGCATCGCTTTACTTCTTTTAGAAACCTCATCTCTATGGCTTGTATGCGATTTTCTTGACGTTTTCTTATAACCCACTATTCACTTCCGTAGAGAAGCGCTGGAACTGTCATTGCCTTACAAAATGTCAGTCTTGCTTCTTTCCTCCTTTTATTTTTTTAGACTTCTGTTTATTGTTCCATACATATTCCCAAAATTGCCAATTTTTTCTCTATTTCTTCGTCGTACTCATATGTGACGCCACAACATAGGTAGTTAAAATATTAGACCTGTTCAATTGTATTATCTTTGATCATAATTTTTGTCCATATAGGTTATTTCCCTTTGAAAGCCATCGATTTTTTTTTTCTTTTCTGAAACTTTCAAATGGTACCCTTCAAAAATCTTACCTAGTAAATGTATTCCTCTTTGTAGGTCATCTTCATTATCCACCAGCACGGTGGTTTCGTCTGCATTTTTTTCTCTTTGGTCATCAGTCTTTTGACTGGCTTGATGCGGCCCGTCACGAATTCCTCTCCTGTGCTAACCTCTTCATCTCAGAGTAGCACTTGTAACCTACGTCCTCAATATTTGTTGTATGTATTCCAATCGCTGTCTTCCTCTACAGTTTTTGCCCTCTACAACCCCCTATAGTACCATGGAAGTCATTCCCTCCTGTCTTAGCAGATGTCCTATCATCCTGTCCCTTCTCCTTATCAGTGTTTTCCACATATTCCTTTCCTCTCCGATTTTGTGTAGAACCTCCTCATTCATTACCTTATCAGTCCACCTAATTTTCAACATTCCTCTGTAGCACGCCATCTCAAATGCTTCGATTCTCTTATGTTCCGGTTTTCCCACAGTCAATGTTTCACTACCATACAATGCTATACTCCAGACGTACATTCTCAGAAATTTCTTCCTCAAATTAAGGCCGATATTTGATATCAGTAGACTTCTCTTGGCCAGGAATGCCGTTTTTGCCAGTGCTAGTCTGCTTTTGATGTCCTCCTTGCTCCGTCCGTCATTGGTTATTTTACTGCCGTGGTAGCAGAATTCCTTAACAAGTTTCTCGCTGTTCTCATTTCTGCTACTTCCCATTACCTGCGTCTTTCTTCGGTTTACTCTCAATCCATACAGTGTACTCATTAGACTGTTCATTCTGTTCAGCAGATCATGTAATTCTTCTTCACTTTCACTCAGGATAGTAATGCCATCAGAGAATCGTGTCATTAATATCCTTTCACCTTGATTTTTAATTCCACTCCTGAACCTTTCTTTTATTTCCGTCATTGCTTCCTCGATGTACAGATTGAACCGTAGGGGCGAAAGGTTACGTACTTGTCTTACACCCTTTTTAATACGAGCACTTCGTTCTTGGTCATCCACTCTTATTATTCCCTCTTGGTTGTTGTACTTACTGTAGATGACCCGTCTCTCCCTATAGCTTACCATTACTTTTTTCAGAATTTCGAACATCTTGCAGCATTTTATGTTATCGAACGCTTTTGCCAGGTCGACAAATCCTGTGAACGTGTCTTGATTTTTCTTTAGTCTTGCTTCCATTATTAACCGCAACGTCAAAAGCGCCTCTCTCGTGCCTTTACTTTTCCTAAAGCCAAACTGATCGTCATCTAGGCGCATCCTCAATTTTCTTTTCCATTCTTCCGTATATTATCGTTGTAAGCACCTTGGATGCATGAGCTGTTAAGCTGATTGTGCGATAATTCTCGCACTTGTCAGCTCTTGCCGTCTTCGGAATTGTGTGGATGATACTTTTTCTAAAGTCAGATGGTCTGTCGCCAGATTCATATATTTTACACACCAACCTGAATAGTCGTTTTGTTGCCACTTCCCCCAATGATTTTAGAAATTATGGTGGAATGTTATCTATCCCTTCTGGCTTATTTGACCTTAAGTCCTCCAAAGCTCTTTTAAATTCTGATTCTAATACTGGATCCCTTATCTCTTCTAAATAGAGTCCTGTTTCTTCTATCACATCAGATAAATCTTTCTCTACATAGAGGCTTTCAATGTATTCTTTCCATCTATGCTCTGTCTCTCCTCTGCATTTAACAGTGGAATTCCCGTTGCGCTCTTAATGTTACCACTCTTGCTTTTAATGTCACTGAGGGCTATTTTGACTTTCCTGTATGCTGAGTCTGTCCATCAGACAGTCATTTCTCTTTCGATGTCTTCACATTTTTCTTGCAGCCATTTCGTCTTAGTTTTCCTGCTCTTCCTATTTATTTCATTCCTTAGTGACTTGTATTTTTGTATTCTTGTGTTTCCCGGAACATTTTTGTACTTCCTCCTTTCATCAATCAACTGAAGAATTTCTTCTGTTATCCATGGTTTCTTTGCAGTTACCTTATTTGTACCTATGTTTTCATTCCCAACTTCTGTGATGGCCCTTTTTTAGAGATGTCCACTCATCTTCAACTGTACTGCCTACTGAGCTATTCCTTATTGCTGTATCTACAGCGTTAGAGAACTTCAGGCGTTCCCCGTCATTGCTTAGGACTTTCGTATTCCACTTCTTTGCGTATTGATCCTTCCTGACTAATGTCTTCAGCCTACTCTTCATCAGTACTATATTGCACTCAGAGTCTATATCTGTTCCTCGGTGCGCCTTACAGTTCGGAATCTCTGTCTGACCATGATGTAATCTAACTGAAGTCTTCCTGTATCTCCCGGCCTTTTCCAAGTATACCTCCTCCTCTTGTGGGTTCTTCAACAGGGTATCCTCCACTACTAGCTGAAACTTGTTACAGAACTGAATTAGTCTTCCTCTTCTCTCATTCATTGTCCCAAGCCCATATTATCCTGTAAACTTTTCTTCTACACCTTCCCCTATAACTGCATTCCAGTCCGCCATGACTATTAGATTTTCATCCCCCTTTACATACTGTATTACCCTTTCAATATCCTCATACACTTTCTCTCTCTCTTCATTTTCAGCTTTCGACGTCGGCATGTATACCTGAACTATCGTTGTCGATGTTGGTTTGCTGTCGATTCTGATAAGAACTGAACTGTTCTCAGTAACACACACTCTGCCCTACCTTCCTACTCATAACGAATCCTACTCCTGTTACACCATTTTCTGCTGCTGTTGATCTTACCCTATACTCATCTGACCAGGAACGTTTGTCTTCTTTCCACTTCACTTCACTGAATCCTACTATATCTAGATTGAGCCTTTGCATTTCTCGTTTCAGATTTTTTAGTTTCCCTACCACACTCAAGCTTCTGACATTCCACGCCCCGACTCGTAGAACGTTATCCTTCCGTTGATTATTCAGTCTTTTTCTCATGGTAACCTCCCCCTTGGCAGTACCCTCCCAGAGATCCGAATGGAGGACTAATCCGGAATCTTTTGCCAGTGGAGAGTTCCTCATGATACTTCATCAATTACAGGCCACATTTACTGTGGATACACATTACGTGTCTTGAATGCAGTGGTTTCCATTGCCTTCTGCATGGTCATGCCGTTGATAATTGCCGAGTCTTCCGCCTTTAGGGGCAATTTCCCACCCCTAGGACAAGAGAGCGCCCTGAACCTCTGTCCGCTCCTCCACCCTCTTTGATAAGGTCGTTGGCAGAATGACGGTGACTTCTTATACCGGAAGTCTTCGGCCGTCAACGCTGATTATTTATCAAAACTTAAGCAGTGGCGGGACTCGAACCCAGGACCGAAGACGTTTTGATTATGATTCAAAGACGCTACCCATAGACCACGGGTGCATACGAAGGACAATAGAAGCGGGAATTATTGTTAATCATAATTCTCTCGTTAAAAATCTTCTTCCATCTCCAAATTTAGTCATCTAAATAAATAAAGGCTGGTCGAGCCTGCTGTAACTGTTAAACCCGACACGGTTCGTAAGTCCACAGGTACGAAGGTAGTTGACAAAGTGCGTAACACATTAATTATGGCAGGCCAAATAACGTTTACTGACTGCTGCACCACGCGTCAAAGTGACACAGATACATGACATTATCTTTCACCATAGTTACCAGGAGTGTATAAACAACGGTCGGAAATTTCTACCAATCGTTCAGTTCTGCGATGATAGATATCCGCTCCTTGGTTACAGAGCTGTTCAAGAACCGCTTAAAGAATGTCCTCATCGCTGGAAAATCGGCGACTGCTGTGAATCAGTTCCCCAAGTGCCTGGACACTTTCCTCTGTGATCGATGACGTTGGCCTTCCCTCTCGCTGAGCATCAGCCACGTCTTTGCCGCCTTGGTCAAATCGTTGGCAGCGTTCTACTCCGGCTGGACATGACTCTTCATTTCGTTCACTTATCGGCAGAATTCTAAGATGAATCTGTGTCCAATTTCGAGGTTTGGTCCACAAGAATCATACTGAAACTTTCTGGCAGATTAAAACTGTGTACCGGAGCTAGACTCGAAATCGAGACCTTTACTTTTCGTGAGGAGGTGCTCTCCCAACTGAGCTACCCAAGTGCGACTCACGACCCGTCCTTGCAGCTCTACTTTCGCCAGCACTTTGTCTCCTACCTTCCAAACTTCACATAAGTTCTTCAGCGAAACTTGCGGACTAGCAAAGTAAAGCTGTGAGGAGGGGTCGTGAGTCGTACTAGGGTAGCTCAGTTGGTAGAGCATTTGCACGCTAAAGACAATAGTCCCGAGTTCGAGTCTCGCTCCGGTGCACAGCTTTAATCTGCCATGAAGTTTCACACAGGCGCACATTCCGCTGCATAGTAAATGAGACGACGATTGTCTTCCCGAAAGTATGCGGAAACTACTGAAAGAATAAACATTGTACACACGTACGCATAGCCACAGTTTGCAGACCACAGTGGGAGTGCATAGATAAATAAATTTTTATACTGAGAAAATTAGGACGTTATCAAAGAAGTGAGCGTTTGCGTCTACTACAACTCTTAAATTTCTTGCGCGAGGCAGGTAATTCGCAAATTTTCGGAGGTATTCTTTTCAAAGACTATATTTTCCTGAATTTTAGTTTCTTGGATGGTGTCCTAAGGCAATATTCTCTTCAACGAAATATTATTATAATATTTTATGCACTTTATTGTTATTATTAAAATCGCACACATCTTTCTTATCCAATACGAGCTTTTGCTCCGTCTCTTATGATATCGTTGTCAATGGCATCTTAAGCCCCAACCGTGCTTCCTTCGTTTTTCTAACATCGAATCATTTCTGTTAAATTTGCGGCACAACTACAGAAACCGCTAGCTCGCAGAAGTACATTAGAAGAATGAAGACAGTTTTTCGGACGCAGCATGGAGAGGTTCCACGAAGAAAAGGACGGTATCATGGACTCGATTCTAAGCTGTATATAAATGGACAAGTTTTTAACTCTTTTAATTGACTTACATTTGTTAAAAGTGCGTCTGGCGAATTTTAGATCGCATTTACTTTTTTTGTTGTGGTCTAATAATCATCCACGTCTACATTTACATAAATACTCCGTAAGCCATCGGTTAGTGCATGGTAGACTGTTCCCTGTACCACTGCTAGTCATTTCCTTTCCTGTTATACTCGCAAACAGACCGAGTGAAAAAGGACTACCTATATGCCTTCGTGTGGCCCCTAATTCCTCGTATCCTATCTTCTCGGTCGTTACACGTAATGTACGGGGTGGATATAATTAAATCATTCCTATTTAATACGTTATAACGCCTAAAATTAATTACCGTACGAGTACCAAACTTGGTAACATTAACGCCTAGATCATGGGTTGCATGAATATCATGTGTCACAGCACCACCGACCAACTCCAACTATGGCCACCAGGTGCCGTGTTCAGTCATCGTGATTCATAGTCTCACACACCTGGCCAGTCGCAGTGCACTTGTTGATGTGTCAACATGAACCTGGACAAAGGAGCAGGGTGTTATTGGTGAAGCTCTGTTACCAAAACAACATTGATGCTGCAGGTGGACTTCGAGAACATCGCCGGCTGAAAGGATTACGGAAGGGTCCTCTTTCTCCACCTGCTGTGCAGAGCATGATGAAGAAATTCGAATCAACTGGAGAACTGGGTATCGCTCCGGAAAGAAGGCCGACGACCGGTTGCTATGACAGACAACGCTGCGCGCAATTCCCGATCGTCAGGTGGTGCGCGTGATGTGTCACGACAGTTGAACATCCCGTGGTCCACTGTACGCAAGGTGCTTCGAACCATTCTCAAATGGTATCCATACAAGATCCATATCGTACAGCACCTTGCACCACAGGACGCACAACGACGTGTTAACTTCGTTCTCCACATTCTCGCAAGGTTTGAAATTGATGAGGGCTGGCCCTTGGCCATCCTATGGACACACGATGCTCATTTTCTCTGACGGGTGAGGTGAACACACAAAATTGCCAAGTGTGGGAATCTTCACCTCCAGTCACTGTGCATGAAGTTCCTCTGTACAGTGAACGTGTCACCGTGTGGAGTGGCTTCACGGCTACGTTCATCATTGGCCCATTCTTTTTTGAACAAGTTGGCGCTCAATGACCAAAAACGTGCAGTGTGACTGGCCAGCATGTCATACCCGCCCTACAGGAGACAGACGCATTGAACTCAACAGTTTCATACAAGATGGGGCCCCACCGCATCGCTTGTGAAGTTCACCTGCTTCTCCGAAACACATTTGGGAACGATCGAATTAGGGGACGATCGTTTCCAAACGCTTGGCCGACACGATCACCTGATCTCACTCTCTGTGATTTCTGGTCGTGGTCTACCTGAAGGACTGGGCTTACCAGGGGAACAGTCACACGTTTGCTGATCTGAAGCCAGAATATCAAAAGAGGTAGCTAGCATACCTACCGACATGCTTCGTTCTGCTGTGCAGAATGCAATCCTTCGCTTTCAGAGTCTTCTGGACACTGATGGGCGCCATATTGAGCCCCTTTCGTAGCGGTAATGGTACCGATGTGTAATTGTATGATGTATCGTAGCAGCACGTTGCAAGTGTTTCAATTGCATAGAATCGCATTATTCCTCTTCCCCATATCCTTCACATTAATGCTATCAAGTTTGTTCCTCGTACAGTAATTAGTTTCCGTGTTATAAAGTGTTAAATAAGAAAAGTTTAATTATAACCATCCGGTATAACGGTGGCAGTGGAATCGTTCGGCAGTTAGCATCACATGCCGGCCCTCTACATTTTCTCAGTAGCGTCCCTCGAAAAGAACGTCGCCTTCCCTCCAGTGATTCCCATTTGAGTTCCCGAAGCATCTCTGTGATACTTGCGAACCTACCAGTAACAAATCTAGCAGCCAGCTTCTGAACTGCTTCGATGTGTTCCTTTAATCCGATCTGGTGCGGATCCCAGACACTCGGAAAGTACTTAACAACATGTCGAGCTAGTGTTCTATACGTGATCTCCTTTACAAATGAACCACACTTTCCCAAAATTCTTCCAGTAAACCGAAGTCGACCGCTCCTCTTCCCTACCACTATATAAAATATGGTCTAACGACTGTTTGCGCCGGTATCCTCAGCTGAATCTTCTTTCGAAACATTAAGCAGAATAAATGGAAGATACGCTTTGTTTTTCAGATTTTTGTCAAAAGAAAGTCGCGTCCATCGACCATGTCGCCCGAAGCTAGTTCAAATGGTTCAAATGGCTCTGAACACTATGGGACTTAACTTCCCAAGGTCATCAGTCCCTTAGAACTTAGAACTACTTAAACCTAACTAACCTAAGTACATCACACACATGCATGCCCGAGGTAGGATTCGAACCTGCGACCTGTAGCTGTCGCGCGGTTCCATACTGTAGCGCCTAGAACCGCTCGGCCACTCTGGACGGCCGAGGCTATTTAATGTGTGTAAGACATGCTTTGTCAATAAAGCTGCCAGGATCTCTTAATATATATCTTTATTGATTACGTCGTTTCGTTTAAGATTAAGGGAACATAAGAATGTGAGGTGATAGTCATACAGTATTATGTTATAAAAGATTCTGCGAGAACTGCTGTGACACGTGTTGTCTGGCGTGCTTTCGGAGCTGCCGCTGGTTATGCGGCTAGCAATCAGCCTCTGGTAGCAAGTTACTGGTGTTGTAGTGACGCGGCCAGCAAATACAAACAGACATATACAAAAAGTTAACACATTAATAGTTTTATTTACGCTAGGTACAATTAATAATTGAGTTATAGATAATCATGAATGCTGTAGGTTGTACTGTGGTGCTGGATTATGTACAGTTAGAGTAATCTAGTAGCAACAAAATAGTTTTGAATACTGATTGACATATGTAAGTCCCTGAATATTAATAATAGCTAGTAGCGTCGTGCTACTTCCTCATTAATGTTTACGTTACGTGAACCGGAAAGTAATGTCTTTTTCCGTGCATGTCAATATTAGTTTCTCATTTATCAGCTCGTCGTGTACTTCAAAGCCGTGCCAAAGACATTTTAAAGTTAGAGTGACTTGTTTGCTCATAAATAACGAAATCCCTTTGCACTTTTTTTCAGTTTATGGTGAAATGGCCAGATAAACACCAGAAGAAATACATATCCGTCATCGTATGCCTTTTGAGGTTCACAACCAACTACCAAAAACATTTTAATTTCGATCTCTCCGACTGGTATCAATCAGGAAGACGAACAACTTCAGACAGTGACCCGTTAAGGTGAAGCAAATGCATGCTAGACAGTCGAGGAAGTGTCAAATACACATAATCAACTTTGGTCGATCGTCCAAGAACATTTGCAGCCGTTTGATAAAGGCAGAAAAAGCTAACAGATCCACCAATTGCAAGTTATTGCTTTAGCGGTACAATACAGAAGCGTTTTCTGACCGCTTGATCACTGGAGATGAAAGATGCGTCTTGTATGGTAATCTGAAACGCAAAAGTCAGAGGCACTCCCCGAATGAATCATCACAAAATACATTGGGTAAAATGATGAGAGTTTGGTGGGTAGTGGAGTACGGTAGACTGTGCTCTTCAAACCATGCACGTACACTGTGAGCTGTAAAAAATTGGACATTTGTGGTAAGGTCTTATGGGACCAAACTGCTGTGGTCATCGGTCACTAAGCATACACACTACTTAATCTAACTTAGCGTAAGGACAACACACACACTCTTGCCCGAGGGAGGGCTTGAACCTCCGATGGAGGGAGCCACGAGGACTGTGTCAAGACACCTCAGACCGCTTGGCTACCCAGTGTGGCACTGTGAGCTGTGTGATACGTTACATTTTCCTGCTTGTAGACACCATCATGCCCAATGATCCATTGTGCCTTCCAAAATGACAAGACCATCCAGAGAATGGCACGAAAATTTTCCCCAGACCTTAAAGCTTACAAGGTGTTTGCTCTCAGATGTTTCACGCCATACACACCAAGGGGCATCTGTCTGATGGAGCATAAAACGTGATCCATTTGAAAAGGCGAGCTGTCACCAATAACTGGTCGTCCGTTTGTGGAACTGGCGTGCAAATTCGTAGGGTTGTTCATTTTGAAATGCTGAAACCCGGCCAAACTGTGCATGCAGACATTTAATTTTGATGGAACATTAAATTCGAGTCTTGTTTGAAACCAGCGAATGAGAGTCAGTGTGGGTGCATGAACTTGGCACCTGTTGCAGAGACCATTATGCAGCATCGTTCGCTGAACGGTCATTGAAGAGACACTGTTTGTTGCCCCTTGGTTCATTTGGGCAGTCAGTTGCTCACATGTACACGTCTATTCGCCCGTACACATCTCCATAGCGCTCGTTCACCGCTGTCATTTCTGACCCGTGTTATACCACAGTTGCTTCATCGCCAGTTTTGGATAGCCCCATTTTGTCATGCAAGCTATTCTTTAACCAGAGCCTCACGCGAAGAGTTTACCAACTTGACAATGATCATGCTCGTTTGGACGTCAGATAAACTGCTCAGTTTCCACATTATGACAAAGAATGTGTTTTCCGCGTGCCCCTGACGGACTTATATACCTTCCGCTAGTGTTGCAACCTGCCGTCTGTTAGTTGTTAGCCGGCCGGAGTGGCCGTGCGGTTTTAGGCGCTACAGTCTGGAACCACGAGGCCGCTATGGTCACAGGTTCGAATCCTGCCTCGGGCATGGATGTGTGTGATGTCCTTGGTTAGTTAGGTTTAAGTAGTTCTAAGTTCTAGGGGACTGATGACCTCTGAAGATGAGTCTCATAGTGCTCAGAGCCATTTCAACCATTTTTTTTTGTTAGTTGTTACTGCACTTGACATCGCACACAGGCGGTGGTCACATTAATGTGACTGAACCTTGAATAGGCAATGTTATTCTTCAAGTATCCACAATGATCGCAGACTCTACAGTGAATGTATTTACTTTATTAATAGAATGTAAGTCATATCGCCAGTATCTGTCCCGTTCAAATGACATACAGTTTTTGATCATCGAGCTTTACAACAAAGTCTCGTGTTCAGTTTCTGACATCTGCACAGTGTTGTATGAAATGAGGATGTGTGACACTGCTGATGGTGACCCATTTGACGGTTGGGAACGTGAAGCCCGGCGGCAGTTTTGATGCTGCGCTATATGTCGACCCCAAGTTTCAATGTTCCCTTCTCTCACCAAGGCCATCAACAACACGAACACGGCACTACATTCTACACGCAGTTACCACCATTATACAGTATACAGCTATGCATCTGTCAAATGGGCCATGAAAGCTGCGGATGAAGCGTGAGCCGTGCAGTTCAGTTTGACTTAGGGCGCAGCAGAAGTTCAGTTGGGGCGTGGCTGCAGTGAGGTCCGGACAGCCATGACTCACCCGACAGTTGGCGATACATACCACTTGAGTGCGGACCATCTAGGTTGGTCGTCGGTCGGAGGATGCTAAGTTCACCGGACTTGGATACGATGTGACGTCATTATGACGTATACATGCTACATCGAAAACGATGGAAACCGTATATCGACTATTCGACTTTTGTGGACTTTCGAGAGGTTGTGACAGGGTAGCGCTGTGCTCTGCGCCATTCGTTTGTGAACAGTAGACTCCAAAGCTGAACTGAGTATATGATGACCAAACACATTGGTTCTCCGAGTAAGAGACCTTTACTGGTGCCATCTTCTGTAAGCTGCATCCAGCAAAAGTAACGAGACTTCTGCATAGTTTAAGGTATCCGCTCATGTTGTGATGCAATTCGTATCTTGCATAATCTTGTCTTAGCAAATTATACTGCTGACATAAACCACATTGACATGGCCAGGTACATGCTAAAACTATTGTGGTTGTATACACGACATAATATACAGTACGTCTGGTTTATCATACCACCGTGGAATGCTTTGACACTGCATTCAATCATTTCATACGTCAATCAGTACTAGACACTAACCTTTGGTTAAGATTACATTAAGAAATCCACTTCCCCTCGTATTTCATCTCCGGTCGACGATTTTTCTTCAACAATGCCTCATATTTTTCTTTTTAAGTTCGAAATTCAATCATTCTACTACACACCAGTCATTACTGGACACTAAGGTACCATTCTCTGCGGTCCGAGTGTAAAATTACTTGGAATTATGGTTGATAAAAGACTATCTTGGGATGGACATATAAATTACTTAGCTAACGAACTTTCACTAGTTCTCTTTCAGCAATATAAATTAAGAAAAAAAAGTCAGCAAGAGTATGCTGCTACAATCTAATATGTACTGACAAGACCAATTGTATGAAACCATACTAAAATGTTGATAATAAATAAATATTATTTTCGGCGTAAGCATTCAATACAACAATCACAGAATCTAATCTGGTCGGGACATAAGAAGACTTCACTTTTTTTACGAAACGTGTTGTCCGTGGTGTTTTCAAGGCCACGGTCAGGAATATTTCTATTAATATCCGGTTCTTTTATTTTGGAGAAATACATATGTGCTGCCACACTGAGCTGTTTTCAGAATCGCACGTGTCAAAACAAACAGCTAGCTGACGACAGTTTAGAATCTCGAACGTTCGTAAAAGTCGATAGGTGTGTTAATCGACTAAAGGGTATATAAGTCATAATGATGTCACATGATATCCAGGTTGGGTGAACTTAGCATCCTCCTCGTCGGTCGGTCCTCTTGTCGGACGACGTGTATGTTAGCCGGCGATCGCTTACGGGTTGCCTGCGTGTGCTGACTCGTGATTCGTTCTTGTTATTGCACAGTCGCTGCCGTTAGTATTGTCTAGTCCTTCGTGAAAGTGTTCGTGAAACTGTGTTTTGCTTCTGATGTCGACTGCTCAGTTATTTTCGTGCTGTCTCTATGCCGATGTGCGGCAGTCGTGTCCTAAGTCAAACACTGCCAGTTCCGAACTGCACTGCTAGCGCCTCCCAACTCAATGGCAACCGGGGAGTAATAGCAGTCAGCAAAGTTAATATGCCAGGGCTTATATCGATAAGCGCCGTTGCTGCCGCTCACGGGCAGGCAAGGCTGCAACTCGGTGACACCAGTAATTGAAATTAAAGTAACGAGGTAGTAGTACAATAAAAACAGGATATTAAACGAGACATGGTACGAGCACGACCCACGCACGGTTCAACCTCCCCCCTCAAACTTCAACCCGGGGGTCACATGCCGAAATAAAATGGCTAGCAGCTCCTAATGAAAGCAAGACAATGGCCGAGAAATGTCGCAAGCGAAACACTCGCTCGGACCCGCCCCTGCAGAGGGAACTCGCCCACTGGCTACCGGACATCCCTGCCTCAGGAAAGGACCGACATAAGTCCCGCAAGACGAGCAATTCAAAAACCATTGCTAAGCCAACAACGAAAATAGCGCGATACCCGTTCGGACATCAACACTGCAGAGGAAACATGCCAATAGGCACCTTGACATCCCTACACTTAAGAAAGCACCGAGCTAAGACACACAAGATGACGAAGTTGAAGGAACTATTCGAAGTTGACACCCAAAGAGCTACCAGAACCTTAACGATAAGATGATGTCTTGAACTAATGCACTAACAGTGCCCGCACCCTGTCCAACTGACTGTCCGTAGGCTGCATCCTTTGCAGAACACAATAGTGTCTTCAAGCACTCTGACAGGCTTAAGCAAAATTTCCATTGTCACTCCTGTCTCACCCACCACCGTCGAAGTGACGTCAACCGGGTGAAGAACGGCAGCGCCCAAATGGGCTACTAATTCCGGAAGACTGCCCTCAATCGGTTGGCGCCTTATTGCCCACTCGTAAACAAGTTGGTCCTTTCTCAGCAGGCTGATCCCCAGACACTGTCTGACTGCCATTACGATAAGCACCCGAAAAAAGTAACAGCCAAAACAATATGGTACCACCAAACAGAGACAGAAACAAGAGTGAAACTGACAGCAACTAGAATGGCAAGCACAAGCGTAACGACGCCCTGCTACCAGTAATACGCCTGGTTAAATCCGCAGGACAGAACAGGTAGTTGGAATTGTGCAAAGGGGCCAAAAATGAGCGGCTGTCAGTTACACTCAAACACATATAACTTTATTTAGTTGCCCAAACATTACAGCGCAAATTTCCGAGCTTAACTATCGACCGAATATGTTACACAACCTTATGGCTTAAGGGCACAACCTCTTACATACGTGGTTGTTGTCGGCTACGCCTTTTACGTTTTGACTTCGGAGTTCCTTGTGTACTGGTCGGATGGAAAGCAAGTCGTCTTGTCGGTGGGAGCGTTGACTGTCTCTTGTTGGGTGCCGGCGGATCGGATATAGTTGGGCCGACTACCTGTAACCCTTAAGCGAACATTAATATTTCAAGTGCAGACCGACCCCCGGAAACTTCTAAGGGCCGCTGGCTGTACTGCCTTTTCTTATTGGTGTTTGATTGTATATTTTAATGGCTCATAGCCGATGGTTTGAATTTGTATGCTTTTAGCTGGGTTTTAAAAAATAGGCCTCCAGCTGTTTTAAAATTGAAAGTTCCTTACTTGTCAAGTCTTGCATTGTTTGGGCCTTCAGCCTCATTTAAAATATTTTTTTTTGATAAACCTTTGGGCTTTCTGCCTTTTGAAAATTCATTGTAATTGTGTTTTTCAGTCATGGGCTTTCAGCCGTCTTAAAATTAAAATTCCTTACTTGTTAAGTCTTAGATTGTTTGGGCCTTCGGCCTCATTTGAAATATCTTTGGATAAAGCTTTGGGCCTTCTGGCTTTTGAAAATTTATTGTAGTTGTATTTATCAATCATGGGCCTTCAGCCGTCTTGAGATTAAAATTCCTTTCTTGCTAAGTCTTAGATTGTTTGGGTCTTCAGCCTCATTTAAAATAGTTTTTTCTGGACAAAGCTGCAAGCTGTAACGTGAGAACTTGGTCGATTTAAAGTAACTTATTTCATTTATATAAATCAAATTTCTGCAAACAAGCTGACGTGTTTATTTGACAGTAGGCAGTGACATTTTCTAACGAAGCATACTCTCTCGTAAGAGTCGTCGGGCACCTAATCTCTAGTGTTTCAACAGATATTTGCACCTTCATTATTGCACTGGAGTCAGTCCAGACAAATAGTGTTCATCACATCTTGCATGCGACGCTCAGCGTCAATCGAAAGCGTCGGTTTGTTCCCAGGTACAAATAAAACGAATCTTAAAGTGGAATTATACGTGCTCATTCGATAGAGCGGTCCCAGATTAGTCTTGTGCGGTATTTATGTTATCAGTAAGTGTTAACGAGGACAGTAAAACAGGAATAATAGCCAGTACTCCAGCAGCAACAGCACGACCCTGGCCCGCGCTCACAGCTACCGCCAAGCATACAGCGCTACAGAGTCACTGCTGGATTCTTTGCGTTCTCCTACTGACAAACCGAATATCGCACTAAACTAATGTGGGACCTCTCTGCAGAATGGGAATGTAAAATTCCGGTTTAAAAATAATTTTGTTTGTAACTGGAAACAAATCGATACTTTCCGTTGACACTAGGTCTCACATGGCACTAGGTCTCACATGAGACACCCTATATATTTTGGGATGTCCACTGTCAGCTGTTCATTGTTATAATATGGTTACGTACCAACCCTGTATCAGGAAGATGGCCACAGGATTTCATAATTGCGAGATCTCGTTCACTCTGCGTTCCTTGTGGGAGAGTCAACAAGCGCTACATGAAGTGACAGCGTTTCATCACGTTAGGAGGTCAGGCGGAAAGCAGGAGGGTTGGGTTGGGTTGTTTGGGGGAGGAGACCAGACAGCGAGGTCATTGGTCTCATCGGATTAGGAAAGGATGGGGAAGGAAGTCGGCCGTGCCCTTTCAAAGAAACCATCCCGGCATTTGCCTGGAGCGATTTAGGGAAATCATGGAAAACCCTGACGCGGGATTGAACCGTCGTCCTCCCGAATGCGAGTCCCGTGTGCTAACCACTGCGCCACCTCGCTCGGTGGGAAGCAGGACATCAGTGCTTTGCGCAAACTGGGAAGCTAGCATCAGCATAAGCAATACGACTGAGAAGCATCACGCCACCTAGTTACGTGAAGTAAAAGCTGCGTCGCTAACGCAAGAAGGCATACTGAATATTGTTACGGATCAGTCTGTTGGTATAACAAATGTGTTAAGCAAATAGGACGCGATATGAATCGCTGATACATTCGTATTAGGAAAGCCTATGCGGGCATTACGAGTGACGTCGGGTCAACACCAGCCGATATTTCACACTATAAATACTCCAGCATTTGAGTTCAGAGAGCAGTTGGTCAGAAGAATCGATGGTGTACAGGACGCGCCTAATTAATTCCCTGACACGGTAATAGAGCTGGGTATCAGTCTGTTGGAGATTTCCTGTTCGTACTCAACAACGCCAACAGCCGCCGGAGAGATGTCTTCCTCTCCGTAAGCACCAGTCACGAGTTCGGCGCTGCTGACAGCTTCCAACGCAGATGGGAAGGCCTGGGGGTCTTCCGTGTCGACTTGGGCTTCAGCGGAGCCACGGGACCTACGTGAGCGGCAGGCCACGGTCGGCGCACTCCTCGACCACACGACAACAGTCATCGCGGTTCAGAGAGCAGAGATGAGCCACAGTTGCCGGAGGGGATCGAGGACCTCCTGGGCTGGCGTGTGTAAGCCACATACGCCACGCATCATCTTCTTCGAGTGTGGAGGCGTCGAGAGGCAGCATCCACTTCCTGAGTAGCTGCCGGGCGTTCGTGGCGCACCCGGACAAACAGCAGCAGAGGATCGCCGTAGCTTCGCTATAGGAGAGATGTATTTGCAGAAATAAATGGTTAGAAGTCACTCTTCTTTCACTACGCCCACTGGCGTACACTGGTTTACAACCACCTCCTTTCCCCTGAGGAACCGGCAAATGGCGTATTGGGAGAGTGCCTCCTGACACACCATCCATCTGCCACGCCTCCCAGTAGTCGCCACCTGCAATATAAATAAATGGTCGTAACAGCCGAGGAGAACGTGCTTCACTTTGGAGTGGCCGACCGACCGAACGACCGAACCTTAAGGATTGGATTGGATTGGATTGTTTGGGGGAAGAGACCAAACAGCGAGGTCATCCGTCTCATCAGATTAAGGAAGGACGGGGAAGGAAGTCGGCCGTGCCGTTTCAAAGAAACCATCCCGGCATTTGCCTGGAGTGATTTAGGGAAATCACGGAAAACCTAAATCAGGATGGCCGGACGCGGGATTGAACCGTCGTCCTCCCGAATGCGAGTCCAGTGTGCTAACCACTGCGCACTTTGGAGTGGAACTATCGTCTTGTCGGATGAATTGTCTAAAAATCGGAGGAACAGACGGCTTTGGTACGAAACGCTACGACTCTGTTCAATACATAGTAAATAAATTTAATTTATCAAATTGTGTAACGAGTAATTCCTTCTTCATAGGCTAAAACCAACATTAATTTTGTTTGCCTTTTTTCTTTCCTTGATGCATTTATATTTTCTTTTTTAAAAATGTAAATTTGTGGCTGTTTCAAACGGTAATTTTAATCAGATTATGAACTTCTACAACTAAAAAGTAATAACTTGTTACACCTTTCTGCCAATTGCAAAAGTATCTGTTTTATTCCTTGCATGTACCATACCTGAGTTGAGTCATGCCATAAGGAACACAATCCCTAAAACGTTAAGATCCTCCCGGATGTAGCAAGCTCCACAGCGACCTTAACGTCAACAATAAGTTATCTGAGTGATTAGCAGCAAGTACCGAGACCAACGCTGTGATATCAGACATTCACATATTTTATCAGGTGATATTTAGGCCTGAGACTTTTTTATCTTTGCTTCGTCATAGAAAGGAAACGATTTCACAAACTGTATTGCTTTTTGCAACAGGTCACGTTCATAAACGAGCAAATGGGCCTCATTTATGAAGGATACTAGAACCACTACCTATGCCACCAGAAAAGACACCAGCAGGTCTTAACAGCAACTGAAGCGCCTAATCCCTCAGCTACCAGTGCCTTCAGTAACCGTTCCTTTGAATAAAGAAAAAGATAAAACACTACGTGCGCCGACGTCTTTGTGAACAAAGAAACATCATTTCCATCCCGAGTTTCATCACTGTATGTCGAATCTATTAGTTTTTTTCGCAACATAGGCGCAGGATGCGATTTTCATCGCATTATTTATTATTTTCAATTTGTTGACTCTTTCGATTTATCGAAGTTCCTTTATCACAACGACCCTGTTGTAAAACTCGTCTCTGTTTGAGAGCTCTGACAAAGATTCGGGATGACGAAGTGTGAGGAAATATGGCCAGTTGGCAGCTTCACTTACAGTACAACGGCATTTGTGATGCTGTGGGCAATTGCGTGGTTGAATGACAGTGCCGTCAACCACATATAGTCTGTCGCTAAACTGAAGAGCGAACCGCACTTGTGGTGAGGAAAGTGACCTTTCGCGGAAAAACTCCTTACTTGCAGCACAGTATGACTAATAATCAATGGAAGGAACGAATACGAGAGTTTAACGTCTAGTTGACAGCGTGGTGACTAAGAATCTGTTTATCGATTAGCAGTGCAGCGTCCTGTGACGTATGTAGAGTTTGTTGATTAGCGTTTCTTGTGTTAGTTATATTAGTTACTAACTTTCTATTCAGTGCTTTGTTAACACATTTAGTGGGAAATAACCCCCCCCCCCCCCCTCCCCAGGCGTGTCTGAACACTACGTTGCCACTAATTTAAAAGGCATGCCACGGAAAAGCCGGTATAAGATTGTGAAACAACCTATAGCTTTCCCTCGTGGCGTAGTTGAGAAGTGAGACTAGGTACTCGCTGCTCGGTATTCATTTTACGACAGACTATAGAAGTCGGTAATTTCGCACTGACATTTATCGGTAGCTGTAAGTGAACAAGAGTGTTCTTATATGAGTTTCTCTATTCGTGCTGTCAGTGTGAAAATAAGTGTCTCCAAATCGTACAGCTCATTATTTCATTTTAGCTTACTTAATTGTCAATTCGTAGTTAAACACTGTTATTATTACAAACAAAACACTCATTTTTGTCTATGTTTCACAACTTTTAAATTTATGCGACCTACACTTTGAGTCACAAGCCCATAGCCTAGTGTTACTGTTTCAAAGATGTCACTAATGTTTTCCGATTAGTGATCTCTATACTATCTGGATCCAGAACTCTGGATTATGGGCATATACCTTCCGTTATCCAACAGTTTCCTTGCCATCTGCATAGTCCGCCATACTGTGATCGAGTAAAACTTTCCAAAGGTCTCTACATGATTAAGGATTAGGTACTTATTTCTAGTTATAAACCTTAAGTCATTTAGTGTAACAATATCTAAAGCAGAGAGCAGTCAGATCAGCACCGGATCATAGTAGTTCAGTAGATCATCAACCTTACATAAACGGAATAATTTCTTCCGTCACAGAACCTAAGAATTTTACGATCGATCTTGTAATAATGTTATTGTTCCTTCCGAAAGACAACAGAACATTATGACTAACTTATTAAATTAAAACTTGTGAAGATGCATTTACTGTATACATCCTTCCATAAACTGACTGACAAGCACTTCCAACTTTTTTTTTTTCAAAATTTCGTTGCCTGTAGTCACCCAGCTTAATACTGCATAGATTCTATAGAAAGTATAGTCAAATTAGTAATATCCATATCCACATCACTAAATATGCCTCCAGATAACCTTGAATCATGTAACAATTACCGCAAACTGCTCTACCATTCTCTTTTGGTATGTGTGCAACAAAATTTAATCAACCTAAGCCACATTAGGAGATAAGAATGAAAGGAGATTTAATCCTGTAATTTTTATAAGACGCTTCGGAAATTATTTTACAATTCACTGGATGGGTCTGCATAAAATAGAGTGAGTATCGAATTACTTCGAAGAAGAAACGATAATGTGGCCTCATCATGCAGGTGACAACAGGAACAGTTTTCAGTAATTCGAAGAGGCATTCCTAGAGAAGTGTAGCGACTAACAAAACATAGCCAAGAATGAAATTTTCACTCTACAGCGGAGTGTGCGCTTCTAGAAACAACCCCCAGGCTGTGGCTAAGCCATGTCCCTGCAGTTCCTTTCTTCCAGGAGTGCTAGTTCTGCAAGGTTCGCAGGAGAGCTTCTGTGAAGTTTGGAAGGTAGGAGACGAGGTACTGGCAGAAGTAAAGCTGTGAGGAGGGGTCGTGAGCCGTCCTTGGGTAGCTCATTTGGTAGAGTACTTGCACGCGAAAGGCAAAGGTCCCGAGTTCGAGTCTCGGTCCGGCACACAGTTTTGATCGTCCAGGAAGTTTCAAAACAGAACCAAATTAGCATTATTTTGTGAAGCAGAGCTAGTTATCATGACAGTGATGGGACAATTAATGATACACGAGCAATAGATATCTGGACCAATCACTGCAAGAGGAGGTATTACTACTCATGTTAAAAAGATACTGGGTAAGGCAGATGATAACAGGATGCATAATACAATGAGGAAAATCTTAGTAGAACTCTACATCTAATCCGACTGCTAGATATCAAGAAATACAAGAAACAAGGCGAAAATTAGAGGAGTAATGCTATCTTGAATTCTGAAGAAGATAACCAAGACAAAGGCTTTCAAATGAAAGAGCGACGAATTTTCCCAACAGTGAAATAGGATAGGGCTCAAAGATCTGCACTAGAAAGGAGGCACTCGATACAACAGCAGCAGTGACCCTGTTTGGCGGTACCAGGAGGAGAAAACTGTTGTAAGAAACAAGGAGAATGGTAGAGCATAGCGATCTATGAAAAGCCAGAGGCTCTACATAGGCGCAAGATTCCAAGAATTAATTACTAAATACAAGTGATGAACTACAACGCAGATTACAAAACCCATTAGTTGAAACAGTAACTGATAGAAAGGAACACACAAAGTGAGAGGCAGGTGTCAATCTTTTTGATGTTAAGCGCAACACCACATTTGATCTGGGTAGTGAGGTGTCCGTCATATCAAAGAAGACTAATAAGCTGTTAGTATCAGAGTGTCAAGTGCTGAATTTTCCACAGTAAAACTTACAGAAGCTATTAATAGCAATCGCAAGTGTTGAAGAAGAAAATAAAGAATGAAGAAAATGTTATGCCCTTGATGGTGCCAGGATTAAGCATTGGTTGCATATTGGGAACTAATTGGTTACTAGCTGATACAGTTTGAGACCATTTCGAGAGTAGGAGCAGAAAGATAAAGACAGTGAATTGATTCAAGGGGCTAAATTTAGAGGAAGAAAGATTTGATCTGACGGTGAGGGAATCACTAGAATGTTATTGACTTATGCTGGGAGAGATAGTGTAACAGACTTCTCATGGGTGTCAGATGGCAACAGAAGTAAACAGTATCTTGAAGAAATTTAGAAGAGAAAACATGAAAGGAACTGTTAATAATCCCAAAAGGTGAAGAGCCAGGACAAAACAGTACATATCACAAGAAACCAAATGCCGTGAAGCTTGCCGCGCGGGATTAGCCGAGCGGTCTTGGGCGCTGCAGTCATGGACTGTGCGGCTGGTCCCGGCGGAGGTTCAAGTCCTCCCTCGAGCATGGGTGTGTGTGTTTGTCCTTAGGATAATTTAGGTTAAGTTGTGTGTAAGCTTAGGGACTGATGACCTTAGCAGTTAAGTCCCATAACATTTCACACACACACACACACACACACACACACACACACACACACACACACACACACACACATATGCCTTGAAGCTTGACTAGAAGTCATCTTTATTGACTATGATGGGAAATAGTGAAAATGTATAACAGTTATGGCATACAAGAGAACGAAAGGAGGGAGATAAGAGAACTGATTTAGTAAAAAGATGCATGGGAGCGATGAAAAAAATGCTACCAGTTTCTCAGAATGGTAAATGTATTAAAATAGTGTCCCACAAATATGGTTAGATACGTTCTGGTTGTTTATCTGTGGAGCTAGTTCAAGCAAACCACTGACATATGGAAAGGCAACCTAATTCAATATGAAGGACCACAAAATATGAATTGAAAGAAACGAAGACAGGGATAGAAAAAAAAGTGTTACAGAACAAACACTATCTGAAATGGTAAAATTATGTTTGGAAGACGATCATTTGGTGTATGAGTGCTGAAATCAATAATAACCATCCCATAGATTTGAGTAGCTCATTGAATAAAGGAGAAGCATGTAATGTCGATGGTGAAGCTCCACGTATTTCTATATGTGTTTCTCATTTAGCTAAGCACCACAGGGAGAGAATCTTAGTCCTGTGTTCTGTGTATGTCGCAGGCACTGCCAGATAGTAACCAAACTGTTAAGGAATGCAAGTTACATTCTGAATTTGTTTGTCTTAATGCAACAATTACCTAAATTCACAAATGTTTACTGCCAGTGTGAGTGAAAAGAGGATATCTGCGAATTTATAACTAGGTATGTAGCTGTAACAAACTGAGTAGCTGCTCTTCAGAGCCGCGCGGGATTAGCCGAGCGGTCTTAGGCGCTGCAGTCATGGACTGTGCGGCTGGTCCCGGCGGAGGTTCGAGTCCTCCCTCGGGCATGGTTGTGTGTGTTTGGCCTTAGGATAATTTAGGTTAAGTAGTGTGTAAGCTTAGGGACTGATGACCTTAGCAGTTAAGTCCCATAAGATTTTACACACACATTTTTTTTTTCTCTTCAGATCGTCATTGGCGTGTACCCTGCTGGCTATTAAAACTGCAACACAATGAAGGCAGCAAGCATAAATGTCAAATTGACATGAAACGTGCGACATTCTTGGAAATGCAATGCTTAGCCTGTCAGTACAATAAGGAAAGATTATGCTGTGTGTTTCTCGTTTATAAATCGCATTTGAATGTTGTTTATTTGTGAAAAGAACTTCTTGTGCCTCATGTTAGAAGGAAAACTAGCTACCAGTTGGAATTCAGCACACAGTAGGATCATAAGCTATCGATTCTACAGTTTAACGCTCTGCAATACTGCTGCTCATATTGGTTGGAATCCTATGAGGGTCATGTAAATATGGAATCGATAGCTTCAGGAAGACCATACTCAACGCCATTCAGGATATAACAGCCCACATGACTAGCGCTTGTGAGGACAGAGATATTGTTCACTTGGCCGTGCAGGATCATACAGATATTATGTACCATGAGTCAGGAAATGGCCCTGTTTGCATCAAGATGAGTATCCACACAGACTGTGCAATGATGTCTGACACACCATGGCTTTCAGCACAAGGACCATTGTAATGACTTTCATTTGAAAGGACAGCAGGTAGAGGTGCACTGGCAATGGTGCACCGAATTGCAACACTGCACACAAGACTGCAACCACGTCATCTTTTCAGGTGAGTTCCACTTCTACGTACGCCATCACAGTGGACATATCCACGTGTGAATGCTTGACAGGGAATGAATTTTGCCAGACTTTATTGTCATCGTCATATGGGCCCAGAATCTGGCATGATAGTAAGGAGTGCCTATGAGAAGACAACACGACCACCTTTGGTCTACATAGCCTAGGCTCTTCTGACAGTTGGGTGGGTATGGGCACAGGTGAACAGAGATGCATAAACAGCTGACATGTGGACAGTCTTGCAGTTGGGTCATAGCGTACAGGATCATACACCAGTGACCGAGAGCCTGTGGGGAAGGATAGCCTAGCAGCTCATGTGTGCCCAAATTACATGCATCTGCCTGTGAACGCATTGAGAGTTGGGCTTGGGTACCTTGCTCCACAGTGAAATGTTCAAAAAATTTGGACAGCTGTCGTAACATTCCAAAGCCAGTGGTCATGATCCATCCTTGAGGTATCTCTGGCGTTATCTTTTATCAAGACAACAAAAGACAATATTGCCTGTGCTGTCCAGACCTACATCGATATAGAGGTGTTTGACTGTTGCCATGGCTAACACATTCTCCAAATCTTACATCTCTTGAAAGCGTCAGGTCATTGTTGCCGAGAGAGTGACACACCACTACCCTTCAACCATTAAAAATGATGAATTCTGATATAAAACTGAAGCAGCGTGGAATGATGCACCCTTATCTGTCATTCAGTCTCACAAACAGCTCAAATCAATGCCCACCCAGCTTAGAGCCATGTTGCTCCCAGAAGTGGCAGCTCTGTGTACTAAACTTCGCACCATGTATACTCACTGTAAAATCACCCACCAGATAAATCATGAATTCTTCTTATCACACTGTATTCCCACAATAAGCTATATATAGTTATCTACTGCCTTTCCTGGTGTTACAAACGTAGTGGACATCAGTATATTTTATAGAAACATTAAACTAAGAAGATATTTCCTTTTACGTTTGCTTTTACTTTTAAGGGCTTCTCCATTCTTCAGCAGCTCTGTGCTCCCGTCCGCCAGCTTTGACGATCATTGAAGTGTTCCTGTTTCAGACCTCTCTTTCTCATCATTTCAATTACTCTCAATCTCCTTGTTAATCTCGGTCATCCACGCTTCCTCCTTCCCAGCGGCAACCATTCCAGTATTGATTCTGGTCATCGTTCTTGCACTAATCACCGTACCCGGCCATACCATTGAAGAGCTCTATTCTCAATTCTTTTCTCGACTGGTTGCTCATTTCTTCTCCTCTTTCGTTTGGATATCCTGGCTGTCCTCCTTATTCCATTCATCTCTGCTGCGTGTTGTCTGCTTCCCTACCGCTGTCTCAGCGTCCATCCTTCTGCTCAATGTTAGCATACTTTCAGCTGCTGTTTGAAGTTTGTTTCTTTTAATATTGCCCTGCTCCACAGAGCCCCGTTTAACATTTTAATCGCTCCTGTTGCTGCTGGATCCTGCGTTCCACATCTGCTTCACAGCTTCCCAAAGAATGGATAATCGATCCTAAGTATTTAAACTGCTTTATGGCTTTAATAGTTCCTTCTGTCATAACTATATCCCTTCCGTTTCCTCGCACTTCTAGGTACTCTGCGTATATTTGTTTTACGTCCTCCTCGTTCAGATGCTCCTATTAATTTCTTTATCATAAAGTATTTATAGAGGCTGAAAAGATGACCTGGAAGAATGACAGGTTTGTTTCATATTGCTTTATGGAGAACGACGTGCGTGGCAGAGCACAGGGCTAGGACAAAGCGCTGGTCAGTGGCTGCAGCAGCTCTTCAAGGAGGAGACTTGGAGCAGTGAATGTTGTCTGTTTACAGTGGGCCACGACAACACGTAACCACAACAGGCGGAAGCAGAACTTCGCGACTGGAGTCAGTAAATACAACATTTCATTCATTATTTAACACATTTCATTTAGTGAAATTAAATGTAGGGTTTAATCTTAAGTGAGCTACACGTCGCGATACAAAGCAAAAACGCTATTTCATGAAGGCCTCAGACTGAGGGAAAATTTCACAATGTTAATATAAACGATTAATACAAACGATTCTTCGTTTTGAATTGGTTTGTTAGGCATCGTGTGATTTGTAAATATTTATTACGTTTGCTTTTTCTTTTTCAGTGGGACCCTATTTTGTGTCTTTGCTCTTCTTTGGTTTTCAATATGGCTTTATACTGAGGTGACGAAACTCATGGGACAGCGGGCAGCGATATGCACATATACAGATGGCAGTAGTATCGCGTACAGAAAGTATAAAAGGGCGGTGCATTGCCAGAGCTGTCATTTGTACATAGATGTTTTATGTGAAAAGGTTTCCTACTGATTATGACCACACGATGGGAATTAACAGACTTTGACCGCGGAATGGTAGTTGGAGGTAGACGTGTGAGACGTTTCATTTCGGAAATAGTCAGGGAATTCAATATTCCGAGATCCACAGCTCCAAGGGTGTGTCGAGAATACCAAATTTCATGCAATGCCTCTCACCAAGGACAACGCAGTGGCCGACAGCCTTCCCTTAACGACTGAGAGCAGCGGCGTTTTCGTCGAGCTTTCAGTTCTAACAGACAAGCAACACTGCATGAAGTAACCGCAAAAATCAATGTGGGATGTGTGACGAATGTATCCGTTAGGACAGTGCCGTGAAATGTGGCATTAATCGGATATGATAGCAGACGACCGACGCGAGTGCCTTTGATAAGCACACGACGTCGCATGCAGTGCCTCTCCTGGGCTCGTGACCATATCGGTTGGAACCTAGACGACTGGAAACCGTGGCCTGGTGAGACGAGTCCCGATTTCTGTTGGTCAGAGCCGATGGCAGGATTTGAGTGTGACGCAGGACCCATGACGCCATGGACCCAGGTTGTCAACAAGGCATTGTGCATCCTGGTGGTGGCTCTGTAACGGTGTGGGCTGTGTTTACATGGAATGGACTGGGTCCTCTAGTCCAGATGAACCGATCATTGTCTGAAAATGGTTATGATCCGCTACTTGTAGACCATTTGCAGCCATTCATGGACTTCTTGTTCCCAAACAACGATGCATGACAATGTGCCAAGTCACTAGGCCAAAGTTGTTTGCGTTTCTTTCGACGAACATTTTGAGCAGTTCGAGCGAGTGATTTGGCCACCCATCGAACATTTACGGGACATATTGGAGAGCTCAGTTCGTGCACAAAATAATGCGCCAACAAAACTTTCGCAATTGTGGACGGTTATAGAGACAGCATGGCTGTATATTTATGCAGGGGATTTCCAGCGACTTGTTGAGTCCATGTCACGTCGAGCTACCGCACTACACTGGGCAAATGGAGGTCCGACATGATATTAGGAGGTATCTCATGACTTTTGTCAGCACAGTGTATGTAGGAATGTCAATAACATGAGGGTCAATGGACATAAATTTGTAAGTACTGTCTATACATTTTCTTTTTTGTTTAATTGATTTCCTTTTAACATTTTTATTGCAGTTATAAAAGCTGATTCTATCGTGTTGATAGTTGTCACATTTTATATTCAGCTGTAAATATAGTGAACTGATGGACAAAAGGAAACAGAATTGCCTTGATTATGAATATTTGTATGTTTGATGCAATATTGTGATTGTGTGTATACTGAAAAGTAGGTTTGTAACATAAATTGTGTATGTACCACGCTATTAACAGGAGTTATGCGACTCTCTCTCTCTCTCTCTCTCTCTCTCTTTGTGTGTGTGTGTGTGTGTGTGTGTGTGTGTGTGTGTGTGTGTGTGTGTGTGTGTGTCGCTAATTCGTAGAGTCAATCAACCAAATTGAACAAGTGTTACTTTTTATTTACAGCATCAACCTGTGCAGTAAGGACGTCTCCTAAATCTTGTAACCATCGATTTTATATGCAAAACAAATCATCTGAATGAACATCTAAATCCTGATTCTCACTCTTACGGAACATTACAATAGTGGGCAAGCAGAAAGCTTGACAAACACGTCAGCAAAACTGCATCCATCAGATTACGTTTGTCAGCACCTGGAAATTTATAGCGTGCAAGGAAGAGCCGTTTATCATCTGTGTCTTATGCAATCAGAATTAAATGGATGATTTCTAATACACCTTGAGGATTGTGCATCTTAAACCGATGCTACAGGTTTCAACAAAATGGCGCGCATACTTCGTGTTACACTGTAGTGTCTTTATACGAAGGGTGATAGCGTACATTTCGAAGAAAATCTGAAGGAGGTAGATTAATACGCAATTACATTGTTGCTGAATACAAGAAAATATCGATTCTTGAATTTACAAATACAAGATTTAGATTGACAACAAACTTTGTCATCTTATATCTCTTTTCTTGAATAAGAGACAACTATTTGTAATGTACGGCGCTATAACCAGCTTTCATTCAGTTAAGTATTAGCAACCCCTGATCTTTCATTTTACTACGCGTAAGGACACATCTCAATTCCTACACGAGGAGTGATCGTAATTTAACCTCCCCACAATAACTACACCGCACCACGGCAAGTGAACTCAAATGGTCACACATGATTCTTTATTCATTGTAGAATATGCACGGCGGTGTGGACCTCCACGAGACAACAGCAGTCTTCGCTCCAAACGCGACTCCTTCAAGAAGCATCCAACCGACTGTGAACAGCACAAACAGACTCAGAAGTAAAGTAGTAATGGCGAATAATCTTTCAAACAAGGAGCATCACTTGGACTGTGATCCGCGTACGATACCCACTTGTCGAGATCAAACTGACTGGCCAATGACGTAAATTTTAATCGGTGACCGAGCAAAGAGGTTGCTACAGTGCTCGTATCGATTAATCGAAACTGATCATAGAAGACCAGCGTAAAGTATGGCAAAGATAAATAGTGCGATTATTACAAACGAAATATCATGGGAAGGAATGAAATTGCCAAGTAAACAGGTACCTTTCAGAGTTCAGGCCTGGTCCAGTGTAAGAGTGTCTGAAGGCCCGAATCTGAACGGGCTGATTAAATAAATAAATATATGTCCTCTTGTCGGGATATTAATCACAGTGAGTTACAACATGGACAGAAATGACAAGTCAATAGCATACTGAAGTGATCGGCCCACTCACAAGAGGATGTGGCCGTCTATCATAGGGCACCGTCCTGTTAGTAGAAATATTAGGGAGACGCTGCTTTCCATTTGCATGACTGGATAAATGTTCACTGCAGCACAACTGTTGGATTGACTTACATACTTCCTTATATTGTACGACTATCGTGCCACAGAGCCATTGCCTTTCTACTCAGTAGTAAGGTAGTAGGTTACCACATAAGCTTATTATGTCCCTTAATCCCCATACGCCCAGGTAGGCAGCAGAATAATATGTTCACGAGCAAAAGAATTACAGGTAGCTGCTGAGTAGTGAGTGAGAGTGAGAGAGAGAGAGAGAGAGAGAGAGCGCAAAAGATAACATGTACATTTACTTTACATCTTTTTCAAGGATTCTATTATATGTTTTTATCTGATTCTCTCCTTGGTATCCTTGAGACAGAAGATCAAAATTATTGCTGCTTCGTGGAGTTCTTTTCGCTATTTTCTGGGATGATATTGTAAACATTAAACTGGAAGGAGGTAACCCGACCGCTTACAGATTTATAAATGGTTTGGAAGCTAAACAATACAGGCCGGAGACATAACCTGCCAGCCAGTGATCGTGGACAGTCAGTCTGTAGCTCAAAAGTTGACAGGAGACAGTGTCTGGACGATTCTTAACTTTCGTGGCCATTCTGGTGTGAACGTTGCACTGTATAGCAATCGCGCGATGAAGGGTTGATAGTTCTATATGTGACTCTGCTTTCCAAACAAATACATTAAAAGTCTGTTGTTTTATTACTTTGTGAAATAAAATATTCTTTGGGATGAGTTAGTTGTACAAATATGTCGGCATGCAGAGGAAGCTTGCACAGTACTGGGCTGAACGCCCGTGGAGTCTGAACCACTTGAAACGACTCGAAAACTTAATTTTATGCAAAGATTATGTTTATGAATTCATTGCAGGGGGTAGAGATAGGCAGTCTTGCGAAGTAGTTTTGAACAAGTTATCCGAAAACTGTCTTGAGCAGCTACATGTAACTGAAATATCTTAGACATTGTAGCTACCAACAAACCGGATCTTATCGACGGAGTCAGTATAGAGACGGGAATTAGTGATCATGATGTCATCGTAGCGACTATGGTTACGAAAGTTAATAAATCAGTCAACAGGGTAGGAGAGCTTTACTCCGAGAAAGGGCAGGAAAGCAGTTGTTAGCATCTAACTTAAACAATGAACTGCACTCATTTAGTTCCAGTATGATGGACATAGAGGAATAATGGGCAAGTTTAAATATATTGTAAATCGTGCTCTGCATAGGTACGTACCTAATAAGCTGATTAAGGACGGAAAGACCCACCGTGGTTTAGCAACGAAATTCGAAAAATGGTGAGGAATCAAAGGCTGTTGCACTCTCGGTTCAAAAGAGAACGCGGAAATGACGACAGGTAAAGGTTAGTAGAGATTCGTACGTCTGTGGAAAGATGTATGCGGGAAGCACACAACTACCGTCGTCATACCTTAGCAAAAGATTTTATCGAGAACCCGAGAAAATTCTGGTCCTACGTAAAATCGATGAGCGGGTCGAAGGCATCCATCCAGACACTTGTTGACGAGTCTGGTTGGAAATTGAAGATAGCAATACGAAATCCGAAGTTTTAAATGACGCGTTGAAGAAATCGTTCACGCAGGAGAATCGAACGAACATACCTATATTCGATCATCGAACAGACTCTCGAAGGGACGGTATAGTAATAAGCATCCCTGGCGTAGAGAAACATCTGAAAGAGTTGAAAACAAATAAGTTGCCAGGTTTGGATGAATCCTAATTCGGTTTTACCGGCACTGACCCCTTACTTGGCTTGCATTAATCGCGAATCTCTCACCCAGCGACTGGGAAAAAGCGCACGTGACTCGTTTACCTAGGAAGAGTAAAAAAATGAACCCACAAAATTACAGACCAATATCCCTAACATCGGTTAGCAGCAGAAGTCTAGAACATATTCAGAGTTCGAATGCAATAAATTTCCTAGAGACCGAAAAGCTTTTGTCCACGAATCAATACGATTTTAGAAAGCATCGCTCGTGTGAAACTCAGCTTCCCATTTTCTCACATTACTGTGAACTATGGATGAAAGCAACAAGTAGATTCCTTATTTCCTAATTTCCGAAAAGCGTTTGACACGCTACCCCACCGCAGTCTGTTAACGAAGGTGCGAGCATACGGAATAGGTTCGCAGATATTTGAGTGGTTCGTAGACTTCTTAAGTAATAGAACTCAATATGATGTCCTGGACGGTGAATTTTCACCAAAGACACGGGTATCGTCAGACATGCCGCAGAGAAGTGTGACAGGACAGCTTTTATTTACTATACATACAAATAATCTTGGGGACACGATGGGCAGCAATCTGCGGGTTGTTTGCTGATGATGTTATAGTGCACTGGATTTACATAAATGACCTAGGTGATAATATGAGCAGCCCCCTTGGATTGTTTGCAGATGACGCTGTAATTAACCGTCTAGTAAAATCATTAGACGATCAGTTCCAATTACAAAATGATTTAGAGGGAATTTCTGTATGATGCGAAAAGTGGCAATTGGCACTAAACAAAGTAAAGTGCGAGGTCATCCACATGGGTACTAAAAGAAATCCGATAAATTTTGGGTATACGATACATCGCACAAATCTAAGGGCTGTCAATTCGAATAAATACCTAGGTATTACAATTACGAGCAGCTTAAATTGGAAAGACCACATAGATAATATTGTGGGGAAGGCGAAACAGAGACTGCGCTTTGTTGGCAGAACACTTAGAAGATTCGACAAACCCACTAAAGAGACAGCCTACATTACACTTGTCCGTCCTCTGCTGGAACATTGCTGCGCGGTGTGGGATCCTTACCAGGTAGGATTGACGGAGGACATCGAAAAACTGAAGAGAAGGGCAGCTCGTTTCGTGTTATCGCGCAATAGGGGCGAGAGTGTCATTGATATGATACGCGAGTTGGGGTGGCAGTCAATGAAACAAAGGCGGTTTTCTTTGCGGTGAGGTCTATTTACGAAATTTCAATTACCAACTTTCTCTTTCGAATGCGAAAATATTTTGTTAACACCCACCTACGTAGGGAGAAATTATCATCATAATAAAATAAGAGAAATCAGAGCTCGAACGGAAAGATTTAGGTGCTCCTTTTTCCCACGCGCCATTCGAGAGTGGAATGATACAGAATTAGTATGAAAATGGTTCGATGAACTCTCTGCCAGGCAGTGTGAATTGCAGAGTAACCATGTAGATGTAGATGTAGATGAAGGTGTCGAAGATGAGTGACTGTGAGATGAAACAAGATGACTCAGACTAAATTTCTAGTTGATGTGATGAATGGTAGCTGGCTCTAAATGTAGGAAAATGTAAGTTAATGTGGATGAATAGGAAAAACAAACCCGTAGTTCGTATGCAGCATTAATAATAGTGTTCTGCTTGTCACATCGACTAAATATTTGGGGGATGACGTCGCTAAGCGATATCAAATTGGAAGAGCATGTGAGGATTGCGGTAGTGAAGGTGAATGGTCGACTTCAGTTTTCTGGGAGAATTTTGGGAAAGTGTGGTTCATCTGTAAAGGAGACCGCTTGTAGAACACTAGTGCGACCTGTCCGTGAGTAGTGCTAGTGTGTCTGGGATTAGTATCAGGTCGGATTAAAGGAAGACATCGAACAACACACAAGTGTTAAGGAGATGCTTCCTGAACTGAAATGGAAATTCCTGGAGAGAAGGCGACGGTCTTTTAACGGAGCACTATTGAGGTAATTTAGAGAACCAGCATCTGAAGCTGACTTGAGAACGACCCTACTGCCGCCGACATACATTTCGCGTAATGACGACGAAGATAAGATACGAGAAATTAGTGCTCATATGGATGCATACAGACAGCCGCTTTTCCCTCGCTCAATCTACGGGTGGAAGAGCAAAGGAGAAAGTAGTGGTACATGGTACGCACCGTGCGGTGTCTTGGTGTGTTAGAGACGGTATGACATGATTTGGAAGTATCGGGAGAACCCAACTTTCCTGCTTTAGATATTCATGGTTCTGTAGTATTAAATTCCCAGAACGGTTTATCTCGTTTCGTAATTGCTTTCTGCGTATCATAATCACATAGACCTTAACATTTCGAAATAAGAGATAACAGGTGTAAGATGAGCCACGTTGCAGTGTCTCGATCAGGAATATTGTTTAGACAAATTTTGTACTTTCCACAGCACTATGTTTGCCAACATTAGTGCCGCACAGGACGTAAAAGTCTCGCAGACAGGCCTCGTCTCACAACAGTGCTTAGAATCGCGCTCCCATGTTTCGCCGTCAGATTATTACTATCTATATCAGAGTGCTTACACAATGCAAGGAATAGCTTTATGTTGGCTACACTGTCTACAATCTAATGGGGAGTCCTGATACGGTCTATACACTGTTACTACGCAACGTGATTGTGGAACATTATTGTTTAGTACGTTCAACGCACTGCAATGAAAATAAATTTGACCTACTTTACAGAGTTAAATGTATGTCCCGGTAAGCCTTCGGTGCTCCTGTCATTATGACTGCCTCAGACAAGCTACAGAAGCTGCAAGTCCTGCAGAACATAGCTTGTGGCGAGCATTAAACTCTCCGTACACCATCACGCTTCCTGATTTGCACCATATACGTAGTTCATAGTTACGTCACTCAGTCGATAAGCACCTTCATTTCATGTTATTATAGCTCATTAGTAATTCCTGGAGTTTGTTGACATATTATCTCTTTTCAGTTATGAGTTACGTATTGCTCGCAAGTGCTAAAGCCTCGACTATTCTGACTATAGAAATATCAGTTTAACTTTGCATATTGAATCATATGGGTACTGTGTTAAATTCTTCAAGAATGATATCATTTTAAAGACTTTACCTCATTTTTTACTTGTTTATGTTTAATGTCCAATTGTTGTTGTTGTTGTGGTCTTCAGTCCTGAGACTGGTTTGATGCAGCTCTCCATGCTACTCTATCCTGTGCAAGCTTCTTCATCTCCCAGTACCTACTGCAACCTACATCCTTCTGAATCTGCTTAGTGTATTCATCTCTTGGTCTCCCTCTACGATTTTTACCCTCCACGCTGCCCTCCAATGCTAAATTTGTGATCCCTTGATGCCTCAAAACATGTCCTACCAACCGATCCCTTCTTCTAGTCAAGTTGTGCCACAAACTTCTCTTCTCCCCAATCCTATTCAATACCTCCTCATTAGTTACGTGATCTACCCACCTTATCTTCAGCATTCTTCTGTAGCACCACATTTCGAAAGCTTCTATTCTCTTCTTGTCCAAACTGGTTATCGTCCATGTTTCACTTCCATACATGGCTACACTCCATACAAATACTTTCAGAAACGACTTCCTGACACTTAAATCTATACTCGATGTTAACAAATTTCTCTTCTTCAGAAACGATTTCCTTGCCATTGCCAGTCTACATTTTATATCCTCTCTGCTTCGACCATCATCAGTTATTTTACTCCCTAAATAGCAAAACTCCTTTACTACTTTAAGTGTCTCATTTCCTAATCTAATCCCCTCAGCATCACCCGATTTAATTTGACTACATTCCATTATCCTCGTTTTGCTTTTGTTGATGTTCATCTTATATCCTCCTTTCAAGACACTGTCCATTCCGTTCAACTGCTCTCCCAAGTCCTTTGCTGTCTCTGACAGAATTACAATGTCATCGGCGAACCTCAAAGTTTTTACTTCTTCTCCATGAATTTTAATACCTACTCCGAATTTTTCTTTTGTTTCCTTTACTGCTTGCTCAATATACAGATTGAATAACATCGGGGAGAGGCTACAACCCTGTCTCACTCCTTTCCCAACCACTGCTTCCCTTTCATGCCCCTCGACTCTTATAACTGCCATCTGGTTTCTGTACAAATTGTAAATAGCCTTTCGCTCCCTGTATTTTACCCCTGCCACCTTCAGAATTTGAAAGAGAGTATTCCAGTTAACGTTGTCAAAAGCTTTCTCTAAGTCTACAAATGCTAGAAACGTAGGTTTGCCTTTTCTTAATCTTTCTTCTAAGATAAGTCGTAAGGTTAGTATTGCCTCACGTGTTCCAACATTTCTACGGAATCCAAACTGATCTTCCCCAAGGTCCGCTTCTACCAGTTTTTCCATTCGTCTATAAAGAATTCGCGTTAGTATTTTGCAGCTGTGACTTATTAAACTGATAGTTCGGTAATTTCCACATCTGTCAACACCTGCTTTCTTTGGTATTGGAATTATTATATTCTTCTTGAAGTCTGTGGGTATTTCGCCTGTCTCATACATCTTGCTCACCAGATGGTAGAGTTTTGTCAGGACTGGCTCTCCTAAGGCCGTCAGTAGTTCTAATGGAATGTTGTCTACTCCTGGGGCCTTGTTTTGACTGAGGTCTTTCAGTGTTCTGTCAAACTCTTCACGCAGTATCTTATCTCCCATTTCATCTTCATCTACATCCTCTTCCGTTTCCATAATATTGTCCTCAAGTACATCGCCCTTGTATAAACCCTCTATATACTCCTTCCACCTTTCTGCCTTCCCTTCTTTGCTTAGAACTGGGTTGCCATCTGAGCTCTTGATATTCATACAAGTGGTTCTCTTCTCTCCAAAGGTCTCTTTAATTTTCCTGTAGGCAGTATCTATCTTACCCCTAGTGAGACAAGCCTCTACATCCTTACATTTGTCCTCTAGCCATCCCTGCTTAGCCATTTTGCACTTTCTGTCGATCTCATTTTTGAGACGTTTGTATTCCATTTTGCCTGCTTCATTTACTGCATTTTTATATTTTCTCCTTTCATCAATTAAATTCAATATTTCTTCTGTTACCCAAGGATTTCTATTAGCCCTCGTCCTTTTACCTACTTGATCCTCTGCTGCCTTCACTACTTCATCCCTCAGAGCTACCCATTCTTCTTCTACTGTATTTCTTTCCCCCATTCCTGTCAATTGTTCCCTTATGCTCTCCCTGAAACTCTCTACAACCTCTGGTTCTTTCAGTTTATCCAGGTCCCATCTCCTTAAATTCCCACCTTTTTGCAGTTTCTTCAGTTTCAATCTGCAGTTCATAACCAATAGATTGTGGTCAGAATCCACATCTGCCCCTGGAAATGTCTTACAATTTAAAACCTGGTTCCTAAATCTCTGTCTTACCATTATATAATCTATCTGATACCTATTAGTATATCCAGGATTCTTCCAGGTATACAACCTTCTTTTATGATTCTTGAACCAAGTGTTAGCTATGATTAAGTTATGCTCTGTGCAAAATTCTACAAGGCGGCTTCCTCTTTCATTTCTTCCCCCCAATCCATATTCACCTACTATGTTTCCTTCTCTCCCTTTTCCTACTGACGAATTCCAGTCACCCATGACTATTAAGTTTTCGTCTCCCTTCACTACCTGAATAATTTCTTTTATCTCGTCATATATTTCATCAATTTCTTCATCATCTGCAGAGCTAGTTGGCATATAAACTTGTACTACTGTAGTACGCATGGGCTTTGTGTCTATCTTGGCCACAATAATGCGTTCACTATGCTGTTTGTAGTAGCTAACCCGCACTCCTATTTTTTTATTCATTATTAAACCTACTCCTGCATTACCCCTATTTGATTTTGTATTTATAACCCTGTAATCACCTGACCAAAAGTCTTGTTCCTCCTGCCACCGAACTTCACTAATTCCCACTATATCTAACTTTAACCTATCTATTTCCCTTTTTAAATTTTCTAACCGACCTGCCCGATTAAGGGATCTGACATTCCACGCTCCGATCCGTAGAATGCCAGTTTTCTTTCTCCTGATAACGTCCAATTATGAACACAATAATTCATGTTGGCAAGAACGAATAGCGCACAAGGCTCCAAGAGAAACGTAACAATTTTGCTCAAAATAGCTCTAAGATGGTTATACAGCAATTTTCGTTCATCTTAAAAGAACGAGATCTCATAAAGCAAAACATTGCGCTTTTAAATTAAGTGCCTAACCTTTTTGTAATTTTAGTTCCAACCTCGTACGAAGTTTTTCATTAGCTAAGTTCATTTTGTAGCCCACTTTGCATATGTTTATATTATTTTTAGAGCCACTTCATTTTCAAAATAAAATGGCTCTGAGCACTATGGGACTTAACATCTGTGGTCATCAGTCCCCTAGAACTTAGAACTACTTTAACCTACCTAACCTAAGGACATCACACACATCCATGCCCGAGGCAGGATTCGAACCTGCGACCGTAGCGGTCATGCGGTTCCAGACTGAATCGCCTAGAACCGCACGGCCACACCGGCCGGCCCAACCAGGACTGTTTTTAGCCGATATCGGTAGTGTGAGAACGTTTCGAAATGCTTGCGAATCTTGTAACTGAGGCGGGACGTGGGTACCAGTCGGATGTGGGTAACTATTCGGATGTGGTAACCTGCCTAAAAACCACATCCAGGCTGGCTGGCACATCGGCTCTCGTGGTTAATCGGCTGGACAAATAGTAGGAAGTTGGCCGCACCACACCAGTTTTGAGATCAAATTAATATGCAAATTAATTAAATTGATCTATTAATCACCCCCCGCCCCCAACCATGACCACCGCCGCCTTCGACCACGCCCACCCCCAACCCAGATGATGTCATGTGTTTTTCTCAGCCTGCACGTGTGTCTCAGCGCCTTCACCCCTCTCCATCCTCCCTCTCCCCAACCTACCCTATTGCCAGGATTTTAGAATTTTGGCGGAAATCTCGAACTTTGGCGGGAATGTCTTTGTCCCAGGGCTGTGCTGACAACCCACCCCACCCCCAATCCCCCTGGGAATTGACGGAAAATTAAAAATGGCAGTGCCGCTTCCGGGAGCGGAGCCCTGGTCCTCCTGCACAGAAAGTCCGATTACACCCCTAAAGAGAAGAGACGTTAAAAATGTATTTTGTGTTCTCCTGTACACTAAAAGCGGAGACGGTTGCCGGGTGACGTAACAAGTCGCTGACCAATGACAGTGCGCTAACCAGATCTGGCATACCTTCCTTATTCTTCGTTGCTTGTACTGCCCCATCACACTAGCGTAGTAGACATTGCCAAAGAAATGTAACAGTATCTCGTAATTCAAGGTCATTACATTGTACTGCCCTTAAATAAAATGTATACCTCTGACCTGTTTCCACATCCCAGGGACCTCGTTTTTCAGGATCCATGGAATGCTACAAATGTAGGTGTAACTGGTATCAGTGCTACCTTTTTTCGAGCCCGGGAGGTTTTCAGCTTGCGCTAGTATTATGACAAGTCAGTGCGCTATAGAAAGAGTTCCCTTTCCTGAACATTACTCGCACACGTTGATAGTGCAGAACGCCTATGCGGAAGCGGGGCTGCGGACGTCAATCAGCTGTGTGGGACGTCCCCATCCTGAGCGCGTCGCAGCGCGTCTCACAAGCGCGCCCGTGCCTCTTCTGCCTGCCGCGACCTGCCGACAGCGTCTCTGTCCGCGTACGTTCCAGGAATCCGGAACTCCGCGAACTGTCTCCAGGAGACCCATCCGGCTGTTGGTAGTAACAGGGCTCTCTGTATTATGACAATGTTGTTGTTTGTTATATTGATGGTAGCAAATGCTGCTGTAATACATACGTTTGTACATTTTTGGTTGTTTTAGATTAAAAATGCTGTACAACAACATATACACACAAAGAATATCTAATACTTTCAAAAAAGCAAGACATAAAAATAGCTCACAAAAGCAACAATTCAATTGCAAAATACTTCCCAAAAAAATACACTCTTGGAAATTGAAATAAGAACACCGTGAATTCATTGTCCCAGGAAGGGGAAACTTTATTGACACATTCCTGGGGTCAGATACATCACATGATCACACTGACAGAACCACAGGCACATAGACACAGGCAACAGAGCATGCACAATGTCGGCACTAGTACAGTGTATATCCACCTTTCGCAGCAATGCAGGCTGCTATTCTCCCATGGAGACGATCGTAGAGATGCTGGATGTAGTCCTGTGGAACGGCTTGCCATGCCATTTCCACCTGGCGCCTCAGTTGGACCAGCGTTCGTGCTGGACGTGCAGACCACGTGAGACGACGCTTCATCCAGTCCCAAACATGCTCAATGGGGGACAGATCCGGATATCTTGCTGGCCAGGGTAGTTGACTTACACCTTCTAGAGCACGTTGGGTGGCACGGGATACATGCGGACGTGCATTGTCCTGTTGGAACAGCAAGTTCCCTTGCCGGTCTAGGAATGGTAGAACGATGGGTTCGATGACGGTTTGGATGTACCGTGCACTATTCAGTGTCCCCTCGACGATCACCAGTGGTGTACGGCCAGTGTAGGAGATCGCTCCCCACACCATGATGCCGGGCGTTGGCCCTGTGTGCCTCGGTCGTATGCAGTCCTGATTGTGGCGCTCACCTGCACGGCGCCAAACACGCATACGACCATCATTGGCACCAAGGCAGAAGCGACTCTCATCGCTGAAGACAACACGTCTCCATTCGTCCCTCCATTCACGCCTGTCGCGACACCACTGAGGCGGGCTGCACGATGTTGGGGCGTGAGCGGAAGACGGCCTAACGGTGTGCGGGACCGTAGCCCAGCTTCATGGAGACGGTTACGAATGGTCCTCGCCGATACCCCAGGAGCAACAGTGTCCCTAATTTGCTGGGAAGTGGCGGTGCGGTCCCCTACGGCACTGCGTAGGATCCTACGGTCTTGGCGTGCATCCGTGCGTCGCTGCGGTCCGGTCCCAGGTTGACGGGCATGTGCACCTTCCGCCGACCACTGGCGACAACATCGATGTACTGTGGAGACCTCACGCCCCACGTGTTGAGCAATTCGGCGGTACGTCCACCCGGCCTCCCGCATGCCCACTATACGCCCTCGCTCAAAGTCCGTCAACTGCACATACGGTTCACGTCCACGCTGTCGCGGCATGCTACCAGTGTTAAAGACTGCGATGGAGCTCCGTATGCCACGGCAAACTGGCTGACACTGACGGCGGCGGTGCACAAATGCTGCGCAGCTAGCGCCATTCGACGGCCAACACCGCGGTTCCTGGTGTGTCCGCTGTGCCGTGCGTGTGATCATTGCTTGTACAGCCCTCTCGCAGTGTCCGGAGCAAGTATGGTGGGTCTGACACACCGGTGTCAATGTGTTCTTTTTTCCATTTCCAGGAGTGTAGGTAAAGTGGCCTATATCAGAAATCAGGAATACACCAACTGAAATGTGATACATGTGATGGTAGGTACATAGGTCAAACCAGGACGACGTTTGACATCAGATACAAAGAACATGTTGCTTGGTTGGCACAAAACAGTGAGGTCATTGGTCCCATCGGATTACGGAAAGATGGAGAAGGATGTCGGCCGTGCCCTTTCAAAGGAAGCATTCCGACATTTGTCTGAAGCGATTTAGGGAAATCACGGAAACCTAAATCAGGATGGCCGGACGCGGGTTTGAACCGTCTTCCTCCCGAATGGGAGTCCAGTGTGCTAACCACTTCGCCACCTCGCTCGGCAAAGAAGATGTAAGAACGTGGAAGTATATGACAGATCATCCAACTTTTGCAGAACAATTACAACACCAACAAAAAATTACCTCTAGAGACAAAGACATGGTTCCATCGAAAGGGCACGGCCGACTTCCTTCCCCATCCTTCCCTCACCTGTTGGGCCGATGACTTCGCTGTTTAGTCCTCTCCCCCAAATCAACCAACCAACCAACCACAGACATGGAAATAATAACGATAAACAACAACAGAAAACACCTCTAAAAATTACAATAAAAGAAGAAACAACTCAAAAATTATCAGACCAACCTAATAAACTACACACCCTTTAAACTGATAGATCACTTAATATAACGTCACATGCATTAACATTTATAATCGCCGGCTCCATTTACCACTACCATCTCCTCCCAGTTTCTTTCCTATAATCACCATCCCCCCTTAAAAAAATTCACACACACACACACACACACACACACACACACACACACACACACACACACACGTTCACTGTCAACCCCCCCCCCCCCTCACAAACCTACTAACCAACCTCTCTCTCACTCTCTCCCACTCTCCCTCTCTCCCTCCCTCCCCCCTCTCTCTCTCTCTCTCTCGTCATCCCCTCTACAAACACATACACACTAATTGTTGTGTTTAGACAAGACAGCCTAGACACAATGAGAGGAAGCCGAAATGCACGCTATAAGCTCACGCAGGATGGCGTGAGGTCTGAAACAGGATACGTAATGAATGCTATAAAGAAAAGTACGCAGCTGCTGGAATACTTAACTTTAATCCATCATTTGTATACATCGTTCTTGATGAGACATGCTTCATACGATAACTATCAATTGCTATGGCGCCTTGCTAGGTCGTAGCCATTGACTTAGCTGAAGGCTATTCTAACTATCTTCTCTGCAAATAAACGAGGCTTCGTCAGTGTTGCATCGCTAGCTAAGTCGTCCGTACAACTGGGGCGAGTGCTGTAAGTCTCTCGAGACCTGCCGTGTGGTGGCGCTCGGTCTGCGATCACTGACAGTGGCGACATGCTGGTCCGTCGTATACTAATGGACCGCGGCCGATTTAAAGCTACCACCTAGCAAGTGTGGTGTCTGGCGGTGACACCACACTAATTGTATTAAAAAATGTAGCATCATTGCCAGTGATCAGAACCCGAACGAAAACAAACGAACAGATAATCACTATAATACTGTGCTGAGTGAGAACCCACAAATTCAGTTCGTTTCCCAAAAGTGAGGTGGGTTGTAAATGACGCAAATGCAGCATAAAAAAGCACAAAGACGCAAAAACTATATGTGAAACAAAGTCTTTCGACATCAACCTCTTCTAACAAAGAGAAAAGAAGCAGTTACTTGAAGAATTTGTAAACAAGAGGCAGAAACGCTGTAAGTAAATTGTACACCAACTTAATAAACAAAATGCTGTTTTTAATCTAAAACAACCCAAAATGCACAAACATATGTATCCATTTTGCACAAGAGCCACCGAAGATGCTTCATAAATAAAAGCGAAACACGTCTGGTGTAAAATTCTCTTTAATATCTACCTTAAGATAAGGAAACAAATAATAGCTGTTTAGTTAAAGTAGGTTGAAATAACAAAAACTTATGGCTCTTTCCGTCACAGTAAACAAACGCGCGACTGAGAGTGGAAAAAATCACCATGGGATAACTGTATTCAGATTAGCCTGTAATAGTCGAAATGTTTGAGCGAAAATAGTAGAAACGGAGAAAGGAAAACAAATTAACAAAAAGAACGGTCAAATGTTTTGCGAAATCATTTGCTTTAAAGTAAGAAATCGGCAGCACATTTTCTGTACACGATTTCGAATATGATTCAAAGGTACATCAAATGTTTCTCTGACCTATTTTATTTCTTACATTTAGACAAACAGTTTCACCAAATATTTGATTAGATTCTTTTTAAAAACTAATTTTATTGTTATTGTGTGTTGTTGTTTTTTTGGGGGAGGAGACCAGACAGCGAGGTCATCGGTCTCATCGGATTAGGGAAGGACGGGGAAGAAAGTCGGCCGTGCCCTTTCAAAGGAACCATCCCGGCATTTGCCTTGAGAGATTTAGGGAAATCACAGAAAACCTAAATCAGGATGGCCGGACGCGGGATTGAACCGTCGTCCTCCCGAATGCGAGTCCAGTGGGCTAACCACTGCGCCACCTCGCTCGGTAACTACTTTTATTCTGTAGTTTTGTTCAGGAAGCATGGAACATAACGTACTGAAATATCGATCAGTATTCTGTTATTGTTCACAGTATATAGGTCAAGAGTAAGCAGAGAAGTTCAGTTTATACTGTAATAAGATTTTTTTGACACTTCATATTCATAGCTGACAGCAGGTGTTCGTGGAATGTGACACTTTCCCTTCAAACAACTAATTAAGTTTTTCTTAATCATACTACTTTCAAGCAATTATCTTTTTTTTTTTAACTAGACCTCTTGCTAGCGAATTTGACACCCAATTTGTTCACTTCCCACTCTTAGTCTGGCTATGAAAGTTGGTTGGTTGGTTTGTGGGATTAAAGGGACCAGACTGCTACGGTCATCGGTCCCTTTTTCCAAATACGAAGAACACCCACAGAGAATAAAAACGATTAACAGAATAGATCACAGACGATACAGAACAAGAGAAACTTAGACAAAGACAAGACAAAACGAACTAAACTCACACAGAATGTGACGGTGGTTGGCCGACCATAGAATTAAAAAAGGAAAAGCCAACCACTTAGAAACACATTAAAAAATTAGTTTAAAATCGTAGGCCAAAGGCCAGAATCAACACAAAACAATAAAATAAAACAGAAACACTCAGATTGAACGATAAAAACCCCCTGCCCGAATAAAACGTAAAACTATGTCAGTCATAGCAGAGTCATCTGTTAAAAGGGCAGGGAGCGCGTCAGGCAGTGCGAATGACTGCCTGAGCACAGCTAAAAGTGGACAGTCCAATAAAATGTGGACCACTGTCAAAACGGAGCCGCAGCGACATAAAGGTGGGCCTTCACGTCGCAATAGGTGGCCGTGCGTCATCCATGTGTGTCCAATGCGCAGCCGGCAGAGGACAACAGACTCCCTGCGAGAGACCCGCAAGGAGGAGCGCCACACACCGGTAGGTTCCTTGATGGCCCGAAGTTTATTCCATGAAGGCAGGATGCGCCATTCAGTGTGCCAAAGGTCTAGAATTTTGCTGCATAGGAACGCTCGCAAATCTGTCTCCGGGAGGCCAATGTCCAGAGATGGTGTACTGGTGGCCTCTTTCGCCAGGCGGTCAACATTCTCATTGCCGGGTATCCCAACATGGCCTGGGGTCCACACGAAGACCACAGAGCGGCCGCAACAGGCAAGAGTATGCAGGGACTCCTGGATAGCCATCACCAGACGGGAACGAGGGAAACACTGGTCGAGAGCTCGTAAACCGCTCAGGGAATCGCTACAGATAACGAAGGACTCACCTGAGCAGGAGCGGAGATACTCTAGGGCACGAAAGATGGCGACCAGCTCAGCAGTGTAAACGCTGCAGCAAGCCGGCAAGGAACGTTGTTCGGAATGGTCCCCTAGAGTTAGCGCATAACCGACACGACCAGCAACCATCGAACCGTCAGTGTAAACAATGCTAGAGCCCTGATACGTTGCGAGGATGGAAAGAAAGCGGCGGCGGAAAGCCTCCGGAGGGACTGAGTCCTTCGGGCCCCATGCCAATTCCAGCTAAAGGCGAGGGCGAGGCACACACCACGGGGGTGTATGCAGAGGTGCCCGGAAAGGAGGCGGAAGAGGTAAAGCCCCAAGCCCGGCGAGAAGCTCTCGGACGCGGACTGCGATCGTATTACCAGCCCTGGGCCTGCGTTCTGGAAGATGGACGTGCGACTGTGGGAATAGTAGCCGATAGTTAGGATGCCCGGGCAAGCTGAAAACATGGGCAGCATAAGAAGCCAGCAAACGTTGGCGGCGGAATCGCAGTGGAGGGACACCCGCCTCCACTAGTATGCTGTCCACTGGGCTGGTCCGGAAAGCACCAGTGGCAAGGCGTATCCCGCTATGGAGGATTGGGTCCAGCACCCGCAACGCAGATGGGGATGCTGAGCCATAAGTCAGGCTCCCATAATCCAGACGAGACTGGATTAACGCCTGTTAGAGCCGTAACAGGGTAGATCGGTCGGCGCCCCAGCGGGTGTGGCTCAAGCATCTCAGAGCATTTAGATGCCGCCAACACGCCTGTTTAAGCTGCCGAATGTGAGGCAGCCAAGTCAGCCGGGCATCAAAAACTACACCCAAAAACCTGTGGGTCTCCACCACAGTAAGGAGGTCGTCGGCAAGATAAAGCCGCGGCTCAGGATGGACTGTTCAGCGCCGGCAGAAATGCATAACGTGGGTCTTGGCAGCCGAAAACTGAAAACCATGCGCTACAGCCCAAGACTGCGCCTTGCGGATAGCGCCCTGTAGCTGACGTTCAACAGCTGCAATGCCAGTAGAGCTGTAGTAAAGGCAGAAGTCGTCAGCATACAGGGAAGCGGAGACAGAATTTCCCACGGCCGCAGCGAGCCCGTTAATGGCTATTAAAAACAGGCAGACACTTAAAACAGAACCCTGTGGCACACCGCTCTCCTGGACGTGGGAGGAACTATATGAGGCCGTGACTTGCACGCGGAAGGTACGATACGACAGAAAATTGCGGATAAAAATCGGCAGAGGACACCGAAGACCCCATCCATGAAGCGTAGAAAGGATGTGATAACGCCGTGTCGTATCGTACGCCTTCCGCATGTCGAAAAGGACAGCGACCAGGTGCTGACGGCGGGCAAAGGCAGTACGGATGGCCGACTCCAGGCTCACCAGATTGTCGGTGGCGGAGCGGCCTTTACGGAACCCGAGACTCCAGTACCCAATTCAAGCGCCGGCTCACCATCCGTTCAAGCAACTTGCAAAGAACGTTGGTGAGGCTAATGGGACGGTAGCTGTCCACCTCCAGAGGGTTCTTTCCAGGTTTCAAAACGGGGATGACAATGCTTTCCCGCCTTTGCGGCGGAAACTCCCCCTCGACCCAAAGACGGTTGTAAAGGTCGAGGAGGCGTCGTTGGCAGTCCACTGAAAGGTGTTTCAGCATCTGACAGTGGATGCCATCTGGCCCAGGAGCGGTATCAGGGCAAGCGGCTAGGGCACTGCGAAATTCCCACTCTCTGAATGGAGCATTGTAAGATTCTGGGTGGTGGGTGCGAAACGAAAGGCTCCGACGTTCCATCCGCTCTTTAATGGAGCGGAAGGTCAGTGGGTAATTGGAAGAAGCGGAACTAAGAGCAAAATGCTCTGCCAAGCTGTTGGCAATTTCATCGGAGTTTGTACAAACTGCTCCATTCAGTGAGAGCGCAGGGACGCTGACAGGGGGCCGATAGCCATAGAGGGGTCGGATCTTGGCCCAGACCTGCGATGGAGAGACATGGAGGCCAATGGTGGACACATACCGCTCCCAGCACACCTGCTTGCTTTGGCGGATAAGGCGGCGGGCCCGCGCACGCAGCCGTTTGAAGGTAATGAGGTGTTCAATGCAGGGATGTCGCTTGTGACGCTGTAGCGCCCGCCGGCGATCTTTAATCACTGCAGCGATCTCAGGCGACCACCAAGGCACAGTCCGCCACCTAGGGGACCCAGAGGAACGGGGAATGGCAGATTTGGCGGCAGTAACGATGCCGGTGGTGACCGATTGAACCACCGCATCAAGGCCATCATTAGAGAGAGGCTCAATAGCGGCAGTGGAGGAGAACAAGTCCCAGTCAGCCTTATTCATAGCCCATCTGCTAGGGCGCCCAGAAGAGTGACGCTGTGGTAGTGACAGAAAGATCGGAAAATGGTCACTACCACACAGGTCGTCATGCACACTCCGTTGGACAGACGGTAAAGTCCATGGCGGAGTATTTGCCATGCACCACACTGAAGTGTGTGAAGGCACCATCATTTAAAATCGAGAGATCGAGCTGCGACAATAAATGCTCAACGGTGGCGCCTCGACCTGTTGCCACTGACCTACCCCACAGAGGGTTAATGGCGTTGAAGTCGCCCAGTAGCAAGTAAGGTGGCGGCAATTGGGCTTTCAGCGCAGCCAGGACATGCTGCGAGACATCATCATCAGGTGGAAGGTAAAGACTCCAGTCGGTAACAGCCTGTGGCGTCCACACCCGAACAGCGACAGCCTCTAAAGATGTTTGGAGAGGGACAGACTCGCTGTGCAGAGTGTGAAGGACATAGAGGCAGACGCCACCAGACACCCTTTCATAAGCCGCCCGGTTCTTATAATAACCCCGATAGCCATGGAGGGCGGGGGTTCGCATTGCTGGAAACCAAGTTTCCTGAAGAGCAATGCAGAAGAAAGGGTGAAGGCTGATAAGTTGTCGGAGCTCAGCTAGATGGTGGAAAAAACCGCTGCAGTTCCACTGGAGGATGATATTGTCCATGGCTGAGAAAGGCGTGAAGGAACTGGGAAGGCAATTTACGCCGCTTGTTCACTCACTGCCACTGATTCAGTACCCGTGCGAGTGACATCCATGGTGTCTGAGGGACCGGCGAGATCAAGGTCCTCAGCGGACGCCAGAATCTCGACCTCATCCTCAGATGCAGAGCTCGAGGGGTGCGGTGGGGTTGGTGCCACCGCAAGTTCTTTGGACAGACTGTAAGAGGCTTTCTCTTGGACTTCTCTCGCTGAACCTTGGGTTTCACCGGCTGGGAAGGCTTCACTGATTCAGTCTCCGGGACGGAGGAGGATCGTGAAGCCCTATGCCCGGCCGCTGGTGGGGACTTATGCCACTGTCGGCCATCATCCTTACCGCTGGTGGAAGCCTGGGAAGGGAGGGACCCAAGGGAACCCTTACGGACGAGAGTAGCCGAAGAAGTGAGACGCTTCTCCGGCTGAGAAGCGGGGACGGACATCCCCGATGGGTGGGAGGATGTTGCTCCTGAGGTAGGTGGTGCAGGAGCAACCAGTTGGGTAGAGCTCCCCACGGGCAAGGGGGCAGGAGGAGTCGTACTGCTCATTGAGCTGGCTGGAAGTCTCGAAACTGATGGGGCTAGCACAGTAGTTGTAGCAGCTGCGTAAGAAGATGTCATTCTCAGAGGATGGAGTCTGTCATATTTCCTTTTGGCCTCAGTATAGGTCAGCCGGTCCAGGGTCTTATATTCCATGATTTTGCGCTCTTTCTGAAAGACTTTGCAGTCAGGCGAGCAAGGTGAATGATGCTCTTCGCAGTTGACACAGATGGGAGGCGGGGCACATGGAGTATTGGGATGTGATGGGCGTCCGCAATCTCGACATGTGAGGCTGGAAGTGCAGCGGGAAGACATACGGCCGAACTTCCAGCACTTAAAGCACCGCATTGGGGGAGGGATATAGGGCTTAACGTCACAACGGTAGACCATCACCTTGACCTTCTCCAGCAGTGCATCACCCTCAAAGGCCAAGATGAAGGCACCGGTAGCAACCTGATTGTCCTTCGGACCCCGATGAACGCGCCGGACGAAATGAACACCTCTACGCTCTAAGTTGGCGCGCAGCTCGTCATCAGACTGCAAAAGTAGGTCCCTATGGAAAATAACACCTTGGACCATATTTAAACTCTTATGTGGTGTAATGGTAACGTTAACATCCCCCAACTTGTGACAAGCAAGTAACCTGCGTGACTGGGTGGAGGATGCCGTTTGTATCAGTACTGACCCAGAGCGCATTTTGGACAAGCCCTCCACCTCCCCAAACTTGTCCTCTAAATGCTCGACGAAGAACTGAGGCTTTGTGGATAGAAAAGACTCCCCATCAGCTCTCGTGCAAACTAAGAATCGGGGCGAGTAACTGTTACCTCCATCCTGAGACTTACGCTCCTCCCACGGCGTGGCCAGAGAGGGGAACGTTTTCGCATCGTACTTCTGAGCATTAAATTGAGCCCGAGAATGCTTAGAGACTGCTGGCGGCTGGCCGCCAGCGAGAGATGATGTACCACGCTTCATTGCGGGTCATCCGCCCTGATGCCACCTACTCCGACCAAGGGCCCTCCCCATGGGCGCCACCCAGCCGCAGCAATAGCCACCTGGCAGGATGGCCATTGCCGGGAGTCCTGATGCCCCAGGGAGACGGGCATCTACTCCTTGGCATACGTGGGGAGTTAACGGCGCAGGCATCAGTAGAGCTATCCCTGTGTTGTCAGGGGGCTACAACCAACAGGGTACATGGCGGCCCCACCACAACGGACTGGCTATCGTGCTGGATGTTAGGTGACATGTGGTCCATCGTCGCCATCAGTGCAGAAAGTGGCACTGCACAGCGCAAGGTGGAAAATGCACGCAGGAACGTATCCATGCCCAAGAGATGGAGAGAGGGCAGGACTGCAATGCAACGACAAAGAAGTTGGCGGAAGGTCTGATCGCTAGATGGACACAATGCACCAAGTAAGGCGCCCTTCCCCAATCGGCTCGCTCTTCGGAAAAATTTTGACAGATGGAGGTCAAACCCAACAGGGGACCATCACATACCGCCGAAAAGTTTGAGACTCCTTGTAGTCGCCTCTTACGACAGGCAGGAATACCGCGGGCCTATTCTAACCTCCGAACCCGCAGGGGGGTCTGGCTATGAAAATTCGGACATAAATCCAATACGTAATTTCTACGAAATTTTCGCTCTGCTGAAACCTTTGGCCAGAAACAGTACGACAGACACACTAATCTTAGTTCATTATTCATTACAGGATAAGAGGAATATGTTATCACTAAGGTTCGAATGATGGACTTCTGTTTATCTAACAGGCCATTGTTGTCATCAAGAAAGTGGACTTGAATGAAGAAATAAATAAATGTCCAGAATCTGCTTCTGCCTGACGGAATACAAACGGAACAAGAAATGAAAAAGAAAGGAACTTCTGTGTAACACAAATACCTATGCAAAAAAATAAAAAAATTACTTTGCAAATGTGCTTAAGTTTATCTTCCTATATACATGCCTTTTGTCATCAACATACACTACCTGATAACAGTATCGCCATCTATTAGTGGACATTAACACGAGGTGTGGCCGTCCTTCGCCTTTATGGTAGAACTTTGCTGGCGACTATTTCTGTGAGGTGTCTGAATGTCTGTGGAGGAATATCAGCACGCTGTAACGGGACTTTGAATTTCGCCGCGCTACACTCGTTCCCTCAGATATCAGTTATACCGTCACAGCTGTATGAGCGCTCGACGGCAGAGAAAATATTTATAAGAAAATGAAGGTACAAAAATTGTAACTCTTTTTGTTTTCTACCCGCTCTCGTCTCTTGAGAGCGGAAGCTTAACTTCACTTATTCGCTAGTCTTGGTATGATTCAGACGTAAAACTTATTCGTTAGTCTGATTAAGACGTAAAAACTTATTGATGTGCAGACGTATTGTATTGTGGAAGCTTGTATGAAATTTGGAGGATGGAAGCAGCCGTAAAATACATTGCATTCAATATCAAGATGGTTTTAATTCGTAGACATTAGTAATTCCTGGACGATGAAATTTACTGCAAGATTTTGGAGCAGCTACGACTTTTTCATGCAGAAATGAAGCAGGAGATTTTTGGAGAACAAGACCTGGACGCCGCACGAGAGAAGACATATTAACTTGGTAATGAATGAACTCTTATTTACACCATTTCCCCCTGTTAATCACATTTTGTTATTCTCTGTTCTCTTTCAAATAATTTTTGTAGTAGAAATTTGTTTGACTTTTGCTCAGAAACGCCACAAGGACCACCCAAACAATAGCTTTTCCGAATCACGAAGTCCGATAGCTTCTCTGTAGTACGAAGTCCGATTTGCATTTCATTCTTTCCCTTTTTCACGGTCATTAACGATTTGAAAATATCCTTTTTATTCGCCATTTCTTCCCCCATTTTCAACCTTTTCTTTTCTTCTCTTTTTCTTTTTTATTAACCAGTACAACGCCACTGCTCAAAAGGCGAAAGCAGAGAAGATAGTGTTGTTGGACGTTAGGGCCTGGAACCAGGTCGAAGATCCCCAAAAATGTTCCATTGGGTTCAGGCCGGGACTCGGGTACGCCAGTCCATTTCGGGAACGCCATTGTCCTCCAGCCCTTGCCTCACAGATGCTGCTTCGTGGCAGGGTTTGCATTGTCATGCTGATACAAGCACTGCCTCCGAACTGTTCCTCTACTACACTGAGAACATAACGCTGTGAAACGTGTTCATGTCCTTCAGCATTTAGCATTTTCTTAAGCTTAAGTGTTTTTTTTTTTTTTTAAGTGGATCACGCTCTAACCACGAGGAACACCCCCATACCGTGACATCATTTCTTCCTTATTTCACTGTTCACTCATTATTGCATTCTCCACGGATTCGCCAACCCGAAACCCTTCCATCGGATTGCCACGTAATACTCGTATATCGTGATTCATGACTCCAAATCACTCGTTCCCATTCAGCCACTGACCAGTGACGTAGCTCTTTACGCCACTTCAGGCATATAAAAAATGGTTCAAATGGCTCCAAGCACTGTGGGGATCCCGCGTCCGGCAATCCTGATTTGGGTTTTCCGTGATTTCCCTAAATCGCTCCAGGCAAATGCCAGGGCACGGCTGACCTCCTTCCAGTGTGCGATTTTTCAGGGGGGGATGGGGGGGGGGGGGGGTTCCCCCCCCCCCCCCTCTGCATCAGACCATCCCCTCCTCTGGCTTTAGTTTATGCATCCCAACCTGGGATATTTATTTCCCACGCACTGGAGTAAACTTTACATATAATTTAAATTTGTGGAGCCGAACACTGAAAGTTTTTAATACAGTCTTACTATTAATACTATTAATATGTTTGCTTAATTTTGAAAAAGTGTTATTTAGTAGTTAAGCATTTCGAAACATTTAGAACTAAATCATCATTCTCATGTTGTCATTGTTGCTTTCTTCTAAGGTGCGTCATCCGTTTACTTGAGAGCTTGCGAGGAAAGTAGTGAGGCAGTCATACCGCAGCAGTCGTACCGCAGAGTTGGGTGAGCTGGGGGCTGAAATTCCCACCCCGGGCCCTGAGACAGGGTGGTGACCGGCCCGGTACCTGTACGAGCATTTACCGTTAGGCCGCCTTTTGGCAACGGTATGGCGCGGACTAACGCGCCTGGGACGAAAGCACACATTACTAAATAACGCACCATCATCTGCTTCTAGTTCCTAGGATACTATTTCGTGGACCTTCTTTAAATACTCTTCTCTTCCACCATCGTTTTCTTTTCCTTTGGTTTTCATTTCCGTTGTTAGCTGCATGTGCAAGTACCAAGTAGGCCGCCGCTGCGATACTTTATTATCCTTTATAGTGCAAGACCGACACACGTGTGGCACAAATTCTGTTGCTTTGGTATAAATTAATCTGCCGCATGCAACATACGCCGCAATATGTTGCCTGTTGTAGCATACTACAAGACGACGCACGCTACATTTCCGTAGCATGCCACAATGTTGCAAGACGTCGCCCCAGCGTAAACGAGGCTTTAGAGCCAGGTCTGTATTATATGGTGGATGTGATGTGTTGCGTACGAAACTAAAACCTGCAATCAGATCCAAATGTCGTGGAAAACTGTGAAGAGGTGTCATCCTGCAGCAAGATAACGCTCGCCCACATTCTGCCAAACGGACAGCCGACGGAATAAAGGAGTTGAGATTCGAGGTGCTGGAACATCCACCATACAGTACAGACCTGGTTCCAAGTGATTTTCACATGTTTGGACCCTTAACGGAAGCACTACAGGGAAGAAGATTTGAAAGTGATGAAGACGTCATTGCTGCGGTGCAAAATTGGTTACAGATGCAATCGAAAAACGTATTTTCTGATGAAATAAAAAAAAAAAACTCGTAAAACGTCGGGGAAACTGCATTGAAGTCCAGGGAGGTTACGTAGAAAAATAACGCATCTTTCAGTTTTCTATCAACAGAATGAGCGCAGCTTTTCACAAATGTGCCTTTACTTTTTGAATTCCCGTCGTATACCTGTATGTAGATGATTTTGTAAATAAGCTTTACCTATAATGTACTTTTAAAGATATAACAAGGGATGATGGCTTTTCTGATAGTGCATACGCGTGAATAGTGAGTTTCGTCATTAAAATCTATTTATAAATAACTGTTTAACCATGGGTAACATATGTAATTATACTAACCCCCTAAGACATCCCCCCCACTGGTAAAAGCAGAAATCGCTCACTGCTTCCTTCCCCATCCTTCCCTAATCCGATGAGACCGATGACCTCGCTGGCTGGTCTTCTTCCCCAAACAACCCAACCCAACCCACTATGGGACAACATCTGAGGTCATCAGTCCCCTAGACTTAGAACTACTTAAACCTAACTAAGGACATCACACACATCAATGCCCAAGGCAGGATTCGAACCTGCGACCGTAGCAGCCGCGTGGTTCCGGACTGAAGCGCTCGGTCACACGGCCGGCCACCTCAAGCAGCACTTAGCACTGAATATAGAAACGTGCGTCTGTTCGACCGCTGTACTCCTTTCATTTTTAACTCCCTACGCATGGTCATTGTATTAGATGGACCGCCTGTAGCACTTTCACGAGTGATTCCTTAAGCTGAATCCATGCGTGCTTTTTTTTTTTTTTTTATATACGAGCGCCCTCAACAATGCTCGACAGTCCCTGTCCGTTAGTATATCAGGCCTGTCTGGGTCTGGTTTAGTTGTGGTTGCTCCCTCTCATTTTCACTTCACAGCCATATCACCAATAGTCAACTTGGGCAGCCTTAAAGGGTTAAATGCCCTAATGGATTTATTTGTTGACATTCGAAGACTAGTCCACGTTCGAAGTCACTGAGCTCTCCAGATCAACTTATTCTGTTATTACAGCTTCTCTACTGACAACACCCGTTTGCCTTATTCGGAATAGCTTCCACCTGCTGAGCTGTTGGGTGCAGTATGTTACCTGTAGCAATTGTCTGCTGGTTCTGATAGTGGGTGGTGCATTTGAACCTCTAATACTGAACGTGTCTTCTCTTGTGCCGTACTTAATTGCTAATATCTAGACTCATGTTGGCCTATTGCCTGCGCTGTAGGGGCACGGGCCATTTCGAGTGGTCTGTGTTTTCATTGCCATGGCACTGTATGAAAGTATTCGGTGAGTGTTGCGACTTATGTTCTGCTTGCTCCGTCAATGCCTGGACGACTTACCTCTCTCCTGCAGCTTCGTGAAGACAGCAAACGGAGAAATTACTGGTAACGTGGTATATGTGCCGGCGCACTTTAGTGTGGATGTGTTGGACTTTAGCACAATATGCATTTCAATTGCAGTTCCTCCATACAGGCCAGGTGTAACAGTCTATGATTGATCTAACCGTCGCTCGGAAAACGCTCGCTCATCAGTCTTCATTGAGCGGAGATCTCTCATTAATCAGTGGACTGGGCTCCCAGTATCGCAGAATTTTTTCCTGCAGGTGTCGTCGGCATGGTGTTAACCCGTCAGCTGGCGATCAAGTGTGACCCCTAGATATTTAGCTGTTGATGTGCATGGCGTGTGCGGGGCGGGGCGGGGGGTGTCGAAGAGAGGGATGTCTCCTATAAGTCTGGACCTCCAGTATGTGAGTAGAATCACCTGGCTCTTGGCAGCTTCTAACTTGATGATCCAGTTTGATGACCACTATTCTACGTCTCTGCAGTCTGTATTACATCTGGTCGTCTGTGCCTGCAGTATAAATGAGTTTGCAAACACGTGGTGACGCTGTGTAAGCGCTGTACAAGACAGGGCCCAGCACCGAGTCTTGAGGAGCTCCATCAAGTACTTTTCTGCACGTTGAAATGGACTGATAACGCAGTACTCTCCCCCTCATATACTGCCGGGTCCGCGTCTGGTGACATCTGGTGGTCAATTACGCCTTGCATAGAGCTGTTCGGATAATTTTGACCAGAAAACATTTCTATAAAAGATCGTCTTGTTGAACTTGTTTAAGTTTGCAAATGAACTACGTCTCCAGTGTTAGAAGACGAAACGTTAGACACTGAAACATGCCTTAGACTAGGCCCTCATACACATAAAATAGAAATCAGGGGTTGGGGCCTGCATTTTGTGATGAAACAGCGTTGGATATTAAATTCCCACTGGGGTCATTAAAAATGTGGAAAGGCTCCGAATTGGATCAGAGACGCTGGGTTGGCCCTCATGAAAAATAAACGCAACGTATTGCACATAACTCAGCGCAAAGATCCGTTATTGTTTGATTACACGATTGGCGACCAGTCACTGCTAACACTCTCACCAGAGAAGCTCATCCAACTCCAGAGGCAGATATTGCAGGAGAAGCGTCTCTAAAATATCGAGAGACTGCTGTCATAAAAGAGTTGACTGAGTTAAGAGTCCGCAGATATTTAAAGGTGAACGGTCATATACAACTAGTTTTACTAAAGGTAGGTATCAAAGTAAAATTCTTTGGAGGAATCGAAAGGATATGTGAATTTCCCACTAGGGAGCGGAAGCCTAGGAACTTCTCTCCGGTATGACTAATGCCTTCTTCATGCCTACTTCATACACACTCAAAGCACGAACAGAATTCTAGAACTGATCGCATTATCGGTTTGTATGAGTTTCCTATACAAATGCGTTGCACTTTCCCACAACCCTCCTTTCACGTGTTCGTCTCATTTTATATTTCTTAGGAATATAAGCGGCCCTCAGATGGTCAATATTATTGACACAGTACTGCTGTATTAATATATTAAAAGGAAGTGCGAGGCCAAGAACGGTACAGTATTATTGAGCAACATGGCCTGGAAGCGTCAGTTACAACTTTGCCTCCATATAAAGGTGCTCGACGGTGTGGAGCTCGCATATATTACGACTGAGTTGCTTGCCTTGAAAAACACAGCACAAATTACGCAGAAAGGCGAAACAAGTCTGAACAGCGGCCAGTGAACATTTCAATAGACCAGGAGTTCATTCTCGGCAGCATAGATTACAAATTACAACTAATCACAAATTAACCAAGTGAACTATGTAATTATGGCGTACATATACTGCTTTCTATGAATTTTATCACTGTAACAACGGTTGCAAAACGATATAAAACAATTATTTACTTGTTGCTGATTGATGGACTTTCATGATCTTTTTAAGTGTGTACACTGACAACGTTACAAGAAAAGTAAAGATATATGCTCACTGGACAGCTGACACCTGATCTCATTTGTCGATTCTGAAAACAACTACAAGTAAAATAAATATGTCTGCTTACTGTCACGGCATCAAGACCTCCAGTTTCCTCTGCAGTTGTGGGAGACGAGGTACCTGGCGTTTCCTGGTCAATCATAAAATTCGTTTCTCATACCGCTGCGTAGTGCATTCATATACACTCTCCAGCCAACTTCCTGATACTTTGTCCTGCACATTTTACAGTTTCATTGTGGAAATTCGTTTGCAGCGAAATGAATTTTTCTCAGCAGCGACAGCAACTGCCATGTACTGCGCAATACCAGTCACACACGGTACATACAGTATACTGAGCGATGGTCAGTATTTTTAAAGATCTGAAGTCTTGTTCAATATACTGCGCGAATGGTGAATACCGATCTCTGACGGTGATTATTATTTCGCAATAAATACTGAAGGAATAAGGGCCTCTTTAGTCACAGATGTTTGAAACTGACTGCAGAACGATTCCACTGCCGTCAACGTACATTTTGCGAAAGGACCATGAACATAAGAGAAATTATGGCTTATACGGAGGCATGTAGATCGCCGCTTTTCCCTTGCGCTATTTGCGAATGCGACAGGAAAGGAAACAATTAGTAGTGGTACAAGGTATCCTCCGCTATGCGCCATACGGTGGCTTGCGGAGTATGTATGTAGATGTAGATGTAGATGTAAACGATGTGGCAGGCTCCATAATCTTGTAATGGGATACTACAGGGTCTTTCTCTTTGTGCTGGGCCCTGTGTTGCATTTATTCACATTTAAAGAGGTATGCCATTAGTCGTACCAAGTGGAGTTACTGCCTACGTCGTTCTGCATTTCCTTAGAATCACCCAGCAACGATAGTAATCCACAACACCTAATTACAAATTAAACAAGCGGACTATGCAATTCATCGGGTACATATGCTGCTTTATATGAATTTCATCACTGTGACAACTGTTGTAAAACGATATAAAATAATTATTTACTTGTTACTGATTGACTGACTTGTATGATCTTTTTCAGTGTGTACTCTGAAGACTTTACAAGCAGCAGATTGAGAGGCAGCAGATTGAGAGGAAATAGAAGAAATATGAAAGTAGTGAGCCGGCCGCTGTAGCCGAGCGGTTCTAGGCGCTTCAGTCCGGAACCGCACTGCTGCTACGGTCGCAGGTTCGAATCCTGCCTCGGCCATGGATGTGTGTGATGTCCTTAGGTTAATTAGGTTTAAGTAGTTAGAAGTCTAGGGGATTGATGACCTCAGGTGTTAAGTCCCATAGTGCTTAGAGCCATTTGAACAATTTGAAAGTAGTGAAAACTAGCAGAAATGAGAACAGCAAGAGACGTAACACCGAATCACGATGTAGATGAAGCTAAGTAATTCTGCTAATTGGGCAGCAAAATAACCCATGAGCAAGGAGGACATAAGCACTGACAAAAAGGGTATTCCGGGCCAAGGGAAGTCTGCTAGTATCAAAAATAGGTGTTAATTTGAGGAAGAAATTTCTGAGAATGTAATTTAGAGCACAGTGTTGTATGGGAATGAGACGTGCACTGCGGGAAAACCAGAACAGAAGCATTTGAGATGTGGGTCTCAGAAGGATCTTGAAAACTGGGTGGACTGCCAAGGTAAGGAATGAAGAGGTTCTGAGCAGAATCGGCGAGGAAAGTAATATGAGGAAAACACTGACAAGAAGGACACGGTGGAAGCACGTCTGTTAAGACACCAGCGACAAACTTCCATGGTACTAGAGGGATTTGTAGAGGGTAAAAACTGTAGAGGAAAACAGAGATTGGAATCCATCGAACAAATAACTGAGGACGTAGGTTGCAATTGCCACTCTCAGATGAAGAGTTGACGGAGTGGAATTCGTGGCGGGCCTCATCAAGCCAGTCAGTAGACTGATGAGTCAAAAGAAATGCAGCAGCATCCCTAGCAAATAGTCGGTTTATGTTGCGTGCTGTATCCGATAAGACGTCAGAGTATGCTGAGAAAATTGTCTGTCCTTTTACACTTAATGAAAAGGGAAAATATAATTTTTTTTTTCGTTGAATGTTTGTCGTCCAGTATAATATACGGAATTCCGTTAGTATTAAAACAGTGGCGGCAGTCATATACTCATGAAGCTACTCTGTGCTATTGTATCCCGGTTATCAGTCGTAGATGTGGTGCAGTGCCGAGCGTCACGACTTACATCGAAGAGGGTGTTCCCCGAACTTGCTGGATGCAAGGTGAGCGCTCAGCTGAGTATAATTATGCAATTATGAAATCATCCTAAATGCGAGGTTTCATTAAGAAAGAACTTTGATGTCACAGAGATAGGAGCATAATTAAATGGAGCAATGTAGCACTGCTGACGTATATATGCGTGAATGAATAGCCATTCATCAGAATCTGACGCCCCTGAGACACATCAGCAAGTGAATACTTCTTGGCATTCTCGGGTTTGTGTCCGTGTATTCTTCCCCAGCGCTGATGAGTTAGCGGTTCTCGAGACATAGTAATGTGGCCAGAGAACGTGGTACAACCTTGAAACACACAGCAGCAGGTACAGTAACGGTACTTTCAGCTCAGGGACCCTGTCAGCATTAAATGGAAGCGGGATAGTAAGGGTGGAGGGTAGAGCTGTCATGTAGTTCTAACTGCTAGTGGCGTGGTACTCTACACACCTTTCCAACCTCCTAACGTCGCAACCGACTTTTGAAAGCTCTAATGTTCTAAAGACGCAGGTTCTCCCACATATTCAGTCAGTTCATTAGTCACGTTGATCGTGGAATGCTGCCGAAGGACTGCGAGTTTGGAAAATGTTAGGTCCGTGAGAGTCAAATAACGCATCAATTCACTTCTCCCATCGTGTTTCGAGATCTCGTATCGAGGCGGAAGTTTCTAGTTTCAGGTCGTTTAATTAAGCACGAAACTGAGCATTAAATAAAGTACTAATATTATTTAATACTGAAATGAATTCAGAGATCTCTGAAGAGGCTATTCTGCAGTACTCGTTTTGCTCGTTTTTGTGAAATATATTCTTAACTGGTTTTGGATACCATATTTTCTGCAGAACTACATAATTTGAGATACGTGTATTGAAAATCCGTGCAACTTAGCCTTATAATCAGTTTATTAGTTCGATGATTCAACTTTAGTTTGTTATAATTTGGACACCAAGAAATTTTCCACATTTTATTATGTAGCTATTACCGTCTTTACTGGCACCTGAGGGTCAATTTCTCTGTCTGAAATTGCATTAAATGAGTCTGTGTGAAATTAAGACAATAAATTGGCTGTGAAATAGTCGAGGGACTGTTCCGTTGTCATACGCTGAAGAACCAAAGACTCTGGTACACCTGCCTAATATCGTGTAGGGCCCCCGAGAGTACGTAGAAGTGGCGCAACACGATGTGGTTTGGACTCGACTAATGTCTGAAGTAGTGCTGGAGGGAACTGACGCCGTGAATCCTGCAGGGCTGTCCATAAATCAGTAAGAGTACGAGGGGGTGGAGGTCTCTTCTGAACAGCACGTTGCGAGGCATCCCAAATATGCTCAATAATGTTCATGTCTGGGGAGTCTGGTACCAGTGGCAGTTTTTAAACTCAGAAAAGTGTTCCTGGAGCTACTCTGTAGCAATTCAGGTGGTGTGGAGTGTCGCATTGTCCCGCCGGAATTGCCCAAGTCCGTTGGAATGCACAATGGATACGAATGGATGCAGATCATCAGATAGGGTGCTTACGTATGTGTCACCTGTCAGAATCGTATCTAGACATATCAGGGATCCCATATCACTCCAACTGCACACGCCCCACACCATTACAGAGCCTCCACCATCTTGAACAGTCTCTTGCTGACATGCAAGTCCATGGATTCATGAGATTGTCTCCATACTCGTACGCGTCCAGCCTCTCAATACAATTTTAAACAAGACTCGTCCGACCAGGCTACATGTCTCCAGTCATCTGCAGTTCAATGTCGTTGATGGGCCCAGGCGAGGCGTAAAGCTATATTTCGTGCAGTCATCAAGGATATGCGACTGAGCCTTCGGCTCCGAAAACCCATATCGATGATGTTTCGTTGAATGGCTCGCACGCTGACAGTTATTAATGGCCCGTCATTAAAATCTGCAGCAATCTGCGGCAGCGTTGCAGTTCTGTCTCTTCAGTCGTCGTTGGTCCCGTCTTGCAGGATCTTTTTGCGACCGCAGCGATGTCGGAGATTTGATGTTTTACCGGATTCCTGATATTCACGGCGCACTCGTGAAGTGGTCGTACGGGAAAATCCCCACGTCATTGCTACCCCGAAGATGCTGTGCCCCATCGCTCGTGCGCCAGCTATAACAGCACGTTCAAACCTATTTAAATCTTGATAACCTATCACTGAAGCAGCAGTAACCGACCTAACAAGTGCGCCGGAGACTTGTTGTCTAGGCGCTAGTCTGGAGCCGAGCGACCGCTACGGTCGCAGGTTCGAATCCTGCCTCGGGCATGGATGTGTGTGATGTCCTTAGGTTAGTTAGGTTTAATTAGTTCTAAGTTCTAGGCGACTGATGACCTCAGTAGTTAAGTCGCATAGTGCTCAGAGCCATTTGAACCATTTTTTTGAACTTGTTGTCTTATATAGGCGTTGCCGACCGCAGCACCGGATTCTGCCTGTTTACATACCTCTATATTTGAATACCCTTGCCTATACCAGTTTCTTTGACGCTTCAGTGTATGTATTGTGACTGGAACGGTTCAGTTTGAATCCGTAATCAATGGCATAGATGTATCGTTGACGAACGCTGAAATTTTTGGATATTCTTTTACAGTCTTTTGAAAGTCATTTATGCCCAAGAACAGGAGTGAAACCAGAAACTATTTCTGGAGAATAACATAATTCATGTTTCCGTACCGAGCGAGGTAGCGCAGTGGTTAGACACTGGACTCGCATTCGGCAGGACGACGGTTCAATCCCGCGTCCGGCCATCCTGATTTAGGTTTTCCGTGATTTCCCTAAAATCGCTCCAGGCAAATGCCGGGATGGTTCCTTTCAAAGGGCACGGCCGACTTCCTACCCCGTCCTTCCCTAATCCGATGAGACCGATGACCTCGCTGTCTGGTCTCCTTCCCAAAATCCAACCAACCAACCATGTTTCCGTTCAAATGGTTCAAATGGCTCTGAGCACTATGGGAGGTCATTAGTCCCCTAGAACTTAGAACTAGTTAAACCTAACTAACCTAAGGACATTACACACATCCATGCCCGAGGCAGGATTCGAACCTGCGACCGTAGCGGTCTCGCGGTTCCAGACTGCAGCGCCTAGAACCGCACGGCCACTTCGGCCGGCCATGTTTCCGTCTCTGAGATTAGCCCCACTGTAGTGCAGCGTTGAGTGCGTTTGTCATTTTCTAAATTATAAACCTAAGGCTTCATTCATGACAGGGGATACCATTAATATCACTCCATTTTAATCATCGACATTTTCGTCGACACCTTACCTTACCTGAAGCAGATGGTTAGTGGGCGATGAGCCGTCACTTGTCCGCCAGTTGTGATAATTTATAAGCCAAAAAATTGCATCCTTCTTTGAATTTTTAATGTATTTGAGAAACACGAAAAAAAAGAGAAGGAAGACGGCAATGGATTACCCCCCCCCCCCCCTCCTACCGCGCCCCCCCCCGCGCCCACTTGATATTTCCCACACCTAACACAAATGCTGTGTCACGGTGGCGATATCTCACGTGAAAAACACAATCATGATATTACAGTATTTTCCCATAAAATGAAGTCTAGCAGCTTCCGTATCACTGAACACCCAGTATGTGTGAGTAACTCGGTGCATGGTGTGGTGCTTCCCCTCGTTACACGGTGGCCAGCGTATCGCCAGTTGTCGGGTGTGCCAAGAGAAAACTCATGTCGGCAGGCGCTGACATGCCTATCCTCGAGATACGTCCATCTATCGGCAGTTGTGTGTTTCCTCACATTTGCGTAATTCTTTCAATTTTCGGTTATTTGTCCCAGGGTATCGGCTGACGGCTGAACGCATCGGCTATACTTGTGACCTATCCTGTGTCTCTAAAATGCTATGCTAGTCCGTTATCTAACGAAAACTTTTTTTTATTATTTATTCGGGGTTTTGTCACAGTTGCGTACAATTTCTTGGCGGTTACTAGTTTCGAACATTAACATCCATTCCCAAACCATTGCCTGCATTTAACTATTTGAGAGAGCGTAATTCCACTGATACACTTTACAGGAGATCCTCATAAAACAGATATGCATGGTGAATGTGGTATAACCCTAATACAGAAGTGGTACTTTCAAGGGGCGAGTTTTTAGTTTAGTATTAGGATCTTACCACATTTATCATGCACAAATGCGTTATGAGGATGTCTTGTAAGTGTATCAGTGGAATTACGCTATAACAAACACCTGAAACGCACGCAGTTGTTTGAGAATGAACGTTAACGTTCGAATGTAATTACCACCAAAAAATTGCACGCAGCTGTCACAGAAACCTGAATAAATAATAAATTTGACTTGCTTGAGCTCCTACCAACAAAATGTTGGGGTGACATAAAACTTTTCTACCTTAATACGGCCATTGCTTCTATGTCCTGCGCAACGTAGGTTCTTTTTTGTATTGTTAGTTATTGAGACGTGTCTCAGAAAGTGATTATCTACACTTCAGTTTTGAAAAATCGGTACGTAGTTGTGGTCAGAAAAGGATATTGTATGCCAGTCGTTTACAGGGTGTTGTATGGACGGATCATAAACTCAGCATGTCGATTTTTTAATACAATTAGCATGTTAACAAATCCTTTCGTCACTGCGGCTGATATTGTTATATACTTTTTTTGAGAAGCTTATGAGGCTTGAACGTATAGAAGTACAAAGCGTCTTGAAGCGCTTACAGTGATAAAACAGTCCCAAATAAAAAATTACACAGGACAAAAAAAAAATCCGTTACGTCAATCTTAAGGCGCTGTGCAATCTTAACTACGTGCGTGACTCCCGTACAGGAATTCAAAGATTCTATTAAAAATCAAACGTAGTGGACTTATCTTGCTTTGGCTCCACCCCCCACCCCAGCCCGTCCTCTCCAATGCTCCAGCCATTTGTGCAAAATGCTAGAAGCGTCGCTCGAACACCCGATCGTTTACCATCTGGGCGACATACAGCCCAAAACGAACATCGTCGAATCTACGCAAAGTTCGTGATGAAGTGTGAAGTTGGCGAGCACAGTCATCACTGAAGACTTCGCGCAGAAAGTTAATGCAAAAATTAGAGAAAACAGCTACCTCACGATTTTATTATCTAATAAGTTTCAAGGCGTGTTCTTTATCATATTCTTACAGAATGCTTAAACTGTCGGAAGTTGTGCTCACGATGAGTTCCGAAAATGTTGACTCAGGAGCACAATAGAGTAGCCAGTGTTTTGAATTTCCTTGAGAAGTGCAGTGCAGAAGGTAATGAATTTGTAGCCGAATTGTCCGTGGTAACGAAATAAGAGCACCTCGTGTTACATAAAAGTCGAGACGACAGCGCTTTTAATGGAAGAAAATGAAAAACAGGCAAACAGTTACTTAATCTAAGGAAAACTAGACGTATAAACTCTGTTCTTTGTATTATAGTATTTTAACAGTCTGACTATCGTAATTTGGCGATGCATAGATAGGGACCTGTACAGCATTTGTCTGACCGAACGTGAAAAAGCGCCTAAAAATCACAGCTACGCTGGCTGGTGTACCAAACACAAGGTCGTAATGTGCCAGGCAGATTCAGTCTGAGTCTGGGTGTGGCTCACCTCCTAGTCACAAAGTAGGCGTGCTGCGTCTTAAGCTAAGCGAGCAGATCACTCACTGAAACAATCCAAAGGGAGTGCAATAAATTCACGTGTGGTTGTGTAACACGCCACACAACAACGTGCATAATGCGAAGTCACTACGCAGATTCGACAGCGTGCTGAAAATTCTACTGTGTTATAGGTGTTAAAAGAGTTATTTAATTTTCTATAACTAAATTTTCTGTCTGCTAATGCATTAAAGCAATTCAGTGTAAGCGCGAAATTTATAAACGCATGAACTTCTGTTGTTGCAATATATAATGGCATCAAGTATGATTTGCACAGGAATCTTTGACCCACAGTGGGTCTTTTAAAAGCAACGACTGAAAATGTACGTCTGTTACTTTACGTAATTATTGTTTCAGAATGTGACACATTTACTGAAAAGAGAAAATCACGGGTAATTCTAATCCATTCCTGAAAGCACTGCTGAAAGCGTTCTGCTTGCTCTACACTACAATCTCTCACGTCTTTAGGGAAGTGGTCAGCATTTTTATATTCATGGTAAAAAGCATTGTATTACTATCTTGTAATTCAGATGTTTTCTTTTTTCTCTACGGTGTTTCCAGCCAACAGACCTGAAGGCAGTTCACGCATCTTTTCCCTAAGTTTCATTGTATTCTCTAATTCGAGATCATCAATTTGTGAATCTGAGGACTAGCAAAAATTCCAGGTTTCAGTTTTCTTGACTGAGGAAAGAAACTTTCGTAGAAATGTTCTCAGATCGGAGTAACTTGTGGAAGAGTCATTACAACTCGCTTCATCATGCCGAATTTGATATGCAGTGATGGAAGCCATATTTTTTGTCGTCTACAAGTGATCAACGCAAGAATATGTTCTAAGCTCTAGACACGAAATGTCTCCGATTTGGTCAAACCTTTACATTCCAATATTTCTGCTTCGCCGAGTTACTCCACTCATATAAAAAGTAGGGCATTTTCCTGTTCCCAGCTTGCTGTCCGAATAAAATTAGTACAACTAAAAATAAAATTAAGTTTGGTCCATTATGAAAAATTTATACAGCATAGGAGACAAAGAACTGTTCTGAAATTAGCATAAAAATTAATTCAGAAAGTAATAATTGGCTAAACAGCGCGTTTCGAGAGACAATGCTATCGTCATCAGGTTGAAACTTAGCTCATGAAGTTAAAACACTAAAAAAGCTACCAACGATAATAACTGCGGCGTTCGCAAGATAAAATAGAATAAAAACACGCTGCACTGTGGGTCCTCGTCTTACATTAATATAGTCGGCATCTCCGTGGCCGCCCCATATCATAACACACACTAGACAACAGCCCGCGTCCCACAGTTCTGGCGCGGGCTCCAAGCGAGTCAAGTTGACGCTTCCGCCGAGGCCCGGATGTTGTAGGCAGTGTCTCCAAACTTGTGCTTCGTTTGATTTCCTCAAATCGAAGAAACGTAACTTTTGCTCACCTAGCTTAAATTTATCACTTCCGAGAAACGCACATTTTAACTGGTAATGAGCGTTTCAACAAGTGTTACACAAGCCTATAGACCACATTCTAGCGCGTGCAGGTGCTTGAATTTGCACTCGCAGCGACCTGAATGGCTAACTTCAATGCTAAATAACTCGGAAACGCTCGCAAGGCATCGAATTTTATTCTTAACAATTATTTCCCAGCACAACCTCTCCTGTAACATCCTTACAAGCTTTCAGACTGTTTCTCAAAAATGGCTCTGAGCACTATGGGACTTAACATCTGTGGTCATCAGTCCCCTAGAACTTAGAACTACTTATACCTAAGTAATCTAAGGACATCACACACATCCATGCCCGAGGCAGGATTCGAACCTGCGACCGTAGCAGTCGCGCAGTTCCGGACTGAACGCCTAGAACCGCGAGACCACCGCGGCCGGCAGACTGTTTCTGACTACCCTGTATGCGTATGATTTCTGTTTTCTTTTAGAGGAGGAGATTAGTTTTTAACTTCCCGTCGACAACGAGGTCGTTAGAGACGGAGCACAGGCCCGTTCGAAGGAACAATCGCGGCATTTGCCTTAAGCGATTTAGGAAATCGTTGATAACATAAATCATGATGGCCGGACACGGGTTTGAGCCGTCACCCTCCAGAATGCCTGTCCAGTGTGCTAACCAGGCTTGTTCTCGTCCTTTAAGAGATGGCCAGGTTCGTAGATATGATTCCCAACAGCTGATTTGTCATAATTACTCAATCTGAATGCACCTTTATGTTTCTTGTACCTGTTCGAAAACTCCCCTCCTGCCTCTCTAGCCGGCCGTGGTGCCGAGCGGTTCTAGGCGCTTCAGTCCGGAAACGCGCGACTGCTACGGTCGCAGGTTCTAATCCTGCCTCGGGCATGGATGTGTGTGATGACCTTAGGTCAGTCAGGTTTAAGTAGTTCTAAGTTCTAGGCGACTGATGATCTCAGATGTTAAGTCCCGTAGTGCTCAGAGCTCATTTCAACCATTTTTTGTCTCTCTAATATATTTTCCATCACGGAACACATTAAATGGTTCAGACGGTTCTGAGCACTATGGGACTCAACTGCAGTGGTCATCAGTCCCCTAGAACTTAGAACTACTTAAACCTAACTAACCTAAGGACATCACACACATCCATGCCCGAGGCAGGATTCGCACCTGCGACCGTAGCGGTCGCGCGGTTCCAGACTGTAGCGCCTAGAACCGCACGGCCACACGACCGGCGGAACACATTTATTTTCTATCATCTGATGGTGAATGGTGACACTGTTTGCCGTGGCCGTTCATCAGCATTCCCAAAGCCTTACTTTCAGTCATACAATGAAGGCTTTTACAACCGGATGTTTCAGCTGCTGAGAATTTTTCCGGGTTGCATGTCCGTGGTCCATGGAACTCTTCTATCCCTGACGTTTCGTCCAAGGCTACGTTGGACATCATCGGAGGTGCTCCTGGTTGTGCTGAGTCTTGCCGACCATGGACCAAGGCCATACAACTCGGAAAAATTCTCAGCAGCTTACTTTTAGTGTAGCATTATGAAGTCACCACTGACTCGTACAAAAGAAAAGCGCTCTTACTGTTTTGATGTCCAGGCCGAACATGATGAAGGGTTCAGGGTTTATAAAAAACACTGTGCGAAATTCCGAATGCAATAAACTGCAATGCCTAGCGGGTCTCTGCTGCATTGCGCAATTGCGCTGGTCGGACCTTCGGCGAATCCCGCACAAGTGGGGCCGCCCCGCTATACAGCGGTGCAATGCCCGACGCTCGGTTCTTTTCCACTAACACAGGGAAACCCAGTATCGACACGCTCCGTATGGCTTATTCGTTTTCTACTGGTGACTTTCTTCTACGCGACATTAAGCCACCCCCTTTCCTCCAGTTCTTGGTAGTCACCTTTTGCTTTTTTACGGTAAGTTGTATCTCGTTGTTTGCATGGTCAAGCCGTTCAAAAAAAAAATGGTTCAAATGGCTCTGAGCACTATGGGACTCAACATCTGAGGTCATCAGACCCCTAGAACTTAGAACTACTTAAACCTAACTAACCTAAGGACATCACACACATCCATGCCCGAGGCAGGATTCGAACCTGCCACCGTAGCAGTCACGCGGTTCCGGACTGAAGTGCCTAGAACCGCACGGCCACCTGGCCGGCTGGTCAAGCCGTTCTCACGCATATTATTCCCAGGACTGCTAGTCAACTAATTTATGTAGAACTACTGCTTTCCTTACTGGGTGAGAGCAGTACCTGATCGATGCAGTTTCTTTCACTGTATTCCGCGAAATGTCCGCTTATAAAGACTCAACAAACAAGGCCTTAACACTGTTTGAGGGCTGGGATCTACATCTACATCGATACCCTGCAAATCACATTTAAGTGCCTGGCAGAGGGTTCACTGAACCACCTTCACAATTCTCTATTATTCGAATCTCGTATAGCGCGCGGAAAGAATGAACACCTTTATCTTTCCGTACGAGCCGTGATTTCCCTTATTTTATCGTGATGATCGTGTCGCCCTATGTAGGTCGGTGTCAACAAAATATTTTCGCATTCGGAGGAGAAAGTTGGTGATTGGAATTTCATGAGAAGATTCCGTCGCAACGAAAAACGTCTTTCTTTTAATGATTTCCAGCCCAAATCCTGTATCATTTCTGTGCCACTCTCTCGCATATTTCGCGATAATACAAAACGTGCTACCTTTCTTTCAACTTTTTCGATGTACTCCGTCAGTCCTATCTGGTAAGGATCCCACACTGCGCAGCAGTATTCTAAAAGAGAACGGACAAGCGTAGTATAGGCAGTCTCCTTAGTGAGTCTGCTACATTTTCTACGTGTCCTGGGCAATAAAACGCAGTCTTTGGTTAGCCTTCCCCACAACATTTTCTATGTGTTCTTTCCAATTTAAGTTGTTCGTGATTGTAATACCTAGGTATTTAGTTGAATTTACGGCTTTTAGATTAGACTGACTTATCGTGTAAGCGAACAGTAAGGCGTTCCTTTTAGCACTCATGTGGATGACCTCACTCGCTTCGTTATTTACGGTCAACTGCCATTTTTCGCACCATTCAGATATTTTTTCTAAATCGTTTAGCAGTTTGTTTTGATCTTCTGATGACTTTATTACTCGATAAACGACAGCTTCATCTGCAAACAATCGAAGATGGCTGCTCAGATTGTCTCCCAAATCGTTTATATAGATAAAGAACAGCAAAGGGCCTATAACACTACCTTGTGGAACACCTGATATCAGTTCTGTTTTACTCGAAGACATTTTGTCAATCTCTACGAACCTCTCTGACAGGAAATCGCAAATCCAGGCACATTACTGGGATGATATTCCATAAGCACGCAATTTCACTACGAGCCGCTTGTGTGCTACAGTGTCAAAAGCCTTCCGGGAATCCAGGAATACGGAATCGATCTGAAATCCCTTGTCAAAAGCACTCAGCACTTTATGTGAATAAAGAGGTAGTTGTGTTTCACAGAAACGATGTTTTCTAAACCCATGTTGACTGTGTGTCAATAGACCGTTTTCTTCGAGGTAATTCATAATGTTCGAACACAATATATGTTCTAAAATCCTGCTGCATATCGACGTTAACGATATGGGCCTGTAATTTAGTTGATTACTCCTGCTACCTTTCTTGAATATTGGTGTGACCTTTCCAGTCTTTGGGTACGGATCTTTCGTCGAGCGAACGGCTGTATAAGATTGTTAAGTATAGAGCTAATGCATCGGCATACTCCGAAACGGACCTAATTGGTATACAGTCTGGACCAGAAGACTTGCTTTTTTTAAGTGATTTAAGTTTCTTCACTACTCCGAGGATATTTACTTCTACCTTACTCGTGTTGGCAGCTGTTCTCGATTCGAATTCTGGCATATTTACTTCGTCTTTTGTGAAGGCATTTCGGAAGGCTGTGTTTAGTAAATCTGCTTTGGCAGCACTGTCTTCGATAGCATCTCCATTGTTATCGCGCAGAGAAGGCATTGATTGATTCTTGCCGCTAACATACTTCACATACGACCAGAATCTCTTTGGATTTACTGCCAGGTTTCGAGACAAAGTTTTGTTGTGGAAACTGTTATAGGCTTCTCGCATTGAATTCCTTGCTAAATTTCGAGCTTCTGTAAAGGATCGCCAATCTTGGGGATTTTGTGTCTGTTTAAATTTGGCATGTTTGTTACGTTGTTTCTGCAACAGTGTTCTAACCCGTTTTGTGTACCAAGGAAGATCAGCTCCGTCGTTTGTTAGTTTATTTGGTATAAACCTCTCAATTGCTGCCGATAATAATTCTTTGAATTTAAGCCACATCTGGTCAACACTTATATTATTAATTTGGAATGAGTGGAGATTGTCTCTCAGGAAGGCGTCAAGTGAATTTTTATCTGGTTTTTTGAATAGGTATATTTTTCGCTCATTTTTCGAGGATTTGTGATTTACAATATTCAGTCTCGCTACGACAACCCTGTGTTCACTAATCCCTATATCGGTTTTGATGCTGGTTATTAACTCAGTATTATTTGTTGCTAAGAGGTCGAGTGTGTTTTCACAACCGTTTACTATTCGCGTGGGATGATGAACTAACTGCTCGAAATAATGTGTGGTTACACCAGAGCGTGCAATAGGAGTAGCTTACCTCCTCCATAAGGAAGGAAGACGTTGTAAGCAAGTTTACGGCGTGGTACAGTACAGGGAAATGTGCAATGTTTAGTGACCTCGAAGGTGCTCAGCGATGCATTAATGCGCCAATTTGGATTCAGCTGAAGAAATTGAAGCTACACATAAACTGAAAGGTGCACTCAAGTTATGTTGAAATACGAGATAAGAGAAAAGGGTTCAACTCTGTGTTGCACAGTCTCTACCAACTTTACGCTACAGCGCACATCCGGTTATGCAAAAGCACGACGAAGCGACGACACGTAAGACGAACGGCGCGTGTTATCGCTGCGGGGGTCAGAGACAACACTCTGTTGAGAGCGCGGGGATCCACCAGACAGCGCACAGCCGGCCTAACCGAAAACAACGAGGCGCTTGCCTCAGTAGTGACTCCACGGGTGATAGCGGCTATCAGCGCTGTGGCTGTTACAGCGATTTTCCGCCGACGGGACAGGTCACACCGCAGTTGAGGCGCGTGAGCCATTCTAGGCTTGCTACTTCATATACAGATATCTCTCGACGGATAATTGTAGTGGCAACTGATGCAGGGGGACCGCAAAATGAGCTTGTACAACTCGTACAAACACTTGTAGCCCTACGTATGAGAGTGCAGTATCTACATTTACATCATTACTTTGCATTGCACCAATTGTGTGATTGGATTGAAGAGTTCCTAGATAACAGAATGCAGCATTCTCAGTGGAGAGAAGTCTTCCGAAGTAAGAGTGATTTCAGATGCCCCGCAGGGGAGTGTCGTAGGACCGTTGCTATTCACAGTATACATAAATGACCTTGTGGATAACATCGGAAGTTCACTGAGGCTTTTTGCGGATGATGCTGTGGTATATCGAGAGGTTGTAACAATGGAAAATTTTACTGAAATGCAGGAAGATCTGCAACGAATTGACGCATGGTGCAGGGAATGGCAATTGAATCTCAATGTAGACAAGTGTAATGTGCTGCGAATACATAGAAAGAAAGATCCTTTATCATTTAGCTACAATGTAGCAGGTCAGCAACTGGAAGCAGTTAATTCCATAAATTATCTGGGAGTTAGGAGTGATTTAAAATGGAATGATCATATAAAGTTGATCGTCGGTAAAGCAGATGCCAGACTGAGATTCATTGGAAGAATCCTAAGGAAATGCAGATCGAAAACAAAGGAAGTAGGTTACAATACACTTGTTCGCCCACTGCTTGAATGCTGCTCAGCAGTGTGGGATCCGTACCAGATAGGGTTGATAGAAGAGATAGAGAAGATCCAACGGAGAGCAGCGCGCTTCGTTACAGGATCGTTTTGTAATCGCGAAAGCGTTACGGAGACGGTAGATACACTCCAGTGGAAGACTTTACAGGAGAGACGCTCAGTAGCTCGGTACGGGCTTTTGTTGAAGCTTCGAGAACATACCTTCACCGAGGAGTCAAGCAGCATTTTGCTCCTTCCTACGTATATCTCGCGAAGAGACCATGACGATAAAATCAGATAGATTAGAGCCCACACAGAGGCATATCGACAATCTTGCTTTCCACGAACAATACGAGACTGGAATAGAAGGGAGAACCGATAGAGGTACTCAAAGTACCCTCCGCCACACACCGTCAGGTGGCTTGCGGAGTATGGATGTAGATGTAGAAGTGCCTGGCGGAGGATTTATCCAACCACCTTCAAGCTATTTTTCTACCTTGCTCTCTCAAACGGCGCGCGGGGAAAACGAGCACTTAAATCTTTCTGTCTGATTCCTCTTATTTTATTATAATGATCATTCGTCCCTATGGATGTGGGCACCAATAAAATATTTTCGCAATCGGAAGAGAAAATTGGTGATTGAAATTTCACGAGAAGAGCCTGCCTCAACTGAAAACACCTTTGTTGTAATGACGCGCCATGTCCGTAGCACTCTCTCCCCTATGTTGCGATAGTATAAAAAGAGCCGCCATTCTCTGAATTTTTTCGATATCCTCCGTGAGTCCCATCTGATGCGGATCCCACACCACACAGCATTTCTCCAGAAGAGGGCGGACAAGCGTGGAGTAAGCAGTCTCTTCAGTAGACCTGTTGCCTTTTCTCAGTGTTCTGCCAATAAATCGCATTCTTGAGTTTGTTTTCGCCGCAACATTAGCTATGTGATGGTTCCAATTTCAGTTATTCGTAATTTTAATCCTTAAGTATTTAGTTGAATTTACAGCCTTTCGATTTGTGTGATTTATCGTGTAACCGAAATTTAGCAGATTTCTTTTGGTACTCGTGTGGAAGACTTCGCACTTTTCATTATTTAGGGTCCATTGCCACTTTTTGCACCATACAGATATCTTCTCTAAATCATTTTGTAATTGGTGTTGATCATGTGCTGACTTTACAAGGCGGTAAATGATAGCATTATCTGCAAACAACATAAGAGGGCCGGTCACATTGTGTCCTATGGCGTGTTTGTAGACCAGGAATCACGGAGGGCCTTTAACATTTCCTTCGGGAATGCAAGATATTACTTCCGTTTTACTCGATGACTTCTAGTCAGTTACCAAAAACTGTGACATTTGTGACAGGAACTCATAAATAAAGTCATATAACTGAGGCACAGTTTGATTAGAAGTTACTTGTGAAGAACGGTGTCAAAATCCTTCTGGAAATCTAAAAATATGGAATCAGTTCGACATCCCATGTTGATAGCACTCATTACTTGCTCAAAACAAAGAGCTAATTGTGTTTCGCAAAAAGAAGATTATCTGAATGCGTGCTATTTGACAATAAATTGTTTTCTTCGAGGTAATTCATAATGAAAACAGTTTAAGTACCAAAATCGTCCTGCAAATCGACGTCAGTGATATGGGTCTGCAATTCAGCGGATTACTCATATTTCCTTTCTTGGGTATTGCTGTGACTTGTGCAACTTTCCAATCTTTAGGGACGGTTCTTAATTAGATATGTATTAGAATTCAAGAATATACCTTCTCTGAATTTGTCAAATTACTGGTTGGAGAAAGAAATAGATGATTCAGATGTGGATTTAAGTTATAAGTTAAAAACTAAATTGGACATTATTAAAACTACACCTAAAAATAAGGAAAGAGTTGTTTTCTGTGTGTAAATGTGCATGAAAAAGTTAATAAATTGTTGTACGAGAATATTTACTTGTCCTATTCGCTAACCTATCAAAAATCCTAAGACATTTCCTATATACAACGATCTATGTGCATGTATTTCGGAAGTGAAAGTGGGTGGTTGAATGACCTTAAAACGTAGTTGAAACTAGGTAGTCAGAAGCGTAGCGACCCCCTTTTCTTATCCATATGAATGGAGCTTGACGAGTCTGTAACTGCTCGTCCAAGTGCACAAGATGTCTACAGAAGCACGCATGTCGAGGAGGCTAGCTTATCGGTGTATTGCAGTAGATATGAAAGTGTTGTGATGTAGTAGAAGACGGTTAAGAAGAACAAGAAAAGGATGTTTTTTTATGCATGACGGAACTCCAGACGGATGGAGTTCGAACCACTTTGAGTAAATCAACTACGCTACTAATTCTAAAGTATTGTTCTAGTGTCTGGGATCAGCGCCAGCAAGGTACTGGTAAGAGATAACATAAACACACACACTCCTAAGGCTACATGGTTCTCCACTTAAAACATGCTATAAAGTTAGATCGCTGCAGGTTTCGACCTATTAGTCACGTGGAATGCAACGCTGTTAACATTCCAATAAATAAAATGTATTTCCAGCGCATGACATCCATCCTTCTTACAGGTTTCTTTACGATAAACTACGGTAACAAACCGTAAAATGAAGAAAAAAATACTTCCTTAAAACATCGATTCTGTGTGATACAAGCAAAATATAGCGTTCCAGAGTTGTATAGCGTCACATCTAATCATGGTCCAGAAATTATATTATGCCCATACAAGTCCTATATAAAATGATCGTTAGTAACGAAGAATACCTCTTACAATGAAACAGATAAAGACACACCAGCGGCGTTTGAAATGTGAAGTTACACGTCATGTCGCCACTAATTCTGTAAAGAGGGCATCTGTCAAGCAGGTGTATACATGGGGATGGCAGTGCCTCACGAACACCTGTCGCCGAACGGGATTAGCCAAGCGGTCTAAGGGCGCTGCAGTCATGGACTGTGCTGCTGGTCCCGGCGGAGGTTCGAGTCCTCCCTCGGGCATGGGTGTGTGTGTTTGTCCTTAGGATAATTTAGGTTAAGTAGTGTGTAAGCTTAGGGACTGATGACCTTAGCAGTTAAGTCGCATAAGATTTCACAAACATTTGAACACCTGTCGCTAACTTAGAATCATCTTAGTTATGAAATTGAAACCTTGATTTTATATCCAAGATGCGACAGGGGAATGAAGTACATCGCATAAATCTTCGTTCATTTAAGGGAATGTGTCGAAACAGTATGGTCACGTTTCATCACACGTGAGATGGAAGTCCTCTGATGACCGAGAGGTTTGCTTGTTAACGATCGCAAGGAGACGATGCTGTAAGTCACACACAGAACACATGGTTGTATGCGAGTCGAATGCAGGCTATGTCACACAACTGACACATCCTGACAGAACAACAAATACAGCTGGTTTCGTAGCACCATTCTGTCTGGAGGTGTGTGGCGTGCAGCGGCAGTGGCCTGTGGTGAAAATGGTTCATACACTCCTGGAAATGGAAAAAAGAACACATTGACACCGGTGTGTCAGACCCACCATACTTGCTCCGGACACTGCGAGAGGGCTGTACAAGCAATGATCACACGCACGGCACAGCGGACACACCAGGAACCGCGGTGTTGGCCGTCGAATGACGCTAGCTGCGCAGCATTTGTGCACCGCCGCCGTCAGTGTCAGCCAGTTTGCCGTGGCATACGGAGCTCCATCGCAGTCTTTAACACTGGTAGCATGCCGCGACAGCGTGGACGTGAACCGTATGTGCAGTTGACGGACTTTGAGCGAGGGCGTATAGTGGGCATGCGGGAGGCCGGGTGGACGTACCGCCGAATTGCTCAACACGTGGGGCGTGAGGTCTCCACAGTACATCGATGTTGTCGCCAGTGGTCGGCGGAAGGTGCACGTGCCCGTCGACCTGGGACCGGACCGCAGCGACGCACGGATGCACGCCAAGACCGTAGGATCCTACGCAGTGCCGTAGGGGACCGCACCGCCACTTCCCAGCAAATTAGGGACACTGTTGCTCCTGGGGTATCGGCGAGGACCATTCGCAACCGTCTCCATGAAGCTGGGCTACGGTCCCGCACACCGTTAGGCCGTCTTCCGCTCACGCCCCAACATCGTGCAGCCCGCCTCCAGTGGTGTCGCGACAGGCGTGAATGGAGGGACGAATGAAGGCGTGTCGTCTTCAGCGATGAGAGTCGCTTCTGCCTTGGTGCCAATGATGGTCATATGCGTGTTTGGTGCAGTGCAGGTGAGCGCCACAATCAGGACTGCATACGACCGAGGCACACAGGGCCAACACCCGGCATCATGGTGTGGGGAGCGATCTCCTACACTGGCCGTACACCACTGGTGATCGTCGAGGGGACACTGAATAGTGCACGGTACATCCAAACCGTCATCGAACCCATCGTTCTACCATTCCTAGACCGGCAAGGGAACTTGCTGTTCCAACAGGACAATGCACGTCCGCATGTATCCCGTGCCACCCAACGTGCTCTAGAAGGTGTAAGTCAACTACCCTGGCCAGCAAGATCTCCGGATCTGCCCCCCATTGAGCATGTTTGGGACTGGATGAAGCGTCGTCTCACGCGGTCTGCACGTCCAGCACGAACGCTGGTCCAACTGAGGCGCCAGGTGGAAATGGCATGGCAAGCCGTTCCACAGGACTACATCCAGCATCTCTACGATCGTCTCCATGGGAGAATAGCAGCCTGCATTGCTGCGAAAGGTGGATATACACTGTACTAGTGCCGACATTGTGCATGCTCTGTTGCCTGTGTCTATGTGCCTGTGGTTCTGTCAGTGTGATCATGTGATGTATCTGACCCCAGGAATGTGTCAATAAAGTTTCCTCTTCCTGGGACAATGAATTCACGGTGTTCTTATTTCAATTTCCAGGAGTGTATTTCCTGCTAACGATAGCAGCCATTCGAATGGAAAGGCCTGTTGGGGTACAGGAATATAGCTGACCTAGCCGTGTCGTCCTCTAGACGGCTGAATAGCGAACTAATACTCAGTATGTGTAGGAGAGCCTTCATGATCGTATGTGTTCTCCGCGGAAATTTGAGAAGATTCAATATGGACGTGTGTTTGCATTCGACCATCATTCCCTCCCTAGTAAATTGTGTGTTTGACTGCTTCAGCACATTTCCCGTCTTTATTTGGAAGAGAGAACCTCGACTGTGTGTGTGTTGCGTGCATCTAGCGGGTAAAAGACGGGTAGAAGACACATTTGCTGGTTCTCTAGACATGAGAAACACCTTAGTTGACTTTGTAAATTATAAGGATGATTTGAAATCTGTTGTATCACCGACATGGGCATTCGCGAATGGAAATATCAGTTTCCGCTATTTTTTCGAGTTTTTACGTAAAGGTCTTCCCAGAGCAGATAAGTTACTAGTTACTCAGTAGTTTATGGCACGCCACACCTCGGTAAAGTTTCGGGTTTGTAAAGAAACAACTTCCAGTCTATATCTTCAGAATTATACTGTGCAAGCGATGCTGCTACGCAAGGGATATTGCTATGTGCTTGATATGAAGTAGTATCGCGAAACTGGTATGATATTCTGGTCAATCATGTGAAAATACATATGTTCTTGTTATCCCAGAGCCTTGGAGATGAGTGTAGAAAGCTAGCAAGCAAGCAAGCAGGTCCGGGCTAGAAACAGTAACGCCTTTGTGCGAAAGGGGAACCGACCTAGCCTTTGTGCAACAGTTTGGGGAGTGACCTCAGTCGATTGAGGGTGTCGGGCCAGTGTGTGTGTGTGTGTGTGTGGGGGGGGGGGGGGGGGGTAGATGACTTGTGACGTCAACTGCGGTTGATGACCTACCGATCTCGTGGGAAATAACTAGTGCTGCGAGGAGTATATACGGTCTGTATGATTATGCTGTCAGTCTTCGCGATATATGTATGAGTGTCTGATGGTCAATAGCTATATACAGGATGCAGAAGTGGTGATTTTGTATGGTGCAGGATACGGATTGTGTGTTTACTGCATCGATACAGTATGTGGTGATATATAGCTGGGCTGGAGATCGGTTTCACGTTGAAATATTGAAGCTTCCGTCGTCAGTGGCAGAGCAGTGTAATTGAGGAAGTGTCTTCCCGTATTTGACGATCTGTAGACCACTTTTGCAAGGTTTAACTGTCAGTGGTTTATGGCGATCTGTACAAAATAGTTTTGCCGCTGGAAGTCTCGTTTGCAACGTAAAAGGCGGACAGTGCTCCCACACTGGCAGCATCTGTAGTTTGGCGGGGTAAATTCAGTAAGAACCAATCAGAATTTTTCATTCATTCACAAGACATCCTTTGTGCTGGAACATTGGAACCTTTGCAGGCTGGTCTGAACAAGATTTGGGGGCGGCGGGGGGGGGGGGGGGGGGGGAGGCAGGTTATCTATGGAAAGTTCTGAAAGTAATGTGATGTCTTCTTTGTTTAAGTGTTCAAAGACAAGTTGAAGTAGACCATCCATCTCTGGCGAGATGCTGTCTCTCATCCACCATTGTGGCATTAGCACATCTCCAGACCAGTTGTTGTAGGACACCAAAAATTCCAGCCATTTTTCTCTTCTGTGGGGCAGTGCTTAATATTCTGTCTGCCTAATTGTTCTGATTGTCCCATCTGTGCTGTCTTTCCAAACAACAAGACTGCTTTTACGATTAACAGAGTTTTTTCAAGCATCCACAGACTTGATGAAGGCTTTTAGCAGGAACGTTTACCGTTTCTGAGACGTATGTTGAAAGCGGGTTGTTACAATTTCTGAGAAGGATAATAAAACGTGATGGACGAGGTGCCTCGTTAGGACCACCAGGAGGAATGCATTCATTGTTATTCTGGGCTATTTTCGTAAACAGGTCCTGTTAGGCCAAGAATTTCCGTGCAGACAAGCTGAGACATTACAAAAGCTCCTACAACAACACAAGCGATGGTTAACTTTTTCTGCGAAACTTTAGGAATTCCAAGAAGGGACTGATATGTAATGGATGGGCTGTCCCATTAGGATCGCTAGGAAGAATGCATCCTGTATTATTCTGGGATATTTTTGCAAACAATTTCTGTAAGGGTTGCAAAAGATTTCTGTAGCGCATCCAGAGAGAGAGACTTGGCTCTTACTTACATAGACATGTGACTTCAGTATAACACTGACAACCTTTTAGCTGCGCCTGTGAGGGTAAGTCGCTAGGCAAACGTCTCGTGGCTACGCGTCATCACGGCAGCAATGGTGCCTAGGTAAACACATGCACGTAGCCAAGGTGTCTCGCATGTGGGACATGGCTGGACCGGTGTGTGCATGCCGCGCCGGCGTGCGCGCCGTGGAGCTCTGCGTGGAACGGCTCACTGATATATCGCGGTCGAATTTTTTAACGATAGTTCGAAAACGTTCTCACATGCAATGAGTGTTTGTGCACTGCATTACTTTCCGCTGTTTAAGCGCTGTGAGCGTGTTTGCAGAGTGTTACACATGCATTATTTTGACGATTCATGAGTTGTTTGCATGTCTGTACATCAGTGTACTGCATTATTTCGGTAACTTATGAGCAGTTTTCAGGTCTTTAGGCTATTTATTGTGACCCCAAGCACTTCAGAGCGACTGTTTTGTATCAGCATAATAAATCACTACGTGAAATCCACCCCCTAAACAAACTGTTCCAACTTCTCACTGAAAATAAATAAAGTACACTCCTTCCTCTCTCCAGCAGCTGGACACAGACTGAGTCACTTTCCCGCCATTTTGCCCACATCACCATCTTGGATCATGTCATGGGTGGGACGACAGCGCTCTCTGATGGCGGTACTTTGTAGTAGGTCAGTTGAACTCCAGACCTCGTGGTGAGCACACTGTATGGAGCTACTGCCTATGACAGCTCAAATTGTTTAAATAAACACTGCATGCAAAATAAAGACTAACGTCCATCCTATCCAGTAGCCCAGCAAATCTGAATCTTTTCCCCGCCAATTCCAAGGAAGAGGTGTTAGTTGGATGACTTACGTTAGTGGAGTTAGCCCAAGTTACCTTTTGTCCAGCCAAAGTTTTCCCACTATTTTTTTAAGTATGTGGAGGTAGCTCAAGTGACCTTTTACCTGCAAAAATTTGAACTTCCCGCCATTTTCTTGGGGGGGGGGGGAGGGGAGGGGGTTAGGTTAGTGGAGGTAGCCTCTCAGACAAATTTTTCCGCCCAAATTTGAACTTCCTGATATGACGTCATTGCGACATTGCCACATCTATCGCCGCCATCTTGGATCCGCCATATTGAACAAATTTGGCACCAATGCAATGTGGGGTGATGTCCCCTTGTCTGACTACTGTCCTCTACAACTTCACTGCGTTGTTGGTTCATGCCGACTTGTCCTGAGAGGAGGATGGGAAACCCGAAAAGTTGCCTGCATCATCCAACAGAGCGGATTGACAGACAGTTGCTGGTGGTTTGTTATGTGTATTTTTAGCAGGTTTGGTGGACTAGGTGGATCTAATTGTGGACGCTGTTACAAACCTTTAGCTGGGCATATTTAACTGTGAGAATAATCATTCAGAGTACTTCTTCTCCATCCATGAATAGTTATTTCTGCGACTCTGTGCCCACATATACTCTGTTCACAAAGAGGTGAACGAGGGCTCCCCACTTCTGGATCGGCGGAAGCTATATGACTTCGGCCTACTCCGTTTTGTGTCTGGTCGATGCCAATCTCAGCGATCTAATACCATACTCTGCGTATGTTGCCAATGCGAAGTGATTGTTCTGTCGTGTTGTTTGTGTCATAAATTAATACATCTCTTGATGAATGATGAAGCGCTTCCTGGGCTGCGCTAAATGCTCTTTCATATTCCTCGGACAAGGGGTAGTACTTTACGGAGTGAAACTACGAGAAGATTAATAATATCGCTGCATTCTGTGAGCAGGACAGCCCCTCACTGCTAGGTAGCCTATGTGCTGGGAGCCGGTGGACCGAAGTAGCTTCCTCTGCTCCCCTCGCCACCCCGTCAGAATTCGTTACTCTCCTTGCGAATAGACTACATGACTACTAGACTGCTCTCACTCGTGTTTCGTGATCCTATCACAGACCAATCTCATGTCCCTTCCGCAGCTGTCCGCGCTTTCTTTTGTGTTTTAAAAGTTTTTTATTCAAAAAGTCGTCGTCCATTCTTCTGATTAGGTGTACGTCAAGGCTGCAATTGTTAGCTAAGAGTTAGCTCGTTAGTTCCATTGTATTGGCCTGTCTGCAGCTAGCCTCATTTTACACTCCAGTTTATCAGACGGACAAGGAGCAGGACTACCCGTTCCTGCACCGTTTCTAGGTGATGGAGAGGAGGAGGGACCGTGTCTTAGGGTATTAAGACCCCAACCCAAGAAAAAGGGAAAGCACTTTACTGGCAAATGATGAAAAAGTTATAATTGTTATATTGAAACATTTGATATATTTCATTGTTATTGTTATTAAAATCTTAGGCATATGTGGTCATAGGCATATATGACCGTTAGCTATTGGATGATGGCAAATTGTATTTTGATGGTTGGAGAGGGGGGGGGGGGGGCGGGGGGGAGGAGAGTGAAAACTTGTGACCACTCAGAACCGAACCTTGGATCGGCGCCTCTGTTCTATAACCACCAAACTGTAATAGTGCCATTATAATTCCCTTCACGTTGAATTATGGGATCTCTGGTATGAATGGAGAAGAAGTAAAAACTTTGAGGTTGGCCGATGACATTGTAATTCTGTCAGAGACAGCAAAGGACTTGGGAGGAAGAGCGGTTGAACGGAATGGACAGTGTCTTGAAAGGAGGATATAAGATGAACATCAACAAAAGCAAAACGAGGATAATGGAATGTAGTCACATTAAATCGGGTGATCCTGAGGGAATTAGATTAGGAAATGAGACACTTAAAGTAGTAAAGGAGTTTTGCTATTTAGGGAGTAAAATAACTGATGATGGTCGAAGTAGAGAGGATATAAAATGTAGACTGGCAATGGCAAGGAAATCGTTTCTGAAGAAGAGAAATTTGTTAACATCGAGTATAGATTTAAGTGTCAGGAAGTCGTTTCTGAAGGTATTTGTATGGAGTGTAGCCATGTATGGAAGTGAAACATGGACGATAACTAGTTTGGACAAGAAGAGAATAGAAGCTTTCGAAATGTGGTGCTACAGAAGAATGCTGAAGATAAGGTGGGTAGATCACGTAACTAATGAGGAGGTATTGAATAGGATTGGGGAGAAGAGAAGTTTGTGGCACAACTTGACTAGAAGAAGGGATCGGTTAGTAGGACATGTTTTGAGGCATCAAGGGATCACAAATTTAGCATTGGAGGGCAGCGTGGAGGGTAAAAATCGTAGAGGGAGACCAAGAGATGAATACACTAAACAGATTCAGAAGGATGTAGGTTGCAGTAAGTACTGGGAGATAAAGAAGCTTGCACAGGATAGAGTAGCATGGAGAGCTGCATCAAACCAGTCTCAGGACTGAAGACCACAACAACAACAACACGTTGAATTATGGGATCTCTGGTATCGGTGCAGTTTTCACAAACGCAATGCAAGCAGTTTCTTTTCTAGATGAGCTGTATCCATCTTTTGTCGCTTACTGATTGACAACAGTGCTCAAGGTATTTCCAGTTCAAACGCTCACGCACTATCAGCCTTGTGTCTGCTTCTTCAACGCTCTTGAAACGCTCTTTAGTTTGAACAAGGCGCTCTTTGTGCACACGAAGTGCTCAAAGAGACTCTGTTCCACGGATATTGCTGTAAACCACTTCTGACAGCAGCCGGCGCGCCTCCTCAAGTCCTTGTTGACGCAGTGCTCTGACAGCGAAACCACATCCGACCCCGCTTTTCGAAGCCAACGCACTGTAATTACACATCTTAAGACCATTAATGCGAGAATCCGAACTTCTCATAACTGGGCATATGCGAAACGTTGAAAATGGAAGCCCATCTGTTTGGTGTAGATTAAGTATCTAAGTAATGCGTGGTACGACCAAGAAAATTTGATTTCATTTCGTGGTATGTAAGATGTAATTGTGTCAAAGACTGCGTGTTTATAAGTTACTCTGACGTCCCAATTACACTGAAATGGGAAGTGTTTCTCCATAAGCACCTTGACCGAACGCTGTCCAAAAATAATCTGGTAAACTAAACTTAAAAATATTTGTTTTGTAATTAAAAAACGTCTTCTCTTCCTGGACTGTCTTTTACTCTCTCAGACGCGTTTCGCTTGTTTTCACTTTATGGCACCATTAGTGGGAACTATAATGATAAAGTTATGATACATTTTTTTATATTTATTCATTTACTTTTTTATGTCAAAAAAGTTTATCATAATTGTATTATGTCCGCAACTCGTGGTCTCGCGGTAGCGTTCTCACTTCCCGAGGGTGGGGTCCAGGGTTCGACTTCCGGCGGGGTCAGGGATTTTCACCTGCCTCGAGATGACTGGGTGTTGTTGTGTCGTCTTCATCATCATCATTCATCCCCATTACGGTCGGAGGAAGGCAACGGCAAATAGCCTCCACCAGGACCTTGCGTAGTACGGCGGTGCGGGTCTCCCGCGTCGTTCCCCTACGCTCTGTCAAGGAATATGGGGATTCATCATCATCAACTGTATCATTTTACATCCTACTGATGATGTCTGCAAGTTAAAAAAGCCGAAATACGTCTGGGAGACTAAAGGACGGTGCAGCAAGAGAAGGCATCTTTTATTTGCAAAACAAATATTTCTGTGCTTGCTGCGGAGAATGGCCACGCAAACAAACTCGTTAAAATTAATAAAAAGAAACGTGACTTCGCAGTTTTATGTTTGACTTGTATATAAATAGGCTATCGATATTACTTATTTGGACACTGTTTTTAATAATTCTCCATTTCAGTTGACTGATTAGGTATGAAAAGTGCACAAAAATGCTCTTGGTCAGTAGACAGATAGCTGTAAACAACAAACGCTATTTAATCACTTTAAAATATTAATAGCCACACTTCTGAAAATAATTAACGTGAAAGGGTCTTAAAGCAATGGATCTTTAATATTTGGTCGCGCAAGAGCGTGAGTGGAGTTCCCTTGTACAAACGCTCGCTGTGACTATATAACAGCTCCTATTCACCCAGTCCACTTTCTTACTATACCGTGCTGCCGCGAGTACTACAGAGTCGCAGTGGAACGTCCGAAAAATCATCTTCCTCTGTACCAAGGCTCACAGTCACAGAAATATTGCTAGTTTGCCGAGTGTGACACTCACACCCCCCCCCCCCCCCAAGTAGGCCTACTATTAACAGTTTCATAGAGCACCAGTTTACACAGGACCACGTTAACAAGGGATCAGAGTGGTAGACTGGTGTTACATTTACTGATGAGAGCAACAACGTCTTCTCAACAGATGGAAGATTTGTGTTGTGCTGAAAACCAAAAGGCGAGTTGCAGGCTACATATTTGCAACGTACTGTAGAACACGGCGGGGAACAGGTTTTGACATGGGGCTGCATTTCGTCATCTGGTGTGGAAGAGATAACTTTCATTGAAAACACATTTTTTTGTAGTTACAGTCCTCTGACTGGTCTGATACAGCCTGACACGAATTCCTTTTCTCTGCCAACTTTTTTTTATCTCGAAGTAGCACTTGCACTCTACGTCCTTAATTATTTGCTCGATGTATTCCAATTTTTGTCTTCCCCTACAGTTTTCATCCTCTACAGCTCGCTCTAGTACCATGGAAGTTATTTCCTGATGCCTTAAAAGATGTTGTATCATCCAGTCCCTTCTTCTTGTCAGTGTTTTCTATATATTCCTTTTCCTCACTGATTCTCCTTAGAATTTCCTCATTCCTTACCTTGTCCGTCCAACTAATTTTCAACATTCTTCTATTCGCTTCTGTTCCGGTTTTCCCAAGTCATTTCTCACTGACTCACAACGCTGTGCTCAAAACGTACATTCTCAGAAATTTCCGGCTCAAATTAAGACCTATTTGATACCAACAGATTTCTCTTAGCCAGGAACGTTCTTTTTGCCAATGCTAGTCTGCTTATTATGTCCTTGCTGCGTCCATCATGGGTTGTTTTGCTGCCAAGGTAGCAGAATTCCCTGACTTCGTCTATTTCGTGATTCCCAGTTGTGATGTTAAGTTTCTCGCTGTCCTCATTTCTGCTAATTTTCATTACGTTCATCTTTCTTCAACTTACTCTCAATTTCACCGAGGATAGGGGTGCCATCAGCGAATCTTATCATTGATATCCTTTCACGCTGAATTTTAATCTCACTCTTCAGTCTTCCTTTTATTTCCGTCACTGCTTCTTCGATTCAACTTAATAACACAAAATTTGCACAGAAGGAAAGTTCAGGATTAGATGTAGGTCAGAATTTTTTCAAGACGATGACGCGAAGCTTACATCTCACCTAGATTTCTATAAAACTGTTCCACTGTTATTCAGAAACCACATCAGTCACGAGGTCGTAGCGTCACTAAGAATTTATATCTCGAAGTGGGTAGGAGGGCCAGGAGAACTACAGTCAACTCATAAGGAGGTCTGAGAATGGAGCTGAAGGAATAATGGCAGCTAATTTGGGCAGGGTACAGTGGAAAAATCGTTGCCTGTAATACCGCTCTAAAACTGTTGCTAAGCGGAGTGGATATCTCATGAAGTATATAACTGCTGAACATGTTATGAAATCTTGTCCAGAACACGTTTTATTTTACGTGGAAAATAGGTAAGTAATAAGAGTATCTAATACGTCAACCTCACGCACTAATACGTTCAGTATTATTTTAACAATATTCTTGTATTGATATGTAATGTACGCCTCAAAACCAAAATGAATAAACCTAAGCAATTAAGAATTATTATGAAATGAAGTTAATGAATTTTTATTTATAATTTAATCATGCCAGTGATGAAGAATAATACATCTCCTGCAAATGTATTTTCACTTTAACACTGCTAGCTTTAAAATATAAATAAAAAACACGGTCAGCAGCGATGTTAATAATGAAATTGCGCTGCACTACTTATTTAATGGCGCGCTACTTCGTTTTATTCATTTACATTGCATTTGTGAATTGCAACATAAACATTTTCAAAGCAAAGGGGATCTCTGGCATCGCTCACTTTGACACAATGAACAAACCAAGTTTTGCATGTCAAAACAGTGTTTCACAAACTTCTAGCTCACTCCACTGTTGAGTTCTTCGCGCTGGAGCATTACCGTAGGCGGCGGCAGTGGGGCGGAGCGAATGACAAACAACCGAAGCACGCGGAAGTATAAAAGCAGTGCTATCAGGAGGTCATAACTGCGTACTGTCAGAATTATGGCCTAGATTTTCGCGCTGGATCGATTACTGTCGCTGATATCTTGCACATGTGTCTCTTTCTCATATGAGTTCAAGCTGGTGATGTTTCCTTGTTAGACAGCTGAACAAGCTCTTGCAGTGTATGCAACCATAGGCCTATTTGACATAACATGTTGCATAAGTAATTATATGTGACGGTTTATATTTATTAAGAATATTTTTTTTAATTTGTTGTAAGAATTATAGTAGGAAATGCGAATGGACGACTTCGGTTTATTGAGAGAATTTTAGAAAAGCCTAGTTCATCTGTAAAGGAAACCACACATGGGACAGTAATGCCACCCATTCTTGAGTACTGCTCCAATGTTTGGGATCCTCACCAGGTCGTACTGAAGGAAAACATCGAAATAGTTCAAGGTAGGCATGCTAGATTTGTCACTGGTAGTTTCGAACAACACGCGAGGATTACGGAGATGTTTCGGGAACTCAAATGGGAATTTCTGGAGGGAAACCACGTGCTATTCGGGAAACACTATTGAGAAAATTAAGAGAATCGCCATTTGAGGCCGACTGCATAATGATTCTACTGCCGGCAATGTACATTTCGCGGAAGGAAAGAGAAATAAGGAATCGTACGCAGGCATGATGATGTTATGAGAGGATATGTTGTTGGAGGGAGAAGTGTATGGGGATGAGGAGCTGAAGCTCTTCAAGGGTATACATCACATATATGAATGTGATTCCATTGAAGCGAGTTAGCATTACCGCTCGTCTCTTCCATTTTCGAATAGTGATTGCTTCATGTGGAATATCTCAGCAGTTCGTGCATGCGCATAAGCGTGTATCAGTTGCGACGTGTATCTTGGCTCCATCCCTCTGCATTGCCACAATCTACTGAACCAAATTCTTCTGCTTTTTCTCTTGCACTCTTTCATTATCATAGTCTTCTATCCCCGTGTAGTGAACTGCGAATGCATTCCTCCATTGAATCTGTACGAGTAATACAGCTATTGAAAGCTGCTCTATCCTTCACATTCATCTCGTTGATCGAAGACATCATGATGGTTTCGCAATGACAGCTCGGATTAGACTGAACCTCTCCAACAAATTGTGGTCACGCGAACAGAGGAAAAAAACAATTCCCACTCAAATTTGAAATTCCCGCCAATTTCTTCGGGAGGGGTGGGAGTGGGACACCAATATAGCCCTGAGAGAGAGAGAATCCCGCGATTTTTGAAATGACTGCCCTGTTTCGAATTTCCCGCCAAAATTCGAAATTCCAACCAGTAGGATAGGTGGGGGAGGGGCAGGTGGAAGGGGAGGGGTAGAGAGTGGGAGGGGTATGGAAAACATTTGACGTCACCCAGGCGTGGGGAGGTAATTAATTGATCAATTTCATTAATTTGCATATCAATCTGATATCAAATCTGTACCAGAACAGCAATCATCCCACTGCTACCAGTTCGTAGATGTAGATGGAGAATTTACTGAAATATAACTTTTTTGTTTTTGTGGCAGAATAAAATCTATACGAGATATGATCAAAAAGTAATGCGAATCTTTTAATTTCGTGGGTTTCATACATCCGGTTTCAAAAAGAATTATCTTGTTGGTACACATGTTCCTGGCACATGTTTGCCCCACCGAGCGGGGTGGCGCAGTGGTTAGACACTGGACTCGCATTCGGGAGGACGACGGTTCAATCCCGCGTCCGGCCATCCTGATTTAGGTTTTCCGTGATTTCCCTAAATCGCTCCAGGCAAATGCCGGGATGGTTCCTCTGAAAGGGCACGGCCGACTTCCTTCCCCATCCTTCCCTAATCCGATGAGACCGATGACCGCGCTGTCTGGTCTCCTTCCCCAAACCAACCAACCATGTTTGCATTTTTAGCTGTTTTGAATATTTAGTTTATTGTTGACAGTCGAAAAGATATACGTCTTTTCGAGTGCTCGGGGAATTTTTACTTTCGGAAAAGATGTATCAAAAAATTTGCATGTACCAAAGAATTTGCATTAAATTTTGCTTTCGAAATTTGACTGTGGCTTTTGAAGGCTGGTATAAACGTTTCAAAGAGGGCCGAGAAGATGTTGAAGACGACGACCGCCCTTGACGCCCCAGCACACCAATTGCTGACGACAATGTGGAGAGTAACGAAAATGGTTCAGGTAAATCGCCGTATCACTATCAGAGAGATTGCTGATGATGTCGGCATATCCTTTGGCTCGTGCCAAGCAATTTTTTTCGGTTTTCTGAATCGACCAAAAACGACGCCGCGAAGAAATCTCTCAGGAATTGCTGAAAGATAGTGACAACAATTCAGAACTTCTAAAGAAGGATATAATTGGTGACGAAAGTTGGGTGTATAGGTATGAGTCGAAACCAAGCCTCAACCGTCCCATCAGGGATTTTCTCTGCCTCGTGATGACTGGGTGTTGTGTGCTGTCCTTAGGTTAGTTAGGTTTAAGTAGTTCTAAGTTCTAGGGGACTGATGACCATAGATGTTAAGTCCCATAGTGCTCAGAGCCATTTTTGAGAGTTGGCACAAGTGTAGTATATGTGAAGGGGATTAATTTGAAGGGGACAAAGCTGATGTTTATGAATACATAAAGATTCCTTAAGGGGGGTAGGACGTCAAACGGGCCGACTTGGAGCAGGAGAGGCACCACAGGACATTTCAATTTCCATTGTCTATACTTTTACAAATAAATTTATAAAACTTTGTCAGCATGACCAGGAAGGATTCAGAATTCACACTCTTAGCAGTGGAAATTGTAAAACATAACGAAATAATTTTTTTTTACATGTGAAATTTCACCTTTTTTCACTTACTAATGGCAGCATTTGTTGCTATAGGTACACTTTTCTTCATAAATAAGAGAGATTCTTCGATGAATTTTGCACAGCATACAAACCATAGTTAAAGGTGTATGAAACTCTAGAATTTTAGAAATCTATTAAAAACTGTGGTAAAAACTGTGGTAAAAATTGAGGTAATTAACTACAAAATTTGTGTTTTTTCTAAACATGAAGTTTAAAATACAACAGCTCATTCGTCTTTTCATAAATTAAATAAATTCTAGAGTTTCATGCACCTGTGAGCATGGTATGCATGCTGTGCAAAATTCATCGAAGAATCTCTCTAACTTATGAAGAAAAGTGTACCTATAGCAACAAATGCAGCCATTAGTAAGTGAAAAAATGATGAATTTTCACACGCGAAAAAATTTATTTTGTTATGTTTTCGAACTTCCACTGCAATGAGTGTGAATCCTGAGTCCTTCCTGGTGATGCTGACAAAGTTTTATGACTTTTTTTGTAAAAGTATAGACACTGGAAATTAAAGTGTCCTGAGATGCCTCTCCTGCTCCAAGTCGGCCCGTTTGACGTCCTACCCCCCTTAAGAAGAACAGAAACTGCCGTTACTTTTTGATCACGCACCGTACACAGCTAGAAACAGCCCGTGCACGTGCTGTCATTCCTCGTAGACAGAGTGGGGCGGCCCGTGCTGTGGCGGTCAGCGGCGCGAGTGTGTGGCAGTGTGCCAGCAGGCCGCATCGATCCAGACAAGGCGGCGCCGCGTGGGGCAGGACCTGCCACGCGCCCCCAGCATCTCCCGCCTTCAGCTGACGCTCCTCAGTGCCGGCCGCAGCTTGCCGATCGTTACCGCACCAGCTTTCGCCAGATATTATGGTGTCCTAGAGAGATATGCTTTGCCAGGGATTGGTGAAAATTTACACACCACTAGGGTGACCAGATGCAATTGTTTAAAAAGGAGGACAAACACATCAAACGGATCAACTGCAGATTAGGATACCACCCGTCAGCTTTGGACAGGTCACGTGATTGTCGGGAATTACCGGTGAAACCAGTAGTTAATTGTTACTGGTGGTGATTCCCAGAACAATATTTTTTTATTTTAAATTAAAAACATTGATTGTGGTGACAGTGTGGCATCAATTCAAAAATGTTCAAATCTGTGTGAAATCTTATGGGACTTAAACTGCTAAGGTCATCAGTCCCTAAGCTTACACACTACTTAACCTAAATTATTCTAAGGACAAACACACACACACCCATGCCGGAGGGAGGACTCGAACTTCCGCTGGGACCAGCCGCACAGTCCATGACTGCAGCACCTGAGACCGCTCGGCTAATCCCGCGTGGTGTGGCATCAGTTGTTTTTATATTTACGCGTAGTTTTAAGATTTAACAAGGACGGCTGCCTAAACGCCACTCCTGATTGGCTGCTTTCATGTGACTTGTACAAGGAAGGTAACTGCTTCTCTGCCTCGTGATGACTGGGTGTTGTGTGGTGTCCTTAGGTTAGTTAGGTTTAAGAAGTTCTCAGTTCTAGGGGACTGATGACCTCAGATGTTAAGTCCCATAGTGCTCAGAGTCATTTGAACCATTTGAACTTGTCCAAAGCTGACGGGTGGTATCCTCATCTGCAGTGTTCCCCATCAAACACGTTCAATTTTAATAAATGAGATTATTTATAGACATAATATACATACATTCCATAACAATTATTCATACTTCTCGGAGGAAACAATTTTTTGCAGAAGTTTAGGGTTACTTAACAGATAATTGTAAAATGACACACATGAAAATTCTTTTAAATTATATTGGACCATCAACAGACCTTTCAATGATTCAAGGTTTAATCTTTTCCTCTCATCAGTCCACTGTGTGGTAATTAGAGAAAATATTCTCGATCCTGGTGCCACCTACTAACACCGCCTTCGTGCGTATTTATCACGAAGGCTGTGCCAATAGTTAAAGTATCTAAGAATAGAGCAATAGAACGGGACGAATTGTAAATTTAACTGTCTTACGCTCAACTTTGCGAAAAAGCCGCACACTGTAAAAATCCGCCCGGACCCCGGACAAAGAGCTAAAAAGGAGGACATGTCCGGATTAATCCGGACGTCTGGTCACCCTACACACCACAGCAATAGCTTGTTGTTGTTGTTATTGTGGTCTTCTGCCCGAAGACTCGTCTGATGCAACTCTCCCTACTGTATAAGCCTCTTGATCTCAGAAGAACTACTGCATCTTACACCCTTCTAAATCTGCTTACAGTATTCATTTCTTGGTTTCCCTTTACGATTTTTACCCCCTACACTTCCCTCCAATTCTAAACTGGTGATCCCTTGATCTCTCATAATGTGTGTTATGATCTTCTCGCTGCTTCTAGTCAGTTGTGCCACAAATGTCTTATCTCCCCAATTTTATTCAGTATCTCTTCATTAGTTACGTGATCTACCCATCTAATCTTCAGCATTCTTCTGTAGCACCACATTTAAAAAGCGTCTATACTTTTCTTGTCTAAACTGTTTATCGTCCAATTCTCACTTCCATATGTGGGTCTGAGTAACCGGAAGTCACCCGTTGCGATTTTTTGTGATCTATCAAAGGCTTTTGATTGTGTAAATCGTGGAATACTTCTAGATAAGCTCAAGTACTGTGGTATGAATGGGACAGCGCTCAAATGGTTTAAATCATACCTAATTGGAAGAAGTTGAAATAAACAGCTCACATAATATGCAGAAAACTGGTGATTTCTCAAACTGGGGAACAATCAAGAATGGGTTGCCGCAAGGTTCGGTTTCGGGTCCTCTGCTGTTCTTAATATATATTAATGTCTTGCCATGCAAGCTGGTACTTTTTGCCGATGATACAAGTATAGCTATCACACCCGACAGACAAGAATTAACTTGTGAAATTGAAAATGATGTTTTTCAGAAAATCATTAAGTGGTTCTCTGCAAATGGGCTCTCATTAAACTTTGACAAAACACAGTATATACAGTTCCACATAGTAAATGGAATGACACCATTGATAAATATAGACTTCGATCAGAAATGGGTAGCTAAGGTAGAATATTCAAAATTTCTAGGTGTATGCATTGATGAAGGGTTGAACTGGAAAAAACACACTGAGAATCTGCTGAAACGCTTGAGTTCAGCTACTTATGCTATTAGGGTCAGTGCAAATTTTGGCGATATACATCTGAGTAAATTAGCTTAGCACGCCTATTTTCATTCTCTGCTTTCGTATGGCATCATATTCTGGGGTAACCCATCATTGAGTAAAAGAGTGTTCATTGCACAAAAGCGTGTAATCAGAATAATTGCTGGAACTCATCCAAGATCATCCTGCAGACACTTATTTAAAGAGCTAGAAATCTTCACTGTAGCCTCACAATATATATATATTCACTTATGAAATTTGTTATTAACAATCCGAACGAATTCAAAAGTAATAGCAGTGTACATGGCTACAACACTAGGAGAAAGGATCATCTTCACTACTCTAGGTTAAATCTAACTTTGGCTCAGAAGGGGGTAAATTATGCTGCCACAAAAGCCTTTGGTCACTTACCTAATAGCATCAAAAGTCTGACAGATAACCATATAGCATTTCAAAGGAAATTAAAAGAATTTCTTAATGGCAACTCCTTCTACTCATTAGATGAATTTCTGGATATAGTAAGTGGGTAATTTCCCAACCCCACAAAGAAAATAATTAAAAATATTGGCCGGCCGAAGTGGCCGTGCGGTTAAAGGCGCTGCAGTCTGGAACCGCAAGACCGCTACGGTCGCAGGTTCGAATCCTGCCTCTGGCATGGATGTTTGTGATGTCCTTAGGTTAGTTAGGTTTAACTAGTTCTAAGTTCTAGGGGACTAATGACCTCAGCAGTTGAGTCCCATAGTGCTCAGAGCCATTTGAACCATTTTAAAAATATTGAGTGTCATGTAGTATTTTGTCTAATGTAATATCTTGTATAGACACCTTTTATTAACCTGACACGTTCCACATCATTACGAAGTGTGTCGTATTCATGATCTATGCAACAAGTACTAATCTAATCTACACTCCATACGAATACATTCAGAAAATACTTCCTAGAACTTAAATCTTGCATGGGGGCTTAATTATATATTTAAGAAATGCAAATATATTTTTTTTTTTTTTTTAGTAGCTGTCTGTTCGGTTACACAGTCTCGTAAACGGTTGGCCCTGACTAGTGTTAGTACGCAATCTGACTGCATAGAACAACAACAAAGAATGAAATGAAAATTTCCGTTAACACAATTAATTAATTAAGTCCACAGCAACTATAAAACCTACGAAACCAAAGCACAAGTGTAACTGTTCTGTGTGTGGATGTGTGATTCAACGTACACATCTGGCGCGGTTTCTCCTCAATAAGACAAGATGTTTTAAATACCATTTATACTGAAGTAATTTTAAAAAAATAGAAATACTATAATTGCGCAAGAAAACCAGAATTACACTCTAATACAAGAACACAAGCCAGATGCTTTGTTGACTGAACCTGTAATGACGCATTATTTAAGACATTGAAATAATAAAAAGAAAAGGGAATTTTTTTACCTTCATATATATTGACGGAAAGCACTCTGATCATTACAATATCTCCGTTCGAACAACATCTGCTGTCTAGCCCATCAAACAACTGCATAAAACATGGAACAAGCACTCCCTACTACAACATCTCAACACCGACTCACTACTGCCACATCTCGACAAGCACTGACTACTGCCACATCTCGACAAGCACTCTCCACCACGACTTCTCGACAAGCACTCTCCACCACGACTTCTCGACAAGCACTCTCCACCACGACTTCTCGACAAGCACTCTCCACCACGACTTCTCGACAAGCACTCTCCACCACGACTTCTCGACAAGCACTCTCCACCACGACTTCTCGACAAGAACTGCCAGTGGAGGCGGCGAAATAAAACTCTTTGGCGCAATCTATGGCGCTGTGGCTCAGTGCAGCCACCTTTCAATCTATATTCGATGTTAGCAAATTTCTTTTCTTCAGAAACGCTTATCTTGCCATTTCCAGTATACATTTTATGTCCTCCATACTTCGGCCATCATCAGTTATTCCGCTGGCCAAATAAATAAAAAAAAACCGTCTGTTACTTTAAGTGTCTCGTTCGCTAATCTAATTCCCTTAACATTATCTGATTTAATTCGACTGCATTCCATTATCTTTGTTTCGTTTTTGTTGGTGTCCCTCTTACCTCCCCCTTTCAAGTCACTGTCCATTCCGTTCAACTGCTCTCCGAAGCACTTTGCTCTCTCTGGAGAATTACAGTCAACGGCAGATCACAAAGTTTTTATTTCTTCTCCCTAAACTTTGATTCCTAGTCCAAATTTTTCTTTGGTTTCCTTTACTGCTTGTAGATTGAAAAACATAAGCTACAACTCTGTCTCGCTCCCTTCTCAACCACTGCTTCCCTTTCATGCCCCATGGCTCTTGTACCTGTCGTCTGGTTTCTATAGAAGTTGTAAACAGCCTTTCACCCCTCTATTTTAACCCTGCTACCTTCAGAACATCAAAGAGGGTATTCCACTCAACACTATCAAAGCCTTTGTCGATGTCTACAAAAGCATTAACTTACGAAATCGGAAATCACTTGGCACGTGAGATGATCACTACACACATCCGCTGTTGTCAACTCGCGACCTCTGTACACAGCAGACAAGAGTGTTTCTAAGCTGGTGCTTTGAGACAGACAGCAGGTGTAGCCAACTTCGAATGATAACTTAGCCGCGACTGTTACGAAAGACCAGTTGTACCTACCATTTAATGTAACCTGCTTTGTCACAAACTTTTTGAACGTACGGTTTACGTTTCATTACTTGACTTAAATCACATTGGTGACGGCAGTTTAAATGTAACCTGCAGTATGGTGTCACTGACCTGATGTCCACTCTACTTACATTTTCGCTAAATTCCTTCTCAAAATTGCGGTATTAAATTTCCTACATTAAGCGCATAACATGCATATTATCAAAATGGTAGAATCGAATTTACTTCTCAAAACTTTGTTGTTCAGATCAATCAGTTGGTTGCCCTGGTTGCAATGAGCTAACTTGCTTCGTCAGAAACTATGGCAATCAAAAGTCATTGCCTATTGTTTTTTGAATCTATTGACATCCATATGAATGAGCAAGGGTCGTTAATTAAAACGTACTAAACCTTCAACAACTAAATTTTAAGATACAAGATGGATCCCTTAGACATAAACATAGGATTCCCATTGCGTGGCCCTAAATTAGTACTGCATACTTTAATAGATATTGCTCACAAGAAATTACATATATACAACATATGACGACAAAAACCAATAGCCAAAAAATGGTGACCTTCCGGACCAAAAGAATTTATAAACTACGTAACAAAATTCAGTAATATTGTGGAGCTAATCTTGATGAGGCCAAAGTTCGTGCCATTTTCAGTGTCTGATCAGATTTCTGTCATTCGGTTTATTCTGCTCTTAGTCTTCGTGTGGTATAGCCTTACGTTAACTAGTCTGTATTTTAGACCAGCCTCGGGAATCGTTTGTGTTGTATCTCCTTTCGTATAATTCAAACCGAGAAAACATTTTTTTGGTTGTGAGCGAAAGCTATTAAAACGCGTGGTTTGGTTCATGGGAATAATATTTTTGACTATAGTAACCTGTCTGTGCTGGCAGTGCGTTGGTGCATGTTTCCTCCAGTACGGGCCTCGCAGACCGGTGCGGATAGAAGCAACTTTTGAACTACAAGATGTTTCCATGCGCAGCGTCTGTTACGTCATTTGCGGTTGTTGACTCGCGATGTTATCCTTTCAGTGTTTAACAGTCCTCCTTGTGATTGACACATTTTTGTTGTTGATAATTCTTCCGGGTTATATGGCCGTGGTCCATGGAATTCTTCTATTCGTAACGTTTCGTCCAATACTACGTTGGACATCTTCAGAGGTATGGCTGGTCCTGCTGAGTCCTGCCGACTGACGAGTCGGGCGTCGGAGAGCGGCCTAAATACCGAGGAAAGTGGGCGTGGTCTAGCTTGCACATAGTAGCAGAGAGAAAACTAGTCAAAGATAAAATGTAACTATCGATAATAGTTCGTCATAGATAAAAATCACGTCGATTCTGTAACGCCACTGTCCATATCTCGCTTAATTTCAAGGCCTCTTCTTTTCTATTAAAATTATCTTCATGTTTATAAATTTCAATAGCCTCCCTATACAGTCGTGGATAATAGTTCGTGGTAGCACTTAAAACTGTAGTTTCAGAAAACTTAACTACATGGTCACCTGACTGAAGTGCATGTTCCGCAACGGCCGATTTATCTATTTTTCCCAGTCGGCAAAGACTTTTATGCTCCTTTACCCTCGTATTCACACATCTTTTCGTAGTACAGTGGCGTTACAGAATCGATAGTGATTTTTACCTATGACGGACTATTATCGATAGTTACATTTTATCTTTGACTAATTTTCTCTCTGCTACTATGTGCAAGCTAGACCATGCCCACTTTCCTCGGTATTTAGGCCGCTCTCCGACGCCTGACTTGTCAGTCGGCAGGACCAGCCATACCTCTGAAGATGTCCAACGTAGTATTGGACGAAACGTAAGAAATAGAATTCCATGGACCACGGGCATATAATCCGGAAGAATTATCAACAACAGTACCCTACGGTCGTGAAAGGCTTCATTGTATGATAAGCCACATTTTTATTTTGGTGCTCTATTTCATAACAACCGTCTTTTCTACAAACTGATAATGTTACGGAGAAGAGGACTATCAGATGAGGAGATAAGAGAATTGTTGCAGCAGTCTTCTGATTCTGAAAACCCACCTAATGAGTGTGAATCTTCCAGTGATGACGATAATGAGCTGCACGTCGCTGAAACTCGAAACTACACGAAGATGATGATCATGAGGAATCCTTTCTCGAAAATAGAGAAGAACAATCTAGTGCAACTTCTGTTGAGTTTGCCCTAACGTTTTCTCGTAATGGGAATGACATATGGGCTACGGGTCCTAAAGCTGGCATTTGTGGTGTGCGAGCAAAAACGATGTATTCAAAGACCAGGGACCTACAAGTTATTCGATTAGGAACTGTGATCATGAAAGCCAGCCGCTGTACCCGAGTGGTACTAGGCGCTTCAGTCTGGAACCGCGCGACCGCTACAGTTGCAGGTTCGAAATCTGCCTCGGGCATGGATGTGTGTGATGTCCTTAGGTTAGTTAGGTTTAAGTGGTTCTAAGTTCTAGGGAACTGATGACCTCAGATGTTAAGTTCCGTAGTGCTCAGAGCCATCTGAACCATTTTTTTGTGATCATGAAGAACCTTTTTTATGTTGTTCCTTCGTATATCCGTCATTGACAAAGAGTGTATGCGGGGCAACAAGGAAAGTCGAATCATTTACGAGGACCAGATATGGATGAAATGAAAAAGTTTCTTGGTGTTGAGCTTTGACAATGCAGAAGCCCGACGTGAACATAGGTCAAGTGACAAATTGGAACTAATCAGAGAAGTTTTTCAGATGTGGTAAATTTCCCTTAGGAATGCCTACATTCCAGGATGGTGCATAACTGTGGACGAACAGTTAGTCACATTTCGAGGTCGCTGTCCGTTTCGACATTACATCCCATCAAAAACTGGTAGATATGGAATAGAGTTCTGGGCAATTTACGACAGTGTACCAGGCTACTGCTGGAAGATTAAAGTCCGTATTTGGAGAAGGGGGAAGAACCAAAACCGTGCGACTCGGAGAGAAAATGAAAATCCTGGTGACTGAACTTGAAAGGTCTGTATGTAATATCACCTGTGATAATTTTTTTTACATCTCTCGATTCAGCTCATTATTTGTCGTCAGACTATCTCACACTAATAGGTACTATCCGAAAAAAAATTAAGGTGAACAGTCGATTTCATCATATCTAAAGGATGTGATGTGTACTCTACATTATTGTCTTGTCAACCAGATGTGAAGACAGTTGTCATATAAAACCTTTCACACTGTTTTCGTAACACATAACTGATGCAAATCTATCTGCTTCCTATACAGGCTGTGAGATACATAGTCAACCACAAAGAAGAAAACCAGCAGAAGACATCACTGATTTCGATTTCTAGCCATACACTGCCCCCCTCCTTCCCTTCCAAATGCCACACCAGCAGCTACAGTAAAAAACAATGGACAAAGTGTTCTAGATTAATATAGTTTAAGACTGTTTATTTTTAAGTAACATTTCTCTATGTATGTATGTATAAACGCCTGAAGATGAACAGAACATGTTCGAAACGCGTTACATTATGTTAGATTAAGCACAAAATAAGAAGTGACTGGTATCAGAAACTTGAAATAAATAATTATCCCACACAGTCATGTTTCACAAACATAGCCATTATGGCTGAAAATAACGAAAATAAGATGGCGTGGAAGAAGGAGAAACGAGTACTGATTACGGTCGTTTCGATTTATGATCTTTCTGAAGTGCTCAACACATACTGGTGTTTTTACTCTCACGGAAAAAGAGATCAGTAACAGGGCGATTTCATCTCAAATCATACAGGTCAAGAGTGAATGTGTCACATAACTATTTTATAATCTGCTGAAAAATATATATGTTGAAGTTCCACATGACATTTCTCCAAAAGTACAATATTTTCATTTCCTGATGATTTGTTAAAACGCTAAAGACCTCTCTAAATGTGAGTTTTGTGAAAATATCATAACGAAAGGGAAAATTATAATAAGAAACCAGAAGTGATAGAGATCTGAATTTAGCTTCAATAAATACTTTGTTTCCAATACTGTGAGACGTGGATAATACACACACACTTCTGAACTTTTTTCAGATTTTATTGGAAAAATAAACTGAAAATTTGTAACTTTTTGCGGATTTCAAATTTATATTTTGAAAATGTGAATAGTCAGAGAATGTTAATTTGAGAAATGATAAAGTGGAAGGACTGTTAACTGCCAGCTATGACATTAGTGCATGAAATTCGTAAACTGTCAAAATATTTGTACATAAAGATGAAAGAATCTTAATTTTTTTGGTTATTTAGAAATTATTTTCTCCAAAACCCACAGCCTAAATGGTATAAAAATTTTATGGTGCTTTAGTTGGTTACTGTACTTCAGGAATGTACAAAACGTGAGAAATTTTTTAGGTAGACCTAGATCTACTCTTAAGCTCAAAAAGTCATAGACACTTAAATATTTAAATTGATCGCTGATTTTAAGTAAATGTCATGCAATACTGGTATTTCTGAATCAAATAATTTCTTACTTTACAACATTATAAATGAGTGGGAAAGCAATTCATAATTTTATTCGAAAGCATTTTATAACAAAAATGAGATGTAGAATATTTATACCCATTTTTCTTTTTATGATATTATTCACAAATTATTATTGCCTTCTGTCCTGATTTTAGTTCTTCATGAATTAAAATTGCCTACAATGTAAGAATCAAATTTGCAGTGTTGGAAAGTTCATCTGTTTCTTTCACCTGCCTCTCGTTGAACTTATATAGCCGAGCTGAATTTCAACATGGACAAGGATGGTCCAACAAGAGCAGTACTTGGGAAATGGGAACTGCACACTGATCTTTTGATGATGGCCATATGAAAGCATTAGGGGGCGATGAAATGTCATAAAGGAGACGACTACATCTTCCAGCTCATGAGAGACACTTATTATCTGCCCTACTCACCAGTGATTGTCATACACAAAGAAATGAAGTGGCTCACCACAAATCTCCGCATTTCACACAAAATAACAGGCTGCATTTCGTGGAGAGCTTTTCTTGTAATGTATGTGCCACTCCAGGATGCAAGCCAGTAGTGACTTAATTGAATTCCTGCCACAGACTTCATAACAGACCACTCTTCTCTCTCTTTTTTTTAAACGGAATTCCCTTAATTACTTTCATTTAGAATTAAGAGTTTCATGTTTGTTACTAATGTTGATAGGGTGTGTACAAATTCATTAGCATCTTTTATAGTCTCAGCAGCTTCATGCTGGAAATTAAATCTTCATCTTTTGCCATGACCTGTTGCTGAAAATATCCATTTTTTGTTTTAATTCCTGTACTACAGTGTTGACCAAGTTCAAAGTCGAAAGCGGTTTTTTAAGACGTCATGCTGGACCATCAGTCACATCCACATGTTTAGGAAATGCATGGCCTCTAGACGCTATGTCATCAATTATGATGCAGCGTATCATGCATGTGCACTGTCATGAAGATCATCACTGACAATAGCAAGACAATGTGATGTTCCGAGGAAGTGAGCAACACATCTGAATATTGATACCTGTGATGTGTGCCAGTGGTAATTCTGAATTTTATTCTGCAGAGCAACAGACCAGTTCTCAGCAACATCGAAATGAAGAACTAATGTGTCAGTATTCTGGGATTTTGATGATTTTCCTTCCGCTACGACCTGTCTCTAAATCCTCCGGTTATCATGGCGAGCTAATCCTTTCATGACCCAATGCCTAACCTCTGTAACAAACTTCTCTGGCTCTACTGTCTTCTGCACCAACCATCCTTCCTCCCACAGTGCATAGGTTGCGTCATTGTCAGTATCCTGAAGGTGTAATGCTTCAACAGTCATCACTTCAGAACCAGGACACATTAAACGCTCCTGCAACCAGCATTTGTCTTGCGGCTCTTGACATATATACGAAAGCGTCAGGTCCTTCTCTGAGTACTTCTTTTGTGTGTCATTGCTTATGGTGAAACAATCAAGTTTCAAATTAATGCAGTAAATAAATGTGTATAATTCCTTCAATGGCTGGCATTTTACCCATTTTGGTCGTAAGGAGTAGAATTTTGTGAGACCCGTTTTTAAATTCGGCCTCTCCTTATACATTAGAAGATATGTTTATCTTATTGATCTTGCCATATATCTTTTTACCTTTTCAACTTTTTCACCATTTTCACTAACAGAGATAACCTCTGTCTGGATAGGACTTTGCCTGCTGCAATCTTGTAGGACTTGAGATCAAATAAGGCAAAAGGGATAGATAACATTCCATCACTGGGAGAATTGGCAACAAAAAGACTATTCACGTTGGTGTGTAGAATGTACGAGTCTGGCGACATATCATCTGACTTCCGGAAAATATCATCCACACAATTCCCAAGACTGCAAGACCTGACAAGTGCAAGAACTATCGCACAATCAGCTTAACAGCTCAAGACCGAGTTGCTGACAAAAATAATATACAGAAGTATAGAATAGAAAATTCAGGATATGTTAGAAGACGAACAGTTTGGCTTCAGGAACGGTAAAGGCATCAGAGAGGCATTTCTGACGTTGCGGTTGGCAACGGAAGCCAGACTAAAGAAAAATCAAGACACGTTCATGGGATTTGTCGACCTGGAAAAAACATTCGACAATGTAAAATGGTACAAGATGATCGAAATCCTGAGAAAAATACGGGTAAGCTATAAGGAGAGACAGATAATACACAATATGTTCAAGAACCAAGAGGGAATAATAAGAGTGGACGACCAAGAACGAAATGCTCGGATTAATTAGTGTATAAGACGGGGATGTAGTCTTTCGTCCCTACTGTTCAATTTGTACACAGAAGAAGCAATGATGGAAACAAATTTAAGGTTCAGGAGTGGGATTCAAGTTCGAGGGGAAAGGATATCAGTGGTAAGATTCGCTGATGACATTGCCATCCTGAGTGAAAGTGCAGAAGAATTGCATGATCTGCTGAATGGAATGGTCTAATGAGTACAGAATATGGACTCAGAGTAAATCGAAGAAAGACGCAAGTAATGAGAAGTAGCAGGAATGTGAACAGTGAGAAACATAACATTAGGGTTGATGTTCACGAAGTAGATGAAAGTATGGGATTCTACTACGTAGGCAGCAAAATAAGCAATGACGGACGGAGCAAGGAGGGCATCAAAAGTAGACTAGCACTGGCAAAAAGGGCGTTCCTGGCCAAGAGAAATCTGTTGGTATCAAACATGGGCCTTAATTTGAGGAAGAAATTCCTGAGAATGTGCGTTTGGGGCACAGCATTGTATGATAGCGAAACATGGACTGTGGGAAAAGCGGAACAAAAGAGAATCGAAGCAATGGGGATGTGGTGTTAGAGATGAATGTTGAAAATTAAGTGGATTGATAAGGTAAGGAATGAGGAGGTTCTGTACAGAATCGGAGAGGAACGGAATATTTGGAAAACACCGGCAAGGAGAAGGTACAGGATGATAGGACATCTGTTAAGACATCATAGTTGCAGAGGGAGCTGTAGAGGGGAAAAACTGCAGAGCGAATGCCCACATTAAGAATCTGGGCATGCCCAAATACCTTTCTCATTCTTTATTTTACAAGCTTTTGAAATCAAATAATGTGAGGAAATGGGTATGCATTTCTGTATCTGCTGCTGAGAATAGCTACCTCGTATCAGTAATTTTACTGTCTCAGTGTAGATGGCTTTTGAGACAGCAGTATTTAGGGTTTGAAACTACACATCACATTTCGTGCACGTACCACTATCTTCAGATTCTGCACCAGTTTTGAAGATGTTGCTTGTGTAAAACTTGTTTCAATTTCTTCTAATTTTCTTATTACTTATTATTTTCTTCTTCTGCTTCTTACCTTTTCTGAACGTTTAAAGGGGGATATAGTAGGGGCTACCGCAGAAATGCTAACATTAAACGCATCAACAACTTCACACCAAGAAATACAAACCTCTGCACTGGCTTCTTCAGTTTCACATTCGGGTGGTGATGATCGTTCACATGGGTTGTCCCTAAATTTCTTCTTGTAGTGAGTGTAGCAATTCCTGCACAATGGATGTGATGCTAATACCGTTTACTTCAGGACCAAGACATTTCTGTAATACTGTAGGGAAGCAGCCTACTCACGCCGTAATAAATTCATATCAGTCTTTCCTTTGTGTGCCAGCCTAGTCCGCTGTAACTAGCTCTGACGTCATAAATGTTGCGCAATACATTAAAAATCAAGCAAATAACCTAAAACATTTCTAGCATGTCAGGAGTAATACTAAATTAATGTGTGTTGAAAATCAGTTCGATAACTTTAGCCATTTTCGAAATTTGGACGTTTTTCTGTAAAAATCATTGGCGCAACAGAAAAGAGCTAGAGAATTAAAAATTGCTAATTAGATTCATTTTTCATAATTATTTAATAAAAACAGTCTTCTGGATCTCACAATTTAAGATTTTAGTGGAAATTCATGATTTTCTGGTTTTTGTCTTAAAACTTAAGGAAGCAAGATAAATTAAGTAGGCTAATAAATAAGGCTAGGATGTTTATATTTAAGTAGGTTGGAGATCCGCTATAACTATGAAGATGTGAGAAGTTTCATTTGAATACCTATAAAACTATAGCGATAGCGTATCTCCAAAGGGCCAGTTCAGAGCTCGTCTACTGCGTGCAGTGTAATTAAATTAATTCCCTCGCCCAAAGTATTTAACTTAGCCACGTCAAAATTTTATTATCAATACTTACCTGCGTGCTGAATGCACATTTAAATTAAGAGCTTCATCGGCCATCAGCAAAAGAGCTATGATTTATTAGGTAACTTAAAGTGGTGCATTACTAGCCCAGCGGCTAGTCGGGAGAGCCGATTTGATCAGGCGTTCCCTTAGCCGTCGGCACCGCGGCTTTATATATAAGAACGCTGCGCGAGGAAGCAAGGCCCCAGTTCTCTCCAGACGCTTAATAGCACACCATATGTGTCGGGAATCGCGTCGCGTCGGTATCATTGCTACAAACAGCCTCGGATGCCGTATTAAGTTACTCGAGATATGCGTAACCATGAAATAATTTTCGAGTGAAGTGTTAATTCTGGGATGACTTTAATAATATGTCTTCAGTTTGCGTATGTCGTATTTTCACGTGCCACCGCGGGACAGACATTCTACCATTATTTAGCGTGGCGTTTGATGAACATTATCATCAAATTATGGCGAGCATTCATTTAAATATTCAATTTGGACAATTATAGTTGCATCAGCGCTTTAGACTCTGAACTGCTCTGTTAGTTAGGTTGTGTGGATTCTTTTGTTTTTCATCTGTGACTTTCAGAATATACTCAACTATTTTAGAAAATCGTTTTTGATTATAAATCCCGGACAATCTCCTAATTCCTCAGAGCTATAAGCTGTAACTATAAGTGTATTCTCAGATGAAGTGGGCACTAGGAATTCTAATTACAGGCTTCACGTTTTGCTAATCACTTTCTGGTAGCCAATATTGTAGTTAGAGAGCCAGTGTTGAGAATGGCGAAAGACAGCATAAATAACATTCTAAATAATAGGAACATTTAACAACATTAATTCTATCCGCCGCCCCACATATGGTGCATCGGCCGGGAAATGCAGTGTTTCTACATTCTCAAACATTAATATAACAATTAATTCCACCTGCCGCCCCACAATACCTCTGACAGATTTCCAACATCTATGAAGTTTTTTCACTTTTCTTAAACACCACCTTCTTGTGTCTTTTTTCATAGTACACACACCTCCCTCACTCACTAGTGTATTTCTTCACTGACATTGTATCTAACAAAAAAAAAAAAAAAAAAACGCAAACGCAAAACACGATGCAGAATAATTTATGTGCAAGTTCTCATTCGTTGGTTATAAACAGAAGAACTCTGGAAACAGTGTTGCTAACATGCAAATTTTACATTAGAAATTCAGTGATGCAAAATATGTAGAATGTTGCAAATTTTTTAACATTTTACACAGAAAAATATTGCCTACTGTATTCGCACTGTCTAATAACACATTAACCAAAGAATAGCTTGGTAACCCTAAAAAAATTTTGGATGGGGATTTTCGAGTAAATAATTCATAAAAACACGTAAAAATGCAATTTTTTACATTTTTAGTAATAAATATTTACATGTTACAGATAACTGGAGAAGAGAACATACTGTTTATAATTACATCAGTAGTATCTGGAAATGACAGAAAAGCGCTCTCTGACTTCCGATATTAGAAAAAAAATATTTTAGTGCAAAATTAACTAAAGTTCTTATTTTCATCTTAAATTTGTAAGGTAAAGGAATTTCGTAAGTGTGCGGGTGTCAACTTAATTTCAACACACTAAGAGGGAGATTTAACGCAAAACATCTGCAAGGTCTCCGGTACTTTTGGTTTATTAGTAAAATTTTTTTTGTTCTCTACTGTTTTAAGCGTTATTTACAAAACATGCATTTTTCAGAGGGCCGTTCCAATTACAAAAATTAAGATAGAACGAAAATACTTTATTTCTTCACATTTATAACATAGAGATCTAATTTTTTTTCCATAGAACTTCATGGCCACGAGTTGACATGACCTGTATAATTTCAGGTAAAATCACCCAACAGTCATATGTTTTTGGTTTTGCTCATACGGGTATCCAGCAACAAAGATGGAGCATCTAGAGAATACGTTGGCTTTATTTCCCGAGACGTAAGAAATTCTACATATGGATGAAAACATGGCGACTGAAAACACAGAGCACCTCTGGAAACAATATCATGTGATGAAGTCAACTTTCTTTGCGCGTGTCAATAGACCAGTGAACAGTTTGCACCGACGTTCGCTGTTTCTTGTACGTACTTCACAATATACATGCACAGCTGTGCCTCTGTGCGGCTTTCTTCAGATAACACGTCTTGGCACTATCATCACTCCTTCAACTGTCACGACATTTGAATCTATTCAAGCCGACTCCTTGTCTTTCTACTATCATGAACAGTAGCGATACTGACCATACGCAAGAGTGTCGCAATACAAGTCAGTGTGTCCACCTTCGCCACTTTCCCAGTGTCGCTGTCTACAGACTGAATACTATAACAGGGTTTCCCATGATTGTTAAGTTTACCTGTGGAACAGATCGGTAACCTATACCCTGTATGGTGAACTTTTATTTAGCCACTTCCCTCCAGGAACTTGACGGACGCAGAAACCTTGTTTTTCTCTATCAGTTTCCATGCAGTGTAGTTTAAGTCATAGAACCCTGTCGACTGATTAGAAACACATGAAGTATTTTCGCACATGTTTGTGACGATACCCAGTGAATTTCCTGAAATGTTCGTCAGGGAAAGGTAAAATCGGAAGAGACCCAATGAGAAGTGAGCGTCCAGCTTTTTTCCTTAATACATATGAATGACCTGTCTGACAGAGCAGATGGCTGACGTAGGGTCTGTACAGGGAAGTTCCATACTTCAGTGGGTGGGAGGAATTTCTGGAAGACTCGCTGTTTTGCACGACAGCTTACGTCGAAAGTAGACAAGCAGTTTTCAATGTATGACATTAACTTTACTGTTCGGCGAGACCGTGAATACTGATATAGTAAAATGTTTTCATTTGTTTATTTTTTATTTCATGTGTAAAGATAATTGTGTTCGTGTAGAAAATAAATAAAGTTAAAAAATGTAGATACTGTGCATGAGCAGCGGGGGAGATCTGGTAACACCTGACTGCATCAGTAGTAATTTGCCGTTACTGTCACTGTTTCGATTAAATACTTTGGCGATATGAAGATCGTAGAGGAGGAGCAAAGGGATGACTGAGATTTATTGGGAGTATTCTGAGAAGGGGTCGTAACAAGTACCAAAGAGATCGGGTACAGGACTCTTATTCAACGATTTCGCAAACAGTGCTCAAGTCTTTAACGTCCCCACTGATGGGATGAAATGAGGAAATAAAAGAATTCCGAGACTTGTAGCTGGCTGTCCTTTCGGATTGACAGTATTGTGGAGCCTGTCAGGGATTTTACCCGAGAACCTTTTGAAGAAAGACGACGCTGTTGGACAATTTTAAAGTGCTATTTTCGGAAACTAATTCAAAACATTATATTGTCTTCATCGTTCATCTGGCGTGGGGTGCATAGCAAGAGAGTAAGATAGCGACCGCACATTCTCAGTCGAATGTAACGTAACTGATCCAATCGTTGGATCTCTTATCAGGTTCGCCTCAGATAGGACTTGAAGTATGTACTAGAAAACGGTAGCACGAACCGTTACAGGCTTATTTGATTGTGAGTGGGTGTCATTGTGTATTTCTTTTGCTGTCTCGACTCATAATACTGAAGCACTTTTTACATCTACTTAGGGCACAAAATTTGCGTAGTATTCGTCAGTTATTATTGTACCCTCTGCAAGGCAATAAGCAAAGTGAGTCCCTTGATGTGGTGAACGCATGTTTCACCCACAGTAACAAACTGGAGCAATAAATCAGTAGGGTTCTTTCAAAAACGGACAAAACATTGCGGAGAGTGACGTTGGCACGCTTACTTTCGGCCAGCATTCAACAAATGCTGCAATCATCTTCCACTAAAGTTTCTCCTTCTCAATAATTCATGAAAAATAAACCGTACAATTTCTTGTGATAATATCCGTTTTGTCAGTTGTTTCTGAAATAGTTTTAATAGAGTATCTCTCAACGCCATACTGTCCGTTTTCTGGATGTTTTCGAGTGTGGTTGCAGTTTTGGAACCTCCTTCACTTACATCACCTTCAACTTAATTAGTGCTCCATTTGAATCCGGGCGCTGATTTCGTAACTAAAGAAAATGAAGTAGCAAACTCAATAGACACTTTAGCCAAACCTGAATGAATTTCCTTTGGCTACAAAGAGATCGAAACAAAGAATTTTATGATGGATTGTATTTCATTTCGTCATTTTGATCTAAATGTACAAGACAACTCCTCTGAAAATCGAGTAAATGTTAACTAATGCGTACACCACGTTGGTACTTACGCTATTGTCCAACATGTCTTACAGAACTCGAAATTACTTTGCTTTCGGTAGCAATACGACATTTTTAATGCAACCCCAGCAGCACACTTACCACACGAGTTAAAAAACGAGAAGGATATCAATAACGAAATAAAGCAATTTACTGAATGATGTTGGCGACAGTACGCTTGCATATACACAGAAGGCTCTAAAACAGAAGGGGAAATGAGATGTACCTTCTTCAGTCCCACTAATGGCATGTAGAAAATGATTACAATTCTGTCCGAAGCTTCGGTCTAGACAGCGGAGCTATTGGTCATAATAGACGCCATTTATTGCGGTATGCAGACATTTAAGCTCACATTGATACTCAACGGACTCCCAAAGCCTTACGCGGAAATTACAAAATCCAAAATTCAAGAAGCGCCTATATTTGGGATGTACTGAAGATCATGACAGAAAAAAGAAGAATGACACATATGTCCATCTGCTATGTTTGAGAATATGCGAAGAAATTTTACACAACGAAGTAGTCGACCACCTAGCCAAGAGGAACGTTACTGGAGAACAGTTCCGTCGGACACGAGTCCCTTGTATGTATTTCAAAACTTCGATTAAGAAAGCTGCTTACCATGAACATAACCGTGAATGATTTATGTCTCGAGCAGACACTTGGTGGCTATGCAATTGGACATCTATATCTCCCAGACCGTGGATCGACTATGTGAAGCTAAGTAATCGTCACCTGACGTCCACCATTCGTATGAGGCTCGAACACGAATGTTACCCCACTTATTTACATCGAATAAAAGTTCAAGTTCCTGGACAATGTGATGAGGGTCAAACTGAGGTGGCAGATCTGAATCATGTAATACTGGCATGCACCAAATAGTCCCACAAGGATGCACTAGATGTACTGCACAGGAAATTGGTCGCAAGAGGTAAGAGCAATTCGATAGTGGAATATTTAAGTGTAAGTTATATACAGATTAAAACTGAATGGCTCAAGTACTGTTGTGTAAACAGCATGGTTAGAATAATGCATCGTAATTTTATGTGTATGAGGGTTGCCCAGAAAGTGATGCACTGCATGTTTTTTCTCGGTCGAAAAAAAATTCTTCTCTCCTGAGTGAGCGCGCCAAGTTTCCGTCACTTCCGACAGATAGTGTAACCGCTGGGCAGTTTCATAATGGCGTCTGTAGGTGACGTACGTTATAAGCAACGTGCCGTCATTGAATTTCTCACTGCACAGAAACAAATTGTGAGGAATATTCACAAACGCTAGTGCAAATTCTATGGAGCGTCTGTTGTCGACATAAGTACAGAGAGTCTCTGGTCACGGAGGGTGAGGTCATCAGAAGACGGTTCGGCGAAGCTCCACGATTTGTAGCGGTCGCGGAGACAATCCACGACTGCCACACCTGATGTGTTCTAGCGAGTTGATGTTGTCATTTGCGAAGACATAATAAAGAATTCCCTTCGTGGGAGACATTTTGAGGACTATGAGGAGATGATTTACACACTGAAGCAGTGGCTCCGCGACCACGACAAGGATTTGAACCGACAGGGCAGACACACCCTTCTTTCGCACTGGAGGAAGGCCATAGAACAGGATGGAGATTACGTGGAAAAATAGGGTGTCTAGATAAAACACCATTCTTTCGTGTGTGTAATTCTCATTATGTTCAATAAAGAACTGTTGAAGAAAATGCGGTTTATTACTTCCTGGGCAATCCTCGTATACGGGGTGTTACAAAAAAGCACGGCCAAACTTTCAGGAAACATTTCTCACACACAAAGAAAGAAAATGTGTTATGTGGACATGTGTCCGGAAACGCTTACTTTCCATGTTAGAGCTCATTTTATTACTTCTCTTCAAATCACATTAATCATGGAATGGAAACACACAGCAACAGATCGTACCAGCATGACTTCAAACACTTTGTTACAGGAAATGTTCAAAATGTCCTCCGTTAGCGAGGATACATGCATCCACCCTCCGTCGCATGGAATCCCTGATACGCTGATGCAGCCCTGGAGAATGGCGTATTGTATCATAGCCGTCCACAATACGAGCACGAAGAGTCTCTACATTTGTTACCGGGGTTGCGTAGACAAGAGCTTTCAAATGCCCCCAGAATGAAAGTCAAGAGGGTTGAGGTCAGGAGAGCGTGGAGGCCATGGAATTGGTCTGCCTCTACCAATCCATCAGTCACCGAATCTGTTGTTGAGAAGTGTACGAACACTTCGACTGAAATGTGCAGGAGCTCCATCGTGCATGAACCACGTGTTGTGTCGTACTTGTAAAGGCACATGTTCTAGCAGCACAGGTAGAGTATCCCGTATGAAATCATTATAACGTGCTCCATTGAGCGTAGGTGGAAAAACATGGGGCCCAATGAAGACATCACCAACAATGCTAGTACTGTAGAGCAATGAGTCGCATGTCAACACAAGCACCGAAGTCGACATTACCTTCCTTGAATTGGGCCAACTGGCGGTGAATCGGGGAAGTACAGTACATACTGACGAAACTAAAATGAGCACTAACATGGAAATTAAGCGTTTCCGGACACATGTCCACATAACATCTTTTCTTTATTTCTGTGTGAGGAATGTTTCCTGAAAGTTTGGCCATACCTTTTTGTAACACCCTGTATATAATTTTTAAATTAAGAATTGATATTGCAGACGAAGACTCAAATTATTGTTCCTGTGTGTACTTTTCTAAATTACTACGATATGCGCATATGTAGACTCATACTACTATCTTGAAGAAGGTACTCCAAATGGAACTATTGTAACAACAGACTTCTATGTTATGGTATCCGGTTATTATATTGTATAATCCACAAATCTAAGCTTGTTCTATTCTTTTACTGTAATTCAAAGTTTTAATGTTAACTTTTTACTGTTTAAGTACTGCTCGCTGTATAGGCAGTGTTCCCTATGGCCAAATTAAATAAATACAGATAACATACAGTAACTTAAGAAAGGCAGAAGGTTGAAAGATCTGTATCTTGGCCTCATATTTCGTACTTGTAAAATTCCAAGAACCAATTTCCAGGTTCGAGCAACGTGATGCAGTGGTAAGACTCTATACACACTTGCACTAGGGATGACGCGAGTTCATATCTCTTTCTGGCCATTCGGATTTAGGTTTCTACGTCTTTTCTCCAAATCTCTTAAGGAGAAGGTCGTGACAGTGCTTGGACAAGGAGATACTTCCTTCCCCATCCTTCGTGAGCCCGAGCTTATGCTCCATCTCTAATGATCTGGTCGACGCATTTTTCCTACTTTTTTTTCTAGTTTCCAGGGCGGAATGAAGCAATATATTTTAGCAACTGTACAAACCATCAATAAACTGCTCTGCAGAATTTAAGGCTAAATAGATTAAGTAACATAACGTGTTACTACTCGTTGGGAATGATTGAAACTGAGTCACCCAGCCATGGGCAGAAACCTGGACGGCACATAGCGTGAAGCCAGCGTGACTATAGTGCCAAATGGGACTGGCTCCATGACACAACGCAGTTGAAGAAACGGGAAAAAGAAGGTGTGTGTCTGTCAGCGAGCAGTTACGAGGCACTTTGATGGTGTTCTACATCACAAAATGGCCCGGAGACAACACCGGCATGATTTCACACAGGGAAGAACCATGGGGACGCTGGAAGAAGGACGAAGTGTGTCGAATGTAGCCCAGGAGTTTGGTATTGCTCACAGCATTGTTTCACTTCGAACTAAGGGTACGGCTGCCCGAAAGGAAGGAGGCAGGCGATCACAGTCAACTGTAACACCCGATGACCGCTACATTGTGCAACAGGCAAAAAGCGACTTACGTCAAACAGCGGGTGTAATCGTAACCACATGCTTCAGGATTGCAACCCACGCAATCTGACGGGCCGCAGTAGCGCGGCGGTTGCATGGGGGCGGCATCTTTGCCTGACGACCAGTACGTTGTGTTCTGTTGACAAACGAACATTGGCAGCATCGCTTGCGATGGCGCCAAGAACAACGGGAGTGAAGCAACGGGGACTTGGGGTCGTGTGCTCTTCTCGGATGAGAGCAGCTTCAGTCTGAGAAGTGAATCTGGTATGTACCCTCATATGACGAGAGGTGGATACACATAATCTGCATTGTCAAACATTATCGCTGTGGTGGTCCGACTGTTATGGTGTGGAGAGGCATATTATTTGCTTGGGCGAACTGTCTTCCAAATCATTGAATACTTTCACCAGTCAACGTTATTATGACACTGTTCTCCTTTCCCATGTGCGCTTTTTCAGGGCTGCATGCGGCCCTCACTTTATTCTTATGAATCAAAATACGTGATAGGGCAGGTAGAGGCGCTCTCGGAAAGAGAGGATATTCGGCTAATGGACTAGCCCGTCCGTTGGCCGGACTTGAATCTCATCGAGCAGGTGTGAGATGCGTTGGAGAGACGTGCTCCAGCATGTTTACGTGCACCAGCGACCATCCAGCAGTTTGTACGAATGCATTGCCCTACGACAAGAACTCCTTAACAACCTTGCAGCCAGCATGGTAGCACGTTGTAGAGTTCCACTGCTACACTCTATTAAGAACCACATCCCCTCTTCAGTAATGTCCAGGGGACCATCATAAATCGCGGTGACTTCGGAGTAATTATTGTCTTTGAATAAAAGTGGTATTTCTGTTCATCTCATTGTATATTTCTTTCAGTTACCTTCTGCACTATGATGTAGCACTTGTTTTTATGCTTGGTCCATGTTTCATCGAAGCTATGTTACCTAGCAGTGAAACATCACAGGGAAGTTGCTTTTGGCGTTATGATTTGCACACCAGTGTAAATGTGTGTCTACATCTAAATTTTTATTCTGGAAGGCCCCTTACTGGGTGTGGTATTGCCTCTACTGCTCCTTTAATGCACTAATCAATAACGGTGTGCCAGAAGAACAGTTGTTGATAAGCCTCCTTGCGATCTCGATTCTAATTTTACTTTTATCGTCGACGCTCTCGGAGTTTTAACATTAAATGACTCCGTGGTGCACAACACCTCTCTTGTAGCGTCTGTCACTGGAGCTAGAGCTAGAACACCAAATCTGTCACGCTTTCGTACTTACTGAACGCATGCATAATCCAACGCGCTTCTCTTCTTTGGATCTTCTCTATTCCCACTACGAATGAGTATTTTCTAAGCTACCTTCTTCATGGTTGGACTACACTTCCTGAAGATTCTGACAACGAATCTTAGTCTGGCGTCTGCCTTTCCTTATGATATAGATTATAAAAATTTCGTACTTTGCAACATAAATTAATTGTTGCACCAAACATGTTCCGTCTATACATGCAAGGCATCTTCGGTAGCCTATAATATAAAGAACTGTATGTAATTCTAAATTTCTTACGTAAGATTTGTAGTGATTCTTTGGCAGCTTATTTGAATCTATTTCTATTTACAACTAACGACGTTCATTTTTGTCCTGTTATGCATCTATTTGTCGCTCTATATGTACTAAATGCACATAGTATGGGTTTCTTCCAGTAAACATTTCTTAGGCTATAACCTATATTGTAGCCCACTGCACATGGTTCAGAGCTGGCTGAGGGATCATAGGAGCTATAGAAGAGGGCAATGGATTGGGATGTTGAGGTAGAGATTGGGAAAGAAAGTGTGGTGGGGCACTGTGTGTGTGTGTGTGTGTGTGTGTACTTTTGGCTGGCTCTGAGCACTATGGGACTTAACAGCTATGGTCATCAGTCCCCTAGAACTTAGGACTACTTAAACCTAACTAACCTAAGGACAGCACACAACACCCAATCATCACGACGCAGAGAAAATTCCTGACCCCGCCGGGAATCGAACCCGGGAACCCGGGCGTGGGAAGCGAGAACGCTACCGCACGACCACGAGCTCCGGACTGTGTACTTTTATTTTATTTTATAGTAAAGGGTTAATTATATTGAACACTGGTCTTCTGCTATTGTTCTTTAGGTCACTGAGAATATTTCCATTACTATTTACGCCTTTCGTAAGAAATATTTTTCTAGCTGAGTGAGCATTCCCTTTCTTTTCTTTTTATGGGCTAAGATTGCCATGTCTGCTTTTATCGCAGTGTGGTAATGATTTTTTTAATTAGATGTTATGGATATGCGATGTGCGTGTATTCACTCTTCAACTAAACACTGTGGCAGAAAAAAGGAATGAATAAAACTGTTCAGGAATACGTGAATTACCATGTAATAGCTGCAATTCTAAACGTGTCGGGATAACAGCAAGAAATTTTAAAACTGAGCACTGAAGAGTGAATATATTCACTACGTCTACTTCTACGTGCATAATCCTGAGGCCACGGTACGGTGCTTGGTGGAGGGTACCCTGTACCACTACCCGTCATTTTCTTTCCTGTTCCACTCGCTCATGTAGTGAGGGAAGAAGGGCTGTCTATAAGCCGCCGTATCATCCTAATTTCTCGTGTCTTATCTTCTTGGTTCTTACGTGAAATGTATGTTTCTGGCAGTGGAATCGTTCTGCATTCAGCTTCAAATGCTGGTTCTCTAAATTTTCTCAGTAGTGTTCCTCGAAAAGAACGTCGTCTTCACTCCAGGAATTCACATTTGAGTTACCGAAGCATATCCGTAACATTTGCGTGTTGTTCGATCCTACCGGTAACAAAGCCAGCAGCCCGCCTCCGAATAACGTCGATGTCTTCCATTATTTTGCCGCGCGGGGTAGCTGCGCGGTCTGGGGCGTCCTGCACGAGTCGCGCGGCTCCCCCCGGCGGAGGTTCGAGTCCTCCCTCGGGCATGGGTGTGTGTGTGTTGTCCTTAGCGTAAGTTAAAGTTCGATTAAGTAGTGTGTAAGCTTAGGGACCGATGACCTCATCAGTTCGGTCCCATATGACCTTACCACAAATATCCAATTTTTTCCCCTTTAATTCGACCTGGTACCGATCCCAAACACTCGAGCAGTGCTCAAGAATAGGTCCCAGTTGCGTCTTATATGCGGTCTCCTTTATAGACGAGACATCTTTTCCTAAAATTCTCCCAGTAAACCGATGTGGCCCATTCGCCTTCCCTACCACAATCCTCATATGCTCGTTCTATTTTAACCAGTTTGGACAAGAAGAGAATAGAAGCTTTCGAAATGTGGTGCTACAGAAGAATGCTGAAGATAAGGTGGGTAGATCACGTAACTAATGAGGAGGTATTGAATAGGATTGGGGAGAAGTTTGTGGCACAACTTGACTAGAAGAAGGGATCGGTTGGTAGGACATGTTTTGAGGCATCAAGGGATCACAAATTTAGCATTGGAGGGCAGTGTGGAGGGTAAAAATCGTAGAGGGAGACCAAGAGATGAATACACTAAGCAGATTCAGAAGGATGTAGGTTGCAGTAGGTACTGGGAGATGAAGAAGCTTGCACAGGATAGAGTAGCATGGAGAGCTGCATCAAACCAGTCTCAGGACTGAAGACCACGGCGACGATTTCATATCGCTTTGCAACGCTACGCCCAGATATTTAAACGACGTGATTTTGCCAAGGACACTACTAATGCTGTATCTGAACATACTGTTTTGTTTTCCCTACTCATTTGCATTAACTTACATTTTTCTACGTGTAGAGCCAGATGCCATTCGTCACACCTACAAGAAACTTTGTCTAAATAATCTGGTGCCATCCTATAGTCACTCATCTTCGACACCTTCCTGTACACCACAACATAATCAGCAAATAATTGCAGATTGCTGCCCACCCTGTCCGCCAGGTCATTTATGTATACAGAAAATAACAGCAGTCCCATGACACTTACATAGGGCCCTCCTGTCGATACCCTTGTCTCTGAGGACGACATACTTTCAGTCATGGTGACAATGTGTACAGGGTGGACAAAAATTGTGTTACGAAATTTTAACCCTTGTAGCTGATGCCAGTAGGAACCAAAATTACTAATGTTGTGTAGGTCGACAACGCACCATTTTTAAACTCTGGAAACTTGGCACCACGCGCTCCGATTGGCCGTGTGATTGCCCTGTTGCCGTTCGTCGGTTGACGGACAGCGCTATGGTTGTCGGTTCACACATACAAACGTCCCTCACCCCATCACTGCCCCAACGTGATACGCACACGCGTCGAATAGATCCTGCTGTTTGTCTCCACCTCACGTCAGAGGCATTCACACGTAAACTTCGATTCGGAGTAGACACACATCACCTGCGATTTAGTCATACTGTAAACATGGCGGCACAGCATTCGTTTGAAGAACAACAAGATATGGTTTTCGCTTACAGTCTAGCTGACGGTAATCCGCATGAAGCTCGACGGTTGATGAGGAACGATACCCAGCAAGACGCCACTCATACCCGCAAACGTTTACAGCAACTAACCGGCCACTTAACGAAACAGGCTCGTTAGCGGGATATCATGGCGATGCTGGAGGACCCCGAATACGACGGGATGCTGCATTTGAAGAGACTGTTCTCGAGCGCTTCGAAGAAGCACCTACGACAAGTACTCGAGCGGGTGGACACGGCATAGGAGTCACTCATCGGTTAGCCCGGGAGGTTTTGAGCGATGATGGGTAGCATCCATTTAGTTTTCACCCTGTCCAAGACCTAAATCCTGTGGCGGACTATGAACACAAGCTAGGGTTCTGCCGGTGGTTTCTGCGTCGTGTTGCACGAGATCCCAAATTCCCCGCCATTGTGTTGTTTACCGACGAGTGTATCTTCCATCGGGATGGCCTTTACAACACTCGAAACGTTCATTACTGGGCAAGGTTTAAAAATAGCTCTGAGCACTATGGGACTTAACATCTATGGTCATCAGTCCCCTAGAACTTACAACTACTTAAACCTAACTAAGCTAAGGACAGCACACAACACCCAGTCATCACGAGGCAGAGGAAATCCCTGACCCCGCCGGGAATCGAACCCGGGAACCCGGGCGCGGGAAGCGAGAACGCTGCCGCTCGACCACGAGCTGCGGACACTCGGCAAGGGGAAATCCTCACGTCAAGTACGTCCACAGATACCAGGAACGATTTTCGCTCAACATTTGGGTAGGCATTGTGGTGACCATCAGATTGGGCCGATCCGTCTGCGTCCTCGACTTACCGGGGCAAATTACCTTCACTTTTTGCAAGAAACTCCACCCGGCCTGCTGGAGCATGTTCCCGTGGACATACGGCTACGCATGTGGATGGAGCATGATGGAGCGCCCGCACAGTCGTGCTATGCGCGGGTATTTAAATGAACTCTTCGACGGCCGGGAAATTGGCAGAGGTGCTCTTAGGACATACCCCCAGCGATCACCAGACCTCACGCCACCGAACTTTTTCCAATGGGGATTCTTCAAGGTTCCAGTCCACCAACCCAGACGCGAACCACCTAGAAACGAAGAGGAATTAATGGATCGCATTCAACACGCCGTCAATCACATCAGTGCAATGCCAGGAATCTTTGAAGAAGTTCCGCAAAACACCGTTCGACGTTACCAAGCTTGTGTCGCGTCAGAGGGGCGCCAGTTGGAGCACCTGCTTTAAGGAAACAATGTCCTAGCTACAAAAAAGGCCCTTTTCAGGGACGGCACAATTTGTAAAAGACTTCCCGTACGCGAACTAACAGCTGTTGACGGATTTGGTCCCGGTACGTCTTATCATGAAACTACAATGGATGTGTCGGGACCCTGGCGGTTTCGCCCCAAGGCCCCCAGAATGGAGGGCTGGCGCGCTCTTACTGAGCTTGCAGGCCGCCTTGGATACGTCGCGATCTCCGGTAGCCAAAGCATTCGCGTTCATGCATTGTCCAGAGCATCCGGTAACAGGGCAATCCCGCGGCGAAACGGAGCGCGTGGCGCTAAATTTCCGCAGTTTAAAAATTGTGCGTTGTCGACCAAGAGCAAGGTCACTGCCTACATAAAATTTCGTAATCTTACTTGAAATTTATTTCTATGTAATATACAAAGGGGGAAGGTTGTTACCGAAAATCTTTAAAAGTTCTTAGTCGATTTGCTTGAAATTTCTACACAATACCCTAATAAACATTTGGTCGGACATATACACGGTACATAAATATGTTGTTGTTTTTGTTGTTGTCGTCTTCAGTCCAAATACTGGTTTGATGCAGTTCCCCATGCTACTATGTCCTGTACAAGCCTCTCCATATCCAAATAACTACTGCAAACTACATCCTTCTGAATTTACGACTACTTACTGTGTTCTTCTCTTGGTTTCCCTTCAAGATTTTTACCCCCCACACTTCCCTCCTATACTGAATAGGTGATCCCTTGATGTCTCAGAATGTGTCCTATCAACCTCTCCCTTCTTCTAGTCAGGTTGTGCCACAAACTTTTGATGATGATGATGTTGGGTTTGTGGGGCGCTCAACTGCGTGGTTATCAGCGCCCGTACAATGATGTAATCTGTGCTCAGTCCAATTTCGCCACTTTCCTGGATGATGATGAAATGATGAGGACAACACAAACACCCAGTCATCTCGAGGCAGGTTAAAATCCCTGACCCCGCCGGGAATCGAACCCGGGATCCCGTGCTCGGGAAGCGAGAACGCTACCGCGAGACCACGAGCGGCGGACACACAAACTTTTCTCCCTTTATTCAGTACATCCTCATTGCTTGCAGGATCTACCCATCATATCTTCAGCATTCTTCTGTAGCACCACATCTCAAAAGCTTCTATTCTCTTCTTGTCTAAACTTTTTATCGTTCATGTTTCCTACATAGCTATACTCCATACAAATACTTTCAGAAAGGACTTCCTGACACATCTATACTCGATGTTATAAATTTCTCTTCTTTAGAAACGCTTTTCTTGCTATTGCCAGTCTACGTTTTATATCGTCCCCACTTCTACAATCGTCAGTTATTTTACTTCTCAAATAGCAAAAGTCATCTACTACTTTAAATTTCTTATTTCCTAATCTAATTCCCTCAACATCTCCTGATTTCATTCTAGTACAGTCCACTATCCTCGATTTGCTTTTGTTGGTGTTCATTTTACATCCTCCTTTCAAGACACTGTCCATTCTGTTCAACTGCTCCTCCAGTTCCTTAGCTGTCTCTGGCAGAATTACAATATCATTTTCTTTTGTTTCCTTTCCTGCTTGGTCAGTATGCAGATTGAATAACGTCGGAGAGAGGCTACAACACTGTCTCACTCCCTTCTCTACCACTGCTTCCCTTGATGCCCCTCGACTCTCATAACTGCCATCTCATTTCTGTACAAATTGTAAATAGCCTTTCGCTCCCTAATTTTTTACTCCTTCCACCTTTAGAATTGGAAAGAGAGTATTTCAGTCAACATTGTCAGAAGCTTTCTCTAAGTCTACAAATGCTATAAAGTAGATTTGCCTTTCTTTAACCTAACGGTAGCTCTAACTAACATCCCGGGGCTTTGTTTCGATTTAAGTCTTTCAGCGCTTTGTCATATTCTTAAGGTAGTATCATATCTCCCTTCTCATGTTCATCTATGACCTCATCCATTTCCAAAATATTGTCCTCAACACCTCTCCCTTGTACAGACCCTTCTATATACTCCTACCTTTCTGCTTTTCCTTATTCGCTAAGAACTGGTTTTCTATCTGAGCTCTTTATGTTCGTACAGGTGGTTTTCTCCAAAGATTTCTTTAATTTTCCTGTATGCAGCATGTATCTTACCCCTAGTGATATATGCTTTAGATAATTACATTTGTTCTCTAGCCATTTCTGCTGCTCCATTTTGCACTTCCTGTAGGTAACATTTTTTAGACATTTGTATTCCCTTTCGTCTGCCCCATTTATTGCATTTTTATATTTTCTCTTTTCATCGATTAAATTATATATCTCTTCCGTTACCCACGGATTTCTGCTAGCCCTCGTCTTTTTATCTACTTGATCCCCCGCTGCTTTTACTATTGCATCATACAAATAAAATATACAAAGGAGCAATGCTGTTACCAAACATCACGAAAAGTACTTAATTTGTAATTTTTGAAAAATCAATGCATAATCTATGATATAATTGTTATTACTAAACTTTTGGTTTGAAATTGGTGTATATTTACAAAAGACAGAACCAGTAGCCTAGAACCGGATTTTTACGACTGCCGCAGGTGAAGACGTATCCATTTGTCGCATTCCGTTGACACCCAGTGATTCAAATACGCCCTTCGATTTAAGGCGATTGGAGTTTCCGATGCAACTTGCATTCGCTGTGTGTATCAACAAGGCACAGGGCCAGTAACTTTGTGTGGCAGATATTAAACATCCCGGGCAACGCGGGGCACTGCAGCTTTTTTTGAATAAATAAAGAACTAGAGCTCTGATTTTGTCTTCTGCTGCTAGACAGCGCCACATATTACCTCAAAGTTGTACAGAGAACACGTACGTGTCTTATTACATCACATAAATCCTCCTCGTGATCACGATGTAAACCTCTGAAACGAGTAGTGGAAACGAAATAAACTGTGACTGGTAACAGTAAATGTGGGTGTAGCGAAGGATGAAAGAAATAATATCTGTATTCATACTCTGCAACCCACTATCAAAAGCATGGCAGATGGACTTCCCACTGTACCAGTTGTTACGGCTTCTTCCCCCTATATTCACGTATGGAGCGCGGGAACAATGATGTTTAGACGCTTCTGTGCGCGCTGTAATTGGTCTAATCTTGTACTGGCCGTCGCTACCAGTGCGATAACAGGAAAAATACTCTCTGCAAGCAGTGAACCGTGCTTGTATGTACCGTATGTACTCGAATCTAAGCCGCACCTGAAAAATGAGACTAGAAATCAAGAAAAAAAAATTCCCGAATCTAAGCCGCACCTGAAATTTGAGACTCGAAATTCAAGGGGAGAGAAAAGTTTTAGGCCGTATCTCGAAATCGAAACAAAGTTGGTCCATTGTAATATGAGACACAATTTAGGTCGAATGAATGACGATACAGCTACAGTAGTTTGGTTCGAGTCGTAAGCTTAGCAGTTAAGCTTTACCAGGTAGCCATTGCTATGCGTCAGGCGCTCCGTCCGTATTTATACGGGTACCCTTCCTTTTTCGCGTGCTTCGTCTAGTTTGAATTGATTGCTTATTTTTCTTTGATCTGATAAGCGCAGTTTTCTTTGTTGTAGGTGTTTACATCACTCTAAGCTGAAAATGCATTATTGTACTGTGTCATGCATTGTTTGTCGCATTCTGATAGTGCCTGTTTACGGCCTGCCGCCGCTCGCGGCACGGCTTAAAAAAATAAATAAAAAAAGAGGAATCGTCTCATTAGCGAAACAATGGCAAAAGACTGCTATTTGTTGTTACTTACACTGCTGCTTTCTTTGATAATGATCAACAAGAACCAAATAATAGACTGCGTATGATAGAAGATGTTCTGAACGAGATTTTAGCGAACATTTTTCTCCGTTTGAAAACCTTTGCAGGCGCCTCTTTAGTACATTACATTCTGCACAGAAATTAGTCATCTTAGGTTTAAAAATCTAGTCAATTGCTGTGCTTCATTTCTGACTATATCACTATTAGGCATAAGAACAATACGAATATAAACATGACACGATACGTATATTCTTCCGCGTTTGCTGTTGTCTCACTCTAGTTTCGTAGTTTATTAGGCAGACAGGGTTTAAATGAGATAGCAGCAAACACGAAACAATACATGGCAAAATGTTTACATTCGTATTATTCTTATGGTGAAGAGAATACTGCATGTGATTCACAATTCATAAAAGTTCCTATTAGCAACCATCTCTCCTCACAGGTAGGAAAAAATTCAGAACGTAGAGTTGGCCATATTGACAAACATCCCAAACAGTCTTGCCAGTCGGATTTTCGTAGTACATTGAAATGCTGCTACATTCGAAGATAAACATACGGAATTTGTATTTACTTCGCTGGATAATGTATGAAAATGCAGTGGTCGAAACTCGGGGCGTAGAAAAAAGCTCGTCTTCCACCTTTTCTTTAAAATTTATTTAGTGACGCAGAGTATTTGGTGCCAGTATTTATCTTTGTGCCTACAAAGCATGCCTGTGTAGCGCTACATATATTCGACGGCGGAAGTTAGTTGTGGCGGCACCCACCAACATTTTTCAGAACTTCCGCTTGCTTTGCACTCGATTCTAAGCCGCAGGCGGTTTTTTGGATTACAAAAACCAGAAAAAAAGTGCGGCTTAGATTCGAGTAAATACAAATCGCTACCAGGGTGATAACAGGAAAAATACTCTATGCCAAGCAGTGAACCGTGCTTGTATGTATGTAGAACAAAGCTCGGAGCCGGAGAGGGCGTTAGCGAGATTGGAGATGAGCTGTCGGCATTTCCGTCGCCGAGGCGCCGGTCCGCCGGGCTTACATAACGCAGCGGCAGCGGCGGCGGTGGCGCTTCTGGGAAGACGTGGCGCGCCGGCGCTCGGCCAATTGATGCCCTGGTTCCGGGAAGCGCCGCTTCTGGGTAGGGTGGCGCGCCTGGCGCCGGCGCCGGCGGCAGCGGGGGGAGGGACGGCGGCCGCGACCTCGCCACTGCCGCGGCTCCGCGACCAGGCTGCCCCGAGTTCTGCCCTCGGCTTCCGCTGCCAAATACGGCGCTTCCTCGGGAGCACCTCGCCCACGCAGCGGAGGCTGCGGTCTCGCACCCGCCCATCATACCCTGCCTGAAACACCTTCGTTTCCCTTCCCTAAAAGCTGGGGAACGGACGACTGAAAAGCTGGCGACACTTGACTGTATTTAAATTATGAAATTCGGGTGGTTTAACCGGACGTCGGTGTTGACCTTTGATGTAATGATGTTAGTGTGACGTCATATGTGCGAAAGCTGTGGCCAACGATAAACACAGGCCTGAGCGCACGCCTGTGGCGTCAGCAGTGTAGTATTCGTGGCCTGCGACAAATACTTACCAAAGGCCTTTGGTCGGATCTTTGACAGTGTAGTAGAGAAGCTTTTAGCATGTAATGATGTTAGTGTGACGTCATATGCGCGAAAGCTGTGGCCAACGATAAACGCAGACCTGAGCGCACGCCTGTGTGGCGTCAGCAGTGTAGTTATGGTTCATATGGCTCTGAGCACTATGGGACTCAACTGCTGAGGTCATTAGTCCCCTAGAACTTAGAACTAGTTAAACCTAACTAACCTAAGGACATCACAAACATCCATGCCCGAGGCAGGATTCGAACCTGCGACCGTAGCGGTCTTGCGGTTCCAGACTGCAGCGCCTTTAACCGCACGGCCACTTCGGCCGGCAGTGTAGTTATTCGTGGCTGACGACAAGTGCTTATCAAAGTCCTTTGGTCAAATCTTTGACAGTGTAGTAGGGACGTTTTTACCAAAGATCTTTCATAAAAGTTAAAGCAAGAGGCATTGTTTACATGCCGCTTCGTTTCCTTTAGTACATCTAAGCTACAAAACGATGAAGCATATTTGGTGCGTACCTGCCACCACAGTGAACATTGCAAAGTATGAAGAAAAAGAAGTTCTTCTTAACATTAAGCACGCTGACTACAAAAATGGTAATGAGGGGTTGGAATCTTGCAAAGAAACAGCTGCAGCAACTAGCTACATTCGGAGCTGCTTCACTGTGGATGATGTTAAGCCAACATATAAAAAGAAGGACGTCAAAGGAAAAGTGTGTTCAGACTACATAAGTGAAATAAATGTATTTATTTGTACTCTTAATAACCTAACTTCTCCTTCATAGATTCGTCATCACGTGATTTATATGTTGGTTCACATGTCTCTGGAGCAATTCGTAAAATGGTACACTGTGAGATTCGAATGTTATATTGCAAGCTGGAACCGCTTTCGTTTGTTGCTAAAATTCATGACTTAACCACTAGATGATCTTTATCGGAAATGTCATTTATAATTTAAATGAAGAAACATTACAACAGTTACGTATTTTTTACAATTTGCTCGGTACTTTGCGAAAACTTTTTCTCATGATCAAGTACAAATATTTATATAGGCATTTTACGTGATGTTTCGGAAACTTGGACAAAAGAAATCTGTGCAATTGCAGTAAACAATAAAAACACAACAGCACAGGGAGAGAGGAAGAACAAAACGCATACAAACACTACAGAAAATACCTATTTGAATATTTCCTTTTGATAATGAGGATAAATTCTCGAAAAGCGTCATATTAAGCATGAAAAAATAGGTAACTAGTGCTGTGTTCCATTATTTCAGTCATGAATGACACAGTTTCAGACTTTCCAAAAACATCGATTATGATGAAATTAAGAAAGGGCATTTTTTAAATGAGTATCGTGTATGCAAGTATGAGTGGCCTCTTTCATGAGGGCAAATTGAAATGTTTATTTGCCCATTTTCAAAAAATTTTCGTTCCTTGTCCTCTCTCAGTAGCTCGATGGTGGTAGGCACGCACCAAATATGCTTCGTCATTTTATAGCTTACACGCACTACATCCAGCGAAGCTACATGTAAGCACTGGACCTCACTCTAACTTTTACCAATGATCTTTGCTAAAAGCTTCCCTACTACTCTTTCAAAGATTTGACCAAACGACTTAATAAGTATTTATCATTGGCCACGAACACTGCATTGCTAACATCACACAAACGTACGCTCAAGCCTGTATTTATCGATGGCCACCCGCGAAAACAGACGTAGGACAAAGCAGTGACAATACTCATTTGGTTTTTTTTTTTGTGCGTACGCTGCTGACATTTAAAACTGCAACAAGAGGAAGGATAGCAAATAACGAAATTTTGCTTTTCGTGCATAGATAACAAAGTAGGAAGAATCAGTGACAGGATTCATAGGTGAAGAACACACGATAGAATTTGTAGGTGATTTGGTGGTACACAGGGTGCGAAACGTAGGACACATAGCTGCCACTTCTGACAGTAACAAATGCTCTAATACTATGGCTGCCGCGTCGAATTGAACTTGGATCACAGATAATGCTACGTGATGCCATGCTGCTTCAGCGCCGTGCTAGAGTTCATCAATCATTGGTGGTGGTGTGCCAGTCCCAAAACAACCTATGACCAAATACTTTCAGTGTGTGAGAGATATGGAAGTATGTTTTGACCAGAGCAACAGTCGAAGCCCTCTGTGTCGAGGTAGGTTGTGCAGGACGAACAGCAAGCGATCCTGCATTGCCTTGTTGAAATATAAAGTCGCGGAGACCACGGAGACAACATATTAGAAATGTAACACCTGCTGTCCAAATTACCAGCTATGCATACCAGAGCTGATCGTCTTTTGTAAAAACTGGCACCCTACACTATCAAGTGTGGTGGTGGGCCTGTATAACATTGGTGAATCCAACTAGCGCTCTACGCACATGGATTGATCCATCGTGAATGCGGAACCGCGACGTCTCAGGCGACATGGTTCCACTTCTGTGCACTGTTAGATGCGCCGCTGAGGCGCGCCTTTGCCATGTCAAAGAGCACTGCAGGAATAGCCGATGTGTTGACTGTCTGTGGTGCTCCAAATGTCGTCCCATTGTCCGTGTACATACTTGTCTTACTGCGAACGGGCCCATTCCCTGACGTAAGATATGTCTCGTGGTTGTATGTTCCTGCACGGCTGAGCGAACGACGTGTCTGTCCTCTCAGGCGGGGACGCTGAGACCAGCATTGCGTTGACTGTAGTCATCCTTGAACCTAGTGATTCCACATTTGCATCACAGCAGTAGGATCCTGACCAACGAGTTGAGCAGTATTATTGAACGATAAACCATAATCTCGGTAAGTCACGAAACAGCCGCTTTCGAATTCTGATACATGGCGGTAGATGTTTCTTCCTCTTTCTCTGGGCATAAAAGGGCCTTCTCATAAATGAACAACATTCAAATCCTGTTTCAGAATCAGAAGTCCGCTGCGTAATGTTTCAGTTTGTATAAATCTAGAGGACATTATTCCTACCCACTTTGTCCCCGTGAACTGAAATACCAATCATTTCCATATCCAGAAATGTGGTACACTTCATGACAGTTTGACATTTGGTCAATGCTGTTTTCATTCTGTTGCAGTTTTAATGACCAGCAGTGTAGTTTATGGATACTTGTCCTTTAGGTTAAGTTAAAATCTCAGGTCTTATGCGAGGAGGTGGATATGGAAAGAGATGCTAAAATCACATTCAATTTATTCCGTAATAAATATTCGAAGGTTGCTTTCCTAAAATGTTCCATTTAAAAGACAAGTAAGCTTTTGATAACAAAGGGAATTTAAACTCGTGTAAGAGGAAGAGGGAAATTATATGAAGGTCAGAATAACTGAAAACCAACATTACAAGCTTACTACAAGAATACTGTAGCTTTATTAAGGAAAGTCATTACAATGTCAAGAAGCATGTACATCATGACATAAATTAATAATGCAGGTAGGTTAAAACTAAATGGTATATTCTCAAATAGGAGATAGGGCAGCCAGTCGGTGTACAAGATACTATAACAATTAAACTAAGTGACGATGTTGCGACAGATAACTCATAACCTGCAATTACTTTTAACGGTCATTTTCTAAATTTAGCAACAAATAGAGGGTTAAATGGTTCTACTGAAGAAGCAAGATAATATATTAAAATGTTGTTCCACAAAACTTCAAGCAACTAGAAGTTGCGCCGCTATCCTCCGCTAAAATAACAAGAATAATAAAAATCCTCAAAGTCAAGAGCTCTGTGGTGTCGGTGAAATTTCAAACAGTATTCTGTAAAGTTGTTCTAATTTAATAAGTAATGTCCTTGGTGATATATATAATGCATCATGCCCCAGGGAAATTTTCCAGACAAATTAAGATATCCGATTGTTAAATCTCTTTACAAGAAAGGCGAAAAGAAAGACCTAAATAATTTTCGTCCAGTTTCCTTACAGAGATATTCGTAAAGTAATGTACTCAAGAGTAGTCTCACATTTAAGTAGAAACAATTTACTTAGCATATCCCAGTTTGGATCCCAGAAGGGTTGCTCAGCTGATAATGCTGTTTATACATTCACTCACCATATATTATAAGCTTTAAATAATAAAATGTCAGCGCATTTGATTGTAGATTATGTTACTCTCTTCAAAAACCTCAAGTTTTACGGAACTGATGGCTGTAAACACAACTGGTATGAATAATACTTGACAAACAGAATACATAAAGTTGTGCTGAATTATTCAAACAATGTTGGAAGAGTAGAAAATTTTACTGACTGATGACAAAGCACAACTGTAAGTTCTATTTTGGGTCCTCTTCTATTCCTTATACATGGGAATGAACTTCCATTTGGTGCTTTTAGTAGACAATACTAGTGTTATAATAAATCCCATTAGGGAGAAAGCAACAGAAGAGTTAGTAAATGATGTTTTTTAATGAATCGTTCAATAGGTGTGAAAATTGACTCGCCATAAATTTTGGGAAAAAAACATTGTATTCAGTTCTGTGCAACAAATTTAGTCATACCGACAACTGATGTAGCACACGAACAGGAGTCAGTAAATATGGTAGAATGCTCCAAATTTTTGGGTGTATATATTAATGAAAACATGAAATGGAAGAAGCATATTCCTGAGCTTTTCAGACAATCAAGTTCAACAAATTTTGCCCTTTATATAATTGCTAATCTTGGAAACAAACCAATCAGTCTCCTGAGATGTTTTGCACACTTCCACGCAATGATGTCTTACGGAATGATTTCTGGGTAACTCACCACTTAGAAAGAAAGTAATGATTGCACAAAAGCGAGCAGTACGAATAACATGTGGTGTCCACCTGCAGTTCGTCATACAGATACCACTTCAAGGAGTGAGGCATTTTAACTGCACTGTCACATCACATGCATTCGCCAATGAAATTCATCATAAATAATCCATCCCAACATGAGAAGAACAGTGATGCCCATACCTACAAGCCTAGAGAAAAAAATTACCTTTATTACCCATTATTAAAACTGCTAGTAGTTCAGAAAGGAGGTCAGTATGCAACTATAAAAAGTTTTGATCATTTGTCCAATTATAAGATGAAATGTCAGACATGTAGCAAAACAAGTTTCAAATCTAACCCTAATTATTTCTCATGGGCAACTCCTATTCCAAGTATGAATTTCTGTCTAAAAGCTGGCAGCATTTAAAAAAAATAAAAACCTTGTTTTTAAGTGTAGGTACATGAGTAGCACAAAAAATTACTGTTAACACTAATTGAGTATACATGTCCTGTAAACTGACTCGTTCCACGTCATTTCGATAAAAGAAGCGTTCAAATGATTATGGAACATGTAACTAATTAATTAACTAACAGACAGGTTAGTAGTGAGTTGTCAAAGATAACCACTACGTTATCATGCGAATAATTGTAATGCTTCTATGGTGAGGTGTTTATGTGCATTAGTTTTCGTTGAGTGGTTACGTCTGCTACTGGGGATATGTCACGAGTCAACGAAGAAGGATGATAACAGCAGGTTTTCCGAAAATTCGCTTTAGTTTTCAGCATCGGGAGACGATCTCTAACCAAAATAACAACCTGTCAAGGCTGTACTTATGGCCAACAGTCGCTGCCGAAGAAACGTATGTCTCATCCATACCCATCAGACCTAGTGTGAAGCTCCATATTTGGCTCTCTACCTGTTTTTTCTGTAGGTGAAAATTTATTAATAATAACTTAAATAGAAGAGTAATCTAAGTACACCGTAGAAACACTACACAAGTCTGACTTGCAATTATCACAATAGGAAATTTATTACATGGAAAATGTACATTAAGACAGCAAGAAAATAGCACTAGAAAGACGTGGCACTTTTATACAGATATCCTTACAGTAACTGGGGGGAGGGGGGGGGGGGTTCACAGTGTCTGCACAACTGCAACTGGTTGCTTAGTATTTCGTTATAACTTGGGAGGATTATTCTGTTGTCAGGGTTGGACTGTGGTGTTCATTTAGTAAGCACCATCAAACTGAGTGGAATCTCTACTTTAAATGCACCAGAAAGCGTATGTGATTGAGCTCACTGTAAGATACAAGAAAGAAATCAAACAACAGGTTTACTGCTATTAGTAATGATTTATTTCCTTGACACGCAACACGTACAGTGGTTCAGGCCTGTCTCATCTAGTGGACTTATGTGGATTCATATGACATGTATGTACTTTTGGGTAACCTGTGACTCTGTCTAGAAGAAAAAGAATGCAAAAATAACACACTATTTCAGTATATGGTTTATAGTTTTGTGGAGGTCTTTGGTTCAAAGAATGACCAAAAATACAAATGTAAAGGTAAAGACACCTCCGATGCTCATAGATCCCTTTTCTAGTCGTTTTACGTAACATACACCGTCACACCTTGTCGATATTAAAGGGAGTAGAGATGGTGACCAGAATGTAATATGTGTAAGGAACATATAACACAATAGACGCTATTTTGCAAAGAGATTAGAATAAGGAGAGATGGAGCTACCTTTCCCAACTCAATCATCAACTGAAGAAAGGGGCGTGACAGCCCGACGTCATGTGGAGACCAGGAAGTGAGTTTCTGTGATAGAGCACTGTTTGACGCTTGCCCTCTTAGCTTTCATGTGTCTGACAGTCATTTCTGAGTACGTATTTTGACGCAGTATACTTGCCTGGAGGGATACCCACCTTCGAGAGAGCTGAACTTCGATTTCTTAATGCAAAATCTCACTTGTCAAGCATGGCTTACAATTATGACGTTACCAAGCTGTACGATTTTGAGAAGTTCACTACTGAAGAGACGCTTTTTATATGAAATACTAAATTATCGCTTTAACTTCCATTCCGTTAAATATTCCTACTAAAATAAAATCTGTACCAACAGTCCTACTTTGGAATTCCGAACACTGAAGGGGGTACTTAAAGGCTTCAGCACAAACTGCCACTGTCGTGAGGCGACTTTATGTACCAGCCACGTTTCAAGAAAAGCAGTAATCTACCCATATAAGCATTAGCAGTGAACACAACAATCACAAACGAAAAAAAAAATCACATGTTGAAAGTATTATTTCTTATCTGGCAACAAAACTCCGTCCCCAGGATAGTTCAAGAGATAAAATTTAAGTAAAAACATACAGTACACACACATCTGCTTTCATCACCACAGTACACAAGTCTAACATCAAATTGGCAGCGCAGAGTGGCCACTTGGTTTGAGGCGCCATGTCACGGATTGCGCGGCCCATCCCGCCGGAGGTTCGAGTCCTCCCTCAGGCTTGGGTGTGTGTGTGTTGTTCTTAGCATAAGTTCGTTTAAGGGGCTCCGGAAAGGCTCAAAATCATGAAAAGTTCAATTTTTGCTTTTTTGCGTTTTCTGAATCTGCAGACTATTACCTTTTAATAGATATATAATTTATTCAATTCCGAAGACTACAACTATTTTTAAATTTTTTTTGAAATGTGCTCTACATGGGCGTGACCCACTGTGGCGCTGTTAAACTGCTGTCAAATGGTGTTATTATTAACGTCCGTGTTCATGAGGTACATTTTAGTGCTGTGAGATAAAGTATGTGTTGTGGCTAACCTGTGATGGTTCAATATATATCGCTGGTGTGATTGTCGATTGTTTCATGTTTATTTACTCTGTCGTTATCTCGAAAATATTCGTAATTAATTCTGTTTCTTGAGTCTCTGTTTTGTTGAAATATAATAATGAGTAAAAGTAAAGTTATTAGAAATCCTCTGAAGGCTTTTAAGAAAAGGAGAAAAGTTGGAAAGCCAAAGGTATGTGTTATTACTGTAAACAATAAAGACGATAACCAAGTGAGTGAACCTAACCTCTCAAGTACACCTGCTCATAGCAGTCAAAGTGGGAAAGAAAATACTTCACAGAAGAAGCTTGGTTCAATGAGTGAAAACTATGAATGTTTTATGGGCGAATCGGATGTGAATGAAATATTTGATATGTCGGTTCTCAAAGGAATTTTTTCAAACTGTGTAAGATGTATTCATTGTAGTGAAGTTGGTCTGGAACTCTCCATAATAAAGCACGTAGGACTTGCTAGTGAAATACAACTGAAATGTGATAAGTATTCATACATGACCACCTTTTGGAACAGTAAGGTGCAAGGTATTTAGAAATATGGGAATGAAGATAGGTTCTAACATGGTACGAGCGATGCTTGCTTTAGACAAGGAACGCCTTCGGGCTGCAGACAGGGCTGTAAAGAGTCTAGAAATACAAGCAAGAGTAAACAGGAAGAGGAACAAGAGGAAGTTGGAGGAGGAGTTTGCAGAGGATGAAGATAATCCATCCTATGGACCTGGAATGCACTGAAAAGTTAATCCAATCTTTGTCGCTCGATTCCCAAAACTTTTATTTTCTCATACTAATTACATGTTTTCTAAGGATCTTCCAAACGTATTTGTTTCAAACTTTCAGTAAATGTTACACAGTACCTTCTGCATAATTTAACACAGCCTTTTTCCAAAAAACTGTATATTTTTGAATATATAAATAAAAAATTGCAAAAAAAATGTTGCGAATTTTCATTACAATTGAAAAAAATCATCTTTAATAACTGAACTAAAATTTTGTAAAATCCCTGTGTTAAGTTGTAGCCCATATTCCAATAAATAATCTGTAAAAAGTTCAACTTCCTACCTCAAATACTTTGTGAGGAAAGATGTAATTTATAAGCGTTATTTTAATATTGCAAGTATAGGGCGTTCCGGAGCCCCTTAAGTAGTGTGTAGGCTAAGTCTAGGAATGCGCGCGCGCACGCGCACACACACACACACACACACACACACACACACACACACACACACACACACACACACACCAAATTCTCTCATATCTTAACATTAACACACTGAAATTACAATCGTTTAAGAAACATGTAGTACAACTTACAGTTTGCAAGTATGATGGAAATGATGGGGAAGTGCAAGACAGCGCCGTCTATCGTGCAAACACATGGCAATGACAATCAGTCAATATCAACTTCGTGGCAATGATCATAACATTATATTACTATAATGTGTTGGTTCCCAGTCCTTTCATCACGGTGCCTTCGTCCACGATCTTCTCACTGTGTTGTCCTGTGAAAACGAAAACTAGAAGTCACTGAGAGAAAAACATTTATACAAACAGTTCGTGTTTAAGCTGTAAGTACGAATTTAGCTAAAATATTTACTTAGAGTACTTGGTCTAAACTAAAATACACAAAAATAAACTTATGTAATGTCCAATACGAAAAACCAATCAATGTAGGAAATTAAATGAATGGAGCTTGTACAAAAATAATTTTGAACGGTCCGCTGTTCAAATCAGCAAACATAATGCTGTATTTGATGATGATACACTCAAAACGTGAGATTAACCCTATAAATGTTTTCTATAAAACTACGTGAATTATGTTACCATGTTTTATATTAAAGCAAGTGTGGCGATGGTATTTTTTGGGTAATTACATTGCGCCGAGTGTGAGCTATATTGGTGACTTGCTTTGTTATCAGTACAGTCTGGCTGGTGGCTGTCTGATGCGTCACCTGGCAACTCGTGGACACCCTCCCACCAGGCAGTGGTGAGGCGGAGCGCCGTGTAGAGGCAGGCATGAGCTGCGTGAAAGAGAAGTGTGGTTCTGTGCCAAGTAGAGGGTGCTGCCTGGCGCTTGGTGTCCATGACTTCAGTGGACATGTTTACTGTGGACCATAGCGGAATTGTGGCAGCTGTAGCTGAGGCCAGTACGTGTCATTACAGCAGTTACTATTTGAAAGGAGCTGAACGTTCAACCGATGGAAGGTAGGTGCCTTATCTGACTGTCACTGCTTGAAATTAATGGTGAGCAGCTTTCGTGGTGAACTTCAAGTGTTTATATGGACTCACTACCCTGGTTATCGAGTGCTTAGCTGTAGTACAGTGACTATGCTGTTAGCTACAGAGAGTACCCTGCCTTATTGCAAGTATCACTACGTATTATTCACTGTTCTATTCAAGGTTAATCGGTGTGTTCGCTCAGGTCACCCGACTTGCCCTCTTTTGAATAAACTTTTAGCCGCGCGGGATTAGCCGAGCGGTCTGAGGCGCTGCAGTCATGGACTGTGCGACTGATCCCGGCGGAGGTTCGGGTCCTCCCTCGGGCATGGGTGTGTGTGTTTGTCCTTAGGATAATTTAGGTTAAGTAGTGTGTAAGCTTAGGGACTGATGACCTTAGCAGTTAAGTCCCATAAGATTTCACACACATTTGAACTTTTTGAATAAACTTTTGCACAGATTCATTAGGCCGTTTATCATTAACTGTCAGGTGTTATTTGATGTACAAGTTATCTAATTATAGTTTGTGAATTTCAGGCTATCACTAAGCTCATTTCTGTTGTGCAAAGGAAAATGTAATTAAATGCGGCCTTAGACTGGTAACGTATAATAGACAGTTGCAGGTGGTTGCTGAAATTATAAGCTTTAAAATTCATCTCCTCAAGGCTGACTGATAAGCTGGAAAGTGGCACGTACTGTGCATTTCACTGCCGTCTAATATTGGTTTATCTTACAGGTTAAAAAGTGATTGTTCTTGCTGCTAGTGCCGGCCGCGGTGGCCGTGTGGTTCTAGGCGCTCCAGTCCGGAGCCGCGCTGCTGCTACGGTCGCAGGTTCGAATCCTGCCTCGGGCATGGATGTGTGTGGTGTCCTTAGGTTAGTTAGGTTTAAGTAGTTCTAAGTTCTACGGGACTGATGACCACAACAGTTGAGTCCCATAGTGCTCAGAGCCATTTGAACCATTTGCTGATAGTTAACTGTTAATATCCATTACTTGTTTAAAATAAGACCATTTATTCTGTGTTCTGTGCGTCTATTATCACTCATTGTGTTATTGTTAAATAGTTCAGAGAGTAAGAGTTACTTTATTTAATCCTGTGGTGCACGATTTTCACTGCCGTGGACAGCTGTTAATGGTAACTTCCCTGGCGTTTTCAATCAGTCATTAGGCTGCAAATGCAACTCCAATAGGGAGCGCCCATTGCGGTGAACTGTGTGCTGCCTCTGGACTGATTGAAAAAGCCGAAGGAGTTGTCCACTCTAGGATTAATGATGTGTTCATACCACTGATGGCAGCCACTGTTTATTGAGACTGAGGCGTCTCCACTGAACTGTATTTCATTTATCTGCTTATGCTAAATCTATGTTTGACTCATTTCTACATTTGGGTCGTGAACTTTAAGTGGTTTATTTCCTATTCATTTGTATGGTTTCTGTAGTGATGTCATGTGTGACAGTCCATGTTGGCGCAGTAACACTAGTTTGCTTGTTCTCTGAAGTGAAGGTTAATGGCCTTTCATTTTGTCATTGCTGGCTGGGGCGATTTTCTCATGTAAACATTCTTGTTAAAGGCAGAGTAATTCGGTGAAACTTATGATTGATACCACTAGTAGCTATTTTGAATGTTTAAATAATTGTTTTTGTGATTAACCATATCTTAGCTTAAAAAATGACTCACTATTTTAAAGAAATAATTTCATCATTTGTTACTTTTTGACTGTTTTTAAAATATTCTGTGGTCAATTATCTATACAGTTAATCCATCGTCAACTGTTTCTGGTCTGTTTTAAAACTTGATTGTTTGTTTGTTTTGGTTTTTAGGGCGCAAAACTGCTATGGTCATTAGCGCCCAGCCCGTAACTTAGGAAACAGTAAAAAACCGAAATTGAAAACCAGCAGCAATGGGAACAAAGTCATACAATTGGAGAATCTAAAAGCAGCAGGAAGGCTTAAAAATCCACTACAGAAAGGGGTTGGTTGTCCCCAAAAAAAGCTTCAAATGACTGACGTCATTTCACTGGCACTAATAAACTGGAGAACGCGGTCGGCTGAGCGCGTGTCATCTGCTAAAATCGACGATAGATCAGGCGATAGCTGTAGACGGGAGCGTAACGGATTAAAATAGGGGCACTCAATTAAAAGGTGTCTTACCGTCCACAGCTGAGAGCAGTGGGGACAGAGTGGGGGAGGATCGCCGCTTAAAAGATGTCTATGGCTAAAAAGACAGTGCCCTATCCGGAGTCTAGTTAAAATTACCTCCTCCCGACGACACGCTCGGGAGGAAGAGGTCCAAGCACAAGGAAGAGCTTTCACTTCCCGCAATTTATTATGGGGAAGTGTTGACCAATGCGCGTGCCATAAATGAACAACACGACGACATAAAACGCTCCGTAGATCGGCGAAGGGAATCGATTCAATAGATGGCCGAAGAAGAGAGACTGCAGCCTTGGCTGCAATATCGGCCGCCTCATTTCCACAGATACCAACGTGTCCTGGGAGCCAGAGGAACGCCACCGAGACGCCCCCCAGGTGGAGCAAACGCAGACAGTCCTGAATCCGGTGGACCAGAGGGTGGACAGGGTAAAGAGCTTGGAGACTGAGGAGAGAGCTGAGAGAATCTGAGCAGATTACGTACTGTATCCGCTGATGGCGGATGTAGTGGACAGCCTGGAGAACAGCGTAAAGCTCCGCAGTATAAACCGAACACTGGTTGGGAAGCCGAAAGTGATTTGGGGTGTCGCCAAAAATATAGGCACTCCCTACACCTAACGATGTTTTCGAGCCGTCGGTGTAAATAAATGTGGCGTCTGTCATTTGTGCACATAGAGCAGCAAATGCCCGACGATAAACAAGTGTAGGGGTACCATCCTTGGGAAATCGACAAAGGTCACGGAGCAGGCAGATCCGGGGACGGAGCCAAGGCGGTGCTGTACCCCAAGTTGTCAAGAAGGTTTTAGGACAGCGGAAGGAAAGAGAATGGAGTAGTTGACGGAAGCGGACTCCCGGGGGTAGTAGGGAGGAGCGGCCTGCATACCCTACATCAAAGGAGGCGTCGAAAAAAAGGTCATGGGCTGGATTAGCAGGCATGGAAGACAGATGGCTAGCATAACGACTCAGAAGGACTGCTCGTCGATTGGACAGCGGAGGTTCAGCAGTCTCAGCATAAAGGCTTTCCACAGGGCTAGTGTAAAAAGCTGCAGACACTAAACATAATCCACGGTGGTGGATAGAGTCGAGACGCCGAAGAATAGACGGCCGAGCAGAGGAGTAGACTATGCTTCCATAATCCAATTTTGAGCGCACTAAGGCGCGATAGAGGCGGAGAAGGACCACTCGGTCTGCTCCCCACGAGGTACCATTCAGGACACGGAGGGTGTTAAGGGATCGTAGACAGCGAGCCGAAAGATAGGAAACGTGGGAGGACCAGCACAGTTTTCTGTCAAACATAAGAACCAAGAATTTAGCGACGTCTGAAAACGGAAGGTTGACAGGACCTAGATGTAAGGAGGGTGGAAGGAACTCCTTACGTCGCCAAAAATTAACACAAACGGTCTTACTGGGAGAGAAACGGAAGCCGGTTTCGATGCTCCAAGAGTGGAGGCGATCGAGACATCCTTGAAGACTTCGTTCAAGAAGGCTGGTCCGTTGAGAGCTGTAGTAGATCGCAAAATCGTCCACAAAGAGGGAGCCCGAGACATCAGGAAGGAGACAATCCATAATTGGATTGATGGCAATGGAAAACAGTACAACACTCAGCACTGAGCCCTGTGGTACCCCGTTTTCTTGGGAGAAAGTACGGGAGAGAGTAGTGTTCACCCGCACCCTAAATGTGCGCTCTGCCATAAATTCGCGAAGAAAAAGGGGTAGCCGACCTCGAAAGCCCCAAGAGAACAGTGTGCGGAGGATGCCTGTCCTCCAACAGGTATCGTATGCTCTCTCCAGTTCAAAAAATATTGCTACTGTTTGGCGTTTCCGGAGAAAATTGTTCATGATATAAGTGGAGAGAGCAACAAGATGGTCAACGGCAGAACGATGCTTTCGGAATCCGCATTGGGCAAGTGTTAAAAGACTGCGGGATTCCAGCCACCACGCTAGACGGTAATTCACCATACGCTCCAAAACCTTACAGACACTACTCGTGAGAGAAATGGGGCGATAGCTAGAGGGGAGATATTTGTCCTTTCCAGGTTTCGGAACGGGAACGACGATAGCTTCCCGCCATCGTCTGGGAAAAGTACTGTCGGTCCAAATTCGATTATCAAGGTGAAGGAGGTAATGCAGACTATGGGTTGATAAATGCAGCAACATTTGGACGTGGATACCATCCGGTCCTGGGGCGGAGGAGCGAGAAGAAGACAGTGCATGTTGGAGTTCCGGAATGGAGATAACAGTATTATAGCTTTCGCGATTTTGAGAGGAGAAAGCAAGAGGTCGCACTTCCGCTGCACGTTTCTTCGGGAGAAACGCTGGCGGGTAATTGGAAGAGCTCGAAATCTCAGCAAAGTGCTGATCCAACGAGTTAGAAATTGCGACGGGGTCCACGAATGTATCATGCGCGACAGTGAGCCCAGAGACCGGGGAGAAACTAGGCGCGCCTGAGAACCATCGAAGCCGACTCCAAACTTCCGAGGAGGGAGTGAAGGTGTTAAATGAGCTAATAAAGAATTTCCAGCTTGCCTTCTTGCTATCGCGGATGACGCGACGGCATCGCGCACGGAACTGCTTATAGCGGATACAGTTGGCCAAAGTAGGATGGTGGCGGAAAACGTGGAGAGCACGTCGCCGCTCACGTATTGCATCACGGCATGCCTCGTTCCACCAAGGAACTGGGGGGCGCCGGGGCAATTCGGAGGTGCGTGGTATTGAATGTTCCGCAGCTGTAAGAATAACGTCGGTAATATGGGTGACCTCATCGTCGACGCTGGGAAAGTGACGGTCATCGAATGTTGCTAGGGACGAAAAAAGTGTCCAATCAGCTTGGGCGAACTTCCAGCGTCGCGGGCGCATGTATGGCAGTTGAGGCTGCAGTCTAGGGACACATGGAAAGTGGCCACTCGAATGTGTATCATCAAGGGCAAACCATTCGAAGCGCCGAGCTAGCGGAACAGTACCGACCGCAAGGTCCAAATGAGATAAACTTGTCGTGGAGGCAGATAAAAATGTAGGGACCCCAGTGTTGAGGCAAACTACATCCGCTTGGTGGAAGACGTCTAGCAATAGTGAGCCACGTGGACAAGGATGTGGAGACCCCCAAAGCGGGTGGTGGGCATTGAAGTCCCCAACCACCAAATAGGGGGGTGGAAGCTGACCAAGAAGATGAAGGAGATCAGCTCGTGCCATTGGTGTGGACGATGGAATGTATACAGTACAAAGAGAGAACGTGTATCCGGAAAGGGAAAGACGGATGGCGACAGCTTGGAAGGAAGTGTTTAAATGGATTGGGTAATAATGGAGAGTTTCATGGAGAAGAATCATGAGTCCTCCATGGGCTGGAGTGCCTTCAACAGAGGGGAGATCATATCAGCCGGACTGAAAATGAGGGAGAACAAAGCGGTCATGGGGACGCAGCTTTGTTTCCTGAAGACAGAAGATGACCGGCGAGTAGGATCGTAAGAGGATCGACAATTCATCCCTATTGGCTCGAATGCCGCGGATATTCCAGTGGATAATGGACATGGGGTGAACAGAAAATGGAGGAATGTGAGCGAAGTTGCTGTCAACTCAAAGACTGCTCGGAGCTAGCGACCGACAGCATGGAATGGCATTCAGCCGAAGGCAGAAGATCCTGATCCATAGGTTGTTCAGGAGCAGCTCCTGCCACCAGCGATCGGCCGGTTGACCGGCCACCAGCAGTGCGCCTCGGCAACACAGAAGACGGCCGAGGGCGATTTCCGCCAGGTGGTGCTGTAGATGGGACACGCCTTGGCGGAGAAGGAGAGGAACTGGGTTTCTTTGTAGCCTTCTTGGAAGTATGATGTTTAGATGAAGGAGGAACCGATGGTTGTGAAGTTGCAGTACGTAAAAACTCTTCACGAGTATGCTCTGTTTTGGAGGTCTTGGTGTCTGACTTTTGGGCTCGAGATTTAGCAGAACCCGACGAAGGGTGAGCCATAGTGTGGGCAGGCGAAAGTGATGAGGTTGAACGGGCGATGTTTGCGCTGGTCGATCTGACGACCGTGGCACTAAAGTTGAGGTCGCAAGTCTGCGTGGCCACCTCCTTTGTTGGCCGAGGAGAAGCAAGGACAGTGCTGTATTTTCCTGTCTGAGGCACGGTGGGCTGTCGACTGGCGAATAATTTTCGAGCAGCAAAGGTCGACACCTTTTCCTTCACTCTTATTTCCTGGATGAGCTTTTCGTCCTTAAAAACGGGGCAATCTCGAGAGGAAGCAGCGTGGTCACCCATACAGTTGATGCAGCGAGGGGATGGAGGTGGACAAGCACCCTCATGGGCATCCTTGCCACACGTAACACATTTGGCCGGATTGGAACAGGACTGGCTGGTGTGATTGAACCGCTGACACCGATAGCAACGCCTAGGGTTTGGGACGTAAGGGCGAACGGAAATTATCTCATAGCCTGCTTTGATTTTCGATGGGAGTTGAACTTTGTCAAATGTCAAGAAGACAGTGCGGGTTGGAATGATGTTCGTGTCAACCCTTTTCATGACTCTATGAACAGCTGTTACGCCCTGGTCAGACAGGTAGTGCTGAATTTCTTCGTCAGACAATCCATCGAGGGAGCGTGTATAAACGACTCCACGCGAGGAATTTAAGGTACGGTGCGGTTCCACCCGGACAGGGAAGGTGTGGAGCAGAGAAGTACGCAGCAATTTTTGTGCCTGGAGGGCACTGACTGTTTCTAACAACAGGGCGCCATTCCGTAATCGGGAACAAGACTTTACAGGACCTGCAATTGCGTCGACACCTTTCTGAATAATGAAAGGGTTGACCGTGGAGAAGTCGTGACCCTCGTCAGACCGAGAAACAACAAGGAACTGTGGCAACGAGGGAAGAACCGTCTGTGGCTGAGACTCAGTGAACTTACGTTTGTGAGCAGACATAGTGGAAGGTGAGGAAACCATTGCGGAAGAATCCCCCATGATTACCGGCGTCTCCGATGGCGCGCTCCTCCCTTGTGGGGGCCCTCACTGAGGGCACTCCCGCCTTAGGTGATTGTTCACACCTCAGGTCACACCTCCCGACAAACGGACGGAGGGACCAATCGGCACATTCGGAAGGTATCAGCTCGGGTAATCACCCCTCCCTGGGCCTGGCCGTTACCAGGGGGTACGTACGTGTCCTACCTGTCTACCCGGGGCGGGGAATTACGCGTTACCCCGTCACCGGCTACGCGTGGAAGTGCGTGGGTCGGCCTTCAGACACGCACAGGGAGGAAAAAAGAGAAAGGGAAAGGAAAGAAGAGGGGTCTCAAACGCCACAGCGGAGAAAAGGGCAAAGAGAAGAGGGAAGGAAAAGAGAAGGACAGAGGAAGGACGAAGACTTGCAAGTGTAGAAAGCAAGGAATTTGTAACAGTTTCGAGCGTCCGTCTCCAGACGTAGGCACAAACCATGCTCCCAGATGGGGAGAAAGGGAAGGGAAGAGCCAGAGGTGAGGGGGGGGGGCGAAGATGGGGGATGGGGAAGGATGAGGAAAAGGAAGGTATGCAGCCCGGAAAGGAAGGAGGGCCACATTAGCTCGGGGTCCCGTGCTCGCTACGCAAGTGTCCACAAAAGAGTTGTGGACACCCTGGGGGGTTTAAAACTTGATGTGGTCGATTATTTATATAAAAAATTATTTCAGTAACTTCAGAGTTTTATGTGACCAGTTAAGAAGGTGTCCGTCTGGTGTTTATTTATTTTCTTTGTAATGGACCCCTGGCGATTGTGGTAATTACTTGTCTGAACTTATCCATGAATTATAGTAATTATTTAAAACTGGCTGTGTATTGGGCAGTTGGCAGTTGTAAGAAATTCTGATTTGCTTCTTACATCTGAGTATGCTTTGTAACGTCTATATTGTCAAAGATTTATTTGATTAAATTGTATTGTCATTTTGGTAAAAGCTTCTTCTAAGTTTTGATGTTTGTATTTTTCTTGTGTATAGTTGGCTTTTGTAAACAAAGTTCGTTAAACGTAATGAAAATTTTACTGGCCCGGCACCTTACCACTCCCCCCAACTATTCCCTACGGCCTCAGTAATAGCAGAGTGTCATTAGTTTTGAGTGGCAGAATTCTGATTCTGTGTAGTGGTAGGAGGGTAGTATTTGCCGTGTAAAATTTTGTGCTGTTTCTAGTAAATCCACAATTGTTGAACGGTTAGAATCAGCGAAGAATTTTGGGGATTTCATGTTTAAATAACTTTGTGTTCTGCCTTACAGCAGGTCTTTGTCATGGGGGAAGCATCGTCAGAGAGGTCCACCTCATGAGCGTCTAGGGAAGTGATTCCAGTGGTGGTTTCCCGCTGCCTTCCATTGATGATGATGAAATGATAGTGAGGACAACACAACACCCAGTCCCTGAGTGGAGAAAATCTCCGACCCAGCTGGGAATCGAACCCGGGCCCCGTGGCGTGACAGACCGTCGCGCTGACCACTCAGCAATCGAGACGGACAATTATTTATTAACAAAGTAATTTCATTAGCTTCAAAGTTTTATATGATCAGTTCAGAAGGTGTCTGTTTTTAGTGGACCCCTGGCTGTCGTGGTAATCACTTGTCTAAGCTCATTCATGAATTCTAGTAATTGCTTGAAACTGTCTGTGTGCTGGCCAGTTGACAGTTGTAACAAACTGCGATTTGATTCACACTCTTGTATATATATTGTAATGTCTATATTGTCAAAATTTTGTTTCATTAAATTGTATTTTCATGTTTAACTAATTTTGATATTTAGGTCCCGTGTAAAGTTGCCCTTGGGTTAATTGAATCTTTCTTCAGTTCTTGGTAGAACAAAATTATAATAAGTGAAAAGCGCTAGTTTTCTTTTGTTCTACAGTATTACCTTTACTGTGTTAACCTGTTTTCGGGTCACAACGCCACCTTCAGACATTTACTAACTATTGTCGCCAAAGAAGTTACAATGTTTGTAAAAAAACATTGGAAAAGAAGTTACACTTCTAGATTGTAGCAGAAACGAACAGCAAAGGTCTTTGACAATGGTAGTGCAATGTAAGAAGTTTAACAGTAAATAAATATACAGGGAGTAAACAGGAAAAACTTTCACACAAAACTAGAACAGCAACCTACATTACAGTTTATATTAATAAATAAAACCAATAAAATACAATAAAGTAATACTGTGCTCCAAACGTACATTCTCAGAAATTTCTTCCTGAAATTAAGACGTATGTTTCGATCTAGTGGACTTCCCTTAGCCAGGAATGCCCTTTTCGCCAGCCAGTCTGCTTTTTAATACCCTTGCTCCATCCGTCACGGTTTATTTTGCTGCCTAGGTAACAGAATTCTTTAACTTCGAGATCGCCATTTCTAAAGTTAATATTCTAGCTGTTCTCATTTCTGCTACTTCGAATTACTTTACTCTTCGATTTACTCTTAATCCATATTCTGTACTCATTAGACTCTTCATTTCATTCAACAGGTCCTGTAATGCTTCTTCACTTTTACTGAGGATAGCAATGTCATTAGCGGATCGTGTCATAGATATCCTTTCACCTTGAATTTTAACTCCTCTCCTGAACCTTTCCTTTATTCCCATCATTGCTTCTTCGATGTTTAGGCTGAACAGTAGGGGCGAAAGACTACAGCCTTTCCTTACACCCTTTTTCGTCCGAGCTCTTTATTTTTGGTCTTCCACTCTTATTCCCCTCTTGGTTCTTGTACATATTGCGTATTACCGTCTTTCCATATAGCTTACCCTGATTTTTTCTCAGAGTTTCGAACATCTTGCACTATTTAACACTGTCGCACTCTTTTTCAAGGTCGTCAAATCCAATGATCTCTATTTTTCTTCAGTCTTGCTTCCATTACTAACCGCAAGGTCAGAACTGCCTCTCTGATGCCCTTACCTTTCCTAAAGCCTATTGATCGCCATCTAACAGATCTTCAGTTTTCTTTTACATTCTTCTGTAAATTATTTTTGTCAGCAACTTGGATGCATGAGCTGTTACGCTGTTGCGCGACAATTCTCGCACATGTCAGTCTCCCAACCCAACGGCCAGAGAGTGCCCTGAACCTCTCACCGCTCACCCGTCCTCTTTGACAATGGCGTTGCCAGAACGAGGGTGACTTCTTATGCCGAAAGTCATCGGCCGCCATTGCTGATAATTTTTATTCAAAATTTATCATTGGTGAGGATTGAACCCGGGTTCGAATATGTTTTGATTACTAGTCAAAGACGTTACTCCTAGACCACTGGTCACGGGAAGCAGTATAGATCACTGATTCCTAGACACCGTTCACCACATCATCTCTAGGCACGATTGCAGGATCATATTGTAACCGGACGAGGCAATAAAATTTGCTGAAACTGTACTCAAAGACAGTCTGTCCTAGGTGTGTGATGCCGTACTTATGGGTACTTAGAGAGTAGAGCCAGTGCAGTACGTGGATAAGTACTCATTCATCTGGTGAGCCCATTGTTTCAGGACGCTCATTTCTAATTTTTCATGTCCATAGTAAGTAATAAGACTAGCCGAGTATCAGTAGTACTGAGGGTGCGCAAATTTCTAGCAAAGTGACACCAGGTGAGTATTCTGGAAACAGGAGCAACATTCCTACGATAGAATGACACATTACGTAAAAGAACAATTGTACGTCAACACAAAACAGGTGTGCAATTGGTCAATGACGATGTTTTTACGCAGAAACATGCAAGAGGATGACAGTAAGATGGTTTAACCAGTCAGTTGTACACAGCAAAAAAAACATTGGTAATTACTGGACAAACAACTCTGTCCATGACCATGCAACAAGAGAGAGACTCAACTTACATTTACCAAGAAAAAATAAACATAAAACTCAAAATAGCATTTTCTACCAAGGAATAGAACTGTACAATATTTTACCAAAATGGATTAAAGAAATTGTAAAACTACGCTTATTTAAAAAGGCAGCTAAAAAGTACCTGTTATGCAATATATTTTCTATATTGAAGGATTACTTATATAAACAGAGTAGGGGTCTGATAAATGGTTCAAATGGCTCTGAGCACTATGGGACTTAACATCTGAGGTCATCAGTCCCCTAGAACTTAGAACTACTTAAACCTAACTAACCTAAGGACATCACACACATCCATGCCCGAGGCAGGATTCGAACCTGCGACCGTAGCAGCCGCAGGGGTCTGATAAAAAGTGTTAAATAATAATAATAATAATAATAATAATAATAATAACAATAACAATAACAATAACAATAACACTAACACTAACACTAACACTAACAATAACACTAACACTAACAATAACAATAATAACAATAATAATGATGATTATAAAACAGACAACATTCCACATAACACCTTCACTTCATGTTTTTTTTCCCTTCTTTCCTTTCTAGAAATACTTACCCCCAAGCTACGCATAGCTTGATCTCATAAAACTGGTTCAAATGGCTCTGAGCACTATGGTACTTAACTTCTGAGATCATCAGTCCCCTTGAACTTAGAACTACTTAAACCTAACTAACCTAAGGCCATCACACACATCCCGAGGCAGGATTCGAACCTGCGACCGTAGCGGTCGCGCGGTTCCAGACTCTAGCGCCTAGAACCGCTCGGCTACCCCGGCTGGCTGAGTTCAACATGTCACTCATTTTGAAGGGATGCTGACTCAGTTTTTCAGGATAGCAAATGGGAAGTAGCGGTACAGAAAATGGCCCAGAGATCACCTCTATGTGTGTGTGTGTGTGTGTGTGTGTGTGTGTGTGTGTGTGTGTGTGTGTGTGTGTGGTGAGTGAAGTGTTATGAAACAATGTGTGTATAGTGTGTGCAGTGACTGATAGTGAGATATGAGTGAACAGTGTGGCATTACATTATTTAATAAGCTACTTGTAAAAAAAGTATTGTATACCAGGAGTAAATCTAATGATTTTCTCTAACTAGAATTCTGTAAATATATTTGTAAACGAATTAGCTTATTTTAAATTGATCTAAACTTGTAAATACTTTGACATGTCCTATATCCTTGTAAAAAGAGATCTACGGATGAATGAAGCTACTCCTCCTCCTCCTACTACTACTACTACTACTACTACTACTACTACTAATACATAAACTTCGGAGAACATAAGTTGCAACGTAGGCTGCACACACAGGTGGAGGGTAGGGAAACCTAATAACGGTGTCTAGGCGCAGTACAGTCGCGTCATTGAGCGCAGCATTCGCTTAGCTACTAACAGACTGTCTCCATAAAACTTTTGCTTGGCTGAATCGCATGCAGGTACTACGTATAACTGCCACGTTATTTCTTCGTGTCTTCCTCACGAATGTCTCAATCAAATGGATGATTTCTTTGCAGAAATATGGAAATTTCTGAGCTGAAACTTTAATTTAATCAAGAGCTCCTAAGTCGAGGAATTATAGTAGTACTTACAGTAAAATAGAGCGGCCTCAGATATAGTTCTTATTTTGGCAATTCGAAGTGTTTCTTGCAGTGTTGGAGAACGCGAGAGAATATGTGAATTGTCAGTGCGCGAGACGCAGTTTCAAGATATTTATCAAGTATGTTGTTTCCGTCGCGCTAGCTTAGAAGTAAATTCTAGGATTCTTTCGAAGATATTTGGCAACGCTTACACATGGCAGTTTGACAAAACTCGCAGCAATTACGGGCGAAGAAAAACTTCGTGGAAATGCCAAATGTACCAAACGATTAAGTCCCACAGCTTCCAAGAACAGTTCTTTATCGGCCAGTTCGAGTGGCTGTTTTGCAACTGCATGTTATCGTTGAACAGTGTGTTTGAGGATGGTGCACACCACATATCGGTCTCTGCGATTGTTTCACGCAGTGTTTCTTTTACCTTGACCTTATGCCATCCCTTGGAAGCTCAAGTGAATGCCCGCTTTAGCATGGCACTGCCCCCAGCGCCCTGTGACCGTTGTTCTGTGCGCTCTCATCTAAGCTCCTTTTGATAAATAGTGATACCGAGCCTTTCCACCACTGCCACAATTCGAGTGCGCTATTTTTTAATTAGACGGCAGCACACTATCGTGCGACAACCGAATTGATCATTGAGGGGGCGGTGCGAAAGGAGGGTGTTCAGAATATGCTATACCAACAACAGAATAACAGAATAACAGAATTAAAAGACAACCTTGTAGATAAGGAAACCACAGCTATTATCGATTATTTTGGATATTGATAAGCCGCTTCAGCTGTATTTAGTCCTGTTCACTACCGATTTCAACGCCCTAAGAGCCACATCATATCGCCTTCACAGTTTCGAGCTTTTTAGCTCCAACTTTTTAATTATATGTTCACCTGAAGATGCGGGTGTTAGTGCCATGAAACCGTTATCGGTCTAAAAATGAAGGAATAGAGCTGTTGCGTTTTATTAATACCCAAGATAAAATAAAAAGACAGAACAGTGTAGCAATGAAGTACAAAAAGCTCTTATTGCGTGAACAGGTTGATGGGATCTGAGGAAGGCATTGAGAACCTATATGTCTGACAACTGCGCAGTTGCCGAGTGGGAGGGGGTGTGGTGGTGGTGGTAAGGAGAATGCAAATGTTTACAACAAATTGCTAAACGCTCAGGTCTAACTGAATACTGGAAAAAGATTTGCCACAGCACAGAAGAAAATGCAAGTCCATCGAAAGAGTCCAAACTTAATGAGGCATCTCGAACAGAATGACTGCCTCCATGGCCGGCCGTTGTGGCTGAGCGGTTCTAGGCGCTTCAGTCTGGAACCGCGCGACCGCTACCGTCGCAGGTTCGAATCCTGCCTCGGGCATGGATGTGTGTGATGCCCTTAGGTTAGTTAGTAGTTCTAAGTTCTAGGGAACTGATGACCTCAGACGTTAAGTCCCATAGTGCTCAGAGCCATTTGAGCCACTTCCTCCATGCCAACCAGCAAGGACTTCTAAATCATGTGAAACAAATATCGTACTTTTCTCACACGACACACTGAAAGCCATGGATCGAAGTATGCAGGCAGAAGCAGTACACCTCCACTTCCAAAAAGCATTTGACTCAGTACCACATCTATGCTCGTTATCAAAAGTATTATCTTGTGAGGTATGAAGCGATATTTGTGACTGGGTTGAGGATGTTTTGATAGTGAGGAAGCAGCAAGTTTCCTCGGACGGAGAGTCATCAAAAAACGTAGAAGTAACTTCTGCTGTGTCATAGGAAAGTGTGTTGGGTCTCTTATCGTTCTTGTCTTATATCAATACCATTTCAGGCACTGTGAATAGTAGACTTTTCACAGATGATGCAGTTATGTATAATGAAGTACTGTCTGAAAGAAATTGCTCTAGTATCTTGACTTCAACATAAGATTTGAAACTGGTGCGAAGATTGTCAACTAGCTTTAAATGTTCAGAAATGCAAAATTGTGCACTTCACAAAGCGAAAATATGTAGTATCCTAAGACTATAATATCATCGAGCCACGCCGGGAATCGGCCAACACATACAAATACCTGTGTGTATCAGGTTTAAAGATCTGGAATGGAACGATCACATGGTCTCTGTCGTAGGTACAGCAGGTGGCAAACTACAGTTCATTCGTAGAATATTAGAGAAATATAATTAACCTGGAAAGGAGATTGCATACAAAACACTTGCGCGATTCATCCTAGAATATTCTTAAGTGTTTGACGCCAATGCCAAAGAGACTATCAGTGGATGTTGAAAGGTTATAGGGAAGGGCACGACGAATGGACACAGGTTCGACTCACGGAAGAATGTCACGAGGATGCTCTAAGAACTGATGTGACAAACACTTGAAGATAGGCGTAAACTATCCCTTGAAAACTTACTTAGAGAAATTCTAGAGCCAAAGTTATGAATCGAGGAATATATTACAACCTCCTACGAATCGCTCCCATAGAGATCCCGAAGGCAAGGTTAGACCAGTTATAGCACGCACAGAGGCAGTTAAGCAATAATGCTTCCCACGATCCATATGGGAACGGAACGGGAGGAAGCCCTAATAATTGGTCCAGTGGGACGTACCCCACGTCGTGGACTTCACAGTGGTTTGTAGAGTATAGATGTAGATGTAGATGTAAATCACATTTAAAGAAACCTGTTTAGCGAGAAACAGGCGATACTTGTTCCGGTATGAAAACTGCATTCCTTGTACATTTTTTTGTACGGCGAGAGGAAACATTGTAATAACATAACAAACTAGAACTTTGTGACAATGCTCTAACCTCCTCCTACGTTCTTTAGAAATATCATGTTGCGTCAACGAATTACTACGTTGTACTGTTTGAGAAAATGGCCAACATTGAGGTGGTCTCAATTACGGAGGAGGAGATAAGTATTTAACGTCCCGTCGATGCCGAGGCCATTAGAGACGGATGTTAGTCACCACAGTATTTCTAAATCCTGAAAGTTGAACGCATTTCGGAGTCGTGAGAGGGCAAAGTATGTTGTGAGGATATTGCTGTGGAAAGCAGTAGAATCAGACGCTGAATTTGTCACTGTACGGAAGCTGGTGAGCGAACAACTGATGGCCGAACAATATCTCCAAAGACTGAGCTAAACATCCATCACATCAACAACACATTACTTTTAGACTATTGGGTGACAGCAGACTGGCCGGCCGAAGTGGCCGTGCGGTTAAAGGCGCTGCAGTCTGGAACCGCAAGACCGCTACGGTCGCAGGTTCGAATCCTGCCTCGGGCATGGATGTTGGTGATGTCCTTAGGTTAGTTAGGTTTAACTAGTTCTAAGTTCTAGGGGACTAATGACCTCAGCAGTTGAGTCCCATAGTGCTCAGAGCCATTTGAGCCATTTGACAGCAGACTAAATGCTTTACAAGCCTTACATCGGTAAACGCCACTCGGCTACCACTACTTACAGACTGGGTTACATAATGTTTGTCGACGTCAGATACCGCGAAAGTTGTCCGACATAAATAAAAATCCATGTAAAACAGTGGTTACTAATGGCTCGGATTAAAAATAACATAAGAGAAGTTCTTAAAAGTGTTTCATTTACGTGAGACGAATCTGCGTGCTGGCCAATGAAATGGCATCACACGACGTTGGTGAAGAATAAAAGGTTTGAAACTCTAAAGGAAGTGGTGATGAGTGATCATTGGGTTCAGAAGAATTTAATTCTGACTGACCAGTTAGATTTTATACAAGAATTACGTGGGTTAAATGTTTAGCGTTTGGCAGGACGTCGTTTACGCTATAATAAGAACATAATACCTATTGCGTAAATATTGCTTAGTTCGAACAGTGTCACGAGACTAGATGCACGATCAATGCAGTCAGTGAACAGTGGCAGTGGACGTGTTTGTCTGCACGAGGGTTCAACTTAGATGACCAGAGCATAGCTGTCGGCAGGCACAATGACTGACAACTTCCGTAATATTATTAATGAGCCATAGAATGCTTACTCTTGAATTCATTTGCACAGCAGATATAACCAGTCGATCCCGGGAATACGAAAAGTACTAGCTGGAGAGGCAATTCAGTTGTGTACTCCCTCAATTTTCTTTGCTTGCTTTCTCCTCCGTCGTGTCTTGATACCAGCACTCAGTCAGCTGAAATCTACCAAAATCGGAAGCCTATGGAGAAACAGAATAATTGCTTCAGCACCTGCTCGCCGACCTCTAGACAACCCTACTGTGTTGTAACGAAGTATCAGCAAGAAATTCTTCGTTAAGCGTCAACAAGTTGTGTAGGTGGCAACATAAACCATTTTAGCGATAAAAATCCGTCCGGTGTCAGTCGTTTCTTTTTTGACGCTGTTGTTGTTGTGGTCTTCAGTCCCGAGACTGGTTTGATGCAGCTCTCCATGCTACTCTATCCTGTGCAAGCTTCTTTATCTCCCAGTACCTACTGCAACCTACAGCCTTCTGAATCTGCTTAGTGTATTCATCTACTGGTCTCCCTCTACGATTTTTACCCTCCACGCTGCCCTCCAATACTAAATTGGTGATCCCTTGATGCCTCAGAACATGTCCTACCAACCGAACCCTTCTTCTAGTCAAGTTGTCCCACAAACTTCTCTTCTCCCCAATCCTATTCAACACATCATTAGTTATGTGATCTACTCATCTAATCTTCAGCATTCTTCTGTAGCACACATTTCGTAAGCTTCTATTCTCTTCTTGTCCAAATATTATGGATGAAATGACGCAGTAGAAATGAATCTGTGACAATAGTGTGCGTTTACATTCACGGATCGAGGGAATGATTTCTTCACATATGTTGAACTTAGAACACGAGGGGGGTTGGGAGGACTCACTTATCTCTCCCAGCTATTCTTTAAATAATTTTTCTTTCTTTCTTTTTTCCGGTAAGTTACAGCGCCCGCTGTGTGCCTGCGTCACTGGTTGGGGCTTATATCGACACTCCCTCGGTGCTACCCTGCATTCCGGGCTTCTGCATCACACTGCAAGACCACAGAGAGAACCACAGCTGACAGAGAAACTTGGATCGGAAATATTGCCTCATTCGCTATTCAGCCGAGGCCTAGGAGATCAGAATATTGTCCATTCCGGTTATGAAAGGAAGCTCGTCCTAGTCATCGCTTTGAAGATACGACCACAGTAAAAATTCCTTGAGTTATGTTAATAGATTTTCTGTAGCTGCTTTGTAAAACAATTTCATATTTATTGGTGAAAAACTTGAACTTTAGATTTCGTACGCTATATGATATTAATTTATTTCGTGAACCGACATCAACTTACAAGGCCATCATTGCACAATAACTGGCTAGACTGAGTTATTGTCAAATGACTCTGTAAGACAAAAACAGTTCACGAAATAATTAAGTGTTGTAGAACATCCATAATTTGTATTTTTGCTTTGAGCTGAATGACTGTCAAATAAAACCAGCGACTTCTGCAGCGCGAAAGTTCTTAATATTATGAACTTGTTGTGAATAAAAACCATTGAAAAAAAAACGGGGACTGTACCGCGAAGTCAATACATTCACGAGGGTTGTGATTATTTTCTGTACAACTTTCACTTTGTTTTCTTGTGAATCAAAAGAGAAATAGATTACTGTCTAGTAAATCCTCAGTGAGTAGGAAACAATGTCATTTATACTATTCATATCGATTTTTTGTAATGGTTTCAGGCAAAACCCATTCCGTAAGGTTCAATTATGTCACATAATCATACGAACAGAATATTTATCTGACTTCACTACAAGTATAAACACAACGCAAATACGATTGGCAACGCACCTATTCATGGGACCCAGCGCTACCCTAATAGAAAAGTAATCCTCAATTTTTAGACACTGTACACTGTAACTGTTCTTGGATGACTGTATTCATCACGTTCTATTTGTACATGTACAGTGTCTTCTTCAGTGAGGCAGGAGCTTGAAGAGGGCATCAGTTGTAACAAATGGCTTAGTTTATTCGTATTCATGTGATCTGCTCTTGTCTGTTAATAGTAACAATTTCTTTTCACATGAGTGTTCAGTTGAGAAACCAAGGGTGGCGTGAAATTTGACGCTACATAGTCCAATACCATATGGCTTTGACGTTATGTTTCCGTGTCCACTAACAGTGCGAAGTCCGTTTTTTTTCTTGGTTCGTATGTGCGCTATGAAAATCGCTATGTCCCTGGGAAATGTCAGTGAGAATTATATGCTGCACCATTTACGCCAGTTGGTATGCACGTCCGTTGCTCCTGATCCGAACATGTCCCAGTGTCCATTATATGAATCAGTTGACGCAGCCCCCTCGCTCTGTTGAGACTTCTCAGTACATCGTGTGCCAAGAAAATAGCTGTTTCTTTTTTCCATTGCGTTTGTAACAGACTGTAGGGCACTCGTCGAGTCAGTACATATTAGGATTTTCTCGACTTGTAAATAGACCACGTAAGGATAGCTTGATGAATGCCAAACAAGTCCGCGGTTGATACTGATGCTTCTGTGGGCAACGAGAAACTGTTTGGTCATCAAAAAAAAATCTTGCTCCTGCAGAGATACAATTTAGAACCATCCGGTTAAAAATCGTACCTGTCCTGCGAATTACGATCGAATTTTGAGAGTACGGATCCTTAGTTACATGACCACCATATACAGCACAATGAATTTTTGAAGAGACCGCGTTTGACACTACATTCTACATCTACATCTACATGGATACTCTGCAAGTGCCTGGTAGAGGGTTCACCGAACCACCTTCACAATTCTCTATCATTCCAATCTCGTATAGCGCGCGGAAAGAATGAACACCTATATCTTTCTGTAGGAGCTCTGATTTCCCTTATTTTATCGTGGTGATCGTTCCGCCCTATGTAGGTCGGTGTCAACAAAATATTTTCGCATTCGGAGGAGAAAGCTGGTGATTGGAATTTCGCTAGAAGATTCCGTCGCAACGAAAAGCGCCTTTCTTTTAATGATTTCCAGCCCAAATCCTGTATCATTTCAGTGACACTCTCTTCCATATTTCGCGGTAATACAAAACGTGCCGCCTTTCTTCGAACTTTTTCGATGTACTCCGTCAGTCATACCTGGTAAGGATCCCACACCGCGCAGCAGTGTTCTAAAAGAGGACGGACAAGCGTAATGTAGGCAGTCTCCTTAGTAGGTCTGTTACATTTCCTAAGTGTCCTGCCAATAAAACGGAGTCTTTGGTTAGCCTTCCCCACAACATTTTCTAAGTGTTCCATCCAATTTAAGTTATTCGTAACTGTAATACCTGCCGGCCGCGGTGGTCTAGCAGTTCAAGGCGCTCAGTCCGGAACCGCGCGACTGCTACGATCGCAGGTTCGAATCCTGCCTCGGGCATGGATGTTTGTGATGTCCTTAGGTTAGTTAGGTTTAAGTAGTTCTAAGTTCTACGGGACTGATGACCACAGATGTTAAGTCCCATAGTGCTCAGAGCCAATTGTAATACCTAGGTATTTAGTTGAATTTACGGCTTTTAGATTAGACTGATTTATCGTGTAACCGAAATTTAACGAGTTCCTTTTAGCACACACTTTTCATTATTTAGGATCAACTGCCACTTTTCGCACCATTCAAATATTTCTTCTAAATCGTTTTGCAGTTTGCTTTGATCTTCTGGTGACTTTATTAGTCGATAAACGACAGCGTCATCTGCAAACAACTGAAGATGGCTGCTCAGATTGTCTCCCAAATCGTTCATATAGATAAGGAACAGCAAAGGGCCTATAACACTACCTTGGGGAACGCCAGAAATCACTTCTGTTTTACTCGATGACTTTCCATCAGTTACTACGAACTGTCACCTCTCCGACAGGAAATCACAAATCCAGTCACATAACTGAGACGATATTCCATAGGCACGCAATTTCACTACGAGCCGCTTGTGTGGTACAGTGTCAAAAGCCTTCCGGAAATCCAGAAATACGGAATCGATCTGAAATCTCTTGTCAATAGCACTCAACACTTATTACGAATAAAGAGTTAGTTGTGTTTCAAAGTTAATTCATAATGTTCGAACAAATATATGTTCCAAAATCCTGCTGCATATCGACGTTAACGATATGGGCCTGTAGTTTAGTGGATTGCTCCTACTACCGTTCTTGAATATCGGTGTGACCTGTGCAACTTTCCAGTCTTTGGGTACGGATCTTCCGTCGAGCGAACGGTTGTATATGATCGTTAAGCATACTCCGAAAGGAACCTGATTGGTATACAGCCTGGACCAGAAAACTTGCTTTTATTAACTGATTTAAGTTGCTTCACTACTCCTAGGATATTTACTTCTACGTTACTCATGTTGGCAGCTGTTCTCGATTCGAATTCTGTAATATTTACTTCGTCTTCTTTTGTGAAGGCATTTCGGAAGGCCGTGTTTAGTAACTCTGCTTTGACAGCACTGTCATCGATAGTATCTCCATTGCTACCGCGTAGAGAAGGCATTGATTGTTTCTTGCCGCTAACATACATTACACATGACCAGAATATCTTTGGATTTTTTGCCAGGTTATGAGACAAAGTTTCGTTGTGGAAACTTATAAGCATCTTGCATTGATGTCCGCGCTAAATTTCGAGTTTCGGCAAAACATCGCCAATCTTGGGAATTTTGCGTCCGTTTAAAATTGGCATGTTTGTTTCGTTGTTTCTGCAACAGTGTTCTAACTCGTTTTGCGTACCTAGGAGGATCAGCTCCGCCGTTTGTTAATTTATTTCCTCTGCGAAACTGATAGCTGTCGTATGTTCCGCGATTTTACCGTGCTGTATGATTTCAAAGGTTTCGTTTGGATACAACAGACTAGAGTGTATTAAAAGTGCTTAATCTCGTTTTATTGTGTAGCCCTTACAATCCGGTACTTAGGTGTTTTCTATCTTAAATGGCATAATACTGCAAACCAGTCAGATTCATATTTGGCTGTTATCTTACGTGAGGTAAGGCTTCGTTAGGTTTTGCGAGAAGGACGAGAGAGGAGTGAAATGGGAGTGACGCCAGCAGCCGGTATATGCCTGCCGGGCGTTGCGTTACGTGATAAAAACCGCTAATGGCAGACGCCTGGCACAGGGGGGCATGCTTCCAGACGAGCGCTCATCGCTGGTGACTCACAACAGTGCGCTAACGATAAGACGACGGCTTACTCACGCGGATAACCACTCGCGGTGGCACCGTCGGGGAAAAAATAGACAGAGATTGAGGGGACTGGCGTCAGCACAAATAAGCATGTAGTACTGGCGCAGCGACGTCAACAGCCGTGAGTAAAGTCATCAAGCGAGTGATAAACGCCTCAAGAAAGGGGAAGCAGCGATTAGTGAACGACAGAGCTTCTCCCGCGAGTCGCCGGGCCCTCGGTATAAGCTCTTAACTGAGCCGAGGGCGGTGGTGTGTGTTTTCTGGTGGGCTGCCGGCCACCGGAATGTTTGCGTAGGCTCGGAGGGGTTCTCGGAGAGGTGCCAAGTGCAAGTCACCAGGGCGGGAGGCGGCACTCAACTTGTCGCCTCGAATACATTGACCTGCCCCGACGTGCTACACAGTAGCGAGCTAAAAAAAAAATAAGGAAGGAGCAACGTCGGGAGATAAACGAGCATGCCATTCGTAAATCCCCCTTACGAACTCTCGTAGCCCTGTAACATTTCCAGGTCCTGGAGCCATTACTTTATTCCTACAGATTACTTCTGAGGCGAGCTAGGCCACAACAACGGACTATGACGTCACATTGTAGAGGGAGCCAAACACGGCAGAGGCACTCACGGAAATTGCACCCGTTTCGGAGGATTAAGAGGATGTGGGCAAGGGAATTTCAATTAAAATGTCTCCCGTATACGGAAACACACATAATGGATGTACGAGTGTAACTTGTAGATGCGTGGTTGACGACATTTGGAAGCCGGCCGCTGTAGCCGAGCGGTTCTAGGCGCTTCAGTCCGGAACCGCGCTGCTGCTACAGTTACAGGTTCGAATCCTGCCTCGGGCATGGATGTGTGTGATGTCCTTAGGTTAGTTTGGTTTAAGTAGTTCTAAATCTAGGGGACTGATGACCTCACATATTAAGTCCCATAGTGCTCAGAGCCAATTGAACCATTTTTGACATTTGGAATTTTGGGCCTGGCCAACAAGCGTGCTCGGGTAGTCTAATGGTACAGTCGCCCTTCGGCAGGCTACGGCACGGACGTATTGTTTACGTCCTCGCCGCGCAGCTCGCACGCGGACTTGTTTACGTCAGTCTTCCGTCTTAAGCGCGCTACAGTTTCTTTGGAAGGGCTTATGCCCACAGAAAATTGATACTGAAGATTAGCTTTTCACCTGAATATGGTCGAGCAAAAGCACTTGAAATCGAACAGTTTATCAGAAATGAAGTGAAGATTGATTGCAATGATCTTGTCGGCATCCTCCTGTCTAAAGTGGCCAGCGTGGTTTACATGAAACTGATTAGTGTAGAAGTATGTGATAGAATTCTGTGTGTAACTAGAAGTGGTCTTAAATTCCGTCATTCTAATGGACACATCGGTGACGTAACTGTGGAATATACGGGACTTGGACTGCGGACGATCCGTGTATTTGAACTCCCTTTCGGATACCTTCAGAGGTGGTGGAATACGCACAGTCACCACATTCATGGTTCTCAATGCAGTACGACATATCCATAAGTGCCATCCTACTTGTATACTTGTGGATGCCGTGCCATTATAATTTACGGTGGTCAGTCAAAGATGTGGTCGGGATGTACCAAAGGACACCTGCGTTCCAGCTGTCTGCAATGCAGAATCGCACAGTAACTGCCTGGGGATCAGCAGGCTACGACTGCCCAGACGACATTCCAGCTGATGTATGCCGAGGTTCTCCATAACGATCTCTGACCGCTATCGCCTCTGGCTCCTACTACTAAAACTTCGCCTTCTCCAGTAGTGCTTCAGAGTGTTGCAGACGGAACGACGCCAACGCCCTTGCCCCCTCCTCCTGTCTTTTGCAATGGTGAGCAATCTCTAAGGAATACCATCAGAATCCCTAGGTGTCTTTGGACAATGAAGATCACATGTGCAAACAAGGGCGCCGAGGAGATGTCGGAAACGGCTGCTCGCCCCGCCCTTACAATCTCAAGACGATGAGGATCACACCTATCAAGATGTTTTCCTGATGGTCGATTCTGTGGTGGTAGCACCAGAGTGCCCCAATCGGAGGTACAGCCACCTACGCACGCACCAGGCACCTTGCTCATGGACACTGAACAGCAGCTGAGCCAGCACCGATTCTTCCGCCGCCGACGTAACAACGCCTTCGGACTCGACAGGTACTCCAGTGGACGCACACCAGCCACACACTTTTGTGTGGTCTGATGATGTAGAATACGAAACAGCAAATGCTGCTGCTCCAACCCTTGACTGTTAATCGACAGGGTACTGGATGGGGATGTGCCTGCAGGAACGACATTCCAGTTCACTGCTGCTCTTCCAGCCTCAATGAGCGTCCCAGTACTCACAATTCTGCGACAAGCTTACAGGATTAGCTCCATCAATGTCAACACCATGGGCACTCCTGTCAAACTAAAATTACTCCGCGAAATGTTGAGGGCGTCGGATCTCGATGTTGCCCTTATGCAGGAAGTTCGCCTAGCGACGTTTCCGACTATCTATGGCTATGTTTCTTATATCACGCCATGTGCTGATAGTGGTAGTGGGACAGCTATCCTTTTACAGGAAGATACTAAGGTAGACGAAGTGGCTTATCTTGCATCAGCGAGGGGTCTTCCTGTGACCTTCCATGGTGTCCGAGCCATCAATGTTTACGCTCCCACAGGCACAGCGAAGAGATGGCAAAGGTCGCGATTCCATTCAGGTCGTTCCTTTGTGGTTGCTACAACCGCATTATTCTTGGCGACGGATTCAGTTGTGCGTTCTCCCAGAAGCACTAACATCCTTATTTCATCACATGCCAGGAACTCAAAATGCTCGTGCATGAACTGCACACCGATACTTGGGACCGCGTGCATGGTAATCGGCCTGGATATTTGCATGTTACCAGCCATTCAGATAATCGTCTTGACAATGTCTGTTTCCCAAGGAATTTTAACTGACTTGCTTGATGGTGAGTTGTGGCCTACGGCCTTCTCCTACCATATCGCCTACATTTGAACTGTTTCCCTCCAGAATCAAAAGGTGTGGTACGGTCGAGGGCCGTGGAACCTGAATGTCACCCATCTCAAGGATCCAGAATGTCGGCAGGTCGTAGAGATGTCGTGGAACAATTGTATGAGACGCTTTCCAATGTACCCTTCAACGTCCTGGTGGTGCCTCGCCTGCGCCAAACCTGCTTTACGCCGTTTGATGATGAATTAGGGTCAGTACAAAATGCTGTGACAACGACATACCATGGAATATTATTTCCCAGTTCTCCACGAACTGCCATGCTCCCTCTGTCCAACAACAGGTTGAAATTCAACGGATTAAGGCGAAGATAATTGCGCTTATGCGTCGCACAGTAGTACCTGCAAGATGCCATGATTGGGTACTAGGAGAACCCTTGTCCAACCATCATATTATCTGAGAGAAGCAGTGGTATCGGAGAAAGCTGGTCAACGCCTTCCCTTCGACATGCCAGATGGTCGCCGATTGACGTCCCAGAATGATACTTCAGACGCCTTTGTGGATCACTACAAGCAGTTCAATGCAGCAGAGGACCAGAACACTGCGGTAATGAATGATGTCCGCCCGTTGACAGGAATGCTTGACGGGGCTGCTGTGAAAATTCTCACAGCAACTATTATGCCTGATGACGTCGCTGATTCTCTTCATAAGGGTGCAGTAAACAGTCCGAGGTCCTGACAGCTTTCCGCTGAGTTTTACCGTACATTCCGCGACATCATGACTTCACGTTGGAGTGCGATGTAGGAAGAACTGATGAACCCTGACCTTTCCCTCCCACTGGAATTCGTGGAAGGCCTGCTTATCCTCGTCTTAAAGCCGTCAATGGGTCTGGGAGTTGGATATTTTCGGACGCTGACCATGTTAAATTGTGACTTCAAGATTTTTACCCAGATTCTTGGTGCTCGCTTTCGGCGCGTGGTCCCTCAAGTCGTCTCTATGGGTCAAACGTGCATTGATGGTGACAGTAACATTCAGACGGCGGTCAGCGATTAGTGTGACATCATAGTCCTGGTTGCTGCAGCCCAGTGCCTTGGTGACAGTGGACTTCGACCACACCTTTAATAGAGTGAGTCATGACTTTCTAGAGGAAGTGCTGTAATGGATTGCCTACCCCCACACATTTATACACATTGACTTGCGACTTCCTCGAGGTGCCCCGTCGCGAGTGCTATTCAATGGCTGTGTGGCAGGCCCTGTTACTATCATGCGATCGGTCCGCCAGGCGTGTCCGCTGTTGCTTCCTTTATGCCATCGCCCTTGTGCCACTGTTACACGGTTTGAGGAGCCAGTTGACAGGGATCACAATGAGGTGTATGCTTTCATCTGCCTTGCATACGCAGATGACCTGGTGTTCTTGGTTTTATCAAGGGATGGAGTGCGAGAGACACTGGAGTGGATCAACCAATATGGGACTGCAGTGGGAAGCCGTATGAACCTAACAATATCTGGTGCTATGTTCGTTGGTAGAGGTCTTCCAGCAGAGAGTGTGGTCCCATTGCCATTAGTGGACAAACTCAAATATCGTGATATACAGCGCACAGTCTCATTTAACTGCTGCAAGCTATCCACATGAACGTTCGTAGCAACGTTCTGCGAGCAGTGGACATGTAACAGCGGGTGGATTTTGTTAACGCTCATCTGGCTTCGCAACTATCGCATTTGGCACAAATTTTACCGATGCCAAAGGCAATGACACGCAGACAGCAGTCGGCGTTAGGCTACTTTGTAAGTTCGAGTCTTATGATCAAAGTCCGCTGTAACACGCTAACGCTTCCTCCTCGAGACGACGGCCTCGGTCTTGTCAGCGTTCATGCGAGAGCAGCTGTAAGTACGATGGTTAATTGAAAGACATCATGTTTACGCCAGTGACTGTTAAACTTTTTATTTCCACTATTGCAATTTCGGCCTTAGGCAATTATCAAGTGCAGATGTTTTGGCTTTAAGCCATGTCCACTTTATACAAGCTGACACATTTGTATGTCGTCGTCATTTGCTGGTATATACATTCGCACTACTTAGCAGCGTTACGAATGTATATAACAGCAAATGACGACGACATATAAATGTGTCAGCTTGTATAAAGTAGACATGGCTTAAAGCCAAAACATCTGCACTTGATAATGGCCTAAGGCCAAAATTGCAATAGTGAAAATAAAAAGTTTAAGTGTCACTGGTGTAAACATGATGTATTTCAAGAAATTTCAAATGACTGAACCCCAGTTATGAAACGTTAATACGATGGTTAAATCGTGCATCCGCCGCCAAACCGGATTACTGGGAAGCCTAGTTGATAAACGGGCTCCTGCCTCCCGAGTATCACCCATTGCCGTAGCACACATTTCTTCCTCTCTCTCTCTCTCTCTCTCTCTCTCTCTCTCTCTCTCTCTCACACACACACACACACACACACACACACACACACACACACACACACACATATGTCAAGACCTTTTTCATCGAATACAGTTATGTCCATGCCGACTTGCCCAGTACCAGGAACTATACGGAACGTGATATTTATCGCGTAACGATGAGAAATCATACTTGGAATGTTGTGGAAACCCGATATCCTACTATCGCATGGCCCGTAGTTGGGCATTCTGTGCACCGTGTCCTCCTCGATTCGAACGCTCGTGAGACCTGGTATCAAGTTGTTAATGGGAAAAACATGACACAACTTCGTCTACATGCCATTAACAAGACAGATTCGCTGCTTTGCCCCAGTTGTCACGTGCTCGACACGGACAAACATCGACTGATATGTGGGTCTTCTGCAGAGGCGTGGCAGCTGATTCAGAAAATGCTTTTTTATTTTATTTTATTTTTTTTTTTTTATTTTTTTTTTATTTTTTTTTTTTTTACGTACGGCACCCCATGCCATTACACCGAAGACACTTCTGTTCCTAGATGTTCCCACGTACGAAGACCAACACGGTGAACTGGATAAAAAGCCTCTCCATCTCGTATCTGTTCCGTGAAGGAGATAAGAGTGTTCTTGGTTTTTGGACATTCCTGCAAGATAGCTTTACCTTTATCTTGCAAATCCGAGATACCGTCAGTACTAAGCTAATTTTTTGAGTAGTGCCTTCTTTGACGCCGCCCCACTGCAGCTAGGGCGTGCCGGGTATGAGAAAGTGATTTCAGTATGAATAATACCAGGGCTCCTTTCATTGTACCAGCAAAATGGAACATTCTTCACGAAGACGTGACCGGAACATGCCTGCCTGCCTGCCTGTCTTGGGATTCTGAGCGCATCTACCCACAAATTGGCTGGACGCTGATGCCATTTTGTTTGTTTCGCCAGGAGGCTGTTTTTAATTGTGTTATGTTTTGTTTGTTATTTATGCTATTTTTCGCCTGGAAGGCCTCCTATGTGATCTAAATAAATAAAAATAACAAAAAAGGAAAAAGGGTAGCGTCCAAACAAAATTGGATAGGCTGACGGTTTAAAAAAATGGTAAGGCAACCGCTTACGATAAGCGGGAAAACAAAAAATCTAACTGGAGTAAATCGTATTTTTTAAAAATCAAAACAAAAAAGTAATAATAGAAAAAGAAAAGAAATGATAAGGGTGACTGCTCACGATAAGCGGGATATCAGGGTTCGAGACCCGGTTCGGCATACATTTTCATTATCGTCATTCCATTAGATAACTGATGACTATTTCGTGATGGCTGTAGTCGCCACAGTGCCTGTTCCTTCAGACATGTCTGCATCGTACTTCTGAACAACATAGGCACTGCAATATCGTGTAAGAAATCATACTCGGAATGTTGCGGAAACCCGATACCCTACGAACGCATGGCCCGTCATTTGGCATACATAATTTTTGTACGAAAATGCTTCAATATACAGTACAGCGTTTTGACATACGCGTATGGGACTTTTCGCTGCACTGTAGAGGGCGCCGTGTAAATATAATGCTCACAGTAAGAACCTAATTGTGTGTCTGCAGGCGTATTGTTTTCTTGCAGCCGCAACAAACATGACACTCCCTACAGATTAAATCTGTGCGTCGGACCGGGATTCAAAACCAGTCCCTGCCTTTCGAGAACATTACTCTTACCGACTGCGCCACACAGTCTCGCTTCCAGGCGTGGCCCGCAACTCTATGCTCCAGTCCGGAACACAATGTGCACGATTCATTCAAGAACAATCATCTTCTCACTCGTTCCACTGCAACAACTGCTGTTAGATACTGCTACCAACAGAGACCGGGAGTTTAGGCATTATAAATCATTAAAAGATGTATGCAAACAGACATAACAGATACGTAAAATAGGCAATAAAAGGCAACATAGTAAAATCTTATATTACTCTTATTTATTTAGTAGATGGCACGATTTAGACAATCACACAATTAGCATATTTATTTTACAATCGTATTGTATTATACTTCTAAAGTAACTCTAAAGTTCTAAACAGTCTGCTAACTGTAACTGCCAGAAAAATGAAAATGTTTCCTGAAAGCCTATGCATTTCAATGCCTTATCGCTTGGCTTATTGGTTGCACGTGACAACAGAATGCTTTTCAAAATTTTCTGGAGTCATCATGAGTCGCCTGTCAGACAAAACATTTTTAATCTGCGAAAATGGCCTCTTATCATCTATAGAGATAACCGGAGCAAATGTGGAACATTGAACTATTATAGGATGAATACCTACTGCAAAAAAATTGTCACTGTTAGAATTTTTTTAATATTTCTAAATTTGCTAAGATCAGGGTGTGTCAAAAATATTATTTTACACCTTTCCCTAATCAATAAACCCCATTTTCCTGTCACAGTCTAGTCTTTGCAGCGCAGCATCCACAATTTTCACTGACTTCGTCAAAGTCTGCCTTGCTTCTTGAAGCTGGCAGATCACTTGTGGCAGGGAATCGAAATCGCCCGCAATGAAACTGTTAGTTGCGGTCGGTAAATTTGAAGTTTAGTGAACTGCTGTTTAAATATATGTCCCCGATGTCGTTATGATATGTTGACGGGGTAGAGGTATACACTCTAAGACAAAAAAAAAGAACAGAAAAAAAGAAAAATAGCACAACGAAGGAATTATCCACATGGGACTGAAATCAGTAGATGTGATGTATGTGTACAGACAAACAAATGGTTACACTTTCAGAATAATTGGATGATTTATTCAAGAGAAAGAACTTCACAGCTTGAGCAAGTCAATAACGCGTTGGTCCACCTCTGGCCCTTATGCAATAAGTTATTCGGCTTGGTACTGATTGGTAGAGTTCCATATGTCCTCCTGAGGGATATCGTGCCCAAGTCTGTCCAATCAGCGCGTTAGAATGTCAAAATCACGAGCTAGCTGGAAGGCATTGCCCTTAATACTACAAACGTTCTCAACTGGGGAAAGATCCGGCGACTTTGCTAGCCAACGTAAGGTTTGTTGGGCGCGAAGACTAGCAGTAGAAACTCACACCGTGCTGGCGGGCATTATCTTGCTGAAATGTAAGCTCAGGATGGTTTGCCATGAAGGGCAACAAAATGGGGCAGAGAATATAGTCGACGTACCGCCGTGCTGTAGCCAACGGCCTTGCCGCAGTGGTAACACGGGTTCCCGTCAGATCACCGAAGTTAAGCGCTGTCGGGCTGGGCTAGCACTTGGATGGGTGACCATCCGTTCTGCCGAGCGCTGTTGGTAAGCGGGATGCACTCAGCCCTTGTGAAGCAAACTGAGGAGCTACTTAATTGAGAGGTAGCGGCTCCGGTCTCGTAAACTGACATACGGCCGGGAGAGCGGTGTGCTGATCACATGCCCCTCCGTATCCGCATCCAGTGACGCCTGTGGGCTTAGGATGAGACGGCGACCGGTCGGTACCGTTGGGCCTTCCAACGCCTGTTCGGACGGAGAGAGAGAGACCGCCGTCATGTAAGGGTGCCATGGATGACAACTAAAGGTGTCCTGCTGCGGAATCAAATGACACTCCAGACAGTCACCACCGTATGGTGGGCGACAGTTTTCTTCAGGTCACAGTAAATAACTGTGCGGTAGTTGAATTGTTAGCTGTCGTAAGTAGGAATTATTTTATTGTTTCACGTTCTGAAGGACCCAATGGTTCAACAATGACATTGGCAATGAAACGATTTGACTTGTCTGCTGAAATCCAGATCTTTTATTTTTGACTTCATCTTTAATGATTTCCATTACTTCATCGAAATATTCACTTCAGCTATAATTTCGCAGGCTTCACTGAGTGGGCACCGTTCCATCCGTTTAGTTCCCCCAAAGCGGCTTTAATGTAGGGTACTTTAGTTTACACAAAGGCAGTACGACATCAATTAAAACTACGTAAGGCGAATGTAAATTCCGACTTTTAATTCGATGTTGCAATTACTGTTGGAAGTAAAGAAATCTTCTTCCAGTAACCTTGGAAAGTACATTTTTGTGTTTGGTTGTACGGATATGTTGAGAAACAAAATATGCTCTTCTGAACAATTTGAGGTAGGGAACCTGGGGTCGAAGGAGTAGATTAGTGTTTAACGTCCCGTCGACAACGAGGTCATTATAGACGGAGCTGCGCGGACCCTCCCACCGGAAGTTCGAATCCTTCCTCGGGCATGGGTGTGTGTGTTGTTCTTAGCATAAGTCAATTTAAGTAGTGTATTTTGCCATGAATAGAAAATACGTCGGATCTAAAACCGTTAATGAAACTTTGCAATTAAAAGCATGAAGCAACAGTGACTCGTAGTATGTTAGCGGCTATCTTGTACAACAGTATCGTATTGAAAACTAAAAGAAAGAGAACGATAATGAACCACGTTTTAGCTCCGGCATTTCACTTATTGTGGCTCGGCGCCACGAAACGAGCACCTCAGAAACGGGGAAACTTGTCATGTGACCATCGTGAGCGTCTATCGGAAGTGGCTGAAGGAACGTAAAAACACGAGTAGGGGAACGCTGTTGGATGTCAACGCCTCATCACAGAACGTAAGCAGGAGGATTACCCGCTCTGTGAAGCAGGACAGACGGCGCTCTGTGGCACATATGACGACAGACTACAATGCTGGTGAAGGCACAAAGGTTTCGGAACACGCTATCAAGCGCACACTTGGGGCTCCGAGGCAGACGATCGCTATGTGATTCCGTGTTGACTCAGCGACATCATCAATTGTGACTGCTGTGGGTACCGGATCGTTGACATTGGACCGTGGATAAACGGAAACGTGACGCCTGTCGAATGAATCACGCTTCTTGTTACACCAGCTCGATGGTCTGTCCGGATACACCGTTATCGAGGCGAAGGGATATTTCAAACATTGGGATTGCATCTTACAACAGGAACTCGCATTCATGTCTCCGCCAGCAAATTTGTCTGTATAAATCCGATGAACACATCTCGGGAGCTTTCGGGAGCCAGGAACAACCGGGTGCGTAATTTACAGGAATGCTGTTCATGAATGGCAGCACAGATCGATTCTCAGACACTTCGGCGCCGTCTACAGTCTCATTCCGAAGTAATTAATTAGAACAGAGATTCAACAATATGAAGAAGTGCAACAGAAAACGTAAAAAAAAAAAAAATTGTGATAGTGTTGGCTGTCACTTCTTATCCCCTTACCGGAAACACGTAAATAAAATGGAACCTGAATGTATTGAAAAAGAACTATACCATTGCTCTTCACATCTTTAAGCCAACTTCTGTTCCTGGAATCAAATTTTATGGTGTCTGTAAAACGTATACGCAAAGTTTCAGTGTGCTTCTGAAGGTGATCTACCTGTAACAGCTATGTACTAACACTCAAAACACGCTAAGCGCTGTACGGGCTAAAATGCGACGTCCCAAAATCACGGGATTTGAGCTGCAGGAGATGTTGCGGACAGAATTCTCGTTCTGCTCATTCCAGTGCTCAATCCAAAGATATCTACACTCTATAGTTATTTCATCTGTCTACTGAACAAGCAATAAACGAAACCAAGGAGAAATTTAGGAAGGGAATTAAGGCTGCGGGAGAAGAAATAAAATATTTGGGTCAGATTTATTTAGCGTATAGCGCAACGCTAGACAAACAGTGCAAAACTCAAGAGATAGAGTTGTTACATGCTAATTACCATTCTCTTTATCCAGTCAAAGCTTGATGGTGTAGGCATGAGAAAGTCGTTTGAAACACCCAGTAGGCTCTCAATTTACACTCTTCTACCATGTACCAGATAATCTGGTTCGGTGCTCCACTGTCACAGCTTGGGTTGGACTGCTTACAACATTCGTATAGGTTGCATGCACCCAATCAGTGTGCTGTTCGAAAGCGATTTGTTATGGGTATTCAAAGCACTTGGATGTCTGTAGAGGGTCAGTACGATGCTGCAATTCAGCTGAGCATTCCTGATTTGACGCTATTTGCTGTCAATGGTGAAACTGTCGTCAGCAAGCAACACCCAAATAACTACTGCAGATTACATCCTTATAAATGTGCTTACAGTATTCACCTCTTGGTTTCCCTCTACAATTTTTACCTCCTCCCCCCGCACACTTCCCTCCAATACTACGGTAAATTGATGATCCCTTGGTACCTAAGAATGTGTACTACCAACCGATCGCTTCTTCTAGTCAAGTTGTGCCACAAATTGCTTTACTTCCCAATACTATTCAGTACCTTCTCATTAGTTACGTGATCTACCCACTTAATCTTTAGTTTTCTTGTTGCATAGCACCACATATCAGAAACTTCTATTCTCTTCTTGTCTAAACTGTATATTGCCCGTGTTTCACTTCCATACGTGATTACACCCTTTCAGGAAAGACTTCCTGACAAATTTATATTCAGTGTTAAGAAATTTCTCGTCTTCAGAAACGCTTTTCCTTTCTTTGCCGGACTACATTTTGTATAATTTCTACTTCGGTCATCAGTTATATTGGTGTCCAAATAACAAAACTCATCTACTAGTTTAAGTGTGTCGTTTCCTAATCTAAGTCCCTCATCATCGTCTGATTTAATTAGACTACATTCCATTATCCTCATTTTGATTTTGTTGATACAACCCTCCTTTCAAGAGACTTTCCATTCTGTTCAATTGTTCTTACAAGTACGAGTACTTTGCTGCCTCAGAGAATTACAATGTCGTCGGCGAATGTCGGAGTTTTTGTTTCTTCTCCCTGAACTTTAAGTCCTACTCGAAAATTTTCTTTTGTTTCCTTTAACGCTTGATAAATGCACAGATCGAGTAACATCGGCGATAGGCTACAGCCTTGTCTCAGTCCCGTCTCAACCACTGCTTTCCCTCATGCCACCTGAGTCTTATAACATCCTTCTGACTTCCGTACAGGTTGTAAATAGCCATTCGCTCCCTGTATTTTACCCCTGCCACCTTCAGAATTTCAAAGAGAGTATACCAGTAGACACTGTTATAAGCTTTCTCTAAGTATACAGGGTGGACCATTGATAGTGACCGGGCCAAATATCTCACGAAATAAGTCTCAAACGAAAAAACTACAAAGAACGAAATTTGTCTAGCTTGAAGGGGAAACCAGATGGCGCTATGGTTGGCGCGCTAGATGGCGCTGCCATAGGTCAAACGGATGTCAACTGCGTTTTTTTAAATAGGAACCACCATTTTTATTACATATTCGTGTAGTACGTAAAGAAATGTGAATGTTTTAGTTGGACCACTTTTTTCGCTTTGTGATACATGGCGCTGTAAGAGTCACAAACGTTTAAGTACGTGGTATCACGTAACATTCCGCCAATGCGGACGGTATTTGCTTCGTGATCCATTAACCGTGCTAAAATGGACCGTTTACCAATTGCAGAAAAGGTCGATATCGTGTTGATGTATGGCCATTTTGATCAAAATGCCCAACGGGAGTGTGCTTTGTATGCTCCTCGGTATCCTGGACGACATCATCCAAGTGTCCGGACCGTTCGCCGGGTAGTTACGTTATTTAAGGAAACAGGAAGTGTTCAGCCACTTGTGAAACGTCAACCACGACCTACAACAAATAATGATGCTCAAACAGGTGTTTTACCTGCTGTCGCGGCTAATCGACACATCAGTAGCAGACAAATTGGGCGAGAATCGGGAATCTCAAAAACGTCGGTGTTGAGAATGCTACATCAACATCGATTCCATCCGTACCATATTTCTATGCGCCAGGAATTGCGTGGCGACGACTTTGAAAGTCGTGTACAGTTCTGCAACTGGGCACAAGAGAAGTTACGGGACGATGACAGATTTTTTGCACGCGTTCTATTTAGCGACGAAGCGTCATTCACCAACAGCACTATTGGGCAACGGAAAATCCAAGACGGCTGCGACAAATGGAACATCAGCGACCTTGGCGGGTTAATGTATGATGCGGCATTATGGGAGGAAGGATAATTGGGCACCATTTTATCGATGGCAGTCTAAATGGTGCAATGTATGCTGATTTCCTACGTAATGTTCTACCGATGGTACTACAAGATGTTTCACTGCATGACAGAATGGCCATGTACTTCCAACATGATGGATGTCCGGCACATAGCTCGCGTGCGGTTGAAGCGGTACTGAATAGCATATTTCATGACAGGTGGATTGATCGTCGAAGCACTATACCATGGCCTGCACGTTCACCGGATCTATCGTCCCCGAATTTCTTTCTGTGCGGAAAGTTGAAGGATATTTGCTATGTGATCCACCGACAACGCCTGACAACATGCGTCAGCGCATTGTCAATGCAGGTGCGAACATTATGGAAGGCGAACTACTCGCTGTTGAGAGGAATGTCGTTACACGTATTGCCAAATGCATTGAGGTTGGCGGACATCATTTTGAGCATTTATTGCATTAATGTTGTATTTACAGGTAATCACGCTGTAACAGCATGCGTTCTCAGAAATGATAAGTTCACATCGGAACAATCGAAATAAAATGTTCAAACGTACCTACGTTCTGAATTTTAATTCCAGAAATCTACCTGTTACCAACTGTTCGTCTAAAATTGTGAGCCATATGTTTGTGACATTGTGGCATCTACCACAAAGCGAAAAAAGTGGTCCAACTGAAACATTGATATTTACGTTCTACGCGAATATGTAATAAAAATGGGGGTTCCTATTAAAAAAAACACAGTCGATATTTGTTTGACCTGTGTCAGCGCCATCTAGCGGACCAACCATAGCGGCATCTGGTTTCCACCTTCAAGCTAGGCAAGTTTCGTTCTTTGTAGTTTTTTCGTTTGACGCTTATTTCGTGAGATATTGGCCCGGTCACGATCAATGGACAAACCTGTATAAATACTATAAACGTGGGTTTGCTTTTGGTGCACCTGTCTTCTAAGATAAGTCGTAGAGTCATATCTGCGTCCCACGTTTCTACATTTCTTCGGAATCCGAACTGATATTCCCCTAGGCAGAGTTGATGCAATGCTGTGCTACAGAAGAACGGTGTAAACCAGGCGGATATATGGGATACTAATGAAAAAGTACCCTATCGAGTCGGGAAGAAAAGAAACTTGCCTATAAGAAAAGATCGGTTGATAGGACACATTCTGAAGCATCAAGGAATAAGGAATTTGGTAATGGAGGAGGGTATGCGGGGTAAAAATTATAGAGGGAGACTTTGGCATGAATGCAGTAAGGAGATTCGAACGCATGTAGGTTGGTGTAGTTGGAGATGAGGAGGCTTTCACAGGACAGACCAGCGTGGAGAGCCGCTTCAAGCCAGTCTTCGGACATTACTGAACTGTTTAGGACGGACGGGGCTTTGATGAGTCCAATGACATCCCCCGCTCCCTCGGCTGAGTGCATTCGGCAGTCTGGAAGTGGTCGCTGGCCGGTGAGCAACGAATGGTTCGGCGAATCTCGGTGACAGCCGCGTGGCCGAGAAGGGACCGTCGCGACACAGCGGCGGCAGCGGCGGCGGCAGGAAGCGACCCGAGTAATAAACAGGATGCGGCACGTGACGCGCGCCTTCCCAGAAAACGAATGGTCGGCCCGCGGCGCCGATAAGACGCCGCTGGTGCTGTGCCGGCGGCAGGGCTCCGCTTTTGTTCCCCGCCTCGGCGTCGCTGGCAACGCCGGCGGAGATAAGTCCAGGTGCGGCCGGCCAAAGGCCGTCGCTCCCTGCCCACTGCTGTCGCGCTGCCTCACTACTGTAACTACGCGCTGTAACCACTACTTCTGCAGCCTGCCGGAGTGGCCGAGCGGTTCTAGGCGCTACAGTCTGGAACCGCGTGACCGCTACTGTCGCAGGTTCGAATCCTGCCTCGGGCATGGATGTGTGTGATGTCTTTAGGTTAGTTAGGTATAAGTAGTTCTAAGTTCTAGGGGACTGATGACCTCAGAAGTTAGGTCCCATAGTGCTCAGAGCCATTTGAACCTCTACTTCAGCAGGTTCCCAAATTCTGTTTACTGTACTCCGATTTCCCAATATCGTTTCTGAGTCGTCATGTAAACACTCCACTAAGGAGTGTTTAAACGCGGGTTCGGCTGCCGTACTCCAGCTACCGCAATCGGTAATCGCTCCGTGTGAACACTACATCTGCTTCCGTAAAATGCAAACCAGGGTGAAGTGCATATGGTAAAAATTTTCTCTTATAGCTTCTTATGGAGTGTTTGATATGTGGATATTGTTGCTTAACGCTCCAACAATAGTTAGCCATCATATGTAAATCCTATCTACATTAATACTGTGCCTCCATGGCTTTCAAATGTGGGCGGGATCGCTCACCCTGCTCATCACTGACGGCACCAATATTTTCTGGGGAGTCAGCAAGATGGTTACGTAAAAAATGAAATTTAACGTTCATTTTGCAACCACGTATTCTGAAGCTCTCAAAGAGATGCTGGAGTATTTCAGTGTAATTCTGTGCTTTTGCATTTCCAACAAAGTTTTTGACGATATTTTTGAATGCCAAGCAAACACTCTTTTTCAAGATCTGTTATTGTTCCGATGAAATATTCATCTTTAACGAGCAGCTGACTCCATGGACCATGAAATATACCAGCCTTTATTTTTTCATAAGAAAGACTGGGGGACGCCGAAACCATGTGCGTGAAGCAGTGTCTTTCAATTGACAAAGCTTTAAGAAATTACTTTATGAGACCACGTTTTATACGCGGGCCGGCCGGGGTGGCCGAGCGGTTCTAGGCGCTACAGTCTGGTACCACGCAACCGCTACGGCCGCAGGTTCGAATTCTGCCTCGGGCATGGATGTGTGTGATGTCCTTAGGTTAGTTAGGTTTAAGTACTTTCATGTTGTAGGGGACTGATGATCACAGAAGTTAAGTCCCATAGTGCTCATAGCCATTTGAACCATTTTTTTTATACGCGGAGGAGGAAATATAATTTTCCTTCTTTCTGCAAGTGGCTGATGTAGAATGTTCGGATCACCCGACTGCAAGTCAAATCCTGGTGGCCAATTCGACTGCACCCAGTGCTTCTCATGATCTCTGCTTTCCCATATACACAAATAACAACGATACTTAGTGCATCCGATATGCTAGTCGAAGAGGAAGTAGACCATTTTTAGGTCAACACAGATGATTCATTGGTGCATGTGCTATTGCAACAAAATGATTCTCTTCCGTTCTTCATATTCTTCACGTAAACTAACTGAATGACCTATTAGGATGGCACCAACTAAATGTCCATTGTCAAGGAGTACATGCCTCAAGCTCCGCTTTGAGCTATCAATGAACTATCGCCATTCATTTGCGTTAGAGGCTGAAATTCCCAGCTCTTCAATTAAACTTTCTACGTGATGGCAATATACAAATCCATCATCACTTCGATACGATAGCAGAAACACACTTTCTTTTGATCGAAAGTCAGATACCTTTGCTTCTTTTTCAAGCAAATTTCTCTCATGCAGTCTTGATGCTAACAGTTCTGTAGCTTTCTTGGATGGTACCAAATCCCATGTCAAATCACACAACTCAACTGCTCAAGTCCCTTACGAACGGGATCTTCAGTAGCAAAACCTTCGTTATTGGAATCACTTCAGTCTTAATCAAACTCGTATTCTATTTCCAAAAACGATAATTCATTGAAACCTGGCACTCAAATTTCAACTGAATGGGGCACTGGGCGTATTGATTATGGTAAATTAGGATACTCTATTTTACATCTGTTTATCTTGTCGTTTCCTTATGAATCATAGGTATGTCAAACAGACATTTATCACGTGTTTCCTCCGTTCACATCCGTAAACTCTCGACGCACTGCTTCCACACTTTGTGAAGGGCCCATTATTTATCTTGAGCCTCAATTTTCACTTTTTATTATAAAGTAACTATGTTTGCCTGACAAATCTACTGATGTTTGTCCTCTGACTGGGAATTCTAAATCTTTAACGTATACAATAAAAAAATGACTGATTCCATGTCGGAATGCGCATCACTATATCAGAGCGACACACAACGTCTCGCTACAGTACCTCAAGCGTAACAGAACTGTCGCTGGTCTGCTATGGCATTACTCACTCCTCGCCTCGTCAGTCGGAGGTCTGTGTCGGCCAGTGGGAGGGCAATACTGCTTCATGATCTCGAGGAGAGTGGTCAACATTCACATTAGGTGTAGAGAAAATCAACGACAGTTTCGAAGTCAGTATGCCTATTTAGCTATAAAGTATCTAAAAACATCAAACTCTACAGAAGATGTGTTACAAATTGTTCCCCAATGTAATTTAAAACGGGCTCTTGAAACTCTGTAAGTAGGCTTCCTCAGAATTCATTGCGTCTATCTTGAAGAGTCTGCCAGTCCGTTTCCTTCAGCGTCTCTTTGACAGTCTCCCACGGATCAAGGAAACCCGTGACCACTCGTGCTGCCCTTCTCTGTATGCGTGCAATAGTCCGTATTAGTTGTACCTTGTACGGATCCCACACACTAGAGCAAAATTCTAGTTCGGGTCGCACGAGCGATTTCTAATCAGTCTTTTTCGTAAAGTGACTGCATTTTCCTAGTAGTCTACAAATAAACAGTCTGCCACCTGTTTCACATAGGACTTACACTGTACGATCTTTCCGTATCATATCCCTACAAACTGTAACAGCCAGGTATTTCTATCAGTTAGCCGATTCTAACTGTGACACTTCTTCATTTGAGTAACAAGTGGGTTGCAACGTTGCTATTTCCTACAGTATTAATAATAATAATAATAATAATAATAATAATAATAATACATGTTGGCTCCTGTGGACGAAGTGATTTTTTGTGGAGTTAAGGGAAAGTAGAGGAACTGGATGGACCAAGAATTTATTAATTTTCTTTTAAGACAAGCACATATTATCTTAATTGCATTGAAAGAGATAAGATACATATTTACTGAATCAGCAAAATTAAACTAATTGGTTGTTGTTGTTGTTGTTGTCTTCAGTCCTGGGACTGGTTTGATGCAGCTCTCCATGCTACTCTATCCTCTGCAAGCTGCATCATCTCCCAGTACGTACTGCAGCCTACATCCATCTGAATCTGCTTAGTGTAGTCATCTCTCTGTCTCTCTCTACGATTTTTACCCGCCACGCTGCCCTTCAGTACTAAATTGGTCATCCCTTGATGCCTCAGAACATGTCCTACCAACTGATCCCTTCTTCTAGTCAAGTTGTGCCACAAACTCCTTTTCTCCCCAATTCTATGTAATACCTCCTTCTTAGTTATGTGATCTACCCATCTAATCTTCAGCATTCTTCTGTAGCACCACATTTCGAAAGCTTCTATTCTCTTCTTGTCCGAACTATTTATCGTCCATGTTTCACTTCCATACATGGCTACACTCCATACAAATACTTTCAGAAACGACTTCCTGACGCTTAAATCTATACTCGATGTTAACAAATTTCTCTTCTTCAGAAAAGCTTTCCTTGCCATTGCCAGTTTACATTTTATATCCTCTCTACTTCGACCATCATCAGTTATCTAGCTCCCCAAATACACTGATGGCCACCGTAAATGCAACACCCTGAAGGAAGCATCCGAATCAAGTGAGATTTACACCATGAGTTTGCAGCGATGAGATATGCAACTGATTAGAATTTCAGCGCAGACGCACATCACGCGCGCCTGTGGCGCCACCTCATAGTGCCATTTAAGGCTTGGCGATTTCGACGAGTGTACGTTCGGCACGTGTGTTTACCTTGTGGTTGTTTCACAAGACGATCAGTTATGCCTCGTAGACAACAGCGAACATCTTTTGATCAAGTATCCGAGTTCGACAGAGGAAGGATAGTGGCTTACCGAGATTTTGGATTATCATACAGAGAAATCGCTAGTCGTGTTGGACGAAACCAAACAACTGTAATGCGGATATGTGACCGTTGGATGCAGGAGGGTACGACGGACCGACGTGGTCGATCGCATTCACCTCGGTGCACCACTGCACGTGCTGATAGGCAAATTGTGCGCATGGCAGTGACGGATCGCTCAGTGACATCCCGAACCATAGCACAGCACATTGCGTCTGTAACGCATCATCCAGTGTCTGCGCGTACCATTCGACGCCGTTTACAGCAGAGTGGTCTGTCCGCAAGACGTCCATTGCTTCGTCTACCATTGACGCAGAACCACAGACGTCTCCGTCGCCAATGGTGTGATGACAGACGGATGTGGACGGCAGAATGGAATGACGTTGTCTTTACTGACGAGGCACGCTTCTGTCTGCAGCACCACGATGGTCGGATTCGAGTGTGGAGACACCGTGGAGAGAGGATGCTGGACAGCTGCATTATGCACCGCCACACTGGTTTTGCACCGGGTATTATGGTATGGGGCGGTATTGGATATTACTCTCGCACGCCTCTAGTACGCATTGCCGGTACTTTAAATAGCCGGCGCTACATATCCGAGGTGCTGGAGCCAGTTGTTCTTCCTTACCTTCAGGGCTCGGCCACAGCCATATTTCAACAGGATAATGCGCGACCACACGTGGCACGCATAATCCAAAGGTTCTTCGTCAATAACCAGATTGAATTGCTTCCCTGGCCGGCTCGCTCTCCGGATCTTTCGCCGATAGGAAACATGTGGTCCATGGTTGCTCAACGAGTGACCCAGATTACATCCCCAGCTGCCACACCAGATGATCTTTGGAAACGTGTGGAAGCTGCTTGGGCTGCTGTACCCCAGGAACACATCCAACGTCTCTTTGACTCAATGCCGAGACGTGTGGCAGCGGTGATCTCCAACAATGGCGGCTACTCTGGCTACTGATTCTGGCAGGAACCACATGTCACAGACGTCTGTAAACGTAATCATTTGATACTTGGTCAACATGTTATCTACAAAATAAATTTTGTTGTGCTACCTCTTGTCTTTCTTGGTGTTGCATTTACGGTGGCCAGCAGTGTAGCAAAACTCCTTTACTACTTTAAGTGCCTCATTTCCTAATCTAATTCCTCAGCATCACCCGATTTAATTCGACTATGTTCCATTATCCTCGTTTTGCTTTTGTTTATGTTCATCTTATACCCTTCTTTCATGACACTGTCCACTCCGATCAACTGCTCTTCCAAGTCCTTTGCTGACTCCGACAGAATTACAATGTCATCGCCGAACCTCAAAGTTTTTATTTCTTCTCCATGGATTTTAATACCGACTCCGAATTTTTCTTTTGTTTCCTTTACTGCTTGCTCAATATACAGATTGAATAACATCGGGGAGATTCTACAACCCTGTCTCACTCCCTTCCCAACCACTGCTTCCCTATCATGCCCCTCGACTCTTATAACTGCCATCTGGTTTCTGTACAAATTGTAAATAGCCTTTCGCTCCCTGTATTTTACCCCCGCCACCTTCAGAATTTTAAAGAGTATTCCAGTCAACATTGTCAAAAGCTTTCTCTAAGTCTACAAATGCTAGAAACGTAGGTTTGTCTTTCCTTAATCTTTCTTCTAAGATAAGTCGTAGGGTCAGTATTGCCTCACGTGTTCCAATATTTCCACGGAATGCAAACTGATCTTCCCCGAGGTCGGCTTCTACCAGTTTTTCCATTCGTCTGTAAAGAATTCGCGTTAGTATTTCGCAGCTGTCACTTATTAAACTGATAGTTCGGTAATTTTCACCTGCTTTCTTTGGGATTGGAATTATTATATTCTTCTTGAAGTCTGTGGGTATTTCGCCTGTCTCATACATCTTGCTCACCAGATGGTAGAGTTTTGTCATGACTGGCTCTCCCAAGGCCGTCAGTAGTTCCAATGGAATGTTTTCTACACCCGGGACCTTGTTTCGACTTAGGTCTTTCAGTGCTGTGTCAAACTCATCACGCAGTATCATATCTCCCATTTCATCTTCATCTACCTCCTCTTCCATTTCCATTATATTGTCCTCAAGTACGTCCACCTTTCTGCTTTCCCTTCTTTGCTTAGAACTGGGTTTCCATCTGAGCTCTTGATATTCATACAAGTGGTTCTCTTTTCTCCAAAGGTCTCTCTAATTTTCCCTTAGGCAGTATCGATCTTACCCCTAGTGAGATAAGCTTCTACATCCTTACATTTGTCCTCTAGCCATCCCTGCTTAGCTATTTTGCACTTCCTGTCGATCTCATTTTTGCGACGTTTGTATTCCTTTTTGCCTGCTTCATTTACTGCATTTTTATATTTTCTTCTTCCATCAATTAAATTCAATATTTGTTCTGTCACCCAAGGATTTCTACTAGCTCTCGTCTTTTTACCTACTTGACCCTCTGCTGCCTTCACTACTTCATCCCTCAAAGCTACCCATTCTTCTTCTACTGTATTTCTTTCTCCCATTGTTGTCAATCGTTCTCTAATGCTCTCTCTCAAACTCTCTACAACCTCTGGTTCTTTCAGTTTATCCAGGTCCCATCTCCTTAAATTCCCACCTTTTTGCAGTTTCTTCAGTTTTGATCTACCGTTCATAACCAATAGATTGTGGTCAGAGTCCACATCTGCCCCTAGAAATGTCTTACAATTTAAAACCTGGTTCCTAAATCTCTGTCTTACCAGTATATAATCTGAGACCTTGCAGTATCTCCAGGCTTCTTCCATGTATACAACCTTCTTTCATGATTCTTGAACGATGTGTTAGTTATGATTAAGTTACGCTCTGTGCAAAATTCTACCAGGCGGCTTGCTCTTTCATTTCTTAGCCCCAATCCATATTCACCTACTACGTTTCCTTCTCTTCCTTTTTCTACCCTGGAATTACAGTCACCCATGACTTAAATTTTCGTCTCCCTTCACTATCTGAATAATTTCTTCTATCTCATCATACATTTCATCAATTTCTGCATCATCTGCAGAGCTAGTTGGCATATAAACTTTTACTACTGTAGTAGGCGTTGGCTTTGTGTGTATCTTGGCCACAATAATGCGTTCACTATGCTGTTTGTAGTAGCTAACCCGCACTCCTATTTTTTTATTCATTATCAATCCTACTCCTGCATTACCCCTATTTGATTTTGTATTTATAACCCTGTATTCACCTGACCAAAACTTTTGTTCCTCCTGCCACCGAACTTCACTAATTCCCACTATATCTAACTTTAACCTATCCATTTCCTTTTTTAAATTTTCTAATCTACCTGCCCGATTAAGGGATCTGACATTCCACCGGAATATTTTACCCAAGAGGCGCCATCATCATTTAATCATACAGTAAAGCTGCATGCTCTCTGGAAAAATTACGGCTGTAGTTTCCCCTTGCTTTCAGCCGTTCGCAGTACCAGCACAACAAGGCCGTTTTGGTTTGTGTTACAAGGCCAGATCAGTCAATCATCCAGACTGCTGCCCCTGCAACTACTGAAAAGGCTGCTGCCCCTCTTCAGGAACCACACGTTTGTCTGGCCTCTCAACAGATACACCTCCGTTGTGGTTGCACCTACGGTACGGCTATCTGTATCGCTGAGGCACGCAAGCCTCCCCACCAACGGCAAGGTCTATAGTTCAATTGGGTATCAACCTCTTATTTCAAGATTGTTCAGGAAGAAAGCGAGCTGCCACAAATGACGGAAGATATACCTGATTTCACAACGTTATACCTTTACTCGTGAACCAAACCAGAAACTTAGAGCTATCTTTACCTGCGCATAAGTCTACGAAATTTTCCTTTTAAAAAGAACCATCTGTTTTTATAACATCTTTTACATGCACGCACCAGCAACCTTGTGGCGATTTTTATACTTACGTTTAGAATAGAAGTTTTCATTTACTATCTTCAAATATTCAATGCGTCCTTTGCCGGACGCACGACAAACATCCGGACGATCGTCTTACCCGCCATTTTGCTCGATACTTTTGGCGAGCTTGTCTGGAACTTCTGCTTTCACTGTTGCTGCTATGCAGCTATGAAGTTCACCCCGAGTTGCTGCAAGAGAAGCACATAGGTGATATCTTTCCAAAAATCCCGCATGCGACGAGGTCAGACGACCTTAGAAGCCATTGGAGCAATGTGAGATACACGCGCCCCCTATGGCCGAACCATTGCCGACGCATCTGTTACACGGGGGTGCCAGTGCGGTAATGCTCCGTCTTCTTAAAAATGAAACACTTGTTGTTCCTGGATTATGGCCACCGCGACGCACGCTGGACGAGGAACGAAAGAATTAGATATACAAAGGAGACAGGAACCGACAACTTACACCTGACGCCGAGGCAAACTTTTAGGAAGTTAATATCTACTCCATGTTTCTGTTTTCATGCGTGTAGATGTTACAATCTTATGAAATTGGATGAAAGATTTGAAACATATAGAAATGAAGAACACCAGGAAATGAACTCAAAGGCCTTGGAAGAAACGTATTTTTTCATCTTAACATATACATTCTATGTATCATACTCGCTGTAGAATTTTTGCAGAAGCACGAAGGAGAATATCATTTGGCACGGAGCAAAACAGAAGAATATAGAAGAAAACAGGGAAGGAAAAGTGCAAATGCAACTCACAGATCTAATCTAAAAGGATCGCGAATTTTATGCGAATATATATTTATATATATAGTGCCGTACCGAGAGCATGCCGCACCATACATTAACCCGCCAAGGTCGCTGATTTTCCACTTGTCGCAGCCATCGTGGTTATTCCGTTGCCCAATAGTGCATATTATGCCGGTTTACATTACCGCTGTTGGTGAATGACGCTTCGTCGCTAACTAGAACGCGTGCAAAGAATCTGTCATCGTCCCGTAATTTCTCTTGTGCCCAGTGGCAGAACTGTACACGACATTCAAAGTCGTCGCCATGCAATTCCTGGTGCATAGAAATATGGTACGGGTGCGATCGATGTTGATGTAGCATTCTAAACAACGAAGTTTTTGAGATTCTCGATTCTCGCGCAATTTGTCTGCTAGTGATGTGCGGATTAGCCACGACAGCAGCTTAAACACCAATTGGGCATCATCATTTGTTGAAGGTCGTGGTTGACGTTTCACACGTGGCTGAACACTTCCTGTTTCCTTAAACAACTTAACTCTCCGGCGAACGGTCCGGACACTTGGATGATGTCGTCCAGGATACCGAGGAGCATACATGCACACTCCCGTTGGGCATTTTGATCACAATGGCCATACATCAACACGATATCGACCTTTTCCGCCTATCACAAAGCGAAGAAAGTGGTCCAACTAAAACATTCATATTTATTTACGTACTACACGAATATGTAATTAAAAATGGGGGTTCCTATTGAAAAAAAACGCAGTTGATATCAGTTTGACCTATGGCAGCGCCATCTAGCGGGCCAACCATAGCGCCATCTCGTTTCCCCTTCAAGCTAGACGAGTTTCGTTCTCTGTAGTTTTTTCGTTTGATGCTTATTTCGTGAGATATTTGGCCCGGTCACTATCAATGGACCACCCTGTATAATTAACGAATACTTAACCATGTTCCACAACGAATATTACAGTACTGTACTCAACGACTGAGTAATGTTTTAACATAATGTTGCTATGAGTCATAGTCCGACTATACATTGTGAATCAGCAAAAACTACCACAGCGGTTTCTCAATTAGATCCGCGATGGATATGCCTTTTTGACAGTTGGGAATTAAAAATAGAGCCTCATTAGTTTAACTTATAGAGGTTTATTCGTAAGTACCTTCAGGGTTTCAGATGATAACGGTGCGAAAACCGCAAGACGTACAGAAAAAAAAAAAAAATCTTTCAGTGGACTGGTCATCTGTGTGTGTGTGTGTGTGTGTGTGTGTGTGTGTGTGTGTGAAATCCTGTGGGACTTAACTACTAAGGTCATCAGTCCCTAAGCTTACACGCTACTTAACCTAAATTATCCTAAGGAGAAACACACACACCCATGCCCGAGGGAGGACTCGAACCTCCGCCGGGACCAGGCACACAGTCCATGACTGCAGCGCCTGAGACCGCTCGGCTAATCCCGCGCGGCGCATCTGTGTTAGTTTCGATTCGTAATACGCCCCGTGGCATAGTTGCGGAACGCACCACTAGGGGGCAGGTGTATCAGAACACGGAGTATTATCGGGCGATGCGTTCGTTTTGTTTCCTCGAATTCGCTAAATGTGATAAAACAGTGACGGTTATACAAAAGAAACACGAACAAATGACAGGTAGTTACAGATCACACAAGCAGTTATGTATTATCAACGTGTTTCGACTCAAAGTAGAACATCGGGTTTCTGATGGTAGGTTACAGCAACAATAGCTTTTAAGGAAATCTCTGGACGTGGGATCTCTGGACGTGGGTGAACACCATTACGAAATCTCGGTACCTCGGCACGATTGTCTGGCTTGTGTGCGTGTCGTTCCGCTGAGATAGGCACTTGTGTTATCAGCCGCCAGCGGTAAAGTTTCCGGTGAGCGACAGTGACAGAACAGCTGGAAATAATCCGAGCATGTCTCAGTCACCGACTCGCCCATTTCCGCTTTTGAGCAAATCACTGCTGCGTGTACCGGCAGAGCACTCACATGTTCCCCTCTTGACAAACAGCGACACGTCATCAGCTCCGGTGGCATCGCCGCTGTCACCGTGTTTGACGTTCCACTGTGCATCGGTTTCCACGTCAGTTGTTGGACCTCCCATGAAATGGCTGGGACAGCTGATTCAGCACTCAGGCAAGGGACATGGATGGCTCTCCACTGTCAATAGAATCACACCTACTGTACACACCAGCAGTACTCGGATCAGAGATGATCCTGCGTCCCTGGCAGGTCTGCGCTCTCCCTCCCCACTCCTCACTCATGTAAAACTACCTTTTTTGAATCTGATTAATCCGGATTTAGAGAAATTTATAATTTATAAGTAATTGTTACAAAGATTATGCGTTAGCGAAAAATATTACGTAAATGAAATATACAGGGTGATTCCGTGATGATGTTAGAAACTTTTACCGATGATATAGAAGCATAAATGTATTAATTTGAGGTAAGAGATCGAGGTCCAGAAACTTAAAAGTGGAAAAAGTTCTGATACCTCTGACAGTAGACCTCTTTTGCTGTAAGCTCTTTGCTCTCTATGCAGGGTGGTTCATTGATAGTGACCGGGCCAAATATCGCACGAAATGAGCATCAAACGAAAGAACTACAAAGAACGAAACTCGTCTAGCTTGAAGGGGGAAACCAGATGGGGCTATGGTTGGCCCGCTAGATGGCGCTGCCAAAGTTCACACGTACACCAACTGTGTTTTTTTGAAATAGGAACCCCCATTTTTATTACATATTCGTGTAGTACATAAAGAAATATGAATGCTTTAGTTGGACCACTTTTTTCGCTTTGTGATGGATGGCGCTGTAATAGTCACAAACGTATAAGTACGTTGTATCACGTAACATTCCGCCAGTGCGGACGGTATTTGCTTCGTGATACATTACCCGTGTTAAAATGGACCGTTTACCAATTGCGGAAAAGGTAGATATCGTATTGATGTATGGCTATTGTGATCGAAATGCTTAACGGGCGTGTGCTATGCATGCTGCTCGGTATCCTGGACGACATCATCCAAGTGTCCTGACCGTTTGCCGGATAGTTACGTTATGTAAGGAAACAGGAAGTGTTAAGCCACATTTGAAACGTCAACCATAAGCTGCAACAAATGATGGTGCCCAAATAGGTGTTTTAGCTGCTGACGCGGCTAATCCGCGCATCAGTAGCAGACAAATTGCGCGAGAATCGGCAATCTAAAAAACGTCTGTGTTGAGAATGCTACATCAACATCGATTGCCACTGGGTACAAGAGAAATTACAGGACGATGACAGACTTTTTGCACGCGTTCTGTTAAGCGACGAAGCGTCATTCACCAACAGCGGTAACGTAAACCGGCATAATATGCACTATTGGGCAACGGAAAATCCACGATGGCTGCGACAAGTGGAACATCAGCGACCTTGGCGGGTTAATGTATGGTGGGGCATTATGGGGGGAATGATAATTGGCCCCCATTTTACCATTTTATCGATGGCAATCTAAATGGTGCAATGCACGCTTATTTCCTACATAATGTTCTACCGGTGTTACAAGATGTTTCACTGCATGACAGAATGGCCATGTACTTCTAACATGATGGATGTCCGGCACATAGCTCGCGTGCGGTTGAAGCGGTATTGAGTAGCATGTTTCATGACAGGTGGATTGGTCGTCGAAGCACCATACCACCCGCACGTTCACCGGATCTGACGACCCCGGATTTCTTTCTGTGGGGAAAGTTGAAGGATATTTGCTATCGCGATCCACCGACAACATGCCTGACAACATGCGTCAGCGCATTGTCGATGCATGCGCGAACATTACGGAAGGCGAACTACTCGCTGTTGACAGGAATGTCGTTACTCGTATTGCCGAATGCATTGAGGTTGACGGACATCATTTTGAGCATTTATTGCATTAATGTGGTATTTACAGGTGATCACGCTGTAACAGCAAGCGTTCTCAGAAATGACTAGTTCACAACGGTACATGTATCACATTGGAACAACTGAAATAAAATGTTCAAACGTACCTATGTTCTGAATTTTAATTCCAGAAACCTACCTGTTACCAAGTGTTCGTCTAAAATTGTGAGACATATGTTTGTGGCTATTACAGCGCCATCTATCACAAAGCGAAAAAAGTGGTCCAACTGAAACATTCTTATTTCTTTACGTACTACACGAATATGTAATACAAAATGGGGGTTCCTATTTAAAAATCGCAGTTGGTATCCGTTTGACCTATGGCAGCGCCATCTAGCGGGCCAACCATAGCGCCATCTGGTTTCCCCTTCAAGCTAGACAAATTTCGTTCTTTGTAGTTTTTTCGTTTGAGACTTATTTCGTGAGACATTTGGCCCGGTCACGATCAATGGACCACCGAGTATATTGGGAGAAGGTAATATGGACCAAACCGAGATAAAAAAAAAATTCAGTGAACCTGGGCTCCGAAGAGCATACCTCGAGCTAAGTTGCTTCACCTTTGCTGCTGTGAAACTCATCTCTCCTACCGAACAACTGCCCATAGCGCTTAAAGTATGCTCCTTAAAGCCCATGTTAACTATGCTATTTCTGCTTGTTTCGGTCCATAATACCTCCTCCCAAACTATGGAAAGCAGAGAGCTTACAGTAGAAGAGATCCACTGCAGAGTTATCAGAACGTTTTTCGCTTATAACTTCAACTCGATCTTTACAGACCAAGGTCCCCTGTCTCTGACTGATGTATTTACTTTGTCCCTGAAACTTTGCATCAACACTGCCGCATCACCATGTATTGGTGAAAACTATTGCACACAAAAATAAATGTCTCATTTTAGTAGGTACATTACAAGTTATAGAAATTTACTAAAAAATGTAAATAAAACAGATTTAAATTTTGTTATGTTATATCACACAGGTAAGAAGAATTCCGTCTTTTGCAATTTAATATTTAATTTTGCGTACCAAACATACATCGGATATTCATGGTAGGCATCTTCAGCTATATTTATTTTTACGTCCTTTTCATGTATGTATGTATGTGTTCTTACGTATCTATTAGCTGCAAGTTCTCTATTGACAGGTTACATTTAAACATTTCACTACACATAACCTATATTGTGGTACAGTGCAGTGAAATGTTTAAATCTAACCTTTCAATCAGCAACGTGAGTCTAATACATACAGAACACATGGACACATGGACCTTGGTCTGTAAAGATCGAGTTGAAGTTATAAGCGAAAAACGTTCTGATAACTCTGCAGTGGATCTCTTCTACTGTAAGCTCTCTGCTTTCCATAGTTTGGGAGGAGGTATTATGGACATGGACATAAAAATAAATATCGTAGAAGATGCCTAGCATGAATAGAAGAAACGAGTTAGGTACACACAAATAATTTTGCTATTCATCTGTGACATTGGTTTCAGAGCTGAGGGATTACTCCTGCTATTAGTTACTCAAGAAATTTCGGACAATTTAAACAAAAACGTAAAACAAAATTTCTCTGTGTCCTGTACTGAATAATGTTTTCAAGCATATTTTATTAGCAGATAGAAACCTTCACTACTGCTTTTTCTAAAAAATCTGGAAACCATCAATGTTCTCTTTGAGTGTCAGTTCCTTTTGATGGGACAGACCCAAGAACGCCTCAAGACTAAATTACAGCCAGAATGCGATGGATGCTTTAACTTTTACACAAATACTCTTAGTACTTATGAAAACAATTTAACTCGTCAAGCGAAAGGATACGAGGTAAGTTTATTTGGGTTAGTTATTCCATGGACTATTCTTAATGACGACGAACGAATTAGTTACCAGTGTTCCTTGAATAATTCCGTTTTCGATATTTACTTTTGAGTATATGGGCCATTGAAAATAATTTAATAAAAAAAATTGTTTGTTAATAATTTGTATTTTGTGTTTTACAGGTTTCTAAATAAAAAGCCACTGAACAGAAAGAACTGCAAGGAAGAAGCATTTTCTGTTTTGTTTTCTAGTTACTTTTTGTGTGTATCACACGTAGCCTCAATGGGTAGGTGCAGAAGTATTTCTGTCGCGAAACTAATTCACTCCCTACTGGGCAAAAGTCACGTTCAGTGGAGAGTGATGCAGCTCCTTTTGTTCCCTTCTAGAACTATAAATACTCTATCTGCACCGCATTACAGGTATAGTCATCGTCAATAGATAGCTACAAGGTGATTGTGACCACCACACGCTGTTCTAATTATGCACTTTTATTCAATGGAAATTTCCTTTCTGAAAAATGTTACCGCACGAAATTATTGCAAATGACATTTCTCAATAGAAGTATGTGACGTTCAGTGACTTATTAAGTTACGTGTATAGAATACGTGACGACTAGAAATGCAAAATTTCATTAACCTTATCGTTATAGCAGCTACGGAATATGTTTTTGTTCGTTTAAACTGCCATCCGCTGGTACGTTTAAATATAATGGAGATACTGTCCTGCTTACTACAAGCGAAATAAACTACCTAAAATGCATCCTTCAGAAAATCTTTATAAACTTAGGTAACTCATCTACATTTGCCAGGTGTAGGATCGAAGGGTGCAAATCTCTAAAACAGTCAAGTCTGCAACTTTGTTATGCGTCTTCTTCCTTTGATGTTCGTAACGGCGCTAAGGTAAACGTATTCCGATAGCGGAAGTAAAACGGCTACGAAGTCACTTTTAATAACCCTGCCGTATGGCACGCTGGTGTACAACACAAGGCGAAAAACCGGGGGCGGGCAGTGACTTGCGATGTGGATGCAGCGCATCTATGAAAAATCGAACCTTACGTGCTCTCTGAAGTGCAGCGACCTACATCGCCAGAAATCCTCGCTCTTTACGACTGTTTACCTAGGGCCGTTCAGCGAAGTCTTCTGCGATTACGTCTTCCGAGAACAGCCCTTGTTAAACCACTCCCACCTGGTCTTAGCGTACAAACCATAAAAAGTGACACCGTTTTCCTCTGGTGTCTACACACACAACACACACACACACACACACACACACACACACACACACACACACAAAAGAAAAGTAACTTATTGTTGGACAGTGACGTTTTCCTTGTGATTTCCTCGTCGAAGCTGCCCAATTTATTTATATCAATGTTTGTTTCCAGAAATTGATATACACTCATGACAAGCTTGCCCTATTTTCTAGAGGAGAGTAATTTCATTTCAGTTCCACACATATAAACTTACATTTGAAAGGTAGCTGTTTTATTTGGCATTACGATTTTCAAGAAGTTTTGACCACAAATCTAAAAGGAAGTTGTGAATTTGATAAATGTACTTAACCTCTGTAGTGCCAATATAATCATATTCCTTGGAAGTCTATTTTTGAGACCGCAAATGTTGGTCGGAGAGGTTACTTCTTTTGAAAAGAGTAGCAGTAGTGTTTGTTAGGCAGTTTAGCAATTTACTCGGTTTGAAAAGAATGGAAGCTAGCCTGCCGTGTAGCGGAGGCTGTATTCTTTAAGAAGGATTTTGTATTTTGCGCTAATTTGTTTTGAGGAAAGAAAAGAAGATTATACCAATAGAAGAATTCCTAAAGGAGAATTTTTAAGGTAATGGGAGTATGCAAACAGTCGTGAAAGTAAAGAACGGAAAATGAAGAACTAAACGAAACGACTGATTAATGAGAACAAAGACTCCTACTTCCAATTACTACTATGCTTCATTAAGCCATAACAAATATACACGCTTTCATAAAGTTCTCACAACTAGACAAGTTAGCAAAATTATTTCTTAACAATTTTCCTATGCTATGTACAATTACTTTCCTTGACACTTGTTTCAATTAAAAGACAAAACCATACGTTGTATTATAATATTTCTACAGTAAAATTCAACCATACACAATTTTCCAAAAATAAGAAATTACTTATATATACACACACATATATATATATATATACATATATACATATAAACATATATATACATATATATATAAACATATATATACATATATATATAAACATATATATACATATATATAAACATATATATACATATATATAAACATATATATACATATATATAAACATATAAACATATATACATATATATATATATATATATATATATATATATATATATATATATATATATATATATATATATATATATATATATATATATATATATAAAAATACAATGTATGGGTTTGTCTTATAATTGCTACAAGTGTCAAGGAAAGTAATTGTACATAGGAAAAATGTTAAGAAATAATTTTGCCAACTTGTCTAGTTGTGAGAACTTTATGAAAGCGTGTATATTTGTTATGGTTTAATGAAGCATAGTAATAATTGGAAATGGAAGTCTTTGTTCTCATTAATCAGTCGTTTGTTTAGTTCTTCATTTTCCATTCTTTACTTTCACGACTGTGTTTGCACACTCCCATTCCACATCGCGAGTTGCGTACTAAGAAGCATTTTGTGAAAATTTGTGAGATAAAGTCTTGCATTGCACATCGCTAGTACGGCGTAAATGAAATATTGTTTTTGATAGTCTCGTCAGTATCTTAAACGCAACCAATTGCAGAACAGACGATCGTTCCGTGCGCGCAGATATGCCAATAAATTTAATTACCGTCGAAGTTCATGTCCACTTTAAGATACAATGATTGTCAGAGTGACTTGTGAAAATAAAGTCATATCAGTTCAGAGGTTTGATACTAGAAGAAGATTTAAGTAAAGTCCTATCTTGTGAATTTTCAAGCAGTTTTCGAAGAAAATCAGATGCGTTAAATTTTTATGTCGGTTTGCTATATGTTCTGATACGGTGATTGTTTTCAAGACTAAAGATAAAGATTAGCAATATTCAGGCCGAACATTTTAATCTGAGATATTTGTTTTACAGTCAGATAGCATATGTAAATTTCACTGAAAACGGGTTGCTTTCTCGCAGACGAATTGTTTGGTGAATTGGTTGGTCAGGATTTCGCATCGTCTAGCGTGTGCTCCACACACTTTTCTGTTCAAAATTAAATTATAACGCAGTTCTGTTGTCTGGCACCGAGATTTACACATTTCGATATCAAAATAAGCTTTATGTATTTCATTTAGAAAATCGAGTTTAAGTTTTAATATTAAAACTTCACGTTACTCTTTTTTATAATTCCAGGGTTCTAAGGATTTCAAAGTTGCTTGTTCCACTCTCCACGTTTTTATTATTGAGTGCTTATAAAGTCCATTGGTAAGTGGTAGCGGTGTTGAAAATCATTTCTGCGCCATTACATTTCAGCTACAATAAAAAATGAGTTCACTCGTTAGTAAGTAGGATGTTTGGTTAGTTAGTCAGCAAGCCAGATGATTTGTTTGATAATAAAAAGTTGTGTGGCCTCGTGACCACGAAACAAACAAAACTTATCCGAATCTGCGGAAAAAATTAATACTTGGGTCAACATTTGTAAAATTCTAATTCCTCTCTCTCAAACCTCACCCTATGGAGAGAGAGGGAGAGTTTTAGTTTTAGCGAATCAAAATTTATGAAGTAGATTAGTATTTTTTATTTATCCGTAACCATTTTCCACGCAAAAATGAGAACGTGGATTTTCTTGAATTACAGCGCCAACTACCAAGAATCAAAACAAATGTTTAAGACAAAATGTACGTAGTTTTTTATGTAGAATCTGATTCTGCAATAAAAATGGGGGTTCCCGTTAGAAATTTTGAAGTTGCCTCCCGCCCCACCCCCATGGGTTTAGGGTGGCGGGCTAATTTTAGCACCAGCAGATGTCCCCCCTCGAAAATAAACTTTGTATTCTACACATTTTTTCGTGTGAAGCTTATTTTTCGAGTTATTCTGGTTTGTCAACCTAAAATTTACACCCTGTATAATAAGACAACATACTTCTCTACTAGAGTGACGACAATTTATGAAGAGAGAACTGCTTTGCTTCACACGAGTGTTATCCAACAGTAATCTCGCCGTCCTGTCCAACTTACCATATTCATGAGAAGATTCGTTTGTACACGAAGATGGATCTTTCGGCATGTGAGCTACTATAAAAGTAGCCGTCTTACGCCATTCGCAATCGACCTTTCACAGCTCCTGAAAGACATACAGGCAGTTCTGTATTCACTGGAGATAGATAGCTTTGCCCATTCGTACTTTGCAAGTGCTGCTTTCGTACCCCGGTAAAGCGCGATAGGACCCTACTGTCTTCATAGACATAAAACATTTATCATATAAGGACGTCAGCAGCTCTGTCGTATTGGTCGCCTCGCGATGCTGTTATCTACAGGGAAATATTGTCGTAGGAGAATCGTAAAAGTATTATTTGATCCATTATAAATGGTTTTTGAAAGTCTGCGAATGTGAAAACAATAGGTTTGTTTATAAATAAATCTTCTGCTACCAGTCACGATTTTCGGGAAATGATCCACATTTTCAAGTGAAGTGCATTTTTTGTGTGATTATGCCATGACTATTGATGTTCTCAATGTGTGAGAGTCTGTCCTATAATATTATCTCTGTGGACTCCTTGTAAGAAAATTTTTGAAGATTTTTTGTTTATGTAAGATATTTTCGATGTTTAAAGTGCGCATCAAGTTGTGTGTAGTGTTTAGACTTTGCAAAAGTGGACCATTAGAAAACTGTAATTACAAATTCTTCTAAATTTCGCCACTAACTTCCACCAAAATAATCGATAACCAACTAAAAAATCGCGTGTTTCTTATATATTGCAGCAACAGTCAACGAAATGAAGCAGACTCTCACACATTGACAACATCAACAGAAATCGCATAATACGCACAAGAAATGCACTTGAAAATGGGGATCATTTCCCGAAACGCGTCGTGCGAAAAGTAAATAAAGAAGATTTATAAACTAACCTGTCGTAAAGGTTTGCTGGAGATGAATCAGGAGATATGAAAAACAAACAAAAGCAGGCGATAAAACGGTGACTGTTAAAAACTGAAACATGGAGAAAAAGATATGAAGAAAATATAAAAAAACGGTCGGCGATGCTGATAGAAACACATAGTAAATAGACAGGCACAATTTTAAAAAACACAGTGACAGTCTGGGTTCTGTTCGCATTAGATAAAAAAAACACAACTAGCGACAGTATGGTGGCTGTTTGCATCACTGACAGGGGACGCACAACAATGAACACTCACTTCAAGCAGCACTATATAGGCGACACGGTGGCAGATGGGGGGGGGGACTCGGACCGATGCCAATCGATGAGGGGGAAAAAGGGGAGAGGAGAGAAAAAGAAAAAAGTGGGGAGCCGACGGAGGGAGGGGACATAGAAAAAGGGTGGGGGCTGGTCGGATGCAAGAAGGAGTGGGAAAGGCAGCGGAGGGGAGAGCAAAAAGGACTCGGGGGAGAGAAGGGAGGCAGAGAGAGGGTAGGTGGGGAAAAACAGGATGGAGGGGGGGGAGGAAGCCCAGGTAGAGGAAGGGAGGGGGAGGTGAGGATCAGAGTTGATAGGAGGGATAAATGGAGGGAGAGAGGGCATAATCCGGGAGGGGGAGTCGATGGTAGCCACCTTGGGAAAGGAGATGAAGGGTGTAGAGGAGGAGGGTAGTGGGGGGGGGGGGACACAAAGGTGGAGGCGCAGCAGTGGGCGGGGTTGGAGAGGAGAGGAGCAACCAGGGGATGAGGGGGATCAAGACGGCGGGTGGTGTAGAGGACATGGAGATGTTCGAGGAAAAGGAGCAGATGGGGGAAAGGAATCATGTCAGAGGATCCACATGGGGGACGGGAGGTGTATATGGAAGGTGAGACAGGGTGCATGGCACTTGAGGATCTGGAGGGACTTACAGAATTTGGGGGGGGGGTTGGAAATCCAGGTGGAACTGGTATAACAGAGGATGGGACAGATTAAGGATTTGTAGGTGTTGAGGATGGTAGAGGGGTTCAACCCCCATGTCTGGCCAGAGAGGAGTTTGAGGAGTCGGAGGTGGTTGTGGGCTTTGGATTGGATAGAGCAGAGATGAGGGATCCAGGTGAGGTGATGGTCAATGGTGAGGCCAACGTAGGTGAGGGTGGGGGAGAGACGGACAGGACAGGAGCAGATGGTAAGGAACCATTGGTTACACCATGCAGCAAAAAGGTCAACGTGATTCTGGAGAAGGCATTGGGACCATTGAAGGGTAGTAGCAAGGGCAAGGAAGGCGGTGTCATCGGGATACTGCAGGATGTGTACTGGAGGGGGGGGGGGGGGTTGGGACATATCTGCCATGTACAGGAGGTAGAGGAGAGGGGAGAGGACAGAGCCCTGGGTACACCCGCAGAGGGGTAGATGGTGCAGAAATCGATGTTATGGATGGTAACATAGGAGGGACGGTGGGAGAGGAAGGAGGCAATCAGATGGACACAGTTGACAGGAAGGGCGTAGGTCTGGAGTTAAAACAGGAGACCGGGGTGCCAGACACGGCCGTAGGCCTTTTCGAGGTTGAGGGAGACAAAAATGGCGGAGCAACGGGTGTTAAGGTGGAGGGAGAGGAGATGAGTGAGGCGTAGGAGTTGGTCATTGGCAGAGGAGGAAGGTAGGAAGCCACATTGGGGAGGAGGCTGTTCAGTGAAGGTGGTAATGGATGCACTGGGTAAGGAGGGATTCCAAGAGCTTGCTGAACACCGAGGTGAGACATATAGGGCGATAAGATGAGGCATCAGATGGAGGCTTATTGGGTTTTGAGAACATCAGGATACGGGAGGTTTTCCACAGGTCAGGGTAGAAGCCAGTGGCAAGGACTGCGAGGAAGGAGGGAGGGCAGTGTTTGAGGTGGTGGTAGGTAACGCGGTAGTGCCTGGGAGCAGTGTTGTGTCTAGTGCAGAGTGTGAGGCTGATGTCCTGTGTAGTGATGGGAGTGTTAAGTCGACATGGTGGTGTGTGGCCCAAGTACTGGAAGCTAGGAGCAACAGAGGTATCCATATGATCGATGACGTCAGGGAAAAGGGAATAATCAAATTTGAGATCAAACAACCAAATACCAGTTTTAATTGGTCTAGCCTTGAATTGTCTTAATAGCGACTTTTTTTTAAAAAATCTCGATCCCTTTTTCACCCCCTTGGGATTGGAATTTCGAAAAGTCCCTTCTTCGATGACACCTATAATATAAGATCTACACTTTCTCCAAATTCAACTTTCTATCCATAACGGGTTGGGCTGGACGACGATGAGTCACTCAGCCAGTCAGGACATTGCCTTTTATATTATAGAGAATGGTTTTGTAAACGGTACGTCAGAGGATGTAAGTTCTCTAAATGCTGTATTTTTTTACATCATTTATACTCGTATTCTTAATTTCTTGGGTTATAAGATCGTGTTTTTAATTTTTGATTGGTTTTTACTGTTCTTTTATATCTTGGTCCTCCTTTTTTATCAAAATATATCCTGTGTAATGAGTTATTTGAATTATGAGGGCCTTGTGACGCCTACCTCATGTACCGAGCTTTTCTGCATGTGACTGTAACCTGCAAGCTCAATTGAAACTTTGTTAGTTAGCTGCTGTGTGCTTCTGTATTGACACCATGTTGAAGTTTTAGTATGTGCTTTTATTACATGAGTCTTCAAGATTTTAATGTTTGGTATGTACTATACGTCATGAATGTAAAGGACTCTATGTGACGTATGCCTATTTTATATAATATGGTCTTCAGGTCTGGTTTTTTGTCTTTTACATTTTTAGCGCTGAGGTAGGTCACACATTTGCTGTAATAATTTATTTCAAAACTCTTACGACCGATGCATCATTTTTTTGTTTACAGTACGTAAATTCAGTGTTAGGAGAGGTGAACTGAAGAATTAGCTTTGTAGAATAGGTCCTGGGAAATTGCAGTGCTTCGATACAGGAAATCGAATACGAAAAGATAGGACGACCAATTACAATTTCTGCGGCGTTTGGAAGCCTTATGAAGTAGGCGTGAGAACTGATATCGAACAAATTCAGAGACGCGCCGCTAGGAAGGTAAGATAAAAATGTAACAAAGGGAGATTAGTGTTTAGCGTCTCATCGAGAACGGGGGTTATTAGGGTCAGAGCACAAGCCCGGGTTAAAGGAAGTATGGGGAAGGAAGTCGGTCGTGCTGCTTCAGAGAAACCATCCTGGCATTTGCCATAAGCGATAGAGATAAATCACGGGAAACCTTGAATCAATACGGCAGGACGCGGATTTGAACCGTTGTCCTACCGAATGCCAGTCCAATGCGCAAACCACTACGCTACCTCACTCGGTGAAACTGTAATAGATATGCTCAGAGAATATAAATAGGGATCTTTGGTAGAAAGGTGTATTCTTCTTGCGAAATCCTGTCGTGTAAATTTAGAAACTGTTATGAATGTGCTGGACATAATTATATCTGCTACACGGTATTGTTTCTTCAGCATCTCATGGTGTTTATTCCATAAAAACAGATTGCACACAAATGCAGAAATGTACAGAAAAATTACCTCGATGGGTAGTAGAATAGAAACATCTCCATTATTTTCATTTTTATTCGGTTTTAGCAGTCCAGCTGGGGTAGCACAAGTACACCAATGTAATTCCGAATATCTTTCGAACACCAATGAAAGATAGTCGCAAAATTTCGGGCATGAAATAAACACTAGGGCGAGGTCGACTATACAGCTTCTCGTCTAAGCTGTGGGCTCAGTATCGGCTTCAAGCAACACGCGTTGCTTGAACTATTTCAGGAGAATGTCGACCAGATCTCAGAATCAGAAACAACTAGAATCGTGCCGGCTGGAGTGGCTGTGCGGTTCTAGGCACTACAGTCTGGAGCCGAGCGGCCGCTATGGTCGCAGGTTCGAATCCTGCCTCGGGCACGGATGTGTGTGATGTCCTTAGGTTGGTTAGGTTTAATTAGTTCTAAGTCCTAAGCTACTGATGACCTCAGAAGTTAAGTCTCATAGTGCTCAGAGCCATTTGAACCAACTAGAATCGTGCTGCTTTGTCTCCAGACAGCAGTCCACTCTACTACTCACAGAACACAAATCGGCCACTGCCTGCCGTTTTACGACGGTATAGGTCGTAAAACGGCCCTCTGAAAACCTAGCAGCTGCGACGTGGAAACATTATCGGTGGCGTACTTTAGCCCTGGCTCAGGACGCCACTGTGAGACATAACGAAAATCATGAATTTAAAAGTAGTGGCACAGTCAAGCGACTGGCTTTAATAGCAACAAAAGAGACTCAAAGTGCAGGCGACGAAGCTGCTGGTTTAGGTTGTGGCGCACACATTCCATCCATCTTGACCACGCAGAGCAGGACACGACTCACGCCGGAAGTCACGGAAGGTCAAAATATTCCACAACGCATTTCAAATGGGGGCATTCACACTGGCCGTCAACAGAACTAAACTGAGTGACATATCACCAAGCGTACTCAGGTAGAAACATTGGACATTGATTGAGGGGGGGGGGGGGGGGTTATTATGGCGTTTTTACCGCCTCTTTTTTTTCCCCCCCATCATCAACCCCGCAGCGTCAGAACTACCTGTCTAGTGCCTTTACTTTTTCAGTAGCCCAACTGATCGTCACCTAGCAGATCATCAATTTTTTTTGCCATTCTTCTGAAAAGTATACTCGTCAGAAATTAGTTTACCTGAGATGTTAAGATAATTCTGCAATAGTTTTCGCACCTATCTGCTCTTGCTATCTTCAGAATTGTGTGGATGACATTCTTCTGGTAGTCTGATGGTACGTCACCAGTCTCAGATTCTGCACGCTAACCTGAACAGTTGTTTGGTTGCTCTTTCCCTAACGATTTTACAAATTCCAATCGAATGTTATCCGTCACTTCTGGTCTATCTCATCTCAAATCTTTCAGAGATCATTTAAATTCTCACTCTAATACTGGATCCTGTATGTCTTCCGTATTGGCTCCAGTTTCTTCTTCTGTCAAGTTATCAGACAAGTGCTCCTCCTTATAGAGGCCTTCATTGTACTCTTTCCAACTGTCCGCTCTTTCTTATGGGTTTAACAGTCAAATGTCTATTGCGCTCTTAATGTTACCACCCTCACATTTCATTTCATCGAAGGCCGTTTTGAATTTTCTGTATGCTGAATCAGTCCTTCTGACAACCATTTCTTTTTCGGTTTCTTCGCATTTTTCCTGCAGCCATTTCGCCTTGGTTGTCCTGCACTTCCACATTTATGAAGGTTATTCGGAAGTAAGGTCCAATCGCTCGTGAAATGGAAACCACAGAGAAAACCAAAAATGTTTTATTTGAAAAAGTTAGCTACACCTTCCAGCTACTTCTCCACACAATCGCTGCTCTCTCTAAGACATTTGTTATAGCATTGAACCAACTTTCTCCTTTGTCATGGAAGTGTTGCGGGATCTTCTGCCACTGAATGTATCAGGATGACCCAATGTAGCGGGAAGAGGTAGAAGGCACTGTATTAAGACTCGTCTGAGCTTTCCAAGTGATTTATTGTTTCGAACTACAGCGCCGTGTTTCCCTCTGTCTGTCTCACCGGGTCCCTCAGTGCTGAGGACACCACTTCACTATCTGCAAAATGGCTTACCGTGGAATGGCTGCCTCAGTGACCCGTGCATGCACTGTGTGTCAGCCTCATACGCCAGCGGAGTTGCAGCATCATCAGGATGCCGGCAGTTGACTTAGCAGTCTGCACGCATGCCGACTCAGTGCCACTCAGTGTGAGCTGCAGCGGCCAGCTGCAGGCTTCTCGTCGGCATGGCTGAGATCGTGGCGACAACAAGAGCTCACGATCCAGCGTCCAAATCTATGACCCTCGCCTCGGGATGCCCCCAGCGTGTGTTGGAAGCCAGGCCGACTGCCTGCAGTAGTGAGCCGTGGAGTGGAGTGGACCACCGCTGGCTGGCTACGGACTCTGCGTCGGCCTCAGATTGTCGAACCAGCAACCTGCCGTGGACTGGAATGCTGGCACCCCATCTGCTGCAGAGTGTAGCTGGTGGTGTGACACGCCCCTCCGTCCAGGAGAGCTGCCATACTTGAAAGAATCTCGTTAGAAACACGCACCTATTTATACAGGTTGGTGCGCCTCTGTTTTGCTGCATGTGCCACTTGGCGTCACGTACTCATAACACGCTAGGTTGGCCAGTGGACCACTTCTGCCTGTAATTTGCGACATGCAAAACTGCTATGTATACTCTTTCAGCAATTTGACGGCCCTGTGGCCTCTATTCTACTTCGCAACGGTTGGTATGCATAGCTTACTGCAATCCGGCCCGCACCTGGCTGTAATTTGTACTCAGTATATTGCACAAAACTAATTTTGCCTATCCGAAACGGTGGTGCCGCTACAGAAGGAAGTCATCTGTGCTTTCTGCCAATTCTCTACGCTGATGTCCAGCTTCTTGTCTGTGCCAAAATTTGTCTTCATATCCAGAAGCTCATCTGAGCAGAGATGAAAATTAGAGGGAGTCAAGCCTGTGCTGTATGTAAGTGATCAAACATTTTCCACCGAAAACGCTGCAGGAGCATCCTCATTGACCCTGCAGAGTGTGGCCGAGAATTGTCATGGAGATGGAAATGCATGACAGCTAGTTGTGTGGGCTGCGTGAAATAGGGCGAACTCTCTCACAGGCACTCATGCTTGTGGGGAGACACTATTTTCTATGCGTCTTTATGTGCTTACTGTGAGCTCAGAACCGAAAAGAGCGACGTGACGTGATCGACAAGCATACCAGAGACACTGTCCAATACATCTGTGCAGATCTTCGTTGGATTTTCACTGTGGTTTCCATTTCGCGATCGATCTGGCATTACTTTCCGAACAGCCCACGTATTTCATCCCCAAGTGTTCTGTATAGCTGCATTCATGTCTTTCCCTAAACATTTTTGTATTTTCTCCTTTCAAAGATGAATTGAGGTATTTCATCTGTTACCCAAGGTTTCTTATGACCTACCTTTCCTGTACTGTCCAACATTTGTAACTGTTCTTTTTAGAGATGTCCACTCCTCATCAACTGAACTGCCTACCGTCATATTCCTTATTGCAGTATCCACATACTTAGAAAACTCAAGTGCAGTAAATGTATTCGCAATTGCTAATATCAAACACTGTCGACTGTTTATTGGAATGAGGACAACGAAAATTCGTGCGGGATCAGGAGCCGAAACCAGATTTCCTATTTTACACAAATGGTCACCTTAACTGCTTTGCACAGTAATCGTAATCTAACCAAAGTTCAAATCTGCAGCAACTTACGCGGGTGGCTCACCAGCATCAATTCTCTGCAAAGCGTGAAGCTTTTGTTCCAACGAGATCACATTCTTTTATCGTTTCGCACCCGTAGTCACATTCAGCTTTTTTTTTTTACCGACACTCGACTGATTCTTTTTTGGTTATTGGCCACTTTTGTCTCTGGACATTTTAAAGCATGTAGTGTGAGTACGAAACGTTAAATCGAAACCAGACGGACGCACGACTTGTCAACACTCGAGACGCACTAGACGAAGCTTTTGACTTTTGAAACCATCCTGTGGCAGCCATCGAATGCAAACATTCGATACATCTGTCCCCTTTCCTACCCAAGCCCACGCGGCAACACAACAGTACGTTGTACGTTCACTGTTAAATTGTTAAGCGCCTAGAACCACTCGTCCACACCGGCCGGCACTGATTAGCAGTAGACTGCCGAAAAACACCAGCGATTGCAAGGCTCCAGGCGCAGAAAAGTTGAAACTCGTCAAGTGTCTATCTAATTAGCCAAAAGCGTAGGTGCACGATACGTCAGACAGCGCCAATGTGAGCCGCAAAAATAGGAAAAATTTGTTCGGATAAAGCGCATTTCGGACAAACGCGATTCGGATAAACGGGAGTTTACTGTATTTATGTTCTATTACTCTGAATGGAGTGAGCTGCAATCTTACAGCTATTCGAAAGTACTTCTTCATGAGTATGTTGTTGCTTATGTCATTGAATCAACGAGATCTGGCTGTTTTTACATTTCTTTCCTGATAATTGATGTCTCTTGGAAGTTTCTTAATGCATAGAATGCAGAACGTAACAACCGTTTCGTTAATTAAGTAGACAAATAGTTAAAAAACAGACACTGTCCTTACAACACAGGTCTGCATTCTCACCGCTTGGAGCGCTCCAGCTGTCAAACAGTAACAACTTTGCCGCCAGAGAGAGTCGCGACTGTATGTACACTACTGGCCATTAAAATTACTACACCAAGCAGAAATGCAGATGATAAAAGGGTATGCGTTGGACAGATATATTATACTAGAACTGACATGTGATTACATTTTCACGCAATTTGGGTGCATAGATCCTGACAAATCAGTATCCAGAACAACCCCCTCTGGCCGTAATAACCCCTGGGTATTGAGTCTAACAGAGCTTGGATGGCGTGTACAGGTACAGCTGCCCATGCAGCTTCAACACGATACCACAGTTCATCAAGAGTAGTGACTGCCGTATTATGACGAGCCAGTTGCTCGGCCACCATTGATCAGACGTTTTCAATTGGTGAGGGATCTGGAGAATGTGCTAGCCAAGGCAGCAGTCGAACATTTTCTGTATCCAGAAAGGCCCGTACAGGACCTGCAACATGCGGTCGTGCATTATCCTGCTGAAATTTAGGGATTTGCAGGGATCAAATGAAGGGTAGAGCCACGGGTCGTAACACATCTGAAATGTAACGTCCACTGTTCAAAGTGCCGTCAATGCGAACAAGAGGTGACCGAGACGTGTAACTAATGGCACCCCATACCATCACGCCGGGTGATACGCCAGTATGGCGATGACGAATACACGCTTCCAATGTGCGTTCACCGCGATGTCGCCAAACACGGACGCGACCATCATGATGCCGTAAACAGAACCAGGATTCATCCGAAAAAATGACGTTTTGCCATTGGTACACCCAGGTTCGTCGTTGAGTACACCATCGCAGGCGCTCCTGTCTGTGATGCAGCGTCAAGGGTAACCGCAGCCATGGTCTCCGAGCTGATAGTCCATGCTGCTGCAAACGTCGTCGAACTGTTGGTGGAGATGGTTATTGTCTTGCTAACGTTCCCATCTATAGACTCAGGGATCGAGACGTGGCTGCACGATCCGTTGCAGCCATGCGGATAAGATGCCTGTCATCTCGACTGCTAGTGATACGAGGCCGTTGGGATCCTTCACGGCGTTCCGTATCACCCTCCTGAACCCAGCGATTTCATATTCTGCTAACAGTCATTGGATCTCGACCAACGCGAGCAGCAATGTCGCGATACGATAAACCGCAATCGCGATTGGCTACAATCCGACCTTTATCAAAGCCGGAAACGTGATGGTACGCATTTCTCCTCCATACACGAGGCATCACAACAACGTTTCACCAGGCAACGCCGGTCAACTGCTGTTTGAGCATGAGAAATCTGTTGGAAACTTTCCTCACGTCAGCACGTTGTAAGTGTTGCCACCGGCGCCAACCTTGTGTGAATGCTCTGAAAAGCTAATCATTTGCGTATCACAGCATCTTCTTCCTGTCGGTTAAATTTCGCGTCTGGAGCACGTCCTCTTCGTGGTGTAGCAATTTTAATGGCCAGTAGTGTATTTGACTGTGATATTACTACTGTAATGTTGTCGACGCCGGGTCTAGGCGAGAGTATTCAACTTTCCTGGAGGTGGTTGTATAATCAAAAATGGTTATCAAAAACAAATAAATCTCGGATTGTTTTAAGATCGGTTTTCTGAGAGATGATGCAGCAATAGGAACGGGGTGGCGGCAGGAAGGGCATCCGGCCACCCTCTGCAATGAACACTGCCAAATCCGTACTAACAAAGCCGACCCCGCGATGGAGCGGGACAAAGGCCCGAGAAAGAAAGAAAGAAAGAAAGGAAAGATGCAGCAATAAGAACGGGCTACTTCAGAACGAACCATTTAAAAGCCGGCTGCGGATGTCTCATGTCTCTTGGGGCCTTGTGGCAAAACCTGACGAAATATAAGACAGTATGATTCACAACTACGTCAAACAGAAATACGATTAGTTGTTTAGCATTATCTCTGTTTAGACTGTCGTGGCTAATACTCTTAAAGGGACCTCTGCAGACGCTATCACTGTAATCTGATGTGCTATACATGTTCAAAGAGCACGCAGTAAGAAGGTGAGGACTGGACACAGCACGTCCGCCCGTCCCTCAGCCCCACAGCAATTGTCCACATGAGCAGCCGCTCTCCTCCTTAACTGGCTAACGAGTTCCGAGCAGAGACACAAAGCGTCCCCCACTCTGCTCCCTCGTCCCCTCGAAACGGGCGGTCTAGGCGCACACGAGAAACAGAGCGAGCACTCCTCCTGACCGTACGAGCTCGAGTAAGCGAGACCACTGCTTTCGTACCCAGCACCGTATAATAAGTTTCAAAAGTACTTTCTATCTTACTTTCATCTTTCTTCAGTTTTTTGTATTTGTATTTTCTGGCTTTATTTTGCTCTGTTTTTAGGATTCCGCACTACATCGTGTAAAAATGGAATCATTATAGCACCGCTTTGATGTCAGTCTGTCAAACTGTCCGACTGTTATGAACCCTTTTTTTTCTCAGGGACGGGTAGATGTATCAAGTTGGAACTGATGCCGTATGGTCCCGTGGTGATGTAAAAATCTCAAGCTAAGTCAGCGCAATCAGAAGATACCGCCATTTATGTCTCATATTTTGATACTCGAAAACCCACTCATCCAAATCTATAGGGTGCTTCCCGTTGACCTCTCGTTGTTGTAGTTGTCTTCAGTCCAGAGATGCTGCCCTTCATGCTACTCTTCATCTCCGAGAAACTACTGCGACCTACATCCTTCTTGTATTCATATCTTGGCCTCTCTCTACGATTATTACCCTCCACGTTTCCCTCCGATACTAAATTGCTGATTCCTTGATGCCTCAGAATGTGTCCTACCAACCGAACCTTTCTTCTAGTCAAGTTGTGCCACAAATTCCTCTCCTCCCCAATTCTGTTTAGTACCTCCTCATTACTTACATGATCTACCGACCTAATCTTCAGCATTCTTCGGTAGCACCATATTTCAAAAGCTTCTATTCTCTTTTTGTCTAAACTGTTTAGCGTCCATGTTTCACTTCCAACATGGCTACACTCCATACAAATACTTCCAGGAAAGACTCCCCGTTGACCTCGAATCATGAAATTTAGGAAGAAGCAAGGTTTCACAGTGACATTAAAGGAAAAATCCGAAAATTGTTAATTTTTAATTGCATAAAAGAAAAAAAGTTGTCATTTTTAACATTCTGTATGTTAACACCCATTTTTCTGTGGAAACAGCTGGCACAGCAAATTCAAAGTGATGTCACATATTAAGATCTATGATCACGTGGCTGTGCAAAAAGAATTAAGCTTATAAGTCAGAGCAATGAAAAGATTCGGCCATTTATGTGGTATATTTTGAAACTCGCAAACTCACTCATCAAAAACTTTAGAGTACTTCTCGTTCACTTAGAATCATGATATTCGCTGAGAAGCAAGCTGTCACAGTACAAATAAAGTAAAAAGGCTGAAACTTGTTAAATTGCAATTAAGTCACATAAAAATAACTTTCTGCCATTTGAGGATACATAGTAGTAGATACATAACAGACGAACGTTACTGCATACAAATATAAAATGTAAGCTGTAGTCATGTATTACTAAGTCAGTCTGGAACCGCGTGACCGCTACGGACGCAGGTTCGAATCCTGCCTCGGGCATGGATGTGTGTGATGTCCTTCGGTTAGTTAGGTTTAAGTAGTTCAGATGTTAAGTCCCATAGTGCTCAGAGCCATTTGAACCAACCATTTTGTAGTTTTTCTGTAATAGCCATAAGAATTACGTCCAACGATTTTACAGTCATACCTTAAGAACTTAAAAATTTGGCTTGAAACTCCCGAAGTTGTTTGTACAACTTATTGAGTTGCCCACGTTCACTTCTTTCACAATTAATACTATACAGTATGGACAGCCATGCTGGCAGCTTCCGCAACACTTCGCATTAAAAAAAAAAAAAAATCAGCCACAAACATTTTCTGTCTCAGCATTGGAAGAGAGATTTCCACAGTGCGAGCGAGCAGCATGCCTGTGGCGGGCGACTGGCAGCAACCAAGTATCCAAGCACTTGATAGCCAAGCGTGTCGCGAGGTACATACGCACTAAGCGAGATGCGTACGCTGTGGCCATATCCCAAGAGAGGAGGAGTCGACGAGTGTGAAGCACCACGCTTCTCAAGGAACTACGGCGGGAACGAAGGAAATCCTTGAGCACTGATGTAACAGCGGCGCCTGAGAAGTATGCAACCCGAACATTAGAGTCTCACTCTGACCATTTCTGATCTCTACGGTGTGGAGCGTCCTACGCGGGTCACGTTTCGTGCTTATTGGCGGAAGGATCTCTATTTCAGCCAGTCCCATCCGTACACGTAGTCCCCAGTTGACAGCACACATTGTGGCGCTGGTAACACTTGTTAGTGGACTAATACGACACTGATCGACGCGGTGGCGGAAGAATAAAGTGATCCCGAATACTGAGCACTGTCTGCTGCCCAGAAATGAGTAGCCGCCAGCCTACGATGTAGGTGTTTGGTGGCGGCCTCTTGTGGCATTGTCGTGTGGCGCTGAGCACTATGGGACTCAACTTGGTTCAAATGGCTCTGAGCACTATGGGACTTAACATCTATGGTCATCAGTCCCCTAGAACTTAGAACTACTTAAACCTAACTAACCTAAGGACATCACACACATCCATGCCCGAGGCAGGATTCGAACCTGCGACCGCAGCGGCCGAGCGGCTCCAGACTGTAGCACCTAGAACCGCTTGGCCACTCCGGACGGCTATTGTCGTGTGCCTCTGAGCCATGTACACAACATAACTCAGCAGGGACTGTTGCAGCCTTTTTCCCCTTCAAATTCAGAAAACGAATTGTCGCACGATACTCCAACTTCTCAGTGGGCGAATTTAGTTTTGGCTCCTTTAGCGGCTTGCTACGGTACTGTGGCGCGGGAATCCTCCAGTGTGAAGCAGGACTGCATACATGCGCTTGCTAACAAACAAACCAATTGTAAGACGTGTATATTTCTATTGTCAAACCACAATTTATGAAAGACGTTTATATTTTATTAATAGGATTAAGTAGGAATAATTAATATTTGTCATGTTGGAAATAATTGTGGTAGCAGGGAATATCAGCACCAAAGTATCGTTGGCAAGGGACACCGCACATTGACATAATTTTTAAAAGGCCGGGAGAGACAGCGTATGGATACATTTTAAGAAAATAGCGGGAAAGACCGCGCATTGATACATTTTGTAATGGTAGCAGGGATTGTCTGCACCAGAAAGCATTGTTGGCAGGAGAGAGCGCACTTTAGCGTTAGTAGGAAGTCAGTAGTAAGCGAGATAAGAAGCGAGTCGGTAGCAGGTCTGAAGCGAGAGGTTGAGAGGAGCGGTGTGTCTGCCAGCCACCAGCTGTGATTTACAAGAGATTATAAATGGATGTACAGAGACACCAGCTAACTATTATCATAAGAGGGACTAACATTATTTAATTATTTTTTTGAGAAACTCAAGACTACTAAAGGCATATTTGCGCATTGCTAGTTGTAAGATTATAGTAAAAAGTAAGTCCCATTTGAACGTTTGTAAAACCATTTCGTTCAGAATATAATCAATTTTTTCCAGCAATATTGCATTACTGATTATAATCCATCTCAAAAACCATCAACGTAAAACTTTGAAAAATTTTGTTGTTGTCAAGTAAAAGTTTAACTATGAAGTACGTAACTTCAGTCAAATTAGCCACTTATTATGACAGCCCACCAGCAGCTAATAGAGTGTAGTAAAAGAGTAAGTATATTCATGTCGCAGTTCGATGTAGCAGTCAGATGGCGATCTAGTAACAGTAAAAAAGGTAAGGGACAGTTTTGGGCTATTGCAGGTAATGACTGAGGGTCGCGACGACGACACAGTCTGTTTCGTCGAAATAATCAGAAAGTCACTTTTAATAAGCAGCATTTAAATTTGTATGCGAAGATTGAGAAAGAGAATTAATTTCAAAGTGAAGATTTCATGTGTTATTATTAAGCAAGAGATAGAAATCCTAAGGGAAGGTTTCATAGGTTATTCTTGAAGGGAAGGTTGGGTAAAAAAAGAGATATAGCGGCGACGGGAAGGTTTCGCAATTAATTATGAAACGTTATTTTATCGAGATCATGATCAAAAGTATATGATTACCCATCATAAGTATCTCCTTCCTTCCATCTAATTAAGAACAAATGTGCTTATCTTCACTGAACCAGAGAAAATGAATCACGTTTTGTTTTTCCTTCGCACCTTAACAGAATCATACCGTCCATATCATTCAACTTTTAAAAATAAAGCAGCAACCTGAGAATGCGATACCGTTAAATGTGTCAGCAAGAAACTCTACTGTGGAAGCTGAAATAGACGGAGCAAAACATGCGTTTCTCAGGTCGATTATTGGAATGTTTACACGACCAGCCAGAAACTTTTTTGGGAAATCTAGTTTACAGAAAGCTAAATTCGGGAGTAGCGTGTAAACGTAGCGTGTAATTCCGACGGCTTGCTCTGCGTGCCCCAGCCTGTACGACCACGGACAAGAACGCGCTCAGAAGGCGCCTGCAGCGGTCTCCGTGGCTGTGACGCTGCCTGTCGGCGGAAGGCGGCGACGGCGCCCGGCCTGGAGCTGCAGCCTCCCACCTCCCACGCAGCCGCCTCTTCCCAGAAGAGACGCCGGCGCCGGCAAACTTGTGGTGGAGCAGGGCGCCGGCTGGTCGTCAGGCGCCGGGTTAATATTCTTCAGTGCAAACCGCATCTGAGTCACGTAAGGGCAGGTGACGTGCTCTGGACATAATGGTATGTAGAGACCATTCTAAAACTACTTTCAGGAAAGAAATTACCTAACATTGTAACTGTGATTGACTTCAACAGTTTCAAGCGATGTAACTACATTAAGTCGTGTCACCCTTTCTATGTATAGATCCTTCAAACTAGTCAGTCTCCATACGCAGTTACTAAAATGCATGTTTCCGTTTACATACAAATCTACGTTTACATCTACATACATATTTGGCAAGCCACCGTACGGCGCGTGGCTCGGGGGACCATATACCACTAAAAGTCATTTCATTTCCTGTTCCACTCGCAAATAGACTGAAGTTAGAGAAGTCATGTGAGAATTGTGACAGGGAAGGCGAATGGTTGACTTCGGTTCTACGGGGAGGGTTTAAGGAAAGTGTGGCTCGTCTGCAAGAGAGATCGCATAAAAAGCAGTAGTGCGACCCATTTCTGAGTGCTGCTCGAGGATCCGTACCAGGTCGCGTTAGAGGAATACATCGAAGCAGTTCAGAGATTTGTTACCGGTAGGTCCGAACAAGACTTGAGTGTTACGGAGATGCTACGGGAACTCAAATGGGGATCCCTGCAGGGAAGGAGACGTTCTTTCCGAAGAACGCTGCCGAAAATATTTAGGGAACTAACCGCGTGAAGCTCATTGCAGATCGATTTTAGTGACACCAACAAACATTTCTCATAAGGACCACGAAGAAAAGTTACGAGAAATTAAGACTCATTCGGAGGCATGTAGACAGTTGTTCTTGCCTGGTTCTACATTGATGTAACAAAAGTCATGAGATAGCGATACGCACATTTAAAGACGGCGATAGTAACACGTAACCGAGCGGAGATGTCATTTGTACTTAGGTGTTTCATGTGAAAATGTTTCAGAGGTGACTAAGGACTCAGGACGGAAATTAACAGACTTTGATTGCGGAATGTTAGTTGGAGCTAGACGCAAGAAACGTTCCATTTCGGAAATCTTTACGGAATTCAATACTTCGAGACCCACAGGCATTACCTCTAACCACGGAAAATCCAGTGGCCGACGCCCTTCACTCAACGTCCGAGCGCTGCGTCGTTTGCGTAGAATTGTCAGTGCTAAAAGATAAACAACACTGCTTGGAATAACAGCAGAAATCAAGGTGGGATGTACGGCGAACGTAGTCGTTATGCCAGTGCGGCGGAATTAAGTGATTATGGGCTGTGGCAGCAGACGACCGAGGAGAGTGCCTTTGTTCACAACACATCGTCTGCAGCGTCTCTCCTGGCCTCGTGACTATATTGGTTGGACCGTAGATGACTGCGAAGCCGTGGCCTGGTCAAATGTCTCGATTTCAGTTGGTAAGAGCAAATCGTAGGTTTCGACTGTGGCACAGAGCCCACGAAGCCATGGACCCAAGTTGTCAACAAGGCACTGTGCTAGCTGCTGGTGGCTCCATAATGGTGTGGCCTGTGTTTATGTGGGACAGACTGGGTCCACTACTTTGTGACCACTCACAGCCACTCATGCACTTCATGTTCCCATACAACGATGGAATTTTTGTAGCTGACAAGTCGCCATTTCACTGGTCCACAGTCGTTCGCGAGTAGTTTGAGGAACATTCTGGACAATTCGTAAAAGTGGTTTGGACACCCAGAGCACCCCATATGAATCCCATCGAACATTTTTGGGGCAATGGGCATAATCGAGAGGCCAGATCGTGAACAAAATCTTGTACTGGCAATACGTTCGCAATTATTGACGGCTATAGAGGCAGCATGGCTAAATATTTCTGCAACGACGTGTTGGGTCCATGCGACGTCGAGTTACTGCACTACGCAGGGCAAAAGGAGGTCAGACACGATATTAGGATTTATTCCATGACTTTTGTCAACTAAGTGTACATGTGGCACATAGTCAAACTATTGGTTATCATTTCGATAAAATAAAGTAGCATAATTGATTTGTTTGTTAGCATGTATTTGTAAGCGGTCGTTCAAACCAAACAATCCCCGTATCACAGTACCATAGTACGCCTCTAGAGGACCCAAAATTAAATGGTGTAGCCCACTGACAAGGAGGAATATCGTGCGGCAATTTGTTTTCTGCGTTTCAAAGGGAACAACACTGCAACAGTCCATGCTGAGTTATGTTGTGCTCATGGCTCAAGATGTACGCAGTAATACCACAAGAGGCGACGAACTAACAGGCACATCACCACCTGGCGGCTACTCAATTCCGACCAGCGGTCTCCACATAGCGCTCAGTATTCGGTATCATTTTCTTCTTCCGCCACCGAATCCATCAGTGAATTGTGTTAGTCCACCGATAGTGTTTCCGGCCACCAAGGAGAGCGATGTCAACCAGGGACTACACTGTATCTGCCTGGGACTGGCGGGGATGAAGTTTCTTCCGCCAACAGGTACAGAACACGAGACGCTACTGACTCTCAAAAAAATGGTTGAAATGGCTCTGAGCGCTATGGGACTCAACAGCTAAGGTCATCAGTCCCCTAGAACTTATAACTACTTAAACGTAACTAACCTAAGGACATCACACACATCCATCCCCGAGGCAGGATTCGAACCTGCGACCGCAGCGGTCGCGCGGTTCAAGACTGTAGCGCCTAGAGCCGCTCGGCCACCCCGGCCGGCACTGACTCTCCTCAGGAGAGATCAGAAACGGTGCTAGTACGACTCTAATGTTGAGGTTGCCTACTTCACAAATCATGTCGCCGCTGTTACATCAGTGCTAACGGGATTCTTCTTTCCCTCTGTAATCTCGCGAATACGACGAGTCTGAGGAGTGTGGCGCTGCGGTCGCTTCATACACGTCGACTCGTTCTCTCGGATACAGCCATAGTGGACGCTCCTCGCTTGGCAGCTAGGTACCTCACGACTCGCTCGGCCACTCACCTTGTTCAACAAACAGCTGTGAGCTTCTGAGACGGGCCGCACTGAGCGCTAGGTGTCCGGGGCTACGGCCACACCGGACGCACCTCGCTTGACTGGCCTGGTGCCGAGCGCTCGAAGACTTGGTGGCCACACCCGAGCATCGATACCAGTCGCTATAGGCATGTTGCTCGCTCGCACAGTGGATATGTCATTTTCACTGCTGAGTCAGAAAATGCTTGAGGCAGAAAACATTTTGTTTTTAAATACGAAGTGTTGCAGATACTAACTTCATGCTGAATATATAGTATTAATTGTGAGAGATGTGAACTTCAGCATGTTGTACAAACAACATCGGGAGTTTCAAGACATTTTTATGTTATTTAGGAATGACTAAAATCGCTCGACTTCCTTCTCAGGGCTATTACAAAAAAACTAAAAAAAACACAAATACTAATAACAAAACCACTGTATCTCCTGAATACATCACAACGAAGTGCATACAGAGTTGATGATACTGCCACAAGCTCTTCGCGCCTTTTTAACAGCTTTTTTTTTCAGTCTTCAGTCTTCTGACTGGTTTGACGTGAGCCGCCATGAATTCCTCTCTTGTGCCAACCTCTTCATCTCAGAATAGCACTTGCAACCTACGCCCACAGTTATTTGCATGATGTATTCCAGTCTCTGTCTTCCCCTACAGTTTCCACCCCATAGAACTTTCTCTAGTAAAATCGAAGTTATTCCCTGACGTCTTAACAGGTATCCTATAATCATGTCCCTTCATGTCATCGTTTTGCATGTATTCCTTTCCTCGTCGATAATGCGGAGAACCTCCGCATTGCTTACATGATCATCCCACCTCACTTTCAACATTCTTCTGTAGCAGCATATCTGAAACTCTTGGATTATTTTCTGTTCCAGATTTCCCACAGTTCATGTTTCAAAATCATACGACGCTGTGCTCCAAACTCACATTCTCAATTTCTTCTTCAAATTAAGGCCTGTGTTTGATACAGACAGACTTTTGTTGGCCAGGAATGTCCTTTCTACCAGTGCTAATCTGCATTTTATGTCCTCCTTACTCCGTCCGTCATGGGTTATCTTACTGCGTAGGTGGCAGAATTCCTTAACTTCGTGTATTTCGTGATTCCGAATTCTGATGTTAAGTTTCTCGCTGTTCTCATTTCTGCTATTTACTGTTAATCCATATTCTGTACTCATAAGACTGTTCATTCCATTCAACAGATCCGGTAATCTTCTTCACTTTCATTGAGAACAGCAATGTCAAAGAAACTTATCATTGACATCCATCCACTCTGAATTTTAATCCCGCACTTGAATCTTTCTTTCATTTCCCTCATTGCATCTTCGATGTATAGACTGAACAGTTGCGGCGAAGGACAATAACCTTGTTTTACACCCTTTTTTATTCGAGCACTTTGTTTTTGGCCTCCTTTTCTTATCGTTCCCTCTTTGTTACATATTCCCATCGCTTACCCCTAATTTTCACAGAATTTCGAAAATCTTGCACCATTTTACATTGTCAAACGCTTTTCCCATGTCGACAGATTGGATGAACGTCTCTTGATTTTTCTTGGATCTTGCTTTGGTTATTAACCACAACGTCAGAACTGCCTCTGTGATGCCTTCATCCTTCCAATAGTCAAACCTACCGTGATCTAACATATTCACAGTTTTCTTTTCCAGTCTTCTAAATACTATTCTTGTCAGCAACTGTTAAGCTGAATGGGACAGAATTGTCGCACTTGTCGACTTTTGCTCTCTTCGGAATTGTGTGGATGATATTTTAACTCTGATGGTACATCTCCAGTCTCATTCATTCTACACATCAACGCGAATGTCTCTTTGTTGCTACTTCTCCCAGTGATTTTAGACATTGTGATGGAATGTTTTCTATCTTTTCTGCCTTAATTGATCTTAAGTCCTACAAAGCTCTTTTAAATTCTAATACTGGCTCCCCTGTGTCTTCCCTATTGACCCCTGTTTGTTCTTCGATCACGTCATCAGGCGTGCCCCTCCCTCACAGAGGCACTCAGTCAACTTTTTCCGCTTATCCTCTCTTTCCTCTGCATTTAACAGTAGAATTGCATTCTTGAAAGCATCGCCCTTGGTTTGAATTTCACGGAAGCTTGTTTTGACTTTCCTATATGCTGAGTCAGTCCTTCCGACAATCATCTCTAGTTCGATTTCTTCCCATTTTTCGTGGAGCCATTTCGCCTTAGGTTCGCTGCAACTCCTATTTATTTCATCCCTAAGTGACTACTATCTGTGTTTCTGAATTTCCCTGAACATTTTTGTACTTCTTTCTTTCGTCGATTAGCTGAAGCATTGCTACTGCTACCCACGATTTCTTCGCAGTTACCTTCCTTGTACCTATTTTGTTCCTTCTAGCTTCTGTGACTGAACTTTTTAGAGATGCCCATTTCTCTTAAACGGTTACAGTTTTTAAAAACATGCTTCAATGAACAATGAACACTGAGATTCTAGTATTTTAGAAAGTGGAAGCCAGTCGACAACAGACTAAAGTGCTAAACTGTTCCGAGATGGTCGGCAGGAGTGGCCGAGCGGTTCTAGGCGCTACAGTCTGGAACCGCGCGATCGCTACGGTCACAGGTTCGAATCCTGCATCGGGCATGGATGTGTGTGATGTCCTTAGGTTAGTTAGGTTTAAGTAGTTCTAAGTTCTAGGGGACTGATGACGTCAGAAGTTAAGTCCCATAGTGCTCAGAGCCATTTGAACTCACGAGTCTAGTCAGAGGGCGAGTTCGGAGATGACGTCACAGGACTCGTTGGCGAGCTTAAAGCGAGTGTACGAAGTTCATTTCTGATCTCTACTCCACGGTTCAGCGCGTACAGCCAGCTCAGATCAGTTCAGTTCAGTTCAGTTCCTGCAGCTCGGCCTTTCCTACTGTGCTAGAATTTCTGCACTGGACTACGGAACAGTTTCACGAGTTCCGTTCAGAAGACATTTTTGCTTAACAGTCACTATTTATGGAGTAATGGAGCAGTCAGTCACGTATGTGCATAATTACCCTTGTCGTGTCCTAACACAGGATACAGGTGAAACAGGGGGTTGAAGGTCAGTCTGCAACTTCTACATCTACATCATTAGTCTGCAATTCACACTCAAGTGCCTGGCAGAGGGTTCGTCGAACCATTTTCGTACTACTTCTCTACCATTCCACTCTCGAATGGCGCGTTGGAAAAAGGAACACCTAAATCTTTCCGTTCGAGCTCTGATTTATTTTATTATGATGATCATGTTCTTCCTGCGTAGGTGGGTGTCAACAAAATATTTTCACATTCGGAAGAGAAAGTTGGTGATTGACATTTTCTAAATAGATCTCGCCGCAAAGAAAATCTCCTTTGTTTCAGTGACTGCCACCCCAACTCGCGTATCATATCAGTGACACTCTCACCCCTATTGCGCGATAACACGAAACGAGCTGCGCTTCTTTGCACTTTTTCGATGTCCTCCGTCAATCCCACCTGGTCGGGATCCCATACCGTGCAACAATATAACAGCAGAGGACGGACAAGTGTAATGTAGGCTGTCTCTTTTCCCCACAATATTATCTATGTGGGTCTTTCCAATTTAAGTTGCTCGTAATTGTAATTCCAAGGTATTTAGTCGAATTTACAGCCCTTAGATTTGTACGATTTATTGTATACCCAAAATTTATCGGATTTCTTTTAGTACCTATGTGGCTGACCTCGCACTTTTCTTTGTTTAGTGCCAATTGCCACTTTCCGCACCATACAGAAATTCTCTCTAGATCATTTTGTAATTGAAATTGATCGTCTGATGATTTTACTAGACGGTAAATTACAACGTCATCTGCAAACAATCTAACGGGGCTGCTCAGATTATCACCTAAGTCATTTATGTAAATCACGTACAGCAGAGGGCCTATGATACTACCTTGCAGAACGCCAGATATTGCTTCTGTTCTACTTGATGACTTACCGTCTATCACCACGAACTGTGACCTCTCTGTCCAGTCACACAACAGACGATGCTCCATTTGCACGCAATTTGATTAATAGTCGCTTGTGAGGAACGGCATCAAAAGCCTTCTGGAAATCTAGGAACATGGAATCGATCTGAGATTCCTTGTCAACAGAACTCATTACTTCATGGGAATAAAGAGCTAGCTGCGTTGCACAAGAACGATATTTTCTGAATCCGTGTTGGTTATGTCTCAATAAGTCATTTTCTTCACGGTGATTCATAATGTTCGAGTGCAGTATATGCTCCAAAATCGTACTCCAAATTGATGTCAGTGATATGGGTCTGTAATTCAATGGGTTACTTCTATTTCCTTTCCTGAATATTGGTGTGACCTGTGCTACTTTCCAGTCTTTAGGAACAGAGCTTCCGTCAATTGGGCGGTTCTACATGATTGCTAAGAAGGCGCTATTGTGTCTGCATACTCTGAAAAGAACTTGATTGGTATACCATCTGGACCGGAAGACTTGGCTTTCTGAAGTGAATGGAGTTGTTTCGCAACTCCTAAGATATCTATTTTTACGTCACTCATGCTAACAGCTGTTTTGGTTTCGAATTCTGGAATATTTACTTTTTCTTTCGTGAAGGAATTGCGAAAAACTGTATTTAGTAACTCCGCTTTAGTGGCACCATCATCGGTAACATTTCCATCGCTATCGCGCAGTGATGGAATTGACTTTTTTTTTTGCCACTGGTGTACCTTACAAACGACCAGAATCTCTTTGGGTTTTCTGCCATATTTTGAGACAATGTTTCATTGTGGAAACAAATGCATCTCGCATTGACGCCCTCACTAAATTTCGAGCTTCCGTGAAAGTTAGCCAGTCTTGGGGATTTTGCGTTCTTCTGAATCTGGTATGATTTTTTCGTTGCTTCTGCAACGGTGTTCTGACGTGTTTTGTGTACCATGGTGGATCAGTCCCGTCTATTATTAACTTATGAGGTATGATGACGTCACAGGCTCGTTGGCGAGCTTAAAGCGAGTACACGAAGTTCATTTCTGATCTCTACTCCACGGTTCAGCGCCTACAGCCAGCTCAGATCAGTTCAGTTCCTGCAGCTCGGCCTTTCCTACTGTGCCAGAATTTCTGCACTGGACTACGGAACACAGTTCCGCGAGTTCCGTTCAGAAGACAGTTTTGACTTAACAGTCACTATTTATGGGGTAATGCAGCAGTCAGTCACGTATGTGCATAATTACTCTTGTCGTGTCCTGACACAGGATACAGGTAAGACAGGGGGTTAAAGGTCAATCTGCAACTTCCGAGCAGTTACAAGCAAATGCGGAAAGAAACGTCCAGTGAAGGAAGGTTGGTAGCTCGGACCAGCGACAAACACTGTCACAGGGCACTTATGAGAGCATTCGGGAGGACTACGGTTCAATCCCGCGTCCGGCCATCCTGATTTAGGTTTTCCGTGATTTCCCTAAATCATTCCAGGCAAATGGTTCCTCTGAAAGGGCACGGCCGACTTCCTTCCCCAACTTTCCGCAATCCGATGAACCCGATAACCTCGCTGTCTGTTCCCCAAACAACCCAACCCAACTTATGAGAGGAGCGGGTTTTGGGGCTCGACAGGATGCCCACAGCAGGAGACTCAAGGAACTCAGGCTCTGAATAGATTTATTTATTTATTTCAGACTAACTACTACACTGCTGTCTTATTTTAAGCACCAGAAATGCAAAGGATGCAACTTGTTGCATAACAGAAGTCAGTGTCTTCATCCGTGGAGTGAGAGCTAACAGAAATAGCGGACACTAGCAGCATTTTAAGTACAAACTCTGAGAGCAGCTTGCAGGTGAGAGACATGTCGGAGCTTACCGAGGCTGGCAACGAGTGACACTGAGTTGGCGCCTCAGCGATCTATCTCAGAACTCCGCCTCAGCAGAAAAACATGGACTTTTAAAGGATTGTAGTGCGCTCTATTTCTCCCTTCCTGTAGTCGGCCCGCCAATCCACCGGCATTTTACGGCTTTGGTCAATCTGACCTGTGGCTCTGTCTCTGGCCGACCACATTCAGATTCCTCCTCTTCTCCTACTCTATAAGTAGGGTGAGCCGTGTCGCGGCTCGCGTTGGTGCCGTTGGCATCGTGTGATAGGGATAGTAGCGTCTCGTTTTCTTCTTGTGTTTACTGGCGCCACTACGTTTGCTAGCGTTGTCTACCTTCGAGTGGTAGGAGCAGCGGTTATCGATATCTAGCACGGTTGTGCTATCTCTGGAGGGACGTCAAGTGTTTTCTGGGTCGGAGTGTGTCGCGGAGTTTGGTTCGGGCGGAGCACCAATGAGGTCCGGCAGCGTGGGGACATGCTGGGACCGTTGGCGGCACACAGGCACTGCCGGATCGAGGGGCTGTAGTTGCGAGGGCCACAACCTCTTTGTCCACCGGACCCAGGACGTTTGAGGTGGGGGAACATTACCCCAGTGGTGAAACCTCCACTATTTCGAGATTATGCCGTTTGTTCGTGTGTTGCTGCTCGCCGGGTCGCTGAGACCAAGAACGAGTGGAGTGTGGAGTTGGCAAAATTAATTAGTCGTCCTCCACTTATTATTAATCATTGAATTCCTTGTGTTATTATTGGCGAAGTTCAACCAGCTGTATTTTCTGCCTAGTGGCCGCTAGCGCCCCAGTTACCTGCCCTGGAGGTTAGTGTATTTTCGCGACAGTGTATCTTTCCTCGCCTTCCCGCTGCTGTCCGGTAAGGCGTGTAGTTCGACAGCCTCCTTGACTGTGGGTTGGATATTTTGTTTCTTTTGGACTGCTTTGGTCGTAGTGGTTCCTTCTGCTTCTGGATGTTCTAAACACCGGATTCTGAAGACGCAGTGCTGTCCGCCGGTCCCGCCTTGCCTGGGCTATTCCATCATTGTATTGCTTATTAGACGTTGGATAGATTTTGCAAGAGTGCTGGTCTGCGTTTAGATTGTCACTAGTCTGAGTTGCCATCGGGTTAAGTGAATACAACTCTTGGCTGCCTGTCTCATTGTTTATGAAGTTGAGCAACTTTCCCAGGTCGATCCTTTGAGCACTGTCTCAGACCACCTTCTCTCTTGATTTGGTCAGATTGTGATGATTGTTCTTTTTTTTTAAATTATTTTGTATTATTACTGTTTGGGCCTTCAGCCGACGAAGAGTTTGAATTTCTTGTTGATAAAGCCTTCAGCTGTGAGTGTTACTTGTCTTAACAAATTTTAATTAGGCAAAATATCTTAACACTGAAATTTGATGATTTTTCTTTAAATATCTCTCGAATAAGTTTAATTGCTTCTCAAAAATTTGCTATCTAGGCCTTCAGCCATCCAATTATTTGAGTTATTACTGTTGGTGCCTTCAGCTGACAATTTAAATTTCTTGTCAATAAGGCCTTCAGCCGTGAATGCAATTAACAATTTTTAATTAAATATTGTCTCTTAATTGTGAAATTCTGATGATTGTCTTTTAAAAAATATTTCAAAATCTCTTGGAGAAGTTTAACTGGTTTCGGGTCAATAAGGCCTGCAGCCGGGAGTGAAATTTGCTTAAGGATTTTTTTAAATTAGACATCGTGTCTTAACAGTCAAATTTGATAATTGTTCCTTATTGTCAACTTCATTTGCAATTGTTTCCAAATAAAGTGTACATGATTTTTTAAAAAATACTCAGCAACCAATGGTAACTCATTACGGCCCCATCCATACCGAATACTGCCCTTCCCCAAGTCCCAGATGTCACAGGGTGTCTCTGTCCTCTACATTAATAGATTCCAAGTTTGCTAGCAACAGCATTCTCTGAAAGCTAAACGTCACTGCCCTTCCTCCTGCGGCCACCAACAACAATGTTTCAAGTCACCTGGCTCCGCCCTGAGGCTTCTCGTGGGTAGGCATCACTACAGTACCACTCTAACCTGTGTAAACTCACTGACGTTCCTGTTGTAAGGGACAAGTAGCAAGGTTGTTGCGCCTGCTAGGAGTGCCTTTTTGTGGCAATCTTCTACACTGTGCCTTAAAACCGCGTGTAGGCGGTCGATGGAGTTACCAGTTAGTTCTCTGATGTGAAATTTGTCCCCCGGGACAGCTACCCAGAGCGTCTGTAGTTCGCAGGGCTCTAGTGTAATTGTTAACCTCCTGTAACCTGAACGCTAAACGCACGCTCTACGGCGCCTTGTGCCGCGCGGCTCCTCCCGTCGGAGGTTCGAGTCCTCCCTCGGACATGAGTGTGTGTGTTGTCGTTAGCGTAAGTTAGTTTAAGTTACATTAAGTAATTACTTTTGAATACATTGTGGGAGTGACAGTGATCAAAGTGTTACAAATATTTACTATCATAATCAGTCTTGATCACAATTTATTTATTGCGGTAACCGGTTTCGACCACTACTGTGGTTATCTTCAGACCAACACACTAGTGGTCGCAACCGGTCACCGTAATAAATTGTGATCAAGACTGATTTTGATAGTAAATAGATTAAGTAAGACTAGGGACGGATGACCTGAGGAGTTTGGTCCCCTAGGAACTTCTCATAAATTTTCCTAAACGCCAACACATTTGCCCGCTCTCTGCACTGTGTCTCCTATTTCCTATCTTGGAGTGCCCTATCTGGCTTCCCTCTGCCGTAATCTTAATGTACAAGTCAACACGTCGTCAACACAGTTCACTTTCAGTCATAATGACAATATCGCAGACTACCAAGAGACAGCAAAGTTATTTAGATTTCATTGTGTTAGATATACGACATCAAGCGCCCCACCTCAGACTTACCAGAAGCTAGATGAATTTTGTGTTGTAAATCTTAATAAACGTTGTGTGTTATCTCTTATTGTGTTGGCACTTGCCTGTTCTAGTGCCGCAGTATCAAGCAAGTGAATAATTTGATAGTACTAGTGTGCAAACTGCCACCAATTTTATTGAACCGTAGTAGGAATTAAGTGGATATTCGGGATGAATTACTAGTGAAATTCATTTATAGCATCCCAACAAGTTACTAAAAGCGTACGGCATCAATAAAGCATTATATTGGGTTTGGGCATAAGCTCGTAGCGTTTTTCCATAAGTTTAATAAACACAACAGATACACATAAGAGACTTTTGTCATCAATAATACATCCTATCGCGGCTCAGCATCTCCGCTATATGATAAGTAGCAACTTTCCTTCTCTCGTATTGTTACATTCCATCCTGGATTTTCCATTGTTTTATACATCCTCCTTCGCTATTTACAACAGTCTCCCAACGCTGCGGTAACTTTTCGATTCCGCAACTGTAGAAATCAGGTGGTTTTCACACGAACTCGTCGAGACATAACATATGTTTTTGAGTGGGGTCCGCCTTTAGCAAACACTTTTTTGTTTTTTGTCCCAGACGTGTTTCACTGCAGTTGCAGCATCATCAGTGGGTTTTTTATGATTATGGCTGCTAAACATAAGGAATGTCCTTTACTGTTTCAATATATAAAGTTTACAAATCGTAATTACAGGTTTTTGATTGGTTGGTTGGTTGGTTTAAGGATTAAAGGGACCAAACTGCAGAGGTCATCGGTCCCTTTTTCCAAAATACTAAAAATACCCACAGAGAATAAAAAAAAATTTTCAACAGAATAGGAGACAGACGACACAGAACAAAAGAAACATAGACAAGGACCAGACAAAACGAAATAAAATCACACGGAGTGTGACGGTGGTTGGCCGACCATAGGAACAAAAAAAAGGGAAAAGCTAACCACCGAAAACACATTAAAAACTTAGTTTAAAACCGTAGGCCAAAGGGCAGAATCAACACAAAACAATAAAATAAAACAGAAACACTCAGATTAAAGAATAAAAACTCCCTGCCCTAATAAAACGTAAAACTAAGGCAGCCATAACAGGGTCACCAGATAAAACGGCAGGGAGCGTATCAGGCAGCGCAAATGTCTGCCTCACCACAGCTAAAAGGGGGCAGGCCAACAGAATGTGGGCCACTGTCAAAGCCGCCCCGCAGCGACATACAGGAGGGTCCTCCCGGCGCAGTAAATAACTGTGTGTTAGCCGGGAGTGGCCAATGCGGAGCCGACAAAGGACGACTGAGTCCCTGCGGTTGGCTTGCATGGATGACCGCCACACAGTCGTCGTCTCCTTAATGGCACGGAGTTTATTGGGTGTGATCCGATCGCGCCATTCAGCGCCCCAAAGCGCAAAAACTTTTCGGCGGAGGACTGCCCGCAAATCAGTCTCTGGGAGGCCAACATCCAGAGATGGTTTACTCGTGGCCTCTTTCGCCAGGCGGTCAACATGGTCATTGCCCGGGATACCGACATGACCGGGGGTTCACACAGAGACCACAGAGCGGCCGCAACGCGCAAGAGTATGCAGGGACTCATGGATAGCAATCACCAGACGAGAACGAGGAAAACACTGGTCGAGAGCTCGTAAACCGCTCAGGGAATCGCTACAGATAACGAAGGACTCACCTGAGCAGGAGCGGATATACTCTAGGGCTCGAAAGATGGCGACTAGCTCAGCAGTGTAAACGCTGCAGCCAGCCGCCAAGGACCGTTGTTCGGAATGGTCCCCTAGAGTTAGCGCATACCCGACACGACCAGCAACCATCGAACCGTCGGTGTAAACAATTCCAGAGCCCTGATACGTGGCCAGGATGGAATAAAAGCGGCGACGGAAGGCCTCTGGAGGGACCGAGTCCTTCGAGCCCTGTGCCAAGTCGAGCCGAAGGCAAGGGCGAGGAACACACCACGGGGGTGTACGCAGAGGCGCCTGGAAAGGAGGTGGAACAGTGAAAACCTGAAGCCCAGAGAGAAGCTCTTTGACACGGACCGCTATTGTACAACCAGACCGGGGCCGACGTTCTGGCAGACGGACGACCGATCGCGGGAACAGGAGACGATAGTTTGGATGCCCGGGCGAGCTTAGAACATGGGCAGCATAAGCGGCCAGCAAACGTTGGCGTCGGAACCGCAGTGGAGGTACACCTGCCTCCACTAGTACGCTGTCCACAGGGCTGGTGCGGAAAGCACCAGTGGCAAGGCGTATCCCGCTGTGGAGAATTGGGTCCAGCACCCGTAACGCAGATGGGGATGCTGAGCCATAAGCCAGGCTCCCATAATCCAGACGGGACTGGATTAACACCTGGTAGAGCCGCAACAGGGTAGAGCGGTCGGCGCCCCAGCGGGTGTGGCTCAAGCATCTCAGAGCGTTTAGATGCCGCCAACACGTCTGTTTAAGCTGCCGGATATGAGGCAGCCAAGTCAACCGGGCATCGAAAACCACCCCCAAAAACCTGTGGGTCTCCACCACAGCAAGGAGGTCGTCGGCAAGATAAAGCCGCGGCTCAGGATGGACTGTTCGGCGCCGGCAGAAATGCATAACGCGGGTCTTGGCTGCCGAGAACTGAAACCCATGCGCTACAGCCCAAGACTGCGCCTTACGGATAGCGCCCTGTAGCTGACGTTCAACAGCTGCAATGCCAGTAGAGCTGTAGTAAAGGCAGAAGTCTTCAGCATACAGGGAAGCGGAGACAGAATTTCCCACGGCCGCAGCAAGCCCACAGGTTTTTGAAGAGCACATAAAACTGTGTATTCATACACCGGGCTGCCAGCAATTCCAGCCCGGTGGACCCGTGTATTCGCCAACCAGCAGCACCATTTGACCCAGGTTTAACAACATAAACAGCGGCCACGAGGGAAATGAGGTGTGGTCGTAATACTTTTCTGCAAGAAAACACTACCCCTGGGTACAAGCTGCCGATTTGCTATTGCTTACCAACACCCAATGAGACTTGCATACTAATCTCTTACTAGAGTGGCAGAGGCAATAGCCTGTCGATACACTATGTCCTATCACTCACTTACTAGAATCGCCTTCCAATGTGAGACCAGAGAAGCAAAGGCAATATAGCCTACCATACACCCGTCCCTCTCCACAGATACTGTAAACTTTGACCAATTTTCAGTTTAAAATGTGACTATCATGACTTTTTAAATTTCTGTGATGTTTCCGTTAGTGAACATAGGGTTTGTATGAAAGGATTACTTACTAATTAGTACAATACATTTTCTAAAACGCAAAGGAAATAATGGAAAAGATCTGGGTGGTCACAGTTAGCGCGGATTAGGGGGTACATTGACAGACCTATAGATTTACCACGACTGTCCGCTGACATTCCATTTGCGGTCAGTATTTCAAAAACACAAGTAGACTTTGACCACTCAGAAATAAATACATTGATCTAAAGATTGCTTAAGTGCTTTATTAAGCTTCATAGAAGAAAAACCCGGGTACAGCACATAAATCAGTGTGATCCATCACCAAAATTACAGATATAATGAAAGGTACTAGGATGGAGTACCACACACATAGATTCAAATTTAGTTCAGCATAATACTTTCATTTCTTCCAGCTTAGACCTAAATCTTCGTTTCAAAACATCCATTGGAGTTACAAATAGGGTTATCTTTTCCTCATTTATTGAGACAGTATCTGGCACTTGTTGCCAAACGAACTTCATTCCTTGTTCCCGGAGATATATAACATTATCACTGCCTGAACGACAACAGCTTGCAATTTGAGGAAAGTATGACTGACATTTGTTTTCCTCAGTTGTAAGCACGGTAAAAATTCTAAATGAGCCTTCGTCTATATACTGAAGGTTAATGTGTGTATTCCGTAGTTCCACACTAAGTGTTTAATAAACTGTGCATCTGTAATCTTGGGGTGACAATGGCCAGTGCTAAAAAAAAACCAATACAAAAAACAAAAAGAAAGTCACGGACATCACCTCAGAAACTGTAATATAGTGTCAGATACAGGGTGAAAATTATTGAACTATATGAAACAAAATCGTCATAACTTCTGAACGGTTTGCATTAGATCGTTCAAACTGCACAACTGGTCGCGAGGCTTGATGAGAATTGGTATGCGAATGTTGAAACACGTATGTAACGCAGCAGCGATGGCGAGGCATTGTAGCATCTGTGACCAGAGAGTTTGCGCTTGACCGCGCGAGTGTTGCGAGCGGTTCTCAGTCAGTAGTAGTCTTTGCGAGTTAGTTGTCGCTATGCAGAGTAGCAGTCAGTCTGTCGTTGCGAGTCTGTCAGTTCAGTCGTTGCGAGTCTGTAGCTCTGTCTAGTTGAGAGCAGTAGTCAGTCTGTAGTCGTCATGCAGAGCGGTCGGTCAGTAGTAGCAGCCCAGTGCGGTTGTGTGATGTAGGCGGTCGGCAACAATGGTCAAGATGAGGAATAAGGTATACTGTTAATTAATATAATCATTAGATAATGAAAAATTTTATTTATTGTAGTTATTCTCCAACAAGTCTCCCAATAATAATTTTTTATTTCAGAAGCATTTTTCTCAAAAATTTAATTTTTTATTGAACTCAAGATTTCGTTGCACTTCCCATTTCATTCCACTTCTTTTGAAGAAAAATTCCACTAAAATCACAAAAAAAGAGAATATTATTATTTGCAATGCAGTTCCTCCAAGCGGTGCGCAACAACAAGAGCAGATATGTGACATCCATTTATTCTGAGGTAAGACTTTAATTCTGATTGTTTTACACAGGGCCAAAGACCGATATTTCGGTTTAATTGAATTTTGTTGTCACTGAATGGACTTTAATTTTTTGAAGGATTTATAATTGAGTCAGATTGCGAATTTCACATTTGTTGCTATTGTCAGTACATTTGATTGTGGGCAGGTTACGCATAGAGCCATGTCCATCAGCATTTCTAATTAGTATCGTTATTTTCTTTTAAAATTTTTGTGGGGAGGTTACACTTGGCTCCCATTTGTATTAAGTATTGCTATATATATTTTCTTTTAAAAATTGCGGTGGGGAGGTTACACTTGGCGACACCCAGTCCAGGATCGTATTTCGTTGAGAGTCTTTTGAGCAACAGTCAGATATCTGCTCTTATTTGCTTAAGTATAATTAGGATTTGGCGCTACGCTTTTATTAATCTTGTGACTTTCTCTCTACAGGTCAACGGCAATTTGTTGCTTTGTTGTATTTGTGTGTTGCTTTTGCATTGTGCTCATTTGTTTTGTGAAAAATTTTTGACTATTGTAAAAATGCCGCGAAAGACTGTGAATAGTGTATCGCGAAGTATTGTGAATGAAATTACCGACTTAAACAACGTGACCGATAGTAATTGTGATACGCAACGTAATGATGACAATCCTGCGTTCACTAACAATCAGTGCATTCCAACCACTAAAGATGACTTTCACCTTAATGATGAACAAACGAACTCAATTGTCTCGTCTGTTAACTTGACGACAATTGATGACGCAGAATGCTCTATGGTAATGAGCGCTGCCGAGCTTAACACACCCGATTTAGAAAATCCAAGTAATGTACAGACGAATTTTTCGAATGAAAATGATCAGTGTAGTGAGAGTATGACGGATCCATTTAATTCCGAAATAATGTCTGACAATGTACATCCGACTGACAAACCTTTTTCTAAATTACAGAATGACCAAATGGTCACGGAAAGCGAGAGAGTTCTAGATCCACCACTAAACAGCACAGAGAATATAAACGCTAGTTTTGACTTGGTACAAATTATGAGAAGTTTACTACAACAGCATAGTGAGAAAATAGACAACAATTTCAAACAACAGAACGAAAAATTAGACAAACAAAGGGAAGATAACAAACAAGATAACGAAAATCTCAAACAACAACTCAATGAACAGGTCAAACAACTTAGGGAAGATAACAAACACTTAAATAAAAAACTTGACAATAATGACGAAAATTTCAAACAACTTAGTGAACAAATTACAGCCGTTGCCGCGCAGTGCCATGACACCAAGGAACAGTTGCGCGTGGAAATTGAGGCTTGTTCACGAAAAAATAGCGAAGAAATAAAGTCTGTTGCACAAGAATTAAGGGAAATGCAAACAGCCGCGACAAATACACTCAGAGACGAAATTAGCGGAGTCGCCAAACAGTGCTCTGAAAAAGCTACACAATTACGGGACGAGTTTAGAGCAATGACGGTAGAACTTTCGCGCACTATGGACGCAAAGATAGACGCGAAATTCGAACAGCAGAACACTCAGATTAACGAGCGCTTTAATCAGCACATACAGAACAGTGATACGCGTTTCCGCAGATTTATTCAGGATCAAAACAAAGTAAAACGACAAGTCATGGAAACAATCACTGCACAAAGACAAGAGGACAAACGTAAAATATTCGCGAAAGCGAAGACGTATGTAGACAATAATATTACTACAGTGTCCGACAAAATTAATACCATAGAACAATTGAACGCGGAATTACGGGATGAAATTTCTGACCTTAAATCAAAAACAGATACTCACACAGTAAATATTCAAACAGTGACAGATAGATTCGAACAACTAGATCTAACACAGGATTGCGATGTCATCAAAGCTGATGTTAAAAAACTGAGCGAAACTACGCGCAAGTTACAAAAACAGATTAATGCGTCTGATTCTAAAACCGATGATCAGGTTAAGATACTGACTGAAAAATGTGATGAATTGGCCAGTCGTATTGATGTTATCGAAAATGCTAATGACAATAAATCAGACGATACTGCACCGGTTTCATTTATCCAAACACCTGAATTTCAAAATTTACAGCTGACAATTAATGAAATCGATTCATCTAATAACACGTTACGTCGGAAGTTATCAAATTTACAACAAGAAGTAACAGAGTTGAAAACTATTTCAGTCACCAATACGTCACAGAATCCGCCACTTTATGAACATGTGTCAGAGTCACGCAGCGCGTATAATGTGAGTAATTTGCAGAGACTACGAGACGTAAAATCCGAAAAGCCACGCGACTTAAAATCTGAAAAGCTACGTAACTTGAAGTACGAAACGACACAGACAAACAGATTCACACACAAACCCAAACGTGTTCTCAAATTCAGTGACGAGAACGTTGATAATAAGCAGTGTGCATTTGTAAGAAAATGTAAGGAATTTAATAATGACAGAGCACAGATACACGCTTTGCACTGTATACGACAATTTATTTTTGTACTTTCACCGCTATTATCTGTAATGGAGAAACTAGCTTTGAACCTGAAGCGACAAATTGCTATTGTATTTTCATCAGCATTGCCTGTAATGAGGAAACTAGAATTAACATGGATACAACTATTTGCTTTTGAATTTTTACCGCTATTGCGTGCAACGCAAAAGCTAAAATTTATTTGCAGTGCGTAATGGACCTCAGGGGATTCATTACGCTTTAATGAATATGTGCCGTAGCGAGCATAGGGCCCCGAGCTGTAGTAGTGCTGTTTCATCTTTAGTTTTCTGCACTGCTGCCTTTTCTTCTACTATCCTTTATATCTATCCAAACTGCTCTTTAACTATTGCTCTACCTAGTATTAAGAAACGTATGTAATGAAAACCGGATACGACAAATCTTTTACCGAATGTGACAATTTTCAGTAGGCACTCCAGTACCGCCGTAATTTTAATTACAGATAAAATCGTAATCATCAGTATGTATAAAATTTTGAGCAGTCGGAACCATATTTTTGTAACAATAGATGTTTTTCACCACAATAGCATGAAAGTCAACCGCTTAGCATACGTAACCAACAATGCAGTCTACAAGGTCAACCAAACTTTAATGTTTCGCCGCGTGCACGTATAGTCCCAGCTCCAACAAATAGTAACGCATGGCAGCAAAGAAATAACTACGTACAGACAACACACCATTTCAACTCGTATCGCAGTGAGCCGTATAGAAATTACTATCAGGACAGACGTAAAAAAAAAAAAAAATGATGAGCACAATTTTCAGCGTACATTTAATAACAGTCGATCTTTTTAGCAGCAAGAACATTAGCAACAACACATTATCATGAATGATCCAGACAATAGGTGTCATCCATAGCGTAACACGTCAGTATGAAATAACAGAACAGTTCATACAGTGGATATGCCACAACATTCTCCCGTAAATAATAACACGTACGATAGAATTTAACCAGATACAGCACAGATTGCATACTACAGTAACGCAAACATTACTTTTGACAAGCAGAATTTTGCTCACGAGAATGTTATTTGAAGCATGCTTTGTTGAATGCTCCACTATTATCGCACCCAGATCTTACTAGAAATTTTTCCATTGCTACCGACAGTTCCAACACCGCTTTAGGCGTACACATTTTCCAGGAAATTGAAGAAGATGGTTCAACAGTAATTAAAAACATCGCATTTGCAAGTCGCATTTTGTCACCTGCTGAACGAAATTATTCCGTCACAGAACTTGAAACATTATGTGTTGTATGGGCTTTCACGAGATTTAGGCACTTTCTTTACGGCAGACATACCACCGTCTACACAGACCATAGAGCGATACAATTTTTACTTTCAGCTAAATTCACTCACGACAGGTTAAGCAGATGGAAACTATATTTACAGGAATTTAATTTTACAATAGTTCACATTCCCGGCACACAAAATGTTATAGCAGACGCACTATCGCGTTCTCTCAGTAACAATCAGCAAGACGTAGCAACCAACTTCTGCAAAGCAAATTTCAGTGTCATGTACATTCAGCAAGTTGCATTTGAAAATTTTATTTCATCGTCATTACAGGACATAGCACAAGAACAAAATAAGGACAATGTGTGGAAAGAAATTAAACACCTTTGGCAAGATAGGAAAAATGTTACGATTAGGAACCACTACACTGTACGCAATGACATTCTGTTTCGCCGCTCTCATCCTGACAGCAACAATTGGTTATTATGCATTCCTGACGAACTGGTTAACAAACTAATTTGGTACACTCATTTAAGTTACGCACATTACGGAGCACGAAAATGTTTTCTTATACTGAGACAGAACTGTTATTTTACCAACATGGAAAAACGTATACGACGAGTTTTAGCGTCTTGTAAAATTTGCCAGAAAGCTAAATCAGACACCACTTCACATATTCCTCCTTTATATCCCATTATACCTGTGAAATTAAGACACATGGCCGCAGTAGATATTTTTGGTCCGATTCCGAGAACTAACAGAGGTTTTTGCTACATTTTTGTCGCTGTTGAGCTCACTTCAAAATTTGTTACTTTCACTCCGTTACGCAAAGCTACTGCTAAAACTGTTTCAAATGCATTTATAAAACATTTTCTATCTCATGTAGGGCATGTAATGAAAGTAATTTCCGACAATGGATCTCAATTTCGTAGTAGTGTATGGACACGCATGTTACGAGCTAGAAACATTTCTCCGATCTATATATCCAAGTACCACGCTTCTTCGAACCCTTGTGAAAGATTAATGAAGGAAATTGGTAAGCTGTGCAGAATATACTGCCACAAAAGACATATTGATTGGGATACACACATACTCTCATTCCAAGATGTAATTAATTCCATTCCAAATGAATCCACTATGCTATCTCCGACTGTTATACTGAAAAACGTTGAACCACCGAACAAAATTAAAGAATTAATAGAATTCCCCAAAAATCGTCGCCTACGACACCACGAAATAATTGACATTGCGCTGAACAACATCAAACGTGCCGCAGAGCGCCGGAGAAGACAGCAAAAACAGGTTTGTACACGCCGCGACTTTCACGTTGGACAGAAGATATTAGTACGTACACACTATTTATCCAGCAAATTAAAAGGTAAGTGCAGTAAATTTGAACTTCTATACGCAGGTCCGTATCGGATTCGCAGTATCCCTCACCCCAATGTTGTACACGTCGAAACTTTGAGAACCAGAAAATCGAAAGGCAATCACCATATCTCAAACATTAAACCGTTTATTGAGTGAAACCACTGTATGATTCAACACACTATGATGCCATTTACTAATGCAATTAATTCACCTGACTAATTATTGATGATTATCGTATTTTTTTCTTGGCAAGTGCCCGGCAAGGTAAGGTTAGCAGGTCGCTTTTCTTGTCGTTACACATCAGACCATGCATATTTTTCCAGATGAATTTACACATTTACGACTATTTCTGCAATTATATTTATGTGACTACTTATTGATGATTATCGTATTTTTTTTTTGGCAAGTGCCCGGCAAGGTAAGGTTAGCAGGTCGCTTTTCTTGTCGTTACACATCAGACCGTGCACATTTTCCATTTTTTGTGTATATGACTGTACTCCAGTTTTGTTTGTATGCACTATGAAATAGTTAAGATATAACACACACCAGTCGACTTTGACATTTTTTTTTTTTTGCCTTATGACATCTCAACATCGTGACTGTTTCACATTTTTTTTGCTACTGCATTGTATTATTCTGTGTACATTTTTTCGCATCCGAACACTGTCAATGTCTTGGACATATTACGTTTTCTGTCATGTTATGCTGTATGGTTAATTGTGTCACCATAAACCAGTCATTATTTAGTGGGTATAGGATTTAAATGCAAGACATTAATCTTTGTTCATCAATTTCAGAAAGGAATGATGATTCTAAGAAATAAATTTAACATAAATGGGAATTTCACCTACGGAATAAACGAAAGGAGATGCAATAACTTTATGAGGAAGAGTAAATGGATCAGGATTAACAAGCATTAACAAGACTATACTATACTCATCACAGAATAGCAGTCTTAACTAATTTTTTCTTTCAGAATACAAGGTGATTGATGCAGGCTGTCAGACTGAACTACACATCTTAGTTTTAGTGATGAAATATGCTAGAGATAAGGAATAGTTATGTAATGAGTAATGAAGTGATTTTTTGCAGATGATAATGAATACTGATGAATAATGATGAAGGATATGATGTTATGAATAATGAAGTTTTTCTTTACAGCTGATGATAATGGTGAAGTTATGATGATATGGATAATGAAGTTTTTTTTTTACAGATGAGGATAATGTTGAAGTAATGTATTTATGCTACGTAGTTATTTAAGTATTTGTTGCAGTTTGCTTTGACAGCAGGTGTTACATTGCATAGTAGGATGACGGAAAGTTTTGGAAAGGACAGCTATGGAACACATTTTATACACATTTCACTACTTGTTAATTCGAAGTTCACTACTTTTCAACATAGTGTGCGTTTCTTCTTTCAGGTCAATAATCCGTTTTTGTATTTTTTCCAGGAGAAGTTTTTCATGACACTTACTAAACCTGTTACTTATTATACCTGTTCTAGTACTTGCATTTTTATATTTTTTACCCATTTGTGTTTATCATTTATAAATGTGATCACATGTACTGCCTTGTTACATAATCTTGCTACAGCTGACTCATGACGAATGACGTTACCTATCCTCATTTGCAGCAATAGGTCAAAAGCAAAAAGTATTATGCCTCAGCAATTAATTATCGATCCCAACGCAATGCATTGCTACCAAAAAAATGTATTACCAGTCCCACATAATGTCACTAGTTTATGATAATTCTGAATAATACTGATCAACTCTGAATAGCATATCACTCGAGTAATGACCTCTTAATGAGACTATATTCAAAATAATGCTTTGTCACTAGCTAATAACTGCCACTGTTTATTGTAATGCCTGTGATTACTAATGATTTGACTGTAATTAACTGATTTTTAATAATGACTTTGTAATGATCTGAATAATACTGAATGATGAACTATGTTTTATTCTATTCAATACTTGATGGCCACTGAGTGCCAATAATTAATGTCACTCCACGAATTGTTATTAATTATGCCATTGATTAGCTCTTGTTTCCAATGTTGATACTTTGTAATTTGAAATGAATGTGACGGTTTAATAATGCTTTGTAATTAATTAAGGCTAATAATTCTTAATATATTGAAATGACAAATGATTAATTAATTAACTGTAATTAGACAAATGATTAATTAACGACAAATGATTAATTAACTGTAATTAGACAAATGATTAATTAACGACAAATGATTAATTAACTGTAATTATACAAATGATTAATTAACTGTAATTAGACAAATGATTAATTAAAGACAAATGATTAATTAACTGTAATTAGGAGAAGGTTAATGATTCTTGATTATACTCTGTAACTGAAAAGAATGCGATTATTTCATAATATTTTGTAACCAGGAAAAGAAGGCTACTGATTCTATGTAAAACAATTAATGAACATTTTTCTGTAATACTACATACTTGGTACAGAAATGTTCAATAACTGGGCTATGAATGCCACGAACTATCAATGAAGACTGTAATTGTCAATATTATGTGACTTGATGTCCTTCACCTCATAAGCTGACTACCCTGAATTACTGCAATGTCCATTTGTCCTGTTTATCCCAGTGATCATGGAGCACTATATTTGGTTTTGCACTAATTCTACGTTGGTGTGCCTTGTAAGAGTGTGGTGTTGACACGACATGCTGTCCACCACCATGAGCGATGAAGACATTATTATGGTCCCTCTGTTTGGTGTACCTAATGTACTGCCAAAATGAAAACATGGAACATTACTACGACAGTTCAGTGTCTTGGCTACACTGATAAATTCTGATGGGAAAAGAACTTCAAGTTGTGTCACTTGGTGTTGTACTACTGTGGAAAGATATGGACTTTCAGAGCAGCTGTGTGCAATCTAAAGTGCTACAACCATGATGCAATCCTTCCCTTTCCTATCCTGATTCTTGTCACATAAAAAAAAATTTTTTTTGGTAACATCATTTATGTTCATAGGTTATACATTTTTCGATTCGCTAAACTCCAGTGTGAGTACACTTATGTCACTGGTCGACATGATGTTTGCCATTATGTTTATTTGTTGTGAAAATACTAAAGACATTTTTCAGTGCATGTGCACTTTGGACATGAATTTTTTTTTGCCATTATGTTTATTTGTTGTGAAAATACTAAAGACATTTTTCAGTGCATGTGCACTTTGGACATGAATTTTTTGTTTGCCATTATGTTTATTTGTTGTGAAAATACTAAAGACATTTTTCAGTGCATGTGCACTTTGGACATGAATTTTTTTTTTTGCCATTATGTTTATTTGTTGTGAAAATGCTAAAGACATTTTTCAGTGCATGTACACTTGTCAACATAATATTTTTTGCCAGTCTGTTTATTTGTTCTGAATATGCTAAAGAATTTTTTCAGTGCCTGTGCACTCTGTTATCTGTTAAATAATTTGTATATACTTTTCTGATTTGCTACTATGTTTTGTACTCACATTTTGTCTTTGTCTGATATATTTTGTACTTAGTGCGTGTGCACAACATTTAAATATTCTGTAAGTTGTAGGATTTTGTTAATTAAAGAAAAATTTTGCCGCGCTTGGCAAGTCCAAATGACTCACCATCGCTGCCAAATTTTTGCCCCCCGAGTGGAGGGTTATGAAACACGTATGTAACGCAGCAGCGATGGCGAGGCATTGTAGCATCTGTGACCAGAGAGTTTGCGCTTGACCGCGCGAGTGTTGCGAGCGGTTCTCAGTCAGTAGTAGTCTTTGCGAGTTAGTTGTCGCTATGCAGAGTAGCAGTCAGTCTGTCGTTGCGAGTCTGTCAGTTCAGTCGTTGCGAGTCTGTAGCTCTGTCTAGTTGAGAGCAGTAGTCAGTCTGTAGTCGTCATGCAGAGCGGTCGGTCAGTAGTAGCAGCCCAGTGCGGTTGTGTGATGTAGGCGGTCGGCAACAATGGTCAAGATGAGGAATAAGGTATACTGTTAATTAATATAATCATTAGATAATGAAAAATTTTATTTATTGTAGTTATTCTCCAACAAGTCTCCCAATAATAATTTTTTATTTCAGAAGCATTTTTCTCAAAAATTTAATTTTTTATTGAACTCAAGATTTCGTTGCACTTCCCATTTCATTCCACTTCTTTTGAAGAAAAATTCCACTAAAATCACAAAAAAAGAGAATATTATTATTTGCAATGCAGTTCCTCCAAGCGGTGCGCAACAACAAGAGCAGATATGTGACATCCATTTATTCTGAGGTAAGACTTTAATTCTGATTGTTTTACACAGGGCCAAAGACCGATATTTCGGTTTAATTGAATTTTGTTGTCACTGAATGGACTTTAATTTTTTGAAGGATTTATAATTGAGTCAGATTGCGAATTTCACATTTGTTGCTATTGTCAGTACATTTGATTGTGGGCAGGTTACGCATAGAGCCATGTCCATCAGCATTTCTAATTAGTATCGTTATTTTCTTTTAAAATTTTTGTGGGGAGGTTACACTTGGCTCCCATTTGTATTAAGTATTGCTATATTTTCTTTCTTTTTAAAATTGCGGTGGGGAGGTTACAATGTATGGTTTGGTTTAGCGACCAAGCCCACTTTCATTTGGATGGGTTCGTTAATAAGCAAAATTGGTGCATTTGGGGGACTGAGAATCCGCATTTCGCGATCGAGAAGTCTCTTCACGCTCGACGGGTGACTCTGTGGAGTGCAGTGTCCAGTCACGGAAATATCGATGCGATATTCCTTGATGGCACAGTGACTATTGAGCGGTACACGAAGGTTTTGGAAGATAATTTCATCCCCATTATCCAAATGCCCCTGATTTCGACAAGATGTGGTTCATGCAAGACGAAGCTCGACCCCATCGAAGCAGAAGAGTTTTGGTGTCCTGGAGGAGCACTTTGGCGACCGCATTCTGGCTTTGGGGTACCTAGAGGCCACTGGGCTGAGTTTCGATTGACCGCCATATTCTTCGGATCTGAACACATGCGACTTCTTTTTGTGGGGCTTTATTAAGAACAAGGTGTACAGCAACAACCCCAAACCATTGCTGATCTGAAAACCAGGAGGTCATCGACAGCATCGATATTCGGACAGTTCAGCGGTTCATGCAGAATTTCGCTATTCGTGTGAGCCACATCATCGCCAATGATGGCAGGCATGTCGAATATGTCATAACCTAACTCCGAATATGTGTAGTGACGTTTATAAGTTGAGTAAAATATGTGCACGCCGTAGTTTGTAACTAATTTACGTTTTTTTATGTAATTCAATAATTGTCACCCTGTATATGCATGTGAACAAAAATCTAACCAGTGGTCTGTTTTGAGAATTAATCGAGTAACATATGTGATCACTTTGAGGTTAGCTGATATGGGATTTTGCGCAGCCAGACTTTAACACACTTTTTCGTATACAGTCATAAGTCGCAACAGGTTAGCCAACTGTTGCGCAAGAAAATCGGCACTACCTGGCGCCATTTAGCGTATATTTATGGAACTTGCCTTCCAAAATACTGAACGCCCAACTGAGGACCAGCAGAGAGCTGTAGTCAAAGTAACCACTTTGTTTGCTTCAGTGTTTTATACTGTCACAGCCAAATACCCATCATTATTTTATGCAGAATGTTGGTCATAATGTTTTGGCTCATTGGTGTAGGAAGCCAATGTAAGACATCGATAAACTTTTATTGACCTTTGGAGGATGAACGAAGTTCTATGGAACTACTGTCTACATATATAAGTCTGGCGTGAGGTACGTCGATGTCCATTTTCACGAGGGTTTACTGCAGTCGATCCACTCTATTGTCGAACTGCACTGGCGTGCAAAATTAAAGCAACAAACCGTTATTTCTCCGTCCTGCGTCTAATTCACGATATAATCATACAACCTGTCAACCATATGTCCGTACCATTTTGTTCTGTAGGGAAGACGACATTTCAGTCAACGGACAACCGTGCCAACGGTGACGTCAGGGCACCTATGAAACGAGGTAGTGTTTGCCGGGTAGTCCCATATCCACAATCGCTGTGTACACAATCACTGGCGGTGCATCATGGCACAGAGAAGATACCAACCAAAATATCTGCAGTGGAGGGCTATAGAAAAAATGGAAGCAGGACAGTCGCACACTGATGTGTCCTGATGGCTTAGTGTGAATCGTTCCGTTGTTTCTCGGATGTGGCGACAATTTAGAGAGGCCGAAACTGTATCCCGAACACCAGATCAGGGCCGACCACGTGTGACTTCAAAAGAGAGGACCGTAATTTGGCTGTAAGGGCACGACAGTACCGCCTTAGTACTGCACGGCGACTTGCATATGAGCTCGCAGCATCCATCGAGGCCTTTATTGTCGCAGTAGGTCAACCTCTGCTGTATGCCTACCTCTGAGACATCTTCACAGAAGGGAACGTCTGGAGTGGAGTCATTAACATGCCACATGAGCGGTCGAACAGTGGGCCAATGTTTCCACAGATAAGTCCAAATTTAGTCTGGAGAGTGATTCTCGATGGATTCGGATCTGGAGGGAAAGTGGAATACGATTTCTGGACCCAAACGTTGTGGAAAGAGACCGATATCGAGGAGGATCCCTAATGGTGTGGGCAGGGATTATGTGTACCACTCGAAATGGTACGGGTGAATCGGTAAGGTTTAACTGGTCTCAGGTATCGTGACGAGATCTTGGGACCTCATTCGCGGTTGTTGTTAGGTGCTGTGGATCCAGACTTCGTATTGATGGACGATAATGCTTGACCTTATAGAGCGCGGGTGGTTGATGTTCTCTTGGTAACGGCATGGGGTGGCCTGGTCGCTCTCCATTTGAATCCCATAGAGCATGTCCGGGATGCATTAGGGAGTTGGCAACCACTCTCCAAGACTGCGAGCAGCTCTGTAGGAAGAATGGGCGTTATTGAAACGTGAAACTGATGACATCATTCACAGTATGCCCCGTCGTTTCCAGGCCTATATTGCTGCCAGAAGTGATCACGCGCCATATTTAGCACATTAACCAGATGTCGGAATGTGTTTGCAAATCCGTTAAGTTAGAAAAAACGAAGAAAACTTGTCTACCGTTATGCATGCTGCGGTTGTTTACGTTCTGAATTCTTTGCATTGTTTCTATTTCACTATGACTTGTTTGTACTGTTTTGTGGCAAAATAAAAGCAATCTCAGAAAATTTCCGTTTGTTGCTTTAATTTTGGACTCTAGTGTATTATTGATAGTCAGTGTGAAGTAGGATATTTTTGTCTCAGGAGATGACAGTGTTATCACTTAAAAGCGCATCTACAGAAGTATGTTCTTAGTCATTTTAAAATGTCCACATAACTAAAAGGCGATGACGAATCTGAATCAGCCTGCAGCCTCTAACAAGCTGCGCACATACGTTTCTTAAGCTCTACACATGCGCCACTGCCACCCGGTCTCATGGGTCAGTAATGTAATCGGCGCCTGGCACCGGCTGCTCTCTGCGCTCTCGGTGGATCGTCTGTGCACACCACGTATAGCTTACGTGTGAACGACTTATTATATGTAGTGTACTTTCTCATGCTCAGTAGTGTCTATAGTCTCTGTGTGATTGTCTTGCTTGCTGACTCTGATAATTCTTATGGTTGCATCCAGGCTGACCAGATGTGCTAATCTGAGAAGTACTGTTTGCGTTAGATGCATAAAACACACTTCGGAAGGCTATTCTGTTACGTGGACGTAGATGAGGACTGAAACTTCCTGGCAAAGTAAAACTGTGAGCCGGACCGAGACACGAACTCTGGACCTTTGCCTTTCACGGCCAGCGCTCTACCATCTGAGAACCCACGCACGGCTCACGACCCGTCCTCACAACTTCAGTTCCGCCAGTACCTCGTCTCCTACTTTCCAAACTTCACAGAAGCTCTCCTGCGAATCTTACAGAAAGGGTACTGCGGAGACATGGCTTAGCCACAGCCTGGCGGACGTTTCCAGAATGAAATTTTCGCTCTGCAGCGGAGTGTGCGCTGATGTGAGCTTCTGTGATGTTTGGAATATAGGAGACGAGATACTGGCAGAATTGAAGCTGTGAGGATGGGTCATGAGTCGTGCTTGGGTAGCTCAGTTGGTAGAGCACTTGCCCGCGAAAGGCAAAGGTCCCGAGTTCGAGTCTCGGTCCGGCACACAGTTTTAATTTGCCAAGAAGTTTCGTATCAGCGCACACTCCGTTGCAGAGTGAAAATCTCATTAAGGTTTAGGACTGATGCTACTAAGTATGCGGGAATATAACGAGAATAGTTCATTAAGTTTTTCCATATTTATTTGTGTCCAAGGTGACGTAAAATGGATCAGTGCAGATCATAAGGGTGATGGAACAAGGACTGGAGTTAAAAGTTTTGTCTGGATGACTGAGGTCATAAGAAGTAAATCGGATTAATGAGATGGATAAAGGAAACAGCTGATCAGCTATGCGTTTGTCTATATTTAATGAGTCAGTCTAACAATCACTAGAAATGATGAACGGAAACCGCAAAATCCATAAACGACTAAGGCCGTGCAGACATTTGGAAACAGTTCTCTTTTATGAACACTTCGTTAAGTTATTGCAGCATCTCCAGAACGTCAAACTACTTCGCATTCTTCTTGCTTTTCCCACAATGCATGAGTCACCAGATGACATCAGACGAAAAGTATGACAGTTCTTAAGGAGAGGTGCTCCAAGTCACCGACAGGTGTCGAGAACGAGAGAGAGGCGGCGGGACACTCTTATCTGTGAATTATGAACCTTTCTGGGAAATTTCGTGTGCGCGCGTGCCCCAGCCTTGATATCAAAGGCATTAAACAAGCGTTATGATCGTAAACATTTTATTTCTGGCTCTTGAGATTAATACGAGTATCTTCTCAATGAAATGTGATGCAATCATAGTTTCTGTGAATTTCCCACCTTCTGAGATCGCGACCTTTACGTAGGACCAGAAGTGTTTTATGTAACTGCATACTTTTTCTGTGGAACTGGAAAAAACATTCGTAAAGGACTACAACGACATAACACAATACTATAGGTAAAATATGCGAGTGACCGAAAGCTTGTGCGGGGTGCAACGAACAGGGAACAGCACAAAAGAGCCAAAAGACTACATGGAATGAGGTAGTCATCCATCAGTCTTTTAGTCATTGTGCTCAACTTGACAGCTCATGTTCCTGTTCTTCCGTGTTTGCGAATCGAACTGGGTTTTTAAAAAACTCCACGTTCGACAAAATACAATGTGTCTCTTGCTTTATTCTTCAGAATAAAAAAGGAAAACCATTGTGTGTTGCAGCGGACGAAGATTTTGAAAACCAGACTTGTAATGTACATGACGTGATTTCATTTCTGTGTCATTCGTTGTTTATCTTTCTGATTGTTACCGCGGCGCGTCTGGAAAACCAATAACTTCGTTGTTGCTGGCACTGTCACTCAGAGGACACGTTTCCTTGGAACGTCAAGCGAACATTCACTGGACAAATTCCATTTGAAACATATTTCCTTCCAGTCGCCACCTCGGAAAAACTGGTGTCTCAGTAAAATGAATTTAGCTCCAAACCAATAAAATCTTACTAAGAAAATCTCAGATTCTTGATGCTTTAGATATACAGGAAGAGGCAGCTACGACAGATCACCCAAAATACTTCCAGACGGACAAACGTATCGATGTGAGGTTTTCTCTGACGTAAGCTCGTTATTTTTAACGCTCATAGGTGTCCAACTGCGACACCAGCTTTGTTTTTATGTAACTATATATTTTTTCTGTGAAATTGGAAAGAACCTCCGAGAAAGACTACAGCAACATAACACACTATCAAATGGTACCAAGCTAAAAGTTAACAGCGCCGCAGACCATTGTCGCGCTGTCAGGCGATGAAATCCCACAAACGTCCGGTTTACTGTACCATATCAACCAAAACTCTTAACTCAGGTACGGTTAGTGTGTCTATTATTGTAACTGGCATATCAAGAGCTCCAATAGTTGACTTTGAGAGTCGATACAGGCTATAAAGTGGTTCCGGACAGACAATATTACACTCTTCGACAAAATAAATAAATAAATAAAAACGAAGCACCGCGAAGGGATTATTCGAATAGGATGGTAGATGTATGTGTACGGACAAATTATTACAATTTCAGAAAAAAATTTGCGAGCTATTCAAGAGAAAGGGCTCCACGAATTGATCAAGTCAGTTAGGCGTTGGTCCTTCTGTAGCCATTGTGCAAGCAGTTTGAAACACCCCCTTGAAAGCTTAATGAATTACTGTGCTGATATACCCCCACGTTATTTGATTTTCAAACAGCTGAGCAAAACTGAACGTACTCAGACATTACTCTCTTTACTTATTCTGATCAACACTAAACTGACACACAATATTTTTAGCCCAACGCAACCTGACTTTCAAAAATCCTTACAAAAGAATGGCCCTGAGTAACAATACCCTATACCTTTCATGAATCACTTATCTCTCAAAAATCTTCGTTACTCGAAGTACTGCAATACAGCGAGCGCCACTACTGCCAGCTAAATAAAAGATCCCAACTACTGAAGGCACTCACTACTGATAGGCACTGTTAGCAAATGAAAGATTCTGATAGAGAACAAACCATGTATTTACCTTAATAATGTTCAAAAGTCATAATATACAGGGTGTTACAAAAAGGTACGGCCAAACTTTCAGGAAACATTCCTCACACACAAATAAAGAAAAGATGTTATGTGGACATGTGTCCGGAAACGCTTAATTTCCATGTTAGAGCTCATTTTAGTTTCGTCAGTATGTACTGTACTTCCTCGATTCACCGCCAGTTGGCCCAATTGAAGGAAGGTAATGTTGACTTCGGTGCTTGTGTTGACATGCGACTCATTGCTCTACAGTACCAGCATCAAGCACATCAGTAAGTAGCGTCAATAGGTTAGTGTTCATCACGAATGTGGTTTTGCAGTCAGTGCAATGTTTACAAATGCGGAGACGGCAGATGCCCATTTGATGTATGGATTAGCACGGGGCAATAGCCGTGGCGCGGTACGTTTGTATCGAGACAGATTTCCAGAACGAAGGTGTCCCGACAGGAAGACGTTCGAAGCAATTGGTCGGCGTCTTAGGGAGCACGCAACATTCCAGCCTATAACTCGCGACTGGGGAAGACCTTGAACGACGAAGACACCTGCAATGGACGAGGCAATTCTTCGTGCAGTTGACGATAACCCTAATGTCAGCGTCAGAGAAGTTGCTGCTGTACAAGGTAACGTTGACCACGTCACTGTATGGAGAGTGCTACGGGATAACAAGTTGTTTCCGTACCATGTACAGCGTGTGCAGGCACTATCAGCAGCTGATAGGCCTCCACGGGTACACTTCTGCGAATGGTTCATCCAACAATGCGTCAATCCTCATTTCAGTGCAAATGTTCTCTTTACGGATGATCAAATTGTAAATTTTCACAATCAACATGTGTGGGATGACGAGAATCCGCACGCAATTGTGCAATCACGTCCTCAACACAGATTTTCTGTGAACGTTAGGGCAGGCATTGTTTGTGATGTCTTGATTGGGCCCCATGTTCTTCCACCTACGCTCAATGGAGCGCGTTATCATGATTTCATACGGGATACTCTACCTGCGCTGCTAGAACATGTGCCTTTACAAGTACGACACAACATGTGGCTCATGCACGATGGAGCTCCTGCACATTTCAGTCGAAGTGTTCGTACGCTTCTCAACAACAGATTCGGTGACCGATGGATTGGTAGAGGCGGACCAATTCCATGGCCTCCACGCTCTCCTGACCTCAACCCTCTTGACTTTCATTCATGGGGGCATTTGAAAGCTCTTGTCTACGCAACCCCGGTACCAAATGTAGAGACTCTTCGTGCTCGTATTGTGGACGGCTGTGATACAATACGCCATTCTCCAGGGCTGCATCAGGGATTCCATGCGACGGTGGGTGGATGCATGTATCCTCGCTGACGGAGGACATTTTGAACATTTCCTGTAACAAAGTGTTTGAAGTCACGCTGGTACATTCTGTTGCTGTGTGTTTCCATTCCATGACTAATGTGATTTGAAGAGAAGTAATAAAATGAGCTCTAACATGGAAAGTAAACGTTTCCGGACACATGTCCACATAACATTTTTTCTTTTTTTGTGTGTGAGGAATGTTTCCTGAAAGTTTGGACGTACCTTTTTGTAACACCCTGTATGTATCAGTTCATGATATCCAGTATTACAAATTTACTCTTTCTGGCGGACACACGTCCAGATCGTCCGCTCTTAAAATTCTGCCATCTCTCTCCCCACATCCACCACTGCTGGCGGCTCACTCCCAACAGCGCAACGCTACGCGCTGTTCACATCCAACTGCCCAACACTACAATGGCTAATATTCCAGCAATGCGAACCAGCCACAGACTGCACACAGCACAGTCGGTGATTTTCATACAGAGCGCTACGTGACGTTACCAATATAAAAACCTAAACAGCCTATTTACAAGTCACTGGGCTTTTCATTGACTGATAGGGTTGCAAGATATCTTATGAGGGATATCGCGCCGAAAATCCCGAGCTTGTTGGACGGCCCCGCCCATAATGTTCCAAATGTTCTCAGTTGGGTAGAGCTCCGTCGACCTCGCTGGCCAAGGAAGGATTTGGCAAGCACGAAGACAAACAGTAGAAACTCTTGCCGCGTGAGGTCAGGATGGCTTGCATCAGAAGCAACGAAACGGGGCGTAGAATATCGTCCACGTAGCTCTGTGCTGTAAAGGTGTCGCGGATGACAACCAAAGGAGTCCTGCTATGAAAACAAGTGGCACAACAGAACATCAGTCCTGGTCGTCGGGCCGTATGGCGGAAATCAGTCAGGCTGATATCCCACGGCTGTCCGGGGCGTCCCCAGACACGACTTCGCAGGTCATTGGGGCTCATTTCGAAGCAGGATTCACCACTGAGGAAATAACTGTCTGACCAGTGAGATTCCAGGCCAAGCAAGTCTACTGTAATGGGCTAACCTTCACGAAAAATTCGACCAAAGCATACAGAAATCTCTTTGCTACTCAACAAGCATCTACTAACGTTGGCCATACTGTCGTAGTGACACTACTCTACTCCCGCGGTTATCCACATAGAATTCGTAACTACACACACACGTTCACTCGTCAGGTGCGAAACGCAAGGGCAGGTACAGTGCAATATGGCACTGAGACATTGTAAAGATGAGTGTGGAACTCAGAAGCACCAAAACTTAACATACTTTGCACAAGTGTGTCTGACTCGGACAATTAGCGGACAAGATTAGTACAAAATATGTAAACTACGGCTGCTCACTCTTTTTCTACCGGGGAAATAAGATCTTACGAAGGGGCTCACATAGAGATCCTTCAGTGTCGTGTACGGAATCGCCTTAGCCAATACTCCACTTTCCACGGTTCTAAATTCAAAGTTTTCTGTTTCCTCTTGCTGCCAGTAATATGTGTCTTCTGTTCCAATACTCTCCACTTTGTGAAGTTGCACCATTACATCTAACTAGTCCACCGACCACTTGCTGTGCTACATTCGATTGCTATCGACTTTTTCACCTGTTCGTGCGTTTTATCTTGCATTTGCGATAAGCTGGTATTCACCTCGACAACCGGATATCTTGGTGAAGTTATTCCGTCATTTCCTCCAGTTACTCAATGATAATGCAACAGCATTATCTTCAAAGAACTGTCCGCTTACAGTATCACTATAGAGTGCCCTACACACATTAAACTACTGTGTGGTGGATGGTCTATGTGAGCCTTGAGCACAGACATTCTACATCTACATCCATAATCCGCAAGCCACCTGATGGTGTGTGGCGGAGGGTACTTTGAATACCTCTATCGGTTCTCCCTTCTATTCCAGTCTCGTATTGTTCGTGGAAAGAAGGATTGTCGGTATGCCTCTGTGTGGGCTCTAATCTCTGATTTTATCCTCATGGTCTCTTTACGAGGTATACGTAGGAGGGAGCAATATACTGCTCGACTCCTCGGTGAAGGTATGTTCTCGAAACTTCGGCAAAAGCCCGTACCGAGCTACTGAGCGTCTCTCCTGCAGAGTCTTCCACTGGAGTTTATCATCTCTGTAACGCTTTTGCGATTACTAAATGATCCTGTAACGAAGCGCGCTGCTCTCCGTTGGGTCTTCTCTATCTCTTCTATCAGCGCTATCTAGTACGCATCCTACACTGGTGAGCAATATTCAAGCAGTGGGCGAACAAGTGTACGGTAACCTACATCCTTTGTTTTCGGATTGTATTTCCTTAGGATTCTTCCAATGAATCTCAGTCTGGCATCTGCTTTACCGACGATCAACTTTATATGATCATTCCATTTTAAATCACTCCCAATGCCTATTCCCTGATAATTTATGGAATTAACTGCTTCCAGTTGCTGACCTATATTGTAGCTAAATGATAAAGGATCTTTCTTTCAATGTATTCGCAGCACATTAGACTTGTCTACATTGAGATTCAATTGCCATTCCCTGCACCATGCGTCAATTTGCTGCAGATCCTCCTGCATTTCAGTACAATTTTCCATTGTTACAACCTCTCGATACACCACAGCATCATCTGCAAAAAGCCTCAGTGAACTTCCGATGTCATCCACCAGGTCATTTATGTATATTGTGAACAGCAACGTTCCCATGACACTCCCCTGTGGCACACCTGAAATCACTCTTACTTCGGAAGACCTTCTCTCCATTGAGAATGACATGCTGCGTTCTTATCTAGGAACTCTTCAATCCAATCACACAATTGGTCTGATAGTCCATATGCTCTTACTTTGATCATTAAACGACTGTGGGGGAACTGTATCGAACGCCTTGCAAGAAACAAAGCATCTACCTGGGAACCCGTGTCTATGGCCTTCTGAGTCTCGTGGACGAACAGCGCGAGCTGGATTTCATACGATCGTCTTTTTCGAAACCCATGCTGATTCCTACAGAGTAGATTTCTAGTCTCCAGAAAAGTCATTATATTCTAACATAATACGTGTTCCAAAATTCTACAACTGATCGACGTCAGAGATATAGGTCTATAGTTCTGCACATCTGTTCGACGTCCCTTCTTGAAAACGGGGATGACCTGTGCCCTATCCCAATCCTTCGGAACGTTACGTTCTTTTAGAGACCTACGGTACACCGCTGCAAGAAGGGGGGCAAGTTCCTTCGCGTACTCTGTGTAAAATCGAACTGGTATCCCATCAGGTCCAGCGGCCTTTCCTCTTTCGAGCGATTTTAATTGTTTCTCTATCCCTCTGTCGTCTATTTCGGTATCTACCATTTTGTCATCTGTGCGACAACCTGAGAAGGAACTACAGTGCAATCTTCCTTTGTGAAACAGTTTTGGAAAAAGACATTTAGTATTTCGGCATTTAGTCTGTCATCCTCTGTTTCAGTACCATTTTGGTCACAGAGTGTCTGGGCATTTTGTTTTGATCCACCTACCGCTTTGACATAAGACCAAAATAAGTCTTACATGCTTCGCTACTCCACACATCATCATTGTTTCCCGGGTGCACACGCGGTGCTCTTGACTAACAACTTAACTGGGTTCAAAATGGTTCAAATGGCTCTGAGCACTATGGGTCTTAACATCTGAGGTCATAAGTCCCCTAGAACTTAGAACTACTTAAACCTAACTAACCTAAGGACTTCACACACATCCACGCCCGAGGCAGGATTCGAACCTGCGACCGTACCGGTCTGAAGCGCCTAGAAACGCTCGGCCACAACGGCGAGCCAGTTAACTGGGAAGATAATCTGTATGATCGTATCTTTGTTATTAGTTTCTCGCCGCAAAGTACCTTAAAAAGTTCTTATCTTTCCCCTTAAAGCATATGCGAGCCGTCATAGAGAAACGTCCTTTGGGAACACTGGTGTTATTCAGCAGAAGCGCAGCAACACTACCGCTTCCGCGATCGCGCTGTGCTGGTAGCCGCGACGAGGCCAGGCCTGCGACGTGCCAAGTGGGATCTCACCACACCCACAGCCAGCCAGCCAGCGAACCTCACGTACAGCACGGCCATTGTTCCGACTCACACAAAGAGCGCTGCTGTCTCGGTAGCAGTCTCCAGGAATTATCGCCAGACTGTGATTTCCGGACGGAAATTTGCTCCCACTTAGTAGTCGTCACCACTGCTCACACTTGCCGACTGCGGAACAGAGTTAATCGGTACTGTTCGTAAGGCTCAGGGTTGTTGACCATCGTCAGCGCACCAACACGTAAGCGACAAGAGACTAATAACCACTGTCTCATACTATACGGTAAATCCAGATGTAAGTCTGTCTGATATACCACGGATTCGGATATGGCGCTGTGTAAAAATCTACTTACAGTCTGCGTGTAGCGTTTCTGTAGTATTATTTACCCTTGCAACCTTCAACCCCTGAAAATTATAACCGAAATAGATAAGGATAACTAAACTCAACTTTGGGTTTAGATTACTATATCAGGACTGTCGCTGGACAGAAGTCTGAATATTACTGTCACACTTTAACTTGACTCCTCCCTGATCGGTGAAAGTCGCCTGATTTCGTACCGCTCCGGAATGTTGATGCTCGTTGCCGACATTAAGTGCGGAAGAGTATTGTGCGCAGTAGCAATAAATAGCCGTTGTGAAAATGGTGTTTATTCATGTGTGGCGGACGACGGTTCAACCAGCCTCCGACCATCCTGATTCAGGTTTCCCATCATTTTCCTAAATCGTTCCAGGCAAATGCAGGGACAGTTTCTTGGTACGGCCGACTTCCTTCCCCATCCTTTCCTAACCCGATGCGACTGATGACCTCGCTGTTTGGTCCCCTCCTCCCAAATCAATCAATAATTTGTGGTGGTGTGTGTAGCTTGTATTATTACTATTATTATTTTCGATTATTCCCTTTTGAGAGCGCAATTGAACTTGAGCAGTCATGATTTCTTCTTCTTTCTTCGTTCTTCCCAAATTCTCTTCATACGTCCACTGTGTTCTCTCTTGCGTTCTTCCGACAATCTTTTTCCCGTTCTGTTCTCGGTGTGTTCTTGTTTAAGTGTGTGTTTCTTTATGATGTTTCTAAACTGTTCTCTGTTTATGTTGTCTTGTTGTCTTGTGTGATCCCCAGATCTTTAATCTCTTCTTCTGCTTCAGTGATCCATTTGGTCTTGTTTTTGCTCTTGTTTACTATCTCAAAGATTTTTCTTGTGAGCCTGCTTTTATTCATCCTGTTGATATGTCCATAAAATTTCATCCTTCTCTTTCTAATGGTGTCTGTTATTGTTTCTATGTCTCAGTAAATCTCTCTAGTTGACCCCCTCACCCAAATTCTTTCTCGAAACACTGGCCCCACATATTTTCCTCAGAATTTTTCTTTTTTAGTTTTCAATCTCTATTATCTTCGTATGACCATGAATCACTGTAGTTTCTCCAGCATAAAGTGCTTGTGATAGGACTACTGTGTTGTAATGCCTTAGTTTCGCATTGACAGAAATAGATTTCTTATTATAGTGATCCCAAGTGAGGTTATATGCTGTTTGTAATCTGAAGATTCTATCTTTGTTGGCTATTGAGTTCAGTCCTGATGGTTGGATTATCTCTCCCAGATATCTGAAGTGGGCAACTTGTGCCACTTTCCCGTATTGAGTAGTAATGGGGAGATTATCTACAGGTTTGTTTTCCATATGCTGTGTTTTCTCGTAGGACATTTGTAGCCCAGTTTTCTGTGAGATTTCGTGTAGTTTTTCCAATGCAAGTTTGGCGTCCTCTCTATTGCTCGTTAGAATGGCAAGATCGTTCATGAAAGCCAGACACTTCACCCTAATTCTCTGCTCTTTTTGAATCCCAAGCTGAATTCCTATTATTGTTATTAAAAGAGGCGTTCAATAAGTAATGCAACCCTTTTTCTGCTCAGCAAGTTTCCACTGAGAAAATGCGGAATTTGTGGACATCGTGGAATATTCCCACCTCGGCCACTATAGTTCCAACAGGTAGGGCGTTACACGTACCCTTCAAAATAGCGTCTTTGGTGGAGGCGCGTTCCAAGCAGAGAGCTATCATTGAGTTTCTTTTGGCGGAAAATCACAGAATCGCAGATATTCGTAGGCGCTTGCAGAATGCCTGCGGAGACTTGGCAGTGAACAAAAGCACGGTGAGTCGTTGGGCGAGGCGTCCTCATCGTCGTAACAAGGTCGCGCAAACCTGCCCGATCTCGCACGTGCTGGCCAGCCGCACACAGCTGTGACTCCTGCAATACTGGAACGTACGAACATTCTCACTGGGGATGATCGACGATCACAATCGAACCCCTCGCTGCACAAGTGGACATCTCTGCTAATAATACTGACACGCTCGTCCACCAGTTGTGTACCCGCTAGGTTCCTCGCCACTTAAGAGAAGACCGTAAAGAGCAACGGAGGACATCGATGCTGAATTGATTACGCATTACGAAGCCGATGGTGACAATTTTTTGTTGAACATGTCACAGACGACAAAACATGGGTTCACCACTTGAACCAGAAACAAAACGGCAATTAATGGTGTGCGTTACACCACCTCTCCTCCGAATAAAAGTTCAAAGACGTATACTCAGCCAGTAAAATAATGGCGACGGCGTTCTGGGTCTCTGAAGAGCTGTTTGATATCCTCTATCATGGTGCAACGATGAACTCTGAAAAGTATTGTGCTGTCTTCAGGAAACGGATGAAACGATTTCAGTGTGTTCGTCGTCACAAACATGCAAACGAAATCATCCATCATGAAAACGCAGGGCCTCACGCAAGTCAGTACACCCGAGGGGAGCTAACAAAACTCCATTGGACTGTTCTTCCCCAGCCACCCTACAGCCCAGACCTCTCATCATACGACTTCCATCTGTTTGGCCCAGTGAAGGGTTCACTCCACGGGTAGCAGTACTTAGATAATGGTGCACGGGGGGGGGGGGGGGGGGGGGGGGGGGCAAGGATGCAGCAAGGCGTCGACTCCGACGTGTTTAGTATGAGGGTATACATCCTCTCTCAGTAAAGTGGCGTAAGGCTTTCGCAATGAACGAAGATTATGTTGAAAAATAGGGTTTTGTTGCCCAAAGAGTGAGGAATATGTGATATATTGCAATCCTGAGTAAAATCTTTAAAGTTTGTGTAATTACTGTATTTGTGAAGTACTTTCAAATATTTTAATTATAATGCTGTTACTTTTAAATGCTATACAGTCAATAAGGTGTCTCAAAGAAACACTGACAAACTTTAAGGGGAGGTTCCTTATACCAAACAAGAAAAACTCTTGTAAACGAGGGATCTAATATGCAAATCTTACGAGGTATGAGCACTTGCTCATCTTCGATATCATGAAATATATCTTTTCTACTTCGAGCTCTCTGCTTTTCATATTTTTGGAGCAGATAGTATGGAACAAAAAAAGAAAAAAAAGTTTGCTAAACGTAGCCTCTAATAAGCGTACCTGCTATGAGCACTTTTTCAGTAGAAGAGATGTATTTCACTTTAGCGAAGATGAAAAACTGCTCATAGTTCATAAAGTATGCATTTTAGGACGCACGTTTACTGGACATTTTTTCTTTGGTTGATTTATACTACCTCCTCCCAAAATATGGAAAGCAAAGTCCTTGCAGTAGAAGAGATTTGTTGCGAAGTATGTAAGATGAACAAGTTCTCATAGCTCTTAAAGTACAGGGTGACAATTATTGAACCATATGAAAAAACGTAAATTAGATACAAACTACGGCATGCACACACTTTAGTCAACATGTAAACAGATATTCGGATTTAGCTTATGACATGTTCGATATCCCTGCCATCATTGACGATGAACTGGCGCAAACGAATAGCGAAATTCTGCATGACCTGCTGAAGTGTCGGAACATCGAAACTGTCGATGACCTCCTGAATGACCGTTTTCAGTTCATCAACGATTTTGGGGTTGTTGCTGTGCACCTTGTCTGTAGTATAGCTCCACAAAAGGAAGTCGCATGTGTTCAGATCCGGACAATGTGGGGACCAATCAAAGCCCAAGCCAGTGGCCTCTGGGTACCCACCAGAATTCGAATCCCAGTGTGCTCCTCCAGGACATCAAATACTCTCCAGCTTCGATGGGTGGAGCTCCGTCTTGCGTGAACCACATCTTGTCGGAATCAGGGTCATTTGGATAATGAGGATGAAATCATCTTCCAAAACCTTCACGTACCGTTCAGTAGTCACCGTGCCATCAAGGAATATCGCACCGATTATTCCGTGACTGGGCACTGCACATCACACAGCCACCCTTTGAGGGTGAGAGACTTCTCCATCGCGAAATGTGGATCCTCAGTACCCCAAATGCGGCAGTTTTGCTTATTGAAGAACCCATCCAAATGTAAGTGGGCCTCGTCGCTAAACCAAACCATACAGCGCGTACTAATTCCCATCATGCCCGGCGGCCAACCATGCAGTTGAACGTCCTACCGTAAACTGTTGAAAAATTATAATGATTTTATTTCATATCAATAATTGTCACCCTGTATGCAATTTAGAGCGCATGTTTACCAGGCATTTTTTCTTGTTTTAGTGTAAGGAAGCTTTCACTACAGCTTGTCGGTGGTTTTTAGATACCCTGTCCAGAACAGTGTAACAATGTGTTATGTGCTTTTCGAAAATTTCTATTCGTGGTTTTTCATTCCACAGTTCACCCTCGTTATACTGTGACACTGTAACACGTAGAGAAAGCATCCCCCACCAACCCCAAGAACAGATTTAGATTAGTTATCTACTGCATATCTGTTTTCGTTAATATTCATCTCGGAAATGAGTGTGCGTTCATCTGAAACTAGCTGTAAGATTAAAATTGTTTGCCGAACCAGAACTCAAACATGGGACCCTTGCCTTTCGCGGACAGAAAAAGGGGAATGACAATGATAAAGTACTCCCTGCAAAACCGTATGGTGGTTTGCAGAGTTTAGATGTAGATGTTCGTTTCCCCCAAAGGGTCAGCTCTAATTTGAAAGAACCACCCAACACTTTGCTCCCATTCTTCAACAACCGTCATCGTGCCAGTGTCCTCAAATCTTCTGCGACATATACACACTGAAACTTTTTGAGTTTGTGAATAACACAAGTTTACAATTCTACAATACAGTTCTGATTGTAAACCCAGGGCCGGCCGCGGTGGTCTCGCGGTTCTAGGCGCGCAGTCCGGAACCGTGCGACTGCTACGGTCGCAGGTTCGAATCCTGCCACGGGCATGGATGTGTGTGATGTCCTTAGGTTAGTTAGGTTTAAGTAGTTCTAAGTTCTAGGGGACTGATGACCACAGCCGTTGAGTCCCATAGTGCTCAGAGCCATTTTTTTGTAAACCCAGTGAAGCTGTAAAGTATGTTGAGAAAGATGAGGTCTCAGTCACGGAGAGCTGCTATCGCCGAAGGCCAGAGCCGCGCCAGCAACTGTATCACTCAGCTCGGCACATACTGGTATTGCTCGCGCAGCTGCGGTTCTGCAGCAGCTGTGCGTTCGGTTTGCGAAACCGCAGCGCGCACAGGAATCCTGCCCCTAGCCTACAGCCTTAATCTGCGTACTGTGTTTTTGCAAGCGACAGTAAGCGCTGCGCTCTGGAGCGGTAAACATGTCGTGTTGTGTGCCAGACCGGACGCGAAGCCGGATATCTTACTTTTCGCAAGCAGACCTTTAACCATTTGGCCGTCTGAGCACATTTCTTCGAGAGGTGTTAACAAGTAATGTAACATATTTCTTTCTGAAATTGGGTTGGTTTTATTCAGAACTCCAACACGCCATATTATTCCCCACTCTTTTGGCTACAAAGCCCTATTCTTCAACACAATCTCCGTTCAACGCGACGGTCTTACCCCATCTCACTGGGAGGACCTGTAAGCCCGCATGGTAACACTCCAGTGGTCCACGTCAGAACAAACGCCTTGCTGCATCAATAACATCCCCATCATTCACGTTCTGCCTCCAGTGGAGTGCATCCTTAATTGGGCCAAACGGATGGAAGTCAGAACGTGCGACGTCAGGGCTGTAGCTGGACGAGGAAGAACAGTACAATGAACATTTGTGTGCTGCTCTCGAGTGCGCAGACTTGTGTGAGGCCTTGCGTTGTCACGGAGAAGGAGAATTTCGTTTGTGTTTTTGTGGTGACGAACACGCTGAACTCGTTTCTTCGATTTCCTGATGGTAGCACAGCTATGTGCTGCCGGCCGGCTCACGGGAAGTCGGACAGGTTTGAGCAACTTTGTTGCTATGATGTCAGATGGCTCGCCCAACAACTCATCGTGCTTTTGTTCACTGCCAGGTCTCCGTTGAAACTCTGCAAACGCCTACGAGTATCTGCGATGTTTTCCGCCAAAAGCAACTCAATGATAGCTCTCTGCTTGAGACGCATCTCCGTTAAAGACGCCATTTTGAAGACTGCGTATAGCGCTGCCACCTATCGGAACTTCATGAAACTACAGGGGCTAAAGTGGGAATATTCCATGACGTTCCAAAACAAAATTCGTGTTTTTTCAACGGGAACTGACCGACAAAGAGAATGTGTTGCATTACTTATTGAACGCTCCTTGTATGTCTGACTCAGAGCTGCATTGTCACTGGTTTTCCTCCAATTATTCCCGAACAGATGCAGAAAGTTCTCCATTCCGCCATAGGATCACCACATGAACGGATATGACTGAGGACTGCTTAGTAACCCGCCCGAAGAGAAACACTAACAGTGGAAGTTTGAGTTAAATTTGAAGCCTTGATCAGTTATTGTAAAGACTAAGGCTAGTGATCGCGAGAAACCGGAAATCCGGGTTCAAATGAAGGTCTGGTGCATATATTCATTAGTCAAGACATGAATTTCACGCAATGTGGTTTCATCCCCATTACCTCCATTTCATGACAAATTAATTCAGTTGACTACACATAATGCAATCAACCCAAAGAAATATTGGTATCAGCTGTTAATCTGATGTAATTAGAACTCCACTATCGGCAGAATAAAATTAAAAGCTGTTCTGAATGCCTTGTTTTGTGTGCGGTACTTATCCCATCATGACATCTGTGGGTAAACATGCATACGTAAAGGAATTAAAAAGGACTCTTCCAGGAAGGGATCTGAAGTGGAACTCACTCGTAGGTAAAGCAGATGGCAGATTTCCGTTCTGGTAGAATACTAGAGAAATGCAATCAGCCTACAAAGAAGATTGCTTACAAAACACTCGTGCGGCCCATCCTAGAACATGCTCAAGTTTATGGAGACAATACCAGATAGGAGTAACAGCTGATACTGAACGTATACAAAGGACAGCAGGATACGTGACAGGTTTGTTAGGACCCGTGGGGTAGTGTCACAGAGATGGGAAGAAAGTGAACTGCCAAAGAGTGACGTCTTACGCAAGACGATCATCTTTGAAATTGCATCACCTGATTACAGAACACTGACACCGTCATAAACGTGGCGACGCAATTTAATTAATTAATAATTTTAAAGCAGTTTTGATCATTCATGACGGCATTTTTATAATGTAAAGCACTTTCATGTATTATTTTATCTAACTTAAATACAGTTACGCATGTAAATGAAGCAATATTATGTCGAACAGTAGCTAGCACCACCCAGTCCTCTAGTACGAGCCTTGAGGAGATCAGGAGATGACGCAGCCATCAGCTAAGAAGTCATATGTTATCACATTTATGTAGTGCACTTACACGTTTACTTAATTTATTAATATAATGTTGACAAGTGTGTCTTAATCCACACATAAAAAAAAGTTTTGCATCACCTCGGTTCCGAGAGTTCCGGATCCTGTACAGAAAATTGGAATAGAGATCAACATAAATATAATTTCCGTCCTTTCTATTGCTCATGAAAACGACACATTGCTTGTTGTACCACAATACAACGAGACTTTCAGAAGTGGTGATCCAGATTCTTGCGGTTCTAGGCGCTGCAGTCCGGAACCGCGGGACTGCTACGGTCGCAGGTTCGAATCCTGCCTCGGGCATGGATGTGTGTGATGTCCTTAGGTTAGTTAGGTTTAAGTAGTTCTAAGTTCTAGGGGACTGATGACCTAAGATGTTAAGTCCCATAGTGCTCAGAGCCATTTGAACCATTTTTTGATCCAGATTGCTGTGCACACCGGTACCTCTAATACCCAGTAGCACGTCCCCTTGCATTGATGCATGCCTGTATTCGTCGTGGCATACTATCCACAAGTTCATCAAGGCACTGTTGGTCCAGTTGTCCCAATTCTCAACGGCGATTCGGCGTAGATCCCTCATAGTGGTTGGTGGGTCACGTCGTCCATAAACAGCCCTTTTCAATCGATCCCAGGCATGTTCGATAAGGTTTATGTCTGGAAAACATGCTGGTCACTCTAATCGAGCGATTTCGTTATCATGAAGGACGTCATTCACATGAGGCGCACAATGGGGGCGTGTATTGTCGCCCTTGAAGACGAATGCCTCGCCAATATGCTGTCAATATGGATGCACAATAGTTGGAGGATGGTATTCACGTATCGTACAGCCGTTACGGCGCCTTCCATGACCACCAGCAGCGTACGTCGGCCCCACAGAATGCCACTCCAAAACAGCAGGGAACCTCCAACTTGCTGCACTCGCTGGACAGTGTGTCTACGGCGTTCAGCTTGACCGGGTTGCCTCGAAACACGTCTCCGACGATTGTCTGGTTGAAGGCATATGTGACACTCATCGGTGAAGAGAACGTGATGCCCATCCTCTGTATCTCCTCCATGTCCGAACGACATCGCTTTGGTTCACTCCGAGACGCCTGGACAGTTCCCTTGTTGAGAGCCCTTCCTGGCACAAAGTAACAATGCGGACGCAATCGAACCGCGGGACTGACCGGCTAGGCATCTTTGAACTACAGACAATATGAGTTGTGTACCCCCTTCCTGGTGGAATGACTGGAACTGATGGGCTGTCGGGCTCCCTCCGTCTAACTGAAAGCCAGAGAGAGTGTGTCTGTGATGCAATATCCACAGTTAACGTCTTTCTCCAGGAGTTCTGGGAATCGGGGTGATGCAAAACTTTTTTTGGTGTGTGTATTTTACGTTTCTGAGCATGATAAATAGATTAACAAATATATCACCTGCTTTCCGGCACATAAAATAACCTGCAACAGACTAAATCAATACAAAAGAAAAAAAAACGCTTTAACCAACAAATTTATAAAATACGTCATATAAATGTCAGCATATGACATGCAGGAATTTAATAGCGTGACAAATCACTTTACGTCACTGCTCGGGAACAGGCTAAGGGACTAATCTCTTGCTCTTACCGTCGCAACGTACAACTAAGTCTATTAAAAATGCTGCTATTATGTTAAAGACAAGTCCACTGCGGTTGTAAATACGGAGGCGAGAACATATGTCGCTAGAAAAGGAAGCAGTCACCATCACCTAAACGTGTGACTTCAGCTCCACATGTGGAAATCTTACTGAAATCAACAGCGATCCTTCTGTGACATAAGGTGCCAACGGCACAGGCTACACTGCCAGGCTCACGGAAAACAAACAGCTCCCGTATCTCTTTGTCCTGAGTAAACCACGGAGCGATCAGCTACCCCTCCGTGCGATTGCCAGCTCTCCTCTTCATTAGGACTGGGCCTAATTTTTAGGCTCCCCCAATCTGCGTCAGAGCGCGCCAACACCCGTCTGCCACGCCCTCTTGAACAAACCATGTACTTAGGCGAAGAATCGATAACCAGAGAGCCGCAATGGCCCAGGTGTTATTCTGATACAGTAGGAGAGTCCTGCAATCCTGTTCGACTTTAGAGGGAATATCACGTGAGCTGAAACGTGGCCGAAAATTTGGATTGAGGAAGGGGGCGTGCTAGGATATTCTGTGCAGTGTGAAAAGTCACTGCGTCAGTACACGTTGAGCCCAATCGACGGAAGGAAAGACAGCTGAAAACAGGGATTTGGACAAAGGTCTATGAAATACGCCGTAGAGAAACGGAGGTCTTGAACTAAAGATTAAATGTCTTTCGCCTTATTGCTAAGACAGATAAAACGTAAAACGCGGCCGACAGCACGCACGTCGTTCACTAAAACGGCCGATAACTCAGACGGCAAACGTAAATGAGAACGTAAGTGGTTAAGAAGAGGGCATAGTGGTTACCACATTTGCCTAGTGGGCAGGAGACCTGGGTTCGAATAGCAGCTTATTTACAAATTTTGATTCGTCGCTTCAGTCTGTTGATTCCTTGCACAAATGAGAATGACATAAGAGAAAGAAGTGGGTGAACCAATACATAATATCAAGATTTTGTGTGTCTATATTTTTGACAGGAGGTCTTTGGGTCGACGGCCGTTTACTACTGTGAGAAAATAGAACACCTACAGCCGTTCTTATGATTTTATTTATTTTGTTGCAACCAGTTGGCAGTTGATGGTTGGAGTGCGGACACCTAAGTTTTCAGGTTATCTGCCTATCCAGTTATGCTGGCCACAGATGCGATATATGTAGGGATCGTATCAACCCCTTCTGCATCAACTACAGCCTGAAGATGGCGCATTGAAGCGCCGAAACCGCTTACAACAAAGTAACTAAAATCATAAGGACGGCTCTAGGCGTTTCATTTTCTCACAATAAGAGAATTTAGATGAAGATGAAATGGCAGATGTGATACTGCGTGAAGAGTTTGACAGAGCACTGAAAGACCTAAGTCGAAACAAGGCCCCGGGAATAGACAACATTCCATTAGAACTATTGACAGCCTTGGGACAGCCAGTCCTGACAAACCTCTACCATCTGGTGAGCAAAATGTGTGAGATATGCGAAGTACCCTCCGACTTTAAGAAGAATATAATCATTCCAATCCCAAAGAAGGAAGGTGTTGACAGATGTGAAAATTACCGAACTATCCGTTTAATAAGTCACGGCTGCAAAATACTAACGAGAATTCTTTACAGACGAATGGAAAAACTGGTAGAAGCCGACCTCGGGGTAATTCAGTTTGGATTCCGTAGAAATATGGAAACACGTGAGGCAGTACTGACCCTACGACTTATCTTAGAAGCTAGATTTGTAGACTTACTGAAAGCTTTTGACAATGTTGACTGGAATACTCTCTTTCATATTCTAAAGGTGGCAGGGGTAAAATACAGGGAGCGAAAGGCTATTTACAATTTGTACAGAAACCAAATGGCAGTTATAAGAGCCGAGGGGCATGAAAGGGAAGCAGTGGTTGGGAAGGGAGTGAGACAGGGTTGTAGCCTCTCCCCGATGTTATTCAATCTGTATATTGAGCAAGCAATAAAGGAAACAAAAGAAAATTTCGAAGTAGGAATTAAAATCCATGGAGAAATAAAAACTTTCAGGTTCGGCGATGACATTGTAATTCTGTCAGATCCAGCAAAGGACTTGGAAGAACAGTTGAACGGAATGGATAGTGTCTTGAAAGGAGGATATGTGATGAACATCAACAAAACCAAAACGAGGATAATGGAATGTAGTCGAATTAAGTCGGGTGATGCTGAGGGAATTAGGTTAGGGAATGAGACACTTAAAGTAGTAAAGGAGTTTTGCTATTTCGGGAGCAAAATAACTGATGATGGTCGAAGTAGAAAGGATATAAAATGTAGACTGGGAATGGCAAGGAAAGCGTTTGTGAAGATGAGAAATTTGTTAACATCGAGTATAGATTTAAGTGTCAAATGGTTCAAATGGCTCTGAGCACTATGGGACTTAACAGCCGTGGTCATCAGTCCCCTAGAACTCAGAACTACTTAAACCTAACTAACCGAAGGACATCACACACATCCATGCCCGAGGCAGGATTCGAACCTGGGACCGTAGCAGTCGCGCGGTTCCGGACTGCGCGCCTAGAACCGTGAGACCACCGCGGCCGGCATTTAAGTGTCAGGAAGTCTTTTCAGAGAGTATTTGTATGGAGCGTAGCCATGTATGGAAGTGAAACATGGACGATAAATAGTTTGGACAAGAAGAGAGTAGAAGCTTTCGAAATGTGATGCTACAGAAGAATGCTGAATGTTGGATGGGTAGATCACATAACTAATGAGGAGGTATTGAATAGAATTGGGGAGGAGTTTGTGGCACAACGTGACTAGAAGAAGGGATCGGTTGGTAGGACAGGTTCTGAGGCATCAAGGGATCACCAATTTAGTATTGGAGGGCAGCGTGGAGGGTAAAAGTCGTAGAGGGAGACCAAGAGATCAATACAGTAAGCAGATTCATAGGGATGTAGGCTGCAGTACGTACTGGGAGATGAAGCGACTTGCACAGGATAGAGTAGCATGGAGAGCTGCATCAAACCAGTCTCAGGACTGAAGACAACCAACAAACAATATATCTGAGCATTGATTATTAACCTCTGTGACGTGGCTCTTTATGCCTAGTTGTTATGAACTAAAATATCAGTATAAAGATCTACCCATCACGAACTAAATATGGGTCAATGATAGACTACAGAGTGTCTCGACAACGTATCTATATTTCTACCGAGTGACAAGACAACCCCTACATAGCAAGAAAAATTAGGTACACTGCCTCACAAAAAATGTGAAGTACCCAGAGGGGGGCAGGAGAGAATTGGGGATGGAATAATACTTCTTGGTTGTAGAAGGTATGTGAAGTTATTCCAGTGATTACAAAATCGAGACATGTTTACAAAGAACTTGACAGAATGAGCGCACTTACCAGTCTGATGCGCCATCCCTTCTGGCCTGGAATCGTACATTAACTTGGTTCGGAAAGGTATCATAAAGTCACTGTATGTTCCGCTGAGGCAAACAGGTCCACAACTGCTACAAGTGATCTTTCATATACTGGATAATGCTACTGGGACAAAGTCCTTGCTGGATCCACACGTGTTTTATTTGGGATGGACCTGGGGATTTTCCTGGCCACGGCATATCTAAACGGCAAACAGTTTATAGAAGCACATACCTTGTGTGGACATAATTTGGCCTGATGAAAAATGGCACCACGATACTGTCACAAGTGATGTAAGATATGTACCGTTGCGCCGTCGGACTTCCCTCAACCACTACCAGCCATGACTAAGCCATACACGATGGCTTCCCACGCCATAACGCCAGGAGTAACACCACTGTGCTTCCCCAGAAGAATGGGACCTCTCTCCGGGCCGCCAGCACACTCGCTGACGACGGTCATCCAGAGCAGCGAATTGCGAGTCATCATTCAACACGGTGCATCTCCATCTTAAATGCATACTTCCCTGTCACCACATCACACCAAATGCAGCTGTGCTTTGGTGTTAACAATTCCCTAAGAATGCGACGATAATTAGACCCTCTGTTCTCCACTCCAGAATGTTACAGGGAAACCACTACTTTTTCTCGGACGCTAGGGTTGGATGTGAACGGTTTATGATGTGTGGCGTTAATTGTTAGTCACATGCCGCCAAGAGACGATAAATAAATTCTTTGCTGTTGTATTATCCTAAATTTTCTGGTTGGCGGAACAGGGCTTGTGAAGTCTGGAATTTGAATTTCTAAAAGTCCCCATTACTGAAATGTGGTGTGAGAGGTCAGCTGCAGGCTTTGGGAATTGGGTGGGAGATTTCCCAGAATTCCCTGAAGGACGGTGTAGTCGCGTGGGGGGGCCGCTGCAAGTAACGGTGCCCCTGGCAGGGTTCCGCAAAGCTCCTTTTCGAACTGTGTGAACTACGATGGGTTCCTGGAGGCAGCCAAAGTGCCCGCAGCCTTTTCTAGAAGCTTATGAGTATAATGAGCCATTTTACCGTATACAGTGCGGGAAACGAGCTACATTTCGCACCCGGACAAATTTTCAGCCTATCAAAATGAGAGCTCATCCAATGCCAACTCCTACTCAGTTTACAGAAGTAAGAAAATCTGTTTCTGTGGGCTTCCCTGCATTTTGGAAGGTGCGGAGAAATTTTCGCTTGTCACGTTGGCAGAATTTGCGAATCCTCTTCCAAGCAGTGGCGTTCATAAGTGTAGTGGAACGTAGACAGAACACTACACTTGGTGTTCGACACTGCGGGGTGGCGGTTCGTGGCAAAGATCTCGAGAGGTGTCCGGCACCAGCCTGGCGCTTCTTCCGGTTTTCCGTGTAAGTGTCGGGTTTCGCGTTTGTGCTGTTTTTCTTCTGTGCAACATACAATTTGCCAGTTTACTTCCCAATGTGAATTTTTTTTCTGTAGTAAATTCTATGTACTGGGATCGGGAGTCGATCTACTCCTGCATTCTTGCTTTTGCGAGCTGCTCAGACTTTCAGTCATTTGCTTCTTGATTAGCAGTCTGCCATACAGAATCCAGGTGCCTTCGGCACTTATAAAGTGTTTTCAGAATTGATTGGAATGTTGTCACACTATTGATTAATGTAATCTTTTTGTAATTTCAGACTGATTAATTTTTATCCTTAATAAAGAGAATTGTAACTGTAGTTTATCTTGATCTGAGAAGCATTTTTGAAGATCAATAAATTAACGTTTAATTTTAATGGCTTCAAAATTATCATTTATGTCCTACAACCATTTTTTGATTTTACTTTTGCTAATTAAACTTTGCCAACGGTTGTGCCGCAGTGGTAACATCGTTTCTCGTCCGATCACCGAAGTTAAGCGCTGTCGGGCTGATCAGGTACTTGGATGGGTGACCATCCGGTCTGCCGAGTCCTGTTGGCAAGTCGAGTGCACTCAGCCCTTGTGAGCAAACTGAGGAGCTACTTGACTTAGAAGTAGCGGCTCCGGACTCGTAAACTGACATACGACTGGGAGAGCAGTGTGCTGACCGCATACCTCTCCATATCTGCATCTGGTAACGCCTGTGGGCTGAGGATGACACGGCGGCCGGTCGGTAACGTTGGACCTTCATGGCCTGTTTGGACGGAGTTTATTTTAGTTTTTAATTAAACATTACCTGTATTTACTCTGAGCAGTGTGAGCGATTGTCATTGCCATTGTCATTTCGGGGTGGTTTTGCAAACCTACAAGGCGTAGAATTGCTTGGTAAGTTAATCGTGTTTTGAGTTCGCAAGTGTGGCAGGCAGCTTGCACTAAGTGCAGTCGAACCTCAGTAGGTCCACACGCACCACCACAATCAATACGCGATAAAACAGGAAATATTAAAGATATACTAGGTGCACAATATGGCGATGTCCATTTTGGTGGTCAGGCGTGATCGATCAGAACATTGACGGCGAGTATGACTGCCCCACGCTCCGCGGCAGTCCAGCGTTGGGCCACTCTCACATACGAATGCCCCACATATCTGGATATTACGCACAATTCGACCAGCCAGCCAAATGGAGACCCACAACGCGGCCCGTTTCAAACTGTCAGGTGCTGATAATTCAGTCTTAAATGAGTACGCGACATCTTCCTGCCCTTCACACTGATGACCCACCTTCTGAAACTGTCTACGTCCCTTACATACCCTACTAGGTCTACTAAGAACTCAACAGGCGAAAACACTAATGCACTATGGTGGTCGTTGTCACAGAGAACTGCAACTCTCAGTCATTTACATGCCCACCGATGTTGTGTACGTGTATGATGTTACATTGCGATCAGCCCACTTCTCTGTGTGCTTCACTATTTTTGTCAGGCAGTGTATTTCCAAGGGACCTACAGAACAATGGTCAGGCATTTTAGGAATCAGAGAACACGACATCTCATTTTTTCAGATACTCATGGAGGAGTTCGTGTAACGTGAGGGAATTCACGTCACACCGATACTGACAAACTGTAGTCTCTTTCACCCTACTCTGGGGGTGACGCTGTGCACCCACTGACACTTACACAGTGTATATCTTCACTGCAATCAGAGGCTTCTGATCTCCTGGCAGCCAGCTGGCTCAGGATGTTATCGACAGAGTTTGGTACTCGTTTCAAATCCAGTCATGGAAGCTTGTTCTTTCATCTGCCTTTGTAGTCGAGAAACTGCCGAAACAGCGCATTGTTCCACCGTAAAGACAATAACATGAGCGCCAGAAGATCGTATCAACTCACCGTTTTGTACTTTTATTGCCACCAAGGGTCATTTCACTTTTTGGAGAAGATGAGCTTAAACTTTCATTTTTTATGACAGCTATGGCGTGATATGAATTCGGCGAGCTGCACTCCAAGATACAGTACGTTTCGTAAGTTTCTGGAAAACTCACTGTATAATTATTGCCTAGGATCTATAAGTCCAAGCAGAATGTGCCAACACAACACACGTTTTTTCTTCCGAAATGAGCCAGTGGAGATAATTCCATGATTTTGAAATGCACATCACTCTAGGGGCCCGTAAGTTCGGGAAATCGCTCAAAGATATTCCACAGGAAGATGTAAATCATCTACTGTTAACGATGTTAGCGTAAAATGAAAAATTCGGGAATGTCTGAAACTCAGTCGTATTTTCGTAGTTTTAACAAATGGACTGACAGGGACTGTCGAACGCTGAAGGTGTAAGGTGTCAGGCAAATCCAACACCTTCCATGAAAACCCTAACATAAGCAAATCCAGTAGTATGTCACATAGCTCCGAATAAATCGTTACATTAAATTAACCAAAGTAATACGAGTAACGAGTGAGCAAATGGAATACCACAGACTAACACAAGAATGCCTAAATGCATGTCATACCTTCCCACCGTGAGAGACGCAGTTCCGAGGGGAGAAACGAGAACAGAAGCCGAGAGCAGAACCGTGTTAAGTTAGAAGGCCCTACGATAAGGGACGGACACCCACGTCGCCAGCTAACCGTTAGGACCACCCCCCAGCCCATGTTAAAAGCTAGAGCCTTAGCGTGAGACTTTTTCGCGTCTGTTACGTCAGGACCACCCCCCAGCCCATGTCAAAAGATAGAGCCCTCCAGAAGAACAGTATAGATCTCACGATAACATTAAAAGGACCACACCAGCTGCAAGTTTTAGCGTGAGACTTTTTCGTGTCTCTGTTACGTTGCAAACTTCAAAAACATTGCCCCACAACGAAAAGTATAACGTTTCTAATTGGATAGACAGAATTTTTGTAGGCGGAGCTTAAGAAAAGTATAACGTTTCTAATTGGATAGACAGAATTTTTGTAGGCGGAGCTTAAGGTTAACATTGAGACCCTGATTGGTCAGATGAAAACACAGCCAGATAGTTTTTTTAAACCAACTTCGGTAAATTGTAGTAAGGAGAAGTTAGGAGGGTGGCTTCCGAGATGGCGAGCTGTATGGAGCTGGGCCGCCCGCCGCCCCATGACAAACACCGACAAGGTAATGAACGCACGCGATGCCGCATAACAGCACATAAAGCTTCACTCAGAACTGCAGAAGTCTCATCTGTTACACCCCCTTTTTGCGTAATGCTAGTGTCGATCGTCAATTAAAGCTCATGGTGTTCACATTTGCCACTTGAAGTAAAAATCTGAAACGCGATGATTTTTCTGTTATATAGTTACTGAGAAGCCAAATCAGCCACTGTAATTTACGACAAATTAGATAAGTAATTAAAGATAATTGAGGGTCACTGAAGACCATTTTGATAGTTTTCTCTTTTATGAAACTTAAACCTAGATTATAGATGTGATATGGCATAGGTCATCCTTCGATCCATTGTAGAACTTTGAAACCCATTCAGGGAATATTCGTTCACATTTTTGTTGAACGCAGTTGGTTTTTATCATCCTGTATTAAAACATTTCCTTTTATCAATAGTGCAATTTATAAACAATGTTTTGTGAGTAGAATAAAATTTCCAATGGTAAACTTAACTGCTTTTTCGACGTTATTTTATCAGCTAACTAAAAATAGGAAAGCCTTGAACCCCTTCCACTAAATTTAGTTAGTATTAAGATTCTTTTACAGGGAGTGCAGTGGAGCTGACGCTGAAATCATTAAGTATTTGGTTATATCATCGCTAGTCTCACTGAACTCTTCTGAATTCTACATGTCATGTGTGGTCTGGCGTCTCCTTACCAGCAACAGGTCCCAGGTTCAACGTAGTCAATTCCCTAAAAAAACACGCTCAGAGCGTCGTTGCGCGAAAGTGGTAGGGAGACACGATATAGAACAAACAGACACCACGCAGAATGTTAGAAAGGTGCTGTACGAAACAGCCGCTGGACACCCATGTGAACTATTGCGGAGAGCTACCGGAGTTACTCAGATGCAGAGCGCAGAAAAAAAAAAAAAAAAAAAAAAAAAAAAAAAAAAAAAAGGTGACTGGTGGCCTGCGCGTGTGACTTTGTGACAGATCATCATAAGGAGTGTGTTCACTTGTAATTTAGTGGCGACAAGCGCTGTGGAAGATATCCATCACAGTCGGACAGAGTCATATTCTGCTGGCTCGGCAAAGTTGAACTATCCAAGCAGGACTCAATCCGTTCTCACAGCCTCAACTCTGCCAGTAACTCAGCTGACAGTTTTAATCTGCCAGGGAATTTCATATCAGAGCATACTTTGCGACAGAGTGAAAAATTCATTCTGCTTATAAGAATGTTGCTGTTATGTGCTGTAAGTATGAGCTTCGGCCTGATAGGTGCCTCCATTTTATCATTACCGGTACATTACAAATGTGATAACCTGCGAGTTTATCGCATTAGTCATGGACTGGCACCATATTTAAAGCTAATGGCAAAGGGGACTGAAAGTAAGTACGCAACATCGCTCATGATGATTATTGCATTTTCATTTTCTTCATGCAGCATTTGCATTCGAACCGCAAAATCCTCATATTAATCACAATATCATGCAACGTATTGTCTTTTAAACTTCGTGAATTATTAGTTCGCCTCTTTAGCTGAGTGATGCTGGCATTGCAGCTCAGCGTGTTCAGTCATAGGGATAGTAGCCCTCTGTAATAAAAAATAAATAAAAAGAATAGTGAGTGAATAGAACAACGATGAACTTGAAAGGGTGTCATGGGACATCCGCCCCGAACAAATGCAACGAACAATGACAAAATGAGATCAACAGAAAAAAGTGGTAACGGGTTTGCTTACCATGCAGCGGGCCCAGGTTCCATTCCCGGCCGGGTTGGAGATTTTCTCCGCTCGCGGATTGGGTGCTGTGTTGTCCTTATCTCATCATCACAGGCACGCAAGTTGCTCAGTGCATCGGCCTGAAATTAGACTTGCAACTCGGCGGCCGAATTTCCCCGGCCGTGTACTCCACACCTCAATGCCACAGATTTTTCATCTTGTAAATTATTTATACTTAGTATTTCACATTTATTTGGACTCCGTATCATGAAACATAGCCATTGAAACAAAGATGTAACTCCAGCTTCGGAAATATGTGTCCTGTTTTTTATCACCAATACACATAGTTATTTAAATAGAGATGCACACTAAAATGTTTACTACAGGAAATTTTTTAATAACTGTTAACCCCTAAAAGTGAAGACTCGCTGATAAAATTCAGTAACCATAAACTCACAAAATTACTAAATTAAACCAAAAGAAACTGAAGAATTTTCCGTCTATTTTATTTTATTTACAGCTTCTCACAGAAATATTCAAATACACACAAAGACCCATTACTATTTAATGAATAAAGAAAATAACTGCAGGTACTTTCAGTGCACACAATATTGGATACTATGCCCACTTTTATCATCATCATTGTTCTTACCGGATATTTTGAAGATTTTTAATCAAAATATAAATTGGCTGCGCGTCTATTCTTGGCATAACCATTGTAAGTTATGTACAGACCATCATTAGCAGCAATCCAACACCAGGTTTTTTAAATAGAAGGAGGCCACTTCCCGCTTACTTCTCCACGACGGCAATATCTGGGCGAAATCGCTCGCTATGTTAGTGTCAGGGTTAGCATGAAGGAAGTGCATTTCATTTCAGAGACGTGTTATGGGCAGGCCTTACGTAACATGAGCACACCCAAAGGCTGATAACTTTTTGCTTTCTTAGTGCCTAATACATTTAAACATATGTGTTTGAAACTTTACAACGCAGCCTTCTCATCGCCATGCGTCATTTCATCGAATTACTGCTGTCTGGAAAGCTCTCAGACCTGTGCACCAACAAGTAAGTATACATACCGTCTGACTTTTCATTCACGCAGTCTTTTCATTCAGTTCCTTACAGGCGGCGTCTTCGTGGTTCGTTTTATTTACAACATTTTTCACGAGTTATATAAAAATCACTTTAGAACAAAACGTAAGGAGAAATTAAGATCACTGTCACCTAACTGAGTAAAGTATTTAACTGAGTAAAGTATTTAACTGAGTAAAGTATTTAACTGAGTAAAGTATTTAACTGAGTAAAGTATTTAACTGAGTAAAGTATTTAACTGAGTAAAGTATTTAACTGAGTAAAGTATTTAACTGAGTAAAGTATTTAACTGAGTAAAGTATTTAACTGAGTAAAGTATTTAACTGATATGGCCTGAACGTTGAATATTATTTTTATTAAATTCTTTCAACAATTACAGATACGATGGAGGTAATTTTTTTCTATTTTCCTTTATAGTTGAAAACGTTTGTAAAAAAGTCTTCGAGCGAAGTTTAAATTTTCTTTGTGATGTTCGTTATCAGCACGGTAAGAATTAATTTAATGTAGTTTACTTCTTCAATACTGTTCAGTGTAATCTGATGGCCTAAGCTGTTTAACAACACATTCTTGAAGAGATTAAATTTTAAATGTTTTCGAAATATTGCGCGCAGGGTTCGCGACTTAACCTTTATTCAGAATAGCAACCATATCTCATTGTCAGTTCTCAAAGTTGAAATGATTGCGAAAACGCCGCTGAGGCAGTGTGGCATACTCATCATTTCGCACGTGTCTTAAGCAAATATGTGGTGTTATACCGCCCAATATTACATATGATCAAAAAACATTGTACAGTGAGGGCAATAACCGTGGGTTCCTTTCACGTTACCTAGACAGGCGGCACATGCTATCTATTTCGAGAACGTCCAGTTCCCATCTGTCTCATTGTACATTACGAAGGTTGTTTGAAAAGGAAAGACTGCTTCTTTCTCCATACATTTTTATTGAAGATAATGAAAAAACTTATTTTACAACATATATTCATATTTTCCCTGCCTATTCCTATACGGTCCTACATAGTCCACAGCCTATTACTAGTGAAAGCCTATCACGCTGAAATTATTCCTCATTCCTTGGTTTGAGTTCGTCAGTTCAAAAATGGGTCAAATGGCTCTGAGCACTATGGGACTTAACATCTATGGTCATCAGTCCCCTAGAACTTAGAACTACTTAAACCTAACTAACCTAAGGACATCACACAACACCCAGTCATCACGAGGCAGAGAAAATCACTGACCCCGCCGGGAATCGAACCCGGGAACCCGGGCGTGGGAAGCGAGAACGCTACCGCACGACCACGAGCTGTGGACTGAGTTCGTCAGTCACCACTGAAGGTCGCTCTCTGACCGCTCGTCATCAATAATATTCCGCAATTAAATGCGATACAGCATTTTCGAAGTGAAGCTCCATTCATGACATTTCCATAGACTTCGGTTATCTGACTGTAGAAGTCGACAGAGAGGACATTTTTTGCATTCAGAAAACGTATTATGTTTCGAACCTCACATTTGGCTGCATCATTAATTTGGTCTCAGATTTTTAAATCGCACACGTAAACTGTAGTGGCGTAGCCAGACAGCCACGCCACTCGGAAGTAGCCGAAAGGCACGCGTTAAGCTCACGCAGATTGGCGTGAGGTCTGGAACAGGACAATGTCTTGAGAATTGCAATAAAGTACGAAAATCTTGTAATACTTAACTTTAATCCACAATTGTAGAACATCGCTCTTGATGATACATGCTTCACAATATTAATTATCAAAGCTATGGCGCCTTGCTAGGTCGTAGCCAATGACTTAGCTGAAGGCTATGCTAACTATCGTCTCGGCAAATGAGAGCGTATTTGTCAGTGTGGCTTCGCTAGCAAAGTCTGCTGTACAACTGGGACGAGTGCTAGTAAGTCTCTCTAGACCTGCCGTGTGGTGGCGCTCGGTCTGCTATCACTCACAGTGGCGACACGCGGGTCCGACGTATACTAATGGACCGCGGCCGATTTAAAAGGCTACCACCTAGCAATTGTGGTGTCTGGCGGTGACACCACATAAACACTAAACGGCCATTCCTTTTCGTTGTTAGAGTCGTGTAGCACCAACGATCAGAAAGGTGTATGGCACGATGGGGAAAGTGTTGTGTCGGTAGCTGGGCCGACACCGTGAAGTGGAGATGGCTGAAAATGAACTCTAGACTAACGCTGTAGCCGATAGGGCACGCACGGCTAAAGCAGACGGGCGTGAAGTCTGGAACATGAGAACTTATAAATGAATAAGAAGAAAAGTATGTAGATGCTTATTACTTATCTTTTATTTAGTCCTTGGAATACATCTCTCTTGAATACTCATAAGCTATAGGCACTGATACAATTTGCGCCTTGCTAGTTCGTAGCCATTAACTTAGCTGATGGCTATTCTGTCTCTCGGCTAATGAGAGAGAAAGGCTTCGTACAACTGGGCGGTAGCTAGGTTCTCGTACAACTGGGGCGAGTCCACTCTCGTATCACGAGACCCGCCTTGGTGGTGGCGCTAGGTCTGCGATCACAGTGGCGACACGCGGGTCCGACATGTACTACATGGACCGCGGCCGATTTAAGCTACCACCTAGCAAGTGTGGTGTCTGGCGGTGACACCACAGAAAGGACTGCGCAGCCCGTTAGACCAAACCGCTGTTTACTTTCAGAATCACAGTCGTACACAAGTAAGGGCGAATAGCACTCAGCTGTGGAAGAAAGTTGTGAAACAATCGAACAATATTACTGCACCTGGAAGTGACGGCGTTTCGGTCGGCTTATCGTGAGCCAGCATTTTGTCCGGGTTGACAATATATCGCACCCCAGCAAGAAAAGTGACAAGTCAAAAAAGGGCACGTTTAATTTTTTGTCAGTGAAAAGTACATGTGAAGTGCCACAACGTGCACGAAAACCGTCGCATCTCCATCTCCCAATTTGTTCCACTTCAGGACAGTTGTGACAGTTTTGTTGTCGGCCACTTCATGATCCGCCACGGCAAGCACTGAGTCACTTCAGAGCTGCTATTGGCAGGCGTGCGCGGGTCGCTCAAAAAGGACGGCACATTCTGAGTCGTATAAGGTAAATTAAACGTAATTTTCAGTGCCATTAATATTTACAATGTCTGTGTTTACACAGTGTTTCTTTCATTACAATGTTCTCCAGACATGCACTCATGTCTGAACGAACAGACAATGTTTTGACGATTGCAACTGCTGTAAATATTACGAAATTTCGTTCGTTGCATCGCGCAAGGAAAACATGGAAATACTGCTATAAAGAAGGTTGATATTGAATAGCTTTTCTCTGCGAAAAGTATTCTTACATTATATATATTGTTTTCGTAAATTGTTTTCCTTAGATTGTAGCTAATTGTTGTTCCTTATTAATTGTATTAATGTCTACAAATTACAATCTCTCATCTTTTATTCTTCTATTACAACAATTTCAACTTGTCTCATTTTTTATTTTAACCTAAGTACTAATTTTGCCTTATGTAGGTTCGAATGTCATTTTCTTACAATAAGTTTAAAAAATACATATTATTTGGGGTGGAAATTTGGCGAAATTATTACAGAAGGGGACATAAAGAAAAAAGTTTTGGGAAAATTTAAGAGAAGTGACACAGCTCAAAGAATTCATTAATAATTACCTAATAACGCCTCACATTCAACTAGATGCCCATATTGCAGTTGTGGAGATTATAATGGAATTTACCGCCAAAATTTCTTTGATGGAATTTAAAGGACGCTTATACTACTTCAATATTAGTTTTATACAATTCTTTAAGCCGATTTTTCTCAAGTGTTGCGTTTTTCAGATCTTAGCGGTGTGCGATGTGCACTAGTGACTTGAAAGTGTCGACAGTGTGTTGCGTTTTCCATATTCACCACTGCACTTGTTTACTGTAATGTTACAGCGTATTTATGATAGCGGCCAAGTGCGATAACATCGCGTTTGAGTAGTACGTGTGATGTAACAGAAGGGCCGCGACCTGCGCAAGGAAACAAAGTAACTCCTCTCCGTTTTAAGCTCGTTTCAATTGAGACTAATAGTTCTCAGTGTCGGTGAAGCAGTCATTTGGTCGGGCGTAGGTGGGGGCTCTAGCTGGCACGCCCCGCTACGCAGGCAGCCAGCCGGCCGCCGTTAAATTCCGCCCCACCTCGGCCAGCCACAGCCGCAGCGCACGTGGTGGTTTCTGGCAAGGCCGCCGCCGCCGCCGCCGCCGCCGCACTTCCGTACACCTGCGGCGGCTCTTGTGTGCCTCCATGTACGTGCCTATTGGAGGACTCTGCACTTAACTACAGCTGCATCTGAGGCAATCGCCGCTTTTGCAACCATCGCTTATACAGAGAGTGTTGTTTATCTGCTGCGTGAACCTATCACTCGACGGCTAGATACTGTGACAGGCGCTACATTTAATTTATTACGCTATTTGTTGTTGTGGTTTTCAGTTCGAAGACTGGTTTCATGCAGCTCTCCACGCTATCCTGTTCAAACCTCTTTATCTCCGCGAACTGTTCAACCTACATCCATTTGAAGTCGCTTACTTGCTTACTTTATTCCCGTATTGTCTCTCTGCAGTTCTTACCCCCCTCCCCTCCCCCCCACCCCTCCACCCCCCCACCCCTCACACACAAACTTCCTTCCACTACCAAAATGACGTCTCAGGATACGTCGTATCAAACGATTGTTTTTTTAGTGAATTTTGCCACAAATTTCTTTTTTCCCCACCTCGATTCAATTTCTCCTTGTTAGTTTTTCTGTCTACCCGTCTAATCTTCAGAACTCGCTTTCGAGAGAATCCGTGCTCAAATTCCCGTTGGGGATACTGATGTAGGTTCTCTATGTTGTTCTTAAAACGATTAATGCGAAAGTCTCGATGGTTCCTTTGAAATTGTCACCGATGATTTTCTTCCCCGTCGGAACTTGTATTCCTTCTCCAATGACATCGTCGACGACTGAATGTAAAGATGCTTTTCTCGCTTCGTTCTTTCGAACGTGCTTCGTTCTTTCGAACGTGCTAATTGAGAAAAGAAGAAACGACAACGTCATCCAAAGGTCACAGTGTGGCGTGGCATGACAAGCTGTTGAGTAAATTCTTCGTTTTTAACAGAATGTATGTAACGCGCGACTTCCTAATCCTTCAGTGTTATGTTCAAACCATCATGCCCACATGGGACAACCGTAAGAACCCAACCTTTATGCAAGACTGGATCCAGTCTCATTTCACCTTGCCTGTCACTAGGTAAGCAGATTCCATGACGCTGATAGTGGCATCTGCCACTCTTCAGTGGTCTGCTAGGGATCCTCTCTTCTGTTTTCTTGTCGACGAGCGAGGTAGCGCAGTGGTTAGCACACTGGACTGGCATTCGGCAGGACGACAGTTGCAACCTGCCTCCGGATATCTTGATTTATGTTTTCAGTGATTTCCCTAAATCGCTTCAGGTAAATTCCGTGATGATTTCTGTGAAAGGAAACGGTCGAGTTCCTTCTCCATCCTTCCCTAATCCGACGGGACCGATGACCTCGCTGTTTCGTCCGCTCCCCCGAATCGACCAGCTAACAGTATAATCAGCAAACAACCACCAGCATCATCATCATCTTGCATGTGATGGATATCGTCAACGTTTCACTTCTGTACAAGGCTACACTCCAGACACATTCAGCAATGCCTTCGTAAGACATTTTGTGGTGGTGGTAGTAGTAGTAGTAGTAGTAGTAGTAGTAGCAGCAGCTGCAGCAGCATCAGTATCAGTTTTGTCCATCTGTAGACTTTTACAAGGACATTGGACATCCCTATGTATTTAGTTGAATTTACGGCTTTCATATTTTATAAATTTATCGTGTAACCGAAGTTTAACGCATTCCTTTCAGCACTCATGTCGATGACTTCAGACTTTCCGCCGGCCGGAGTGGCCGAGCGGTTCTAGGCACTACAGTCTGGAACCGCGCAACCGCTACGGTCACAGGTTCGAATCCTGCCTCGGACATGGATGTGTGTGATGTCCTTAGGTTAGTTAGGTTTAAGTAGTTCTAAGTTCTAGGGGACTGGTGACCTCAGAAGTTGAGTCCCTTAGTGCTCAGTGCCATTTCAGACTTTTCTAAATCGTTTTGCAATTTCTTTTGACTTTCTGATGACTGTACTAGACGATAAACGACACTGTCATCTGCAAACTACCTAAGATTACTGCTCAGATTGTCTCATATAACGCTATCTCGGGGAACACTTCTATTTTACGCGATACCGTTTCATTAGTTACTACGAACGATGATCTCTCTGAGAGGAGATCACGAATCCAGTCATAACAGACTATAGTCCATGAACACGCAATTTGATTACAAGCCGATTGTGAGGTACGGTGTGAAAAACCTCCTTGAAACCTAGAAATACGGAATAAATTTGAAATCCCTTAACAGCACTCAGCACTTCGTGTGAGTAAAGAGCTAGTTGTGTTTTGCAAGAACGATGTTTTCTAAATCCTTGTTGACTATCTGTCAGTAGATGGTTTTACTTCTGCTGACATATACTTCCATCCGTGTCAATTTTCGCTAATCATTATAAAATACTCTATCTACTGCGTCAATAAGACGATAAAACCTATTCAACTTTGTCTCTATATAGTGTGGCAAACTTAGTTGCTTCATATGTTGTACTCGTAGATAGCTAAGAAATAAGTCTGTTTGGAAGGGACCAACGCTATGGAGAAAACAAATTGCTATATTTGTTGCCATTTCAGAAGTTAACGACTATCCATGGCCCTATGTCTGATATTCTGTTCCTGTTCAGCCATTTTCCCATCACAAGATACGGAAGTCCGCAGTGCAGTTGTCTGCTGATAACATTGGCGATCAACAACAATATCAAGTGTATGGTTAGAGAAAAATACGAGTACAACAGAGCAGGACCTTGTAACCGAATAACGAACATTCCGTCAAGCGAGGTGGTGCTGTGTTTCTCACAAAGAACTCGCTTTCGGGAGAAACCGTGTTCAAATTCCCATTGGGGATCCTGATGTAGGTTCTCTATGGTCTTCTTAAAACGATTAATGGGTAAGTCTCGATGGTTCCTTTGAAAAGGTCACCGATGATTTTCTTCCCCATCGGAACTTGTGTTCCTTCTACAATGACATCGTCGACGACGGAACGTAAAGATGCTTTTCTCGCTTCGTTCTTTCGAAGGCGCTAGTTCAGAAAAGAAGAAACGACAACGTCGTCCAAAGGTCACAGTGCGGCGTGACATGACAATTTGTTGCGTAAATTCTTCGTTTGTAACAGAATGTATGTAATGCGTTACTTTCTAATCCTTTAGCATTATGTTCAAATCATCATGCCCGCATGGGACAACGGTAACAACCCAACCTTTATGCAAGATTGGATCCAGTCTCATCTAACCGCGCATGTCGCTAGGTACCCAATTCCCATTATGCTGATAGTGGCATCTGCCACTCTTCAGTGGTTTGCTGGGGATCCTCATATAGACTGAGGTGACTAAAGGCATGGGGATATTTTTCTAATATCCCGTCGGGTCTCCTTTTGCTCAGCATAGTGCAGCAAATCGACGTGACATGGACTCAATAAGTCGTTGGATGTCCCCTGCAGAAATATTGAGCCATGCTGCCTTTATAGCCGTCCATAGTTGCTAACAAAAATGGCTCTGAGCACTATGCGACTTAACTTCTGAGGTCATCAGTCACATAGAACTAATTAAACCTAACTAACCTAAGAACATCACACACACCCATGCCCGAGGCAGGATTCGAACCTGCGACCGTAGCGGTCACTCGGCTCCAGACTGTAGCGCCTAGAACCGCACGGCCATTCCGGCCGGCAGTTGCTGACGTACGCGTACTGCCGATACAGGACTTGGTGCACGAACTGACCTCTCGATTATGTCCCATAAATGTTCGACGGAATTCACGTCAGCGATCTGGATGGCCAAATCATTCGCTCGAATTGTCCAGAATGTCCTTCAAAGCAATCGCTAACAATTGTGGCCCGGTGACATGATGCACTATCATCCATAAAAACTCCATTGTTGTTTGGGAACATGAAGTCAAATGGCTGCAAATGGTCCCCAAGTAACCGAAAATAACCATTTCCAGTCAATGATCGGTTCAGTTGGACCAGAGGACAAGGTCCATTCCAAGTAAACACAGCCTACATCTTTATGGAGCCACCAGCAGCTTGTGCAGTGCCTAGATGACAGCTTTGGTCCATAGCTTCGTGGGTCTGCGCCACACTGGAACCCAACCATCAGCTCCTACCAATTGAAATCGAGACTCATCTCAATCTCACCAGCCGCGGTTTTCTTGTCGTCTAGGGTCCAATCCATATGGTCAAGAGCCCAGGATAGGCGCTGCAGCTTATATGTTGTTAACAAAGGCATTCGCGTCGGTCGTAGCTCTTTAAAGCCATATTTCGCCCTAGTGTTCAAACGGATACGTTCATCGTACATCCCACATTGATTCCTGCGGTTATTTTACGTAGTGTTGCTTGTCTGTTAGCGCTGACAATTCTGCGCAAACGCCGCTGCATCCGGTCGTTAAGGGAAGGCCACAGACCAATGCGTTGTCCGCGGTGAGAGGTAATGCTTCAGATTTGATATTCTCGGCACACTCTTGACACACTACACCTCGGAATAGTGAATTCCTTGACGATTTCCGAAACGAAGGTGTTAATTCGCTTCATGCGGCCATAATCACGTCAGAAACCTGTCCACACCAATCACCTGAGTAAAAATGACAGCTCAGCCATGTCACTGGCCTTTTATACCTTGTGTACGCGATAGTACCGTCATTTGTATATGTGCATATAGCTATCCCATGACGTTTGTCAACTCAGTGCAGAACATACCATTTCTTCTCGAGTTCTATGAGCAAAGACGACGCTTTTGGAAAATTTGGGAAGTAGTTTAGACTGCAGATAAGAATTTACGGTGTACGTGGAGCGTAATATCGTATATTAGGCCCGCTCCTGAATTTCACTGCCGCACACCCGGGCGCCAAGACTTGGATGTTATCGAACCTAGTTTTGACGCAGAAAATAGAGCACTTGGTCACTGGAGAGTGTCTTAAAAATTAGTCGGACTGGGAAAAGTGGTGTCGCCTTTCAAAGAGGACGAAGCGTGAGTTCTCTCGCATAGGTCAGAGCTTCCACCGTGTTCCACGGTGGGTCTCTCATACTAAATTGTTGTAAGCTTGTTTAAATTAAAACATTAATTGATTGGCTCAAGTGGGAACAAACTTTTCGCAAGAGAGAGAAATGTTAACGACGTAGCCTCTCGGTGACGGTATTTCTGTCTTCTTGGACAAGTAATTTTTGCCATTATTTCCACAGGGAGCTTAGAGGAGCGTCGTTTTTAAAGGACTCAGTCTGGTCGCGAAGCAGAATGGTACTCTTAGTCAGGACCGAGTTATAGCAGTAAGCTTCGGTTGGACGTGGAGCGGGATTAGACATTCAACCTCTTTGCGGGCCGTGGGCAACAGACCACTTCGGCGGTTGTTGCAATAACTGGCCATCTTCTCGCCTGCAATGCTGGTAAGTTCTGGCTACAAAACCAGGAGAGATGTTAGTGATGAGGCAGAGGTAAGCGCGTTTTTAGTTAAAGTATGGAGGATGTCGTTTTATATCACGCTCTGGCAGTCGATGGCGTCACAATGACTCAGGTATTGGGGTTCCTGCACGTACTTTCGTAACCCCACCAGAACGACGCAATAATCAAGTCCACTGTGAAATAGTTACTTGATTCAGTTAAATCACACCATGAGTTAGTTACCGGGTTTTTTCTTCCCTCCCATGCGGACTTAGCCGCTCACTTTCTGTCGACTGTTACATTATACCGACTTTATGTTCCGATTTTTAATCATGACCAGTGTGTGGGAGAGTTAACTATTGCGCTTGTTTATCACGTGCTATTTCCTCTGAGGAATGTTTTGTCACCCACGATTCACTTGTCAAGTTCAACAGCTTTCAGTCCGTTTCCAGTGCGCGTAGTTTATCAAAAACATCTCAGTCGGAGCACGGCGATCTGCATATCGAGAGGATTCGTTCGATTTAGATCAATGGCACTGTTTATGTTTACCCGTAGCCCAGAGGAGTCTTGCTGTGTATTAATGAAGGTGGCAATCGTACCTGCTGCTTTAGCCGTTACTTCCACCTCTACCTTCAGATGAAAATTTGCTTTTCTGAAAGATCCTCGAGGCTCCTAGACAGTGGCAGCATCGCAAATCAGACCCTGCAGCAGGTGTTTCGGCCGGTAAGTGTTTCAAGAATGAAGGACAGAGCGAAGGTTACAAACAAGTAACGGATCAGTAGAAAGTCGACTAATTTCGGTATACTGACTCAGCCAAGCAAGAGAAATGTGAAGTAGCGTTTAGAGTCTGAGGAAACTACCAACACACAATGCCAGATTATCAGTGATGATAGCCTTTTTTCTATTATAAGAAAATTATATAAATAATAGTACTAGTTATAATGAACAAGTCCGTTTCAGTTCTCTGAAGATCAACTGGATACAAGGCACCTAAACCTACTCTAAGAAAAAGAGAGGTGAGTTTGTTGGCAGTGAGATTAATCGCGACTCCTTGCACAGGCGTCATACGAGGTGCGGCTAGAAAAAAACCGGACTGATGCTGGAAAAAACATTTATTTACAATTATTTACAATTTCATGTTATCTCCTTCAATGTACTCTCCTCCTCGGTCTCTACACCGCTCCATACGAATTTTCCACTGTTCATAGCAATGCTGCAGATCATTTTCGGTAAGTCCATACATTACTTCCGTCGCTTTTTCTTTTACTGCTTCAACAGTCTCAAATCTAGTTCCTTTCAAAGCTGACTTGACTTTAGGGAAAAGAAAAAAGTCACAGGGGGCCAAATCAGGTGAGTAGGGTGGATGATCTAAGATGGGAATGTTGTGTTTTGCCAAAAACGTCTACACTGACAACGCACTGTGAGCTGGGGCATTGTCTTGGTGAAGGATCCATGACTTTTTTCTCCACAAATCGTTCCGTTTTCTCCGTACTCGCTCACGTAGGGTAGCCAGGACGCTAATGTAGTAATGCTGATTCACTGTTTGTCCCTCTGGTACCCAATTAATGTGCACAATCCCTTTGATGTCAAAAAAACAATCATCATTGCCTTGAATTTCGATTTTGACATTCGTGCTTTTTTTTGTCGTGGAGAACCAGGAGTTTTCCAATGCATCGATTGGCGTTTAGTTTCGGGATCGTAAGTAAAAAACCACGATTCATCGCAAGTAATAACATTTTGTAAGAAGGTGGGATCACTTTCAATGTTTTCCAGGATGTCAGAACAAATCATTCTTCGGCGTTCCTTCTGTTCAATTGTGAGACACTTTGGAACCATTTTTGAACACACTTTGTTTATGTTGAAACTTTCATGAAGAATCTGCCTAACACTTTCCTTGTCAACTCCTGTTAACTCAGACACTGCTCTGATTGTTAAACGGCGATCTTGTCGAACAAGTTTACCGATTTTTTTCAATGTTTGCATCAGTTTTTGCTGACAATGGTCTGCCAGTGCGAGTGTCATCACTGGTGTCTTCGCGGCCATCTTTAAATCGTTTAAACCACTCAAACACTTGTGTTCGCGATAAACAATCATCGCCGTACACTTGTTGCAACATTACAAACGTTTCACTTGCAGATTTTCCTAGTTTGAAACAAAATTTGATGTTAACACGCTGTTCTTTCTGTACACTCAACATTTTCCGACTCACAGACAAAACGTCAACTACTTAAAACAGACGCTACGGGCAGACTGAGTGCAGGAGGCAGATGAAACTCGAGCAGTAGGCGGAGCGAGAGTCACGTGACAGGCCACGCGACTTTCAGCCTTATTGCATTCGTTTTATTGTTTCACCAGTACTAGTCCGGTTTTTTTCTAGCCACACCTCGTATGCGGCAAGCTCACCAAAATTATCTCAGAATGATGTTTGTAGACGGCTCGCAGTGTGGACACATGGCGCGCGTGGTCGCGTCTCCCACGGTAATCCGAAACATCCCCTTAGAAAAATTATATATGACTGTGCTTAAACTGACACACAATATTTTTTTAGCGCAACGCAATCTGACTTTCAATAATCCCTACAAAAGAATGGCCCTGGCTAACTATAACCTATACCTGTCATGAATCACTTACCTCACAAAAATCTTCATTACTCTAACTACTGCAATACAGCGAGCGCCACTACTGCCAGCTAAATAAAAGATTCAAACTACTGATAGGCATAGTTAGCAAAAGAAACATTTTGATAGAGAACAAACAATGTATTTACCTTAATAGTGTTCAAAAGTCATAATATATATAGCAGTTCATGACATCCATTCTTACAAATGTACTGTTTCTGATGGACACGTGCAGATCATCCGCTCTCAAAAATCCGCCATCTCACTTCCCCACATCCACCACTGCTGTCGGCTCACCTCCAACTGCGCAACGCTACGCGCTGTTAACATCCAACTACCCAACACTACAATGGCAGACAACAATGCAAACTAGCCACAGACTGCACACAGCACATCCAGTGATTTTCATACAGAGCGCTACGTGGCGTTACCAATAAGAAAACCTAAACAGCCTACTTACAAATCGAGTACATTTTCTTATGAGGCTGCCGAACTGCTACTGCGATTTAAACTCTACACTTCTGACTCCAAGGATGGTGACAAACTTTTAAACCTACGAGTAACCAAGTGGACGACACGAGAGACTGCGAGAGAGTGACCTGGAGGGCGGGTCTCTGCTAGTTTTTTACCTAGCTCGAGTGCCTCCACCGTTAACAACTAGTCTGACATAACGCTTAGCCGGTATTCATCGGGCCTGTACAGTTTTGTAGGTCTGTCAGTGTGTAACGAGATTCTTCACACGATGCAAAGCTATTCCACTGTGCTTAAAGTCGATGGCGGCTTACTTTACACCACTGTGTTAAGCTATTAGGTTTTCACTGTTGCTTGTCTGTCATACAGGTTGCAACGGTTTGTAACAAGGCTACTAATTTGGTTTCTTCAAATAACGGAGGCACCGAGTGCTCGTATCAAAGTTTGTTTTCGCCTTAGAAGATTGTATTTCACTATTGCTTAATCCAATATTGAATACAACATTCCTAATTTAGCGGGAACAATGAGCGCAATTGGTTATACTGCTAGCTACGATCCTACTTTGATAAACGTATTTTGGGATGTTAACACAAAATAACCGGTTTTACAAGAACTGATTTAGGTCCATCAGCTGTAGTCTAGAGACCTATCGCATACTGCAGCAAAACATTTCTTTTTTTTTAAATTGCTTGTTTCCGAGGTCTTTGAGGCATGTTAACTGCAATATTTATAGATGAATATACAGGTCCGTCTTGTTCACAAATTTTTACATTTCACTATGACCGTTTCGGTTACTGCCATCTTCAGATCTTTTACAAAAACAACAACAGTGTGTAACCAAATAAGCTAGTTTGCTGACGCTAAATCTATAAAAGTTAGACCGATAAAATGTTTACATGATTAACAGCATGTGTACTAGCCATACATACCATAAAATATTCTGATGTATCAACGTCAAACTAAGCATGTAGGTACATAGTAAGTGCCAGTGATGATCAGAATGCGTCTTATGCTCATGCAAGGGAACTGGGTCCAACAGAGGGTTTACATTTTAGTAGCACTCCGAAATTGAGCCCAGGCGTAATCAAAAACACTATAGCGGAAGTAAAAGTTGCTTGTGACGTGGCTAAACTCAGTTAATTTGATCAAATGGACATAGGAGTAAAAACTAACGAATGTATATCCAAAGTATGTCGCTACAAATGTAAAAATTCAAAACATTTAGAAGCACTTAGAAGCCTAAATCAGAAATTGGAAATGGAAAGGGCGTTAGTTACGAGGACTGACAAAGGGAATTCGGTTGTCGTAATTTATGATTGCGATTACATCCAAAGAACAAAAATTTCTTGCAGATAACATAGTTGAAATCAAGAAAAAATTCTGTGAACAATTTTCAGTGAGATATAAGGAAAACAACTGAGAATAGTATCTTTTTGTTTCCAGATGAAAAAGAGAAACGTAGATTAAAAATGATGAAGCCTTCCATTCGTTCGCACCAATTCGGGCGATTATTAGTATGTAATGTTCCAATTACAAATTGAACCGGGAATGCGGGCAGAAACTAAGAGCAGCATATACCTATAAAAAAATTATTCAATGTCAAGAATAGTTATGAATTTGCGAATGAGATTAAGGATGTACCAATCCCTGCTGGAGCTACATTGGCTTCTTTCGACGTTGTTAACCTTTATACCAACGTCCCAGTAAACGATACTTTTGAGATTACAAGGAAAAACTTGCTAACGTATAAGATTAGTCAGGGCGAAACAGTAGAACTTTTTGAAATTTTAGAATTTGTGTTGTCTTAATTATTTTAAGTTTAACGATAAGATTTTTTATCAGAAGGATGGACTCGCAATGGGTAGCAGTTTGGTACATTAGCTGAGATATTTGTAAATGAGCTATAAAATAGGTTTTTTGAACAAAATCCTGACACCTGCGAAAAGTTGTCTATTACAGACGTTATGTAGACGACATCATACTACTGTACAAAGGTGACAAAAGTGAAATACACGAGGTAGCAGAAAGAATGAGTGGGATGCACGAAAAAAACTCGCAGTGGAATTGGAAGAAGGAAGTATAAGTTTTTTCGATCTTAGGTTAACTAAAAGGTATGGAAGGCATAAATAAGCATATTTAGGAAGACGACGGTCACTGACACGATTACAAATGCGAAATCCTGTCACCCCAAGAAGCATAAATGGGCATACTTCAGAGCTATGATCAACAGGAAGGGCCGGCCGGAGTGGCCGTGAGGTTCTAGGCGCTACAGTCTGAAACCGAGCGACCGCTACGGTCGCAGGTTTGAATCCTGCCTCGGGCATGGATGTGTGTGATGTCCTTAGTTAGTTAGGTTTAAGTAGTTCTAAGTTCTAGGCGACTGATGACCTCAGATGTTAAGTCGCGTAGTGCTCAGAGCCATTTGAACCATTTTTGATCAACAGGATGCTAAAACTACCACTTACCCCTAACGACGAGGTAGAAGAGTTAAGTGTGATTAGGCAAGTAGCCAACGCAAACGGATATAAGTATTGTGATTTAATGAAATTTTATAATAAACTAAAATCGGAAGTATGTGACAAGAAGGAGACAATAGAATCAGAGGGCAAGAAGTTTGTTGTTGTGTCATACAATGGTGCAGTTTCCGACAGAATTTTACAAGATTACAGAAAAATTAAAATAGTTGGATTTTAAACGAAAAGTATAGTTGGTTGTAGGCTACGCCACAAAGTTGGCAACAACAGCAACAAATATTTGGAATTTGGTGTATATAAGTCAACTGCCGAGAATGTGACAGGTTTTATATCGGTCTGACAGGAAGGAATTTCAAGACCCGTTTTAGGTAGCATACATATAACCAAAATAAGAGCGCTTTCGGTACACATTTAGACAGAGAAAAACATTCGGTAGGAAACAGAGAGCAATATAAAGTGTTGCATAGGACGCCAAAGGGACAGTTACTGAACCTGCTCGAAGAAATGGAGATTTACGTGCACAGAAAACGGCAACTGAATGATGAAAAAGAGTTTAACCTTAATGCTTATTTTGATGTATTCAGAAACCTACTGGTTTGAACAGCGTCGAGCGCCCCACCGCGGTCGCGTGCGCCGGCCGCCAGCGACGAGGAGACTCGGCCTTCTTCGCAAGTTCCACCACAGGAAAACAAGAACCTCATACAAAGAAGCCACGACGTGCCGCCATTGAAACTGCACTACGGATGTATTATCGACTATCGATATTTTAATTTTTAATTAATAGTCACTGCTTCGTTAATTACCTTGCAGTTACATTTGCGGTAATTGATCTGCCTGCCTGGAAGATTTTATTTTATAGGTGTTTTCAATATTATACTTTTTATACTGGCTTTTATACAACTGTATGTTTTACCTTGCCAGGCTAGAAGCTTCACATTATTAATATTTTCACTTTTTATGTGGATTTCAACTATGGATCCAAATCCACGTGAAGTATGTCAGTATATGTTTTATTTTCTGATGCTTGTTTTGCCATGTGAAGTAATTTTAATCAATGACTACGCATACCACGTTTTAATCATTACAATTGCGATACTGGTTAATCATGTAGCCTAGCTATAGTGCCCTCTGCTGGCCTCAGTTTCCTTGCATAAATACCAGACGCACTCTGATCATCACTCCCCCCCCCCCCTCCCCCCACCATCTGCCTTTGGCTCGGGAGTCTCATCTTTGTGCCGCCATCTTCGTGCAATTTTACAGTGAGTGTTCCGTGTTGTGTCTTTTGGGAAGTGTTGCGAACGGCCATCATACTGTCGCTGGGTGTGATTTTTTTCTCTCTTGCAAACAGAAACCAGACTGTCGCCATGTTTTTTAACTGTGTGTGTACTATGTTACTTGTCTGATTCCTGTGTCTTTTATTAACATTGCCAACCCCTTTTACTTTCTGTTTTAACTTTCCGCATTTTTCCGCCATTTTACACTTTAAGTCACCGTTTTATCGCCTGTTTTTCTTGTTTTTCTTCTTCCGTTTTTAATAATGTCTGTAGGCTGTAGAACAGCGTACTAAACTAATGCCAGCCCGTCCCCTTTGGGGGGGGGGGGGAGGGGGAGGGGGGAATTGAAAATCAATAAAGAAAGAAAAGAAAAATGATCATCACTCCCTGGGCTCCCTCTTCCCCCCCCCCCCCCACTTCCATCCTGTTTTCTCCCCGCCAAACGTCTCCCTACCTCCCTTCTCCCGAGTCCTTTTGTATTCCCCTCCTCTGCCTTCCCCACTCCCCGTCGCGTCTGCCCAGCACCCCCCACCCCTCTTATGGGTCCTCATCCTCGATCGGCTCCTTTCCCCCATCCTCCCCTTCGCTTTTCCTCTCTGTCCCCCATTTTTTATTTTCCCATCATCTGTCCAGTTTCCCCCACCTGCTCTCGGTTGTAGTATGTCACATTTGCCAACTTTTTAGTGCAGTGTTCCAGTGAATGTTCAGTGTTGTTCGTCTTTCCAGTGTTGCGAACAGAAACCATTATGTCGCTGGGTGTGAGTTTTATGTTTTTTGCTTGTCTGCTTCGTATGTATTTTATTAGCATCATCATCCCTTTTTCTATGTTTTAAGTTCCACGATTTTTTTTCGCCATGTTACTATTTAAGTCTCCGATTTTATCGCCTGTTTTTATTATTTATTTCCTTTTTTTTTTTTTGAAACAAAGTCTGTAGGCTGAAGAGCAGCGTACTAAGCTGCTGCCAGCCCGCCCCCTTCGGGGGGAATCGAAATTCAATAAAGAAAAAAAAAATGATCACTGGCACTTATTATGTACTTACATGTTTAGTTTGACGTTGATACTACATCGGAATATTTTATGGTATGTATGGCTGGTATACATGGCTGTTAATCATGTAAACATGTTATCTGTCTTACGTGGCACCAGGACTTCTATAGCTCTAGCGTCAGCAAACTAGCTTAGTTGGTTACACGCTGTTTTTGTTTTTTGTAACAGATCTGAAGATGGCAGTAGCCGAAACCGGTCCCAGCAAACTGTAAATATTTACGTGATCAAGGGGGACCTGTAAAATAAAGTCCCAAAAATATGATCACGGACTCATTTTCATTGTCTTCAGTTGGTATGAATATAGCTGTAGTTGATTAATCGAATGAGCTATGCGACAGAAGATATAACTTTGAAATTCAATAGCTTTCTCGTTAAAACATAACTGTGTAGTGGCACTAGCAATTTAAACAAATCTAGCTAGCAGCGAAATTTACAAAAAGCTTGTGGAAATGGTTTTCCTATTCACGAATAACTGAACAACTATTAATTCCAAAATCTTCGTCCGTAATGTGACCACAACGTAAAGTGTTCAAGATGTTAAATGTTTTTCCACAATTTCTCCAGCAAAAAAGTCGCCGGAATTGTAATAGGTAGCCTCTTTCCATCCATTAGATGGCAATATTACGTTAAGAGTTTTGAAGTTTCAATGCTTTCCTAAGAGCACGGCGTTCTGTGCCTCTGCAGCAGCGGTACGACGGCGCTTGAAGTGGCGGCGGCGACTGCTCATTTGCACGGCAGACTCTTGCACCAGCTGCCGCGACACGTCCCACGTTGCTGACGGAGTAACCAAGGTTCGCCGTGCACTCTAAAAAATGCACTGCGGGTCCGATACCGAGGCGGTGTTGGGTTTTCCGCGATTTCCCTAAATCGCTTATGGCAAATGCCGGGATGGTTCCTTAGAAAGGGCATGGCCGCTTTCCTTGTCCATCCTTCCATAACCCGAGCTTGTGCTTCGTCTCTAATGACCTATCTAACACATGTTAATTCAGGCAAGTATTTGACCCATTTCTGAAAAAACTATTTGATGCAGGACTTTAATATTTTTACTGTATGTTACATGATGCTAATGGTCAACTGTACTAAAATCTACTTTATCCATTTTATGGTTTTTAAGAAATACTTTTTTAAATATATTAACAAAAAATATTAAGTTTTTTCTGCAGAAAATATTTTTTTGTGAAATTCCTAATGGGGAATATTAATGAATGTAGTACCAGAGGTGGCTTTTTATGTTATGCAAAGTCTCTGAAAATTTCATTCATTTATCTATGATAGTTTCTGACATAAGGGGCCATATGTACTGAAAATTTTAGTTCGTGGCAAAATTGACATTAAAAAAAACTTTTGAAATTTGTTACTTACACTTAATTAAAACTGTCCTGTTGCATACGATGGCCCTTCTTTGGCCTCTAGCAGGTCTCCCAGCTTCTTTTTCAGCTTCCTGGATGTTTGTCTTGCTTTCTTGGCCATATTAGATGCAGACCTGTCTGCATCGGCAATCCTCATTTTATCGCAATGTTGCAGCCCAGTGATCATATTTTCACCAGGATTAATTCCCAGCTTTTTCAGTACCCAACACTTTCCAATATTACCACAATTGAATGTAATAACAGCATCATGAACTCCTAGTTTCATTGTATGCATGCCTACAAATACAGTTTTAGGAAGGCGGTTCCAAATTATGCCGTTGAAACATTCATTTGGGTTCTGTGTCTGCCCATGCAGACATTTACTTAGGTCAGGATGAGCCAAGTCTCTGAAAATAGGTTTAATGGCCGTAATTACAATTGCCTGCCCATAGTATACCTGCAAGTTTTCTGTTTCAGTTTTAGTTAACTGACCCTGTCTGGTCAACAATTTTCCATCTTCTAATTTTTTTCCTCTCATATCAACCGTTAGTTTTCTCAGCCTTGTTCACAAATGTTTTTGAATGTGGCCTACACATTCTATTTTGCTAATAATGGCATCCCCATATGGCTTAGAGTTGACAGTGGGTGAGTTGACAGTGGGTGACAGAAAAGTGGGCGTGGCACATAAACACACTTGGTAGGAAAATGATCTTTAAATGCTCGAAAAAAAATTTTTTCAGTAAAATCCTTTTCAGAGTAATTAAATAAAACCTTAATCTATCGAAATATGATGAAAACTGAAATCGAGTTTTTTCGACCTGAACCACTTTGTGGTCCCCTTAAACACTAATCTCCTCCTCCTCCTCCTCCTCCTCCGAGGTACCATTTCCTGTGCACTCTTTCGTCTTCCTTCCCTATGGCGTTCGCTGTAGCGAAATCAATAGTTGTGAAAATGTGTTGTATTTCCTATCACTTCGGCGCAGCTTAACCGATGGTACAAATATCATGTATATAATTTCTCAAGTCAGCATCCTTTTTTTTGTCAGCCAGAACTAATCCCATAATAATTTCTCCGTTCGCTTGCCACGTCAGATTCCGATAAACTTCCAAGACTGCGATGATATACACCATCATCTTCCTCAGGGACTAAAATTGACTCATGAGCTCTTTTCTTTGTGGTAGGTTGTGGTACAGTTTCACCAGTGTAGAGCGGTCTAACTACACACAACAAAAAAGTTTTGCGGCACCTCGGTTCCGAGAGTTCCGGAACCTGTACAGAAAATTGGAATAGAGATCAATATAAACATAATTTCCACCCTTTTTATTGCTAATGAAAACCACACATTGCATGTTGTAGCACCATACAGCGAGAACTTCAGAGGTGGTGGCCCAGACTGCTGTACACACCGGTATCTCTATTACCCAGTAGCACGTCTTTTTGCACTGATGCATGCTTTTATTCGTAGTGGCATACTGTCAACAAGTTCACCAAAGAACTGTTGGTCCGGTTTGTCCCACTCCTCAACGGCGACTCGGCGTAGATCCCTCAGAGTGTTTGGAAAGTCACGTCGTCCATAAACAACCCTTTTCAATAGATCCCAGGCCTTTTCGATAGGGTTCATGGCTGGAGAGATGGTGGCCACTCTAGTCGAGCGGTGTCGTTATCCTGAAGGAAGTCAATCACAAGATGTGCACGATGGGGGCACGAATTGTCGTCCATGAAGACGAATGCCTCGCCAATATATTGCCGATATGGTTGCACTATCGGTCGGAGGATGGCGTTCACATATTGTACAGCTGTTACGGCGCCTTCCATGACCACCAGCGGCATACGCCGGCCCCACATAATGCCACCCCAAAACAGCAGGCAATCTCCACCTTGCTGCACTCGCTGGACAGTGTGTCGAAGGCGTTAAGCATGGCCGGGTTGCCTCTAAACACGTCTCCGACGATTGTCTGGTTGAAGGCATATGCGATACTCATCGGTGAAGAGAACAACGTGATGCCAATCTTGAGCGGTCCTTTCGGCATGTTGTTGGGCCCATCTGTACCGCGCTGCATGGTGTCGTGGTTGCAAACATGGACCTCGCCATGGACGTCGGGAGTGGTTGCGCATCATGGAGCCTATTGCGCACAGTTTGATTTGTAACACGAAAGGCATTATTCAACATAGTGGTGTTGCTGTCAGGGTTCCTCCGAGCTATAATCCGTAGTTAGCGGTCATCCACTGCAGTAGTAGCCCTTGGGTGGCGTGAGCGAGGCATCTCATCGACAGTTCCAGTCTCTCTGTATCTCCCCCGTGTCCAAACAACATCGCTTTGGTTCACTCCGAGACGTCTGGACACTTCCCTTGCTGAGAGCCCTTCCTGGCACGAAGTAACACTGCGAACTCTATCGAACCGCGGTATTGACCGTCTTGGCATGGTTGAACTACAGACAACACGGGCAGTGTACCTCCTTCGTGTTGGAATGACTGGAACTGATTGGCTGTCGGACCCTCTTCGTCTAATAGGCGCATCTCATGCATGATTGTTTGCATCTTTGGGCGGGTTTAGTGACATCTCTGAACAGTCAAAGGGCCTGTGTCTGTGATACAATATGTACAGTCAATGCCTATCTTCAGGAGTTCTAGGAATCGGGGTGATGCAAAACGTTTTTTGATGTATGTATGTTGGTGGAGGAGTAAAATTTTCCTATCATCACATTGATATCATTGTACTACACGTTGAAGGTGTGGCAGTGGGGCTTGAAGTCCTCTGACAATGGGAGTTCAAGGTTGCTGGTAAGAGGTGACACAACTACATAGTTATAGTGGTGGCCATACCATGGATTTATCATAATGAGTGCCAGTATCGAAACTGACACATTAGTAGCCACACCAAGGCTGTTGTTAGCCACGATCAGAATTAGAGTCCTTGAGGTTGGTAACAGGAATGGGGTGGCGGTGCCAGTGATGGGGAGTCGTGGTGCCGATGTTTTGCAACCCATTGACTGTGTCACGCAGGGCAACCACTTCGTCGTAGAGACGCCTTGCCTTCTCTCCAATGGACGTCTTTAGAGGGGCCATGTTGTTCTCTTCCTGTAGGGTAAAAATCCTAGCGATGGGAGGGGCATGCAGGCTCCACCAGCACATTCCACAGGCGCTGGAGGGTCTGCACCCGGAAGGCACTAATCATGGCCCACGCTGTGGAGCCATAGGTGAGGGAAGGAAGGATAACCGTACAGTAGAGTCGGAGATCTGTGTCTAAGTTCAGTTCCCTGCTGTTGAAGAGCAGGGACAATGCTTTTATCAGCTTCGGGTGACGTATTCTGCGTATCGGTGAAAGATCAGTTTGTTATCCTTCCTGACGCCTAAATATTTGGTATCTGGGCACCATGGGAACCAGACGCCTGCAATAGTGATCTTGTGGCGGAGGATAGGGCGCCGTTTGGTGAAGTAGAGCGCCATAGTTTTGGCGGCATTGAAGGCAAACGTGTTTGAACGACACCAGGTGACTGTTGTGTCCACTTGCCTCTGGAGACAAGGAGTGAGCTGGTCGGTGTTGCGGCCAGTCGTATAGAGCGCCATCACGTCGGCGTATTGCGGCAGGTGGCAGTGACGGACGACTGGCGTATCATTAACATAAACGCTGAAGAGGATGATAGATAACAGACAGCCTTGAGGGGTATCCATCGACATGTAACGTATGTTCGAGCGATTTCCTTGCTGAGTAACCAAGAAGGTTATGTCTCGCGGGAAATCATCCACGATTTTGATATAGATGTCCGGGACAGTCGCCTGCGTCAGCATTTTGTACACGAGATTTTTCTGCCAAATCCTGTCATAAGCATTAATCAGCGTCAGGAAAACCGCTGGCGTCGACATAGTGGAGTTAAAGCCCTCGCTGACGTATCCTGTGATTCTAAGAACTTATAGTTTGGCCAACAGTTGGGAACTGTTCTCGACGTATTGTCACAGCCACTGCCAGAGGCTGCGAAGCGTCATGGAGGATCAAAGATTCTAGGACCTTCGCCATGAAATTCATAAGGCTAAAGGGCCTGTTGTTGGTAGGGACTCCGGGATCCTTCGAGGGCTTGGGGATGGAAATCAGTACGGCTTGCTTCTATTGTGTGTGAGGAAAGGCCAGTTGTGAGACAGCAGTTCAGAATGCTGGTGAATAAGGCTAGTGGCTTGCGCGGGAGCTGATGGAGGTTTTCGTTTAAGTTGCCGTCCAAATCAGGAATCGCCTGCCGCACTTTCACCAGAGGATCCGTAAGATGAGGGGTAGTAAGAGATGGTCTGTGTGTGAAAGGGGTAACGGCCGCCAGAGCATTGTGTTCATCCTGGAGTTCATCGGGCGTAAGGTCCTGGACGAGCAGTTGATTCTCGATCTCAAATGCATCGGCCAAGGTTTCCACAACACAGAGGGCATCACAAGTTAAGCCATCCACCGCGCAGAAAGGGCGGTTGGTCCTCAGTGAGGATGTCGTGAGCTAACAAGGTTTCCTCTTTTATACCCCCAGAACTGCATCCGATTGGCTGGATTACGTCATGATGGGGCGTAAATGCGCGCTCTACGTCCATAGATTTTGCTTGCGCTCTCTATCTAGCGTTGCCTGAAGCGCCATCCATCGCTTCGGGTGGAAGTCTTCCTCTGTGTCTCCTTGACAAGTGCATTTGAAGTTGTTTACACAAATTCTGATTTAACAGCTTCTCTAATCACTGAGACCCAATAGTTCGAAGGGTGAACCGGTATTCTCGTTTATTCAAACAAGATCTTGTGCTTATTTAACAGGCTGCCACCGCTGCTGTATCTCCCCTCTTTTTCCCTTCTCTCAGGCCTCCTCCCTCTCGGCATGTCCCTCCCAGCAACTTTTATTCTTCGTCGTATGTACTCCTTCTTTTGCAGTGGTTTGAAAGTGTCTTCTTTCTGGAACGTTTCAATACAGTGACCAACTTTTATCTTGAGCGACTTCAGTGTGTTTTATGTGCTCCAGAATCGCCAACTCTTATTTTTAACTTTATGTCGACTTCTTTTAACTCCCCCCCCCCAATGAAAGTCTCCGTGTCAGTGTATATTTTAACCCCCATTTTCTCCACCTATTATGTTCTTATGTCACCGTTTTTATCGCATTTTATATGTATAGTTGCCTTCTTTTTAACTGTCACTCGGCTGAAGAGCGGCGGATTGTGCCGCTGCGAGCCCTTCCCTGTCCATATGGGGCAGGGGAATTAAATTACAATAAAGAAAAAAAGCTGCTTTATCCAAATGCCTGTACTTAAGGTGACGCTGATGCGCAACGATCGGCAATCGCCCGTATAGATTGGCTCACGTAGCTCCTGTCACACTCGCAAGAAACCTTGCCATCTCATGACAGTTAATTTTAGTCCCTAACGAAGGTGATCGTGAATATCATCGAAAGCTTGGAATTTCATCCGAATTTGATGCGGCAAGTGTACCGAGGAATTTTTATGCAAGGACTCTGCCGCAATAAACTTTTAGCCACATACTAATCATAAAGGGATGAAAGAGATATCGCTAGAAAGCCTTTTTTACCAGCTTCTGACATTATGTACTGATTTTCCGCTTTCTGTCTGTGGACAATTTGAATATAAAACAGGCTTTTACATATCATGGATCTCCAGCTTCTTGCCTATATTTTACGAAGCTAGCTTTTTAATCACGAATAAGAAATTCCATTTTCTTATTATCTTATCACAAATACGATTTCATTTGCGTTAAAGTACTTATTAGCTGGATTATTTGTGTACAGCATTGTCAAAGATAATTGTGACTACCGCGGTAGTCCATAATCTCTGCCCGTCGTACTTACCTAAACAAATATGCGAGTACTTTCCGAAAGGGCAAACATATGTGTAACTGTCGCCTAAAGTTGCAATTTACTCATTGCTAGTACGGCCTAATGGGCTTTCTTTAACTGAAAATGTTGCCGAGTTAAAGGTATACATTGAGGTGACACAAGACATTAGTTAGCGATATGTGATAGTATGACGTACGCTATGCAAGGTATAAAAGAGAATTGCATTGGCGGAGCTCTCATTTGTACTCAGATAGTTCGTGTGAAAAGGTTTCGATGCTCTTATGGCCGCCCAACGGGAATTAATTGACTTTGACCACGGAATGATAGTTGAAGCTACACGTGCGGGATATTCCTGAGCTGTGACGGGATTGCTGGCGTCGCCTTTCGAATTCCTGGCGCCACTAGATCGATCTGTCGTGTGATGTCCCTCTGGTTTGAGGCCACGAAGATCTCTGCTCGAGCTTGCTGATGAGAAACGGGGAGTGTTGCAGCGTGGCGAGTTGGGAGTTGGCAACGGACACAGCGCGAGACGAGAGCTCGCATTCTTCTGGCTGCAGCCTGATGGTTTACCTTTTCCGCTGCTCTGAGACGAGAGGGCTGTTGCGCCAGCAGCTGTTCGGTATTTCCTCAATGGGCCGAGCCGCGGGTGGCGCAGGCTTAGCACGTCCCTGTGTTTCCAACGGAGCTGTTAGAACGACGTGTAAGAAGGAGATAGTTGCTGTTCCCCCGGTATTGCTGGCCATTGGTTCTGACAACTGAGTGTGGGTAAGGAAGGGTTGCAACCGATGTAGTTTTGTTCGGTGCAACGCAGTGAATGTCTTGCGTTAGCGGAAGCGTTTTAGCGATGGAATATAGGACCATTAGTATGAATATTGGGTATTTTTCCGGCAGTTCCAGTTCAGCCTAAATCGAATATAGGTTTCGTGACAGTGCCTTGTACGTAACTTTTGATTACGTGTTGCCGCAAGAATGGATACTGAACGTCCGTTGATTCTTTAAAAGGCCCGGTGACAGTAAATTGTAGTAAATACCTAACTGGTTTGTATTGATTTGGAGCATTTACCCGTGATTTATTCAATCATGTCATCCGAGGGCAAATTACATTGACTTACGTAATCTCTCAACAAGTGCTTACTTCTGTTATTTAATAGCATTTGAGTGAGCTGCTCGTACTTGACGTCAAGTTTATTTCGACCAGGACTTACTGCACACAACCGTTAGTTGACCGGCCGCTGTACAGTTTGGCTCGGCCGCCCTGTTTGTAGTTAACGAAGTCTGTGATTCGTTGGTTTTTCTTGCTTCTCGTGTGCTGAGCGTTCGACTTACGCGCTGGGCTAGCTGTGTAGGGGGGCCGCTGCTACTGGCGCTTGTGTGCGATTTGTTCCCGGGCCTGTACTATTCAAGGGCCATCTCCCAGTGATTGTCAGTTACAGGAGAGGGTCCTTGTTTCGTTGTCTGATACGCCGCTTTCTCAGCTGTAACACGCTATGTACATTGCCATACATTTCGTTTTTTCAGCCAAGACTTCGACGTCTATGTCAGGTTCGAAACTGACATTAACACGTTTTGGTTCATTGGCTCTCCCAGAAAACTAGACATCGCATGGTGTAAATCATGTTATTGCTGTTGATCACACAACACACCCACACATTGGGTGACTGAAATAAAAGACAGTCACAACATAAGGAAACTGGAAGAGTTTTGAGGCATTGTGGAGCGTTTCCAAACTGCTGTCCGAAGGTGATTGACGACCTCTACATTTAAACTCTTGATTCACAGTGACGGGATAGCTGATGGTGCTGTGTTCCGCTTGACTGAGTCCTCGTATTGCTGCCATGCACGCGATCACTGTTTCGATGTTAGCCATCTCCGGAAGGTGTTGCCTCCTCCATCAAGACTATTTCTCCATCTCAAAAAGCAATGCCAGTCAATCATTATGTGGTAAGCAACAGCGTACCAGTGGACGGTTGGGATGGAAACGACACCGTCGGTGTGCTCTAATAATAAGCATCATATTTGAGAGTGCGATCAATTTTAGCAATTTTATCGTAATTTCAACTCCGACCAATGACGAGGCAGCATGCTTAGCAATTTCTGTATCATCGCTAAACAGCCGCTCCAGTGCTTTGCGAGTACTATCGCGAATGTGTATAGATGATTATGCAGTACGCTCATTCATTGTTAATTCTCGAACATACACTCCAAAGCATACAAGACAGCAACCTACATATATCTAGCACTTCGATCATAGTGCGTAATTTACGATCTTTCTCTATGTGGGTAGGAATCACTGGGAATTCTCGCATCCTTAGGATAAAGTTAGAGACCGATAGATCTCGTCGCATTGTCTTTGACCAACGGTCCCTGCGGCACTGGGATCGATTTAATCTGTAACTGATCAGAAATAGACCGCTACATTCCATCGTTCGTGTAGGAACAGCGCGAACCGAGACTTTGACTGCTGTCCCGCACCCATCCAAGAGCACAAGATTTCTCCAGATGCGCGAATGTCGAGGAGGTTAGCACCTCTTATCGGTGAACAGTGGGTATAAAAGTGTTATGATGACATAACAGACGGTTAAGAACAACAAGAAACGAGTGGTTCTTATGCATGATAGAGCTTCAGAGGGACGGAGTTTGCTGCATTTTACATAAATCAACTACGCTATCAATTCTAAAGTATTCTTCCAGAGCCTGGCGTCGTTACCAAGAAGGTATTGGTAAAAGAGAGAACATAAACACACGCACTCCTAAGACAACAAGGTTCTGCACTTTAAACACGCTGTAACGTTTGATCGTTGCGGTTTCTGACCTATTTATCGTATAGAATGCAACGCTGTTACCATCCAACGTAAGAAATGTATTTCCAGCGCATGACATACATTCTCCTTGCAGGTTTCTCTACGATTAACTATGGTGATAAACTGTAAAATTAATTACTTCCCTAAAACATCGATTCCTTGTGATACATATACAGTATAGCTTTTCAGATGTGAATAGCCCCCATTGCTCATATCCGATCACGGTTCAAAAATTATACTATGCTCGCGTCAGTCCTATATAAAATGATCGTTAGCAACAGAAAATGCCTCTTGCAAAGAAAGAGACAAACGCATAGCAGCGGTGTTTGACACGTGAAATTACACGTCATGCCGCCACTAACTCCGTAAACAGGACTTCTGTCAAGCAGATGCGCAGTATACTCAGGGATTGTAGTACATCACTAACTTAGAATCACCTTAGTTATGAAACTGAACACTCGATTTTATACCCACGGTGCGGCAGGGGATGGAGTAAGTCGCATAAATCTTCGTCACTCCAAAGAAATAGGTCGAAACAGGGTAGAAGTCCTCTGATGACTGAGAGGTTTGCTGTTAACGATAGCAAATAGACAGTGCTGTAAGTCACACACAGAGTCGAACGCAGGTTATGTCACAAACTGAAGCATGCCGACATAACAACATACAGAAAACCGGGCAAACGTGCTGCAACTGTATAATATGCGGTTGGAGGTGACTGGTTGAATTCGAGTACAGTGCTGTACCATGCCGCCCGACCAGAGAAATAGTGCATTTGCACTAGGTGTTGGCAGCTGTACTAAATTTACAAGCAATTTTATAATACGGAACGAGAAGTGATGACATGATCGCATGGATAGAAGTGACATAAAATCGAAAAAATAGCGGAAAATACGTATAAATTGAGGGAAAATAAGCCGAAATGAGGGGAAATTGAGGGAGTACATGCATGTCTTCTGATTGGTGCAAAACAATTCTTGTACATGGGAACGAGTGTACGACAGAAAAAGGAATATGAGAAAACGTTGAGATGGAAGCACCGGAAACCGGGGAAACAGTCTTAATATTTTTCGTAGAGGCAACATTCTACTGTATGTCTACTAGGGTAATAGTGATACAAGCGAGTTGACTGCTGTCTTTAAAGCTTTCCTGGAAGAAAGGGAACTATCTGCCTGTAAGCTTACTTACATATGCATTAAACGATGAGTGGATGGAGTTATCCGTTGAGGTGGAGTTGTAACGAGGTAGGATTTAATAGTAGACTGATGACGCATTCTAGAGAGAGAGGAACATGTTGCTGCATGTCATTTGACCATTATTTTCCTTCGTTCTGTCGGCAGCCATCAGTTGTGTGACATATCCTGCCTTCGACTCGCATACGGCTGTGTATTCTGTGTGTGACTTAGAGTACTGTCTACTTGCGATCGTTGACAGCAAACCTTTCAGTAATTAGAGGACTTCTAACCTGTTCGACACATTCCTTCAGATGGATGAAGATTTATGCGACATAATCCATTTCCCTGTCTCATCTTGGGCATAAAATCGAGTCTTCAGTTTCATAACATTGGTAATTCTTAGTTAGCGAGGGGTGTTTGTGATGTACTACAATCCTCATGCATACTGTATATCTGCTTGACAGATGTCCTATTTACGGAGTTAATGGCAGCATGACGTGTGATTTCACATTTCCAACACCGTTGCTATTTTTTTTACCAATTTTGCTCATAAAACTAAAATAAAATGACTTCGCTTATTTTCATGGAAGGTGAACATTTATTATCGATTCGATTGTGTTTTCCTTTTTAAATAGTTGCTTTATTATAGGTGTCACGGAGATGTTAAACAGTCCAGTGCAGAACAGCAGTCTGCTGTGGGCGAGTTCCGTAGGAGATCACGGCTCTTTTTAGACAAACAACCCTCGGCGGGGCTAGCAGTCATTTATCTCGGTTTCGTTCTGAGATATGCCAGCATCACGCTTTGTACTGAAGGCACTGCGGTGTGAAGTTGCACTCGCTTCAGGTTGAAGGGGCTTCCTGTTTCGCATGGAGGCGGCTTTTGAAAAAGCCATCTGGAGTGTTCTCTGGATGGGCTGGGTTGTGCTACAAAATTTCCCTTTTGTGTTGTCTAGGACCGTCTCCTCAAGGGGTGCCACATATCGCAAGTGATCGCGGAGTGCCTGATGAGGGATCAGCAGTTGAGCCACAGAAAAACAGCGGCAGAGCGAGACCTCTGCGGAGCATCTGGCCATTTGAAGAAGCATGTGTCCTCTCTGTAGGTGGATAGAGGTAGGATGGGAGGAAGGGGCTTGAGGGGAGGTGAGAGGGTTTCGGTTTATGGCAGTTTGTGATTGTACATCAAGGAGAACGCACGTTCAACTGCCGCCCCCCCTTTTTAGTCTTTTACGATGACGATTTTCCTCAGTACATGTGCTACATTATGAGCTATTCATTACGAGTGCTGTTTTTTTTTCATGACATTTTCGAAGTGTAATTAGAACTATGACACATTTTTTCCATCAGTTGTGATAGCGTGTGTTGGCTTCGATTAGCTAGGCTGTCGGATTGGTCTTGAGTTGGCATCTGTAGCGAACTTGGATATCAAACAACGATAGATACCGTATCCTTACAGGTAATATACTTTTTAAACTCCTCTCTATCCAACACCAGCATCTCATCAGTTGAACGTATTTCCCACCAAAAAGAATAAAGGTAGTACGTTACACCCCTGCCTTTTTCCTGCCTGCCTGTAGGTGTAGGGTAAAGTTTGAGTGTGTCAATCACTAGTTTCAAGTGGTATTGCAAATTTTTTTCCCAGCAGGATAACACAAGTTGTATGGCATCGTCAGTTTTTGGGTTGTATTACGATTTCATGCTGTCCTTGTGTCACACTATGCATATGGTCGTGTAATTAGACCAGATCTTTATGATTAATTACGTAATTAGGACCGATCTTTGCGTCAGTTTTCCGACCAAAATAGATAAAGTACACTAACCTAACCTTCCTCTCCTTCATCTGGACAGTTTCCATGTGTTGGGGTGTGCATTTGGCCTTTCCGTCCAGTAGAATCAGGGTTCGAATACTGGAAGGGGACCACCATTTTTAATTTCTCATCAATTCCAAGCGCCTCTGGTGGTATAATTGTGTTAGGGGGGCACAATTGGGCTCTCTGTGCAGGAGGACCAGGGTTCGAGTCCCGGAAACAGCACCGCCATTTTTAATTTCACATCAATTCCTGTGGGGATTGAGGGTGATGTGGGATGTCAGCACAGCGCTGGGACAAAGAAATTCCCGCCAAGATTCGAAATTCCCGCCACTAGGACAGGTTGGGGAAGGAGGAGGGAGAAGAGGTGTGAGTGGGCTGGTGCACAAGTGCAGGCTGAGGAAAACATGAGACGTCATCTGGGGACGGCGGTGGGTGTGGCAAGGGTGGTGACGGCGTGGTAGGGGGCGGATTGGGTGGGGGTGGGGTGTGATTAATTGATCAATTATAATAATTTGTATATCAATTTGATACCAAAAGTACAACTACTGTCATGATGACCTTCTTCTCTGAAGTAGGTACCCTCTGCTCATCGAGTTCCTTGAGCATGGAATCGCAATCAATGCGCAGCATTATGAAGACACTTCGCAGAAACTTCGACATGCCATAAACCCGAAACACGCAGAAGTGCTGTCAGGCGGAATCATCCTGTTGTCGGATGATGCCCTCCCCCGCACTGCCAATCAGATAAAGGCTACACTTCCGCAGTTTGGTTGGAAAACACTGCAGCATGCTCTGTACAACCCTGATCTTTTAGTGTGTGATTTTGACACCTAAGAAGAAAGAAATGTATGAGCATGGTTTCAGTCGATTGGGAAAGTCAAGAACGGGTGTGGTTGTGGATCCGTCAGCGGTCCACCGCGTTCTGCAAAATGGGAATTGCTCACCTCATCTCCCAGTGCGATAAATGTATTAATTGTTGTGGTGATTAATATTGAAGGGAACCAGTCCATGATCTCGTTGTGGTGTGTGTTCCATTTTCATTTGACACTTTATGGTAACTTGCACTGGTGGTACCGTAGAGATCAGCGGAACGAAACAGGTGGTTCCACGGGTAAATGACAGTGGAGACCACGAAGTGAACGGATGACTGAAATGTTGTACTGGACGAAAAATCACTCGTCGGCAGTGTGGTGAGTTCTTAGAGTTACTTCTGGAGGAGGCTGAGTTGATACTAAAATGGGGCTGTAGATAGGAGCTAGGCAGTGGAGTGGTAAGGGGCTAGATTAGCTAATAAACACGAAATACTTAAAACGCATTTATTAGAAGCAAAATTTACCAGAGGATAAACATTATCTTAATTATATCTTTAACGGATCACTCAAGTCTGAGGCAAGTGCACATGTACTACTATGAGCGCACCAGAGCTCATGCTGTCTCAACGAACGCTGTTCAACCTTGTTTTTCTTTCTCGCCGTCGCTAACCAAGCGAGCACTCCTGAGCATCCGTTTCCCTCTATCATACCCTATGGTCACATCCAAAAAGATGACCATTATCGATACGTGATTCAACAAGGATCTCCGCGCAAAGCTAAGACACACATACTATTAGATCACTTTATTATAATTTGAATAGGATGAAATACTTAATTTCGAAGGAATCCATAGCCACATGAATGTCATGTGTATTTGTTACTGCCACTGAACACTAACGTATCACTTGATACAGTACAGGATAACAGTCTCTTCTCTCAAAGTGCAATTGACTAAAAACTTTGCTACACAGTTCTGTCTAGTGCAACTCTTACTCTGGTGCCTCTGTAGAGACGCGATGATGTCGTCTTCGGCGATGATTGCAAAGTGGGCTGAAGGCCCTCCGCTCTGATGTACCTGTAAGTCTTCAGCAGCACCGGCGTATGGAAAGTCTGGAGGGCTTGTCTACTCCATCTGTCATTCGCCGCTGCGTGTGTTGGCTACTGTGCTCAGTTGTGATTCCGTTCCGAGGTACCATCTTTGCCACGGGACCTCGTTCTTCGGATAACACGACACAAAAAAGAAAAAAGATCCAGAGCGTCGTAAAGTCATCTGAAGCATATATAACATTCCAGGGAGCAACCCAAATCACAAACTAAGTCAGGCAAGATCAAAAGTCTGCTGTTCAATCAATGGCGCATAACTAAAGGCTTTAGTGACTAGTGAGAGATTGGCTAGTAATAGCTGTGCTGCGGTATTTAGCGGTAAACACTCGACAGAGGGCGGTCCCATCTCACGCACTTGTCACAGAGGCTGCGCTCGCTTGGGCGTAAGCCACCCCGGTTTCACCTGGTCCCCGAGTATCTCTGACGTGTTCTCTCTTTCGATATTCGAGATGGGCAGGGACTCAGAAAGTGGATGTGGAAATCTCGGCACCAACAACGAACCTTTGTCAGGGAGGACTCTTTTTCATGGGAGCAGGAAAATTTAGTGAATGGTGCCACCACAATAAGACACTCAGGTGCCCGGCATTATTTGCCCCTACTATGTAAACCAGCAGTATATCAGCTGCACGTGAGGAATTTTGCATGTTCTGTGACTCATCAGTTTGCAGTACGTCCAGGATATTACTAGGCGTAACAAGGCTGCAGGCAATACGCAATAATGAATATCGATGTCATGATCACTATACGCAGTGTATTCCAGTAGTTGCATACACCATTCCTTACCAGAGAGTTTCCCCGACTTCTACCGACAGAACACATTCAAGTGTCCTAGAATTTCGTCTGCTCTACCAGCCTAAGCTGTAAGGTGGCGTGGTCTCCTGACCTTCGTTTCTTACATATTCCATCCTCACAATCGTATTCTGCACATCAAGACGCTTCATTCGAACCCAAACTCGAGAAGGTAGAGTCAATTTTGTATGAATTCATGTAAGCGATATGCAAATCTGATAAGTCAATCGCAAGTGCGCACCGAGGTTAAAAAAAGTCGAGGCTGGCGTACACAACATGACAGCCACAGGAATTTTTTTTTCCATTCTAAAGAGGAAACCAGCCCGCTGGGAAGACTGTCCCTTCAGAGGGATGGGTCAACAACATACCTACTTCGCCCGAAGTGACCGACCAGAGAGAAGACAGCTTTTGCAGAGCAAAGGGATAACGACCCCCATGTTCAACTTAAAAGCAAATTCCGCTAAATTGTGTGGGAGCACCCAGAAGATACATTTTTTCATGGACCGACTGCGTAGTTATGGAGTTCTCACAGGAGGACAGTATTCACCTAACGGAGATGCTACAGATTTCTGCATTGGTCGACTTAAACGAAACGTCATTCTCCCGTTTAAAAGAGCAATGCTGATTGGCGGAATATTTTTGACGCAAACAGCTAGAGGAGTGAGGGAAGACAGCGAATGATATACACTTGCAACTTTTCCAGAAAAAGTGGCCGTTCCGTTGTCGCTCTTGGAGCGGGAACACGTAACGAGAGCGAGTGGGCTCTTACGTGTACGCAAAGAGTGAGGAACAAAGTCTCTCCTCAGCACTTCACTGGGAGAGCACCTCTGTCGTTAGCGAATCGTTGTGACACACTATATTGAGTCGCTCGCGATTAAACGTTGTTCACTGTGTTGGCTGCCACACTTACTGTGCGCTGCGAACACGGACAGAGTACTAGTTAAACGCCTGCGAGCGTGTATTGAGTGGCATTGCAGTCGACTGGTTATCTGACCGGTGTATCACGCCAATAGACTAGGGGTTGATAGGAATCCTTGACTTCATCAAGGCGTAGGGAGAGTTTAATTGGCGAAGGCCAATCAAGATAGAAAGAGATAGTTGTGTTATTTGTCAGCAGCGAGCGACACAGGCAGCAGTCGTAGCAGCTCACGGTATCGTGCGCTACAGCGTATGCGAGCCCCATCTGTCCTCCATAACAGTACACTCCATTACATTTCTCACACGACAGCCTTGACCGTACCTAGAAAAGTTACTCAGGTTGTGTAGGCGCGGCTCTCAGCCATTCTGCCAAGTATATAACATTCTTAAAGAAAAGGGAGAAAAGAACCTGTCCATACTTTGTAAAATAATAACATTTGTATCCATAAGAGGCAATCTATTATTCTGAAAAGAACCCGGAAATTTATTATTTTTATTATATAAGAAAAAGTTTCACTTGATTTCTCAGAATTTTTTGCAACAAATAATATTTTTCGTTCGTCTAATGTTTCTCTTACACTCACTAGCAATACTCCTGTACCCAAGTATCCCACTAGTTACGTAAGAATATATAGAATATTTTTGTGTCTTTTCCTTACAGCGGACGACTCCAGAATGTTTTCAAGCAGTTCTTGTTAGTACATTAGGAGCATCTGTCTGACTTCTGTAGTAGTGTGAGATGGAAATCGTTTCTTGCAGGAGCCAAAGGGTACTTGTTGGATCAGTCCATTGCGCAACTTGAAAAAAATAAAACCCACACACTCACAAAGCAAAGGACCGAAATACACACATGATCACATGCAGTTTAGGGGATGGATCTCATCTGGATACTGTATGATGGAGTTCCTCACAGAGTCGCTTTATGTTTTGCCCTGAAATGATTTACAAGAGCCCTCAGAACGCGAGCTTTGAGACTTCTCATCAAGCACTATGCGATGTAGATTCTCTGTTTGTGGTCTACATGTCAATACTGGCTCGACGTTCATTCTACGTAGTTGACGATTGACAAATCCTTAAGGGGTATCGGGGTCCAGTTTGAAGCAAGACTCATCACTGAAGACAATTCTACTCCAGTTGGTGAGATTGCAGGCTGGAGTCGTGTCTGGTGACGCCCCACACAGCACTGGGGTACCAACCTGACTGTGGTCCGCCATACAGCCAGGAGTGATGGTCTGGGATGCCAATTCATAGCAGGACTCCTTTGTTTGTCATCCTCAGGATCGTTACAGCACAGTGCTCGTGGTACATATTCTACGCCCCGTTTTGTTGCCCTGCTTGGAACGCCATCCCGGGCTTATATTTTAGCAAGATAACGCCCACCCACAGACGGCGAATGTTTCTGATGCTTATCTTCGGGCCTGGAAAATCCAACCTTCGCTAGCATGGTTTGGAGCCTTATGGGCAGGGCCCTGCAACCATCTCGGGACTTTGACGATCTAACACTCCAACTGGACAGAATTTGGCACGATATCCGTCAGGAGGACATCCAACAACTTTATCAAACAATGCCAAGCTGAACAATTGTTTGCATAAGGGCCAGAGGTGGCCCAACGCGTTATTGATTTGCTCAGTTTGTGAAGCTCTTTTTGTTGAATAAGTCACACAATTTTCCTGAAATTGTAATAAATAATTTTTTTGTCTGCACATGAACATAACCTCTACCGATGTCCTCGCTTCCGGAAAATTCCTTCGTGGTGCGTCGGCTATTTTTTTTATTAGCATTATTTGCCTATCCAGACTCATTTTGATAATAATTTTGGATAGCTAATCTGATTGTGGAATACCTTATTTCACGAAGTGCATTTATACGAGACCAGTTAAAATCTGAAAAATTGGCGTCCTATTGACTCGTATGATATTTTCTTCTTTGAATAACTGCATACTGTCCTACAGTTGCCAGTCTTTTCCCGTATCATTAAAATACTCTCGACATGTGAGTGGCCGTTAAGTGGACATATTGTCGTAGCAAAGATATTTGCAAGCAAATTTCCTTTTCACTTAGATATTTCAAATAACAGTACTGAATAAAAGACGTCTTCTTAGTAGCGAGTGGTGGCCCATCTTCCTCTATATAGCACGGACTCGTCGTTTCATGGGCTCTGCATGACACCAAAAGCGTCTGGAGGCAGTGATGCTGATCCACTGATCTTAAGAGCCAACGACAGCTCCCCACGGTTGATTGAAGTATGCAAGACACGTGCATTCTTCTGAACAATATCACAAGGGTACGCAATAAGTCTAACGTCATTTCACTTCATGGCCAATAAAGTACCATACAAAAAATCACTAAATGTAGTTATACTTTTAGGTGTATCACTTTCCAAATTTTATAGCTAACTTTCAGAGACTGGATTATCATGAAAACTAAGTCTCTGAAACGGGAGGAAAATCTGAAAACTAACAAGCTTCGTTAGCCAAAAGATATTTCACAGTTGCTCGCTTGAGGGCTATACCCGAGTGAATGGACGTGCGGCGGACGGATGGTCTGTAGAAAACATTCCAGCCAACTGAAGGCACCCTTCACAAGCTGATCACTCCTGCTGCCATCAACTAACCCAACACGGATCGTGAGTCTACAAGGCTCATCCGACAAACCACAGAAAGTCCAGTTAGGCAAGGCAGAAAGGGAAAGACACTCTACTAATTGAAAGGGAAAAGAATGGAGTAGGACTCACACTCTGAGGGTTCCGTAAAAATTTCATAATTAGGTTAGTGAAAAAGCCCCTAGCATTTTTGTTTTGAATGTTGGTGTTGCAGTTGCTATGGGTTTATTTATCGATTGCCATTTTTTTATTTGTAGTTAACTATTGCTATTTAAAATTTCATGTTGTCATTTTTGCCATTTGGAGATTGTAAGTGGAGTTGTGGACGCTAGAAAATGGAGTGCTAAGTGGAGAAATCGAAACATTTCCGACATGTTCGTCTGTTTAAGTTTATTAGAAGGGTGACGGCAGCGGAGCGAGCCAGGAACTTTTCCGCCATGCACAGGGATAGTGCCGTTGAAGAGAGCACCGCAAGAAAATGGTTTTCTCGTTTTAAAGAGGATCGTTTTGACGATAGTGACTCTCCACGTTTAGGAAGAAGTGCAAGATTTGACGGAGATCGTATAAACGCATTAATCCCCAATGATCCACGTCAGTGTACTCGAGGACTGGCAGATGTGATGAAGTATAATCATTCCACCATAGCACGGCATTTGGATGCATTTGGCAAGGATCAAAGGTCAGGTATACGGATAGCACATATTGTAAGCCAAAACCATAAAAATCCGCAGGTAGCCATATGCGAATCTCTGCTAGCTCGTCATCTGTTGTCTCGTAAACATCTGCCATTCGTATTCTGTATCGTTACTAGTGTCTTTACACTGACATAAGGAAAAGAAAGGAGTAGTTGAGCCCAAACAAAACAGCAACTCCCCATACAAAGATCTGTGCGCATCCACAAAAGATAATGATATGTATATGGTGGAACAGCGACGGTTTGATGTGCTATGAATTACTTCCCCGGTGTGTAACCGTTACTGCTGAGTTTTATTGTCAACAGATGAGACGTCTTACTGACGCAGTCCAAGAACAACGAGCAGGAAGAGTGCGTAAAGTAATGCTACTGCACGGTAACTACTGCCCGCATTCTGCTAGACGCAAAAAACACTATACAGGAAATTTGTGGTAAGGTCTTATGAGATCAAATTGCTGAGGTCATCGGTCCCTAAGTTGACACACTATTTAATCTAACTTAAACTAACTTACGCTAAGGACCACACACACTCACACACACACACACACACACACACACACACACACACACACACACACCCTTGCCCGAGGGAGGACTCGAACCTCCGACTGGGGGAGCCGCCCGGATCGCGACAAGACGCCTTGGACAACGCTGCTACCCCGCGCGGCCATTATACAGTAGTTGGGTTGGAAAGTCATTCCTTACCCACCTTATTCGTCTGATCTTACGCCCTTAGATTTTCACCTTTTCCACTCTCCATCGAATAACTTTCAATAACTTCCGGATAAAAATGCGCTTCGAACATGGCTCGACCACTTCTTCGCCTAGAAACCATATGACTTCTACACTCGCGGAATCGAAAAGTTACCCCAGTTGTCAGGACTGAAGGAGAATATATATTTGATGACTAAGTCTCCGTTATGTGTACCATTGTTAAACTACGGAAACTTGGCGCCACGCGCTCTGATTGGGCGTGGCATTGCCCTGTTGTCTTTCGTCGGCTGACGGGCAGCACTATGGTTGTAGGTTGACACATCCAAACGTCCCTCACCCCGTCTCTGCCCCAACGTGATACGCACACGTATCGAATAGGTCTTCCTGTTTCTCTCCACCTCATGTCAGAGGCATTTACACGCAACCTTCCCTTTGGCGCGCACCCCCCCCCCCCCCCCCCCCCACACACACACACGTCACCTGCGATTTAGTTATACATTAAGCATGGCGGCACAGTATTTGTTTGAAGAACATCGAGATACGGTTTTTGTTTATGGACTAGCCGATGGTAATGCGCATGAAGCTAGACGGTTGTATGAGGAACGATACCCAGCAAGGCGCCATCCACACCCGCAAACGTTTACAGGAATTCACGGGCGATTTGGCGAAACAGGCTCGTTAGCGGGATATCATGGTGATGCTGGAAGACCTCGAACACGACGGGATGCTGCATTTGAAGAGACTGTTCTCGAGCGCTTCGAAGAAGCAGTTATGACAAGTACTCGAACGGGTGGACACGACGTGGGGGTCCCTCATCGGTTAGTCTGGGAGGTTTTGAGAGATGATGGCCAGCAACCATTTAGTTTCCACCCTGTCCAAGACCCAGATCCTGCGGCGGACTATGAACACAGGCTAGGGTTTTGCCGGTGGTTTCTGCGACGTGTCGCGAGAGATCTCGACTTCCCCGCCATTGTTTTGTTTACCGACGAGTGCACCTTCCATCGGGATGGCCTTTGCAAGACGCGAAACAATTATTACTGGGCAAGGGGAAAACCTCACGTCATGTGTGTCCATGGACACCAGGAACGATTTTCGCTCAATATTTGAGCAGGCATTGTGGGTGACCATCTGACTGCACCTGTCCATCTACCTCCAAGAATTACCGAGGCAAATTACCTTCACATTTTGCAAGAAACTCTACCTGGCCTGGTGGAAGATATTCCCCTGGATATACGGCTACACATGTGGTTGCAGCATGATGGGACGCCACGCGGGGTAACCGCGCGGCCTGAGGCGGCTTGCCCGGTTCGCTCGGCTCCCCCCGTCGGATGTTCGAGTCCTCCCTCGGGCATAGTGTGTGTGTTGTGTGTGTGTGTGTGTCGTCCTTAGCGTAAGCTGGTTTAAATTAGCTTAAGTAGTGTGTATGCTTTAGGGCCGATGACCTCAGTAGTTTCGTCCCATAAGACCTTACTACAATTTCCATGATTTCCACACATAACAGTCGTCCTGTGCGCGGATATTTAAATGAACTCTTCGACGGCCGGGAAATTGGCAGAGGTGCTCGTAGGACATGGCCCTAGCGATTACCAGACTTCGCGCCACCAGACTTTTTTCCTGAGGCGATTCTTCAAGGTTCTATTCAACCACCTGGACACGGACCATCTAGAAACGAAGAGGAATTAATAGATCGCATTCAACATGCCGCCAATCACATCAGGACAATGCCAGGAATCTTTGAAAGAGTTCGGCAAAACACCGTTCGACGTTACCAAGCTTCTGTCGCGTCAGTGGGTCGGCAGTTCGAGCACCTGCATTAAGTACACAATGCCCTAGCTACAAAAAAGGCTCTTTTCAGGGCCGACACAGTTTGTAAAAGAATTTCTGTACGCGAACTGACAGCTGTTGAATAGTTTGTTCCCAGTATGTCTTATCATGAAACTACAATGGATGTGTCGGGTCGGGGCCCCGGCGTATTCGCCCCAAGGCCCCCATAGTGGTAGACTGGCTTGCTACCACCGAGCTTGCGGGCCGTCTTGGATACATCGTTATCTCCGGTAGGCAAAGTATTCGCGGTCATGCGTTGTCCAGAACATCTGGCGACAGGGCAGTCCCGCTGTCAGTCGGAGCGCATGGCGCCAAATTCCATAGTTTAAAAATTGTGCGTTGTCGACCAACACAACATTAGTAATTTTGATTCCAACTGGCATCAGCTATCCAGGGTTAAAATTTCGTGACACAATTTTTCTATACCCTGTATATATCATCTGTAGACACAAATTGCCTTATCTTTAGACTTAGATTTGTCATACCGGCAAGGGGCCGTAGACATTAGCGTTTGACATAAATTTCAGGTTGATATCCCTTCCCGTTCCTGAGAAAAAGTGTCTTAACAGACAGTAGACAGACCAACAATAAAGTGATACTTTGTTGGTCTATGCTTCCATACTATTCTCAGGGGGCTCAGAGGAAGTTTTGAGAGTTTGAAACTACGACAACAGAGATGGAAGATACATGAACCACCTTCGTTTACTGGAGTGCAGATAAAGGCCGACAACTAATGGAAGAGCTAAAACAGAAAATTTGAAAGGAAGCCCGAACATCATTCGTAATGAGACTATAATAATGTGTAATCAAAACGCTCTGAACAGAATAGTTGGCACAAATTAATACTGAAGTTGTAGATTCAGACGAAGGGATTTTGTACTTAGGGCACCTGAAGACTGCATTGACGGGAATGAAATAATGAAAAGGGGTCGGTGAGCTTACGGTAAATTAAACAGAGCTCTTAAAACCAAGTAGGTCTACAAAGGCAAATTCACGTAGTGTTACCAGTTTTTATTTCCGGCAGGGAGCCGTAGATATTCGATGAGAAAAGCGATGAAAAATAGTGGGTTTTTCAGTGAGTAATAAAGAGATACAGGTAGGGATTTGCTAGGACAAACAGGAGAAGAGACCAGTGGGTCACTGAATGAGCTGGAGTGGAAGACGTAATTACGACTGTAATAACAATGACAACCAAGTAGTGTTGGCCGTCGCTTGTAGCAGGGCGAATGGATGGTGGCTGGACGACGTAAATTCACTCGTGGATTCCAAGACATAAGAAGACAGCCAGGAGACGACCAATTGGAAGCTGGGTAAGTGACACCCTGAGGCAACGTGGATGCCTGTAGTTGGTGGCCGTAGCGCAGGGATAGATGAGGAGGAGACTTTTACCTAGCAGGTCATGTCGAATGAGTAATGATGACGATGATAATAATTACGCAGTAATGGAGGTGGAACTTTGCTATGATAGTATACTGGTAAACTTAGAATTAAACTTATATTTAAATTTTGTAGAGTTGCTTCAGTATTTAGTGCATAAGAAAGTTTCTAGCATAAACCTTGCAGTAAAATAAGCTCCCGTTTGAGTGTTATCTCTCGTTGGGAACTTAGTTCATTATCTTGAATCTATGAAACAATGTTCGTGTCCATCTGTCGTGTAACAGGCTGTGTATCGTGGCTTCATGTGTCAGTGAAATAATACTTTCCACTCAGCAGTTTGTTGAGAATGAGTCCGTTGCCAAACGCATCAAATCGTTGTAGTCATCTATATGGAGAACGGTGGATTCAGTATTTTTGATGTGGCATTGCTTAAGACTCGTATAGGAAGGAGAGGGGGTAAAATACACTACTGGCCATTAAAATTGCTGCACCAAGAAGAAATGCAGATGATAAACGGTTATTCATTGGACAAATATATTATACTAGAACTGACATGTGATTACATTTTCACGCAATTTGGGTGCATAGATCCTAAATCAGTACACAGAACAACCACCTCTGGCCGTAATAACGGCCTTGATACGCCTGGGCATTGAGTCAAACAGAACTTGGATGGCGTGTACAGGTACAGCTGCCCATGCAGCTTCAACACGATACCACAGTTCATCAAGAGTAGTGATTGGCGAATTGTGACGAGCCAGTTGCTCGGCCACCATTGACCAGACGTTTTCAATTGGTGAGAGATCTGGAGAATGTGCTACCAGGGCATCAGTCGAACATTTTCCGTATCCAGAAAGGCCCGTACAGGACCTGCGACATGCGGTCGTGCATTATCCTGTTGGTATGTAGGGTTTCGCAGGGATCGAATGAAGGGTAGAGCCACGGGTTGTAACACATCTGAAATGTAACGTCAACTGTTCAAAGTGCCGTCAATGCGAACAAGAGGTGACCGAGACGTGTAACCAGTGTCACCCCATACCATCACACCGGGTGATACGCCAGTATGGCGATGACGAATACACGCTTCCAATGTGCGTTCACCGCGATGTCGCCAAACACGGATCAACCATCATGATGCTGTAAACAGAACCTGGATTAATCCGAAAAAATGAGATTTTACCATTCGTGCACCCAGGTTCGTCGTTGAGTACACCATCGCAGGCGCTCCTGTCTGTGATGCAGCGTCAATGGTAACCGCAGTCATGGTCTCCGAGCTGATAGTCCATGCTGCTGCAAACGTCGTTGAACTGTTCGTGCAGATCGTTGTTGTCTTGCAAACGCCCCCATCTGTTGACTCAGGGATCGAGACGTGGCTGCACGATCCGTTACAGCCATGCAGATAAGATGCCTGTCATCTCGGCTTCTAGTGATACGAGGCTGTTGGGATCCAGCACGGCGTTCCGTATTATCCTCCTGAACCCACCGATTCCATATTCTGCTAAAAGTCATTGGATCTCGACCAACGTGAGCAGCAATGTCCCGATACGATAATCCGCAATCGCGATAGGCTACAATCCGACCTTTATCAAAGTCGGAAACGTGATGGTACGCATTTCTCCTCCTTACACGAGGCATCACAACAACGTTTCACCAGGCAACGACGGTCAACTGCTGTTTGTGTATGAGAAATCGGTTGGAAACTTTCCTCATGTCAGCACGTTGTAGGTGTCGCCACCGGCGCCAACCTTGTGTGAATGCTCTGGAAAGCTAATCATTTGCATATCACAGCATCTTCTTCCTGTCGGTTAAATTTCGCGTCTGTAGCACGTCATCCTCGTGGTGTAGCAATTTTAATGGCCAGTATTGTGTTTAGTCAGTTATCTTATTTAATTTGTTCCGGCGAGTGTCAGTTACCTTATAAAAAGACCACGACAGATTTCTCTCCCTCTCCTTGTCCAACGCTTATTTCCCGTCTGGAATAACTTTAATGTCGATGTCGGCTCAGCGTTAAACTTTCTTTCTTTCGCCACAGCGAGAAGCTTCTCAGCGCTATAATTTATTTGTCAAAGGTCGGTGAGAGAGATAAAAGTAAAAACGATAATCGTCACCGTTCTACCGATAAGTGTTTGACACTCCGCAGTGTGGCTCGGCGATTCTTTTTGTGTTTTGAGCAGACAGTGCACATCTAAGCACATACGTTACATTTTCCCATTCATCCACATCAACGCAGTTAACACTCACTCATTACTCCACCATTATTTTTTACTGAACGTGCCTGGATAAAAGCTGTGTTCAACGTTCTTGGTTGTTACGTATTCGTAACAACGCGCTCGGTTTCGTTACGGATGGTAAACCTGCATCAGATACAATAGTCAACAGAAAGCGTATGCCGTTGTTATTTAACTAATGTATCCTTGCCTCATTGGTGGCCGGCCAGTGTGCCCGCGAGGCTCTAGACGCTTCAGTCTGGAACCGCGCGACCGCTACGGTCGCAGGCTCGAATCCTGCCTCGGGCATGGATGTGTGTCATGTCCTTAGGTTAGTTAGGTTTAAGTAGTTCTAAGTTCTAGGGGACTGATGACTTCAGATGTTAAGTCCCATAGTGCTCAGAGCCATTTGAACCATTTGAACCTCATTGGTGTGCTTCCGGGTATACAGCCATGTTGTCGCTTCCATTTCATGCGCAAAACAGCTGGAACACCCGAAAGTACAGCATTAATCAACCACACCGAGAAAACCTGAGAGATCTTATCTTTGCCTTTATTGAGGAATTATTTTAATAGCTGGCCGAAGTGGCCGTGCGGTTAAAGGCGCTGCAGTCTGGAACCGCAAGCCCGCTACGGTCGCAGGTTCGAATCCTGCCTCGGGCATGGATGTTTGTGATGTCCTTAGGTTAGTTAGGTTTAATTAGTTCTAAGTTCTAGGGGACTAATGACCTCAGCAGTTGAGTCTCATAGTGCTCAGTGCCATTTGAACCAATTATTTTAATAGTTATGTAAGAATTTCTCAGCCTGTTTGTGATTTGGGGACTATGAGCTTGCATCTGGGGTAAGTTTCGAAAATGGTAGATCGAAAAGAGGTATCTGCTGGTACGGGGAAAAAGTAAGACGAACATAAGACTCTAAAGAACAGCTGAGCCTGTTGTAGTACATTGAGTTTTGAGTTTGGGGTGGTTCTGTTAAATTACGCTGAAATACTGCTGTGTCTTTAGCCTCTTAGTACTACGTGAAGAAACTTCTGGTCTACTCCTTCTTAACAGTTCACATTCGAGCTACGCAACGAGTTGTAATGCGAACGTCTGTAGCAGCTTCTCCCGTGATCGCGCAACACGCTCGTTGTGACGTCAGAGCCCAGGATAATTTCATGCAATCACTGCGTCACGGACGCAAACGCCATGGTGAGTCACCGTATTACAGTATCCTGTTTGAGGAAAGAAAACTGCGTTTAGCAACGTAATAAAAAGTCGGCACATATGATTAGCAATGTACTTGACGCAGGAGATGTCAACACTCGCAAAAAATGGTATCTGACAAGAAAATCTGGTTACGATTTTTCAGTAATTCTAATTTTTAGTACACGAAACGAGGTGCATTAAATGCCAGCTAGTCTCACCCACCATTCAGTCAAATGGGTGGAACATTAATCAGACTTCCTATCGTCTGCCTCTCATCTATTGTCATTTTTAGACACAACTTTTCTCCTAGGAAAGAAGGAAGATGGGTTTAACGTCCCGCCCCGCCGACATCGAGGTCACTAGAGACGGAGCATAAGCTCGGATTGTATCAAAGATGAGGAAGGAATTTGGTCATGCCATTTCCAAGGAACCATCCCGGCATTTGACGGAAGCGATTTAGGGAAATTACGGAAAACCTAAATCTGGATGATCTTCGTTGATCCATTACGGATCATAGGACGACGGCTGGCATGAACTTCTTGATGCAATAATTTACCAACAGCCGTATGTATTGTAGAAATTTATTTTATGAACTTCTATGTGCTACCAGTTTCGGCATTACGTTGATGCCACTTCAGGCCCCACTCGTCATAGTCGTAAAAACGCTGTACACGGAAGGAGCCATATAACTGGACCCGTGAATCAAATCGTCCTGCAACAGCTCTTGGTGGCCTGTTCATAAAATAAAATAAATTTCTACAATACATACGGCTGTTGGTAAATTATTGCCACAAGAAGTAAATCTGGGTGGTCGCGCTTGTCGAATGCAAGTGCAGCGTATTAAATACTGCGCCACCTCGGTCGTTGACTTTTCTCCAGGAGCAAAAGAAAAACGCAACTTAATGAGCATGAGAGATTTCGCAAAAGGCAAATGGGTTTTACACTGGCATTAGTCTTACGTGAAGACAACACAAACTAATCATGCAGTGTGTGTCTGGTGAACACTAGCGGTCTACCAAACTTACTTAATGCACAACGTATGGTATTTTCGTATTATCCCTTGCGACACCTCCACATTTAATATGACACCTTGCAGACGATGAATGCAGGTCATAAGGAGGAAAATCGATAGTATTGGTACGATATACTCTCCGCCAGGTTCAGTATAGTAGCTTGCGAAGTATGTATGTAGATATTCTCTTGTGAGTCTAAAGAAGGAAGCATTAAATATCTAGTAATCGAAGATCCACCAAATAGAACGCAACACAGTCAACGAGAAATCTTCTTGGGTGCCATTCTAAAAGTAATGAACGTTTCTCCGGACAGTTTTATTAAAGATAAAGAAAATTTATTTTAAACATATTTTGATATCTTAGATATATCCCTGCTTATCAGCCGTCTAAATCTAAACGTATTGTAAGCTTATTTTTCCGTCGCTGACATGGAAAATCGCAAAGCTTCTTTCCTTCCCGTCTGGGCAAGCTGTGCAGTGACTAGGGTACATGTAAATCTTACTGGGACAGATTAAATGCTAGCTACAGTGAAGTCGGTAATTCTATTGTAATACTGGCATTTAATTTTGATACTTCCCATAATTAACATTAATTACAAAAATGTGAATTTTTTGACCACCCACACACTGCTGAAAATGGCACTAATTTGCAATTACGGGCACCAATTACCGGTAGCTACGTTGCTGAATACTCGGCAGCTCGCAAGGAGAGCTACAAGATCAAGAATACTATATAAGTTGTTGGAAGTGGTTAAGCGTTGGTGAAAATCTCGCTTCTGAGCACACAAAGAGCTCTAAGCGCAGAGTTCTGCATGGAACACGTGTTGGTGCAATGTTGCGATACAGACTGTATATCTCCCTTCGAACACGATGACCAAACCGCCGTCTCCAAGTCCGTACCGCTCGATGGCTGAAGGCGAAGTCCTCTCTTTCCACAATTCTTCTGTCTTCCACGCGTACGAAAACGTGGCGGAAGAACACTCAGTTTCGACCAATGTCGAACGCTCTAACGTTGCCGAAATCCCTCCAACGCCATTTCTGAGATTCTACCCAATGATCGAGTAGGTCATAACGCCCCTAGGCAAACGAAATTCCCGTCTTCGCCACGTGTTGCCCAGCACAGATGGCTCCGGATGCTGAGCTATCCCCAAAAGCGCCATATTGTCCCGAGTTTCCGGTGACCGCTACCTGGCGGCCCGGCGAGCTGCGACCAGCTGCAGACTTCATATTCCACAATTCTCAACTTCCGACACTTTTCACCAACGCTTTAAGTTAGTGGCTTAATCATGCAGACATGCAGGGAATGCTACTCGTGAGGGCCTCATAGTCATCATAATCCAATAAAGTCATCATTTGATGCCCTTGTCAGTCCCTTTATTATTAATACTAATGTTGGTAAGCTAACGTGTAAGTGCCCAAATCCTGGCACCTTACAGTATGTCGTAAGCTCCATAAGCTTTCCTATGCCCTCCGCAGGCTCATTTGGCACCAAGCTATTGAACACGACGCTAACGTCCTCTTTCAGTTCGTTGTCATTCCAAAGTGCTTTCTGCCCGATAAATTCTTCAATTTGGGGAAAAAAGATGGTAGTCAGTCGGGACCAAGCTATAAAACTCCTCGCTTAAACTCCCAAAGGACATCCAATGTAGCAGAATGAGAGCAAATGCAATAGTGCAGGAACGTAATGCAGCTATAATTGAGGAAGGGTATGACGGTAGATCTTTGCCCCATCAGCATGACGAACCATTTTCGACATGAGCTTCATTCATCACATTTACATAAACTTAGGCTATCCAATCTGTAAATTTCGACAAGATGATTTCTTTTTATCTTTATTTAATTTTTTGTATTTTTTTGTATTTATGAACCGTACTAAACTACAAACTTTACATTTAGCAGGATCGATTTTTGTTACACATTTTAAAATCAAACAAATAAATAGTAAATGAGTGTTTCTGCTCGACATAGTTGGAAGAAGGTAATTGTGTAGCTCATCACATGAAAACTTTACTTTTAGCATGACTCTCTTGCACAGGGTGTCTCACCAGGAGTGTTCAATATTCAGGTATGACAGGAATGATCATTCAAAGCAAGAAAGTCCAGTAAACATGGGTTCATCTGCGATGTTGTTGTTGTTGTTGTTGTTGTTGTGGTCTTCAGTCCAGAGACTAGTTTGATGCAGCTCTCCATACTACTCTATCCTATGCAAGCTTCTTCATCTCCAGGTAACTACTGGATCCTACTTATTTCTAAATCTGCTTAGCGTATTCACCTCTTCGCCTCCCTCTACGACTTTTACCCTCCACGCTGCCCTCCAATACTAACTTAGTGATCCCTTGATGCAATAGAACTTGTTCTACCAACTGATCCCTTCTTCTAGTCAAGTTGTGCCACAAATCCCTCTTCTCCTCAATTCTATTCATTACCTCCTCATTAGTTACGTGATCTACCCATCTAATCTTCAGAATTCTTCTGTAGTACCACATTTCGAAAGCTTCTATTCTTTTCTTGTCTAAACTATTTATAGTCCATGTTTCACATCCATACATGGATACACTCCATACAAATACTTTTAGAAAATACTTAAATCTATACTCGATGTTAATACATTTCTCTTCTACAGAAATGCTTTTCTTGCCATTGCCAGTCTACATTTTATATCTTCTCTGCTTTGACTGTCATCATTTATTTTGCTCCCTAAATAATAAAACTCATCTACTACTTTAAGTGTCTCATTTCCTAATCTAATTCCCTCAGCGTCATCTGATTTAATTAGACTACATTCCATTACGCTCGTTTTACTTTTGTTGATGTTCATCTTATATCCTCTTTTGAAGACATTGTGCATTCCGTTCAACTGCTCTTCCAGGTCCTTTGCGGTGTCCGACAGAATTACAACGTAATCGGCAAACCTCAAAGTTTTTATTTCTTCTCCATGGACGTTAATTCCTGCTCCAAATATTTCTTTTGTTCCCTTTATTGCTTGCTCAATATACAGATTGATAGGCTACAACCCTGTCTCACTCCCTACCCAACCACTACTTCCCTTTCGTGCCCCTCGACTCTTATAATTGCATCTGGTTTCTGTATAAATTGTAAATAGCCTTTCGTTAGATGTATTTGACCGCTGCCACCTTCAGAATTTGAAAGACAGCATTCCAGACAACATTGTCAAAGGCTTTCTCTAAGTCTGCAAATGCTAGAAACGTAGGTTTGTCTTTCCTTAATCTATCTTCTAAGATAAGCGTTAGGATCAGTATTGCCCCACGTGTTCCGACATTTCTACGGAATCGAAACTGATATTCCCCAAGGTCGTCTTCTTCCAGTTTTTCCATTCATCTGTAAAGAATTAGTGCCGGTTTTTTTCAGCTATGAGGTATTAAACTGATAGTCCGGTAATTTTCACACCTGTCAACACCTGTTTTCTTTGGGATTGGAATTATTATATTCTTCTTGAAGTCTGAGGGTATTTCGCCAGTCTCATACATATCGCTCACCAGATGATAGTTTTGTCAGGGTTGGCTCTCCCAAGGCTATCAGTAGTTCTAATGGAATGTTGTCTACTCCCAGGGGTGTTTCGACTTAGCTCTTCCAGTGCTCTGTCAAATTCTTCACACAGTATCATATCTCCCATTTCATCTTCACCTACGTCCTCTTCCATTTCCATAATACTGCCCTCGAGTTCATCGCACTTGTGCAGACCCTTTATATACTCCTTCCACCTATCCGCAAAAATGGTTCAAATGGCTCTGAGCACTATGGGACTCAACTGCTGTGGTCATAAGTCCCCTAGAACTTAGAACTACTTAAACCTAACTAACCTAAGGACAGCACACAACACCCAGCCATCACGAGGCAGAGAAAATCCCTGACCCCGCCGGGAATCGAACCCGGGAACCCGGGCGTGGGAAGCGAGAACGCTACCGCACGACCACGAGATGCGGGCCCACCTATCCGCTTTCCCTTCTTTGCCTAGAACTGGTTTCCTGTCTGAGCTCTTGATATAAATACAAGTGGTTCTCTTTTCTCCAAAGGTCTCTTAAATTTTCCTATAGGCAGTATCTACCTTACCCCTGGTGAGATATGCCTCTACATCCTTACATTTGTTCTCTAGCCCTCTCTGCTTAGCCATTTTGCACTTCCTGTCGATCTCATTTTTTGAGACGTTTGTATTCCTTTTTACCTGCTTCATTTACTGCGTTTTTATATTTTCTCCTTTCATCTTAATTTCAATATATCTTCCGTTACCCAAGGATTTCTACTAGTCCTCGTCTGTTTAGCTACTTGATCCTCTGCAGTCTTCAATATTTCAACTCTCAAAGCTACCCATTCTTGTTCTACAGTATTTCTTTCCCCTCTTCTTGTCAATCGTTCCCTAATCCTCTCTCTGATACTCTACAACCTCAGGTTCTTTCAGTTTATCCAGGTCCCATATTCTTAAATTCCCACAATTTTGCAGTTTCTTCAGTGTTAATCTACAGTTCATAACCAATAGATTGTGGTCGGAGTCCACTACTGTCCCTGGAAATGTCTTACAGTTTAAAACCGGGTTCCTAAATCTCTGTCTTACCATTATATAATCTATCTGATACCTTTCAGTCTCTCCAGGACTCTTCCACGTATACAGTCTTCTTTCATGATTCTTAAACCAACCGTTAGCTATGATTAAGTTATGCTGTGTGCAAAATTCTACCAGGCGGCTTTCTCTTTCATTCCTTACCCCCATTTCACATTCACCTAGTACTTTTCCTCCTCTTCGTTTTTCTACTGCCGATTAACAGTCCCCCATGACTATTAAATTTTCATCTTCCTTCACTATCTGACTGATTTCATTTATTTCATCATACATTTCTTCAATTTCTTCATCATCTGCGGAGCTAGTTGGCATATAAACTTGTACTACTATGGTAGGCGTGGGCTTCGTGTCTATCTTGGCTACAATAGTGCGTTCACTATGCTATTCGTAGTGTCTTACCCTTGCTCCTATTTTTTTATTCATTATTAAACCTACTACTGCATTACCCCTAATTGATTTTGTATTTATAACCCTGTCTTCACCTGACCAGGAGTCTGTCACCGAACCTCACTAATTCCCACAATATCTAACTTCAGCTTACCCATTTCCCTTTTTAAATTTTCTAATCTACGTGCCCGAACAAGGGACCTGACATTTCGCGCTCCAATCCGTAGAACGCCAGTTTTGTTTCTCCTGATGATGACGTCCTCCTGAGTGGAGTAAATGAAGCAGGCAAAAAGGAATACAAATGTCTCCAAAATGAGATCGACAGGAAGTGCAAAATGGCTAACCATAGATGGCTAGAGGACAAATGTAGTCTCGACCCGGGGATCCAAATAGGGGACTATTTTACCCGCGGAATATTTTACCCAAGCGGGCGCCATCATCATTTAACCACACAGGAAAACTGCTTGCCCTCGGGAAAAAGCACGGCTGTAGATTCCCCTTACTTTCAACCGTGCGCAGTACCAGCACAGCAAGGCCGTTTTGGTTAATGTTACAAGGCTAGATGAGTCAGTCATCGAGGCTGTTGCCCTGCAACTGCTGAAAAGGCTGCTGCCCCTCTTCAGGAACCACACGCTTGTCTGGCCTCTCAACAGAACCCCTCCGTTGTGGTTGCACCTACAGTATTGCTACCCACCAACGGCAAGATCCATAGTTCATGGGGGAGGGGGGGGGGGTGGGAGGGGGGGGGAGGGTCATCTTCGATACTGTGAAGTAAATCTCTTCTGCTGCAAGATCCTTGTTTTCCGTATTTTGAGTAGTATGGACCAAAACAAAACAAAAATTGTCTAGTAAGTTGGGCTCTAAAATGCATAACTTAAGCGCTGAGAGTAGTTCTTCAGTAGAAGAGACGTTCCACGCTGGGCCTTTGCTAGGTGTTTTGTCACCCTAGGCGAGAATTGAAAAATGAGGACTACCATCAGTGTGGCTGACCAACACCGACTTAAAGGAAGGCCCCGGCACTTGTTGGAGACGTCACGTCAGCTAGGCACGGCGAACGCTAGGTCTGTTGCAGGCATACTCATAATGGTGGTGTCTCCCTCTCTGACACAGGAAAATGTGAAACTATTGGCGGTAGTTGACCAACACACATTGTTCTGAGAGATTTCTGCAATCAATTAATTGTGCAATTCATTACACTTCTTAACAAATGGTGTACTCCTGAACTTAAATTTCCACCTGTTTTAAGGATTGACATACAAAAAAAACTTCATTGTCCAGCAGCAACAGAATTCGTGCTTCTTTACCTTATTTGTAAATCTGAGGAAGTTATGTTTGTACTGGGTTGCTTTTACAAGAAACTGTGAACATATTGGTGCTCTTATTTAGGTATCTCAGTTGGCTATGGGGTGAGGAGCACTGAATGTTAATGAAATATCTTGCGATTGTACACGTTGGGGGAGGGGGTGGGGGGACAGAAGAAGAGACGAAAGAGAGATACTTGTTTTATCAAATAAAATTTTTTTATCTTATAAAGTTTCTCCTTTCAGTTGCAAGAGGGGAATATTTATCTTTTCTAATGTGCATGTTTAAAAAAGTTTAAGCTCAGCAGTATTTTCGATGTATGAAGCTATTTTGTTTCCTGTTTAGAATTCCTTTCGTTGAGAACGACTGTAATCTAATGACTGGCAACAGTTTGACATTTACACATGTAAATTAGTTCGCATTTCCAGTGACAATGTCAAACGAAAACAAATAAATAAATAAAAGAATAATTGTAAGGAGGTTGGGGTAAGTTTCGATAACAAAATGGATCAAGTAAATATAGTTACTTAAATGTAAAATTTCCGAAGCTTGCAATGGGGCAAAGCATCTTCTCATATCGATCTAAGTTTGTTTCGTCAGGATTCAGTAATACAGAACTATGATCTTCATTTGTAGCTTTACGATAGTAAGAAAATCTTTCATCTAAATAAAACTGCATAATCTAGAACAATACCAAACATTTTGTCCAAAAATAAGAGATTTATAGTGATAAGCACGCCCAGGCGTTTCTGTCTGCAACAGACCTGGCGTTCGCCGTGCCTAGCTGACGTGACATCACCAACAAGCGCCGAGGCCTTCCTTTGAGTCGGTGTTGGCCTGACACGCCCCCCGCCTCCTCCGGACACGACCATCATCATCCAACGGCACAACAATACTTTTAATCATTAAACTTGGTTGACCAAATGTCCTCAATTTCTGGGAAAAACCCTGTATTCTCATACTTTGACCTCAATTCATTTAAAACTGATTGAGTTCAGCTGAATATACCTGTGCAACCAAAGTCGGCATAAATTGCTGTTTGATCTGAAATTACCTTTTTCTGCCCTTTGTCGCCCCTAAAATTTTGCCACCGTAGGCAGACGCCTAGTCTTTCTTAATGATAGGAACGACCCTGGTTTCACGGTAGCGAAGATGAGCAAATGCTCGGAGCACTTTAGAGCCCACGTTTACTGGACTTTTTTTTCTTGTCTTGGTCCGTATTACCACCTCTCAAAGTACGGAAAGCAAAGAGCTTACAGTAGAAGATACTTGTTTCCCAGTATCAAAGATGATCATAGCCCTTAAGGTACGCATTTTAGAGCCTATATTTACTATACGTTTTTACTTCGTATGGTCGTTCCCGTCACATCCCTGAATATGTACCTTTTCTCCCGGGACACCCTGTATAGCCTGTGGTGCGCCGCAGTACTGCAATAGACTGCCTCCTCCTCGTCGCGAGAACCAGCAGCATGCTCGCTGCGTGGGCCAACGCGCGTCCAGATCCGCGAGTCACGGCGACTGCTGGCGCCTGGGTGTTGAGTGCGGCCGCCTCACGTGGAGCCCACCGAGAACGACGCACGCGGCGCCTGGCGGCAGGCCAGCGCAGCTGTGGAGGGGGGAAGGTCGCGCCACGCCGCCCAGGCTTGCTGGCAAAACACCCCGCCAGCCGGCCGTACGCTCTAGCTGTACCCAACACTCTACGGTACTCAACAGCAACTTTCGCAATGCTGCAGTGTTCACTCGAAACACTGCTCAGAGTCGCAGTTCTCTGTAACTAATAGAACGGCCACCAGAGCGCATTGGAGTTGCTCTGGTTTAGTGTTGTTACCAGGACAGGTAGGATATAGCGGGTGATCAAAAAGTCAGTATAAATTTGAAAACTGAATAAATCACGGAATAATGTAGATAGAGAGGTACAAATTGACACACATGCTTGGAATGACCAAAAATACAAAAGTTCAAAAAATGTCCCACAGATGGCGCTTCATCTGATCAGAATACCAATAATTAGTATAACAAAGTAAGACAAAGCAAAGATGATGTTCTTTACAGGAAATGCTCAATATGTCCACCATCATTCCTCAACAATAGCTGTAGTCTAGGAATAATGCACTGTAAAGCATGTCCGGAGTTATGGAGAGGCATTGGAGTCGGATGTTCTCTTTCAGCATCCTTAGAGATTTCGGTCGATCACGATACACTTGCGACTTCAGGTACCCCAAAGCCAATAATCGCACGGACTAAGTTCTGGGGACCTGGGAGACCAAGCATGACGAAAGTGGCGGCTGAGCACACGATCATCACCAAACGACGCGCGCAAGAAATCTTTCAGGCGTCTAGCAATATGGGGTGGAGCGCCATCCTGCATAAACATCGTACGTTCTAGCAGGTGTTTATCAGCCAGGCTGGGGATGATGCGATTCTTAACATATCGGAGTACCTCTCACCCGTCACGGTAGCAGTTACAAAACCAGAATCACGCATTTCCACGAAGAAAAAAGGCCCGATAACGGTAGATGTGGTAAATCCAACCCATACTGTGACTTTCTCGTCGTGCAATGGAGTTTCCACGACAGCTCTAGGATTTTCGGTGGCCCAAATTCTGCTGTTGTGGGCGTTAACAGACCCTCGGAGCGTGAAATGAGCTTCGTCGGTCCACAACACGTTACTCAACCAATCGTCATCTTACGCCAACTTTTGAAACGCCCACACCACAAATGCCCTCCGCTTCACTAAATCGACAGGTAACAGTTCATGATGCCGATGGATTTTGTACGGATAGCATCGGAGGGTACGCCTAAGTGCCAACCAAACAGTAGTGTATGGAATGCCGGTGCGACGTGCGACTGCACGAGCGCTGACTTCCCCGTGCATAGACGAACCTGCTACAGTCTCCATTTCTTCCTCAACTGTCTCAGCAGCATTACGCCTTGTGCTCGGTTGGCCGCTACGGGGTCTATCGTCTAAACAATCCGTGGCTTCGAAATCATTCTCGCCACAGCTGCATTCGTCAACGGATCTTTACCCGTTCGAATCCCCTTCCTATGGCGATAGGATCGAAACGCAACGTCAACATGCTGCGACTGCTGGCGCATCTGATTCTCTCTCTCATTACAGCTCCTTTTATACGCGATTGTCATGCGCAGTCACTGGCGTTTTGCTGTCCAGCGCCATCTGTCGGACATTTTGTGAACTTTTTTTTGTTCTAATAAAACCCCATGTCATTCCAAGCATGTGTGTCATTTTTTTCCTCTCTATCTACATTATTCCGTGGTTTATTAAGTTTTCAAATTTAAATGGCTGGTTCAAATGGCTCTGAGCACTATGGGACTCAACTGCTGTGGTTATTAGTCCCCTAGAACTTAGAACTACTTAAACCTAACTAACCTATGGACATCACGCACATCCATGCCCGAGGCAGGATTCGAACCTGCGACCGTAGCAGTCGCACGGTTCCGGACTGCGCGCCTAGAACCGCGAGACCACCGCGGCCGGCTTTTCAAATTTATACTGACTTTTTGATCACCCAGTACAACGGGCTTGAACAGGGTCAGATATTGAGTGATCACTGGAAAGGAGACGGAGATGCCGCCTAACGTGTGAGGCAGCATTATCAGTCCATGGCACAATTGAAAAGGGTCATTGTGAGTCTCCATTTGGCCGGCTCGTCGAATAATTCAATTACCATATTTATGTGGCATTCGGATGTGGTAGTGGCCCATTGCTGGACTGCATGAAAACGTCAGGACAGAAATACACGTCGTAAAAATTCCGGTCGACCGCTGGTAACTATCACGTACTGTGCACAAAGCGTCGGAAAGCCTTCACATATGCGCCTGTCATTCGAGAACGAGTATTGGACTCTCTGCAACATTCTACGTCATGCCACAACATCTATCAGTAAGCACTGGAGCCACACTAGGGAACTGCCATCCCATGTGTAGGCTACTATGGACATCACAACAGGACTGCCTGCTACAATCACCTCTTTACGAAAATATGGCGCTATCAGCCATCGGAAATTTGCATCTTCAAGATTGCTCCTTTGTGTCTTTTATTAGAAAGACCTTTTCTATTCAAATATAGTTTTGCTGATTTATAGACCTGCCATGAGTGGTGGGGAAAGGCCAGTGTCAGCGCATATTGCGGATTTCCTACATTCAGGGGCATGTATACGTTCAGGGGGAAACCTATTGTTCTTTCTTGACTGACAGGTCCTTAACCTTTTGTTCTGCTAGGTGGATTGGGACCCCCTGGGGATAATCTGTGCTTCTGAGAAATCCCCCCCCCCCCCCACCTGTTTCGGAACTCCAATTGCTGATACAAGCGCACTTTTGATATTGAATTAATTGACTAATTAATTCAATCAATCAATTAATTAACTCCTCCCCCTCTGGTAAATCCCCCTCCTCTCTCTAACTTTCCCCCACTCCTCCCACCCAGAAATTATGGCTCTGTGCTGGAATGGTTGAAATGACTGTAAGCACTATGGGACTTAACATCTGAGGTCATCAGTCCCTTAGACTTAGAACTACTTAAACCTAACTAACCTAAGGACATCGTACACATCCATGCCCGAGGCAGGATTCTAACCTGCGACCGTAGCAGCAGCGCGGTTCCGGACTGAAGCGCCTAGATTCGGTCGGCCACATAGGCCGGCCTGTACTGGAAAGGAAGGATTTCTCAACAGGAAATTCTATTACATAGCAGATGGTGTTTTGTTTATTTATAAAACAAATTCAATTTACAGAGGTTAAGTCTCCCTTCTTCATCATTCTCTGCTGTTTGGGATGATGCAGGTCTTGTAAAATACATCGAAAAGAAGTAATTAAATCGATCGCTTTTTTATTCCGATTGCACAAGGAATACCATCACGGAATACTCATTACACGTAATTACCTTGTTAAAAAAATCTTTCGATCGCGAAGAAGGCGCCGTCCGCTGGCCGGCACGCAGCGCTGGCCCGCACCACAGCAGCAGCCACTGGACTGCGCCGCTTGCTGCTGTCCAAGAGGTCGCTCCCACAAGCTCTCTCACTCTACTATGCACAGACCTACTTCTGGTCCAATCTCGAAAAAAAAAAATTCGAGGAAGAAATTAATCTGATCGAAACGATGGCAGTTAATAACGAATACGAACCTGCCATAGTGGATGATATCCCTAAAGAGAGAACTGTTAAAGAGTTAACTACACTCGGCACCTCTAGACTACGATTGAGTCCAACCAAAAGTAGTAGTTTTTTTCTATTCCTTTCTTGGGGACCATCTCCTATCAGACTTATAGACTTCTTCATAATAAATACAACTGTAATGTTGCCTTTTCAACCAATAATTGCAGGTCACGCGCCCAAAGCAGTTCGCGATATCAACATTTTGCACACTGAGGTGAAAGGCCGTAGGTTAGAAATTTTTAAACGTCTTTCTCGAAATGATGGCCTCATTCCTAATGAGCAGCTACAGTTCCGTAATAAAAGCTTCTTCAATGGTATAAAGCCGTTACTTGGTATTTGATTTCATGTTTCCTCGTGCAGCTACTAAAACACTTTTTCTGTCTAAGTCGACTCATAATTTTTTGTTTATTAATTGTTTTATATTAACTACATTTCATGTTACAGCATTTTTCTGCTCGCTGAGTTATTCAGCTCCCTTTGTACTTCTAAAATGGCATTTTCAGCCTTTAAACTTAACAAGTTGTTACCGTGTCTGCTGCTGTCAGATAAAAAAATATTGCCTTTTACTTCATGTACAAAATAATGTTCATTGTAACATTCGTCTATCTATATTTTGAACGTTAAGTAGCGTGTTTGTATTTGTGGCTACTAGATGGCACTCTTGGTGTAATGTTCACGTGCCCGCAATTGCTAACGCGGGCTTCTCCGTCTCATGCTACCGTAGCTCGACACGTGTTAGCAGCCCATAGTTGCCTGCCTCCCGTGTATTCTATTGCAATAATTTTGTCACTTAAGCTTTATCGCTTGTTATTTAGTTTCATACGTGATACGTAACAACTGATACAACCTATCCTCTTTTATTATAAGATGAACTTTGAGTCTCTGTTTAATTTCCCTCAGTTTTTTCCGTCTGAATTTCACCTAACATCAGTCTCTCATCTGATCCCAATAACCGCAGGGATTTGCTTTTGTGAGCTGGCTCCCCCTCCCCCCCCCCCCTTCAACCCTTTTCTGTTTCCTGTTAACATCCATACCCCTCCTACTTAGGTGTAGGCCGTGAAAAGTACACCCGCATCTTTCTACAGCCACTACTCGAACAGCACCATTACGAGATCTTGCATCCATCTAAAGCAGCCCACTCAGCTCCGTGTTTACTCGTTTAGCAGCAGAGCTGATCATGACGTCACGGAACCACCATAAAACACGCATTTTTGTTTCCAGTAGCTGCACTGCCTTCCGTGTATTCTATTGCAATAATTTTGTGACTAAAGCTTTATCGCTTGTTATTTAGTTTCATACGTGATATGTAAGTACTATTTATTTTTTGTACGCCTAGTCAGTACTTACACTTAATTTCTTTTCTCATAATTTTGTAATTATATTATAGGCCAGTTTGAGTGTCTACTTCTGATGAAGGCCCTGATAGTAGTGCCGAAACCTAAGCCAAAAGACTTCTTTTTTGCTACTGAGGGCTGCTATTGGTTTAATTTTACTTTATAGACGGTCGCTGACCACGCAGCCATGTTCAAAAGTTTTAAGATCGCACCACGCCCGCTCAGGGCCTTGCAGACTGCTGTCACCAAAGCGCCTCATCCGGTGCACAGACCGAATGTCGCGCTAATCCCCAAACAAAAGCGTCAGGCAGTGGCATCCCTTTGACGTTTAATATCCGAGAAATTCCTGTCGAAACATGTGCTCTCTCTCTCTCTCTCTCTCTCTCTCTCTCTCTCTCTCTCTTTCCGTCCCTCTCAAGCGGTCACATCCTGTAGCGTGCCACTGCCAAACCCGCATGCTGCATCCGTCACAGTCAGATCGAACTGCATTTACCTAGGAAACCCCCAGCTGCGGATGTCTTCGAAATATTCCCTCATTCTATCAGATTGATTGACTAATTATTTAGATCGATACCCTTTGTGTAGGACAGTTTTTCCTTGCTTCCTATTGGTGGATACTAGGACTGGAAATATTTGGCGGGATTTGATCCTGCAACAACCCGGTTTCCAAACCCTACTGGATTTTTTCACCTTGCCTCCTGTCGGTGGATTCTGGCACAGTCAGGTCATTTTGTAGGAAGTCCATCACCTTGGAGGTAGCTAAAAATTTCAAATTTCAGCTCAGTCGCATTCCATGCCCTTAAACAATTTGTGGGAGGTTCTGAAGAGATGTGTGATCACTATACAACTAATGGAAACAATAAATTGATCAGTCGGAAATCTGACGTTGCGATTTGGTTTTTAAAGCACTATAAAATTCCTAAATTGGTCCTCTCTGATACATTCAGCAGGAGGAGGAAGGGTCTGCCATGTGATAGGATAGTAACAGTCACAACTACAAACACCTCTGCAAGACAGAGGCCACTGCAATGCACTGAGAAGCACTGAACACGACAAACGTAAACCAGTAACCAGCAGCTGTCACACCAGAGCCAGCCCCGAATCCTCCCGCGGTCAGCAAAACGGTACCGAATCCTCCCAAGCCCGCAAGGGTCTGAAAAACGATGGGACCGAATCCTCCCGTTTGAAGCGGGTAGCCGTTCTAAGCGTTATGAATACTCCAGGCGGGCAAAGGAGAGCATATGAATTTACAGTAGAAGATGTAAAAATTTTTCGCGTGTATCGTATGTTTAACAGTTTTATCTTTTATCTTATTTAGATATTTATTTTTAGAAACTGGAATCATTTATAGGCTTGATTTCTTCATAATTAATTTATCAAAATAGCAAATCATGATTTCGCAACACATATTCTATCTCTGTGTTCGTTTTATGAATTATGGATACATTTCCAGCAAATCTACACATACAACAAATTGATAAGTGTCCGATGTCTGAATGTAGGAGATGGTTAAGTTAACTTAATTTGAATGGTCTATAGAAGCGCAATAGATGACAAAACATATTTTTATAATTTCTTCTGCGTGCCTGTTTGTACCCGCATTATGCAAAAAGTAATGCACGAAGTTGGATGCTGTTCTGACACTTATATTGTTGCGGGTCTAATGTAAAATCTGGTACATATTTCTTCTTTATAAGCAGCCTAGAAGCAGAGTTATGACAGTTTTACCATAAGACCGTGCGCGGAAGCCAGTGTCGTAGCTAGGGGTACGACAGAAACCTTCCAATTTCATTTTTTGCGTAGTAGTCACGCGCAAGCGCCAATATTTGTATTTTTCGTCACTAGCTCTGTGTTAGCCGGCCGTAGTGGCCGTGCGGTTCTTGGCGCTACAGTCTGGAACCGAGCGACCGCTACGGTCACAGGTTCGAATCCTGCCTCTGGCATGGATGTGTGTGATGTCCTTAGGTTAGTTAGGTTTAATTGGTTCCAAGTTCTAGGCGACTGATGCTCTTCAAAGTCAGAAAACATTGTTGATGGCGAAAAGTTCAAACCCATATCACTCTGTCGCCGCGAACTGCGAAGTGACCGCAGGCAGTTGAGGTCATTAGCGCACACAATGCTCTGTCGCATTGTGTCACTTTGGGAGGATTCGGTCCTGTTACATGCTTACCTGCCTGGTTTCGGGAAGATTCAGGGCTGCGTCCATGCTAGATGTCGAAGATCGCTGAAACACTCACACATCCTGCGCAGTCAAGTCCCGACGTCCGCATGCAGTGCGCCAATTCTCTCATACACCACCGGCGTCAACGCTGAGGTCAGTGAAAACTACCGCCGCTGCCTCAGTCATGCATGCACGTGTGTGCCAGAGTGCACCACCTAGGCCATGGGGGGCATCTGGGGTTGGCTGGAGTGGTAGGAATTCGGATGTTATCAATATATCCAGTGCAAACACCTGTCATTTTCAGTTTTCTCTCACACGATATACACGTCCGTTTCTATCCACACTCCACCAGCTCACTAGTCACTTCACTAACCCCCACAGCTGTAGGCAAAAGCAGACAGTTCGGCGCGTCCTTTGTACCTAACCACCTGTCACAGCCTGAGCTAATCTGTTACTTCCGGTCTCTGACTCCTCGTGACCACCCCTGAAGCCAGCCGTGAAGCACTGCTAAACAGACAGCTGTGACTTGGATGTATTCAGTAGTTCTAACCAATTTCACCCCGTCATAGACCCCTCTCCCTCCAGTTTAAGAAATTACCCAATCTGAGACAGCAAAGTTGTTGACCATACACCTTGAATTTCTCACGCGAAACGTAGATTTCTCCCTTCATACAAGCTATTTTCGAAGACAGAAGAAAACGGGGTACATATGCTTTTCCACATCGCTAAAGTATCGTTACTTGTTGTGAAACATTTCCTCTAAGTATTTCATCATCACATAGGAAAAAAAGTCTGTTCTAATTAGCTTAATGTCTGTTAAGTCATGCACCAAAGGATTAGAATATTAAACTCATTTTTGGCTCACGATGCCGTGCTAAAATCTATCTCTGTCACAGGATGCCTCCTCACTTTCGAACTCTCTTAAAGTAGCCAAATGCCTCGCCACATGTGAAGTCCCTTAAGATAACAGCACAGAGAAGTTGAAAATATATGGTTTATACTACATATAGACGTGTTTAATTTCGTTGAGTGTTCGAATGGTCGCTTGGAGTTTTGGTTTTAGGTAAGAAATTGTGTGAAGTTTTTGTGGTATTGGTATTAGTTATGGTTTAGTAGTATTAATAAAAGTAGTTGCTTTCTTAGTAGAGAGCGAAATTAAAGATCATTATTGTTAGTTCTTTAAATAGTTCTACTGTTATAATTGTACTTAGGTAATGTAGACGCTTAGCTAGTGATCTTCACTATAGCCTCATAATATATATATTCACTTATGAAATTTGTTATTAACAATCCGAACGAATTCAAAAGTAATAGCAGTGTACATGGCTACAACACTACGAGAAAGGATGATCTTCACTACCTAAGGTTAAATCTAGCTTTGGCTCAGAAAGGGGTAAATTATGCTGCCGCAAAAGTCTTTGGTCACTTACCTAAAGCATCAAAAGTCTGACAGATGGCCATATAGCATTTAAAAGAAAATTAAAAGAATTTCTTAATGGCAACTCCTACTCATTAGATGAATTTTTGGATATAGTAAGTGGGTAATTTCCTCAACCCCCCCCCCCCCCCCCAAAAAAAAATTAAAAATCTTAAGTGTCGTGTAATATTTTGTGTAATGTAATACCTTTTATTAACCTGACACGTTCCACATCGTTACGGAGTGTCGTATTCATGATGTATGGAACAAGTACTAATCTAATCTAATCTAGACTTTTCAGTAACTGTTAACATTTAACCACGAGTGAGAAGTGTCTGCTTCGTCATGTGTTTGTGACTAGCTGGCTACAGTGTGAGATTTGTACAAAGTATTCTCACTGGGGGGAGTGCAGTGGGGAACCCAGTGGGTACTTCAGCGAGATCCTCTCTTGGAAATGCGGAATTTGTAGCAGAAATAAGTTGATAGAAGAACAGGAGCGTAGGATCAGTGCCCTTCAGATGCAGTTACAAAAAGCAAAGGAGGAACTAGATAGATTGAGGAGCGTGAAGGGCGCTGTTGAGAGGAATGTCGTTACACGTATTGCCAAATGCATTCAGGTTGACGAACATCATTTTGAGCATTTATTGCATTAATGTGGTATTTACAGGTAATCACGCTGTAACAGCATGCCTTCTCAGAAATAATAAGTTCACTAAGGTACATGTATCACATTGGAACAGCCGAAATAAAATGTTCAAACGTACCTACGTTGTGAATTTTAATTTAAAAAACCTACTTGTTACCAACTGTTAGTCTAAAATTGAGAGCCATATGTTTGTGACTATTACAGCGCCATCTATCACAAAGCGAGAAGAGTGGTCCAACTAAAACATTCATATTTCTTTACGTACTACACGAATATATAATAAAAAATGGGGGTTCCTATTTAGAAAAACGCACTTGATATCCGTTTGACCTATGGCAGCGCCATCTAGCTGACCAACCATAGCGCCATCCGGTTTCCCCCTTCAAGCTAGACGAGTTTCGTTCCTTGTAATTTTTTCGTTTGATGCTTATTTCGCTTATTTCGTGAGATATTTGGCCCAGTCACTATCAATGGACCACCCTGTATATATATATATATATATATATATATATATATATATTCTTTACTGTAGTTTCTTGTTAATAATATCAGCTTATTCCCAAGAATTAACAGCTTTCACTCAGTTAATAGTAGGCAGAAATCCAATCTGCTTATGGATCTCCTTCCTTGACTCTTGCGCAGAAAGGTGTGCAGTACACCGCTGCATCCATTTTCAATAAGCTACCACGAAATACAAAAATGTTTGCAGTAATCCACATGCTTTCAAATCGAAGCTGAAGAGTTTCCTCATGGGTCACTCGTTCTATTCTGTCGAAGAGTGCCCTGGAAAAATAAGTTGATTCATGTGTTATATTGTTGGCTGCATTTACATAATCTTACGCCTTCTTTTTGGGTTCATAAACATTTTTTTTCTGTTAATACTTTTATGTTGTAATTTCAAGTACTGACACGTTCCATGAATTGGAGATTTCCTCCTAAATTTAGTCCTATGGCACTAGCCGTGTAAAATAAAAATTCAATTTATTAATTCGGTAATACATCGGATTTAATTACGATGGTCGCCTCTCGCTGTGTAGATAAAGATTGAAACTTCATTAAAAGATGCCACCGCAATGAAAACAGCGCCTGATCACAGCTCTAACACAAGAATCACATCTGTGGTACCGTATCCATAACTTTCGCCCCCAAATGGCACATCGTTGATATCAAATTGATAAGCTAATTAACTAAATTGATCATGAGTCACTTTGGATGGCGAGTAATTTTTTTTTAGCACTCAGATTACACTAACCAGGTAGCTCAAATGGGAATACCTGGAGGGAAGACGATGTTCTTGTCGAGAAACATTATTGAGAATCAACATTTGAAGCTGACCAAAGAAGGATTCTACCACCAACTAGAAACATTTCGTATAAGGACCACACTATTAAAAACATGATCACAAGAATTGTTACAGTGACCCTGCATAAAAAGAGCAGTCTTATGTTCTACAGGTACATCCAATAGTCACCGAGAGTGCTATGCTTTCTGGTAGACATGCTGTCTGCGATTTGAAATCAACTCTATGAATGCAACCTTTCACTGGTAATGGATTCTATGGAGATATCTTTTAATGATTACATCCGTTGGTGAATCAGTCCTGTCACTCTCATATCTCGAAATGAGTCAACTTTCTCGAACCTACCTGCTAAGAATCCCATATAGCAAAACTCTAGTATGGTTTTTTAGACAGTGCCTCAGCATCTTGTCCCCACCCTTCCAGCAGCTTTGTCCATGTGATCATCCCACTGTAAGCCGGAACCAAATGTAACTCAGAGTCTGCTATGTCTAAGACCTTATACATTCCATGGAGAAACAGGATGAGCCAAGTTAATGCAACAGAACTGTGTTTTGGCCACTCTTTGGAAATGGAAACATGTTGTCATAGCTCTGCCAGCCATATGCAATGTGTAAGGCCAGTGTCAGAAGAAGCTTTCTCCTGCAACATGATGTAGTAGAAAAGGCAGTATAAGAAAACTGGGAAAACTCTACATCATACAGGAACTGGAAAAAGGACAATGATTTTTTTACTGTTTTACAATGCATCTTCAAATTACATACAGGTACTGCAGTCTGTAGGAGATCTGACTCGAAGGGTGCATTCATGTCTATCACCTGAACAATCTCTCCCTCCTTAATGTTTTGTACCATCCAACAGAGAAAATCTATGAACTATGAAAATTCCACTATCATTGCCCAGTAGAGGACTTGATATTACCACATCCCTCTCTTCTGATATATCGAAAGCAAATACCATCTGCATGGTGGCATCAAGTATATGTGGTGATTCCATTAAACATATGGATAGTGGTCCATTGGGGCATGTGACCTGTGATCAAAGTCGCTTTCACAGATCAGTGTAAAATTTCGTCACCTGTACTGTAGGAGGACCATATCCCACATACTATCAGTCGCAAGAGAGGGCCTCTGTGTTGTTCTTTCATAAGTAGTTCGATGCATTGTTTCATTCTGATGTAACACATCCAGTCAGTGTATGGCTACAGCTTTGTACACAGCCATACATTTTGTTTTTTTCCACCATGACTTCGAGGTCTGTGTCAGGTGCAAAACAGACATTAATACATCTCCACTCATTAGCGCTCACTGAAAGCTGGACATCAGATGCTGTTAACTAAGCCTCTTCCACAACACACAGGATGGTTGAAATAAGACAGAGGCAGTGTTTTTTATTGACAAATATGTGGAAGACATCACAACATATGGGATCTGGGAAGATTACGGCATTGTGAGGCATTTAAAACAACTGCCCAAAGGTGATCGATGATCTCTGCATTCAAACTCATCTTCCACAGTGAGGTGGTAGCAGATGTCCAGGTGTTCCATTTCGATCGATTCCTGATATTGCAGTCATGTATGCGATCACTGCTTCAGTGCAGGCCATCCCTGGAAGGTGCTGTTCATACCAACACTCTCTCCATCTCAAACAAGTTATATCAGTCAATCATAATGTGGTAATGTGTACCATTAGATGAATGGGATAGAAAAGACATCATCAAAATGGGCCGATTTACTGTAATAAGCGCCACAATTGATAGTGCGATAAATTTTATCAGTTTTTCCGTGATTTCAACATCGAACAATTTCTGTATCATCGCTAAAACCACCTGTCCACAAATTTGCGTGTACCACATAGTACAATGCGACTGTAGGTAGTCAATTGTGCAGTACGTCCAGCCATGTTTGTCTTGAAAACATACACAAAAGTACACCAGACTGCACCCTATACTGATCTACATATATCTTTCACATCGATCATAGTGCGTAATTTACTATTCCAATTGTCCATGTTTCCGTATGTAGGTGGGAGTCACAGAGCATTCTCGTATTCTTAAGATCAAATTGGAGTTTGAAAGAGCTCCTGAATTGTCTTTGACCTTCCCAACCTCAATTTATTTTGCAGCTTATCACATCTTGTGAAGGAACAGAGCGAGCTGAGTCTATAACTACTGTTCAACAAAGACTGTTCCGTACCAATCTTACTCATAGCGTCTATTTCAAGCGCACAGATCTCTCCAGATGCGCATGTATCGAGGAAGTTAGCAACCCTTATCGGTGTATCGTAGATATGAGAGTGTTGCAATTATATAATAGACAGTTATGAAGAAGGAACATGTGGTTTATGTATGATGGAGCTCCAGAAAGATGTAGTTTCAAACACTTTACGTAAATCAACTGTGCTATCAATTGTGAAGTATTGTTCCTGTGTTGGGTGTCCGTACCAATGAGATATTGGAAAGAGAGAAATGATCTTGGAACATAAATACATTCCAAAGGGTAAACAATTCTACATCTACATCTACATCTACATCTATACTCCGCGAGCCACCTTACGGTGTGTGGCGGAGGGTACTTATTGTACCACTATCTGATCCCCCCTTCCCTGTTCCATTCACGAATTGTGCGTGGGAAGAACGACTGCTTGTAAGTCTCCGTATTTGCTCTAATTTCTCGGATCTTTTCGTTGTGATCATTACGCGAGATATATGTGGGCGGTAGTAATATGTTGCCCATCTCTTCCCGGAATGTGCTCTCTCGTAATTTCGATAATAAACCTCTCCGTATTGCGTAACGCCTTTCTTGAAGTGTCCGCCACTGGAGCTTGTTCAGCATCTCCGTAACGCTCTCGCGCTGACTAAATGTCCCCATGACGAATCGCGCTGCTTTTCGCTGGATCATGTCTATCTCTTCTATTAATCCAACCTGGTAAGGGTCCCATACTGATGAGCAATACTCAAGAATCGGACGAACAAGCGTTTTGTAAGCTACTTCTTTCGTCGATGAGTCACATTTTCTTAGAATTCTTCCTATGAATCTCAACCTGGCGCCTGCTTTTCCCACTATTTGTTTTATGTGATCATTCCACTTCAGATCGCTCCGGATAGTAACTCCTAAGTATTTTACGGTCGTTACCGCTTCCAATGATTTACCACCTATGGCATAATCGTACTGGAATGGATTTCTGCCCCTATGTATGCGCATTATATTACATTTATCTACGTTTAGGGAAAGCTGCCAGCTGTCGCACCATGCATTAATCCTCTGCAGGTCCTCCTGGAGTACGTACGAGTCTTCTGATGTTGCTACTTTCTTGTAGACAACCGTGTCATCTGCAAATAGCCTCACGGAGCTACCGATGTTGTCAACTAAGTCATTTATGTATATTGTAAACAATAAAGGTCCTATCACGCTTCCCTGCGGTACTCCCGAAATTACCTCTACATCTGCAGATTTTGAACCGTTAAGAATGACATGTTGTGTTCTTTCTTCTAGGAAATCCTGAATCCAATCACAAACCTGGTCCGATATTCCGTAAGCTCGTATTTTTTTCACTAAACGTAAGTGCGGAACCGTATCAAATGCCTTCCTGAAGTCCAGGAATACGGCATCAATCTGCTCGCCAGTGTCTACGGCACTGTGAATTTCTTGGGCAAATAGGGCGAGCTGAGTTTCACATGATCTCTGTTTGCGAAATCCATGTTGGTTATGATGAAGGAGATTTGTATTATCTAAGAACGTCATAATACGAGAACACAAAACATGTTCCATTATTCTACAACAGATTGACGTAAGCGAAATAGGCCTATAATTATTCGCATCTGATTTATGACCCTTCTTGAAAATGGGAACGACCTGCGCTTTCTTCCAGTCGCTAGGTACTTTACGTTCTTCCAGCGATCTACGATAAATTGCTGATAGAAAGGGGGCAAGTTCTTTAGCATAATCACTGTAGAATCTTAAGGGTATCTCGTCTGGTCCGGATGCTTTTCCGCTACTAAGTGATAGCAGTTGTTTTTCAATTCCGATATCGTTTATTTCAATATTTTCCATTTTGGCGTCCGTGCGACGGCTGAAGTCAGGGACCGTGTTACGATTTTCCGCAGTGAAACAGTTTCGGAACACTGAGTTCAGTATTTCTGCCTTTCTTCGGTCGTCCTCTGTTTCGGTTCCATCGTGGTCAACGAGTGACTGAATAGGGGATTTAGATCCGCTTACCGATTTTACATATCACCAAAACTTTTTAGGGTTCTTGTTTAGATTGTTTGCCAATGTTTTATGTTCGAATTCGTTGAATGCTTCTCTCATTGCTCTCTTTACGCTCTTTTTCGCTTCGTTCAGCTTTTCCTTATCAGCTATGATTCGACTACTCTTAAACCTATGATGAAGCTTTCTTTGTTTCCGTAGTACCTTTCGTACATGATTGTTATACCACGGTGGATCTTTCCCCTCGCTTTGGACCTTAGTCGGTACGAACTTATCTAAGGCGTACTGGACGATGTTTCTGAATTTTTTCCATTTTTGTTCCACATCCTCTTCCTCAGAAATGAACGTTTGATGGTGGTCACTCAGATATTCTGCGATTTGTGCCCTATCACTCTTGTTAAGCAAATATATTTTCCTTCCTTTCTTGGCATTTCTTATTACACTTGTAGTCATTGATGCAACCACTGACTTATGATCACTGATACCCTCTTCTACATTCACGGAGTCGAAAAGTTCCGGTCTATTTGTTGCTATGAGGTCTAAAACGTTAGCTTCACGAGTTGGTTCTCTAACTATCTGCTCGAAGTAATTCTCGGACAAGGCAGTCAGGATAATGTCACAAGAGTCTCTGTCCCTGGCTCCAGTTCTGATTGTGTGACTATCCCATTCTATACCTGGTAGATTGAAGTCTCCCCCTATTACAATAGTATGATCACGAAACTTCTTCACGACGTTCTGCAGGTTCTCTCTGAGGCGCTCAACTACTACGGTTGCTGATGCAGGTGGTCTATAGAAGCATCCGACTATCATATCTGACCCACCTTTGATACTTAACTTAACCCAGATTATTTCACATTCGCATTCGCTAATAACTTCACTGGATATTATTGAATTCTTTACTGCTATAAATACTCCTCCACCATTGGCGTTTATCCTATCCTTGCGGTATATATTCAGATTACAGTTGAGAAATTATATGTTCACATCAGTCCTATAAAATGATCACCAGCAGCCCAAAATCCATATAAAGAAACAGAGACATCTTATGAGGAAATAAGTACCATGATCAGTAGCCAGAGGAGATGTAACAGTCTTATCGCAGTTTACCTCCACCCCTGGTAATCTTCCTCTTGCATTCAGAAGTTATGGTCCAATGTTAGGTTGTACTGCTCATGTGTGGGACAATATTGCCATTTCGCCTTGACGCCATGTCCCTGGAACGCATCCTCTTTCCACTCTTGGAGGAGAGTAGACTGATGCTACATATACACATCCTAATAGTGAAAAGAGGAGGCATTCTAGAGATGTGCCATCAAGGCAAAACGACAGTATTATCCCATGCCTTCTGTCTGCAAGAGGAAGGTTACCAGGGGCAGTGGTAAACTGTGATAAGACTGTTACATCTCCTCCAGCTACTGATCGTGATGTTTATTTTCTTGTAAGAGGTCACTGTTTCTTCATATGCATTTTCGGCTGCCGACGATCATTTACAGGACTGTTGTCAACATATCATAATTTTTGAACTGTAATTATGCTTGAAGTCTTTAAATAGAAAGCTCATACACCTCTGGAAGCCTATGTAGTGTTTTTGTTAAAAAGAATTGATGTTTCCTTTGGTGCACAAGGGTTTACAGTTTTACTTTACAGTTTGTCACCGCAGTTCATCATAGAGAAACTTACAGGGAGAATGTATGTCATGTGCTGGAAATATATTTTTTAGATTGGGATATTGACAGTGTTGCATTTCACATGACTAATAGGTCAGAAACTACACCGCTATAGAATGTTTAAGTTCAGAGCCGTTTAGTCTTTGAAATGCGTTTATGTTCCACTACCATTTCTCTCTTTCTGGTATCTTCTTGTTAGTAGAGATTGGCACTGTTGTTAATATGGTAGTTCAAGCCAGATCTCCACCAGTATTTTAAGCAACCATGCATCAAAACACCCCCTACTTACGACTGCCATGTAAGAGTGACCGCACATACCCTGTGAGTAATGAAGAATTGTGCTGTTGATATGGGCGCGCATGCGTGCATGCGTGCATTTGTGTGTGCGAGAGCAATCTCTCTCTCTCTCTCTCTCTCTCTCTCTCTCTCTCTCTCTCTCTCTCATTCAAGCGCTTGCTATCATGTTCGCCAGGAATATATCAAATCCTTACTGTGCATAACAAGGGTGCTGTTGTAATAATTGTTTATTTATGTTTCTCTATACGTTTTCTTTGATGTAATATCTTATTAAATATATGAATTATTGACAAAATTCTATAATACGTTCGATGCTAACAAACTAAGTTTTTTTGACACTGCTAATGGAATGCCTCAGCAACTGCCACTGTGCCACATATATTCGATGCCAGCATGTGGACTTATTTGTTTTCGATATGTCGGAAAAGAAGGATGTGGTAATATCTTATAGAGTTCTCTATTGAGCGATATAGTTTGTAGTTTCTCTCTGCTGGATGGACCAAAATAACGAAGAGGGAGAAAACATTTGGGTGATAGACATGAATGCACCCTTAGAGATGCAGATCTCCTTTGGACTGCAGTACCTGTATGTAGTTTGGAGACATACCACAATTCAGCAGCGAAAACCTTGTCCTTCCAGTTCTTGTGTGATGTGAAGTTTTCCTAATTTTCTTATACTGTCTTTTCTACTACCTCGTGTTGCAGGAGAAAGCTTCGTCAGGTGCTGGCAGATATAATTGCATATGGCTGGTGGAGCTACGAAATGTTCCCATTTCCACTGAGTGGTCAAAACACAATCCTGTCGCATTAACTCAGCTCGCCCTGTTTCTCCATGGGATGGTTCAAATGACTCTGAGCACTATGGGACTTAACTTCTGAGGTCATCAGTCCCCTAGAACTTAGAACTACTTAAACCTAACTAACGTAAGGACAGCACACACATCCATGCCCGAGGCAGGATTCGAACCTGCGACCGTAGCGGTCGCGCGGTTCCAGACTGCAGCGCCTAGAACCGCTCGGCCACCAAGGCCGACTCCATGGGATGCAGAAGGTTTTAAATATAGCAATCTATGACTTCTGTTTGGTTTTGACATACATTGGAATGATCACATGCACAAAGTTGCAGTCGAGGGTGGGCAGAGACTGACCAAGAGTTACAAGCTGCAGAGGGACTGTCTAAAAAACAATGCTGGAGTTTTGCTGTATGGGATCCTTAGCTGATAGGTTCGGAAAAGGTCACTTATTTCGAGATATGAGAGTGGCACGAACATGATTAACCAGTGGATGTAATCATTAAAAGACATCTCCATAGGATCTAACACCAGTGCGTGGTTGAATAGTACCAAATCGCAGACAGCATGTCTACCAGAAAGCATAACACTCTCAGCAACTCTTGTGTGTACGTATAGAAGCAAGACCACTTTTTTTTTTGTAGGGTCACTGTAACATAACTGTTGTGATCATGGTTTTAATGTCCGCAGCTCGTGATGTTGCGGTAGCGTTCTCGCTTCCTGCGCACGGGGTCCCGGGTTCGATTCCCGGCGGGGTCAGGGATTTTATCTACCTCGTGATGACTGGGTGTTGTGTGTTCTTCATCATCATTGACGCACGCAAGTCGCTGACGTGGCGTCAACTAAAAAGAACTTGCGATACGGCGGTCGAACTTCCCCGCATGGGGCCTCCCGGCCGACAGTGCCATACGATCATTTCATTTTTTCATGGTTTTAATAGCGCGGTCCTTATGCGAAATGTATCTAGTCTGTGGTAGAATCCTTCTGTGGGCAGCTTCAAATGTTGGTTCTCAACAGCATTCCTCAGAAAGAACATTGCCTTCCCTCTAGGTATTGCCATTTGAGCTACCTGGTAAGTGTAATCCGACTGCTAAAAAAATTACTCGCCATCTAAAGTGACTTTCATGATCCATTTAATTAATTAGCCTATCAATTTGATATTAATGATATACCATCTGGAGGTCGGAAGCAATGGATACTATATACCGATATGCTTCTTGCGTAGGACCGGTAGTCAGTCGTTTTTCTCGTTGGGGTGATATCTTTCAACAAAATTTCAGTCTCCATCTACACAGGAAGAGACGATCATTGTAATAAAATCAGATGTATTACCGAATTAATGAAGTGATACATACATAAATCTGATATTTACAACTTCTCTGTGCTGTTACCTTAAGAGACTTCGTATGTGGTGCAGCATTTGGTTACTTTGAACAACTTCGAAAGTGAGGAGGCATCCTGTGATAGAGGCAGATCTTAGTTCTCCATCGTGAGCCAAAAATGACTTTAATACTCTAGTCTTGTGATACATGACATAGTAGATATTAAGCTGATTAGAATAGATTTTTTCTATGTGATGAGAAAATACTTAGAGGAAATGTAGCCTATGTCATACTTTAAAGGATTTTCACAACAGGTAACGATACTTTAGCAATGTGGTAAAGAATGTCTGCCTCGATTTCTTCTGCCTTCGAAAGTAGCTTGTATGAAAGTGAGAAATCTACATTTTGCGTGAGAAATCCGAGGAGTATGGTCACAGCACTTCTGTCTCAGATTGGGTAAAGTGGATTTAAACTGGGGGGGGGGGGGGTGTCTATGTCAGGGTGGAATTGGTTAGAACTACTGCATACATCCAGGCCACAGCTGTGCATCAACGACTGGCTGAGGGGTGGTTCAAATTAGCTCTGAGCACTATGGGACTTAACATCTGAGGTCATCAGTCCCCTAGAACTTAGAACTACTTAAACCTAACTAACCTAAGGACATCACACACATCCATGCCCGAGGCAGGATTCGAACCTGCGACCGTAGCAGTCCCGCGGTTCCGGACTGCAGCGCCTAGAACCGCACGGCCACCGCGGCCGGCCTGAGGGGTGGTCACGAGGAATTGAAGACAGGAAGTAATGTATTAGCTCAGCCTGTGATAGATGGTTAGATACAAAGAATGCATCAAGCTGTCTGCTGTTACCTGCAGCAGCAGGGGCTAGTGAGAAGATTCAAACTGACACGTGTTTGCACTGGACTTTTAGATAAGATTCGACAGGAATTTGTCAGGTATCAATTTTTCTGGTCTGTGCAACAGACGAGGCATCTGACTGTGTGATGATAGCACTAGCAAAAGCCCGGGCGGGCGTAGTTAAGTTTCTTGGATACTGGCATGTGGCACTGTCTGGTGGCTGCTGCAGTGAATTGATATGGCATTGTGTGCAAGCCAATGGATGATGGATGGCACCCACTTCACGACTGAAACATTTTTCAACAGTGTAATTACATGTGGTGAGTGTTTAATGGTGGTATTCCTTTTGCAACTGGAATAAAAGAAGCGACTGATTTAATCACTTCTTTTTTATGTACTTTACAAGGCCTGTATCTTCCCAAATAGTAGAGAATGATCTGCAAGAGATCCAACCCCTGAAAATTAATTTTTTTGATAAACAAAACACTTCCTGCTATGTAATTGAATTCACTGTTGAGAGATCCATCCTCTCCAGCACAGAACCACCAGTTTCTGGGTGGGAGGGGTCGGGGAGGGGTTAATTAATTGATCGATTTCATTAACTAGTCAATGAAATCAATATCAAAGCGTGCTTGTGTCAGCAAGAGGAAGTCCCAGAGGGGTGGGGGAGGAGGAGGTATCTCAGAATGACGGATTATCCCCAGGTCGTCATAATCCACTAAGCAGAACAAAAGTTTAAGAACTTATCGATCAGAAGAGAGCAATAGGTTTGCACCTGTATGTATTCTTTCCCCTGAATGTAGGCAACCTGCAATGTGTGCCGATGTTTACCTTGCTCCACTACTGTTATCTATTTTTATATTTGACATATTGCTACAATAATTGTTATATTTCGTGGTTTTAAAACGTTATGATTGTTTTACTTATGATATATGCTTCTAGTAAACAGAATAAGGAAAGTAAGATGCACTGTGATTTTTCCTAATACATTCAGTTAGACAATGTGTGAACACAGTTTTCATTAAATGTCGATCTTATGTACGATCCACATGGTATTTTAATAATACTTTGTTCACAAGTAGACATATTTTAATAACACTTTACTTAGCTCACAAGTAGACCTAGTTGAAATCTTTTTACTTACTCCAAAGTCTTAATATAAATTTTTTGCTATTTTTTGTAGCATCTGAAGATTACCAGTGTGGCTGAAACCGGTTATGACCGCTTCATAAAATAGTGCATCAACAAGTAAAAAAAAACTGTAAAAGTCAGTCACTGTTTCCTTAAACTTAATGTCATTTTTTCCACAAATGGTTGCTTTTGGAGTGACGCCGTGACTGAGAAACACAGACTGTTGATGAACGACTTCGCATTGTGGTTAACAATGAATTATGGTTCTGTACTACTCCAAATGACCAACGTCGGTGAGTATGGCGGTGACCTATGGAGAGGTTCCGTTCTTACAATATTTTGGAGAGGTGCAGCGGTGTTATTCCTGGTGTCATGATGTGGGGAGTCATTGATTATGAGTTCAGGTCGTGGCTGGTAGTGACAGGGAATTCTGACGGCACAACGGTACGTCACGGACATGCTGCGTCCACATGTGTCCCCTCGCCTCAAGAGACAGTATCGTGGTGCCATTTTTCGACAGGACAGTTCTCGTCCACACATGGTACAAGTCTGTAAGAACTGTCTGAGTGGTGCAGACGTACTCCAGTGGTCAGAAATATTCCCACACCAGATCCCAATAGCACTTGCGTGGAACCAGCTCTGATGTCAACTCTGCCTCAGTGCCAGTATTTAGGATATCAACGACGAGTTGCAACAGTTGTGAGCCGGCTTGCTTTAGGCAAGGGTACTTCATGTGCCTTATGACACGCTTCCCAACCGAATCAGCACATGTATTCAGTCCTGAGCGGTCCAATGTCATTTGTGTGCTCATACTGGGAAGTCCTGTGTCAACTTGATTTTACAAATACTACAGTGACATGGCATACCTTCTCAATCCATAAAGTTTCATTTCGTTTCCCGGGTACTTCACGTTTATGTCATCCAGTAATCTGGACAACAGTGCAAATATCGGTGGTATCCAGTGTGACTTGTCTGGGAACAATTTGTTGCATTCACTCACGGTGTTAAGCAGACATTTTAAAATGTAAGTCTTAGGTATGAGGGAGGTGTGTTTCGAACTGCGGTTTCGTAAGATGTGGGTAGATTCGGGCGTGAAATACCATGTGTACAACAATGCCTGTTTCATCAAGAAATTGTGCTGAAGCTGTTAGCAAATGTTTTGTATACCTTGCTTTGCTTTGAGTTGTGAGTCGCTCATTGTTCTCTTTTCTTATTTTGAAACGAGTGATAAGACTACTCCTGGCCTATCACATGGTTCGGGTAGTTCTCCCACAACACCACAACGGACTGGCGGTCGCTATGACCATGTATCAATTGTGCTTTCGCAGTAATACAAAACGTGGGTGTGGACTGTAAGCGCTGCGAAAAATATAGAACACAAATGGCAGTAATAAAGAGGGCGCTAGTTACTACTTACATCACATGCAGAGGTTAGCTGCATGGAGCAACAAGTCAGTTTAACTGGTGTTTGTTTTCTGTAATGTCAAGTGGTGGTACGTGCTATTATATATACGGTAAGTCATCATAACTTAGATCTAACGGTACGTAAATTTAAGCTGTAAGAGCTGATATAACTATGATATGATTTTTATTTTAATGCCTGATCCTCATTATGTTTTTATATTCATGTACCACTAAAGATAGCTACACAGCAGCTGAAATCCATCTGCAATAAACAGACTAAAAATTTACGAGCGATGGTGCCCTTTCTCATATCCTAAATATTGTTATTAAACGTGACTGAAGCAGAAAAATGTCTTGTTTATAAAATTAAAAACCCTATCCTAGACCTTATCCAGACCAAGTTAAATAGGAGTGTAACGTATCATATACGTGCCCGGACGGTCGTCGAGTCCTGGTCGCTATTGTGAGCGGCAGCGCCGGCTTCCCAATGCCCGTGGGAAGATATAGGGCTGGGTTCACCCAGTCCTGATACCGCGTGATGGCCTGGACCGACTGGTTGCTCTACGGAGGTGAGGGTGTTTCCCACAGATTGGCTGCCGTTCTCTGGTACTCTTTGGGAAGCAAACTCGCGAAAGTGTCGGGAGGCAGCAGCACTTTACGGAGGTACTCTGAGCTTTAGCAGGAAATGCTCAGTCGCAGTGATTACTTTCCAGTCTGGAGGCTGCCTGTCGATATGTCTGCATGTAAAAAGAATGCCGTGGAGCCACGAACAGCTCGCGAAATCGAGGAGTCGGTCTTTAACCTTGGGAGAATGCAGGAGGCGAATTTGAGCCCTCTGGGGCAGAAGTGGTGTGGAGGTGTATTCCGGAAGTTGACAATCAGGAGCCAGTAAGGTTGTTCTCTGTGTGCTAAGTTCAGAAAGTGTTCGGAAGTGCGTACCCTTTCAGCCATGTGTTTTGAGGAACGAAAGTTAGGAAAAAAAGCTGCCCTAGCGCCAAGTGTCTGAAGTCAGACAATTCAGATTACATATGCAAGATGTACTGGACAATATAGTTTGGTTTCTACGATTTGTGTGGCCACTGGATGCGTGACGCTTAAGGGCAGAGTCCCAGAAGAACTACCAGCGTAGAAGGAAACAGCAGGAACAACAGGCAGTCAACGTCAAAAGAATGGTTCATATGGCTCTGAGCACTATGGGACTCAACTGCTGAGGTCATTAGTCCCCTAGAACTTAGAACTAGTTAAACCTAACTAACCTAAGGACATCACAAACATCCATGCCCGAGGCAGGATTCGAACCTGCGACCGTAGCGGTCTTGCGGTTCCAGACTGCAGCGCCTTTAACCGCACGGCCACTTCGGCCGGCAACGTCAAAAGACATGAGCTGTTAAAATATTAGAAAATGGAATGGGAATAGAAAGTGCGGGCTTCTTTGAAGATCGTGGATCGCCGACACGTGCCCAGGTACCTGCAGACTGAATGTTTAAGGAATTTTAAAAATGGTTACCACTGGTTCACATAAATACTCTAGAAGTAAGGAGTGCAACTGTGCTTACATAGGTCCTGCCGTATTGGCCAGCGCACAAAAGCAGGCAGAAACAGGGAGTAAGTCGGACACAGTTTGCAAGTGCCAAGACTAAAAAGTTGTTTAACTGGTTAACCACCTGGAGTGAGAGTATGTGAGGGAGACCAGCATCTTCTACTATAAATTCTTACTGGTCAGCAAACACAAGAATTAGTATCCAGCCAATTAAAATTACTCACTGCTGAAAAACACAGATCAAAGAACAAAAATTTCCTTGTCCGAAGTGCTCAGCAGATAGCTACTTGGCGGAGAGGCAACTCCAAGGGCAGACTTCACTTCTAGATGACTTCTCTATAACCAGGAACATGTGGAATGAGAGGCTCCCATCCAGTTGCGTTGAACCTATACACAGAGAGAGCTGTTGAAGCTGAGCCAATGACATTCTACAACGATTTCAGACACCATATGCAGATTATAAGTTTGGTGAGATCCAGCAGCAACAGTGAAGCAAGCTGTAGAGAAAAACGAATCGCCGGCCGCGGTGGCCGAGCGGTTCTAGGCGCTTTAGTCCGGAACCGTGCGTCTGCTACGGTCGCAGGTTTGAATCCTGCCTCGAGCATCGATGTGTGTGATGTCGTTAGGCTCGTTAGGTTTAAGTACGTCTAGGTCTAGGGGACTGATGACCTCAGATTTTAAGTCCCATAGTGCTCAGAGCCATTTGAACCAAAGACGAATCAGTTGTAACGAAGTTCAGTAACTTAAGTTAGAGGTTGAGCATGCTTTCAACTCTGGCAGTAGATGCACACGCATGTTTTACTGTAGTATTTTCTGTCTCTGTGTTCTATCCTTCGACAATCACATCACGGCTTTTGCAGATGTAACTGTTTGGTCCAGATACACGTTTATTTGAATCACATTCTATCCAAGTTTGCCACGACAGTAGTTTATTGGTCTCAGTGATTTTTCATGCCAATTTGATTGCATAGTAATCTGAATTCATTAAGGTCACTCTTCAATTTTGCAGTCAGATGAATTCCTTTAACATCAGTTTGATGGGAAATGATTTACTTGTGTCAGATATTACAGCGGGAAATTAATATATTAAAGTAAGTGATCATATTAAAGTACTCCTCCCAAACGGTAGGCAAAGGTTAGAAACGTACTGTAAGCTTACAATGTTTTTAAAGGAACGATGTATTTTTGCAGTGACACTTAGAAGACTCAGAAAAAGTGTATTGTGATCTAATACTTGACAAAATTTCAAGTGAATCTTCCCTCAAAAAGGCAGCAAATAAGTTGCATTTGAATCCCTATGTTAAGCTTATTAAAATATTCCGGGCTATTACGCCGTGGTCGGGTGAATTTCTTATTGAAGCCTGACTTTTCTCCTCATCTGCGGAAGATGCTTTCAGAGAGGTTTGTAGCTTTTTCGAAGGCCTGAAGCAGACACTGGATAACTACTGACTGAAGTAAAATTCAGTTTCCATGTGCTCCTGCACAGAGGCGTGACGTCACTTGCTTTGAACTCTCAAGCGAAATCGGCCATTGACGGTTACTGTCGCCTGCTGCTGCTATAAACCCATGCTGGGAGACTGGTATACTTCTTATTAATCCCGGGAGTCCAGATATCATTCAGTTTCAAATTCTTGTCTTCCCAGTTAAAATTATTTAAGACTTTAATAATCTATATAGCCTTTCACGGTGACCACTGGTGGCTGCCAGTACCTGGGTTCTGTCAAATTGGATTCGGTGGCCTCTTGGCTGCAATCCCAAGCATGTTTCCCAACAGCCTGTTTCGCCCCTTCTACAGTTGTCCATGTGTTCATCTAGACGTTTTTCGACCATTCTTTTCGTATTATTCCTATACACATTGTTAACACTTCCAATACCCTCTCGTTGTCAGATTAATTTACACTGTGAATCAAGCACTTGCATTGGCGCAGAACACATCAAAATTGTATCGTTCGTCTTTGAGAAAATGTGGAATGAAAAACCCTATTTGACAACGTACTGTTGGACGTAACTCACTGTTCCAGTAGGCGGCAGTTCAGAGGGATGCGTGACACTGTGCTAGTACTGATCTACCAGTCAGTAATGTGTCCTTACCGGACAGCTGTGGATTCGGAACTTTTGAATACAATTATCAACAAAAGGTAACTAATTCTGGTCAAACTGAATTATATTATGGAGGCCTATTGCCCTCAAATAAAGGGGTTGTTCATTCGCCATTACACTGGTGCGAATGCATAGATGGCACCTATCAGAATCCGCAAAGCTCGCTCAAACGCGTGTGTACCGTTACCAGTGGTCCAAAGGCCACGCACGAAAATTAACTCACGTAAGAGTGTATGTTCTGCAAATACTACAACCCAGCTAACCTGGGTTGGGAAGATGCTATTGATGTTTCCATACAGGTCTTCTCATGCCTTACTAGGTTAGTTAGGAAGGCCGTAAGTACATAATCTGATAATCTCCAAGTCTACAAATCAAATCTCATAAATTGTGAGTCGCGATCAAAGGGCCATCGGCGACGACAATACGACAACGCCTGAGTATTTAACAGCACGCCAGTACAGAGCGTTCACCTGCCTTCACTCACGGAAGTGCTGCGTCGCACACGCCATAAGCAGTGTACGACGGACTATTTTTCCTTCTATCTGGATCTGCTGATGGAATTATCCACTGGCACCGAAGTGAAGGATTGCCCGTCCAGGGAACTGCATTTAAATTTTACATTTTATCTCTTCTCTGTATCTCTGCACCAGCTTCAATCCCTTCCAAGCCCTGCTGGCTGCACCTGCCACGATGACTGGAGATATTGGGGGCTGCCGGCTGTGCCTTCCTCCGAACGCGCAACCCGGCCACCACCCACCACTGAATCAATTCTGATAGGCTCTCTTAATTAAAACTTAAATATCTCCACTCTCCACACTCCTATCGTTAGGCGGATTTTACCATTCTTATGTCAATAACATCTTGCTATATTTCAATGGTTTTCCAGTTAGTTACATTCCTGAATTATTATCCTTAATCGTTTAAATTGTGAATTATCAGTGCAATTATGACAGTAAAATGCCACGTCTCAGCGCCACTGCTACATGGAATCTTGTGAATTCCTACTTTTTCCAATGGTTTCACCCTTGGACTGGTATAGGTGTTCTTGTATCTATAGGGTAGATTTGTGGATTACGTCACTATTACGATGGCATGTGAGCCGATCCGTCTCTTACATTTGACCTACTTCATCACGAAATTAAATGGTATAATGGTCCAGCAGGAATACATATTAATTGGTTGCTAACATTGATTACCATGGTTCTGCTTTGATGAGGTGTTGTGACAGCTGAATAAAATGTTTTCTCATGACCACATACTTCAAATGGATAATCAGTTCTTTGGACAAATGGGAGAAGTGACTGTGTGGAACCCCTTAAGCCCATTGGAGCATTCGAAATTACCAACAAAAAATTCGAATATGTTGCTCCTTCACATAGATGTTACGTTTGTGTTGTGGAGACATGGCAGAAAGGAACTAGACCGTTTCCTTGAACGTCTCAGTGAGATTCATCCGAAGATCCTGTTCGTTACAGAAAGGAGAAAGACAGAAGATGACATTTTCTTGATATGCCAGTTGTCAAGAAAGATGGTACCTTGGGCCACACGGAGTACCAAAAACCGGTGCACACGGATCGTTACTTACGGTGTGATTCAAATCACCACCCGCGGAGAAAGAGGCTTTATAAAAGCGTTAGGGTTGGAGCAAGAAACTTGTGCGAAACTGAGTTGGTCGACGCGAAACTAAAATATCTTATCAATATATTACTCAAGAATGGATATTTGCCCGCTGAGACAAAAGAGCGTGAAGACAACCACGTAGATCGTAGTGCTGTACAGGCGTCTAAAAAACCAAAGTTTTCCTACCAGCATTAGGGACGTTACTGGCAGCATGGGAAAAATCTTGAGGTAAAGTTATATCACTGTAATCCACAAACCCACCCGGAAGACACAAGAACAGTTAAAGTAGGCTAAGGGTGCTTGCAAACCGCTGGAAAAACCAGAAATCTCCAGGATTCATTGTAGTTATGGAGACGTGTATGTGGGTACTACTGAAAGAACGGTCGAATAAGGAGTAGGTAAACACAACGACAACTGTAGAAGGGAAGAAACAGTCAGATCAGTTGTTGCGGAACATACTTGGCTTTGCAGTCAGGGACTACCGAATCCAATTTGATGGAATCATGTACTGGCAGCCTCAAGCAGATACTGTGGATTGCAATGTAGTGAGATTGTTAAACACCCCAATAATTGTAATGGGTAGGAGGAGGCTGTGAAACTGAATGATACCTATATTCCGGTTCTGGGAAGATGTGTACCACTCCCCCAGTATGTGTTGATATCAATAGCGGACGACACAACCGACAATGGCCGACTGTGCACGAGTTTTCAAAACGTGATGTCACGCCTGTGCTCGCGAGAAAGCGAAAACTGAATTTTACTTTAGCCACTGGCGAGGCAAGGTGTGCTTCGGACCTTCAAAAAGCTATAATCCCCTTCAAGATATCTTCCGCAGATGGGGACGAAATGTTGGTTTCAGTAAGAAAATTATTCGACCACGGCATAACAGAGTGAAATATTTTGATAAGTCTGACATTTCCGGCGGTGAATGAGTACATTTTACGAATCCCAAGGTTGTCGGCACAGCATGTATTCTGCGCTGTTATACGATGTTTGAGGCAAACAATAAAAAATGCGTCGTACTGGTAGTCCTGGTGCTTTCCTTTTGGCACAGATGTACTCATTGTCCGAACGAAGGCAAATCTTCTCATTGTTCTCACGCGTTTCTCGACATGGCTTTCGCGGGTCTTCAGATGTGCAATTCTATGAACAATCTCGATAAGTACGTGGACCCTTCCTTTGCTAAGATCATCTTGAACTTTATTCTCAGACACGGAGACCTGTTTACCTCAATAATGCAACTGCCTAAGCACGTCTACGAAGTTGAAAATGTTTGCTAATAATCTACCCTCATTATTGTTGTTGTGGTATTCAATCCGAAGACTGGTTTGATGCAGGACTGCGCGCTGCTCTGTTCTGTGCAAGACCCTTCACCTCTGCGAATCTCCTGCAATCCACGTCCATGTGAACTTGCTTGCTGTAGACGAGCCTTGGTCTGTCTCAACAATTTTTAGTCTCCTCTGCCAATTCCCCTCCCCCTCCCTCCGTTGCGTTTATGCCTCAGTATGTGTGCTACCATCGATGAATTCCTTCTTTTGCTTTAAGTGTGCCTTAAATTCTATTCGTCTTCGACCCAGAAGGTGTCCTATCAACCGATCCCTTCTTTTAGTTAAGTTATACCACAAATTTCTTTTCCCTCCAATTCTGTTCAGTGCCTCGTCATTAGTAACGCGATCTACCATCTAATCTTCAGCATTCTTCTACAGCACAACGTTTCGGAGACTTCTATCGCCCTCTTCTATGAATTATTATTCTCCACCGTACAAGGCTTTTGACACATTGAAAAATAAGTAAATACATGGAATGTAGAGCAAAATATATACAATATAAAATATTGCAAACAAACATCTAGAGCGTTTAAGCAAACTGTCGACTCCGGAGTCACCAGCAGGGAGTCCTTAGGTCTACCATCGTATGTTCTTGTGGGGCATTCTTATGAGATATGCCTGATGGTCTGTGGTTCCCCACAGTCACAAAATGAGGATGGCTGTTTACCCCACTTGTTTTGAACTTGTTTGAAACAAGACACTACATACGTATATAAGGCGAGACGGCCAATGATCTATTCAGTGCAGATGCAACACCAGGTTCGAACTCTTTCGGAAAATGGCGAAATGCTGCTAGTAATGAGAATAATGGGCAACGGGCATTACATTAGTAGTGTGTGGATAGGCTGAGAATTTGGGTCTGACGGGAGGCGTGTTAGGGTAGTCCGTGCAGATGCAGTGACCCCTGTGTACGGATTGCTTAGTGGTCAGAGCATCAGCCTAGTAAGCAAGAGATCTGGGTTCGAATCTCGATTTGCCAGAAATTTTCAACATTCCCCACTTCGCTGATTTCAATCAATGCCCACTCGCAACCAACGTCAGTAATTCCTTTGTGTCTTAATTCTTAATGGTTGCTAGATCAAAAATGTCCTTTCAGACATGTCCGAAAAAACAGGGAAAGAACAAACACCACATACATGTATCCCACTTATGTTAAAACATGCACATCTCCCGTATTGGGTTCTAATTCTGTTTGGCATTGAACACGTTCTACGTGGCAAGCCAAGTCCTGGTGGTTTTTGCATGGTACACGGCATCTTGTTGTCTGGACCATTCTTACGTTCGTAAGGTTGAACTTATCTTTGCTCTTTTTATTGGTGATCGTGTGTAGCATCACCAATAACTTGATGGTTTAGCAGATTTTTTACTTCACACGGTCTTTTTAAATTCGTTCGTGAGAGCATTTATGCCCCGTATTTGAGGGGATGGAATGTGACTTAGCATCGGTAGCCACTACGTAGGTGTTGATCTGACAACATCAGCAATCATTCTCATGGTTTTGTTTAGAAGAACTTCTATATATATATATATATATATTTTTTTTTTTGAGGTAATGTCGTCTACTCCAAGTGTCTTGTTTCGATTAGCTCTTCCAGTGCTTTGTCAAATCATTCTCGCAGTATCATATACACCACCGCCTCTTTATCTGCTTCCTCTTCTATTTCCAAAATGCTGTCCTAAAGTGCATTTCTTCCACCTTTAAGGTTATCCTAGTTTTTTGCCATCGTAGTATAGTCGTGCCTTAATGAAGGACACTGGAATGACCATGAACGATGGAGATTGGGATGCGAGAGGCGGTGCCAGCCGTAGAAACCTCGCTCAAAATAAATAAATAAATAAAATGGAATAAAAAATTGTTGTACCAAAGTGATCCCGCACCTTTGTAGAGCTATGAAACCTCGCCACCCTCCTATTTCCTTCCTCCACAAAAATTACCTTTCTGCAATTTTTATTCTGCGCAGATTTAGGAAAGTTTGAAATTTGTAAAATAGCTGTAATAGAAAAGTAGCGTTATTAAAAAGTATTAAAGGTGAAACAAATGTATAAATAAATCTAGATAAATGAAAAATATTGCACATAGCAAATGAGATGATTCATTGCAGTAAATAAATTACAAGTGGTATAAACTTTTTAAAAAAGCTGAAAGTAAAATAAAATCTGTCTTGTTTATGGAAGCTACCGTATGTTAGTACAGATGTACGACGAGCGTTCAGGAAGTAAAGCAACACCTTTTTTTATAAAAGCAGGTTCGTTTTATTCGGGATTCCAATACATCATATTATTCCTCATTCTTTTGGTTACAAAAATCGATTTTTCAACACAATCGCCGTTCAGTGCGATGGCCTTACGTCACCTTAGTGGGAGGGCCTGTATGCCAGCTTGGTATCACTGTAAAGGTCGATATCGGGGCCAACGCCTTGCTGCATTAATAACTTCCCCATCAAACACGTACTGCTTCGAGGCGGAATACATCCTTCCTAGGGCCAGGCAGATGGAAATCGGAAGGTGCCAGAACCGGGCTATAGGGTGGATGAGGAAGAACAGTCCTTTGAGTCTCTCAACTGGTGGACGAGTGTGTTTGCACTAACAACAAAGACGTCCAGTTGTGAAACGAGATGTTTGACTGTGATCCGTCGATCACCTCGAATGAGAGTGTACACCTCTTCCAACAGTGCAAGAGTGACAGCTGCGTGCGGCCAGCCAGAACGCGAAGTTTCGGACAGGTCTGTGCGACCTTGCTGAGATGATAATAGATACCTCGCCCAACGACTCACCGTGCTTTTGTACGCTGACAGGTCTCCATAAACATTCTACAAGCGACATGCAGTATGAGCGTAGTTTTGGGAGGTTCACTATATTGTTGTAGTGGTATATTTGTCGCGGACTACAGTCTGCTTGACCAACCCAAAAAAATGTGAATTTCAAAACTCATTTAGTTTAGTTTCAGTCATGCCATTTAACACTAAAAAATAGAAATCATGAAAATAATGCAATAAATCCATTACGTGAACAAATATGAAATTTTATAAGCAACAAAGTGTTATAGATGGTATCAAAATCGAATAATCCTTTTAAAGTTTATTCCCTGTTTCTACAATTCGAGGGTTCTTAATGTGGGATTTTTATTGATGGCCAACAATATTGTCTCAATCGTTCTAACTTTTTTCCTATTTTAGATATTTTTATTTAAATTTCAATGTAACATTATGGTAGTTTGAAAAAACTATTTTTAAAAATATCTTCTAGCTTTATTTCATAACTCGAGGGATGCCTTGAATATAATGATAGGAGGATGTAGTTTCAGATCGTATAATCAAAAAGGTGGCATTCATACTGAAGTGAATAACATAAAAAGACGTACTTCGGATATGCTACTAAAATGTGCTTACCATTGTAGGATCGTACTAATCAACTTTGAAAATATTAAGTAGATAACTGGCAATCTTTTGAGATACAGAAAGTTCTATGTACTACTTGTCAAATTTAGCTCTTGAGGTACGTCGCGTTTTCAAACTAACCGAATTAGTTGTATCAAAATGGGAGTGTGGAACCTTGTCTCCTCTTGGAAAAGTTTCTGCGGACGCCCACTCTGAGTTCTCATTTAAGGCGTTCCCAATAGTAAATTAAAGTGAGATGAAATTGTTTTATTATATGTGAGATCTATTTCTCCGTTCACTTTCTATTGTATCAAATGCGGTGTAGCATTCCAGCTTTAACAAGTTCACTGCAGCCCTCAGTTGGCAGAAACCGTTTAGTTCCGTATATGCGAGATCTGTTTCCCAGTTCAGTAGCTATTGTGTAAATACTGTGAAGCATTCTAGCTTAAACAATTTCCCTCCCGTCCTCATTTGGCAGAAATCGGTAAAACTAGGAAGCCTTCAGTCAAATAGAACACTTATTTGCTTCAGCGCCCGCTCGCCAACCTCTGGTATCGTACAATACCTTGCTGAAGTTGCATCAAAAATTCCAGTGTTGAAATTGAGCTAACTGTGTAGGCGGCAGCTGTATGAACCAAACGTATTCCAATCGACGGCTGTTCGGTAGCAGTCGTTTCTTTATTTTGCTACATGAACTCTGTGACAACATCATGAGTTTATAGTCTTTGGGTGGAGGTAAAGGCTTCTTCTCGCAAGCAGAAGATGAAACACAAGGGGTAGGAGAGTTCACGTACCTCTACCAGTTAATTGTCAAACTGTCTTTTTTTAATCAGTTTTTGCCCGCCCCCCCCCCCCCCCTTTGTGCCCACGCCCTTTTCGGGAGTCTATCTCACCATGGCCTTGGCACGACCACGCATCCGAGCTCTTTATATTCGTACAGCTCCTTCCGTTTTCTTCAATGACAGACGGCTTCTGTCTTTCCCCTACCCATACGTGGTTTTACAGCCTTGTATTGGGTGCAGCGCAGGAATTTTCTTATTGTAAACAATCATAAAACAGAAAGCATTGGAGCTATCAATTCAATTCTTTTTTCTTTACATAGAGGTACTTTTAAAGTTTTATTTCAATGGGTTTTGAAATTATGTTTTGAAGGTGCCCTCTGTTCTGCTCAGTACATTTGGAGAGTCGAAATCGGAAGTTTCGACCCACTTTGTCCAACATGTCTCTGTCTAAATTGGCAATAGCACGAATACTGATCCGCAACTCACTCAGGGTCCATGGACGACTAATGCACATCAAGTACTTAAGATAACCTCACAAAAAAAGTCACAGGGGGCTAAACCAGGCGAGCGTGCAGGCCACTCAAGATAGGCCCCTCAAAGAGAGGGGACGGTCGGGGAACTGTTCGCGCAAGATTCGTTGACGTTCGTGCTGTGGGAGCTGTGGCGCCGTCTTGTTGGAACCAGAGATCCCGCACATCTATTTCTTCATGATCGGGAAGAGAAAACTCCTCAACCATTTGGACATAATGCTCGAGAGTGACCGCAACTGCTCTATTGTTCTCGTCGAAAAACCGTGGGCCAATAAGGCCAATTTTGGATAATGCACACCAAACAGTCGCGCTTTCTCTATGCAGAGATTGCTCACGAAGTTCTCGGAGGTTCGTGCCACTCCAATGTCGCATGTTTTACTTATTCACGCATCCAGAGAAATGAAAATGTGCCTCGTCGGTGAAAAACACACGGGCGTCATGAGGCGTGTTTTCGATCATGGCTTCACACGCATTTTTCCTTGAAACAAAATCGCATGGACTACTGGCAGCTTGTGTGGGCGAAATCTTAAGTCTTCATGAAGAATTAGCCTCACTGTGTGTTTATAATTTGCAAGAACAGCTGCATGTTTGCGTGCAGATCGCTTGTGGTAATTCAAAATCTCCAGCCTTAGTTTGTCGATGTTTTCTGATGCTACTGTTGTGGTGGTTCTTAAAGGCCCTGGTTTCTTTTTCTGCAGACTACTACTATCCATAAACATATTCATCCAAGTAAAAATCTATTTTTGACCAGGAACACGACCTGCAGGCGCGATACTAAACTGTTCCCTGAATGTAAGTTGCGTTGCGATGACCGAGCGGTCATTAGGAAAATAAGTCGCCACGGCGAAGGCGCGTTCCTCTCTCGTCCACTGCACAATCGCTTCTAAAATTACCTTAAAAAAATTTAGGAGCTGCCCGTTCGAATGCGCTCAGTTCCACACAACAATGAGTAGCGGCCGCTGTGTAGCGTGTAAGGAAGTTCCCACACTACACCCAGTGTTTGTCCTGTAACCGCCTCCTTTGTCAATTTGCAGTTTCTGTCAGTTTCTCTTTTTATACGTCTGTATTCCCTTTTCTGTGCTTCGATTATTATATTTTTTTATGTTCCCTCCTTCCAGTATTTCGTGAGTTACCCGAGCTTTCTACTGAACTTTGTCTGTTTGCTTATTCTGCTCTCTGCCACTACCGTTATACCATCCCTCAAAACTATTGTTTCTTTTCCTAGATCTCCCTTTGAATCTCTTTTCCTAGATCTCCTTTTGAATCTCTAAACAGCTTCTTTCACTAAGATGTAGAAAATTCGTTGTTTTGTGGTCCCTAATAAATATGAATTTAGCAGATTGCGAGTGTCTTAGTTTGCAGGACATTTCATTCACCATCGCTGTGTCTAAACTCGAGCACCTGACCTCCGAGCGAGCTGGCGCAGTGGTTAGCACAATGGACTCGTATTCGGGAGGACGACGTTTCAATTCGTCTTCCGGCCACCCAGATTTAGGCTTTCCGCGATTTCCCAAAATCGCTCCAGGCAAATATCGGGATGCATCCTTTGAAAAGGGCACTGCCGATTACCTCCTCCATCCTTTCGTAATCCGAGCTTGTGCTCTGCCTCTAACCACCTCGTTGTTGATGGGGCGTTAACCTATAGTTAGAGGTGTGCGCGGATATCCGCGGTATTTGTTACTTAGCGGATAAAATCGCGACCGGCGCGGATATCCCCGCGTCATCTGCGGATAATGAGCTAGGTATCTGCCCAGTACGTATGTTGCAATGTTAGTTGAAAACTTCAAGTCTGTTGACATTCTTGGAATCTTGCATGGCCCGGGTAGAGCGGATGTCTGTTGTCCTCAGCCCCTGCCTTCGACCGACGTAGCTGTACCCAAGAGACCTGCGCCTAATCCGTTTCCGCGACCGTGTCTTTTGTGTGGCCTGTGAATTGCTCTCTGGGTGGCAAACCTGCCCACTTTCTACCAGACAGGTGCCCGTTGCAATTTTCCGCTGCCTTCAGTTGGCGCTTTGTAGTGACCGAGTGACAACGTGCATCGTAGCAAATATCAGTGAGAGTTCTTTCTTCAAATGAACACCATATCGATGGATACAATTTCATGTAAAGTCAAAAAAGGTGATTTTACGTTAGTGAAGGAAAACAAATTGAAATCGCCAATTTGGAAAAAATTCGGATACGTATTTGATGGCAAAGAAAAGATAAAAGATATAGTAGCTTGTTTTGCACGTAAAAAAGTATATTCCTACACTGGACACAAAAGTGGAACTTCAAATTTGCTAAAACATTCGTGTGAGGCTGGACAAAGTAGCATAATTACTTATTTAAATACCAAGAGAGACGTGAAAGTTCCTGAAGTTCCGCCAAATTTGAAGACAGCCGCGACTGAAAAACTTATGAATTTTGTCAGCAAAGACATTATACCATTCGAAGTTGCGTATGGACATGGGTTTCTCGAGACGGCACAGTTTCTCATTGATGTGAGGGGCCAAGTACGGTGCAGTGAGCACTAAGGAACTGCTACCTCATCCAACCACCATATCCAGAAATTTGAAGGAAACGGCCGATCGTCTGCGTGAAACTGTCTCCGCAGAAGTGAAGAATATATTCAGAGATATAGGTGGAGCACTAACTGTCGATTTATGGACTGATTCGTTCCGTAAAATAAACTATATGGGAGTGACTGCACATTATGTTAATTATGATGAAGTGAAACTTGAGGATCGAGTGCTGTGCACCAGAAATTTTGAGAGTGAGATTAAAAAAACAGGAGAAAACATTAAACTTGAATTAATTAAGATACTACTGTCATTCAGTGCTGTGAATAACATCGTGTTCGTTACGGATAGAAGTCCAAATATTGTGGCAGCACTTCGCCAATACAAACACGACTCGAGGAGACGCGAATGATGAGAAGAGTGACGTGCAGCGACTAATAAATTCATGTCGAGCTATCACAACTTTCTTTAAAAGATCTGGTCTTCAGAATCGCCTTCAGAAGTCATTGAAATGAGATATAGACACACGATGGAACAGTAAATTGGATATGTTTGAGTCTATTAATTCACAATGGTTTGAAGTTCTGCCAATTTTGTCAGAGAAAAATCAAGATAACTTGATTGATTCTATAGACAAGAGGATGTTGGAAAATATAGTAACCTTTCTGACACCATTTAAAATAGCTTCTTGTGATCTCGAAGCCTCCAAAACCCCTACGCTTTATTTATGTGTATATTTATGTGTATACTCCTTAAAAAAATTATGTCGATAGCCCATTTCTGACAGATTTAAAGAGTGCAGCCAAATCTATTTTAATCATCAAATGGGACATAACAGTAACCCATAAACTTGCAACGTTTTTGAATCCAATATACGAACACCTAAAATTTCTTAGCAGTGCCGAAAAAAAATTTTTTTAACATTGAAAGTATTAACTGCGAAATCTACTGCAAATTTTGTCTTAGTAATTTAGAGCAATGTTGAGGATGTTTTAAAGTGTGAAACACTTTGTTTAGTTGAGGATGAAACAGACATTTCATTTATCGCTAGGTCTTAATTCGATAAATCAGCCAAAAGGTGAGGTTCGAGATTTCAATCGTATTTTTAGCTAAAGCTAAATGGACTCCTAATTTCTATAACAACTGATTTTGTTGTCACTCTTCGGAAGATGAGTTATTTCTTCCAGACAACGTCAATTCTTGCTGGCAGTTTAACTTTTTCACAGGTGCGCCAGCGTTTTGCAGTGTAGGCCTAATACTGTAAATATTTTCACTTGGAAATGACGAGGACTGAACGCGTAAGCTATAATATAATCATCAGCTGACATGAATGGCTTCAAAATTTGACACATCCAAGCACTGAGTACAAAAAAACTGTCGGTAAATGATGCAATGTGCTAGTAACAGTTTAAAACCATCGTCATTTTAAGCTGCCTTGGCACAAGAGCAGCGAAATATAATTGTTTCTATACACGTGTTTTCATCATTTAATACTATTACATTGAATTTTATTGTTTTAAATAGCGTTTCCAATCTCACAAGATCCGAGCCGCTACTGTGTGTGCTCCGGGGCGCCAATGCTTTCCTGCTTGGAATGGTCTGCTTTAGAGTAGGTATAGAGCATTTCCTGTGATTTAAGAAGTCAAAAATAGTTAAGTTGTCGCAGAAATGGCACCCTAACAATAACTATGTCATTACGTACCATGATTCTAAGTACTACTGTCTATTACTATTAATTACTCATTCAAAACTTAAGTATATGCGTATAAGGAACTTGCGTATGCGGATTAATTGCTGCGGATGCGGTTGCGGATTAGAACCTCGCGGATGCGGTGCGGATTGCACTTTTCTTATCCGCGCAGACCTCTACCTATAGTGTATCTTCATCCATTAAGTGGCGAAGCGCCTGTTGTGTCGGCTGTCCGCCGGGCAGTCACATGGTACGGGGCTATCTGCTGTTTTCAGAAGCGCGTGGGGACTTCCGCGTACCGTATTAGCTCGTCCTTGCCAGTTGTCACCAGCGGCTGTGCCCATGTTTTTGCCAAAGTGGTGCATTAGAAAGAGAATAGCAGGGCTCACTGACTGCCACAGTTGCAAACGACCCCTGCAACCATCTGGATTGACAGCACCAAAGGCAAAACCCACTCCCACACACAAATGAAATGTGTTCGTCCAGAACAATTCTAGTTCTGCAAGAAGACGCATCGTATGATAGAGCAATAAAAATATGTTCAATATTACTGACGGACATTATGGCGAGAGCAATGTTCAAGTTTGCTGTCAAGGACTTTGCGGGGCAAAGTGGGGCTTTAATGAAGCAGACGCAAGATACAAAGAGCCTAGTCTATTCTGTACCATCTGCTTCTACTATTCGACCAGTGCTAGGCAAAGATGCGTTACAGCGGAAAAATTATGATTATATACCGACCGAGTCTCCTGCTTTGTATTCTCGCTAAAGGACAGACTTAACTGTACTACAGAGTCTCCTACTACACATTCAAAATTTCACATCAGTGTGATATTTATGGAATAACGATTACGTAGAAGTCAAGACTGAATTAAGTTGTTTAAGACCACAGGTAAACCAATTACGAGTGTCGACTGCTAGCAACTATAATCAGAGATGGCTATATACCGCTGTTTTTGACAATAATGTCGATACTTATTCGTAGATCTTACGTCGTTAAATATATGTGTACGCTACTTCTAGGCGTAAGTATTCATTATTTTTCACACATCTTACCAAAGAAAATTAATTAAGCAGGGGTTTTTAGGCCTTTGACTCCACTGAGAAACAAGAGTATAGATAAAATAATGCGGAATTTCGAGTGAAGTCTCAATTAGCAAATCTGATTCGTCTAACAATTACTGACGCAGTATCTAAAGTGAAATTCTTGCGTGAAATATCTCGGCTCTTCGAAATAAATAAACATGAACGGCCTATCACAAATTATTTTTAACTGTGTTCTAGAAAAAATAGAATTTGACATTAAATACCGACCAATACATAATTTTATCAGTAAGGTTGCAAAGAGGAAACTAAGACTTTGGAATAAACTGTCTCGCATTTGCAGATGACTTTGTGAAAATGTGACATCTGTTGTAACACAAAAGAAATACCCAGTAGGACCAGATTAATAATTTCTACACGAAAAACCAATTTTTAAAACATTAAAAATGCACCGAAATTTAAACAGATACTGGCCAAGTTCAGAAGGCTAAAAAATTTAAATATCTTGGGAGGATAACCAAAGAAAATTGTTTGGATAAAGCTGCTATAGGGGAAAGGATGCATAAAATGGGAAGGGCATATGGTACAAACAAAGACGTTACAACAAAAAATTCGTGTCTAAAAATACAAAAATAATGCATTACGAGACAGTAATGAAGCCAGAATGTTTCTATGGAAATGAATTTATAGCATTAAACTATAATTTAGGTAAATTGGAAATACTAGAAAGCCGAATCATTAGGAAAATATTAAGCCCGCGAAAAGCAGTGGAATGTTGGAAATTATATAGTAATGACGAAATTCATTAAAACATAGAAAATATATCAGAAGTAATGAGAAACACCGGTAGTTTTGAATGTTTATATCGAATGCAAAACAGTAGATGAACCAAAAAATCTTCAAATGTTTGTGGGACAAGTAGCCACTAAAAAGTTGGATCCACGAAGTAAAAAAGGGGTTTGGAAAAAATGTAAAAGCTGAAAAAAGAACGGACAGAAATGTTTAGGAAAAAGTGTTGAATATGGAAGGATTCCAAGGTATAAGAGCGGAAGAAACAGTCACCAAACTATCAGGAGCCAGGGAGAAAAAACATAGTAACAATGGAATGATAAACATCAACAGAAGCAAAACGAGGATAATGGAATGTAGTCGAATTAAGTCGGGTGATGCTGAGGGAATTAGATTAGGAAATGAGACACTTAAAGTAGTAAAGAAGTTTTGCTATTTGGGGAGCAAAATAACTGATGATGGTCGAAGTAGAGAGGATATAAAATGTAGACTGGCAATGGCAAGGAAAGCGTTTCTGAAGAAGAAAAATTGTTAACATCGAGTATAGATTTAAGTGTCAGGCAGTCGTTTCTGAAAGTATTTATATGGAGTGTAGCCATGTACGGAAGTGAAACGTGGACGATAAATAGTTTAGACAAGAAGAGAATAGAAGCTTTCGAAATGTGGTGCTACAGAAGAATGCTGAAGATTAGATGGGTAGATCACATAACTAATGAGGAGGTATTGAATAGAATTGGGGAGAAGAGGAGCTTGTGGGACAACTTGACTAGAAGAAGGGATCGGTTGGCAGGACATGTTCTGAGGCATCAAGAGATCACCAATTTAGTATTGGAGGGCAGCGTGGAGGGTAAAAATCGTAGAGGGAGACCAAGAGATGAATACACTGAGCAGATTCAGAATGATGTAGGCTGCAGTAGGTACTGAGAGATGAAGAAGCTTGCACAGGATAGAGTAGCACGGAGAGCTGCATCAAACCAGTTTCAGGACTGAAGATCACAACAACAACAACAATGTAATACTAGAAGAAAAGAAGAGAACAACGAATAAGGAACTGAAATTGCTAATCCGAGAAGGAACAAAAAAAAACAAAAAAAAAACAAAAAAAAAAGATGAAATGTTTGGTGTTTCAAATTGTGCAACTCTCAAATACTCAAGGTTCGACCCCCGAGAATGTTCCAGGATTTATTTGCCACTTATCGTGCGACTTGAACTTCTGGCAGTGCTTCATGTACCGAAAGTAAAAGAAAGAAGCAGGATTAAAAGTTGAACTCTAGCGGAATAATCTGGTTTAACCGGACCATGAGTCGGAACAAGGGCAGGAGCAGATTCCGTGGCGGCCAAAACAAGCTGTGGTTAGTCCGGGCAGCTACGCGCCAGTGGGTGCGACGGCAGGGAAGTTCCCGGCTGGTCACGCACCGCTCAGGGCCCCTCTACCTGCGACACGGACGCGCTTTGGGGAGGGGCGCCTCACGCCACGCCACGCAACACCACGCCGGGAATCCCGCTCGTTGGCCTCAGCGGTTTTCCCCGCCGTGACCAATTTAGTAGCATTGATTTCCTTCTGGTTCCACATGTAGCACCGTAAACAACGATGCCACCGCTACATACACTGAGCTGACGAAAGTTCACTGACCTGACCAAAGTGCACAGAGGTGACGAAAGCCATAGCATAGCGATATGTACATGTAGAGATCGCGGTAGAATAGCGTACACAAGGTATAAAAGAGCATGGGAGGAGCTGTCATCTGTGGTCAGGTTATTCATGTGGAAAGCTTTCCGACGTGATTATGGCAACACGACGGGAATTAACAGACTTTGAACGCGGAATCGTGGTTGGAGCTGGACGCATGGGACATTCCATTTCGGAAATTGTTAGGGAATTCATTATTCCCGGATCCACAGAGTCAAAGGTGTGCCAGGTGTATCTAATTTCAGGCATTACCTCTCGAGACAGACAATGCAGTGGCCAACGGCCTTCACTTAACGTCCGAGAGCAACGGCGTTCGCATAGAGGAATCAGTGCTGCGTGGAATGTGGGACATATGACGAACCTATCCGTTAGAACAGTCGAGGGAGGGAGGAGGAGATTAGTGTTTAACGTCCCGTCGACAACGAGGTCATTAGAGACGGAGCGCAAGATGGGGTGAGGGAAGGACGGGGAAGGAAATCGGCCGTGCCCTTTCAAAGGAACCATCCCGGCATTTGCCTGAAGCGATTTAGGGAAATCACGGAAAACCTAAATCAGGATGGCCGGAGACGGGATTGAACAGTTGTCCTCCCGAATGCGAGTCCAGTGTGCTAACCACTGCGCCACCTCGCTCGGTCTTAGGACAGTGCGGCGAAATTGGGCGTTTTTGGGCTATGACGTCAGACGAGCGACGAGAATGCCTTTTCTAACAGCACGGCATCGCCTGCTGTTACTTTGCTGGGCTTGTGACCATATCGGTTGGACCCCAGAAGACTGGAAAACTGTGGACTGCTCAGATGAGTCCCGATTTCAGTTGGTAAGAGCTGATGGTAGGGTTCGAATGTGGCGCAGCCATAGACCCACGTTGTGCAAGCTGGTGATGGCTCCATAATAGAATGGGCTGTGCTTACATGGAATGGATTGGCTCCTTCAGTTAAACTGAACCAATCATTAACGGGAAGTACTACTTGGAGACCATTTGCAGCCATTCTTGGACTTCGCGTTACCAAAAAACGATGGAACTTTTATGGATGCCAATGCACCATGTCATTGTGCTACAATTGTTCGCGATTGGCTTGAAGAATACACTGAACTGTTAGAGCGTATGATTTGGCCATCCAGATCGTCTGACATGAAACCCTTAGAACATTTATGGGACATAATCGAGAGGTCAGTTCGTGCAAAAAATCCTGCAACGGCAACACTTCAGAAAATAAGAGCGGCTATAGAGGCGTGATGATTCAATACTTCTGCAGGCGACTTCCAACGGCTTGTTGAGTCCATGCCACGTCGAGTTCCTGCACTACGCCGAGAAAAAGGAGGTCGGACACGATATTAGGAGATATCCATAAATTCCGTCACCTCAGTTTGTATTATACTACAAGCGATTTATCATATGACGAAGATAACGAATCATAACAGCGTGTTAGCTCCTAGGCAGATTTCATTCTACACGTGCTTGGTAATCAGAGTTGAAATACATCTGTTTAAAGCTCGAACGTAGTACTTCCTATGTCGTTTGTCGTGTTGTGGAAGTAACACTTGTACGTTAGCAGTCGATCTGCAACAAGTATTGTTTGTTCCAACTCTTACACACTCGATATGTTCTACTTACGCCAGCTATCATATTAGAGCTGCTGTGTTCATTCCTAAGACATCAGCGAGGCAATGATATAATTGTGGCACAAGAGTAAAGATCTCATGGGGCTAACAACACAGCATCAAGTATATTCCATAACAAAAAGAAACTTGTGACTTAGAGTGACAACTGCTGTGGATACTTACGTGTTCGTAGTTTATTGTGGCCTGTTTCATTGTATATTACATAAGTATCTTGCTTCAGACCACAGTTTCCTATCTTGTGATCGTAATTGTGCCTTAACAGAAAAGCGCGAGAAGGTAGTTAAGTGTTACGTACCTGATGATTTACAAGAAGTAATTACTTCGGCGCGCCCTTCTTTATCATTCAACACACTCAGACTTCCAGACTGCTGCTGATAAACTCTTCAACACAACAAAGCCACACATCAGTTTTTATGATCAAATTAAAGTCACCGCAGCTGGAACAGTGCACATCAAAAGGACTTTTAGAGACATTGAAAGTGGAAAGTATAAATATCCTAAAGAAAGGCAATACTGTTGGCGATTTCATTCATACACATCTTTCAATGGTACAAAATTGTTCACGATTGTCTGCTGAGAAAAAGAACGACTCGCTTGCTATAGGACCCTTTACACCACATCACCATGGGCATTTTCGCTGATTGGTTTAATTATTGTACAAACTGATGATTTTTGTTTCGTATTGTTTACAAGTCTCAAGATATTTATATTTACGTGTGTTTTGGCAATCATAATAGTATATCATTTGGACAACTGAATACAATTTTCTCTCACCTTGCAGTATAGTTTATATTTCCTGGAGGAGAATAAATGTTTAATATTATAAAAACGTGCGTGCTAATTTCGTATGTCATGCAGTATTGTTTCTTGTTATATATCAAAACATTGCTTTTGATCCTTAGCGCGTTTAGAACGTTAGGTCTTCAAACGCTCACATCTTCTCACAGTTACACTTCTTTCGCTTATCCCTTCCCAGGTGTCTCGTGTGAGTAACTTCCTAGCAACAGACAGACATCAACTTTTCGAATAGAAGGGGGCATCAGTTATCATAAGGCTTTGATAGGACCGATGACAACAGGTGTTAAAAGAATTGTTAAGAAAGGTAGGAAAATATTTTTGCTGTGAAACAATGATAGTATACAATTTGCAGAGTAGCTAGAAGTCAACATCAAATATTCAGTGCCGAGAACTAATAAGAGGACCATCAGGCCTGTTAATCACGAATTTTTATGAGTCAGGTGCCCTGTAGAGGCACCCGTCCTGAGTACCTGGCTACCGGCTCTTCACGCGACGGCCGCTGCTTTGCGAGAAAATCGATGTTGAGAAGCTTTATGTGTATCTCCTATACCTATAACGCTGGCTGTACTTCGACCAAAGCGAGCGTCGTAGAGGGGCTGAAAATTCTCTGCCACCAAACTGCCGGTAGGTCTTCAAACCCCGTCCGCCCTTTTTTTTTTTTTTTTTTCTTTCGCCGTACAGACTATCACTAAATGGTATACATCACGCAAAACTACTCCGAAATAGGCATTTTCGCCGGAGTAATTTCATTAATAAATCAGTCATGACAGAACACTTTCTTCAAATGTGTATTGCTCTTGCTGTTCGTAGTTAAAATTCCAAATATTTGGACAGTTCCAAAAAGTTCTCAACGATGCACGAAGTATTAGCAGCTGCAGAATGGTTCCAGATGCAGACGAAAGTACACATCCCTAATTTTAAACTCAATTACGTAATTACTACCTATCAAACTGGTGGCCGGTACCAATAGACGTACAATACAATCCTTGCGTAATAATGAGCGAAACTCGATTTAAACAACATTAGTCATGCCTTCACATCACAGTATACTGTAACTGCAATATTCCCTTGCGTTTTCTTAGGTATGCAAAAACTACCTTGAAATTTGGACGGATTATTCAAATAAGAGTTGATGACACGAGTTATAAAATAAAAAAATGTAATTATTACCTGCACGAAATTAGTGAAATTCACGAATGTGCTGCACGAAGAGTTCTTAAAAACTGCCATTCTTCTGTACGTAGGAAATGAAAAAGTTCTTTACATTATTGATTGGTAGGGAGGTCAGATTAATCAGATACTTTACAATCATAGCTTCGCAGATGAGACCAGCATGCATCTGTAGCGTAAAAATTATCCCCTCCAAAGGTACTCAACTTTTTCAACCCTGTGAAGTCTATATTTACAGGCAGATTAAAATTTTCACGCAAGAAATTCAAAATTCTCCCGACTTGCTAAAGACTAACAGAGAAATCGATTCAACGAAAGAGTGTGTAAACGTACATTCTTCAATTCTGCGTCAATTTAATGCACCTGCTTCCACAGGAATACACGTGGTTCGCGGCGAATTTGATCGAAGAAAGAACAATCTTTTTGAATTTAAACGAAGTGTCTTTTCCGGTGTAGCTTCTGAAAAATTCATATACATGCCATGCTACAAGTAGCTTTATTATATGCGCGTGGTGCTATACAAGTTCGTGTTTCGGTTTTTTCTGCGACAAATACTGCCCGGAATCCTCTTCTAGGCCAGCAAGCGATGCTATACGTAACCTATTCAGCAACAAACTGAATACACATTTGAAGAAAGTTTTGCTATAATGATTGATTGATTTATTACTTAAATTACTTCTACGAAAATGTCTATATTTGAATAATTTTGTGTGGCATATACTATTTAATGATATTCTGCACGACGAAAAAAGATACACAGGCGGGGTATGAACTCGTACCACTAACGTGGTAGCTGACGACCGTAGCCCCTGCATTACGCCCGCTCGGTCGAAACATGACCAATGTCACGGGTGTAGGAGGTCCGCATAAAATTTCAACATCGAAACTAGGGACCGTCGCACGAAAAGCCGTTAGCCAGGTACTAAGCATAGATCCCTTTACAACATCCGTAAGACTCATCAAAATTATTGAGTAACAGATGTAATAGTCCCTTGTAAGATGCGGAGCACAAAAGGTTCTTTCAACACGCCTTAGACAACTATTTTCCATGCAAAGGTTTAAAGGATGGGAAAAATCCATTGTGGTTTAATAGCCACGTCTAAAAGTCACTACATAAGCAGAGCGAGCATCATAGATTTAAGGATGTCAAATCCTAGTTGACAAAAGCTGAAAAAAGTGAAAAGGAATGTAAGAGCAACGAGAGGAACGTTCAGTGACTTTGAAAGTACAATTTTTCCATCTGATCTGACCCAAATCCCAAAAAGGAGCACTCTTACGTAAAATCAGTAAGCGGTTGGATGCCATGTATTCAGTTACTCAGTGACCATACTGGGGCTGAAACGGCAGATGATAGGGAGAGACTGCTGAAATTCTGAATTCTGTAATCCGAAACTGTTTCACCGTGGAAGATCGTAATACGGGCGCTCCTTTCAATCACAGCACCAACGCCGAAGTGGCATATATTGAGATAAATTGTTGCGGAGTAGAAAAGCAGCTACAATCGCTTAGTAGAGAGGCATGTGTACCAGATAAAGTAACTGTAAGATACTACAGACAATATCCGAAAGAACTTCCTCCCCTTCCACCAGCAGTTTATAATAGATCGCCGAAGCAAGGACGAGTATCTAGTGCCTGGAAAGGTTGCACAGGTCCTTTCCGGTTCCAATTACACTAATGAGCCGAAACATTATGACCACCTACTTAAAAGCGTGTTGGTCCACTTCTGGGACGCAACACACCAGTGACTCTGTGTGTTATGGATTCGACAAGTACTTGATAGGTTTCCAGAGGTTTCTGGCACCAGATGTCTACGCACAGGTCACTCATTTCCCGTAATTTACAAACGGTTGGGGTGTGGGCGCGGAGATAGCGCCCAATAGCGTCCCAGCTGGGTTTCATCGGATTCAGATAAGCCGGTTCACTATCACGCTCCTCAAACCATTGTAGCACTATTCTGGCCTGGTGACAAGTACAGGTATTGAGGAAAACATCAGCATAAGGTCTCTGTATGCCCATATTTTCAGAAATGGTTGCGGGATCTCGGCTGTTCGGTACAGAATGTCAAATTAAACATCTTGACATTCTGAAGCATAAGGGGTTTCATGTGTTGCCTAATGTTTACGTAGCCCACAGCTGTCATGGTGCCTTCGATTACTACCGCAGGTCCCATCGAAGCCCAGGTGAATGACTCCCATAACATAGTACCGCTTCCACTGGCCTGCGTCCGTGGCGCGCTGCATGTTTCGAGCAGCCGTTCTCATGAATGACGGCGTATCTGGACACGAGCATCGACCTGGTTTAACAAGAAACGGGATTCACCCGACCAGGCCACGCGATCCCACTGATCCGCGGTCCAATCTCGATGATCCCGTGCCCACTGTAATCATAATTGAAGATGTTGTTGGGTCAACATGGGAACACTTAGCGGTCCTCTGCTGTGGAACGCCATGTTCAACACTGTGCGCTGAACGGTGAGCTCCAAAACACTTGTGTCTGAACCAGCATTCTACTTTGATGTTAGATCTGCCACAGATTGCCGTCTATCCTGCTTTAGAGAGCGGGCAAACCTGCGATTCCTATGTTCTGTGATGAGGTATGGACGTGCAATTTCCTGTTGCCTACTCGGGATTTCAGCATTCTTGAACCACTTTCCATAGATGTTCACTACTGTAGCACGCGAACAGCCGACCAGCTTCACCGTTTGAGAAATGCTCGCTCCCAGGCACTGAGCCACAACTATCTGGCTTTTGTCAAAGTCGCGTAAGTCGGGGGATTTCCGCATTTGCGCCACTTATCGTCGCTAGAAGGATTACGCATTTATTTCTGCTCTGCTCACATATTTCTCTTACCGCGTCACGCCTCCTCAGCGCCACCAGGTAGCAGACAACATCGGGATGGGCAGTGGTCTTGATGTTTTGGCTCATCAGTGTATAGGCCTGTACTGCTGACGTCCAGCTGTTGCGGAATTATGGAAAATGTCGTGTGCTCACATACCATGACGTCTTTGGAGCACGGAAACCTCCTATGCAAGAATAACCAAGGATATCACAAAAATAGATCTTCCGAAACTCCATCCTCCCTGTTCGTCCATGAGGTCCAGAGCGCTGTTGACACCGGCACTCAGATCCATGCTGTGTTCCTTGACTTCAGAAAGGCATCTGATGCAGTTCCACAGCGTTGTTTAGCGGGAAAAATTCTTTAATGAGCACCAGACCAGATTTGTAACTGCATTAAAGACTTCCTTACTGACGCTTCGTAGGGATGGCGGTTATCATCGGAACGACCGGTTTTCGGTTAAATTGTTTATTCCACGTCTGTTCAACCTGACTGTTAAAACCGCTCCAAATAACCGGTTTCTGAAACAACCGATTGTTTATTGCTATTATTTCTTGTAAGAAACGTAGAAATCGAACAAAGATTGAAAAATTTTGGACTTTCTCAGCTTCGAGATACATAGAATCAAAATATTAAATGAAACAGGCAAATAAAAGAAAGCTTAGTCCGTACAGTATTTGCTGCTTTTCTCGAAAAGTTCTAAGTGATTGAATACTACAAAAAATCACGAGTATGCTCCTAATGATTCTAATTTTTTGAAGCTCTGCTCAAAAATCATGTGGTACTCGGAGATCATTCCACCATTTAGGCATAGCGAACAGTCATCGCTAAAGTGTGAAAATTGAGGTTGAAGAACTGTTTTTCGTGTTCATTTGTCCATTTTCAAGGGCTACAAACAATAAAGGCACACTATGTAGACGCAGGCCAGCACATCAGCTACTTCCTATTTTTATTGTGTACTGTGAATGAGTTGTTAAATTTTTTATTTATTACCGTCACCAAAATTTCCATTCTCCTCTATTATTTCATAGAAACGGCAAACACATTCTTCCAAGCAAATGAAGCATTGTATTTTAGTGCTACCTAATTTCGTAAAAATATTTCCTGGCTGCGTTTGGAACCACTCCGCAACACAACGGATGTCCGGCGTCGACCACGGAGAACTACCATATAAACCAGTTGGGGGTAAATATTGCACACTGCACGTACAAGCGTACCTTAAGCCACGACACACGGCTACAGGGGGCGTTAATTTCTCAGCAATGCACTGCCACGGAGAACTACCATATAAACCAGTTGGGGGTAAATATTGCACACTGCACGTACAAGCGTACCTTAAGCCACGACACACGGCTACAGGGGGCGTTAATTTCTCAGCAATGCACTGCCAATACTTATGCTATCTGTTTGTTGCTCGTTTCTGTCAGCATTGTTGTCAAAATAGCAGTTGTCGTTTTTCTCATTTTCTGTAATACGCAATATTTCAAACCAATGCAAATTTTACGAATAAGTTATTCCTGCCTTAAATATGGATTCTAAAAACGAATGATTTTAGCACTGCTAATATTGCTAATTGATATTTCGTTTTTTTTAAAATCGGTTATTAATAAAAAATAAAAAGCCCTAGTATAACTGAGACCAAATAAATACTTGAAAATTCCGGTTACCCACATCTAATATACTGGTATTGATTTTCACCAATCAGTTTATCCTATCCCTAACACTCCGCCTTTACAGAAGAGAAATGACGTATGTAAAAGACATTTTCAGGATTACGTGAGTAATAGGGTAATATTCGCTCTTCGCCACATTGTTTGTGCAGCATGCATTCAGTGGCAAGCATATGTTAAAGGGCAAACCTATTGTCCTGGTAATTGATTTATGACCCGCTGACGGTTCATTTATGACCCCCTGGTGATAATTAGGCGTTCTCAGAAACCGCAACCTCTCCACCTCCCCCTCCCTCTGCTCCTCCTTCACCCTCTGGGAAACCGCAACCTTCGCCCCCTTCCCCTCGCCGATGAAAGCACACTTTTGATATCAAATTAATTGACAAATTCATTAAATCGATCAATTAATTAACCCTCCCCCTCTGGAATACCCCCAGACCTCCTCTCCCCACCCCAATCCCCCTCCCCTTGAGCTGCTGTAGAGGTAGGACATAGGGTAGTTTATTTTCTTTATTTTGGGTGCTACTCTGTTGGACATTGGTGGGAAAAGTTCAGCTCTCCTCTCCCCACCCCTCCTACCACCTGGAGAAATGGCAGGAAATGCTCAGTCTGAGCTGAGCTGTTCGACTGGAAATTACGCTGTAATTACACCAGAATTCCGTGATTCGTGTCATCCGTCCTATTCACAGATGAGGCCATCTGTACATGATGTGCTATCTTCAACACAGTCATCTGTAGGATGGTATGCAGAACCCCCATGGAATGGTGACACCGGATCGTCAGCATCACTGAAACTAAAATGTGTGGGCTGGGATAGTTGGCGACCATATTTTGGGATCAGCCTTCCTTCCAGGTCGCCTAACAGGCAGGAACTATGGCGTTTCTTGTGGGAGTTAAGCTTCTGAATCTCTCGTGCAGTCCATGTATACTCTGTATGGTTGTGAATTTCCTCCTGTAAGTTAATGTGCTATTTTCCTTGTTGTGATAGCTCTCTACCTAGACACTGGCTGGTGGAAGACTAGACAGCCTTCTAACTATGGGACAGTGCTATTGGAACGTGATGGTATTTCGAGAGAATTAGCAGGGTCTGCGACTTGGGTGGAGGTATGAGCTCTTCCTACTCTGCTCTGGCAAACACTGGCTATCTTGCAAGAAAGTATGTACCAGAATAAAGATGTGAGGGATTTTTAATTGTAATTCCGCCCTTTATTCCACAACAAACCTGTCATAATGACGACGTGGTTAGAGGGTTTAGCTATTGGATAGCTATGGTAGGCTGTACAAGATGACACATAGCTAGTGTGTGTGTGTGTGTGTGTGTGTGTGTGTGTGTGTGTGTGTGTGCGAGTGTGTGTGTGTGGATTGGTTCAAATGGCTCTGAGCACTATGGGACTTAACTTCTGAGGTCATCAGTCCCCTAGAACTTAGACCTACTTAAACCTAACTAACCTAAGGACATCACACACATCCATGCCCGAGGCAGGATTCGAACCTGCGACCGTAGCGGTCGCGCGGTTCCAGACTGTAGCGCCTAGAACCGCTCGGCCACTCCGGTCGGCCGTGTGTGTGTACATACCATAATTTCAGTGCATTAATAGCTGTAAGGGGATGAAAGATTTTATGTGGAAAATTATGTCCAGTCACAAGAAGGATACAGATTTATGTGGGAAATTGATATTTCCAGGGCCACAGTCCTCAGAAGGATCTGATACTTCACTTACTGTCAAACGTCATCATACTGACGTTGCAATCGTAATATTTAATTATAATTACACTGATAAATGTGTGGCTGATTCTCTAGGACAACTCTGCCTGGTGCGCGAGTGCACAGTGGAGGTCACCCTTCGTGATCACGTGTTGCCAGTATTCTCCGACCTTTACATGGATATTTGAGAAGATTCAGTATCGATCTCTGACAAGTGTTGGCACTGAACGTATTGATAACATCCGAATTCCTACGACTCCGGTCGTCCTGGACACCCTCCAAGACCGGGCAGACCTCGCCAGTGGACAGAGTCCGGCTGCAGACCTGGCGTGACGATGTGTCGCGCGTCCATGTTGGCAAGTAGTGCTGCGCGACCTCTGCCGTGGGGTGTTGCGTGTGGACATAACATCATGTACGGCGGGGATATATGAGTGTATCAGCGATCTCTGACGTGTAACCAGGGCAACTACTGCTACTGAGTGGAATGTGGTTTAAGTATGCGATGTGTATTGCTTCTCAGCATAGTCCAGTAGACTCTGTCTTGCAGCAGGAAGTTGGGAATGGTTCGTTGTTGTTACTATCCTTTCATGTGGTAGACATTTCTTCTTCCTCCCTCTCATTCTTCGTGGTGGTGTAACAGAGAGAAGAAACGAAGGCACTGGATAGTCCTTTAAAACCCAATTACAACATTCCCGATAGACCAATTTATTGGTTCCGATAGAGGTATAGCGAGAGCACACACCAATCCAGCTCAATGCCCTGTCTCCTGCAGATTGCTTAAGGACATTGCTTGCAATTGAGCTGAAATTTAAAATGTTGAGCTACCTCTAGCGTAACAGATTTCCTGCCAATCGACCAACCTGTGCCACTATTAACTAACAGGTTGCAAGGGAAATCCAGGAGGACGGAAGAGTAGGGTTTGGAAACCGGGCAGTTTCATGCCACATATACCAGTCCTAGTAGCCACCAACAGAAAGCAAGAACCAACTATACCAGGAAAAGCTATCCTGCACAGAAGGTATCTATTTAATTAATTAGACAATCAATTTGATGGAATGGGGTAACTAGAATCGACTGTTTCTAAGACATCCAGAGCTGGGGATTTACCAGGTATCCACTACTTAGTACAGGACAAAAGAGGGATTAGTGTCGAACACAACAGACGCTCTCTCGCAGGAAGTAGCTACTTCAGAGAGAGAGAGAGAGAGAGTATGTGCTTCGAGAGGAATTTCCCAGGTATCCGTATCAAGGTTGCTGCCACCTGTATCAAACAGTTAATGCTGTATCGAAAAGGAAGTAACGTGAGGGACGAGGGGGAAGGGAGGAAAGGATTGGAGGGAGGAGGGATGGGGGGTTGCTTCTCCCAGCATCCTCTGCTGGTGGTATTGAGAACTCAGTATCTGCACAGCAGGGCAAGCACATTAAGCAGCTGCTTCCTATGACTTGGTGTGAAGGTGGGTGTTTGGGAGAAGACTGTGTAGGTGCTGCAATCAGAAGTAGCCACTTGAGGTGGAAAATTCCCAGCAAAGGACATCACTGCGAATTAAGGAGACTGCGGCTGTGAGGTGACCTGACTGCTAGATGGTCACAAAAAATGTAGCTTGCATCTGCTGTTGCTGACATCGAAGCCCTGTGAGTATACATCATGTAATTTCAATAGTCATCGACAGTCTCTGTGCTGTCAATGCCTTAATACCATGAATGAGCACTAAAAACAGTGGACAACTGGCAGTCCCTCATGGTGCTGTGTGATATTGCGGGCCTGAGCATGTCGTGGCTTCCAGAGGATGACATTTGCATGCCTTTCATCCGGTTTGGAACGCTGCCGTGGACACCAGCGCATGGCGCAGCCCAGTGGACATTGTGTGTGTGTGTGTGTGTGTGTGTGTGTGTGTGTGTGTGTGTGTGTGTGTACGAAGACGCGATCGGAAGGTTTTTAACACTGTAAGTACGTGCAGTGAATTATGTTGACATCGATTTCATGATAGTATTTTTTGCGCCATCAGAAAAAGGAAACAATCTATTACATATTTACGCGATTGTTCTCGATATCAATCACATAGCAGTATGACACCGATCATTTGCACAGTACCATTTCGAAAATAATGCGTGGAAGTATATCTCTAGAAATGTGAAACTTTAGCGAGGCAATTATGTGGGACATGCTGCAAACCACTGAGTAACTAGAAACTTATCTCGTCTGTAAAGATCTTTACGTGAAAACTCAAAAAAAAGAGGACACTGATAGTTTCACTCGTATTTTTTAACGAATACTGATACCAATGATATAACAAATTCGACATCATCTTTGTACTTTAAAAAGTTAACTACGGTTTTGATGCTAGTGTAATTACAATTAAATATTACGATCATAGCGCCACTCTGGTGACATCTGACAACAAGCAAAGTATCGGAAATACTCCTCCTGACGACTGTGGCTCTAGAAATATCATTATCTATGACTGGAGATAATTATCCACGTAAAACCTATCATACCTCTTACAACTATCGATGCACTGAAATCCCAACTTTCCATGTCCAGTCTGCTCCTCCCTTATGACTGGACACAGTCATTTTCCTTGAACATGTTAGAACATAAGGACCATAAATGCGAACATTTTTAGGTTAGGCTTTACCGTGACTGTTACTGACATTAAATGAAACAACAATTTCACTGTTACCAGTCACCGTTTAAACGGTGACTGGTAACAGTGAAATTGTTGTTTCATTTAATAAGGACCATAGATAGTAACTTTACACGGCAACATATACACATTTCAGAGAAGCAGTGCTGTTATCGTTTTTATGTGTATAGCACACGAAAAAATTAAGATATGTCCACACTCACACTGTCTAGGTGTTTCGATTCTTCAAATGGTTCTAATGGCTCTGAGCACTATGCGACTTAACTTCTAAGGTCATCAGTCGCCTAGAACTTAGAACTAATTAAACGTAACTAACCTAAGGACATCACACACATCCATGCCCGAGGCAGGATTCGAACCTGCGACCGTAGCGGTCGCTCGGCTCCAGACTGTAGCGCCTAGAAGCGCACGGCCTCTCCGGCCGGCGTTTCGATTCTCCTCAGTTGTATGAAATGATTTGACATTTGAGTCTTCAAGTCAGTGCTTCCGGAAGGTGCTGCCTCCCGCCAAGACGCTTTAAAACAAGTGTCGTAAAGCACAGGAGTCCGGCATTATGTGATAATTAACAGTGCTTCCGCGGACGAAGTGATTGACGTCACCCACATGGGATCGTGTATTGTAGCAAACGTTGGAGTCGATAGTGCATAAAGAACACGCAAGGATCTGCTTAGGGGACCTGATGAGGGGACGTTCTGTGTATCCATCTTGTTACAGTCGTATTCCCTGTCCTGTTTGTACACTATAGCAGATCCAGTTGAACCCCTACAATGCTATATCGTACAGCTGTTTATGAAATGAATCTATCATCCCTTATGGTCAAATATACTCGTCAATGCATCGAATTCACAATTCACCACGTTAAATATGTCATCCCCTTACGAATAGAGATATGTAATTTTTTTACACGATTAGTGGTCTGATCTCGTCTCATAAACGTCTGGTAATATATCAGAACAGAAGTCACGGTACCTTTACGTTCGAGCATCGTAACATTTCTGTTTACCATTGATGATGTATAGAGTCCAAAAAAAAAAAAAAATTATGATGTGTCCACACTCGCACCAGCTTTGTGTCGTTTCGCACTGTACAGTAACAACCTCCCAACACATCATTGTCGTTATCAAATGTTGGTCGATGACAAACGGATGTAATTAAAAAAGCCCGCACATCTGTTTTATTTTCTCGATTTCGACACTTCCACGAAACCCTTTTATATTTTTTACACTTGTAAATACAGCCAGCAGAGTGACGTCTTATACACTTGTGGACCGCCAAGTCGGGGTTTATGTTAGTGCATTCCACGTTTACATGCATAACTGTCGTAGACCTACCACCCAGGCCATACAAATTTCCCCGACTAGGAAATCATTACAGGTGAAATTACTAGAGTACGTCCATTCGTAAATAATTTTCAGTGGCGAAGCAAATGGATACACAAAAGTTCACATGTCGCAAAACCGTTCTGCATCTAGTCTAAGTATATTTTAAGTCCCTGTTGTTAAGCACCGTACCCGTTTAATGCTTTGGAGGAGGACGATCAGCGGGATATGGACCTGTCGCAGATGGGGAAATTGAGTTAGCTACAGAAAAAACCACCTGTTAGAGCGTCATGCAAATATTTTTGTTTTGTATATGTCCGAGAAACAATGACTTAATTATGCATGCCTGTTTAGATCCTATAAGATGTGTATGGGAGCTGGATTTTCAAAGCTGTACCATTCTATGTAGAAACCTCCTATAAGCGTGAATGCAAAGAGTCCGCAGCTCGTGGTCTCGCGGTCGCGTTCTCGCTTCCCGAGCATGGGGTCCCGGGTTCCCGCTCGAGTTCTACCTCGCATATTGGGACGTGCTAGGAGGGCAATTCACGGAGATAGTGAACGAGATACTCGATGGGGCGGAAATTCCACCTGGGCTGACCGAAGGGACCATAACCCTCATCCCTAAGAAGAGATCCGTCCGCCGCATTGAAGAGTTTCGTCCGATTACGCTCCTCAACGCCGACTATAAACTAATAGCGAAATGCACGGCAAACAACCTGAAATCGACGATGAGAAAAGTCATCAGTCCGTGGCAAACATGTGCGGTACCAGGGAAAAATATATTTGACGCCACATGCATCTACAGGGACGTAATAGCACAGGCAGCCACCACCAGAAGAGCAGGTGCCATAATTTCGGTGGACTTCAACAAAGCCTTCGACAGGATCGACCACAAATATCTCGTAGAGACACTAAACAGACTCGGGTTTGGGCAAAATTCATCACAATCATCCAGAAGATACTAAGTACTGCGAGATCGACAGTAATAATCAGTAGTTGGGAAACAAAACTGATTAAACTGGACAGATCCGTGAGGCAAGGCTGTCCATTGTCAATGGCTCTATTTGCTATAGCACTGGACCCGCTGCTGCGGAAACTCACAAACGACATCAGAGGCTTCTCCGTAGGAGGCAAAGCAGTAGCATGTATAGACTACGCTGACGACCTAGGCATCTTTATTGAAGACCAGGAAGATATTGGGAGAGTAGAAACCATCATGAATACATTCCAAAAAGCGTCAGGCGCCCAAATCAACCCCAGAAAAACAGTGCTACTGCCGATAGGGAATCAACGACTCAAACCAGACAGCTAGTGGTATAAAATAGCAGAAAGCCATAAAGTTCTTGGAATATATATACAGTCTTGTCCGCTTAGAATGGCCGCATACAACTGGATGGACGTGCTACACACCATAAGAGGTCTCTCCAGACAGCACGCGAACCGGAAGCTAACAATCCACCAGAAAACAGAACTGATAAACACGACGATCCTGTCGAAAGCATGGTACCTGGCGCAAATCTTAAGCATCCTGACAGAAATTGCACGAGCACTAACGAACGCAGTGTACTACCTGTTGAGGCGTCGAAATATATTCAAAGTGGCGCAAGCAACGTGCTCGCTGCCAACGAAAGAAAGGGGACTAGGTCTAGTTGATATAAAGACCAAATGTGCAGCCCTTCTACTCAAACGAAGGCTCGCCATCCAGGACAAAAACCCTGACAGCGTCACAGCCAAGATAATTGGAAGATACAAGCACGCATCAGAAGAAGCACCGGTCGACAAGAGGCACATTCCCTTCAGAATGCGACACGTCAGGCTGCACTACGCCAACAAAAGTTACGTTCTGGACACCGTGGTGAACCCCAGCCACAGAACAGCTAAGAGAATATACTGGGCCCTCAGGGGGAAACCGGCAAAAAACAAAATTGATCACAAACTCCCGCAATACAATTGGAAACAAATATGGGGGAACGTCTCGGAAAACATGTTGCCTAAACATGCGAAGGAGACATGGTACAAAATAATTAACAGAACGGTACCAACCAACCAAAGACTGGCGGAGATAAAACTCGTCGCAAGTGACAAGTGTGACGTATGTGGCATGACCGACACCCTCGAGCACCGATTCACGTGCGGGAATGCCATCAACATCTGGGAAGCGTGCCAGCAGATGGTGGCCCACATCAACAGAACGGCGCCGGGAAGCATCACAGTGGAAGCGATCACCGCCCCAGACTGCAACCCATTTCCACGGCCCAAGCGACTGGCGACTCTCTGGATGCTCGCCATGACGGCACACGCCATCGTAGCGCGGAGGCAGACCGACCAGGTGGCCTTCCTGATGGACCTCTGGGAGGAGAACAAGACAGCCCAGCAGCACAGGCGATACCACGAGAACTTCAAAACCTTCCTGCAGATTCCACTGCAGACAGCAATCGCCAGAGTCCTCCCCAGCCTGTGACTCCCAGCACCGCCACCAGCCACCTCACCACACTCACCACAAGAAGAACGTGTGCAGTGATAGTGAACAAGTGCAACACAAAAGATAAAGTGCTTTCTCTTCTCGCATCAAATAGTGAAGTATAATAGTATAAAGTGTTTCTTCTTAGTGAAATCAGTGATACAAAGCGCTTCTCACCAAACTTCTGTCATGCTCACAGCCAAAGCAGTGTCAAAAGTATGCACAGTAGTACTACCAGTTTTTTTAATTATCTTTTCTTCCATTATTTGTACTATACTGACTAGGAAACAAGCATTACTTAGTGGAAAGTGCCAACTACTCATTATTATTATTATATATTTTTTAAATGATTTCCTTTACTTTGTGCCTATAAAATTCTATTGATTACTCACACTCTCCTTTCTACTTCTCTTATGAAATATGACAAAATTTTCTCTCTTCTTCAATTTAGGTATATTCTGTAGTATATGTAACACTTATCAGTGTGACTAGAGGAAGAGATCAAACCAGAGTACACAACGTGCCTGTGGCATCACAAGTGCATCACATACAGAAACATAAACTCAAAATCAATGCATCGATGCCAAATATAAACTGTTATGCCTGTCCTGCAATGTCTACCCCCTCAAAAAAAAAGACGACAAATGGCCATGTAAAAGGGTTTAAGGAACAACAATCAGAGAAAAACGAAAAAGGAAAATATAAAAACGAAAACATATAAAATGACAGTAATATTAACCAACACTAGGAATATAATAGGTTAATAGAATAAAATGTCTTTTTTTAATGTATTGTTGTTAATATATTTAAATAAATAAATATGGTTCCAAAAAAAAAAAGTTCGATTCCCGGTGGGGTCAGAGATTTTCATCTGCCTCGAGATGACTGGGTGTTGGTGTTGTCCTCATCGTTTCATCATCATTCATGAAAGTGGCGAGATTGGACTGAACAATGGTTGGGAATTTTTATGGGCGCTGATAACCGCGCAGTTGAGCGCCCCACAAACCAAACATCATCATCATTGAATGCAAAGAATGCTTTATTCCAAGCGTACAATATATTTCTGTTTGTCTTTCAGCAAAGCATTTGTATGTAACTGAATAACCACTATAAATCCATCGTCACTGAGTGCAGGATGTCCACGAATAACGTAATGCCGTAATTCTAATAGCAAATTTGAAGACCAGTAGTCAGTGTATTCTGCAAAGTATGGTAGTGAATGCTGAGGTTCATGCTCTAGTTATTACTATTTCAAAGCCATTAAAGGAGAATAGTGACTGCACAACTCTGCTCTATTCAAGAACGCAGCTATGCCCACACATTAGAAAAAAATATTCTAGAGATCTTACTTCCTCAACATTTTATGACAATTAGTCTTGAGGACTACAGATTCGCTGGTAAAAGAGAATGTTACTGCTTACAACCCGTTTGAGCGGGTGAAATCAAAAAATATGCGTAATGTGATCTCGGATATTTGGATGAAACCAATCAAGAGTCGTCGTCAGGGGAACGCTCTAGATTACTTCATGTTCCCTACACAGTTTGTTCCATTACTGTGAGATATATTGTACAGATTCTAATTGTCACCTAAAGTGTTTGAAAGGGATGAACTCATTTCAAGTATGAGTCCTGCTTTAAGCACTATGACTCGAATGAGCAGTGTCAGATTGATGGACCACAATCAATTAAGATGCATAGTGTTGGTAGTATAGCAGAAAATATCAATAATAATAAATCATAATGTCTGTTCCCTAGCCAAGTAAGATGCTACTACTTTCTTTAATGTCCTATTGCTTTACTTCATGGTTTCTATCGCGATAAACGTAGACAGTTGCATGTGTAGAGATTCCTGTCGAAATACATGCTCTCTCTCTCTGTCTCTCTCTCTCTCTCTCTTTGTCGAGTGGTTTCTTCCTGTCACATGGTGCTGCTTGGGGGGAATTCCGACTAAACTGTCGAAAACTGTCGCTCACAGTATACCCGAATACAGCGCTCCTATTGGCTAGCACTGATCAGGTGTTCCTCTTGGCTGATGCTGAATCCTGGAAGGTATGTAACGCCTAACTCCTCCACTCCCAGCCTCGTGCTGCCTCATCCGCTGTTCTGTGAGGTTGACTGTCTTGTTCTCGCTCGAGTGCGTTACTGGTTAGTTTGATTCAAGTAGCGAGAAGCGATCAGCAGCATCAATCAGCCAATGGCGGCAAACGGCAGAGACCGTTAAAGTATGATGGAGAAGCACCTGCTAAGTACAGATTGAAATCGATAATGTTTTCTTCCACTAAACTTCGTAGTAGCGGTATTACGAGTAAATACATTTCTTCTTATTGTTTCGGTGCATATCCACAAAATCTCGGATGGAATTAATGCTGAGGTGCAACAGTGGCAGAAACAGCAACAGCAGTGACAGCAGCTGCAGCAGCAGTAAGTAATACCTTCATAAGTAGCACACACATTTTTCATTGCATATGTAGTATGTTCTGACAAACAAATCTGAAGTTGTTGTAAGCGGTATCGTGGGACCAAGATCTTGAAATGTGGCTTTTTTCACTAATAATTTAGTACTGTTTCAGTATATGTCCTTTTCTTTTAACTATGAATTTCGTAATGTGTCAGTATCTATCCATAAATGTTTTTCATCTCCATAATACTGTGTACGTATAATTTAATTGTAAGAATATCACTGTGTACTTAATATGGTGCATACTCCTTGTTGTGGATGATTTCCTGCCAGCAGAAGGAGAACAGGGAGGGGTATGCGTCGGGCATAAGCAGGAGCCATCGCATTTCTCATGTAAGTACACGTTTTTCAACTTAGTTTTTTGTGTTTGTGTATTTTGTTTTATTAGATCTTCATGTTGGGGGGGGGGGGATGTAGGGGAGCTGAACAGGCGGCTCTTCCCCATTTCAGGCGAGGACGAAACGACACGGTGGTTGGAGGAAATAGAGAGAGAGAGAACTTCGTTGGTGTGAGAAGGTGCCAGATGACCTGAGGGAGATGCGAAGGAGCCAGAGCGAAATAGGTACAAATAACCTATATTATTTCTTTCCTTGCAGCGACAACAGCAGCTGGCGATATATGGAAAGATGTACTTAACTGTGTTCGTTGTTCTTTCTGTAGAACATCATCGTCCCTGCAGTGTGCTGTGCTGCAGGTACGAGGGCCAGCGAAGCCTTCTTCACCAAATCGGGGCTGGTGAGGCAAGCCCCGCTGGCAAGAGCTCCGCTAGTCACTGCGCGGCAAGCTATTACCGCTCTCGCGGCTCTACTGACAACAAATAAACTCTTAGAGCAGGGGCGGGCATACGTTGCACGCGGCTCATGAGCACACAGCGCTGCACGTGTGCTGCTCGCGTGCAATCGTCGAACGGAGCAGTGGCGACAGCCGGCAGGTTGCCGCAGTGTAGTTCCAGGCTAAGCTGCGGACGTTGAAGCGAAGCGACCACTACGTAGTGAATTTCAGTAACCGGAAAATGCAGAGTGAATCAAGGAAACGGAGAATTGGAGATTTGCTATCTTTTAAAAGGAATGGGAGAATCATTTTTTCTCTGTGCAAAAACGTGAAAATTGGAAATTATAATATGTGACAGTATTCTCGCTGGTCAGGGGAAGTTTAATATTGAACGCCATTATAATAAATTTCAGTATGTTGCCGTTCTTAGTGCAATAAAAGAGGAATTTCTCAAGCGATTTGGGGATATATCTTACTTATCCCAAGGTTTTGAATAGTTCTCGAGACAATCTGCTGTTTCTGTAGATGATATTCATCCCAGTTTGCAAATGGAATTAATAGGTCTACAGCGTAATTCTCGTCTGAGAGACAGGTTCCTTTTGGCAAGACGTGTGACAGATTTTTATCACGACTTTCCACAGCAAGTTTCCTCGCCTCCATCGTGAAGCCGCGAAGATAATGCCAATGTTTGGCTCGACATACGTTTGTGAGAGATTTTTTTCTGTTATGAAAATTAATAAGTCTCGGTTAAGAGCAAACATCAGTAATGAAAATTTGCGTAACTGTTTGCGTTTGTCTGTACGTAGAAATTTTGTTCCAGACATTAAACGTATTGTAAACTCCACCTGTGATAATTAAATAAAACGTATCGTAGGTAATAGGTACTCTTTCAAACGATGATTACTTTCAAGCACTCCTACTACCCTTATTCCTTCATTCAATAAAGCAGGCCAGGAAACAAAACGCATTACAGAGGAAGAAGCGGAGAGACGGTATGGCGGGGAGGGGAGAGAAACGGGTGGCCAGTTACCCCTGTGTGCACGCAGAACACCTGTTAACTGCACACGTGCATGTGCACCGCACACGTGCAGAATTCCTGCCCGCCCCTGTCTTAGAGGTTGTCCACATCGAAACTGGTATCAGTGACCATGACGCAGTTGTGGCAACAGTGATTACCAAGGTATAAAGAACAACTAAAACAAGCACAAAGATACGTATTTTCTGTAAACTAGATAAAAAAATTAGTAGTGTCATATCTCAGTGAGAATCCTGAAACGTTCAGCACAGGTCAGGAGCATGTAGAGGAACTATGGCTCAAGTTTAAAACAATAGTTGTCCGTGCGCTGGATAGATATGTACCCAGTAGAGCAATTCATAGTGGAAGGGAACTTCTCTGGTACACTATCTCGATAAAGCAACTTCTGAAGAAACAAAGATTACTGCTTAATAAGAGCAAAAAAAGACTGGGTCTGCAGACAGAGAAATGCTGAATGAAATGAATTTGGCTGTCAAGGGAGGAATGCATGGTGCCTTCAGTAACTACTGTAGAAGAATATTATCAAGTGATATTTCACAAAACCCAAAGAAATACTGGTCATATCAAAGGCTGTTAGTGTCACCAAAGATTGCGTCCAGTCTCTAGCGAATAAGACAGGAACTGAAACTGAAATTAGCAAACCTAAACCTGAAAAGCTTCACACTGTTTTCAGATGTTCTTTTACAAAGTAAAACCCAGCAAAATTTCCCCATTTTAATCCTCGCCCCACTGAAAAGATGAATAGAACAAGTATTAATGTTGGTGATATTGAGAAACAGCTAAAATCATTAAAACTGAGCGAAGCTCGCGGTCCAATGGAATCTCTGCCAGATTCTGTACTGAATTTGAGGCTCAGTTAGCCCTTCCTCCAACTATAACTTAACGTAGATTCCTCAAACGAAAAATCGTGCCCAGTTCTTGGAAAAAAGCACAGGTCACACTCTTGTACAAGAAGAGTAGAAGAAATGATCCATAAAACTATCGTCCAATGCCCTCTGACATCGATTTGTTGTAAAATCTTAGAACATATTCTGAACTAAAATATAATGACGTATGTTGAACAGAATGATCTCCTCAATGCCAAACAGTATGGATTCCGAAAACATCGATTTTGTCAAACCCAGCTCGCACCTCACTCACATATTACGCTGAATACTTGGGATCGATGCAGTCAGGTAGCTGAAGTATTCCTTTCCCCAAAACCATTTGACTCAGTACCACATTTATGCTTATTGTTCGATCATATGGGGTATCAAGTGAAATTTGTGACTGGATTCAGTACCTTTTGGTAGGGAGGACGCAGCATGTAATTATAGTTGGAGAGTCATCGTCAGATGTAGAAGCAGCTCCAGGTATACCCAAGGGAACTGTGTTGGGACCCTTGTATACTACGTCCCTTGTATGTTACTGACTTTGCAGATGATATTAATAGTGCCCTCAAACTTTTTGCAGATGATGCAGTTACCTATAATGAAGTACTATCTGAAAGAAGCTGCGTAAATATTCAGATCTGCGGCCATGGGAGAGAGTGAGTGACCGCAACCAGCTACTGTAATAAATGGACTCACCTGCCAGCAGTCTCGCCGACTGCTGTCTCTCCCCCCCCCCCCCCCCCCCCCCCCCCCACTCCAGCCCAATTGGGGCTCGTCAGCTGGTTATCCGTCCATCACAGCTGAGACTCTCCAACGTGTGTGTACCACGTCGGCTTTCGGGTAAAGAGGGAAAGAGTGAATCTTAACGCCTTATCCAAGTATTACACGAACATGCTTAGTGAGGGGTTTGGAACTCAAAAAGTCGCCAAGAGTAATTCTTTATCAGTGTCTCATGAAAACACAGGAGAGTCAGTCTAATATAATACTTTTCTGGCAATGGTTCCTGATTTGAACATACTGTCCTTACCAAATTATTAATTAAGAATCAGGGTGAACCTAAGAAACCCAGTACAAAACTATTATTTTATTTTAAAGAAAACCCATTTGCAAATAAACTTTTATTTGCCGAAAGTAGCAGGAACCACCTTTGTAACTGGATTAGGATTTTGTAAAGTGTGGTTATATCCAGAGATAGTCCTGCTAGAAACATCGTTTTTTATGTAAATATTCCTTGTATTTTTCTATCATGAGTGTGTATCATGTTTAGCAGAATCTATCGCCAGACTGACCAAATCGAAAAGAAAATAGCGAACTTATACCTGTTGTACGATGACTCCTACAAAGTATATACAGGGTGTTCCAAAAAGGTACGGCCAAACTTTCAGGAAAAATTCCTCACACACAAAGAAAGAAAATATGTTACGTGGACATGTGTCCGGAAACGCTTACTTTCCACATTAGAGCTTATTTTATTACTTCTCGTCAAATCACATTAATCATGAAATGGAAACACACAGCAACAGAACGTACCGGCGTGACTTCAAACACTTTGTTACAGGAAATGTTCAAAATGTCCTCCGTTAGCGAGGATACATGCATCCACCCTCCGTCGCATGGAATCCCTGATGTGCTGGTGCAGCCCTGGAGAATGGCGTATTGTATCACAGCCGTCCACATACTAGCACAAAGAGTCTCTACATTTGGTACCGGGGTTGTGTAGACAAGAGCTTTCAAATGTCCCCGTAATTCAAGTCAAGAGGGTTGAGGTCAGGCGAGCGTGGAGGCCATGGAATTGGTCCGCCTCTACCAATCCTTCGGTCACCGAATCTGTTGTTGAGAAGCGTACGAACACTTCGACTGAAATGTGCAGGAGCTCCATCGTGCATGAACCACATGTTGTGTCGTACTTGTAAAGGCACATGTTCTAGCAGCACAGGTAGAGTATCAGTATGAAATCATGATAACGTGCTCCATTGAGCGTAGGTGGAAGAACATGGGACCCAATCAAGACATCACCAACAATGCCTGCCCAAACGTTCACGGAAAATCTGTGTTGATGACGTGATTGCACAACTACGTGCGGATTCTCGTCAGCCCACAATATTGATTGTGAAAATTTACAATTTGATCACGTTGGAATGAAGCCTCATCCGTAAAGAGAACATTTGCACTGAAATGAGGATTGACACATTGTTGGATGAACCATTCGCAGAAGTGTGCCGGTGGAGGCCAATCAGCTGCTGATAGTGCCTGCACACGCTGTGCATGGTACGGAAACAACTGGTTCTCCCGTAGCACTCTCCATACAGTGACGTGGTCAACGTTACCTTGTACAGCAGCAACTTCTCTGACGCTGACATTAGGGTTATCGTCAACTGCACGAAGAATTGCCTCGTCCATTGCAGGTGTCCTCGTCGTTCTAGGTCTTCCCCAGTTGCGAGTCATAGGCTGGAATGTTGCGTGCTCCCTAAGACGCTGATCAATTGCTTCGAACGTCTTCCTGTCGGGACACCTTCGTTCTGGAAATCTGTCTCGATACAAACGTACCGCGCCACGGCTATTGCCCCGTGCTAATCCATAAATCAAATGGGCATCTGCCAACTCCGCATTTGCAAACATTGCACTGACTGCAAAACCACGTTCGTGATGAACACTAACCTGTTGATGCTACGTACTGATGTGCTTGATGGTAGTACTGTAGAGCAATGAGTCGCATGTCAACACAAGCACCGAAGTCAACATTACCTTCCTTCAATTGGGCCAACTGGCGGTGAATCGAGGAAGTACAGTACATACTGACGAAACTAAAATGAGCTCTAACATGGAAAATAAGCGTTTCCAGACACATGTCCACATAACATCTTTTCTTTATTTGTGTGTAAGGAATGTTTCCTGAAAGTTTGGCCGTACCTTTTTGTAACACCCTGTATAGTTCTAGGTGACCATTCTTATGTTGTTGTCGACCCAGAGGCTGGTGCCAAGAAAGGCATCCGGAGCATCGGCAACATTAAGCTGTTCACCAGCTAACCCCTCCTCCCTTTACAGATCGATAACTCAGTATCTCAAATGTTATTTACGAGTACATTTTACTGCATGGGCAGTTAAATTTGAATTGTGCAAGAGTTATAAGAGAGAGATTATTTTCTTTCTTTTATTTATACGTACACCCAGGGTATTATGTTTTTGAGAGCATACAACATTTTGGCATGCTTTCAACAGCCAGCCAGGGCACACCCTATCGCTAAGAAAGAGACTGAAATAAAATTAGTTTGATAATTCCAACGATAGATTCGGGTTGCCTACAAAATTTCGAGCTTATCGATAATAATCTCAGACTGGATGGATCATTAATTAAAAAGTCATAAATTTAATCAATTTATGCAATTAGATCAATTTTCTCCAGCAAACGAGCACCACCATTGGATGGCCCACATGGAGGACCATTGAATGGGAGGGGGTATGGGCGAGGAAAGTAATTTTCACAGTCTCCATTTGTTTAATGTAATGGTAAAGATGGCGAATTTCCCTAAAATTCCTGACCATTACATTTGAATTTAATATGAGACTATACCAACGGTTCGTTTCCTGCTCATCATGTGGGCTGCAGGCACCTGCTTGTTAACTGCGGGCGCACACTACGGTGTGGCGTCGTTGTTTACAAATACCACCGAGAGCCACTGATGGGCTCATTCGGTAGCAGATCTTGGACGGACATACATCGCGGATAGTAGTTGTGTGGCAATTAGCGCCATTTTGGTACGCAAGTGTTGACTTCCACGACCTGGGAGTAGCCTCTTGTTAAGACTACCCAGTTTGGTCAACGTGTTTCTCGTCAGAAAACACGCAGCAATTACAGTGGTTGCTTTCATACGATCACATAGTTTTTCACTGTTACAATCCGGCAACACAACTCCACTGATCGTCTTGCTATTCGGCCCCCACATTTGTGTCCGTGTTATGCAACTCATGGCTAGCAATTCTTAGTCTCAATTCGATTCAGTTATCAGTGGTCGCTCTCTCTAGGAACTGCACCTATTCTCATTTAGCTTTTCATTGTGTTTCGTGCGTTTTTATAGCCTTATTCCTTATCCTACAGCAGTGCAGACTTTCGCCACGCATACAGAACTGTGGACGCATTCTGTAAAACACTATAATGGACTACTGCACATTTATGTTTCTTCCTGTAATACATAGAGTCTACAAGGTGTTCCAAAAGTTTATTGCCCAAATGAACAGGGATGATGATGCAGACAAAAAGAAATATATTTCGTAAAGCAAACATATGTAGGAAACGTATATTGTTGGAGTACTGAACATGCAGGAGCTTATTGTCAGTGGTTGAAAGTAAAACAGTGTTAAATGTTTTTCTTTGCTTTGACCACTCTTACATTACAACAAATTTTGGAAACGAGCACAACTAACCTCAGCTCAGAGCCGGTGTCTATGTAGAAGGGAGTCCTCTGTTTGCTCGAAAATGCTTGGTGTGTTATGTATTTATGTGGCTGCTGCAAGTACTTATGCGACCAATTCTGCATCTGAGTCAAAAGGACAGAGCACATCTGTAGCTTGTGTGTAGCCCCAGGGAAGGAAGTCTCACGGGGAGAGGTCCTAGGATCTTGCAGGCCAACTTACCGAATCCCAAAAGTACTGGTTAATACTGCTCAGGCTGATTCTCCAAAGAGCTCTGGGACTCCATCATCTTGAAATTTCATAATTAGTTGGGTAAGGGTGGCATGAGGGCACTTTTGATATCAAATTTATATCGAATTGATACGCAAATTAAACTGAACGATTAATTACGCCTCACCCCTAGCCCCACATGACATCATGTGTTTTCCCCAGCAGGCATGTGGGTCCCCACTTCCTCCTCCTCCCCCTTCCCCCTCCACTCCTACCCTATTGGCGGAAATTTAGAATTTTGGAGGGAATTACTTTGGGCCAAGACTTTGCTGCAGGTTCACCCCACCCAGGAATTGGCGGGAAATTCAAAATGATGGATTCGCTTTCTGGGACTCCAACTCTGGTCCTCCTGGATGGAAAGCCCAAGCGCACCCCCCAAAACGTGGAACTGTCAAGATGCAGGAGAGGAAGGTTATGTTAGTGTACTTTATTTTCCTTGGAAAACTGAAGTAAAAGTCGGTCCTGATTACGTAATTAATCACAAAGATCTGTACTAGTTACACATCTATACCCATCTATACACAAGGAGTGTGTAAAATCGCAATACAGCTCAGAAATTGACAATGTCATACAATTGGTGCTATTCTACAGCGAAATAATTTCACAATACCACTTGAAACTAGTGGCAGATGTATTCGTACTCTATATTGAATGATCCCATCATCTACAAGCTTGGGGGAGAAAATGCTGGAGTGGAAGGTACAGTCTTTTTTTTTTTTTTTTTTTGCCGTGAACTGTGTTAAAAAAATGGCTCTGAGCACTATGGGGCTTAACTTCTAAGGTCATCAGTCCCCTAGAACTCAGAACTACTGAAACCTAACTAACCTAAGGACGTCACACACATCCATGCCCGAGGCAGGATTCGAACCTGCGACCGTAGCGGACGCGCGACTCCGGACTGTAGCGCCTAGAACCGCTCGGCCACCTCGGCTGGCAACTGTGTTCAACTGACGAGATGCTCGTGTTGGGCAGAACGGAGTTTAAGAAGTATATTACCTGTAAGCACACAGCTGAGGGCTATGTCTAACGCTCTTTGACGTCGGAGTTCGTTACATTGCATTGCTCGACTCTCACCGTGCAGCCCAGGTAATCGAAACTCGGGAAAGCTAACCACAACTGATGGAAGTTGCTTTACTGTTCTAATTACACATTGAAATTGTCATGAAAAAAAATCAGCAGTCGTAATCAATGCGTCATAATGCAATTGGGGATTAAAGATTAAAGATTGCACCAGGAGCGAGGGGTGGCAGTTGCATGTGTGTTCTCATTGTAGTGCAGTCACGAACTAACCATCTTAAAGCACTTTATCACCCCTCATCTCTCCCTCTCCTTTCATCTCCACACAGTAGGTAGAGATACAAGGCCTGTTCTATCTTTTCACCAATGGTCTACAAAGAGATCCCTCTGGTAGCAGTGATATACTGTCTCCAATCTATGGGACTCATGCCATTGATGTATATTTCTCAGAAAGACTGGAACAACAACGAAATTCTGGAGAACTCTCCAGATCACTTATTCAAACAGTCAGCTGCTACCACTTCTGCGTGCCCCAATGTAGACCGCAGGCCCCTGCCGTATCTGGGAGCAAAGTCTTGATTCCAATGTGCCCCAGGTGGAGCAATGGCTGGGTAGTCCAGGTGGTCAGTTTGCACTTTCAAATGTGTGTATGAATTCCTAAGGGACCAAACTGCTTAGGTCATCGGTCCGTAGACTTACACACTACTTAAACTAACTTAAGCTAAGAACTACACACACACACCCATTCCCGAGGGAGGACTCGAACCTCCGGCGGGAGGGGCCGCGCAGTCCGTGACGTGACGCCTCAAACCGCGCGGCCACTCCACGCGGCGTCAGTCTGCACTAATGATGCTGACATTCACAATAGGCTGCAACGCCGGAGGACTACAGAACAAAGCGAGATAAATCATGGCTTCACCAAGTGTGACTTGTTTGACTAAAATGTAGCTTCTCCACACCGTCCCCCATGCTGCCAGCACACCTCCATCTGTTTCTACGAAAATAGGTGCAGTCCATTTTCTTTTAGCTTTATGAGCAAAATCAGAATAGTTTTTACGTTTGACTGCAGGATACAATTCGCATCTCTCTCTCCTCCCCCCCCCCCCCCCCCCCTCTCCCGCCCCGCCACTCTTTGTTTTGCGACGTCCAACGAATGGGAAAAAAGCTACAGCACTTACCGCTGATTACAGATGACCAAACAGCAGAGGTCGCTGCTATACATCTGACAGAAATATTAAATTATCTCCTGTACACACGCACCCTGCATCAAATCGAAAAAAAATTCTACTATTTTGCTGAAAAAACTACTGATCACTGCACAATGTCCTCGCTATTTCTGAACTGTCATCAGAGAAAAGAAAAAAGCGAGAATTTAAACTCCAAAGAAAAAGCATTTATGTTAAGCGATTTCTGTCAGCTTGGTGGTCAAAATTACATGGCTTGAGAGCGTCCCTCACATTCGAATCAGTGCCTGTAAATAAATTGTCATGCATGTGTGTACTACAAACATTTCAGACACGTGAAACAACATTAGAGAGTACAGCTTTTCATGCCATTTGCTCACATGTCGGAAAAAACACAATCATTTTACATTCGACAACAACAAGCTGTAATTCATGCAGACGTTGTTTTGTACTCTAACGCAGGTCCTGTTTTATCAATGAGAAGCTGTATTGCAGTGCCGTTTACGAAATGTAAAAAACAAATGGAGAGCATGCCTTGTAATAGAACCCCCTAACATCACCTAGTAGAGGGCTCTATGATTCCTCCAATACATCGAAAACAAATACTGTATGCACGTTGCTGTCTGACATTTTTGCTCCATAGCTCCCCTCTACCGACCTGCATGTAAAGCTTCTGCCACCCGTACTTGAAGAAGAACTCCAAATCCAGCAGACTATCATAGCACTCTTGCGTTGTAGTTTAGTAAGCAATTTGATCATCACTGAACAACCTGTTTTACACAATCTACTAACAGTTCGGGAAAAACACTATCATTTATAGATTCCACAAGAACCTATAATTCAAGTGCTGTCTACTTTACAATTAGAGGTTATTAAGTATGAAATAACACAGACTTGCAGTAACACATATTTCTAAACACGCAATCACCATCAATTTCTATTAGTTTTATAAGCAAAATCGGTGTGGTATGAGAGCATTCTGCATATTCTAATTATAAATTATCATGCATGAGGATATTACATACATTTGAGGCATATGAAATACCGATGCAGATCAGATCTATACAGTCGGCTATTACATATGACTGTTATTTTGTAACGTCTAAAGTAGGTAAAAAAAACTACGAACTAACTGCATCCAAACTTTAACCCATCATACCATTCCTTGTAAAAGTACTTGCTATACGATTTTACCACATCCCTCTCTTCTGATGTAACGAAAAACAAATTCCGTCTGTGTATTGACATCGAGCATATTACATATACACGTATTGCTCCAATGGAGCAGCTGGCTATTGGTGGATGTTGCTTGCACCAACCTGTGTAAAATTTCGTCGCCTGTACTGGAGGAAGACAATATCCCACAGACTATCAATCACAAGAGAGGGTTCCTGTGCTGCTCTTTCATAAGCAGCTTAATACATTGTTTTTCAGCTGTAACATATCGTAACACTATAAGACTTCAGCTTTGTACACCATTGTAAATTTTGTTTTTCTTCCATGACTTGCCGGCCGGAGTGGCCGTGTGGTTCTAGGCGCTACAGTCTGGAACCGGGCGACCGCTACGGTCGCAGGTTCGAATCCTTCCTCGGGCATGGATGTGTGTGATGTCCTTAGGTTAGTTAGGTTTAATTAGTTTTAAGTTCGGCGACTGATGACCTCAGAAGTTAAGTCGCATAGTGCTCAGAGCCATTTTGAACCATGACTTCGAGGTCCATGTCAAGTGCTAAACTGACATAAACACGATTCAATTCACTGGCTCTCACAGAAAGCTGGACATCACATGGTGTAAACTATGCTGCTACCACAACACACAGGATGGTAGAAGTAGAACACAGAGAAGATGTTTCTTGTTGACAAAAATGTGGAAGAGTTTGTGGCATTGTGGAGTGTTTCCAAACAGCTGTCCGAAGGTGATGACTTATACAGTTAATATCATCTTCCATAGTGACAGGGTAGCAGATGTCCCGGTACTAAATTTCAGAGAGACCGAGAGCATTGTTTCCTCATTTTGCAGTTATGTACATGATCACATTTCTGGTGTTGACCATAGCCAGAATGTGCTGTTCACAACACATGTGAGGTAGTAAAAATAAAAAGAGGCACTTTTATCTTATTGCTGAAAAAATGTGGAGGGCATCGCAGCATATGCAAATAGAACATGTGTACAGCATTGAGGAACGTCGTCAAACAACTGTCTGGAGGTTGTGACCTCTACATTTAATCCCATGTTCCACAATGACATGTTGCAAATGTCCAGCGTTCTGCCAAGCCTCTCTTCATCTCAAACAAGTGATTTCAGTCAATCATTATGTATAGCCAACAGCATACCAGTGAGTGGATGGGATGGAAAAGACATTCAACGCCAGCCAATAAACATCAGAATGCTTCCCAATTCCTGTATCATCGCTAAACCCCACTACTTTGCAACTACCATGTACTAGGTAGCAGACTGCAAATGCAGATGTCCATGCACATGTGCAAGACAAGGGAAGTTACTTGAATGCGCATGCGCATACGCATACGAATACGAGAAAGTTTATACATGGGTCAGGGCTAAATAGCCCATATATTCCCAACAGTGGATCAACGTGATCTAAGGACGTCATGGTAATACAGATGTATAACAAGAAAATAAATAAAAATAATATTACGTCTTCCACCCTAGGGGATGCGTTAGATGACAAACAGGTGGCAACGACATCTATCCCTTACATAGGCAATATAAGTTGCAAATTGGGGCGTTTACTCAGAGCCCATAATTTCAGAGTCGCCTATTTTGCTAATAATAGTTTACATAGGATTTTTTATTCACTCCTTGCAGAGTAAGAGCGATAAACTTTCCCAATCAGGAGTATATAAAATTACATGCGGGGATTGTCCAAAATTTTGCATCGGGCAAACGGGGCGAGCTCTGGGTCTCAGGTATAAAGAGCATATTCCTACTAGAAGCGGTGACGGTACTAAGGGCTCTACTTATGCGGAACACCTTGTACAAACGGCTCATGCGCCGAGCCCTCCAGTTAATATCGAGTTACTTCATGCCGAGGTTAAGGGCTTAAAACTGGATGTTTTGGAAGAAATGCAGATCTGTAAGCATCTGCAAATGTGTTTAAGACAATATCCTCAATGACCAACTCCTACTAAGAAATAGAAATTTTTTTTGAAGGTTTCGCGCCTTTACTTTGTTCTTCATACTTGTAAATCTGATGATGTGGGGATTATCACATGCGCGCGCTAATTGACGAGCGCGATTGGTCAAGCTGTTCATCTTCTTTCTTTTTATCCTCATTTTCCTTTTACGATGAAGGTGATTTTAGCCCGTTGAACACCTCACGTTTTATCCCTATATCTTCATTACCACGACGTCTTTAGATCACAAACCCTCAGCCCCCCCCCCCCCCCCGCCCCTACCAGGCTAAATACTGGCTTTAGGTATAGTTTTTAAGAGTTCCTCCTGTTGTCATAGGTAGCATCATATATAAGTTTCTTTACTAGCATAAGCAACCGTGTGCGGTTATTTTTAGATTTCATCTCCTATTTAGCTCGTCTCTTGTTCTATCCATTTCATTTTTTGATGTACGTTGATCCACGGTTGGGAATATATGGGCTATTTAGCCCCGACCCGTGTATAAACTTTCTCGTATTCGCATGTGCATGCGCATTCAAGTAACTTCCCTTGTCTTGCGCATGTGCATAGACAGCGGGTCAGGCTTGTAAGTGAGCGACCGTTTGTAGCTGCAGTTTATGGTGGGTCATGGCCCATCGAACATAGGCCGGTGTGAGGTGGAGCGTACACCATAAAGTATTGGTTTTGACTTTTTACATATGTACTGTTTGTGTTTTCCTTTTCTTTTTCGTTTATAAATGTATAGCTATGGTGTTCTTTTAATCATTGACAAAGGTCTTCTTAGCCACTTGTGGGTTTTATTGTTGTTCTGAAGAAGGTGTAGTTATCTACGCCGAAATCTGGGTTAACACTTTACACTAGGTGCTTTTTTCGCAATCATGGCGGGTTTTTAGTTTTTTAATACCTTATTGGTGTATTGTAGAAATGAGAGTGCTTGGTAATATAATAGACGGTTAAGAAGAAATTTATGCTTTGTATGTGATGGAGATTGAAACATTTTACATCACTCAACTGTACTACCAATTCTGGGGTATTATTCCAGTGTCTGGAGTCAGTACCAAGAAGGACTGGCACTAGAGAAATGATCATTGGGCCTAAACACACACTCCTAAGGCTACACGGCTCTGCACCTACAAGTGCTATATTGTTAAATGCATATGGTTTCTGAAGTGTTAGTCATGCGGAATACAACGCTTTAATACTCTAATGCCAGACCTATATGTCCAACATACAAATATACAACCACTGTGCAAGTTTGCTACCTCAATCACTATGGTGACAAACCTTAAAATGATAAAACTGCTTCCTTCTACAGTGTTCTGGTGTCCTAGGAAGTGACAGAGCTATTCCTGACTACGAAGTCATCACGGGGTGCATCCGCCACTCGAGCTTCTTGTAAACCAACTAGAACGAAGTTGGAATTCTGCTGTTCTGTCTCTTAGGAAACTGATGGATTTGAGACGTCTTTAAAAAGTATATATTATGGTAGTATCTGATCCCGAAAGAACAGCGTGATGGGCAAACATCTATTAGGCGCACTACGAATGTAGTGGTGTGGACATGTTGAGAATGTGGGTCTCACAGGGAGCGTGCAAGGGATAAGTCCCTGCAGGCGCACTATCCTCTGTGCGGTCGGTGGCTCAGATGGAGAGAGCGTCTGCCATTTAAGCAGGAGATCCTGGGTTTGAGTCCCGGTGGGGCACACATTTTCAACATGTCCCCAATGATGTACATCAACGCCTGTTTGCATCTAGGGTGTAGATTTAGTTATCATTTCATTCTAGAGAAGCTGCACGGTCATCAATGGTATCTGTACTTTCGGGAACAGATATTACCTTCATGTATAGTTAAAATATGGCTACCCGGCCATTGATCTTCTTGTGTGAACGCACATGCTATGCCCCAACTCGTACGGGACTTGGTAGATTAATCTGCCACGAGTAATAAGTGTGATGGGGAAACATCTATTAGGCGTACTACGAATGTAGTGTTGTGGACATGTTGGGAATGTGGGTCTCACGGGGAGCGTGCGAGGGATAAGTCCCTGCAGGCGCACTATACTCTGTGCCCTCAGTGGCTCAGATGGATAGAGCGTCTGCCATGTAAGCAGGAGATCCCGGGTTCGAGACCCAGTCGGGGTACACATTTTCAACATGTCCCAAATGATGTACTGGGTGATCAAAAAGTCAGTATAAATTTGAAAACTGAATAAATCACGGAATAATGTAGATGGAGAGGTACAAAGTGTCACACATGCTTGGAATTACATGGGGTTTTACTGGAACAAAAAAAATACAAAAGTTCAAAAAATGTCCGACAGATGGCGCTTCATCTGATCAGAATAGCAATAATTAGCATAACAAAGTAAGACAAAGCAAAGATGATGTTCTTTACAGGAAATGCTCAATATGTCCACCATCGTTCCTCAAGAATAGTTGTAGTCGAGGACTAATGTTGTGAACAGCACTGTAAAGCATGTCCGGATTTATGGTGAGGCATTGGCTTCAGATGTTGTCTTTCAGCATCCCTAGAGATGTCAGTCGATCACGATACACTTGCTACTTCAGGTAACCCCAAAGCCAATAATCGCACGGACTGACATCTGGGGACCTGGGAGGCCAAGCATGACGAAAGTGCCGGCTGAGCAGACGATCATCACCAAACGACACGTGCAAGAGATCTTTCACGACTCTAGCAATATGGGGTGGTTCTAATAAAACCCCATGTCATTCCAAGCATGTGTGTCAATTTTTACTTCTCTATCTACATTATTCTGTGATTTATTAAGTTTTCAAATTTATACTGACTTTTTGATCACCCGGTATATCAAATTTCTGTTTGCGGCTAGGATGTCAATTTAATTATCATTTCAGTCTTTTTAAGTCTGAAACATACGTACCCTCAATCACATTTCCCAAGCCAATTATGCTTATTGTTAATAGCAGCGGTTTAGACGGGTGCAGCTATGCCTCCCTAGGAAATAGAGCGAGGAAACATTACTTTTACACTAGCATCACCACGGCCCTGATAGTATTCCGCTCGCACACAGAAGTCCTGGTGTGATGTTGGATGGTTTTGCTCATGTGTAGGATAATATAACAGCCGCGCGGGATTTGCCGAGCGGTCCAAGGCGGTGTCATGGAGTGTGCGGCTGGTTCCGGCGGGGGTTCGCGTCCTCCCTCGGGCACGGGTGTGTGTGTTTGGCCTTAGGATAATTTAGGTTAAGTAGTATGTAAGCTTAGGGACGGGTGACCTTAGCAGTTAAGTCTCATAAGATTTAATACACATTTGAACATTTGATAATATAACAATTTCGTCCTACATCACATCTCTAGAGCATAGCCTCTTCAGAATATTAAGGCTGATATATCTGGCATCAGTCCACTCTCCTACATAACACTCTAGGGAGTGGCCTAAGATTGATTCTCCTCCTCAATACTTATGGAGTAACACTGTTTTTGCGGACCATCCGTAATTCGGTAATATCTATCTATAAAAGCATGTGTGAGAACACAGTTCTGGGCTGGGATACATATGTGCTTGCTTTAATATAGCGCCTTTGTGTAATCGGTTACGAAAACCCACATAGTTCACAGGGGGAGAGCATAATTTTTAAGCTTTTCTCGGTCTCGAGTTTCTGGGTACTCCCAACCCGCCTCAATTTGCCGCATTTCATGGTACTTTTTCTCTAACCTTATGTATTCTTAGTCAATTTACATATTTCGTTGTATTTTCCTTAATTTTACGTATTTCCCATCAATTTGTCGTAATTATCCCAGGTTTTCCTAATTTTTACCGATTTTATGTCAAATGGTTCAAATGGTTCAAATGGCTCTGAGCACTATGAGACTTAACATCTGTGGTCTTTAGTCCCCTAGTACTTAGAACTACTTAAACCTAATTAACCTAAGGACATCACACACATCCATGCCCGAAGCAGGATTCGAACCTACGACCGTAGCGGTCACGCGGTTCCAGATTGAAGCGCCTAGAACCGCACGGCCACTCCTGCCGGCGATTTTATATCATTTTTATATTTCCTTCGATAGTTTTCTTATGTATATAGTCATATAGCTGGCATACCCCTGCGTTGTTTGCTTTTATACGAGGATATTTGCGTGTCGTATATACCAGCCTACTAAAAAAATCCTAAGGATTCACCGTTTCTCGATGATGTACGTGCACGTATTTTGGATAGGAAGATCACAGAAGAAAAGTATAGTACCACTCGCCTTGTACTTAGATGAGGCTCAAAGAGTGGTGCAGATTCGAAACTCGAAGTCTGGGAAGAGTGCCGTGTGCTGCTACGATATATCGGAGAGCTTGTCTGCAGACTCATGTAGCGATGTACTTACTGGAAGCTCACAGTCTGTCACGGCTCTACATGTTCATTTGACTTCACTCTGCCGTGTAGGCATCTCCAACAGGGAGTTGACAAGTGTACGGAGTTCATATCTGCTGCTGCTCTTATATTTCTCCCGTATGTCCTCTTATTGCTTACCAAATGAGGTTCGCTACTTTTGTTTATATTTTCCAATTCTGATACGTTCCCACAACCCCGTCAGGACACCTACAAATTGTAGATTTCGGGTATTTTTTTATCTTAGTAATAAGTTATTCGTTAGTCGGCAGTGCGTCGACTGCACTTAGCATCCTGGACCGTAAGAGTTTCCCTTGTTTGAGATGAAGAGAGGCTTGGCAAAACGCGGGACATTTGCAACTTGTCACTGTGAAACATGAGATTAAATGTAGAGGTCATAACCTTCAGACAGTTGTTTGGCGACGTTGGCGACGTTCCTCAAGTCCTATTTGCATATGCTGTGATACCCTCCACATTTTTTTTTCAGCAATAAGATAAAAGTACCTCTTTCTATTTCTACTACCTCACATGTGAACAGCACATTCTGGCGATGGTCAACACCGGAAGAGTGATCATGCACATGACTGTTAAATGAGGAAACCATGCTCTTGGTCCCTTTGAAATGGAACATCGAGACATCTGCTACCCTGTCACTATGGAAGATGAGATTTACTGTATAGGTCATCGCCTTCGGACAGCAGTATGGAAACGCTCCACAATGCCGCAAACTGTTCCACATTTTTGTCAATGAGAAACATCGTCTCTGTGTTTTATTCCTACCATCCTGTCTGTTGTGGTAGCAGCATAGTTGACACCGTGTGATGTCCAGCTTTCTGTGAGAGCCAATGGGTCGAAACGTGTTAATGTCAGGGTAGCACTTGGCACAGAAATCGAAGTAATGGTCGAAAAACTGAATGTATGTCGGTTGACAAAACTACAACACAAGATTCTGCTGCTATTGCGAATGATGGTCTGCTGGATTTCTTCTTATTTTTCTTCTTCTTCTTCTTCTTCTTCTTCTTCTTCTTCTTCAAGTACGGCCGGCAGAAACTTTACGTGCAGGTCGGTAGAGAGGAGTTATCGAGCAAAAATGTCGGACATCAGCACTCATATGGTATTTGTTTTCGATGTAGCAGAGAAATCGTAAGGTTCTCTACTATCTGATGTTAGGAGGTTCTATTACAAGACATCTCTCCATTTGTTTGTTACATTTCGTAAACTTTAGTGCAATAGAGTATCACACTGGTAACACACACCTGCCATAGTGTACCAACCAACAATGTAATCTTGAATTATAACTTGTTGGCAAACATAAAATGATTGTGTTTTTTCCGAGATGTGAGCAAATGGCACGAAAGGCTGTATTCTCTCATGTTATTTCATTATTTCACTTGTCTGAAATGTTTTTAATATACACATGCATGAAAATTTATTTACAGACACTGATTTGAATGCTCTCATGGCACGAAATTTTGGCCATCAACCTGACAGAAATCGCTTAACGCAGATGTTTTTTTCTTTGGAGTATGAATTATCGCTTCTTCTTCTCTCAAATGCCAGTTTCGAAATAACGAGGACATTCTGCAGGGATTAGTAGTTTTTTCAGCAAAATAGTTGAAGTCTTTTTTTTTCGATTGTATGCTGGGTTGACGTGTGTAGATGTGAGATAAGTTAATACATCAGTCAGACGTATTGCTCTGACCTCCGCGGTATTCTCATCTGTAATCGGCGACAGTGATGTTTTTTGTACGTCGTTGGATGTCGCAAAATAACATGAGGCGGGTGGGGGGGGGGGGGGGGGGAGGGAGAGACATATGCGAATTGTATTCAGCAGTCGAACGTAAAAAGTATACCGAATTTTCTTATAAAACATGAAGAAAATAGACTGTGCCTACTTTGTGGAAACAGAACATTTATTACACAGGCCTGTAATTTTTTTTTGTCAGCTGCATGAGATATTTTTACTGAATTATATGTTTTAGAATGCGCTGATTTCAGAAGTGATGTCCATTTTTTTCTATCACATAAGGTTTTTTTTTGCAATTTCAAACACAAAAAATTGGTCAATGCACTCGTTTATTCGAAATTATCAAACTTTATATTTTTTACAACCAATGAAACATTATTTTGAGACATATAGTAACAATATTATACTTATTCGTGTTTTTTCTGAAACCTTTTCTTCTTTTCCTTGATACTTCGCTAGTCCTTTTCCGATTTCCATCTTTAGTTTCCCGCTTAAGCATCCAACAGTAGTCAGCAAGCATAGTGACATCCCATCTTCCTTGGCACCGTCTCTCGATATCACGGACGTCCTGGTGAAACCGCTCTCCCTGTTCTTCACTGTAAGCTCCCAGATTTTCAGGAAAACTGTCCATGTGAGAGTGTAAAAAGTGGACCTTCAAGCTCGTCTTGCAGCCTTGAGCTTCGTATGCTACTAGCATCCGTTGAACAATGGTTTTGCAGTCAGGCTCCTTAGTATTTCCCAAAAACTTTCGCACCACATCCTTGAACGACACCCAAGCTTCTTTTTCCTTCTCATTCATACTTTCCACAGAGAGGGTGCCTGTTGATAGTTTTCTTTTGTCGGGGCCAGTGAAAACTCCCTCTTTCAACTTTGCTTCTGACAGTTTCGAGAATGTTATACATAGAATTTAAAACAGTCCCCATCCTTTTGCAGCGACCTTACAAAATGTTTCATAAACCCTATTTGATATGGAGAGGGGGCAACAAAACCTTTTCTGGTGGTACCAAAGCAGTATTGATAACTTTTTTCTCTCCAGGTTTTAAAGTTTCTCGGGGTGGCCAATCACTTTTAGTCCAGTGCTGTTCTCTGGCTCTACTATCCCACAAGCAGAAGAAGCATGGGTATTTAGTATAGCCTGCCTGCTGACCCAAAAGCATCGTGAGTACTTTGAAGTTCCCACAAACTATCCATTGATGGTCCTGATATTTGATTTTTTCCAGGATACTGGCCAAATCGTTATAGTTTTCGTCCATATGCACAGAATGTCCTATCGGAAGCGATGCAAGTTTATTTCCATTGTGCAATAATACTACTTTAAGACTAGTTTTGGATGAATCAATGAATAGGCGCCATTCAGATGAGTCATACTGCATATCAAAGCAATGCATGAGTCCTTCCTCATCACTGCAAAAAAAGAAATTTCCTTCTTTTGAGAAAAACTGAGTAAATTCTTTTTCTCGGTGAATGTACCATGAAAATGAGGTGCCAGATGATAAAAGGTTTTTATTTTTTAATCTGGAACCTAACAGTTCGGCTGCATCTTTTGAAAGACCTAAATCTCTTACTAGATCATTGAGCTCACTCTGAGAAAATAGTTGAGGCCTTTTATCTTGGTCTGAAGAAAAATCTGAGCTTGATTCACCCTGAGGAGGTAATGGAACTTCGTCCTCCAACTCACTCTGGTATTCATCCAAACTGGAAGGAGGCTGTGGGATAGGTATTTTAGAGCTATGGGGCACTGGACCTGTAGCTGAGTCAAGGTTAGGATAACTTATGCTTCTTTTGTTTTTTGAATTGAATCCCTTTACGTCAACTGAATACAAGTAGCAATCAGCGGTCTGGTTTTTCTGCTCGTGCCATATCATAGGAATTCCAAATCGAAACGCATTTTTCTTACCTTTAAACCACAAACGAAGATCTTTACATCTTCTACACACCTTACGCAGGGCCCATGGCTTATCTTGAGCACCAAGTTTTAATTTAAAGTAAGCAAAATAAACTTTCCTCACAAAATCACTTATGTTTCCTTGTTGACTTTTAATAGTATATTCACCACAGATATAACAAAAACTGTTTGGAGAAGTAAGACAACCTCTTGTAGCCATGACTAGACAGAAACAACAGCACTGTTCACTTGAATAGCAATATGTCTACTGAGAGTTTCTCTTCATTTCATGCGAGATCCGAATCGTCATTTGACTTGTCGCAACACGATAAAACTGAACAATAAGATTGTTTGAATTTGCTTCTGGCACCCAGGAGTTCATGGTAAAACCTGTAAGTGGTAACAAAGAATAGTTAACATTGTAAATTTTAAAATTTAAGTTTATTTTATCAATTATAATTGACATAAGTTTTAATAATTATTAAATTAAAAAAACCACTTAGGTTTATTGTTAATGAACATAAATGTGATAGAATTTTCTGAATATTTTTCCTGTTTGTGGGAGGTCAAAATCTCAAAATCTATAAGAAAAATGTTAAAAAACATCCTATGCAGTTTTTTAGTCGCAGACATGTGTTATCGTCGCGACTGTTTTCAGTTTTACATAGATGTTCGCCTGTAGGAGCTGTATTGACGTTAAATAGAAGTTTTCTCCATCTGAGAATGGAGGGAGCTTGTGGGAGGGGGGGGGGGGGTGATGCTGGTGGCATGGGGTTCAGTGCAGCGAAGCTACAATTTAGACAAACAACACGCACTCTGTGGAGTCATCATTTATGTCGCTTTGTTCTGTAGTCCTCTGGCGCCATGCCCTATTGTATATGTCAGCATGGTGAGTGCAGACCAACCACCTGGAACACCCAGCCATGTACCTACTGTGTGGTGATGAAGAAAGAGGGAGGGATGAGGGGTGATATGAGTGTCTCTAAATTGGTTATTTCCTGACTGCACTACAATGAGAACACACATGCAACTGCCACCCCTCTCTTGTGGTGCAATCTTTAATCTTTTGGACGAAGATTTTCCCTAATCCCCAGTACATATGTTGCATAATGACCCTCTGATGACGACTGCTGACTTTTTTCATGACGATTTCAATGTGTGATTAGAACAGTACAGCAATTTCCATCAGTTGTGGTTAGCTTCCCCGAGTTTCGATTACCTGGGCTGCACGGTGATAGTCGAGCAATGCAGCTGGTGGAGTCTGTAGCGATCTGTGGTGTCGAACAGTGATAGACACCGTCCTCAGCTGTATGCTTACAGGTAGTACTCCTCTGTGTTCAACACCAGCATCTCGTCAGTTGAACACAATTCCCAACAAAAATAAAGATAGTACCTTCCATTCCAGTCTTTTCCATACCACTTGTAGGTGATGGGATCATCCTATGTAAAGTTTAAGTATATCTGCCACTAGTTTCAAGTGGTATTGTGAAATTTTTCCCTGCTGCAAAACACCAATTTTATGACACTGTCAATTTTTGAGCTGTATTGCGATTTTAGATGCTCCTTGTATAGCACTCTGCATATAGATATGTAACTAGGACCAATCTTTATGATTAATTATATAATTAGGAATGATGTTTACTTCAATTTTCCAATCAAAATAAATAAAGTAGACTAACCTAATCTCCCTCCCCTGCACCTGTACAGTTTCCATGTGTTGAGGGTGCAGTTTGGCTTTCCGTTGAGAAGGCCCAGAGTTAAAGTCCCAGAAAGTGCATCCGTCATTCGAATTTCTCGCTAATTCTTGGGTGGGATAGGGTGTCAGCAAAGCCTTGGGACACAGAAATTCCCGCCAAAAATGCGAAATTTCCGACAGTGAGGTAGGTGGTCTAGGGTGAGAGGTGGGGTGCTGGAAGGGGGCAGGCACGAGCCAGCTGGGGAAAACGTTTGACATCATCTGGGGCTGGGGGTGAGGGGTAATTAATTGATCAATTTAATTAATTTTCACATCAACTTGATATCAAAAGTGCGCTCATACCGCCCTTACCCCACTACTTACATTCGCTGGGCTCTTCAACTACTGGCTTTAGCTCCACCATAAACAAAGTGCATGTCTCACACTTCTCCCCACCTGTAGTGCTTCGTGTTGACACTGCAAGTGTCATGCAGACACTACTGTGAGCAGCTGTTTACTGATTTAGAATCGAAGTGCATGGCATCCTAACGTACTATATATCTCAAACTAACATTTGGTGTAACAGTATTAGAGACAACGACTTGTATCTGCTCCACTTATGTATTACTTATGCATATGGGCTTGTGTCGTTAGCCAATCAACAGATAGTAATAATGCGTAAAAAGTTTCTTGTGCAAATATACACTTTTTAAACTGAGCAATGCCTATTAACATTAACGAACTGAAATTGAGATCAACTAGAATGTCAGTGGTGTTTATTGCAAGATTCTAGTGCGAATCGTTTACAAGATTTCATATTTTGAAAAGTTACCTTAGCAGCACTTGTGCAACACCTAGGGTGTTGTTGTTGTTGGGGTCTTCAGCCCTGAGACTGGTTTGATGCAGCTCTCCATGCTACCCTATCCTGTGCAAGTACCTTCATCTCCCAGTACCTACTGGAACCTACATCCTTCTGAATCTGCTTAGTGTATTCATCTCTTGGTCTCCCTCTACGACTTTTACCCTCCACACTGCCCTCCAATGCTAAATTTGTGATCCCTTGATGCCTCAGAACATGTCCTACCAACCGGTCCCTTCTTCTCGTCAAGTTGTGCCACAAACTCCTCTTCTCCCCAATTCTATTCAATACCTCCTCATTAGTTATGTGATCTACCCATCTAATCTTCAGCATTCTTCTGTAGCACCACATTTCGAAAGCTTCTATTCTCTTCTTGTCTAAACTATTTATCGTACATGTTTCACTTCCATACATGGCTACACTCCATACAAATACTTTCAGAAACGACATCCGGCCACTTAAATCAATACTCGATGTTAACAAATTTCTCATCTTCAGAAACGCTTTCCCTGCCATTGCCAGTCTACATTTTATATCTTCTCTACTTCGACCATCATCAGTTATTTTGCTCCCCAAATAGCAAAACTCCTTTACTACTTTAAGTGTCTCATTTCCTAATCTAATTCCCTCAGCATCACCTGACTTAATTCGACTACATTCCATTATCCTCGTTTTGCTTTTGTTGATGTTCATCTTATATCCTCCTTTCAAGACTATGTCCATTCAATACAACTGATCTTCCAAGTCCTTTGCTGTCTCTGAAGTAATTACAATGTCATCGGCGAACCTCAAAGTTTTTATTTCTTCTCCATGCATTTTAATACCTACTCCGAATTTTTCTTTTGTTTCCTTTACTGCTTGCTCAATATACAGATTGAATAACATTGGGGAGAGGCTACAACCCTGTCTCACTCCCTTCCCAACCACTGCTTCCCTTTCATGCCCCACAACTCCTACAACTGCCATCTGGTTTCTGTACAAATTGTAAATAGCCTTTCACTCCCTGTATTTTACCCCTGCCACCTTTAGAATTTGAAAGAGAATATTCCAGTCAACATTGTCAAAAGCTTTCTCTAGGTCTACAAATGCAAGAAACGTAGGTTTGCCTTTCCTTAATCTTTCTTCTAAGATAAGTCGTAGGGTCAGTATTGCCTCACGTGTTCCAATATTTCTACGGAATCCAAACTGATCTTCCCCGAGTTCGGCTTCTACCAGTTTTTCCATTCGTTTGGAAAGAATTCGTGTTAGTATTTTGCAGCTGTGACTTATTAAAATGATAGTTCGGTAATTTTCACATCTGTCAATACCTGCTTTCTTTGGGATTGGAATTATTATATTCTTCTTGAAGTCTGAGGGTACTTCGCCTGTCTCATACATCTTCCTCACCAGATGGTAGAGTTTTGTCAGGACTGGCTCTCCCAAGGCCATCAGTAATTCTAATGGAATGTTGTCTACTCCCGGGGCCTTGTTTTGGCTCAGGTCTTTCAGTGCTCTGTCAAACTTTTCACGCAGTATCGTATCTCCCATTTCATCTTCATCTACATTCTCTTCCATTTCTATAATATTGTCCTCAAGTACATCACCCTTGTATGGACCCTCTATATACTCCTACCATCTTTCTGCTTTCCCTTCTTTGGTTAGAACTGGGTTTCCATCTGAGCTCTTGATATTCATACAAGTGGTTCTCTTTTCTCCAAAGGTCTCTTTAATTTTCCTGTAGGCAGTATCTATCTTACCCCTAGTGAGATAAGCCTCTACATCCTTACATTTGTCCTCTAGCCATCCCTGCTCAGCCATTTTGCACTTCCTGTCGATCTCATTTTTGAGACGTTTGTATTCCTTTTTGCCTGCTTCACTTACTGCATTTTTATATTATCTCCGTTCATCAATTAAATTCAATATTTCTTCTGTTACCCAAGGATTTCTACTAGCCCTCGTCTTTTTACCTACTTGATCCTCTGCTGCCTTCACTATTTCATCCCTCAGAGCTACCCATTCTTCTTCTACTGTACTTCTTTCCCCCACTGCTGTCAATTGTTCCCTTATGCTCTCCCTGAAACTCTGTACAACCTCTGGTTTAGTCAGTTTATCCAGGTCCCATCTCCTTAAATTCCCACCTTTTTGCAGTTTCTTCAATTTTAATCTGCAGTTCATAACCAATAGATTGTGGTCAGAGTCTACATCTGCCACTGGAAACGTCTTACAATTTAAAACCTGGTTCCTAAATCTCTGTCTTACCATTATATAATCTATCTGATGCCTTTTAGTATCTCCGGGATTCTTCCATGTATACAACCTTCTTTTATGATTCTTGAACCAAGTGTTAGTTATGATTAAGTTATGCTCTGTGCAAAATTCTACCAGACGGCTTCCTCTTTCATTTCTTAGCCCCAATCCATATTCACCTACTATGTTTCCTTCTCTCCCTTTTCCTACACTCGAATTCCAATCACCCATGACTAATAAATTTTCGTCTCCCTTCACTATCTGAATAATTTCTTCTATCTCATCATACATTTCATCAATTTCTTCATCATCTGCAAAGCTAGTTGGCATATAAGCTTGTACTACTGTAGTAGGCGTCGGCTTCGTGTCTATCTTGGCCACAATAAAGCGTTCACTATGCTGTTTGTAGTAGCTTACCCGCACGCCTATTTTTTTATTCATTATTAAACCTACTCCTGAATTACCTCTATTTGATTTTGTATTTATAACCCTGTATTCACCTGACCAAAAGTCTTGTTCCTCCTGCCACCGAACTTCACTAATTCCCACTATATCTAACTTTAACCTAGACATTTTCCTTTTTAAATTTTCGAACCTACCTGCTCGATTAAGGGCTCTGACATTCCACACTCCGATCCGTAGAACCCCAGTTTTCTTTCTCCTGATAACAACGTCCTCTTGAGTAGTCCCTGCCCAGAGATCCGAATGGGGGGACTATTTTACCTCCGGAATATTTTACCCAAGAGGACGCCATCATCATTTAACCATAAAGCTGCATGCCCTCGGGAAAAATTACGGCTGTAGTTTCCCCTTGCTTTCAGCCGTTCGCAGTACCATCACAGCAAGGCCGTTTTGGTTATTGTTACAAGGCCAGATCAGTCAATCATCCAGACTATTGCCCCTGCAACTACTGAAAAGGGTGCTGCCCCTCTTCAGGAACCACATGTTTGTCTGGCCTCTCAACAGATACCCCTCCGCTGTGGTTGCACCTACGGTACGGCCATCTGTATCGCTGAGGCACGCAAGCCTCCCCACCAACGGCAATGTCCATGGTTCATGGGGTAGCGCACACTAGAGAACAACACAAATGAATACGTTAGCTACATGGATTCTGACCAGTAACGAGACAACTGACGATCACAGGTTGTGTTCAAAATGACAACCGGCAGCAGCAATACATACTTGCAGTTTGGCATGGAATGACTGTTGGACACAAGTAAAAATTTCAGTGCAGATGTGTGTGTAAGCTGCAGTTACACGTCATTGAATACCATTAAGTGTAATTGGTAACTCTTTGCAGGCAGCGTCTTTCGGCTGTCCCACAGAAAAACGTCAACAGACATCAAATCTACAGAATGGGCAGGCCAAAGCACATGCCCTATGTGTGCAACCTAATGATTTGGAAACAATTTGTGAAGACATGATGTACACTACGTGCATTATGGGCCAGTCAATGTGCAGGTCCTCTGCGTGCAATCCATCAATTTGGAAACAATTCATGAAAACATGCTATAGCACTTCATGCACTATGGTCTGGGCAGCCAAGGCATTGGCACCACAGGTTACTCCTAGTCTGCAAAGGAACGTTTTCTAGCATTCGCAAAAGATGGTGTGTTACGAGGCTACATACTTGTGTGCATTTAGTGTTCCATCTATGAAAAATGGGGTTATGAGCTGATGGTTCACTATCCCACACCACATGTTTACATCCCATGGACGCTGATGTTCCAATTGGCGAAGCCAACAGGACTGTCAAAACACCAGGAGTGCATTTTTCAGCGGTTTACCTTGCCATGATTGATAAATGTGTCTTCATCACTAAACAAGAAACATGATACATCTGAAGTATCCTGTCTTAATGCCCATACACAGAAGTTGGCACGATTCTCATAATCATTTCCATGCAGCTCTTAATGGAGAGAGATATGATAGGGATGGAACCTATGTCAATGGAGAATGTGTAGGACACTTGCCTAACTCATGTCACTTCCACATATGATTGCGTGGGAGTTAACATGTGGATCAACCGCAACAGTAGCAACAGCATTAATTTCCCTCTCTTCTGCCATCACTTGTTTCTGTTGTGGACTGGCAAGACAGCCAATCCACAGTGATGGGTAACCGAAAGGCACGCGCTTAAACTCACTCAGGCTGGCGTGAGGTCTGAAACAGGATACGTAATGAATGCTATAAAGAAAAGTACGTAGCTGCTGGAATACTTAACTTTAATCCACAATTGGTCAACATTCGTCTTGTTGATGTACATGCTTCATTAGATACATAGCAAAGGATAAATGGCGCCTTGCTAGGTCATAGCAATTGACTTAGCTGAAGGCTATGCTAACTATCGTCTCGGCAAATGAGAGCGTAATTCTTAGTGAACCTTTCCTAGCAAAGTCGGCTGTACAACTGGGGCGAGTGCTAGTCAGTCTCTCTAGACCTGCCGTGTGGCGGCGCTCGGTCTGCAATTACTGACAGTGGCGACACGCGGGTCCGTCGTATACTAATGGACCGCGGCCGATTTAGAAGCTACCACCTAGCAAGTGTGGTGTCTGGCGGTGACACCACATTCCTCCCCCCAAATCGGCGAACGGTTGTGTTACAAGGCTTCCGCCCGCCGTGAGGAGGACCCCATGTTGACGTATGCGATGAGGTGGGGAGCCTAACAACAGGCGAGGCTGTGCCACCCGCACCCTGCCATTCGGTCCGAGGGGAGCTAGGAAACGCCTGAAAACCTAGTCCAGGGTGCACGCCAACATGCGGGGTATGCGCCCTAAGATAGTCAGGAGGGGCCGACGGGTCGACCTCCATCGAGTCGGAGCACCCGACGGGCGAAGACGACAGATGGTCCGGAGCCGGCAAGAGTTCCAAGTCGGAAGACAGCTGGTTACGGGAAGCGATCGGCGGCGCGTGACCCAGGGAGGCGCTTGGCGGCTGCAGCGAAGCGTCCACTGCGGGCGTCGCCGGCGGGAGAACAGGCGGCGGCGGCGGCGCGTCGCCAAGGGGCAAAATGGAAGGCAGCGTCGGTAACACCTGGGGATGAGGCGAGCCAGTAGATGGGTCCCCAGGGCGCTGACCGGACGGCACCGTCGCTGAAAGCAGACGGGGAGCGGCAGAACCCGTGCGACGACAGAGGCGCAGCTGATTGAGATGCCGACGCACCTCACCAGAGGCCCCCAAAACCAGATACATAGCGCGGCCGAGGCAGCGAAGAATGCGCCCTGCAAGCCAACGCCGTGAACCGCGATAGTTGCGATAGTATACAACGTCGCCAGGGGCAAAAGCAAGTGTCTTCCGCTGCACAGGAACCTGATGTGGCGGATGCAACAAAGACATCAAGGTTCGATGAGGACGACCGTGAAGCAACTCAGCCGGCGAGCGACCATCGCGGGGCTGAGAGCGATACGAAGACAAAAAGAGCAATAACGCGTCCTCCCGAGAATGCGACTCTTTCAACTTCAACATCTGTGACTTGAAAGTCCGGACCAATCGTTCAGCGACACCGTTTGACTGAGGCGAAAACGGCGCGGATGTCAGATGTTGAATACCATTGGCCTTGCAGAAAGACTGAAATTCTGCGGACATGAATTGTGAGCCATTGTCGGAAACAATAGACTGTGGAAGACCTTCAATGCAAAAGATAGCGGATAACGCTTGGATGGTGGCAGATGACGTCGTGGAAGACATCCGGACAACAGAAGGAAAATTACTGAATGAATCCACCACAACCAACCATCGAGCATTCCAGAATGGACCAGCAAAATCGATGTGCAAGCGTTGCCAAGAGGAAGTGGCTTTCGGCCATGCAAAGAATTTCCGCGGCGGTGCGGATTGTTGTTCGGCACACGCCATGCAAGAAGAGCACATATTCGTAATCGCAGCATCGATTCCGAACCAAGTACAGTGCTGACGAGCAAGTTGTTTCGTTCTCACTATACCCTAATGTCCTTGGTGGAGAAGCCGTAAGAGAGAGGACTGTAACGAACGTGGAACCACGACCCTGGACTGATCATTATCAGAACGCAACAACAACACACCACGTCGTACAAAAAGTCTCTCCTTGTGAGCAAAAAATCGGCGAACCAACGGATCCTCGATCCGGGACTATGACAAGGGCCATTGCGTAGCAACAAAACGCAAAATTGTAGCAAGGACAGGGTCAGCAGCTGTGGCTGTAGCTACACGACGAAAATCAATCGGAAACGATTCGACCACGTCATCGGTTTCCGCATCAATGAACATGCAAGCAAGTTCAGAAGAATCGAACGCTCTATCCTCAGCAATAGACAAACGGTACAACGCATCGGCGTTTCCGTGCTTAGCAGTGGACCGATACAAGATATCGTAGCGGTACTGCGAGAGGAAAATAGACCAGCGAATGAATTTCTGCGTTGTACGTGGAGGTACAGGCTTGTTCGGATGAAAAAGCGATGTCAAAGGTTTGTGGTCTGTGATGATGGTAAAGTGACGACCATACAAGAAATCGTGAAACTTTGTAACACCAAACACGAGAGCCAAAGCTTCCTTCTCGATCTGTGAATAATTCCTTTGCGCTGACGAGAGCAATTTGGACGCAAAGGCGATAGGGCGATCATGCGATCCATCTTTGTGCGCAAGCACAGCACTGATCCCGAAATCCGAAGCTTCTACCATCAACAAAAGGGGTTTCTGGGGATCGAATGGCGTAAGGCAAGTATTAGAAAGCAACGCCGATTTCAACTGGCGAAAGGCGCGTTCGCATTCCGTCGTCCAGACGAACGGAACACCTTTACGGCGTAAGCGATGAAGCGGAGCTGAAATGGATAGGCTTGCGGCACATAGTTAGTATAATAATGAAGTTTTCCCAGCACACTCTGTAGCTGCTTCAAATTCTGCGGCGAAGGCAAGTCTTGTATGGCACGGAGGTGCTCTGGACTCGGATGTATGCCTTGGGCATTGATTACATGTCCCAAATATGGTAAGTCACGAGCAAAAAACACATTTGTCCTTCCGCAAGCGAAGACCATTTTGTCGCAAGACCTGAAATAATGTTCAGAGGTTGGCTAAATGTTCTTCTTCCGTCTTTCCGGAGATCACAATATCGTCCAGATAGTTTGCTGCATTAGGGACCGACGCACAAACAGTTTGCAGATATTGCTGAAACAATGCAGGGACGGAGGCACACCCGAATGGCAGTCTTTTGCATCTGTACAAACCAAGATGTGTGTTAACCACCAATACGCGCTGGGATTCGTCGTCCACTGGTATTTGCAAGTACGCATCTGCTAGGTCCAACTTAGAAAAATATTTACCCGGGCACAGTTTGTCATAAAGATCTTCCGGGAGGGGTAAAGGAAAAGTTGCAATCACGAGTTGTGGACTCACTGTAGCTTTGAAGTCCACACAAAGTCTCAATTTTCCGGAAGGTGTTGGCAAAATTACTAAGGGTGAAGCCCAGAGAGAAGCCTGCACATGTTCAATTACACCTTGTGATTCTAAATCGTGTAATGATCTTGCGACCTCATCACGCAATGCGTGGGGAACATTGCGCGCTCTGAAAAATTTCGGTTGTGCGTTTACTTTCAGTTCCAAATGTGCTTCATAGTTCTTAGCGCAACCAAGGCCCGGTGCAAAAATGTCTGCAAATTCTTCACATAGACGAGAAACACTGGCTGAAGACATAGTCTGGTTCACTGATAGGACCTGATTTACGATAGACAAGTTAAACAACTGAAATAAATCTAAACCAAACAAGTTCACTGCAGAAGAAGAACGAAGAACGTAAAATGACACAAGTTTTGTTTGTCCCTTGTATGTTGCAAGAAGGCGGCACAGTCCTAACACAGGGATCTTGTGACCTGAATATGTAGTTAGCGTAACATTTGCGGCACGCAACGAGGGTGTGCCCAGTTGTTTGTACGTGTCTTTATTGAGCAATGAAACTGCAGCTCCGGTATCGAGCTGGAATGGGATCACGTGGCCATTAATGTCTAAGTCGACAAAAAGTTTATTGTCCTGCTGACGACAAGAGCGACTGTCTCATGCAATTTGAACGGACACTGGTACAGAATCACTTGCTAATTGACGTGATTTCCGTCGATGTCGACGCACACTTTTTGTGGGACGAACACCGTCACTGTTAGAGAGAGTGGCACTGGGCGGAGTGGAATTAACTACATGAATGTCCATGGGCGAAGGTTCACGAGCCTGAGTATTCTTGGTTCGATTCCGGCGCGAAGCAAAGGGCCTGGAATGTTGTGTGTGTCTGTTCTGAGCTTTTTCTGGCAAACACTCTGAACATGTCCATTTTTTATTACAGAAAAAGCAAATAGCTAGGCGCGACGGGCAATTCTCACGCGAATGTCTAGTAGCACACCGCGGGCATGACTTTAGTACTGCATTTGCATGCTGGCGAGGGACACGTGGCTGCGCGGACGTGCGCGAGGGCTGTTTACAGTTCCGTGTAGCTCGCCCGGCGGGCCTGTTAATGTGACACACAGCTGGCGAAGTTTCAAATGATTCCTGAGCAAAGTCAAGTGTGCCTTGCCTATCCAATATGTCTATCACTTGTTGAAGGGAGGGATTGACTAGTTTCACAATTTGCTCCCGTATACGAACATCAGAAACGTTCTGCGCAATTGCATTACGTATCATAGTATCTGAATAAGGGAGTCCACATTCACACTCAAAAGCACAATCCCGCGTAAGTCCTTGCAAAGTTGCAACCCACTCCCGATTAGTTTGACCGGCCGTACGTTTTGTACGAAAGAACGTATACCGTTTTGCAACTACATTAACTGATTCCTTGAAATAGGCATCTAAAGCAGACAAAATTTCTTCGTAGGACAGAGTTGCTACGTCGCGTCGGGGGAATAATTTCACTATCACACGGTACGTTTGCACCCCTACACACGCCAATAAATGAGGCTGCCGCTCGTTACCTTGAATTCTGTAGGCGGCGAGATGAAATCCAAATTGGCGTGACCACTCCGTCCAGGTTTCCATCTTCGCATCAAATGGACGAAACGGTGGTGCAACTGCATGTTGTGGGTGCGGTAGCTGTGAAGCAGCGGCTGCCGCATCGTTTTGCATTGCACGTTGACCCTGGACGAGCTGTCCAAGGGCATCCAATAACGCCTGCGTCTGCTGATTCTGCAAGCGATAAAATTCGGACAGTACATCTGGAGATTGTGGCGAAGCCATGACAAGTAAATTAGAGCAATACGACCGTTGCCGGCAGCGGTGGTCTCGCGGTTCTAGCCGCGCAGTCCGGAACCGCGCGACTGCTACGGTCGTAGGTTCGAATCCTGCCTCGGGCATGGATGTGTGTGATGTCCTTAGGTTGGTTAGGTTTAAGTAGTTCTAAGTTCTAGGGGACTGATGACCACCGCTGTTGAGTCCCATAGAGCTCAGAGCCATTTGAACCATTTTTGAATACGACCGTTAAATCGTCGTCGCCAAAAATGTTGTGGACTGGCAAGACAGCCAATCCACAGTGACGGGTAACCGAAAGGCACGCGCTTAAACTCACGCAGACTGGCGTGAGGTCTGAAACAGGATACATAATGAATGCTATAAAGAAAAGTACGTAGCTGCTGGAATACTTAACTTTAATCCACAATTGGTCAACATTCGTCTTGTTGATGTACATGCTTCATTAGATACATAGCAAAGGATAAATGGCGCCTTGCTAGGTTGTAGCAGTTGACTTAGCTGAAGGCTATGCTAACTATCGTCTCGGCAAATGAGAGCGTAATTCTTAGTGAACCTTTCCTAGCAAAGTCGGCTGTACAACTGGGGCGAGTGCTAGTCAGTCTCTCTAGACCTGCCGTGTGGCGGCGCTCGGTCTGCAATTACTGACAGTGGCGACACGCGGGTCCGTCGTATACTAATGGACCGCGGCCGATTTAGAAGCTACCACCTAGCAAGTGTGGTGTCTGGCGGTGACACCACAGTTTCCTTCTGTAATGTTGTTCACACAACTGGTCGAAGAGGTTGGTAAATGACTGCCGAAATGGTTGACGCCTATTGGTATACCTTATTACATACACTGTGCAAGAATGAACTACGTTATCCATACACCCTCCATACACCATGAGCTTTTTCTGCATTGGCAAAGCACAGAAGGAACATACAAGCACACTGTAAGCAAACATAAAAACATCATACATAGAAGCTGCGTAGTTCGAATGACACAAACAACTGCCAGCGTGGAGACTTTAAAAAATACGATATCTCGTACATGATTCGCCCTGGAATTCTGCGACAAACGCTACTGACAGTCTAACTTACCCTACCTTTAATTTATTAATGTCAATGGGCATTGTTTCATTTAAAAAGTAGATGTTTACACAAAAAAATACACTTTCTAAGTATCATTACGGTCTGTTGATTGGCAAACAGTATGAGCCCCTGACTACCAATCCATTCTCTGAAAACGACACTTTACACACACACACACACACACACACACACACACACACATATATATATATATATATAAGTGCCGTTTTCACAGAATGGATATATATATATAAGTGCCGTTTTCACAGAATGGATATATATATATATATATATGTATACATATATATATAGTCTCCATACGAGTTGGTCTATTCTGACAATGACTCATTGATATTATAGCCATAGGATACTACGTTTTTTCTTTTTGTGAAGGGCACAGTTTTACATTTCTGAACATTTAAAGGAAGTTACCGATCTTTGCACCATTTTGAAATCTTATGGAGATCCGAATATTTATGCAGCTTCTTTCAGATAGTGTTGTTGTTGTTGTGGTCTTCAGTCCTGAGACTGGTTTGATGCACCTCTCCATGCTACCCAATCCTGTGCAAGCTTCTTCATCTCCCAGTACTTACTGCATCCTACATCCCTCTGAATCTGCTTAGTGTATTCATCTCTTGGTCTCCCTCTACGATTTTTACCCTCCACGCTGCCCTCTAATGCTAAATTTGTGATACCTTGATGCCTCAGAACATGTCTTAGCAACCAGTCCCTTCTTCTTCTCAAGTTGTGCCACAAACTCCTCTTCTCCCCAATTCTATTCAATATCTCTTCATTAGTTATGTGATCTACCCACCTAATCTTCAGCATTCTTCTGTAGCACCACATTTCGAAAGCTTCTATTCTCTTTTTGTCTAAACTATTTATCGTCCACGTTTCACTTCCATACATGGGTACACTCCATACAAATACTTTCAGAAACGACTGCCTGACACTTAAATCTATACTCGATGTTAACAAAATTCTCTTCTTCAGAAGCACTTTCCTTGCCATTGCCAGTCTACATTTTATATCCTCTCTACTTCGACCATCATCAGTTACTTTGCTCCCCAAATAGCAAAACTCATTTACTACTTTAAGCGCCTCATTTCCTAATCTAATTCCCTCAGCATCACCCGATTTGATTCGACTACATTCCATTAGCCTCGTTTTGCTTCTGTTGATGTTCATCTTATATCCTCATTTCAAGACACTGTCCATTCCGTTCACGTGCTCTTTCAGGTCCTTTGCTGTCTCTGACAGAATTACAATGTCATCGGCGAACCTTAAGGTTTTTATTTCTTCTCCATGGATTTTAATTTCTACTGTGAATTTTTCTTTTGTTTCCTTTACTACTTGCCCAATATACAGATTGAATAACATTGGGGAGAGGCTACAACCCTGTCTCAGTCCCTTCCCAACCACTGCTTCCCTTTCATGCCCCACAACTCCTATAACTGCCATCTGGTTTCTGTACAAATTGTAAATAGCCTTTCGCTCCCCGTATTTTACCCCTGCCACCTTTAGAATTTGAAAGAGAGTATTCCAGTCAACATTGTCAAAAGCTTTCTCTATGTCTACGAATGCTAGAAACGTAGTTTTGCCTTTCCTTAATCTTTCTTCTAAGATACGTCGCAAGGTCAGTATTGCCTCACGTGTGCCAATATTTCTATGGAATCCAAACTGATCTTCCCCGAGGTCGGATTTTACCAGTTTTTCCATTCGTCTGTAAAGAATTCGTGTTAGTATTTTGCAGCTTTGACTTATTAAGGGGAGTATGTTCGTCCTATACCCACAGTGTTAAATCTGCAATATTGATGACCCATTATCCCAGAACCTGTGACAGAGATCTGAAATTTTTGGGATGTGTAGTATCAGTCCTTTTCTGATTACTGAACCAGAATCACAATGTACAGAGAAATAATTAGCTAGTTATGATTTTTTTAAAATGTTGTTCAATATTTTCTTTTAAAAGTCCACTTTTTCTTCCATAAGTAAAAACCTTTGAGGTAGGGATGTTTTGAGAGTTTCAGTAACTGCAGTATACTAAGTGGTAACACAGTGTAAAATTAGAGATATGTATCTGTAACAGTTCCTGAGATAATGGGTCAAATAATTTTTAAAATGTCATTTCCGGAAAATCAAGTTTAAACATTTTATTTGATATTAACGTACACATGGGGGCATGCCAGCTTCTATAAACAGCCAGGCCCATAATCAGCATTATCTGGGTCCTGTACTTGACTATCCTGCAAACCTAGAAGCTTCCTTCTTTTCCTACCTCTTGTTTCTTTAGTCATTTTCTCTGCTGCACGCTGGGCTTTCATGATCCTAAGTCGATCCATTCGCTGAAAGGCTTGCAGTGTGTTGGCACCTGGAGTGACACCAAGTTCCTCTAGTACCCCAATTCTTCCCGTTATACCATCATTAAACGTTATCACAGCATCACAAACACATAAGCATAGAGTTTTACTTCCTACAAAGACATTTTTTGGTATGTGAGTCCAAATTACATTATTGAAAGACTCATTCGGTTTTGTGTTTGACCATGGAGACATTTGGAAAGAAGGTCAGCATGAACTAATTCTCTATATATTGGTTTAATAGCTTCCATCACTGCAGATGGTATTCTATTTTTGTGCCTAAATTGTTCCTCGCTACCCGCTGCCTCAGCTTTGCTGTACTTGCACCATGAATCAGCGCCAAGTGGACAAAGACCATATATAGGTGTATCATCAGTGGAAGATTTGTGGAAGAATGTAGCCCACACTGCTCGTTTCATCCCTTGTAGGTCTTGTGTATTCTTTCTTATTGCCATTCCATAATAATGCTGGAGTTCATCAATGTTTTAGTCTGTAAGTCTTCCTTTAGCATTTAGAGTCTTTCCATCTGATAACTTCTCTTTTCCTTTTGTCTGCTTCAGTTTTCGGAGACGTGTTCCCATCCGTTTTTGAACGTGGCCCACACATTCAATCTTAACAATCTACTTATTACCATAAGGTTGGCTTTCCACTACTGATATGTAATCTTTTGAATCTCCATCGCCCAAGTACTCAGTGTAACACACACCTCTCTCCTGTTGTGAACGTCTGAACATAGAAACAACTGCAGTAGCCTCCATACCCCCACTAGTTCCCTCATAATTCTTAGAACAATTTGTTTTATGGCTTTCACTTGTTTCATCAATTGATTTACACTGACGAAAGTATTTAGTTAGTAATTCAATGTCTAAAATTTTACCTGTGTCAACACTAGTGACAGTTGCAACTGCATTTTTTGATGTGTGACCTCTCTTCTGCCATGTGCCATCAACTGCCACAGATAAGTCTGTTGTGTTATTTAATTCTACGGCTTCTTTAGCAGCAGCTTTCATAGAAGCAACAGCAACAGATTTGACACATTCACCAATTACTTCTGTGTGCTTACTTGATCTGGTTGGTGGGTTTGGCAAGTTCAGCGTTGCACATAATATTTCAGCTGCAGTCAATCCTTTCCCAATGCACCTCATTCCATATAGGAATCTAACATTGCTCTCAAACAAGTCATTCTTGCACTTTTCAGAAGTCCAAAATGATGTCGAGAGCCTGCAAACTTCGCACTGAATATCAAGTTTTTTAGCCAGTCCAGTCCTTGCAGATGAGTCCTCAGAGATGCTAATTTGCCCACCACAAACCTTACATGACACAGCATCTTGCAACACTTGTCCTAACACACTAAAATCTAAAAGAACATAACCTAGACTATTTTGATCTTTGCCAATAAAGAAATCCTCATGGTCTCCAAGTTTCCTCTTCAAAGCACTAGTAGGTGTGTCTTTATCACGGGTCTGTGAAAAATCTATCACTGGATTCAGATTTTGTGATATGCTAATTTCCATGGAAACGTCGCTTCTTAAAACAACCCTTTCATTTCGTCATGTTGAAAAGAGGTATAAGAGCGTATAATAACACACCAAACCACTATGTTTTCAGTTCAAAACTTATGAAATACGACAACCACAAAGTAAATAAACAAAATCCATGTGCTATACCACCATTTCTGTTTGCACAGTGCATCCATCCTCTTAACACGAACATTAACATGATTTCAAGGAATAAATAGCTGAAAACCACAGCCTTCTAGATTGAATAGTTCAAGAGATACAGATACTTAGGCAAGTCAGCGCAGAACGAACGGATAATTTTACACACGCACTAATAATTTTGAAATGATAAAAACTACACTTCCAATTGGAATTTTTCGACAAATAATGCATCAAATTATTCGGGAGAGATCAAATATTAATAAGAGACATTAGTCCAGAAATGTCATTTTTTGACCAGTTCCGCCATACGTACTCCCCTTAAACTGATAGTTCGGTAATTTTCACATCTGTCAACACCTGCTTCCTTTGGGATTTGAATTATTATATTCTTCTTGAAGTCTGAGGGTATTTCGCCAGTCTCATACATCTTGCTCACAAGATGGTAGAGTTTTGTCAGGACTGGCTCTCCCAAGGCTGCCAGTAGTTCTAATGGAATGTTGTCTACTCCCAGGGCCTTGTTTAGACTCAGGTCTTTCAGTGCTCTGTCAAACTCTTCACGCAGTATCGTATCTCCCATTTCATCTTCATCTACATCCTCTTCCATTTCCATAATATTGTCCTCAAGTACATCGCCCTTGTATAGACCCTCTATATACTCCTTCCACCTTTCTGCTTTCCCTTCTTTGCTTAGAACTGGGTTTCTATCTGAGCTCTTGATATTCATACAAGTGGTTGTCTTCTCTCCAAAGGTCTCTTTAATTTTCCTGTAGGCAGTATCTATCTTACCCCTAGTGAGATAAGCCTCTACATCCTTACATTTGTCCTCTAGCCATCCCTGCTCAGCCATTTTGCACTTCCTGTCGATCTCATTTTTGAGACGTTTGTATTCCTTTATGCCTGCTTCATTTACTGCATTTTTATATTTTCTCCGTTCATCAATTAAATTCAATACTTCTTCTGTTACCCAAGGAATCCTACTAGCCCTCGTCTTTTTACCTACTTGATCCTCTGCTGCCTTCACTATTTCATCCCTCAGAGCTACCCATTCTTCTTCTACTGTATTTCCTTCCCCCATTCCTGTCAATTGTTCCCTTATGCTCTCCCTGAAACTCTCTACAACCTCTGGTTCTTTCAGCTTATCCAGGTCCCATCTCCTTAAATTCCCACCTTTTTGCAGTTTCTTCAGTTTCAATCTGCAGTTCATAACCAATAGATTGTGGTCAGAGTCCACATCTGCCCCTGGAAACGTCTTACAATTTAAAACCTGGTTCCTAATTCTCTGTCTTACCATTACATAATCTATCTTATACCTTCTAGTATCTCCAGGATTCTTCCATGTATACAACCTTCTTTTATGATTCTTGAACCAAGTGTTAGCTATGATTAAGTTATGCTCTGTGAAAAATTCTACCAGACGGCTTCCTCTTTCATTTCTTAGCCCCAATCCATATTCACCCACTATATTTCCTTCTCCCCCTTTTCCTACTCTCGAATTCCAGTCATCCATGACTATTAATTCGTCGTCTCCCTTCACTATCTGAATAATTTCTTTTATCTCATCATGCAATTCATCAATTTCTTCATCATCTGCAGAGCTAGTTGGCATATAAGCTTGTACTACTGTAGTAGGTGTGGGTTTCGTGTCTATCTTTGCCACAACAATGCGTTCACTATGCTGTTTGTAGTAGCCTACCCACACTCCTATTTTTTTATGCATTATTAAACCTACTCCTGCATTACCCCTGTTTGATTTTGTATTTATAACCCTGTATTCACCTGACCAAAAGTCTTGGTCCTCCTGCCACCGAACTTCACTAATTCCCACTATATGTAACTTTAACCTATCCATTTCCCTTTTTAAATTTTCTAACCTACCTGCCCGATTAAGGGATCTGACATTCCACGATCCGATTCGTAGAACGCCTGTTTTCTTTCTCCTGATAACAACGTCCTCTTGAGTAGTCCCCGCCCAGAGATCCGAATGGGGGGACTATTTTACCTCCGGAATATTTTACCCAAGAGGACGCCATCATCATTTAACCATAAAGCTGCATGCCCTCGGGAAAAGTTGCGGCTGTAGTTTCCCCTTGCTTTCAGCCGTTCGCAGTACCATCACAGCAAGGCCGTTTGGGTTGGTGTTACAAGGCCAGATCAGTCAATCGTCCAGACTATTGCCCCTGCAACTACTGAAAAGGGTGCTGCCCCTCTTCAGGAACCACATGTTTGTCTGGCCTCTCAACAGATACCCCTCCGCTGTGGTTGCACCTACGGTACCGCCATCTGTATCGCTGAGGCACACAAGCCTCTCCCCACCAACAGCAAAGTCCATGGTTCATGGGGGGGGAGGTTTCAGATAATACTTCATATATATATATATATACACTCCTGGAAATGGAAAAAAGAACACATTGACACCGGTGTGTCAGACCCACCATACTTGCTCCGGACACTGCGAGAGGGCTGTACAAGCAATGATCACACGCACGGCACAGCGGACACACCAGGAACCGCGGTGTTGGCCGTCGAATGGCGCTAGCTGCGCAGCATTTGTGCACCGCCGCCGTCAGTGTCAGCCAGTTTGCCGTGGCATACGGAGCTCCATCGCAGTCTTTAACACTGGTAGCATGCCGCGACAGTGTGGACGTGAACCGTATGTGCAGTTGACGGACTTTGAGCGAGGGCGTATAGTGGGCATGCGGGAGGCCGGGTGGACGTACCGCCGAATTGCTCAACACGTGGGGCGTGAGGTCTCCACAGTACATCGATGTTGTCGCCAGTGGTCGGCGGAAGGTGCACGTGCCCGTCGACCTGGGACCGGACCGCAGCGACGCACGGATGCACGCCAAGACCGTAGGATCCTACGCAGTGCCGTAGGGGACCGCACCGCCACTTCCCAGCAAATTAGGGACACTGTTGCTCCTGGGGTATCGGCGAGGACCATTCGCAACCGTCTCCATGAAGCTGGGCTACGGTCCCGCACACCGTTAGGCCGTCTTCCGCTCACGCCCCAACATCGTGCAGCCCGCCTCCAGTGGTGTCGCGACAGGCGTGAATGGAGGGACGAATGGAGACGTGTCGTCTTCAGCAATGAGAGTCGCTTCTGCCTTGGTGCCAATGATGGTCGTATGCGTGTTTGGCGCCGTGCAGGTGAGCGCCACAATCAGGACTGCATACGACCGAGGCACACAGGGCCAACACCCGGCATCATGGTGTGGGGAGCGATCTCCTACACTGGCCGTACACCACTGGTGATCGTCGAGGGGACACTGAATAGTGCACGGTACATCCAAACCGTCATCGAACCCATCGTTCTACCATTCCTAGACCGGCAAGGGAACTTGCTGTTCCAACTGGACAATGCACGTCCGTATGTATCCCGTGCCACCCAACGTGCTCTAGAAGGTGTAAGTCAACTACCCTGGCCAGCAAGATCTTCGGATCTGTCCCCCATTGAGCATGTTTGGGACTGGATGAAGCGTCGTCTCACGCGGTCTGCACGTCCAGCACGAACGCTGGTCCAACTGAGGCGCCAGGTGGAAATGGCATGGCAAGCCATTCCACAGGACTACATCCAGCATCTCTACGATCGTCTCCATGGGAGAATAGCAGCCTGCATTGCTGCGAAAGGTGGATATACACTGTACTAGTGCCGACATTGTGCATGCTCTGTTGCCTGTGTCTATGTGCCTGTGGTTCTGTCAGTGTGATCATGTGATGTATCTGACCCCAGGAATGTGTCAATAAAGTTTCCCCTTCCTGGGACAATGAATTCACGGTGTTCTTATTTCAATTTCCAGGAGTGTATATGAAGTACTATCTGAATATATATATATATATATATATATATATATATATATATATATATATATATATATATGAACATCGCTTTTACTAGCTATTATTGTTCTGTAGCTTTCCCTCTATTCATTTTTCTTTAAATAAATCAATTATGCGACGAAACACCTGCTAAGTCAAGAAGTCTTCCTGGTTCAGGGACAGCAGATTAACAGATGAGTGCTACTACCTGTCGGATAGGGAAATAGAAGAGGTGAGTTCCCCAAGTTTATTCATATCATTTCACATCTACAGGCCAGTCGTTACACATCAAATTCTTTCGTTCTATAGGTTATATTAACTGATGTTCGAATCCTTCCGCTCATTAATCTTTGAGCTGGTTTAAGGAGGAAATTATTCAAGCAGCCTGCTTTTATCTCTGAAGAATTTCCAGAACAATCTTCGGTTATTTCAACATAGCAGATCACTTCACTTGACTTGTCGATTTTACTAGTTTTCCAATTTTCCTTTCCGTTTGAATTTACATCTTCATCTGTATCTACATTCATTCTCTGCAAACCATTGCGAGGTGCACTGCAGACGGTACATCCCACTGGATTTCTTCCCATTCCATCTAGTATGGAGAGCGGGAAGAATGACTGTTTGAATGCGTCTGTGCATGCAGTAATTATTCTAATCTTATCCTCACGATCCCTATATGAGCAGTACTTAGGGGATTGTTGTACATGCGTAGAGTAATCATTTAAAGCCGGTTCTTGAAACGTTGTCAACAGACTTTCTCAGGATCGTTTACGTCTATCTTCAAGAGTCTTCCAGTTCAGTTCCTTCAGTATCTCTCAGAGACTCTCCGACAGTTCAAACAAATTTGTGACCATTCGTGCTACCTTCTGTCCAATATCGCCTATTATTCCTATTTCGTATGGGTTGCACACACTTCAGCAATAGTCTAGAACCGGTGGCATGAGTGGTTTGTAAGCAATCTCCTTTGTAGATTGATTGCACTTCCCCAGTGTTCTATGACCAAAACGAAGTCTACCACCCGCTTTACCCACGGCTTAGCCTATGTCATCAATCCATTTCATATGTCTACAAATTGTTGCATCCAGATCCCTGCGTGAGTAGGTCTATTCCAACAATGACTCATTGATATTGTAGTCATAGGATAGTACTTTTTTTTCTTTTTGTGACAGGCACAGTTTTACATTTCTGAACATTTAAAGGAAGTTGCGAATCTTTGCACCACTTTGAAATCTTACCGAGATCTGAATATTTACGCAGCTTCTTTCAGATATTACTTCATTATAGGTAACTGCATCATCTGCAAAAAGTTTGAGGTCACTATTAATATCATCTGCAAGGTCATTAACATACAAGGGTCCTAGTTTACAAGGGTCCCAACACAGTTCCCTGGGGTATACCTGGAGTTGCTTCTACATCTGACGATGACTCTCCAACTATAATTACATGCTGCGTCCTCCCTACCAAAAGGTACTGAATCCAGTCACAAATTTCACTTGATATCCCATACATATGATCGTACAATAAGCATAGATGTGGTACTGAGTCAAATGGTTTTGGGGAAAGAAATACTTCAGCTACCTGACTGCATCGATCCAAAGCTTTCAGCGTAATATGTGAGTGAGGTGCGAGTTGGGCTTGACAAGATCGATGTTTTCGGAATCCATACTGTTTGGCATTGACGAGACGATTCTGTTCAACATACGTCATTATATTTTAGTTCAGAATATGTTCTAAGATTTTACAACAAATCGATGTCAGAGGCATTGGACGATAGTTTCTTTTACTCTTCTTGTACAAGGGTGTGACCTATGCTTTAGTCCAAGAACTGAGCACGATTTTTTGTTTGAGGAATCTACGTTAAATTATAGTTAGAGGAGGGGCTAACTCAGCCTCAAATCCAGTACAGAATCTGACAGGGATTCCATTGGACCCGGGAGCTTCGCTCAGTTTAATGATTTTAGCCGTTTCTCAATACCACCAACATTAATACTTGTTCTATTCATCTTTTCAGTGGCGCGAGGATTAAAATGGGGAAATTTTCCTGGGTTTTCCTTTGTAAAAGAACATCTGAAAACAGTGTGAAGCTTTTCAGGTTTAGCTTTGCTAGTCTCAGTTTCAGTTGCTGTCTCATTCGCTAGAGACTGGACGCAATCTTTGGTGACACTAACAGCCTTTGATATGACCAGTATTTCTTCGGGTTTTGTGATTGATCACTTGACAATATTCTTCTACAGTAGTTACTGAAGGCACCATGCATTCCTCCTTTGACAGGCAAATTCATTTCATTCAGCATTTCTCTGTCTGCAGACCCAGGCTTTTTTTGCACTTATTAAGCAGTAATTTCCGTTTCTTCAGAAGTTGCTTTATCGTGGTAGTGTACCAGAGAAGTTCCCTTCCACTATGAATTGCTCTACTGGGTACATATCTATCCAGCGCACGGACAACTATTGTTTTAAACTTGAGCCATAGTTCCTCTACATGCTCCTGACCTGTGCAAAACGTTTCAGGATTCTCACTGAGATATGACACTACTAATTTTTTTATCTTGTTTACAGAAAATACATATCTTTGTGCTTGTTTTAGTTGTCCTTTATACCTTGGTAATCACTGTTGCCACAATTGCTTCACTGATACCATTGCGATGTGGACAACCTCTAAGACAGGGGCGGGCAGGAATTCTGCACGTGTGCGGTGCACATGCACGTGTGCAGTTAACAGGTGTTCTGCGTGCACACAGGGGTAACTGGCCACCCGCTTCTCTCCCCTCCCCACCATACCGTCTCCCCGCTTCTTCCTCTGTAATGCGTTTTGTTTCCTGGCCTGCTTTATTGAATGAAGGAATAAGGGTAGTAGGAGTGCTTGAAAGCAATCATCATTTGAAAGAGTACCTATTACCTACGATACGTTTTATTTAATTATCACAGGTGGAGTTTACAATACGTTTAATGTCTGGAACAAAATTTCTACGTACAGACAAACGCAAACAGTTACGCAAATTTTCATTACTGATGTTTGCTCTTAACCGAGACTTATTAATTTTCATAACAGAAAAAAATCTCTCACAAACGTATGTCGAGCCAAACATTGGCATTATCTTCGCGGCTTCACGATGGAGGCGAGGAAACTTGCTGTGGAAAGTCGTGATAAAAATCTGTCACACGTCTTGCCAAAAGGAACCTGTCTCTCAGACGAGAATTACGCTGTAGACCTATTAATTCCATTTGCAAACTGGGATGAATATCATCTACAGAAACAGCAGATTGTCTCGAGAACTATTCAAAACCTTGGGATAAGTAAGATATATCCCCAAATCGCTTGAGAAATTCCTCTTTTATTGCACTAAGAACGGCAACATACTGAAATTTATTATAATGGCGTTCAATATTAAACTTCCCCTGACCAGCGAGAATACTGTCACATATTATAATTTCCAATTTTCACGTTTTTGCACAGAGAAAAAATGATTCTCCCATTCCTTTTAAAAGATAGCAAATCTCCAATTCTCCGTTTCCTTGATTCACTCTGCATTTTCCGGTTACTGAAATTCACTACGTAGTGGTCGCTTCGCTTCAACGTCCGCAGCTTAGCCTGGAACTACACTGCGGCAACCTGCCGGCTGTCGCCACTGCTCCGTTCGACGATTGCACGCGAGCAGCACACGTGCAGCGCTGTGTGCTCATGAGCCGCGTGCAACGTATGCCCGCCCCTGCTCTAAGAGTTTATTTGTTGTCAGTAGAGCCGCGAGAGCGGTAATAGCTTGCCGCGCAGTGACTAGCGGAGCTCTTGCCAGCGGGGCTTGCCTCACCAGCCCCGATTTGGTGAAGAAGGCTTCACTGGCCCTCGTACCTGCAGCACAGCACACTGCAGGGACGATGATGTTCTACAGAAAGAACAACGAACACAGTTAAGTACATCTTTCCAGATATCGCCAGCTGCTGTTGTCGCTGCAAGGAAAGAAATAATATTGGTTATTTGTACCTATTTCGCTCTGGCTCCTTCGCATCTCCCTCAGGTCATCTGGCACCTTCTCACACCAACGAAGTTCTCTCTCTCTCTATTTCCTCCAACCACCGTGTCGTCTCGTCCTCGCCTGAAATGGGGAAGAGCCGCCTGTTCAGCTCCCCTACATCCCCCCCCCCCCCCCCCAACATGAAGATCTAATAAAACAAAATACACAAACACAAAAAACTAAGTTGAAAAACGTGCACTTACATGAGAAATGCGATGGCTCCTGCTTATGCCCGACGCATACCCTTCCCTGTTCTCCTTCTGCTGGCAGGAAATCATCCACAACAAAGAGTATGCATCATATTAAGTACACAGTGATATTCTTAGAATTAAATTATACATACACAGTATTATGGAGATGAAAAACATTTATGGATAGATACTGACAAATTACGAAATTCATAGTTAAAAGAAAAGGACATATACTGAAACAGTACTAAATTATTAGTGAAAAAAGCCACATTTCAAGATCTTGGTCCCACGATATCGCTTACAACAACTTCAGATTTGTTTGTCAGAACATACTACATATGCAATGAAAAATGTGTGTACTACTTATTAAGGTATAACTTACTGCTGCTGTAGCTACTACCACTGCTGTTGCAGTTTCTGCCACTGTTGCACCTCAGCATTAATTCCATCCGACATTTTGTGGATATGCACCGAAACAATAAGAAGAAATGTATTTAATACCGCTACTACGAAATTTAGTGGAACAAAAAATTATCGATTTCGATCTGTACTTAGCAGGTGATTCTTCAGCATACTTTAACGGTCTCTGCCGTTTGCCGCCATTCGCACTCCCGCTCCTTCTCGATGCCGCTGATCGCTTCTCGCTACTTTAATCAAACTAACCAGTAACGCACACTAGCGAGAACAAGACAGTCAACCTCACACAACAGCGGATGAAGGCAGCACGCGGCTGGGAGTGGAGGAGTTAGGCGTTACATACCTTCCCGGATTCAGCATCAGCCAAGAGGAACACCTGATCAGTGCTAGCCAATAGGAGCGCTGTATTCGGGTATACCGTGAGCGACAGTTTTCGACAGGTTAGTCGGAATTCCCCCCAAGCAGCACCATGTGACAGGAAGTAATCACACGACAAAGAGAGAGAGAGAGAGAGCATGTATTTCGACAGGAATCTCTACACATGCAACTGTCTACGTTTATCGCGATAGAAACCATGAAGTAAAGCAATAGGACATTAAAGAAAGTAGTAGCATCTTACTTGGCTAGGGAACAGACATTATGATTTATTATTATTGATATTTTCTGCTATACTACCAACACTATGCATCTTAATTGATTGTGGTCCATCAATCTGACACTGCTCATTCGAGTCATAGTGCTTAAAGCAGGACTCATACTTGAAATGAGTTCATCCCTTTCAAACACTTTAGGTGACAATTAGAATCTGTACAATATATCTCACAGTAATGGAACAGACTGTGTAGGGAACATGTAGTAATCTAGAGCGTTCCCCTGACAACGACTCTTGATTGGTTTCATCCAAATATCCGAGATCAGATTACGCATATTTTTTGATTTCACCCGCTCAAACGGGTTGTAAGCAGTAACATTCTCTTTTACCAGCGAATCTGTAGTCCTCAAGACTAATTGTCATAAAATGTTGAGGAAGTAAGAGCTCTAGAATATTTTTTTCTAATGTGTGGGCATAGCTGCGTTCTTGAATAGAGCAGAGTTGTGCAGTCACTATTCTCCTTTAATGGCTTTGAAATAGTAATAACTAGAGCATGACCATCAGCATTCACTACCATACTTTGCAGAATACACTGACTACTGGGGTGATGCTGAGGGAATTAGATTAGCAAATGAGACACTTAAAGTAGTAAAGGAATTTTGCTACTTAGGGAGTAAAATAACTGATGATGGTCGAAGTAGAGAGGATATAAAATGTAGACTGGCAATGGCAAGGAAATCGTTTCTGAAGAAGAGAAATTTGTTAACATCGAGTATAGATTTAAGTGTCAGGAAGTCGTTTCTGAAAGTATTGGTATGGAGTGTAGCCATGTATGGAAGTGAAACATGGATGATAACTAGTTTGGACAAGAAGAGAATAGAAGCTTTCGAAATGTGGTGCTACAGAAGAATGCTGAAGATAAGGTGGATAGATCACGTAACTAATGAGGAGGTATTGAATAGGATTGGGGAGAAGAGAAGTTTGTGGCACAACTTGACTAGAAGAAGGGATCGGTTGGTAGGACATGTTTTGAGGCATCAAGGGATCATAAATTTAGCATTGGAGGGCAGCGTGGAGGGTAAAAATCGTAGAGGGAGACCAAGAGATGAATACACTAAGCAGATTCAGAAGGATGTAGGTTGCAGTAGGTACTGGGAGATGAAGAAGCTTGCACAGGATAGAGTAGCATGGAGAGCTGCATCAAACCAGTCTCAGGACTGAAGACCACAACAACAAACAACAACTGACTACTGGTCTTCAAATTTACTATTAGAATTACGGCATTACGTTATTCGTGGACATCCTGCACACACTTGAAGTTGAATAACTCAGTGACGATGGATTTATAGTGGTTATTCAGTTACATACAAATGGTGGGCTGAAGGACAAACAGAAATATATTGTACGCTTGGAATAAAGCATTCTTTGCATTCAATGATGATGTTTGGTTTGTGGGGCGCTCAACTGCGCGGTTATCAGCGCCCATAAAAATTCCCAACCATTGCTCAGTCCAATCTCGCCACTTTCATGAATGATGATGAAATGATGAGGACAACACCAACACCCAGTCATCTCGAGGCAGATGAAAATCTCTGACCCCACCGGGAATCGAACTTCTTTTTTTTTTTGTAACCATATTTATTTAATATTAACAACCAGACATTAAAAAAGACATTTTATTCTATTAACCTATTATATTCCTAGTGTTGGTTAATATTACTGTCATTTTATATGTTTTCGTTTTTATATTTTCCTTTTTCGTTTTTCTCCGATTGTTGTTCCTTAAACCCTTTTACATGGCCATTTGTCGTCTTTTTTTTTTGAGGGGGTAGACATTGCAGGACAGGCATAACAGTTTATATTTGGCATCGATGCATTGATTTTGAGTTTATGTTTCTGTATGTGATGCACTTGTGATGCCGCAGGCACATTGTGTACTCTGGTTTGATCTCTTCCTCTAGTTACACTGTTAAGTGGGACAGTATGAGGGAAACGTCACCATGATAGGTGGAGCAGAAGTGGAAGAAACTTTTTTTTTTACATATACTACAGAATATACCTAAATTGAAGAAGAGAGAAAATTTTGTCATATTTCATAAGAGAAGCAGAAAGGAGAGTGTGAGTAATCAATAGACTTTTATAGGCACAAAGTAAAGGAAATCACTTAAAAAATATATAATAATAAAATGAGCAGTTGGCACTTTCCACTAAGTAATGCTTGTTTCCTAGTCAGTATAGTACAAATAATGGAAGAAAAGTTAATTAAAAAAAACTGGTAGTACTACTGTGCATACTTTTGACACTGCTTTGGCTGTGAGCATGACAGAAGTTTGGTGAGAAGCACTTTGTATCACTGATTTCACTAAGAAGAAACACTTTATAGAAACACTTTATACTACTATACTTCACTATTTGATGCGAGAAGAGAAAGCACTTTATCTTCTGTGTTGCACTTGTTCACTATCACTGCACACGTTCTTCTTGTGGTGAGTGTGGTGAGGTGGCTGGTGGCGGTGCTGGGAGTCACAGGCTGGGAAGGACTCTGGCGATTGCTGTCTGCAGTGGAATCTGCAGGAAGGTTTTGAAGTTCTCGTGGTATCGCCTGTGCTGCTGGGCTGTCTTGTTCTCCTCCCAGAGGTCCATGAGGAAGGCCACCTGGTCGGTCTGCCTCCGCGCTACGATGGCGTGTGCCGTCATGGCGAGCATCCAGAGAGTCGCCAGTCGCTTGGGCCGTGGAAATGGGTTGCAGTCTGGGGCGGTGATCGCTTCCACTGTGATGCTTCCCGGCGCCGTTCTGTTGATGTGGGCCACCATCTGCTGGCACGCTTCCCAGATGTTGATGGCATTCCCGCACGTGAATCGGTGCTCGAGGGTGTCGGTCATGCCACATACGTCACACTTGTCACTTGCGACGAGTTTTATCTCCGCCAGTCTTTGGTTGGTTGGTACCGTTCTGTTAATTATTTTGTACCACGTATCCTTCGCATGTTTGGGCAACACGTTTTCCGAGACGTTCCTCCATATTTGTTTCCAATTGTATTGCGGGAGTTTGTGATCAATTTTGTTTTTTGCCGGCTTCCCCCTGAGGGCCCAGTATATTCTCTTAGCTGTTCTGTGGCTGGGGTTCACCACGGTGTCCAGAACGTAACTTTTGTTGGCGTAGTGCAGCCTGACGTGTCGCATTCTGAAGGGAATGTGCCTCTTGTCGACCGGCGCTTCTTGTGATGCGGGCTTGTATCTTCCAATTATCTTGGCTGTGACGCTGTCAGGGTTTTTGTCCTGGATGGCGAGCGTTCGTTTGAGTAGAAGGGCTGCACATTTGGTCTTTATATCAACTAGACCTAGTCCCCCTTCTTTCGTTGGCAGCGAGCACGTTGCTTGCGCCACTTTGAATATATTTCGACGCCACAACAGGTAGTACACTGCGCTCGTTAGTGCTCGCGCAATTTCTGTCAGGATGCTTAATATTTGCGCCAGGTACCATGCTTTCGACAGGATCGTCGTGTTTATCAGTTCTGTTTTCTGGTGGATTGTTAGCTTCCGGTTTGCGTGCTGTCTGGAGAGACCTCTTATGGTGTGTAGCACGTCCATCCAGTTGTATGCGGCCATTCTAAGCGGACAAGACTGTATAAATATTCCAAGAACTTTATGGCTTTCTGCTATTTTATACCACTAGCTGTCTGGTTTGAGTCGTTGATTCCCTATCGGCAGTAGCACTGTTTTTCTGGGGTTGATTTGGGCGCCTGACGCTTTTTGGAATGTATTCATGATGGTTTCTACTCTCCCAATATCTTCCTGGTCTTCAATAAAGATGCCTAGGTCGTCAGCGTAGTCTATACATGCTACTGCTTTGCCTCCTACGGAGAAGCCTCTGATGTCGTTTGTGAGTTTCCGCAGCAGCGGGTCCAGTGCTATAGCAAATAGAGCCATTGACAATGGACAGCCTTGCCTCACGGATCTGTCCAGTTTAATCAGTTTTGTTTCCCAACTACTGATTATTACTGTCGATCTCGCAGTACTTAGTATCTTCTGGATGATTGTGATGAATTTTGCCCAAACCCGAGTCTGTTTAGTGTCTCTACGAGATATTTGTGGTCGATCCTGTCGAAGGCTTTGTTGAAGTCCACCGAAATTATGGCACCTGCGCTTCTGGTGGTGGCTGCCTGTGCTATTATGTCCCTGTAGGTGCATGTGGCGTCAAATATATTTTTCCCTGGTACCGCACAAGTTTGCCACGGACTGATGACTTTCCTCATCGTCGATTTCAGGTTGTTTGCGGTGCATTTCGCTATTAGTTTATAGTCGGCGTTGAGGAGCGTAATCGGACGAAACTCTTCAATGCGGCGGGCGGCTCTCTTCTTAGGGATGAGGGTTATGGTCCCTTCGGTCAGCCCAGGTGGAATTTCCGCCCCATCGAGTATCTAGTTCACCATCTCCGTGAATTGCCCTCCTAGCACGTCGGAATATGCGAGGTAGAACTCGAGCGGGAACCCGGGACCCCATGCTCGGGAAGCGAGAACGCGACCGCGAGACCACGATCTGCGGACTCTTTGCATTCACGCTTATAGGAGGTTTCTACATAGAATGGTACAGCTTTGAAAATCCAGCTCCCATACACATCTTATAGGATCTAAACAGGCATGTATCATTAAGTCATTGTTTCTCGGACATATACAAAACAAAAATATTTGCATGACGCTCTAACAGATGGTTTTTTCTGTAACTAACTCAATTTCTCCATCTGCGACAGGTCCATATCCCGCTGATCGTCCTCCTCCAAAGCATTAAACGGGTACGGTGCTTAACAACAGGGACTTAAAATATACTTAGACTAGATGCAGAACGGTTTTGCGACATGTGAACTTTTGTGTATCCATTTGCTTCGCCACTGAAAATTATTTACGAATGGACGTACTCTAGTAATTTCACCTGTAATGATTTCCTAGTCGGGGAAATTTGTATGGTCTGGGTGGTAGGTCTACGACAGTTATGCATGTAAACGTGGAATGCACTAACATAAACCCCGACTTGGCGGTCCACATTTTGTGGCGGCGTTCGTAGCGACAAACAATTCGCTGTAGAAACGGCTTACGAAGTCACCGCCACACTTTTAATAGCGGGCCGACCGGTCCGCTGGAACAGTGAACAGAAAGATGAAAACCCAAACACTCTGATTAAATAAAAGTCGGTACTTATCTTTATTAACGAAGATACAGAAACACAGTAGTGAACTCCGTGTCTACAGAAATCTGTCTAGTTCGAGTCGGAGCGGCTAGGTCAACGTCGGCTGACGACAAACAACAACTCTGCTGCGATGAACACACAACTGACTAGCAAGTACACAATTCGGTGGCGAGTATACAACTGAGCGGCGAATACAGAACTGTCCTAGCGCTCGCGACTCCAGCGCTTAAGAAACCAGAAACCAGCGGTGGCGCGCGCAGACTTGCGGCGATTTCCTGTCTCACTGGCGCTGCTTATGCGGACGGCGTCCGGACTTTGATGCTGCCAACCTTTTGGCAGCGGGCTCGGGTGGCATTACAGGCTAGGATATAACACTCCTCCCCCCCCAAATCGCCGCACCGTCGTTGAATAATGACGTGGCGAGCGTCGACGGCGGGGGAGGGGTCTGGCCTCAGGCGTAGCAGAAGAGACCGGGGCGGAGACTGTTGTCGGTGGCAGTCCCCGGTCCGCACCCCAGCATTGGCTGCGCGGGGCCTCGGGAAACACCGACTGAAAACCGAGGTCCGGGTGCACGCCTGTGACCACGGGCGCAGCTTCTGGTACTGGACGCGACGGGGCGTCGGGACCCACGAAGAGAGGCAGCGTCTCCGGACGCTGCGTTGACGGCTGCTGAGTGGGTGCCGGACAAGGCGCTGCGGTGTCAGACTCCTTGGGGGTGCCCAAGGAAAGCGGCTGCAGGACAGGCTGCACAGCCACCGCTTGGGAAGGCGGCCCGGCTGAGGGGTCGACGTCCATCAGCTCCGAAGGCGGTGGCGACTGAAGAGGGACCGCAGGCGCCGGAGCGACCACCTGGGGCGCTCCCGGATGAAGCTGCGCGGGAGGCATCAACGGGACGGGCTGTCGGCGTGGTAGCGGCGACGGCTGCTGCTGCTGCCCTGGGGGCGGCAGCGAAGTCGGAAGGCGCGGCTGGAACCCGCCACGGACCAAATCTGTGGACAAAGAACGAGCGGCAGAATCCGGGCGGCCAGCGCGGCGCAACTGGTTCTGATGCCTCCTGTGCACTCCAGTAGCACCTTGAACAGTATAAAAACCGCGACCCTGGACACTTATCACGGTACCACGTTCCCAACGACGGCGACCGTGATAAACTCTGAAAAAAACGGCGTCGTTGCGCTGAAAACGAGTGCGATGCTCAGAAGCGGCGGGTCGATCCGGGGGGTGCAACAACCGTAGTAGGGTGCGATGACGACGGCCGTGGAGAAGCTCCGCAGGCGAAGGGCCGTCGCGTGGCGTGGTCCGGTACGGCGACAGGAACGTGATGAGGGCCTGCTGACGAGAGTGCGTAGCACGAAGGCGGTCCATATGATCCTTGAATGTGCGTACAAAACGTTCCGCTCCACCATTCGATTGAGGGTGGAACGGCGGAGTAAGAACATGGCGAATGCCATTGGCAGAACAAAAACTTTCAAATTCAGCAGAGGTAAATTGTGGACCATTGTCAGACACTAAAACTTCTGGAAGACCCTCAATACAAAAAATTGAAGTCAACGCCTGTATAGTTTGTGCAGACGTTGTAGACTGCATGGGCACAACAAACGGAAAATTACTAAATGCATCTATCACGATGAGCTAACGAGAATGCCAATATGGACCAGCGAAATCAATATGTACTCGCTGCCAGGGACCGGCAGGGCGTGCCCACTCAAAATAGCGTTGAGGCGGAGCAGCTTGGTGTTCGGCACACGTCGAACAATCTGTAGACATCTGCGTAATCTGCTTATCAATGCCGATCCATGTACAATGACGGCGGGCAAGCTGCTTGGTGCGGACCACTCCCCAATGACCTTGATGCAACAAGTCGAGGACCTTGGATTGGAGCACTTGGGGAACCACTACACGAAGCTGGTCATTCTCGGTGCGTAACAGCAAAACTCCGTGCGAAACAGACAACAGATGACGTTGCGGATAATAGCGACGAACCACAGGATCCGATATGTCCTTTGCCTTGGACGGCCAACCACGTTGAACAAAACGTAATAGTAAACTCAGATGAGGATCCGTAGCTGTCTCACGTGCCACCTGACGATAATCAATCGGAAAATCCCGGAGGGATTGATGCTCATCGGCGTCAATCTGATGGCAAGAGTCGTCAGAGGAATCGAAGACATCATCCGCAGCAATCGGCAATCTAGAAAGCGCGTCAGCGTTTGCATGCTGAGCTGTAGGGCGATACAGTATCTCATATTGGTATTGTGATAACAAAAGAGCCCAACGTTGTAGTCTCTGAGCTGTCCGCTGAGGAACTGGTTTAGACGGATGAAACAGTGACGTCAGGGGCTTGTGATCTGTTACTAAATAGAATGGTCTACCATAGAGGTAGTGATGGAATTTTGTGACACCGAACACAATAGCCAACGCTTCCTTGTCCAATTGGCTATAATTACACTGAGCTTTGTTTAGCAATTTAGATGCGAACGCAATAGGACGTTCGGTGTTACCGACTCGGTGAGACAACACAGCACCGAGGCCGAAAGAAGATGCATCACAAGCTAACACCAGAGGGTTGTTAGGGTCGTAATGGACCAGACAACGATCATTCAATAAAGCCTCTTTAAGCTGCTGAAGGGCTGATTGGCAATCAGCTGACCACACAAACGGAACATTCTTACGGCGGAGACGATGCAACGGTGCAGCAATCTGTGATGCATTAGGTATAAACCTAATATAATATGTCAATTTGCCAAGAACTGCTTGCAATTCCTGCAGATTGCGAGGGGCGGGCAAATCACGAATAGCTGCTAAATGTGACTGGGAGGGATGAATGCCTTGAGCATTAATAACATGTCCCAGATACTCCATCTCCGTAAGGAAAAATGAACATTTATCGATGTTGCAACGTAGGCCTGCCTGAGACAACACTGTAAACAAACACTCCAAATTACGGAAATGTTCAGCAGGCGTCCGACCAGACACAACAATATCGTCTAAATAGTTGCAACACGATGGCACATTAGCCAGAAGTTGTGACAAAAAACGCTGAAAAACAGCTGGAGCTGACGCACAACCAAAAGGCATACGCAGAAAACGGAACAACCCCAACGACGTGTTTATGACAAAATACTGTTGTGATTGCTCGTCGAGGGGCAATTGCAAATATGCTTCACGGAGATCAATTTTGGAAAAGAAACGAGCTTCCCCTAACTTATCCATCAGCTCGTCCGGTCTAGGCAAAGGAAAAGAATCAATGACAGTCTGAGGATTAACTGTCGACTTAAAATCAGCACACAAACGTAACTTGCCAGACGGTTTCTTTATAATAACTAAGGGAGAAGCCCACTGGCTCGCTGAAACGTGTTGAATAACACCGTTGTTTTGCCAACGACGAAGTTCATCTGCTACAGGTGCCCGGAGGGCGTGAGGCACTGGACGAGCACGAAAAAATCGAGGCTGAGCATTATCTTTTAACGTAATATGAGCGGCAAAGTTCGCAGCACAACCTAGTTGGTCTTTAAATATGTCACTGTATCGTTTACACAAATCGGTTATGCTGTCTTGAGGAACAACAACAGAATTAATTTGCAACACGTTGTCTTGGATAGACAGGCCAAACAAGTCAAAACAGTCTAATCCGAAAATGTTTACGCTGTCTGTAGCGCGGAGCACTGTGAATGAAACTGTTTTTGTATTGCCACGGAATGTGGCTGGCACGCTACATACACCTAACACAGGAATTTGTTCTCCACTATAAGTAGCCAAAGAATGTTTTGCCGCTGAAAGTTTAGGGCGGCCGATAGCCGCATACGTAGCACTATTTATGAGAGTCACAGACGCACCAGTGTCTAATTGAAAATTGAAGGTCTTATCCTGGATGCGTAGCTTCACAAATAGTTTATTACACTGTCTCTGGATCGGTGCAGTGGAGGCGGAAGACACAAAATCAGCGCATTTAGCGCGTGTTCGCTGCTTACGACAACTCGTGGGTTGGGCGGGTGGAACAACTCCCGCTTCACTTGCAGTCTGTACATTACGTTTTACAGCGTTTGAATTACGCTTGGGTCGCATAGCAGAGGGCTGGGTGGGTGGCTTATTGCGAACAAGTTTATTACCCACACGAACCGTGGAAGAGTCTTTAAACGCAACCTTCTGGGCGGGCTGGCTTTGAAGAACATGAATATCCATGGGCTGGGCAGCACTAGAATTGTTCTTGCGTTTACGCAAACAAACAGTCTGGATGTGTCCTTTCCTTTGACAAAAGTGACAAACCGCGTTTCTTAACGGGCAACGTTCACGAGGATGAGCAAGAACACACTTAGGGCAAGACTTAACTCTATCATTTTGCACACGCGGCTGACGAATGTGTTTAACATGACGCGGCCGGCTAGTGTTTACAGTCTGACTCTGCCGGTGGGGCCGCGGGCGTGACATAACTTGCTTAGCACAGGCAATTTGAGAAATGCATGGCTGATCTAACTCACACTCAGCATAGTCAAAAGTATCTTGGGCTTCAATGATGTTCATCACAGTCTCTAATGACGGGTCAGGCAACTTCAAGATAGCAGCACGAATACGAGAATCTGCAATGTTTTGAGTAATAGCGTCTCGTAACATGACATCACTGTAGGAAGCTCCACACACACAATTAAATCGGCACTGACGGGTGAGGCCCCGTAAATCTGTTAACCACTGTTTATTAGATTGATGTGGCAGTTTCTTTAATCTGAAGAACTTGAATCTGGCTGCTGCCACATGAACTCGCGACTCGAAATACTCAGCAAGCTTGTTAACAACAACGTCATAGTCTAAAGCTTCTGGCTTGGATTCCGGGAGCAACTTACAAAGTAGTCGATAGACTTCCACGCCTGCAGTGGAAATTAAATAAAGCTGCCGCTCAGTACCCGTGATTTTGTAGACTGTCATGTGCGCCTGCAACTGCGCGAAATATTCTCGCCATTCTTCTCTTGATGCATCAAAAGCACGGAAAGGTGGTGCTGCCTGTGCTTGTTCCTTTTGTGTTGGAGGATTAGCCGCTTGTTTGGCGATTGCTTCCACCAGACTTTGTATTTGCTGAATCTGTAACAAGATCAACTGTTGGAATTCGGCAGACATAGTGAACACAAATTAAACCAGCCCCCAAAATTTTATCGCTATAATTAGTATAACCAGAAACAAGTTGAACAAGCCCTGCACACGAGTTCGGAAGCCCTCGTCGCCAGTTTTGTGGCGGCGTTCGTAGCGACAAACAATTCGCTGTAGAAACGGCTTACGAAGTCACCGCCACACTTTTAATAGCGGGCCGACCGGTCCGCTGGAACAGTGAACAGAAAGATGAAAACCCAAACACTCTGATTAAATAAAAGTCGGTACTTATCTTTATTAACGAAGATACAGAAACACAGTAGTGAACTCCGTGTCTACAGAAATCTATCTAGTTCGAGTCGGAGCGGCTAGGTCAACGTCGGCTGACGACAAACAACAACTCTGCTGCGATGAACACACAACTGACTAGCAAGTACACAATTCGGTGGCGAGTATACAACTGAGCGGCGAATACAGAACTGTCCTAGCGCTCGCGACTCCAGCGCTTAAGAAACCAGAAACCAGCGGTGGCGCGCGCAGACTTGCGGCGATTTCCTGTCTCACTGGCGCTGCTTATGCGGACGGCGTCCGGACTTTGATGCTGCCAACCTTTTGGCAGCGGGCTCGGGTGGCATTACTGGCTAGGATATAACACCACAAGTGTATAAGACGTCACTCTGCTGGCTGTATTTACAAGTGTAAAAAATATAAAGGGTTTCGTGGAAGTGTCGAAATCGAGAAAATAAAACAGATGTGCGGGCTTTTTTAATTGTAATTACATCCGTTTGTCATCGACCAACATTTGATAACGACTATGATGTGTTGGGAGGTTGTTACTGTACAGTGCGAAACGACACAAAGCTGGTGCGAGTGTGGACACATCATAATTTTTTTTTTTTTTTTTTTTGGACTCTATACATCATCAATGGTAAACAGAAATGTTACGATGCTTGAACGTAAAGGTACCGTGACTTCTGTTCTGATATATTACCAGACGTTTATGAGACGAGATCAGACCACTAATCGTGTAAAAAAATTACATATCTCTATTCGTAAGGGGATGACATATTTAACGTGGTGAATTGTGAATTCGATGCATTGACGAGTATATTTGACCATAAGGGATGATAGATTCATTTCATGAACAGCTGCACGATATAGCAATGCAGGGGTTCAACTGGATCTGCTACAGTGTACAAACAGGACAGGGAATACGACTGTAACAAGATGGATACGTAACAAGATGGATACGTCCCCTCATCAGGTCCCCTAAGCAGATCATTGCGTGTTCTTTATGCACTATCGACTCCAACGTTTGTTACAATACACGATCCCATGTGGGTGACGTCAATCACTTCGTCCGCGGAAGCACTGTTAATTATCACGTAATGCCGGTCGCCTGTGATTTACAACACTTGTTTTAAAGAGTCTTGGCGGGAGGCAGCACCTTCCGGAAGCGCTGACTGGAAGACTCAAATGTCAAATAATTTCATACAACTGAGGAGAATCGAAACGCCGGCCGGAGAGGCCGTGCGGTTCTAGGCGCTACAGTCTGGAGCCGAGCGACCGCTACGGTCGCAGGTTCGAATCCTGCCTCGGACATGGATGTGTGTGATGTCCTTAGGTTAGTTACGTTTAATTAGTTCTAAGTTCTAGGCGACTGATGACCTCAGAAGTAAAGTCGCATAGTGCTCAAAGCCATTTGAACCATTTGAAGAATCGAAACACCTAGACAGTGTGAGTGTGGACATATCTTTATTTTTTCGTGTGCTATACACATAAAAACGATAGCAGCACTGCTTCTCTGAAATGTGTATATGTCGCCGTGTAAAGTTACTATCTATGGTCCTTATGTTCCAACATGTTCAAGGAAAATGACTGTGTCCAGTCATAAGGGAGGTGCAGACTGGTCATGGAAAGTTGGGATTTCAGTGCATCGATAGTTGTAAGAGGTATGAAAGGTTTTACGTGGATAATTATCTCCAGTCATAAGAATGGTATAGATAATGATATTTCTAGAGCCACAGTCGTCAGGAGGAGTATTTCCGATACTTTGCTTGTTGTCAGATGCCACCAGATTGGCGCTATGATCGTAATATTTAATTGTAATTACACTAGCATCAAAACCTTAGTTAACTTTTTAAAGTACAAAGATGATGTCGAATTTGTTATATCATTGGTATCAGTACTCGTTAAAAAATACGAGTGAAACTATCAGTGTCCTCTTTTTTTTTTTGAGTTTTCACGTAAAGATCTTTACAGACGAGATAAGTTTCTAGTTACTCAGTGGTTTGCAGCACGTCTCACATAATTGCCTCGCTAAAGTTTCACATTTCTAGAGATATAGTTCCACGCATTATTTTCGAAATTGTACTGTGCAAACGATCGGTGTCATACTACTATGTGATTGATATCGAGAACAATCGCGTAAATATGTAAATAGATTGTTTCCTTTTTCTGATGGCGCAAAAAATACTATCATGAAATCGATGTCAACATAATTCACTGCACGTACTTACAGTGTTAAAAACCTTCCGATCGCGTCTTCGTACACACACACACACACACACACACACACACACACACACACACACACACAATGTCCACTGGGCTGCGCCATGCGCTGGTGTCCACGGCAGCGTTCCAAATCGGATGAAAGGCATGACAATGTCATCCTCTGGAAGCCACGACATGCTCAGGCCCGCGATATCACACAGCACCATGAGGGACTGCCAGTTGTCCACTGTTTTTAGTGCTCATTCATGGTATTAAGGCATTGACAGCACAGAGACTGTCGATGACTATTGAAATTACATGATGTATACTCACAGGGCTTCGATGTCAGCAACAGCAGATGCAAGCTACATTTTTTGTGACCATCTAGCAGTCAGGTCACCTCACAGCCGCAGTCTCCTTAATTCGCAGTGATGTCCTTTGCTGGGAATTTTCCACCTCAAGTGGCTACTTCTGATTGCAGCACCTACACAGTCTTCTCTCAAACACCCACCTTCACACCAAGTCATAGGAAGCAGCTGCTTAATGTGCTTGCCCTGCTGTGCAGATACTGAGTTCTCAATACCACCAGCAGAGGATGCTGGGAGAAGCAACCCCCCATCCCTCCTCCCTCCAATCCTTTCCTCCCTTCTCCCTCGTCCCTCACGTTACTTCCTTTTCGATACAGCATTAACTGTTTGATACAGGTGGCAGCAACCTTGATACGGATACCTGGGAAATTCCTCTCGAAGCACATACACTCTCTCTGTCTCTCTCTCTCTCTCTGAAGTAGCTACTTCCTGCCGAGAGAGCGTCTGTTGTGTTCGACACTAATCCCTCTTTTGTTCTGTACTAAGTAGTGGATACCTTGTAAATCCCCAGCTCTGGATGTCTTAGAAACAGTCGATTCTAGTTATCCCATTCCAATAAATTGATTGTCTAATTAATTAAATCGATACCCTCTGTGCAGGATAGCTTTCCCTGGTATAGTTTGTTCTTGTTTCTGTTGGTGGATACTAGGACTGGTATATGTGGCATGAAACTGCCCGGTTTCCAAACCCTACTCTTCCGTCCTTCTGGATTTCCCTTGCCAACTGTTAGTTAATAGTGGCACAGGTTGGTCGATTGGCAGGAAATCTGTTACGCGAGAGGTAGCTGAACATTTTAAATTTCAGCTCAATTGCAAGCAATGTCCTTAAGCAATCTGCAGGAGACAGGGCATTGAGCTGGATTGGTGTGTGCTCTCGCTATACCTCTATCGGAACCAATAAATTGGTCAATCGGGAATTTGATGTTGTAATTGGGTTTTAAAGCACTATCCAGTGCCTTCGTTTCTTCTCTCTGTTACACCACGACGAAGAATGAGAGGCAGGAAGAAGAAATGTCTACCACATGAAAGGATAGTAACAACAACGAACCATTCCCAACTTCCTGCTGCAAGACAGAGTCTACTGGACTGTGCTGAGAAGCAATACATATCGCATACTTAAACCACATTCCACTCAGTAGCAGTAGTTCCCTGGTTACACGTCAGAGATCGCTGATACACTCACATATCCCCACCGTACATGATGTTATGTTCACACGCAACACCCCACGGCAGAGGTCGCGCAGCACTACTTGCCAACATGGACGCGCGACACATCGTCGCGCCAGTTCTGCAGCCGGACTCTGTCCACTGGAGAGGTCTGCCCGGTCTTGGAGGGTGTCCAGGACGACCGGAGTTGTAGGAATTCGGATGTTATCAGTACGTCGAGTGCCAACATTTGTCAGTGATCGATACTGAATCTTCTCAAATATCCATGTAAAGATCGGAGAATACTCGCAACACATGTGTTCATGAAGGGTGCCTTACACATACTGAGTATTAGTTCACTATTCTGCGATGCAGAGGGCGACATGGTGAGGTCAGCTGCATCCCTGTACGACACTTGACTGGTTTAGAGGCTCGATGGTGGCTCACACCTTATGCCACAAATGTTCATTTGTTGCAGCTATCGGTTACCTCCACCATGCACTCGTGCAGCAGTCAGAGTTGTCCTAGAAAATCAGTCACATATTTATCAGTGTAATTATAATTAAATATTACCATTGCAACGTCAGTTTGATGACGTTTGACAGCAAGTGAAGTATCAGATCCTTCTGAGGACTGTGGCACTGGAAATGTCAATTTCCCAAATAAATCTCTATCCTTCTGGTGACTGGACATAATTTTCCACATAAAATCTTTCATCCCCTTTCACCTATTAATGCACTGAAATTATGGTATGTCCACACACACACACACCACACACACACACACACACACACACAAACACACACACACACACACACACACACTAGCTAAGTGTGATCTTGTACAGCCTACCATAGCTTTCCAGTAGGAAAACCCTCTAACCACATCGTCATTATGAAATATTTGTTAAGAAAAAAAGGGCGGAATTACAATTAAAAATCCCTCACATCTTTATTTTTGTTACATACGTTCTTGCAAGATAGCCAGTGTTTGCAAGAGCAGAGCAGGAAGAGCTCAACTTCCACCCAAGTCACAGACCCTGCTAAATCTCTCAAAATCCCATCACGTTCCAATAGCACTGTCCCATGAAGGCTGTCTAGTCTTCCATCTGCCAGAGCTATCACAACAAGGAAAATATCACACTAACTTGTTGTTGTTGTGGTCTTCAGTCCTGAGACTGGTTTGATGCAGCTCTCCATGCTACTCTATCCTGTGCAAGCTTCTTCATCTCCCAGTACCTACTGGAACCTACATCCTTCTGAATCTGCTTGGTGTATTCATCTCTTGGTCTCCCTCTACGATTTTTACCCTCCACGCTGCCCTCCAATGCTAAATTTGTGATCCCTTGATGCCTCAGAACATGTCCTACCAACCAATCCCTTCTTCTAGTCAAGTTGTGCCACAAACTTCTCTTCTCCCCAATCCTATTCAATACCTCCTCATTAGTTATGTGATCTACCCATCTAATCTTCAGCATTCTTCTGTAGCACCACATTTCGAAAGCTTCTATTCTCTTCTTGTCTAAACTATTTATCGTCCATGTTTCACTTCCATACATGGCTACACTCCATACCAATACTTTCAGAAGCGACTTCCTGACACTTAAATCAGTACTCGATGTTAACAAATTTCTCTTCTTCAGAAACGCTTTCCTTGCCATTGCCAGTCTACATTTTATATCCTCTCTACTTCGACCATCATCAGTTATTTTGCTCCCCAAATAGCAAAACTCCTTTACTACTTTAAGTGTCTCATTTCCTAATCTAATTCCCTCAGCATCACCCGACTTTATTCGACTACATTCCATTATCCTCGTTTTGCTTTTGTTGATGTTCATCTTATATCCTCCTTTCAAGATGCTATCCATTCCGTTCAACTGCTCTTCCAAGTCCTTTGCTGTCTTAATTATTATTTATTTAATTATTTTATTTAATTATTTATTTAAATAATTATTTTTATTTGATATGTACATCTGGAAAACTGACTACCTGATACAATCCACAGTAATGTTATGTAAATATGTTAACTTTATCATTTAAATCCCTTTCAGTTATGAACCACAAAATGAAAAAATGTAAGGCTAAATTTGCCTAAAGTAACTACAACAACAAAAACTTTCAAATCTCAATAATCAACTTAGGATGTGAATCAAAATTCTTTCCATTCACACATGTGTTAAGTGAGTACACCATACTGGAAACGATTCTGGGATCCGTGTGCAGCATGTGCTGGAGTCACTCGGTGTGGCGCCAGTGCGACCCCAAGTCCAGGGTTTTAACCATCTGCCACCCAGGTTACTGGAGTGTCCCAGAGTGATTTTAGATTTGGTGTGGCACAGGAGAGACAGCACTCCTGCTTCTGTATTTAAAGCAGTCTTTTCTGCCGTTGACTCCATTGGTTGATCCGTCGTCTTCCCAGATCATGTCCTCAAGGTCACACTGCCTCCTGAATTTACCATCTTTGACACAGAATTACATGCAATCTTATGGGCACTGGAGCAGATGAGATATTCTTCCATTGTTAGATTTCTCGTCTGTTCAGATTCTTTGAGCACCCTTTAATCTCTCCAGCATTTGTACCAGACAGATAAAGTAACTCAGACTACCCAGGACATCCTCCTCCAACTACAGCAACTGGGGAAGGAGGTGTCTTTCTGCTGGGTAGCAGGACACATGGGAATTCTGGGGAATGAAAGGGCTGATCGAGCAGTCAAGGAGGTATGTCATGACCATCGAGACTTTCAGTTTGCTATCCCCCTGCATGCCCTCACCTCTCTGTTGCGGTATAAAGTCCTGTGTCACTGGGAACATGAGTGGCTAGAAGTGACCGACAACAAGCTACGTGTCGTCAAACCCACAACTCAGCCATGGCATACTTCCAGCCACGTGGACAGGACAAGGTCCTCCTTACTCATCTTCGCATCGGCCACAGCCCTATGATGCATTGATTTTTACTCCGGTGAGAGGACCCTCCGATGTGTGGTGCTTGTGGCGTACAGATCACGGTGCACCACATTTTATTGGACTGCATTTTATTTGACCAGCGGACTGCAGCAGAATTGCCGGCAGGTCTGCAGCCTATTTTATTCAATGATCAAACAAATGTGGTTTGCGTTTTAAAGTTTTGTGAATTGTCCCACGTTTTTAACAGGATTTTGGGGGAGATGTTTTTAGGGTGTCAACAGGGTGGCTGGCTAACCCAAGTTTTTTTGTAAGTGGTCAACTAGTCACTTTTCCCTGTGCTGTTCTTTTAGCTCTTCTGTGTTTTGTTTTCCCTCTGTTTTAATTTCTTGATTAGTTATCTTGCCTCCTCACTGGTTTTAGTGCATGTGGGAGTGCCTGTGTGATACAGTAATTGTGTCGTCATTTCATGTGCATGCGTGTACAACAGTTTTCGTTCTTATCCACATTCCTTTATTTTAATCATCGTTAGGGTGTTGTTAAACTCGCCACTGGGTGCCCATAAGATCCCCAAACCACACACACACTGGATGTCTTATAGGACACAAAGTTGTCTATCAGTGAGGTTTATTCACTTAATAACTAGTATAATTTATCCGATGACGACGATTGGTTTGTGAAGCACTCAACTACGTGGTCATCAGAGCCCGTATAAAGTCCCAATTTTTACACAGTCCAATTTTTTTTTACACTGTCCAATCCAGCCACTGTCATGAATGATGCTGATGATGATAACACAAACACCCAGCCCCGGGCAGAGAAAATCCCAAACTTGGCCAGGAACTGAACTAAGGACCCTGTGATCCAGAGGCAGCAACATTAATTCATCTGATAGTTTATATAAGATTACTCATAGATCAATATTTCATCCTAAATAAGTTCATAATTTTATACTTTCTAGGATAATGCTTAGAATTAGTACATATGTATGTTTTCTCAGTTCTACATTCTTACACTACAGTGGATTTAAATTCTGAATCTTCAGTGGCAAATTCATTATAACTTACTTAAAGATTCCCTTAATTGTTGGTTTGCATTTACACTCCTATTACCACAAGCTGGAAGTTAATGCATCTACAAATATCTACACTTCCGTGTTCGCTACACCAAGTTTGTTTCATAACAATAAAATTTTTTCTGCCAGAAGAAGCCACTGGCTCCAAAAGCTCTTGCCCCCATCTTGATGAGTAGATTTTTTATCTGTCCAATTATATATTTCATATGTAGATTTACAATAATTGAGTATTTCAGTAAGCTCACTAGGACACACAAATTTTAAACGCTTTTTCAAATCTGTACACAGTCTTAAACTTACGCATGTAATTGGAACTCCAATCCAACACTTCCTGTTGTAAATGTTTAAGGATGAATTTTAGTTGAATCTCCCCAACCCTTGGGCAACACCACCATAAATTGCCTCAAAAATGGTAATAGGATGTATTGAATCGTTAGGTGTCAAATTCCTGATGTACTACAATATTCTTCAAAGGCTCAATGAGAGAACTAGTGAATATGAGTTTCTCGTGTAACCTTTGATTCATGTATATCTTGCATGTTTTCCTCCAAACTAGTCAAAGCATTTTTCTTATTATTTAATTCAGTAAATTCTTAACAATGTTATAATGTCTCAACATAATCTCACCTACCTGAGACTCTGATATTTATACTTTCAAAATTATGAATTGAAGATTTCTCTAGTTAAGTACATAACTTCTTAGGTAAATTTGGTAAGTAGCTTCCAGACTAGAAATCTTATCTACTTTTGTGGGTACCTATTATAACACCTGTCCCTTGGTATTGATACTACTTTTTAATTCTTCCCTTCAGGTATTCTCAACTTACATATTTCTTCTGCCTTCTTTAACATTTCAAGCCATATCACTATTCATGCTGTAGGTACTGTCTGGTACAAAAGCTAATTAACAATAATTTCACTCAATAGCACTTCCCTGCCAGTAGAAACACTAACACCATCACAAAATCTTGCAAGGAAAAAAAAAAAAAAAAAAAAAAAAAAAAAGAGTTGTGCGAAATTGTTACGAAATGAGTCACTATCCAAATTTTGGAGCTGGTACACAATATAGCTCACCTGATTTGTTATACCAGCAGCTGCAAAGCTCACCCAATGCCATCGTGTGCGCACAGCGACCTCTCGATGAGATGCTGCTTAGCCATTGTGTAGTCAGGTAACTGGTCAAGCACTGCAAAGCATAACTGCACTGCCACTGCATAGTTTAACTGCCACCAATGCTGTCTGAAGTAGCGGCTGCACTTGTAAGCTCGAAAACAGTATGCAGAAATCTTTTGTTTCGTTGCCTAATGTTCCTTCCGACTTACATACTGAAAAGTTACTCAGGTATATAAATAATCCTGGTTGTTGAACAGGTTACTATGATCAACTAATTTTCTTCATTTTGAATGTTGTTATGATTCACACTTGTGTGGTTTTCATTAAATCACCGTATAAGTTCTTGACTACAGCCAGTGTTCACCTGTATCTTCTTTGTTGCTGTAGGCAACATTAAATATTTTTCTGTTATTTTGTGAAATTTATTTTGGTTTTCTGTTGACGCTCTTATTTTAGCTCCACTCATCTGCATCCTTCACTTAGGATGCCAAAGTGTTTCAACTGGGGTTCTTGTGGTAGAACTGCTTCAAACAACTTCTGTATGTATGTCACCCTGATGCTGTTCATAATAAAAATTACCTATTCAATCTTGACAGTCACCTTCATGTATTTTCTTGATGCTGTGGTCCAGCTAAGCAGGGCCACTAATTTTGACCACTAAACGACTTCTCCGTCTGCAGAGGGTCGAGGACTGTAACAGAGCTCGTACTTTGTAGCAACTCGCTACAAAATCATTTAACCATGATCTAAAGAACTCTTCTATGTTTAACTATTCTCATAACTCATTACAACATAGAACAGATCACTTATTGCAACATGCTTGTAGCCAGTTTCTACGTGATGCTTCATCTCATGACATAATTGACGAGTCAGTACATCTGAGATTACTTTAAAAAGATTTTGTTCCACTGCGAAGCTATTGTCTGGAGTCCACAGCATCCACAACCCATGACTGCAAAATGTAAACAGCTTTTACATGCAAGTAAAACCACTTGTTTGCCACTGTATCCTGTTAATGCACTGTGCTTTGATTTCTCCCTTCACAACCGCACGTAAGTTCAAAAAATGCATACACAGTATGCAGTCTGCTATTTAATAGTTACTAAAATAAATTTTCAACTTTAACAAACATCTTTCATTGGCCTAAGAGGATAATAATGAAACCTCTATATTGACACTAGACAGGAAGTAAATGTGAAATCTGTCAGATGTTACAAAAAATACGAACTAAATTGAGAGGAGGGGATCAATTTCAATGGGTAGAAGACAACAGAATCACTAGAACTATTTGTGACAAAGCAATAATTTTACTTCCCCTCTTCTTTTGCCATCTGCCTCCTTAAAATTCATTTTTTCACTTCTGACTAATTACCATTAACATACACGAGTATGATCTGCATTTTCATAAAAGAGAAAGGTTGCTCCTTAGTCTTAAAGAATATAACCCCAGAACTAATTTTGTGCCTAGTTTTACGTATGTAATGGATTTTCTAATTTATTTCAATTATGCCAAGTTAGTATCTTTTGTTACAGGGTGAAATCAATAATTGTTTCGTAACTTCAATTCTAGTATTTACTTATAAACAAAATATAAATTCTCTACTAATTATAAACATTTGGAAGATGACTACTAGTAATCTTAAAGTATCTATTTGGTGCTGTTCGAAAACATGTTAGCAAAGCCAGCCCTTAATTAATTTCAAAGTAATTAAAAGTTTTGTCAAAAGTATTGTTTGCAAAACAGTATGTTAATTTCATCATTTAAACAAATAATTTGTCCTAAACCATGTAGTCGAAGAATCTGTTAAAAGGAATGAATTTTTCAATGTATTCAGTTAATTTAATGAGTTAAGTTTTAATTGTAATTTCTGTAAATTTAACTTTGAACAATGTGTAATTTCAGTACCTATTATTGTGAGGATATATAAGGGCCCGACGGGACAGTCAGTCCATGGTCGATTTTCAGACAAGAACCTGTGTTGGTTACAACAACAACGCATCAAATTAACTGTGAAGTAAGTGCAACACAATTAGGCTGTGTGTCAAAGCAATGGCAGTGTCTGTTCAATATGTACCGCAATATCCTGCCAGACTTGTGAAACGTGTCGTTAAGTTTTTACTGCTCGTAGATGTACAACTGTAAACTATGGATGTTCACCTGCAAACTATTAATGAGGCTTGTCAAAAGTGAAACAACAGTGCATTGGCCATATAACTGTGTATTATTGGGGGGTTGTGAACAGTGAAAGTAAATAACTGTGAAACGCAAATGTGCACCTATCGGCTACATCATACAAAGTAGTCAGTGCTGTACTTCCACACCCCATTCTTCAGCCAGTGTAGCAAAGCGATACGTCGACACCGAGAGCAATTAACGAAAGAAACAAAGTAGGCGAACCGTCACATGTTCTCCAGTATAATCTTAGGAAAGTGAAATACTGGCCACTATTAAAAAAAATATTGTGAACAGTTCTCAGACAGAAGAGGCAAACAGATTTAATTCTTGATGTCTATGATAGGCAGAGTATATATACAGTGGCGGTCAAAATAATAGAGCCACCTGGCAAAGGTTTGGAATAAAGTGCACATTTATTACTTGACATGTTTGAACTATGATGGAAACCATTACAAACGAGTCACATTGTACTATAGTCAGTTATATCGATAACACAACACAAAATAATCAGTAATAATCGATAATATTCAAAAGAATACCAGACCACAGGGTCAAAAAAATAGAGCCAATTGAAACAAATATATTGTACTTGATCTCAGTCTTATGAAACGTACAGGAACAGTCTTTTTTGCATAGGACTGCATTAGTACTTCGTGGGGTAACCCTTATTTTTGAGGATTGCCCTGCACCTCTTACCCATAGAGTCTACTAAACGCCTGCATTCGTCACTACTGATCGCATACCAGGCTCTCTGGATTTCTTCCCACAGTTTTTCTGACGATGTAGCTTTTGAGCGGTCAATTCTCTTGTCTAAGATCTCCCATAAGTTCTCAATGGGTGATGCGTCAGGGGACTGAGGTGGCCACTCTAATACTTCGATATTGTGCTCTTGAACAAACTGCCTTATGATCCTTGCAGTATGCTTTGGATCGTTATCGTGCTGAAATTTCCATTTCAGCGGCATTTCCTCTTCAGCATAAGGCAGCATCACATTTGCCAAGATGTCTTTGTACATTTCTGCGTTCATTATGCCGTTGATACGGTGTATTGGACCAATGCCGTACCACGAAAAACATCCCCATACCATAACACTTCCGCCACCGTATTTCACAGTTTTTAAAGTGTACTTGGGATTAAATTCCTGGTTTGGTGGGCGGCGCACATAGACTTTTCCGTCTGAGGCAAACCTATTAAACTTGGATTCATCGGACCAAAGGATGTTCCTCCACCAAGTATTAGGTTTTTGTTCATTTCTCCGGGCAAAGGCTAACCTTTTCCGAACATTAGCTTGTGAAACATGTGGCTTCTTTCTTGCAATGTGCCCATTCAATTTTGCAGATCTCAGTCGTCTTTGAATCGTTGAGGTTGATGGTTGAACATCATGTTCGTCGCTAAACAAAATGGCTTTCAGTCGTGGTGTTGACAAAAATGGGTCTTTCTTCACTTCCCTAGTGATGAGTCTGTCTACGCGAGGAGTAGTTACACGAGGTCGCCCCCTGTTCTCCACCTGCGGCTTTGTTTGTTTTGACCGTCTCATGGCGTTCTGGACTCGTTTTCGCGAAACGTGCAAGACATTGGCTATTTTATTCATGGACATCCCACTTTTGAACATCCGGAACATTAGTATACGCTCATCTTCACTGGTATGCTTTGCTCTGCCCATCTAGACGAATGTAAACAAAACCACACGTCAATTTACATACAAAACAACTGCATAAAAATCAATTTAAAGGCACATGTGTAAAGCGGCTCTATTATTTTGACCCATAAGATTCTTACCTTTATGCCTCTTTTCACACGTCTAGCTCAAACGCTTCCTTTCGGACGACTAAAGATAGCAGCAACGTCTTCCCTGATGTTGTCTACAAGGGACTGACAACACGGCACTCGTGGCGATTTCGCGAACTAATGGATATCCTACTTCTTAATATCGTCAATAGAGGTGGCTCTATTATTTCGACCGCCACTGTATTTTTGATAATTTAAGAGGAAGACCAAAAATTAAATTTCTGAACTGGAAGTGTGTGCAATTAAGTAAATATTACGAATACACAAATGTTGAAAGTTTGGATACATTTTCTGTCTGTACAACAAGTTTAATTTATATGGTTTCGTAAATTTATTTTATAACAATAAGGATTAATTAGGATGGATATGTGATAATATATACATATAAAAGTCGTGTTAGTTACACTATTTATAACTCAAGAACAGCCAGACCGATTTGGCTGAAAATTGGTGGAGAGGTAGCTTAGAACCAGGAGACGGACCTAGGATACTTTTTATCCCGTTCAACCGCTACAAAACATTGTATAACAAAAACGCATCTGACATGGAATAACAAAACGCAAATGACAGCTAAACGTCTATGGGTAAGTATCAGTATATATCATTAATTAAAAATTTAAAGAAATAATTTGTATTTTCTTTGAATCATCGTTAACAATGCCGCGACCAAGACGATCAAATATTATCCGACAAAGCCGTAATGCAAGGAGGGTACAAAACATTGCGAATGAAAGGACTGAAGAACAACAACAAATTGCCCACGAATAGCGCCGCGTTAGTATGGCTCGACTTCGTGCTTCTCAATCACAAGAGCAAAGTGAGGCAGCCCGTGAAACGGCTCGGTTAACAATGCGAAATCATCGAGCGAACAATGGAGATCAACATGTAGATAATTTTTGACGCACAAGAAGAGATTTATTATGATTTGAATTGAGCAGCATTTATATACGATTGCAGCACTGATTACTGCTTGCATCCTTGCGTTTGCATTGGGCCGATGAACGTTGTTTGCGAGTACTGCTGACCATCGGTAATGGTCGAGTACCTGTCGAAGAATTGAGCAGATTGATTTCATTTCCTCATAATTTCTGTAACTGTGTCTCATCAAAAGACAAACTTATCAACAAAGTATTCCCAAACATCATTACTAACTACAAAATCAATGAATGGTTGAGTGAGCGAGCAATTTTAGCGGCTAAGAATAAAGTTGTAGATGACCTAAACTACATAATTCAGAATGAGATCATTGATAAAATGCATTCATTCAAATCTATTGACTGTGTAACAAATGAAGATGAAGCCACCAACTATGCAATTGAATTTTTAAACTCCTTGGATGTGCCTGGCTTACCACGGCACAATTTACGCCTTGTTGTTTCCGTAGTAATCATGCTTCGAAACATAAACCAACCAAAACTGTGCAACGGAACGCATTTGGTGGTAAGTAAATTGATGAACAATGTTATTTAGGTGACGATACTCAAAGGAAAATTCGAGGGTGAGGAAGTTCTCATTCTGAGGATCCCGATGATTCCAACCAATATGCCGTTTTAGATTAAAAGACTTCAATTTCTGATTCGTCTTGCATTCGCCATGACCATTAACAAATTACAAGGCCAATCCTTGAAAGTTTGTGGTTTAAATGTGATATATTCATGTTTTTTCACATGGTCAATTATATGTGGGATGTTCACGGGTCAGAAGTCCATCTGCATTGTTTGTTCTTGCACCTGATAATAAAACAAATAACGTCGTGTATCACAAGGCACTTAATTGAAGAGTGGAAGCTATGCACCAGAAAACATAAAGAATAAAGAATCATTAAAATACTTAATTTTTTATTTGTATTTCCTAATAAAAAATTGAACTTAACATCCAAAATCTGATTATTTATTGGTTTTAAGGCGGAACAGAGTTCGCCGGGTCAGCTAGTATTTAACATTGTTAGTAGCAGTTAACTTTGTGAGTTGTTAATATATAATCATCTTTTTCCCCATCAGAAAAATCTTTATTTACTTTTTTTTAGGAAAATAAAGTATGTACAAAAGATATAAAGCTGCACTACAAAATAATTGTGTTAAAATGATCAAAAACATTTTTCATAGTTACAATTACAAAAGTTTCTTCAAGAGACACATGAAAACAGTAGCAAAATAACTAAGTTCAGGTACGTCTAAGTATCAATACAATTTTACCAAATAAAGACACATCCTTAATGCAAGCATAAAGTAAACATCAACAAAATCACATCAATAAATTTTAAATGTTTTCAGACTGTTATATGAAAAGAACTGTATGCACACAATTAATACTGCCATCAATACTCCACAAAAAACTATTCTACAACCAATTCAAAACTGTCAATTGTTTCACACATGGAGTTGAAACACTTTGCCCATTCATCAGCTTCATTTGTCTGCAATAAAGTAAAAACAAGTGAATGTCAATAAATTTATATTAAACTAACACAAAGGTAGGAGAATCAAGCAAGTTGAAGTAAATACAATTTTCAAGGTGTAGGTACATTAATACAAATTTATCTTTTAATGCATGGGACAATATAGGGTCAGATTGCCTTCTTTCCAAAATATATTTTACCAAAAAACAAATCAACAGACTAGGGTAGTAGTTGAATTTAAATAAAAATACATCCAGGCATCAGACATTATATATGTAGATTAATGAGGATTAATGCATGGTGCGACAGCTGGCAGCTTTCCCTAAACGTAGATAAATGTAATATAATGCGCATACATAGGGGCAGAAATCCATTCCAGTACGATTATGCCATAGGTGGTAAATCATTGGAAGCGGTAACGACCGTAAAATACTTAGGAGTTACTATCCGGAGCGATCTGAAGTGGAATGATCACATAAAACAAATAGTGGGAAAAGCAGGCGCCAGGTTGAGATTCATAGGAAGAATTCTAAGAAAATGTGACTCATCGACGAAAGAAGTAGCTTACAAAACGCTTGTTCGTCCGATTCTTGAGTATTGCTCATCAGTATGGGACCCTTACCAGGTTGGATTAATAGAAGAGATAGACATGATCCAGCGAAAAGCAGCGCGATTCGTCATGGGGACATTTAGTCAGCGCGAGAGCGTTACGGAGATGCTGAACAAGCTCCAGTGGCGGACACTTCAAGAAAGGCGTTACGGAATACGGAGAGGCTTATTATCGAAATTACGAGAGAGCACATTCCGGGAAGAGATGGGCAACATATTACTACCGCCCACATATATCTCGCGTAATGATCACAACGAAAAGATCCGAGAAATTAGAGCAAATACGGAGACTTACAAGCAGTCGTTCTTCCCACGCACAATTCGTGAATGGAACAGGGAAGGGGGGATCAGATAGTGGTACAATAAGTACCCTCCGCCACACACCGTAAGGTGGCTCGCGGAGTATAGATGTAGATGTAGATGTAGAAAAATAAAGGCTTTAAAGTGAAACTCAGTAGGATTGTATCAGCGCAACAAAGAAGAATATAAGATATATTCATACCGATTTATTCTGGAATTATTATTTGCTCACATTTTTTTTTGGGTGTGAGAGAGTACAGGGAACAGAGAGAATTAGCTGCACTTTACACACTAACACAGAGTGGATGGCGATATACTGTCATAATGAGATGATTTCTGAATTGTCAGTTCTTACATAGGGAACCAAAGGCTAAAGTAAAGGCAAACAAACAACAGTACAACTTGTAGCTGAAAAAAAAAATTTGTTTTGAGTTGACGTACATTTTGATCAGAAATTTGAAAGATTAATATGGAAATAAGTTCTTTTTCACTACTAGGGTAAACCCTTGCCCTAGGAACAACAATTCTACAGACTTTAAATGCGAACATTTTTAGGTTAGGCTTTACCGTGACTGTTACTGACATTAAATGAAACAACAAGTTTACTGTTACCAGTCACTTGCTTTTCATTTAATTTTGTTGTTACGAAAAATGATATCAACAGCATGTGCAGTACAATAAGGACATAATTAAAGATCAAGACAACCCACTGTACAATATTCAAAATATCCAAATGAAAGCATTTTCCAAAAATTCTGCCTTCAATGTTTTTTTTTTTTTTTTTAAATATTTAACTACAAAATGAAAATATTCTACATATTAATTTATTCGACTAGAAAGTATCACCTTGGGTGGCCGATGTGTTCTTTTGTGCTTTTTTGGGACAATTTCTTCAGCTTCATCTTCAGAAGAATCTTTTAGCTCTTGTACTGGCTGCCTCAATCTAGTCCCAAGTCTTGGTGTTCCATAACTTTTTTGCACAACCTGTAATAATTGCAATTTACAAAATAAGCAGAACCTCTTGTTCAAATGCATGTGCAGCTACAAAAAACAGTTTTCGCCGTTTTAGACACGGTGCCCCCCCCCCCCCCCTCCACACACACACACACACACACACACACACACACACACACACACACACACACACACAGTGTGTGTGTGTGTGTGAGAGAGAGAGAGAGAGAGAGAGAGAGAGAGAGAGAGAGAGAGAGAGAGAGAGAGAGAGAGAGAGAGAGAGAGAGAGAGAGAGAGAGAAATGGGGCACACTAAATGCTTCGGTTCACCATAGCCTCTCCACATGAAACTTTTATTGTGCACATAGCTCAGAATCCAAGAATTATTATTTTTGTAATTTTTTCCTTGTGTGTAGAAATCAGTAAGTATAATTTACATCAAGAATATATGTTAAAGGGGCACTGCACTGAAAATACTGCTAAAATCTATGGAGGCATTTGAAAGAGGTTCTTACTGGCAACCAGTATCTTCAAATGAAGAATAATTATTTAATTACTGTAACACTGTTACCAAAATAAGTAATTAGTTTTTCTGTATATTAAAATTAGGGTTCACATTTGACACCAAGGAAGGGGGTGGTGGGAAGACCTATTTTGGTTTCCTTCAATAGACACAATTTAGTATTACAATTACTGTTTCAAGAGCAACATACAGTTCTTTAATAAAATGATATTTTTTACCACATTGCTGTTCCCATAATTATCTGTAACACCCCCATTTAAAATCGGACTGCTAGAGATCGGATCATCTAGCATCGTTACAGGTTACTGCAGTAATCTGCACAACTGGCCTTCACTGAATCCATTTGCCGGTACAGTAGGCACAAGCATATAATTTTATACTCACTTTTTGGTAAGAGTAAGTACTGCTTGTCATTACTCGGTATAATTTAGTGATTTACTGAGTATCAACCCACAGCAACAGGGTCACACTCAGCCGATACAATATTTTCAGTACACCAATTCCTACTACACTATTCCAAGGATGACACTCTGCTGACAGACAATAGCCCTCACTCAGCACTCTCAGCAGCCAACAACGGATTCTTTGCCTATCCTCAACCTGTGTGGGCAAAATATGGTATCCTCCGAGTTAAGGGACTATGCACCCCTTACGTATCAAACTATGATAACTTAAGAATAACTTGGTTTGGAGACTGTAACCTTAATACTGTCAGTAAATTGCTGAAAACTTAAACAGGCTAAAATCTTGAATCTGAGAGAAGCAAAGTGGTGGTGGTGGTGGTGGTGGAGGTGGTGGAGGTGGTGGGGTGGCGGGGGAGCACACTAGGAGGAGAAAAATACACTAGATACATAAATTAAACTTCACCATAAGATTAATAAATGATTATTTAAAAATTAGAATGATAGCATGGAAAAGTGAATGTATGGGTGATAAAACAACAAACAGTGTAAGATGTCGCTACACTGAGATGAGAATTCTACTGAGTGCACACAAGAAGTCCAAGTGAGGCATAATTTTACACATTCATATGTAGCTGAGGCAGTATCTGGCAACACCACTTTTGTTCTTAAGAAGCACTTTATATTTTATTAGTGTTATTTAAACAAAAGTGAATTTGTTACCTAGTTTAAGTGATCATTTATTCTGTGATTCTATTTTGCCTCAGACAGAATAAATCTATATTTCTGAATGACTATCCCAGAATCCAAAGCATAGTATCCACCAACTGCAGGTTTCCTATCTTATGGCTCCCAGAACATAAGCGCCCATTATAAAACCAGAGAATGCTGGGACTGCAAGGGGAAAAACTGTTGTAAGGCCCAATACAGAAAGAAAGAAAAAACAAATCTAAAATGTCAAGACATTACGGAAGAGTATCTAAAAGATGTCGACAAGACACCGGAGTCACCAGGTAGAAATCAAATCTCTTTTTTCATATCACTGCTTTTCAAAAAGCTGCAAGTTTTCAAGAATATTTCCCTGTTCCACAACCTGGTAGTTGTTGGATTGAGAATTGTTTCACTAATGTAGAAATCCACGAAATACAAGGTATAAATCTCTCAGATATAGAACAAGAACAACTATTGGAACTATCCTGCAATACTTCACGGAAAAACATTTTCAAAGAAAATGAACTTTGTAGCTTTTGGATGTGTGTGAGCAGTTGTATAAAAAAAGGCATTGCAACATTTGATGCCTTTCCCTACCACTTACATACGTGAGCACACCTTTTCTGCTCTTTGTAGTATTAAAATCTTAAAGTGAAATCGTCTTAATGTGGAATCGAAATTAAGATTGATGGTGACAAAACTTATTCCAGATTTCAATGGAATTATGGAAAAACACTAATAATTTCATTCCTCACACTGCTGTGCCACAAATAAGTACATGATTTGGGGAATTCTTATAAATTTCACACAGCTATGGCTGGAAAGTAGTAGTTAAGGGACCAGCTGCCACATCAGATGACAGGAGTGAGCAACATTAACATTTTGCAAATGATTCCACAAGGCAGGTTACGACACTGCTCATAACCTAGAATGCATGGCCTGGCAGGCACTGTATACATATGTGAAGTAAGCAGGGCAGCACAGGGCACCAACGTGCTGTGAAGAACCCATGTGTTGTAGTTACAACAACACTCAGTGACGTGTGTATGGGCCGAAGTGGGCTGAGGAAAGGTGACATTGTAATTATCAAAGAGCACTCCATTTGTCCTCTCCAGGGCAACTATGTCAGAAGCACCAGGAAAAGACATATAAATCAGTGAGCCTGAAGGTTACAAGTGGGCAGTCATGTCACCATTCTGCCCGCATCTAGTACCGGAGAGAATGACGATAGTTTAAGTTGCAGGCCAACCACGACGACCTTATGGTGATGGACATCAACAGCCTGCTGAAGATACCTCCAACCTCTGCTGCATGGACGAGTTGTCACTGGGGCAGGCACACCTTGGAGCTACACTGGCTCAAGGAGCAATAAGGCTGCTATCTTCCGCACTCTGCGTGGCTTCAGCCAGCAGACTGCAAGCTGCCATCTGCAGAGATGGGGTCAGGGTGTGAACTCCCAGCCTCCAGGGTGCAGTGCTGTCTGCTGGCACTGAGTGAGCTGCTCTGCGTGGATGGATAGAGGCGCGCTTGAGGAAGCACTAAGCTGTGTTCTGGGCCACAGGCACAGTTAACACACACAGCAGCTACTTAGGCGAGGCGTGGCGTGAATAGGAGCGCTATGTCCACAAGGCTGGGCGACCAGGTACTGACACTGTAGATTCCTGCATTGGAAAACTGTGCAGCACCATCGCCAAGTCCAGCAGAAGGTCCACTGTGTATCTTCAATGTAATAAAGTCAATGGCACATTTGCCTGTGTTTCTCTGCACGCACCAGCGTGTCATCCCTGTCTCCCAAACCATACCTCTCAGTCATTCTGACATATAGCAACCATAACCCATGAGCTCAGGGGGGTTACAACAATTTGGTATCAGAAGTGTGTGTTCCAGTTTCCAACACAATACATTGCTTCAGAAAGTGTCCGTCCACATCCAACACTACTTTTTGGTGAGAGAATGGTTTTTTGTGAATGGTGAGTAAGGCAGTGGCACTTGACATACATACCAGCTCAGCACAATGTGGTGCAGTGAGTTAGTTTTATTTATTTTTTACGTTTGCTCTCTTGAGAGTTACTGGTGCGAGCTAAGGTAGAAGATTTTTAAAGTTGCTTTCATGAAGCCAGAGGAACCCGTTGACTTATCTTTGTTTAGAGGTAATGGTGGACGAGATAATTTAGTGCCAGTGATATGTCCATTTTGAAATTTGTCCAGGCACAAGTTGCCATGTACCTGAGCTGTAGCATCTGTTTGTTCTGAATGTAGATGGGTGATGATTCTATGGAAGAATTAATTTGTGTTTCCATTTTTTTTGTGTAGGGTTGAATGGAAGGTTGGTGTTTTATCAGTGGCATTATGGTGAAAATCGAGTACGCAAAATGATGGAAACACATGTTAGTGCGGCAGATGCTGTTGCTGCTTTAACTCAGCAAGTGGAAGTGTTAACACAACAGTTTGAGAGCACGAAGGAGAGAAATTTCGAACTTAATCACAAGTTGGAGGCTTGTACGGAGAGCCATGATCAGTTGCAATCAGAGTCTCAGGAAAGTGTGTGTGGACTTTCCACACCAAACACCAACGTCTCATGGAGTTGATGCTCTACCTGTCCGGAGTCATTATGAATTGTTGAGGGACTCAAAGTATATTTCTCATATTGACAATTCCTTTGTTGGGGAATGGCACCTCCTCGGCGAAACTAGCATCTGAGAAGAAATCAGGATTAGTCGGAAGTTGTTACTGAGTCTTCTGACATATATGAACTCTATTATTAAAGTTATTTCCATGAAGTTCTTGGTGTAAATGAACATGGTAAGGATGGAATTTATGACATTGCAGAATGAGATGTGCACTTTTTTTCAAGACACCAACTTCATGCTGAATTTGTCGTATGCTGACTTGAGGATTCACAGCTACGGCAGCAAGCACAGCAGCTTTGTCTGTTCATGTTGTATGATGATTTTGAGGTCTTGCATTTAAACTTTTCATTTCATGTAGAGAAATGGGATGACCAAACATCTAGCAACAAGGTGGTGGCTCGTCAGGAAATTGTCTGCTGTACAGTAGTTGAGCCCAAACAGAATTTTGCCTGCTTACAGCAAATTACAATACAGGTACAATTGAAGACAAAGTCTGAAAATTAGTCTGTGATCATATTTTTGGCACTTTATTTTACAGGTCCGCCTTGATCACATAAATTTTTACACTTCACTATGACCAGTTTTGGCTACTGCCATCTTCAGATCATAAAATATTCTGATGTTGATACCACATCAGAATATTTTATAATCTGAAAATGGCAGTAACCAAAACCAGTCATAGTAAAATGTAAAAATTTATGTGATCAAGAAGGACCTGTAAAATAAACACACACTGGAGTATAACAGACATAATAACCATAACATTCCCTAACATTACTAAACATGAAAATGCAAGTTACTGAATTATTTCCTGTCAATGTACTTTCTCTGTGGATCAGCAGCATGTCTATCTTATTGTCATACATCATACATTTTTACGTAAAAAAACTGCATTCACAGTGTGTACTGCGTTACTCTGATCCACAACTATACTGATTAGCAGTGTACTGTACACTAAAGCAACAACAAATCAGGTGTGTGTGGAGGGGAGAGGAGTAACTGTGTTCACAAGAGTCACAAATCATAAACAATACCCACTACTACAGCACATTTGGTACGTAATGTGTACAATCAAGACAGTAAACAGCTCTCTTTCTTCCCAACCTGCGTACTCTTTATTGCTTGCACATCCATGCTCTATTGACAAAAACGGCACAGTGTAATACATTCTTGAATAGCTCTTGGAAAGAGTAAGTGTATTCTTGAACAAAATGTACATAGATCCATTTAAAAAATTAACCTCTGCCCGGTATCTCCCATGTCTATAGGAAGAGAGAAAACATATACTCTCAACAAGAACTATCCAAAGATGTTAAAAAACATTGGTTGGAACAATTTTTCCATTTAACACACTAGAAAAAGTTATTCTGGGTGAGTAAGATAAATGGGACAACCTGTTTAACGAATGTGTTACATTTTGATAACCAGTGGAAAGTATAAAAACTGACCACATGCTTTTGACCTGAAACAGTATTCTGATTTGGGATTTTCCACATTACTGTAGATTGATGTCTAGATAGTTCCAACTAATAGTCTATAGTAAATTTGTCTTGTGAAAAATTCTTATTTATGTTTCCTGATGTCATTGTGTCGCTTCCAAATAATACAGCAAACAATCATTTTAATTATTGGTACTTTTTAAACTGTTAATATTACTTACACCTACAATAAAGACTTTGATCAAAAGCTACAAAATAATGGGAATATGAGGAGGAAGAGCTGTTCTTATTTTCATTTTGTGACTTCATAGTTTTGTCTCCCCCCCCCCCCCCCCCCAACCCTTTCTTTTAATACATTCTGAATAAGTTGCCAAATTCTATGTCACTGATACAGAGATGCAACTGAGTAAACATCTAATCAATAAATAATGTGAATATTATTGGTGGTGATTGTTGTTGTTGTTGTCTTCAGTCCTGAGACTGGTTTGATGCAGCTCTCCATGCTACTCTATCCTGTGCAAGCTTCTTCAATCTCCCAGTACCTACTGCAATCTACATCCTTCTGAATCTGCTTAGTGTATTCATCTCTTGGTCTCCCTCTTGGTGGTGGTAACAGTGCCAAAATTAACAGCAATCCTATCTGCTTGTATTGAGGTCATGTTTGAATTTCATCAGCAAGTAGCACACTGCCTAACAACTGCTTCCCCCAATTAAATTTCCCAGCAGAACATCGCATTATTATTTTAATCTCTGTCACCACTGTCCAGGTGAGATAATGAAAATTTATGAGGCTAAAACAGATATGATAGAGTGTATCAACTTGATGATATTAGCTTACCTTTAGTTATTTTGCTTTGTTGATTGGTCAACTTTTTTTTTTTTACTGCAGCAGGTACTGTCTTAAAGAAAATTAAATGCAAGCTTAAGCTAATATCACTGGCCTACTGGCCAATAAAGCAATACAGGCCAATAAAGCAATATGAATACCTCAATAGCTCACTCACAACCATACCGACAAACGCAATTTATTTCGTATGACTCGTTTTAGTGAAGTAAGTACCATAAAATTATGGAGTTTACCTTCTTTTGTGGTGAAGAAATTGCTACACAGTCCTTGTGTTTCTTCTGCAGTTGCTGATGTTCACTTTCACATTTTTCATCATCTTGAGACTCGTGAACTTCATCTTCAATATCAAATATGGTGGGTGTGATGGGTTCTTTAACTGGAGAACTGGCAGGAATACAAGGTTTTCTTTTTAAAGTACTGCCTGAACTTTCGGTTTTTCCACTCAGATTTGTTACTGCAGCAGGTGTGTTTCCAACTGTTTGGAGGAATTTTCTTTTTTTAACTATTGAAAGGGCAGGGAATCTGAAAGGCTGTGATGCATCTTTCTTTTGACTGACATCTTTGGGGGTTGAACACTGAAATTTCCCCAACTTATGAGAACTTTTAGTAAATGTCTTAGCTGGTGAGAAATCTCCATCTTCGCTATCAGCATCATCATCAAAACCAAAACAATTTGAAACATCTAGATTTCTTTGTGTTTTGTCACATTGTTGCTCAGCTGTATCAGATGAAAAGGAGGGCTGTAGATTTTCAGAATGACTGATTTCAATATTTTCCTTTTCAGCATTAAAGGATCTAGCAGCCAGTTGTTTGGCTGGAGTTTTCTCTGTAACTGGAATTGAATAATTGTTTCTTGAATTACCTGCAATATGTGCTGGACTAAAGAATGATAGTAGTTTCCTTGATACTTCATTTTCTTTCATTCTTGTATCCAGCTTACCACATTCTGAAACTGAAGGAGAACATACCGGATTTATTTGTGTCGTACATGATCTAATTGACTTTACTTGTGGTGATGGATGTAATGAAGACAAAAGGTTCCGTGTGTCACCTTTCCCACTAGTTTTGGTGGGTGTATTAAGGACCTGCACAGTTTCCGGAGAACCAACATTTTTAGTACTACTGTTTGGTGTGCAGTGTTTCATTCGCACTCCAGTGCTAGACTTTATTAATTCATCACCTGAAAGATTGCTGAAGTGCACTGTCTTCATTTTCATCTTGGCTGTATGTAAAACATTTGAAAATGACTTTCCAGAAGAAAGGTTCAATTCTTTACTTCCTAACCTATTTTTTGGGTTTGATTCAGGTACCAAATTTTGGGAAATTTTATCTTGCAGTGGTTTTCTCTTCTTCTTTGCTGGTAAAACTTCTTCTGGAGAATCTATGATCTTTCTCTGGACACGTTTCCTTTTACTTTGTTTCTTGGTCTTGAGTTTATTTTCATTAACTTCGCCCTCATCTAATACAAACTCGTACACATCTTCATTTGCTTCATTTCGACTAGTTTCACTCTTTTTCATAGTGTCCTTTGTCTCTTTGTGGTTAAAGGAAAAGGAGTCCGGCAAATTTTTTCTAGACACCTTCAAACGATTAGTTACTGAACATAACCTGTTGTTCTCAGAATTTTGGTACCCAATTGGCACATAAACAGAAGACTTAACATTTGCCACACAGCTATTTGTTTTGTCACGCAGCACACACCTTGATGCAGAAATATTTCGTGTCTCCAATTTACTGATAACATTTGGTTCCCCCTTCTTCTTTGAACAGCCAGCAGCTATCCTCCTTGTATATCTGCTGCTGGAAACTAAGTCACCTGCAATGTGCAAACATTTCCCATTTTAATCAGTTCTGTATAAAAACAAAGCTGATGGCCACAGATAAAAGAATAAACAAAAATGTTGAAAGTTCATAAATCTGCTGCATCAAGTTAAGGTCACTGTACAGTAACAAAATTGTGTTGTGCAATAAAGTGAATGTTTGAATATGAGTAAGAGCATTAGGATAACAACAGGAACATTGATAATATCTGGGAACCACCTAAGGAACAATGTACCTACCTCCTTGAGGTTAAGAAAAATCAGCAAATAAAATAGTCTGCAGGACAAATACAATATTGTGATTTTGATCTATTATTACACTATCTACCAAGACAGAAGAACCAGTTAATACGATGAAATTTTAGTGCACAGTCGTGGACCATGCTGTAAGGCCATCGTTAACACACTGTACTTAACAGATGCTCTACAGAAAGCCAAGAGGGATTGGCTGCTAGATATCGTTGACTGTAAGCACTGTTTACAACGGCTCATTATAAAGCCCGAGATACACTGAAGCACCAAAGCAACTGGTATAGACGTGTATTCAAACACAGAGAGATGTAAGCAGACAGAATACGGTGCTTCAATAGGCAACATCTATGTACGACAACAAGTGTTTGGGGCAGTTGTTAGATCGGTTACTGCTGCTACAATGGCAGGTTACCAAGATTTAAGTGAGTTTGAACATGGAGTTATAGTCAGCAAACGAGCGATGGAACACAGCATCTCTGAGGCAGCGATGAAGTGGGGATTTTCCCGTACGACCATTTCACAAGTGTACCATGAAAATCAGGAGTCCGGTCAAACATCAAATCTCTGACAATGCTGTGGCTGGAAATGACTGAAGAGAATCATTCGACATAACAGAAGTGCAACACTTCCACAAATTGCTGCAGATTTCAATTCTGGACCATCAATGTGTGTCAGCTTGCGAACCATTCATTCAATGGATATGGGCTTTCGGAGTCTAAGGCCCACTCGTATACCATTGACGAATGCATGACACAAAGCTTTCCACCTCACCTGGGCCTGTCAACACCAACATTGGACTGTTTATGACTGGAAATGTGTTGCCTGGTCGGACAAGTCTCATTTCAAATTGAATAGAGTGGATGACATGTACGAGTATGGAGACAACCTCATGAATCCATAGACCTTGTATGACAGCAGAGGACTGTTCAAGCAGGTGGAGGCTCTGTAATGGTGTGGGACGTATGCAGCTGGAGGGATGTGGGACCCTCAAAATGTCTAGATACGAATCTGACAGGTGACACGTACGTAAGCAACCTGTCTGATCACCTGCATCCATTGTGCATTCTGACAGACTTGAGCTTCCAACAGGACAGTGTGACACACCACACATCCAGAAATTCTACAGAATGACTCCAGGAACACTCTTCTGAGTTTTAACACTTTCGCAGGACACCGAACTCCCCAGACATGAACATTATTGAGCATAAATGGGATGCCTTGCAACATGCTGTTCAGAAGAGATCTCCACCCCCTCTTACTCTTGCGGGTTTATGGACGGCCTTGCAGGATTCATGGTGTCAGTTCCCTCCAGCACTACTTCAGACATTAGTCGAGCCCATGCCATGTCAAGCTGCAGCACTTCCACATGCTCGCAGGGGACCTACACGATATTAGGCAGGTGTACCACTTTCTTTGGCTCTTCAGTGTATAATGTTTAACATTCTACAGAAAACAAAAACAAGATGGGTTAAATGCATAATTTAAAAAAGGGCTGGAGCTTAAACATGGGTCAACAATAAAATGTCGGTTAAAATTATAAATGATAGGTCCCAAATAGGTGTCTGCGACATATATAGCACATATGTAGTTAGTTGAAAGCAGTATCTGAAAACACAAAAAAAAGCCATAGGTATAACAGGCTTGTGAAAACAAGACCAACGAATTGCTAGCTGCACGAGGCCAGTGAAAGAAACAATGGACAGGGAACATCAGGACATGAGAGATCTACAACAGCCTGTCATACAGTCAAAATCAGATGTTTTGTGTAAATTCATTTTGTTCATTCAGAAGTTTTGTGAAATGGTGTTTCTTATTCCCATAGTTCTCTATTTCTTTCAAAAGCCTCAATAAGCAGGCATTTGGCTCAATGTATGACTTACTTGTAATATATCTATGATGACACAGTAGGTTTGTGTTCAGATGATGTCCAAACACAGTTTTATACTGCAGATGTGTATGTTTCCTAAACCTAATATTAAAGTTTACACCTGTCTGTCGAATTAAAATGTCACAATCAGCACAATCTATTTTACAGAAGTGAAACTGTTTGTTACCTTTCTTCCATCTAGACCGCAATTTCATAGTATTATTTATTTGAAAGCCACATCTAACAGCCATGTTGCTCAGTTGGTTCTCTAGCTGTTGAACAACTTTTCTGTTACACGTCTTCTGGACAAAATTTGTGTTACTATTCACTGCTCCCTGTGTTCGAGTATTTTATGTTCTTTTTTCTTTATCTCATAATACAGTAGTATGTCAAAGCTCTCTGTGTACTCATTTACCACAGCTAACTGTTTTAGCATGTTTAGTTCTTTACGTATTTCTTGGCTTTCTAGTGGAAAGTGAATAAGTCAGTAAACCACAGAAGGGAAAGAGATGCAGTGTATGGCAGGATTTGGCATGAATAATGTTATCGGTGTCCTTAGGTTTCTATAGATGCTGAATGTATTACTATTTTTAGTTTTAGTATCCTCAGGTCTCAAACTGGGGCTTAGACACAAGATGGGTAACAAACGTAACATATTTTCAAATTTAGGCATCTATAAAACACATTGTAACGATTGTCAGAAATTTTATATCGTACAGACAGGTGTAAACTTTAACATTAGGTTTAGGGAACATACTCATCTGCAGAACAAAACTGCATTTGGACAACATCTGAACACATGCATACTGTGACCAACATAAATATATTACAAAATGTAAGTCATACACATTGTGCCAAAGGGCCACTTATTGAAGCTTTTGGAAGAAACAGAGAACTAAGGGAATAAGAAACATAAATCCATAAAATCTCTTAATCAACAAAACAAAATAACACCAAATGCCTATTTTTGACTATATGACAGGCCATTGTAGTTCTCACATGTTCTGATATTCTCTGTCCAATTGTTTCTTCTGCTGACCTCGTGCTGTTAGCATTTTCGCTGACTAGGTTTCTGCAAGCCCATTGTGCCTGTAGCCTTCAACTATCTTCATTATGTAATACATATTTCACAGCTACCTATTTGAGAGCTGGAATTTATAATTTTCATTAACACTTTATTGTCAACCCATGTTTAAGCTCTAGCTTTTTAACTCTTCCTGGTTTGTTTCATGTAGAAGCTTAAACATTATATAACTAAATTTATAACAAGTCATTGTAAATAGTGGTTACAGTTAACACTACCTAGCAGCCAAGCACCCTCGACTGCCAATACTGCAGCCGTTACGCACTCTGTGTTAACGACAGCTCTACCTCATACGCCATGATTGTTGATGCCAGTCAAGGCCGTAAATTTTATTTTATCTTTTATTAAGCTCAAGAGAGAGTTATGTAGTTTTTAGATGGGTCTCAGATAACATGAACCAATGCTACTGCTTAAAATGTTCTCATCATAATGCTCTCACTCATTCCTTTTCAGATCAAGCTGATGATTGTAACACACAAAACAGGACACAGAATAAAACACATATTTCCCATCACATACTGTTCAAAAATGTCTCTGAGCACTATGGGACTTAACATCTGAGGTCATCAGTCCCCTAGAACTTAGAACTACTTAAACCTAACTAACCTAAGGACATCACACACATCCATGCCCGAGGCAGCATTTGAACCAGCGACCGTAGCGGTCGCGCAGTTCCAGACTGAAGCGCCGAGAAACGCTCGGCCCCAGCAACCGGCCCATCACATACTGTGTTGATTTTCATATATTGATTGTACAGTGGTGACAGTGCTGTTTGTAGCTTAAAGAATAGGTAGTGGCTCAGTTAACAATGTCCATACAAAACATTAGGAGATTATGTAATAAATTAAATGTGGTGAAATGAAAGAATGTAAGTGAAAATTGTCCAGATACGCTGACTACGCCATGTTGGTGAATGATGTTGCAGTCTTCAATCCACAGACTGATTTGATGCTGCTCTCCATGCTACTCTATCCTGTTCAAGCATCTTCATCTCCAAGTAACTACTGCAACCTACATCCTTCTGAATCTGCTTAGTGTATCCACCTCTTTGTCTCCCTCTACAATTTATACCCCCTCACTCTTCCCTCCAGCACTAAATTGGTGATCCCTTCTTCTAGTCAAGTTGTGCCACAAATTCCTCTGCTCCCCAATTCTATTCAGTAACTCCTTGTTAGTTACATGATCTACCCATCTAATCTTCAGCATTCTTCTGTAGCACCACATTTCCAAGGCTTCTATTCTCTTATTGTCTATACTGTTTATCATCCATGTTTCACATCCACACATGGTTACACTCCATACAAATACTTTCAGAAAAGGCTTCCTGACACTTAAATCTATACTCGATGTTAACAAATTTCTCTTCTTCAGAAACACTTGCCTTGCCACAGCCAGTCTACATTTTATAACCTCTCTACTTCAACCATCCACAGTTATTTTACTCCCCAAATAGCAAAATTCATTTACTATTTTAAGTGTCTCATTTTCTAATCTAATTTCCTCAGCAGCAGCTGATTTAATTCGACTACATTCCATTGCCTTTGTTTTGCTTTTGCTGATGTTCATCTTATATCCTCCTTTCAAGACACTGGCCATTTTGTTCAACTGTTATTCTAAGTACTTTGCTGTCACTGACAGAATTACAATGTCATCGGCAAACCTCAAAGTTTTTATTTCTTCTCCATGGATTTTAATTCCTACCCCAAATTTTTCTTTGGTTTCCTTTACTGCTTATTCAATGTACAGATTGAATAACATTGAGGATAGACTACAACCCTGTCTCACTCCCTTCTCAACCACTGCTTCCCTTTCATGCCCCTCGACTTATAGCTGCCTTCTGGTCTCAGTACAAATTGTAAATAGCCTTTCACTCCCTGTATTTTACCCCTGCCACCTTTAGAATTTTAAAGAGAGTATTCCAGCCAACATTGTCAAAAGCTTTCTGTAAGTCTACAAATCCTTTATACATAGATTTGCCTTTCCTTAACCTGGCTTGTAGAGTTAGTATTGTCTCGCGTGTTCCTGCATTTCTATGGAATGCAAACTGAACTTCCCTGAGGTCAGCTTCTACCAGGCTTTCCATTCGTCCATAATGACTGTGTTAGTATTTTGCAACCATGACTCATTAAACCGACAGTTTGGTAATTTTCATACCTTTCAGCACCTGCTTTCTTTGGAATTGGAATTATTATATTCTTCTTGAAGTCTGAGGGTATTTCGCCTGTCTCATACAGCTTGCCCACCAGATGGAAGAGTTTGGTCATGGCTATCAGTAGTTCTAACAGAATGTTGTCTACTCCTGGGGCCTTGCTTTGACTTATGTCTAAGTGCTCTGTCAAATTCTTCATGTAGTATCATATCTTCCCTCTCATCTCCATCTACATCCTCTTCCACTGCCATAATATTGGCCTCAGGTACATTGCCCGTGTATAGAGACTCTATGTAATCCTTCCGTCTTTCTGCTTTCCCTTCTTTGCTTAGGGCTGATTTTGCATTCATACAGGTTGTTCTCACTTCTCCAAAGGTCTCTAAGTTTCCTGTAGGTGGCATCTATCTTACTCCTATTGATATATATTTCTACATCCTTACATTTGTTCTCTAGCCATCCCCCCGCAGCCGTTTTACAATTCCTGTCCATCTCATTTCTGAGGAGTTTATATTCCTTTTCGCCTTCTTCATTTACTGCATTTTTATATTTTCTCCTTTCATCAATTAAATTCTATATATCTTGTGTTACTCAAGGGTATCTTCTAGCCCTCGTCATTCTACCTACTTGATCCTCTGTAACTTCACTATTTCATCTCTCAAAGCTATCCATTCTGATTCTACTGTGTTCCTTTCCAATGCTCTTGTTAATCATTCCTCAATGCTCCCACTGAAGCTCTCAACAACCTCTAGTTCTTTCAGTTTATCCAGGTCCCATCTTCTTAAATTCCTACCTTTCTGCAATTTCTTCAGTTTTAATCTACAGAGCATAGCTAATAAACTGAGCGCAGAGTCCACATCTTCCCCTGCAAATATCTTAAAATTTAAAATCTGGTACCTAAATCTCTGCTTAATATTACACACGCATCAACAATAGTTTTGTATCACCTTGGTTCCGAGAGTTCCAGAACCTGATAGAAAACTGGACTAGAGATCAACATAAAACACCATTTCCGCCCTTTTTATTGCTCATGAAAACCACACACTGCATTTTGTACCACCATACAGTGAGACCTTCAGAGGTAGTGGTCCAGATTACTGTACACACTGGTACCTCTAATACCCAGTCGCACATCCTCTTACATTGATGCATCACTGTATTCGCCGTGGCATACTATCCACAAGTTCATTGAGGCTCTGTTGGTCCAGATTGTCCCAATCCTCAACGACGATTTGGCATAGATTCCTCACAGTGATTGGTGGGTCACGTTTTCCATAAACAGCCCTTTTCCATCAATGCCAGGCATGTTCGATAGGGTTCATGTAGGCCACTCTAGTTGAGCGATGTCGTTATCCTGAAGGAAGTCAGTCACAAGATGTGCACGACGGTGGTGCGAATTGTTGTCCATGAAGATAAATGCCTCACCAATATGCTGCCGATATGGTTGCAATATCAGTCAGAGGATGGCATTCATATATCTTACAGCCGTTACGGCGCCTTTCATGGCCAACAGCAGCCTACGTCGACCCTACATAATGCCACCCCATAACAAAAGGGAAACTCCACCTTGCTGCACTCGCTGGACAATGTGTCTAGGGCATTCAGCCTGACCAGGAAGCCTCCAAACACGTCTCTGACGATTGTCTGGTTGAAGGCATATGAGACACTCGTCGGTGAAGAGAACATGATGCCAATCCTGAGCAGTCCATTCAGCATGTTGTTGGGCCCATCTGATGTGCAGCATGGTGTCGTCGTTGCAAAGATGGACCTCGGGAGTGAAGTTGTGCATCACACATCCTATTGCGCGCAGTTTGAGTCGTAACGAGACATCCTCTGGCCGCAGGAAAAGCATTATTGAACATGGTGGTGTTGCTGTCAGGGTTCCTCAGAGCCATAATCCATAGATAGCTGTCATCCACTGCAGTAGTAGCCCTTGGGCGGCCTGAACGAGGCATGTCATTGAGAGTTCCTGGCTCTCTGTAACTCCTCAATGTCCAACATAACTTTGATTCACTCACTTCCCTTGTTGAGAGCCCTTCCTGGCACAAAGTAACAATGTGGACGTGATCGAACTGCGATATTGACCCTCTAGGCATGGTTGAACTCTGGACAACATGAGCCGCGTACCTCCTTCCTGGTGGAATGACGAACTGATCGCCTGTTGGACCCCCTCCATCTAATAGGTACTGCTCATGCATGGTTGTTTACATCTTTGGGAAGGTTTAGTGACATCTCTGAACAGTCAAAGGGATTGTGTCTTTGATACAGTATCCACACTCAACATCTATCTTCAAGAGTTCTGGGAACCGGGGTGATGCAAAACTTTTTTTGATGCGTGTATAATCAATCTGAAACCTGGAGTCTCCACTTCCTCTTTCATTCCTTACTCCAAGTCCATATTCACTACTACTTTTCCATCTCTTCCTACTATCAAATTCCAGTCCCCCATGGTATTAATTTTTCATCTCCCTTAACTTTTTGAATAATTTCTTTTCTCTCATCATACATTTCTTCAATCTCTTCATCATCTGCAGAGCTAGTTAGCAGATAAACTTGTGTAACTGTGGCAGGCATGTGCTTCATGTCTATCTTGGCTACAATAATGTGTTCACTATGATGTTTGTAGGAGCTTATCTGTGTTCCTACTTTTTTATTCATTATTAAACCTACTCCTGCATTACCCCTATTTGATTTTGCATTTCTGTGAATTCATCTGACCAGAAGTCCTGTTTCTCCTGTCACCGAACTTCACTAATTCCCACTATAACTTTAACCTATCCAATTCTCTTTTTAAATTTTCTAACCTACCAGCCCGATTAAGGGATCTCACATTCCACGCTCCAATCCGTAGATTGCCAGTTTGTTTCTCCTGATAAAGAAATCCTCCTGAATAGTTCCAGCCTTGATATCCAAATGGGGGACTATTTTACCTCCAGAATATTTTACCCAAGAGGACGCCATCATCACCTAACCGTACAGTAAATATGCATGCTCTCGGGAGAAATTGCAGCTGTAGTTTCCCCTTGCTTTCAGCCATTTGTAGCACCAGCACAGCAATGCTGTTTTGTTTGATGTTACAAGGCCAGTTCAGTCAGTCATCCAGACTGCTGCCCTTGCAACTGCTGAAAAGGCTGCTGCGCCCTCTTCAGGAACTACACATTTGTCTGGTTTTTCCAACAGATACCTCTCCATTGTGGTTGCACCTAAGGTATGGATATATGCATTGCTGTCTCTCGCAAGCCTCTCCACCAATGGCAAGGTCAATGGTTCATGGGGAGGCGGGGGATGTTTATGAATATGGTGTGATAATTATTATGAAACTTCACTCAGCACTGTTGTGCATTTCACATTTAAATCATTAGAACTTCAAATCGGGTGGGGGGAACCAACAGAAAACACAACTCAATAAGACAAGGGGTCAAATTTGTAACAATACATTTACATACATGGGGATGTTAGAGATATTAAAAGGAGGATGAGCTAGCCATCAGAGAAAGACTAAAATCTCCGGTCTAGTAATTCAAAAAGCACCCCACACCGCCAGTTTGTCATGCACTGTCATTTGCAAACTTAACCTCAGATACATATCTTCATTTAATTTTACACCTACAAACTTCTCCGTAAATGTAATACACCAACATAATGTGATGCAAGCTGAAACACACATCATACACATGTCAGATACTTTAAAGACCTCTCACCAATACATTGGGCAGAAGTACATGAGATTCATAGAATCACATAATAGTGACTGGAAGAGTTATTGAATCACTAGTTCATGAATTTTACCAACCACAGCTTCGTGTTCATTTCCTCAAGCTTATTGCCCGAATAAAATAACTTTCTTAACACACAATGAAATACATTATGTCATTGTTTATCCTCACAGGCATCAATGGCTGGTGTATGATGAACTTGATACCCTGCTATCTGAGTCACCCCATGTCAAATCACCTAATTTTGGAACTTTTCCTGCTCCACCACAATGGATTTCGATGAAATTCATGTTAACATTCGCACATGCTAAACTTGGACACAAAGTATTTTCCAATGTAAAACATCATTCACATGCTCTTTCCAAATTTCTACAGAATCAGTTCAAGCTTGATTTTCATAAAAATTACAGATATAGATTATCTTAAGTCTACTCCTAGAAAATCTGTTATCCATAACTAATTTCAAAACTAGTCCCAGTTGCAAAGAGAGCAGGTTTTCAAGGGTCCAAAAATCATGTTTGATTGTCAAAATGTACTAACAATACCTGAAAATGACAGATAAAATTGAAGAAATGTACCATAGCACAGGGCTACATTTTAACAACCTGTTGACCATATTTTGTTGCATGTGTTTTGTGTGTTGACAAGTAATATCTCACTACAGAGCTTTGGTCCAAGGTGACATTGTTTAAAGTTTACAACCTGATTGTACCTTGTGTGCCACCTAACAAAAGAACAGGTGAAACAAATAATAGAATTTTGTCAATCTGTGTAGCCACGAACACGGAATGGATTACTTTTGGCACCAGTCATGGAAAATCTCTGTACGATGAGACTGGTGGAAGAACCAAGCAACTGGCTACTCGCGCAAGCCTGTAAAGGGCATCTCTAAATCAAATATCAAGGCCAAAAACCTAATCCACTTTTACAACCAGAATATACACAAAATAATACGTTTATATAAAAAACAAAAAAATCAAAGGAAGCAAAAAGTTTCAAGAAGAAAGATGGAGAGAAAGCAGCATGGTTGCCAGTACGAGAGATCATTGTCCATTTGTACCATTTGATTCAATCTCTGTTCATATCAGCAAAGTTTCTAACGACAGAATAAATTTTGCTGTCCGATTATCTAGTGCAGCCATGTTAATCCTGAAATTGATCGAATTGTTGCCTGCCCGTCACATTTCCTCTATGTATTGATAATGAATAGTGGATTGGCAACATTATTAACATATAATGAAGAAAATTATGCACTGATAAAATTTATGCATCTTCAAGGCCTGGCTCATTCATTTTACTGTCCCAAAAGACAGGATGCTCCTTGGGTATCAGAACACCACCTCATTTCCACGGCCCTGTTTCTTCCGTATCATCATCTGGCCGACAGTATCTATTTCCAGAAAATGAATTGCATAAATTGGCTCAAAAACTTAAACAGGTTGTTTTGAATGAGACTGGCTTTGGAGATATGTCAGAAAATGATATTTGTAAAAGAAGTGTTGAACATACCCTATTTCAACAATTCACAAAAATTGTTATCTTACTGACAAATTCGTAGATTGCTGGAAAATATTGTGTTTACTCTATGAGATAAGGATCCAAAGTTTTGATGCCACAATTTTTGCACTTAATTTTGATTCAAATTATCTAAAATTTTAACTGTGTTCATATGTGTAACATAAATCCTCACCCATTAGTGAACTATTTGACAGCCTTGAGGTAACAGTAGAAACTGCAAAATACTGAGAAAGCAATTAAATAATTAAATACAGATTAAGGTAACTGAGTAATGCATTTACATAACTGACAGCATGAGATAAACGATCAAATCATAACAACTGTTTATGGACTGACAAAATTTACATACCATTGTTATTAGCTGCAGTCCACCTGGTATTTGACAGAACTTTCATCTTTTGAAGAAAAGTAATAGATGTGAGCTGACAACAGTTGACATGCTATCTGTCGCAAAATCTCTGAAAAGATTAGATTTATATGAGAAATCATGAAGGAAATTTACAGGTACATGACATTTCCGAAACATTAAGAGTGTGTGTGTGTGTGTGTGTGTGTGTGTGTGTGTGTGTGTGTGTGTAAGAGAAGGGTTTGTCCACAGACATTCAAAATTATTTACAAATCATTGGCAAATGAGTCAATTTTTATGGAAATAGTATGGCACAAATCAATTTTTAAACTCCATGTACATGATTTATTTTTGTGCATGGCTACATGTTGGGCATTTAATTTACTAAATACTATACTAGCCTACATTTAATAACAAAATGGAAAGTCAAAATTTGGCCCATACCCAATGCTAAAACATGCCTAAAAATATTAAACATTTATCTTTCTTAACACACTACTAGTATTTGATTAAAAATTTATGTTGCCAGCTTGAATTAATTTATAACACTGGGTAAATTATCAATGTAAGTGCCGACACAATGCAAACTTTCTTGAGCCACAAGTCTTATTGATAAATAATGTAGACTAATTTTATCAGCAAGTGCTGTACCCGAAAACATTATTATTATTATTATTATTATTATTATTATTATTATTCTCAAACTTCTGTGAGCTATTTCTAGCTACTTTGATTACTGAATATATCCACTGTGAAGCTTCATTTGAAATATCTTATTTCTTGAGGAGGCATCTACAAGATGATGGGTAACAACCACATACTATTCGTCACTTGTTTCTTTTGTGCAGTACCTTCTAAATGCCAAGTTACTCTAAAATGTCATGCTATAAGATCTTAGTGATTGGAAATACGCCACATACTTAAAGAAATTAATGTTTGTTTCTGAGGCTAGTAATGACGCAAAAAATGAAAGCTCCTGTACTATCTGTTTGAAAAGCTGAGGAGTAACATTTCTTTCTGCTGAAATTTTTATCAGTATGTACACTAAGTTCCATATGGTTAACTAACAATTCTTTATGTACAATATTTATTTTGGAGTTATTCAATTTTTTTGTTTATATTACAAATATGTTTTCCTTTAAAATTAAAAGATGTACCTTCCACAGAGAACCATGTCATTGAATTATCATCTTCAGTTCAGATTGATTTTTTTTAGCCAGTCTACCCCTCTAATCTTCAGCATTCTTTTATAGCACACTTCAAAAGCATGTATTGTCTTCCTGCCTGTCATTTGAGACCTCAATATTCATGCAGGTCTCCCTAATTTCGCTGTAGCTGGCATCTGTCTTTCCCACATTCAGGTCTGCATCTACAGCTCTGCATTTCTCCTCTAGCCACTCTTTCTCTGCCATTTTTGAGCTTTCTGCCAATCTCAGTTTCTTAGATGTCTCTTGATATACTCCCTTCTGCCTTCTCATTTACTGCAATTTTACATTTTCCTCTTTTACCAAATTCAGTATCTCACGTGTTATCCAAGATTTCCACCGCACCTTGTCTTCTTGCCTATTTGATCCTCAGTTATCTTCATGCTTTCATCTTTCAAAACTACCCATTCATCTTCCATTACATACACCCCCCGCCCCCTCCCCCAAATCCGATGCCGAGTGTTCATTCTCTAAATTCTTAACCACCTCTGGTACTTTTAAAGATTTAATAATTATCCGAAAAACATACTGGCATTTTCTTCTGTCAATGTGTCTCTAATAGCATTAATGAGAACATATCCATATATCTACATCTGTATACTCAAGCCACCTTACGGTGTGTGACGAAGAGTACTTTGTGTATCACTGTCAAGTCATCCTTTTCCTGTTTCAGTCACAAACGTTTTGCAGGAAGAACAATTGCCAGTAAGCCATCATGGTCTTCTTACAAGAAACCCATAGGAGATCAATTCCTATAGACACTTAAGATTTTGGAACTTCAACAAATCATACCACGATGTAAAAAGTTTCTATTGCAACTACTATCACTAATGTTGGCTGTGCATCTTGGCGCTTTTGCCCTTACTAAATGAATATGTAATACAACAGGCTGTTCTTCTTTAGATCTTCTCTGTTTCCTCTTATCAATTCTATCTGGTGTGGACCCCAGACAAATGAGCAATATTCATATATTGGTCAAATGAGGAGTTTGTAAGCTACCTCCTTTGTGGTCTTTCAATGAATTTGTCTGGCAGCTGCCTTTAACTGCAGTTAGTTTTATGGGGTGATTCTGTTTTAAATTGCTCCATACACATACTCCCAGATATTTTACGAATGTGACTGCTTCCAGTGATTGTTCTGCAGCTGTGTAACCAACAATAACGAGTCTTTCTGCCTATTTCTGCACAATAAATTACATTTGTTTATTCTGAGGGTTAACTGTGAATCCTGCGCCAGTGTTGATCCTCTGCGGGTCTTCCTGTATTTTGGTACAATTTTCTAGCACTGTGATTTCTCTGTATACAGCAGCATCACATGCAAAAAGCCTTATCGAACTTCTGAAGTTATCCACTACATAATTTATATACATTGCAAAAGGTAAAGATACTATAATACTCCCTTGGGGTAGGCCTAAAGTTACTTTTATATCTGAAAATTTCTTTCCTTTGACAGCAATTTCAAAGAATGATTGCCTACTGAACACACTGGCTCCTAATCACAAATATTGAACATGCAAATCGATTACGGTATATTAATAATTTTTACTTATGGACCGTCTGACAGCAACTGAATAAAACACAATTTTAGTTTTATTCAGTTGCTGTCAGATGGTCCATACGTAAAAATTATTAATATACCGTAATATTACACGCAACTGAGGAAGACAGGACTATAAAAGTTGAAGATGCAAATCTATGTTTACCACATGACTGTGCTGGTGCAGTTTACTTTGTTGCCGGGGGAACATAGTTTATCGTTTTAGGTTGTAAATAGCAATGAGTGAAAGCGTTGCAGTTTTGAGTGCTGATAGTCTCACATGGTGAAATCTAATCTCTTGGGGTTATGAAGTGTGGAAAGTTTCTTGAAACTTCCTAGCAGATTAAAACTGTGCGCCGGAACGAGACTCTAACTCGGACCTTTGCCTTTCGTGGGCAAGTGCTCTACCAACTGAGCTACCCAAGCACTTTTGGTAGAGCACTTGCCCGCTATAATCTGCCAGGAAATCTCTTATCAGCACACACACTGCTGCAGAGTGAAAATCTTATTCAAGGTACTTGAAATTTTGATTGGACTTTGTATTTCTTCCAAATGAGGATAGCAGGAAATGTATAGTGTCATGAACTCAACTCCATAAAGCTTCACTAGAAAGGCGCGGATGTTGATTTTCTTTGCAACTGTACTGGACTCAATGTCACAAGAGAACATCTATAAGTAAGAACACATGGTTTGATAGGTCCAAGTTATCCATCGAGAAGAGTATAATTTTAGTTTCTTGTTGGATAAGAGACTATACGCTACAAGCAACACCTTCTGAAACACAATTTTTCACAAACATCATGTGCGCCTACTACGGTTGCTGTCAATAAGTCGCTATAGCCATGTACATGTGTGTTCCAATCAGGGAACAAAACAAGGTTGTCAAAATAGATGAATCATATATAGCTACTAGGAAATATCAGAGAGGATGACCACTGAAACAGAAAGTTGAACATATCTGCATATTTGATGGAATTAAAAAAGAATCCCACAAGTGATTTATAGTTCAAGTTTATTCAAGGGGGAAGGAAACTTTGGTGGCCCGTAAAGCACTTTATGTCGCCAGGCACAAAAGTGATAACAGAACGCTTTAATTCATACACCACCTTAAAGAAACGAGGATTTCAACATTAATTTGAGAGTCATCCCGTTGAATAGGAGTCGTCTGTTGATCCATCTGTTCACAAGCAGAACATCAAATGCTTGCGGAAATCTATCAAATCGTCCATACGGAGAGACTCATCCTGGAGATGGAAACAAACTCTACCCCTTTCAGTACCTACATTTCCACAATTAATTTGCGGTTGCATGGAAACATTGACCCTCCCAATATTTCTGACTGACATAGCAAGTATGTAACTGCATTATGGGAAAAAAAGGATTGTTGCCAGTGGCTTATACAACACGAGTGACAGTCCATGAAGATGTAGCCGACGAGTAAAGTAAGTGAAGTTACTACTTTCATTTGTTATTAATTTTAACTTAGTAAACATCCATCTCTCGTTTCTGCTCTAGTGAAAGCTGTAAACAGTGGGAGGGAATCGGGTGGTTGAAATCAGATATAGCAGGAAATAGTGGGGAGCCGTGGCACAAAGAACAGGACTTCTGGTCATGTCATTACAGGGTTACGAATACAAAACAAAAAAATACACCTAATGTGGGAATAGTTTTAATAATGAATAAGAAGATAGGAATGCAGCTACAAACAATGTAGTAAATACATTATCATGACCAAGATCTATACAAAACGAACACCCTCTACAGAAGTACAAGTTTATATGCAGATTATGAGATGTGATTTAATTAGATGTACTTTTCATTCCAATGGATCCATAGTGAGCAGACCCTTCAGGAGTAGAGCAGGTTGCTGGCAAGTAACTGGAAACTTGTGTTCTTGAATAATGAAGATCTTTCTGGACAAATGTAAGCAACTACTTTCTAGTAGTGATTCCATGAGTTGAGATGTTTGAAAAAGATATACACGCACATCAAAAAAAGTTTTGCATCAGCCCAGTTCCCAGAACTCCTGAAGACAAACGTTGACTGTGTATATTGTAACACAGGTACAGTCCCTTAAACTGACCAGAGATGTCACTAAACTGGTCCAAAGATGTAAACAACCATGAATGAGCAGCGCCTATTAGATGGAGGGAGTCCGACAGCCAATCAGTTCCAGTCATTCCACCAGGAAGGAGGTACACGGTTAGTATTGTCTGTAGTTCAACCATAACTAGATGGTCAATACCGCAATTTGATCGCGTCTGCATTCTTACTTTGTGCCAGGACGGGCTCTCAACAAGGGAAGTGCCCAGGTATCTCTAAGTGAACCAAAGCGATGTTGTTTGGACATGGAGGAGATACAGAGACAGGAACTATTGATGACATGCCTCGCTCAGGCCGTCCAAAGGCTACTACTCCAGTGGATGCCCGCTACCTATGGATGATGGTTCAGAGGACCCTGACAGCAGTGCCACCATGTTGAAAAGTGCTTTTCGTGCAGTCAGAGGATGTCATGTTACGACTCAAACTGTGCACAATAGGTTGCATGATGTGCAACTTCACTCCTGACGTCCATGGTGAGGTCCATCTTTGCAACCACGACACCATACAGCGCATTATAGATGGGCCCAACAACATGGCCAAATGGACCACTCAGCATTGGCATTACGTTCTCTTCGTTGATGAGTGTTGCACATGCCTTCAAGCAGACAATTGTCGGAGATGTGTTTCGTGGCAACCTGATCTGGCTGAATATATTGGACACACTGTCCAGCGAGTGCAGCAAGGTGGAGGCTCCCTGCTGTTTTGGGATGGCATTATGTGGGGCCGACGTACACCGCTGGTGGACATGGACGGCACCGTAAAAGCTGTACGATACCTGAACGCCATCCTCTGACCGATAGTGCAACCATGTTGACAGCATATTGGCGAAGCATTCGTCTTCATGGATGACAATTCGTGGCACCATCATGCACAGCTTGTGAATGACTTCCTTCAGGATGATGACATCGCTTGACTAGAGTGGCCAGCATGTTCTCCAGACATGAATCCTATCGAATATGCCTCTGATAGATTGAAAACGGCAGTTTATGGAGGACGAGACCCACCAACCACAAACCACTGTTGAGGAGTGGCACAATCTGGACCAACAGTGTCTTGATGAACTTGTGGTTAGTATGCTATGATGAATACGGGCATGCATCACTGCAACAGGATGAGCTACTGGGTGCTAGAGGTACTGGTGTGTACAACATATGGACCGCCATCTGTGAAGGTCTCACTGTAAGGTGGTACAACATGCAATGTGTGGTTCTCATGAGCAGAAAAAAGGGCAGAAATTATGTTTATATTGATCTCTATTCCAAATTTTCTGTACAGGTTCCGGAACTCTCGGAACCAAAGTGATGCAAAACTTTTTTTTTGTGCGTGTGTATTTTCTAATGAAGAATTTCATTAAAAATAAATACATTGGGAAGCAGTAGTTAGTATCCCTGGTTCCCTAAACAGGCCGCTTTAGGATGTTCTTGAGTTTACATCACAAGTTATTCTTATTACAAGTTTTTGGACCCTCAAAACCTTAGCTTGCTTTGAAAGTTAGTCTAAAAAGAATTGTATATGACATTATGGAACAAAAGTAAGCAAATCGCTATTCTATTAAATGGCACCTACAGGTAGACAGAGAATTTCTCCTTCAAGACTTACGAAATTTTTTTCCTAAAAATGTGTTCTTACATTTGAACGAATGATTTGGATAGTCATCTGTTTGCTCTTTCAGTATTTCGTAGAGTATCCATAATTATAATGACATTCTTCAACTTCTCCGCCAAAAACACACTGAAGCCATTGCTCACTTGTCAGGAATGACTGAATTCCGTTTCTCCTGAATGCACGTAGTAATTTGTCTATGTTGCGTGGATGAGGTTTTTTGAAGACCGCAACCTGAGGCGGGGCTATAGTTACCCTATCAGTTTTAGATGTAGAGCGTTTCCAGGCTAGTCATCCCAAACAACAGGAAATGTTTGGCTGTGTGAGCTGTTGCTCCATCTTGTATAAGAACAGCACTGTCTGGATTTGGGAAATGACCATTCTGGACTGCTTGAGCCTAGAGAGAAACAAACCTTTCCTGATAAAAATTACTGTAGGCACTCCTTTATGCATCAACCGCATACAATTCAGTTTTTCCACAACCACAGATGGGAACAGCAACTGCTGTCTGCAATACTTGCTTTTGTCTGTGGTTCATTGGTTGGTTGGTTTGGGGGTATAACGGGACCAAACTACTAGGTCATCAGTCCCTTTTTCCTGTTGCAAGCAAGTCTCAAGGTACAAAAGCACCCAAAGTATGTTTGAGAAAGTAAAAGGGGGAAAACAAATGGGGAACCACACCTAAAATGCAAATGAATGGAATGAACAAAAAATGGGGAAAACATACACCACAAGGAAAAGTAGAAGAAGGTATTAAAACCATAGAGCAGATGGTCTGGGCTGGCTGATCAGAATGATAAAAGAGGATGAGCCAGCCACTCTGCAACACATTAAAATGGCCACCCCAAAAAGACAAGGCGAGATGAACACATGTAAGGAAGAGACAACCACCAAGACAAACAAAGGCAAAGAAACTGCAACAGACTTAAAACGGAGGGAGGGTGGCAGCCTCGGAGACAAGTCAAAATGCCCACCCTTAGATGGTATAAAAACCCACCTCATGAATAAAATGTAAAACTAAATCTGCTGCTGAGGCATTGTCGCCCAAAACCGAAGGTAAGGTGCTAGGAAGGTTAAAAGTCCACTGCAGAAGGGCTAAGGAAGGTGGGCAGTTCAGCAAGATGTGGACAACAGTCATATGTGAGCCACAGTGACACCGAGGTGGGTCCTTGCTTCGGAGGAGGTAGCCGTGTGTTAGCCACATATGACCAATGCGGAGTCTGCAGAGAATCACACAGTCCCTGCGAGAGGCCCGCATGGAGGACTTCTACACATTCGTAGTCTCCCTAATGGTATGCAGTTTGTTGACTGTACTGAGATCACGCCATTCTGTCTCCCAAAGCTGAAAAACCTTGCAGCGTAATAATGATCGGAGGTCAGTTACAGGGATGCCGATTTCCAGAAGCAGTTTCTGTGTAGCCTGTCGCAAGTTCATTTTCTGGGATTCTGACGTGACCTGGGGTCCACACATACACCACGGAACGACTAGACCATTCCAGGGCATAAATGGACTACTACTGGATGGTCACTACCAAAGGATGGTGGGGGCATCACTGGTCGATAGCTTAAAGGCTTCTCAAGGAGTCAGTACAGAGAGGAAACGATTCACCAGAGCATGAGTGGATGCGCTCAAGAGCATGACAAATGGCCGCTAACTCTGCAGTGAAAACACTGCAGCCATCTGACAAGGAGTGCTGTTCAATATGTCCTCCATGAACATACGTGAAACCAACGTGACCATAAGCCATCGAGCCATTGGTGTTAACCACTTCATGGTCCCAACATATGTCAAGAATTGAGAGGAAGTGACAGCAGAGAGCTGCGGGATTAATTGAGTCCTTAGGACCATGTTAAAAGTCCAGCTGAAGCTTCTGCCTAGATGTACACCATGGAGGTGTACGTGAATGGACCTCAAGTACAGGTGGTCAAGACAAGTACTCCACTTCACACAGAAGAGATTGGATGCAAACAGCAATCATAAAAGCCCTGACCTTGGCCTCCGATGCGGCAGATGAACCGCAGTGGGTAGGAAAAGCAGAAGGTAATTCAAATGCTCAGGAGAACTAAGAATGTGTGCAATGTAACTGGCAAGTAGTTGTGCATGCCTAATCTTCAATGGAGGAACTCTGGCCTCCACCAGGACACTGGTCGCTGGACTCGTCCTAAAAGCTCCCGCTGCCAGTCTAACACCACAGTGGTGCACTGGGTTGAATAAACGCAAAGCCGAGGGGGCTGCCGAACCATAAACCAGACTCCCACAGTCAAGCATGTTGGTGAGGCTGATGGGTTGATAGTTACCCACATCAAGCAGGGATCTGCCAGGTTTGAGAACTGGACTGATGGTGCTCTCTCGCCATTGCGATGGATAGACGCCATCGCACCAGATCTGGTTGAAGATGACGAGGAGATATCGCTTCTAGTCAGATGAGAGATGTTTGATCATCTGACTGTGGATCCGATCTGGCATAGGAGCTGTGTTGGGACAATGTGCAAGGACACTGAGGAGCTCCTGCTCTGTAAATAGAGCATTATAGGGTTCACTATGACATTCAGTAAATGAGAGGGCTTTCCTCTCCATCCGGCGTTTGAGGGTTCGAAATGCTGGGGGATAATTCTCCAACACGGAGGTTCGAGCATAGTGCTCAGCAAAGTGCTCAGCAATTGCGTCTGTGTCAGTAGATAACACGCCACTGATGTTAATGCCAGTGACGCCTGTCAGGGTCTGGTACTCACAAATGCATCTGATCTTCGACCAGACTTGGGAAGGTGATGTATGGCACCCAATGGTCCAGACATACCTCTCCCAACACTCCTGTTTCCATCTTTTTATAAGCTGGTGAACACGGGCAGGGAGCCGTTTCGAAGCGATTAGATGCTCTAGGGAAGGGTGCCACTTATGTCGCTGTAGAGCTTGCCGATGCTCTTCAATGGCCTCAGCGATTTCTGACGACCACCGAGGTACTGACTTTCGCTGTGGGCTCCCTAAAGAACAAGGGATCACGTTTTCTGCCGCAGAAACGATTGATCTAGTGACCTGCTCAACTACCACATCAATGGTACCATGTGGGGGAGGGGGATTCAACGGTGACAGCAGAGGTGAAAGCTTCTCAGTCTGCCTTGTTTAAAGCCCGTCTTGGTAGACGTCAGGGAAATGGCACTGGGAGACTGACAGGAAGATGGGAAAGTGGTCACTATCACACACGTCATCGTGGACTCTCCAGTGGACAGATGGGGTAAGTCCTGGGCTGCAGACAGATAAATCAATGGCCGAGAAAGTGCCATGAGCCACGCTGAAATGTGTGGGAGTCTCAGTATTTAAGAGGCAGAGGTCAAGTTGAGACAGGGAAGTTTCGACATCTCTACTTCGGCCAGTAAGCACAGTGCAATCCCAGAAGGAGATATGGGCATTAAAATCTCCCAAAAGTAGGAAAGGTTTAGGGAGTTGATGAATCAGTGCAACCAATGCGTTCAGGAGTACTGCACCACATGGAGGAAGATACAAATTGCAGACAGTTATTTCCTGTGTCACCCTTATCCTAACAGCCACAGCTTCAAGAGGGGTTTGAAGGGGCACAGGATCACTGCATACTGAGCTCAGGACATGGACACAAACTCCACCTGACATTCTATTATAGCCGCTATGTTCTTTTCCGTTGGAGGGTGACATTATTGTGAGGCTGGGAAGGCATGAAGTGCACAAGGAGGCATGTTACGCATCAGGATCACCTGCTGCCACCAACTGAGTATTTGTATCCATTCCTACTGTGAATGAGACATCAGTGAGATCCATGTTCTCAGGGGATGCTAAAATCGCCACTCATCCTAAGGTGCAGAATTGGTAGGGAGTAGGGAGTGGTGGTGTTTGGGCCACCAGAGGGTCTTTTTTTTTAGCAGACTTCTTTGTTTGCTTGCCCTCTCACTTCTCTTCAGGAGCTTGCTGCGAGGACTTCTCTGAAGTAGCTTCAGGCACAGAGGAAGACTGAAGATATTCATCCAGCAGCTTTTGGCTCCTTTAGCCACTGGTAAGTATCCCTTGTGGCATTAGTGGAGACCTTGGGAGAGAGGGTCCAAGGGACCCCTTCCACACAAGAGGAGCCGAAGGAGGCTGTTGCTTCTCTGGCTGGGGGGAGGGGACCAATGTCCCCATGTTTGGGGGAGCCTTGCTCCCGAAGTAGGTACTTTGCGAGCAACGGAAGGAGATTTTACCCCTACCACCAAGGGGGCAGATGTATTCTAGAGGCCTGGAGGGCCCACTGTTTGTGGCACAGAGAGTGGTACGACTGGTACTCATGACGGCGATGGTAATGTAGCTGCAGCATATGTAGACATTGACGCATAGGTGTGTAATCTTTCAAATTTACGTTTAGCCTCTTGCTAAGTCAACCGGTCCAGGGTCTTTTACTCCATGATTTTCTGCTCCTTATGGAGTACTGTGCAGTCTGGCAAGCAAGGGGAGTGCTGCTCTCCACAGTTGATACTTACAGGAGGAGGCACACATGGAGTATCTGGATGCAGAGGACGTCCGCAGTCCCAATATGTGGCACTGGAAGTGCAGCAGGAAGACATGTGCCCAAATTTCCAGCACTTAAAGTATCGCATAGGGGAGGGACGTATGGTTTAACATCACAGTGGTGAACCATCACGTTGACCTTTTCAGGCAATAAATTACCCTCAAAGGTCAAGATGAAGGCACCGGTAGCAACCCTGTTGACTTTAGGTCTCCTGTAAATGCGCCGGATGAAATGAACACACCGCCATTCTAGATTGGCATGGAGCTCGTCGTCAGACTGCAAGAGGAGGTCGTGATGGAAAATAATCCCCTGCACCCTGTTGAGGCTTTTATGGGGAGTGACAGGAACAGGAATATCACCCAGCTGGTCACAAGTGAGTAACACCCGGGGTTGGGCTGGAGATACTGTCTGGATCAAGACTGCACCGCTTAACTTTGACAGTGCTGTCTCTTGCCCAAACTTATCCTCAAGATGTTCAACAAAAAATTGAGCCTTCGTAGGTAGAGAGGAGTCCCCATCCATTCTGCTACAGACAAAATACCAAGGCGAATACAGTTCCCTTCTTTCTGTAGCACTATGTTCCTCCCATGGTGTAGCGAAGGAGGGGAACGATTTACAGTCATATCTGTCAGCATTGTACTCGACCTTGTCCTTCTTAGAGACTGCTGGCACCATATAGTCACCAGCAAGAGATGATTTAGTCCACTTCATTGTAGGTCATCCACTCTTATACCACCCACTCCGATCAGGGGCTCTCCCCATGGGCGCCATCCAGCCAGTGGCCACAGCGAAGGCCACTTGGCATGATGGCAATTGCCGCGAGTCCTGATGCCTCAGGAAGACAGGCATCTACTGCTTGGCATACTTGGGGAGGTTACAGTTCAGGCATCAGCTGTGTGATCCGTGTGTTGACAGGGGGCTACCACCAAATGGGTACATGACAGCCCTGCCATAACGAACTGGCTGGGCGCTGAGAAATCCAATACTGTCATGGGGGAAAAGAGGACAGGAGACAACGGAAGAAGATGATATACCCCGGAAAGTGTCCTCGCCCAGATAGTTGAGTCGCAAATGGAGATGCAAAGCCATGACAAGAGGTTCAGGAGATCAAGCCGAACGGCACTATGGATAACTCATGCACCATGTATGGTGTCCTTCCCCATATGGCCCACACTTCCATAGAATTTGGAAAGTGGAAGGTCAAACCAGAAAATGGCACCTGAACTTATAGGGCCAAAAAGTTTGAGATTCCTTTTAGCCAACACTTGCGACAGACAGGAATACCTTGGGCCTATTTTAACCACCAGACTGTGGAAATTTTGCCTGGTTCATTTGTAGAGATTTGGGCATTTTGCAAGGTTGGTCTTTGGATGAAGCTCTACTGGATACTCATCTGTAAACAAAATGTGCATCCTTATCCTATTTCCTTCACAGTGGGGATCGCAGAAACCATCAGACTTTATTCTTTCACAAAATGCCTAACTATCAACTTTTTTTTTTTTTTTCCCCTTACAGCATGGGTCTTGCTTTGATATAAGCATGTTTTCTCTTGGATTGTCCATGAATAAAGTCTCTTACAGTTGCCCTACTGATGGTCATCACCCATTTTATCCTTTACCACGCCTTTGGTTTTGATTTTCATGTTTGGTATGGGTTTTGGTGGTCGTCCAACTCTGTTCCTGCCACTAGCATTACCATCACTTCTTTTAAGCCAAAGTCTAATGGTTTTAGCATCAACACCCAACATTTGAGTGATTTAGGTGTTACACATTCCACTGGCATGGAGGATTTGAATCTGGGAATGAACATGTTCATGTTTTAGTACCATTTTTTAGAGACACCCTTAAAAATGATTAACAAAACAGCAGTATACAATGTTAAAAATTAATTTCAATAAGCAATCTGAAAATCCATTAAACATAAGAAAACCAGCCTTTTGAAAAAATTCTTTTTTCCACCCTAATTAAAATTTTAAATAGCATTCCAACTGTGGGAATATGTTCACTATGAATCATCAAGTAATGCTGATTATCATGAAGTTCATGCAGTTCTTTAAAAAAAAAAAGAGAGAGAGAGAGAGAGAGAGAGAGAGAGAGAGAGAGAGAGAGAGAGAGAGAGAGAGAGAGAAACTTTCCATCCGCCTTGTGTGCCTCACAACATTCAAATTGCAAATAGTGATTTGTTTAAGCACTTACGCAGTTCTGTGGTATGCTCCATTGAATTGAATTTATAATCAAGCTGGGACACCACTGTCAATTTCATCTATCTGCTTTTCATCATATTTTAGGCACATACAGGCAGAAAACTTCTTACAAATTCTGAACTTAATATACTGTGCTTTCTCCAAGGCACAATCCGTATCACTTCAGGCAGAGGGGTTACCTTCATAGTTTTAGCATATGTTAAAATTCAGGAGTAAGAAAAAAACATGTACCTTTTTGTTTTCTGTTGTTCAGAGCTAATGTGCTTACTAAAGAGGCTTCTAAGAAATCCGAGACCGTACAGTAAGTTCTGTGTCTTCATGAGGAATTTGCCAGTTGGCACAGTTGCAGTGCGTTTTTTGAAAAGGACTGTTTGAAATGTCTACTGACAGGGACCACAGGAGAGTGAAGTTGTGCTGACTACCTGCATATCAATAAAAGAGTGATTTTTTTTTTTTTTAAATACCAGACTTTGTTCAGGTTGGGAATAAGTGTTCTAATTTGAAGACTCTGTTTCAAAGTGAAGATGTTTCCAGTGACAACTTCTTGTGTTCTAAATGTTTTGACAGAGTAACAACAAGAATAGCATCTGAACTGGGTGAAGCCTCCCATGGTGCATATTTTGCATCAATAGAAGAAGAATTAAATGCCCTGAATCAGTCAATTACAGACGTAGGTGTTAGTCCTGCTAAGAAACCGTGGTCAGTGAAGTCGAGTCATAATGTCTATGCACCAAGAAAGCGTAGAAAAATTACTAAAGCTATAGATGAATACACTACAGCAAAACTGACCACACTCTTCAAAGTAGAAATTCCATCTTCAGAAGAAAATTAACCAAAGCACTCTTAAGCCTCTTGCCAGGAATTTTTCACAAATATCAATTCAGCTGTTGAATATTGTGCATCCTAAAGGCACAAGTTTTAACTATTATCCAGAGACATTTTCAAAGAAAACAATTTTGAACCACGTTCCATCAGCATCAAAGTACATGGTGGACATATCAAGAAACGTGAGGTCTGTAAAAGGAGTCCTTGGAAGACTAGATCCCTATTATGGTCATCCTGCAGAAGCAGCTCAAATTCAAATGGTGCAGTCATTTTATCTGGAAGATAAATGGGACTGTTCTCGCCAGAGTGCCAACAAAAAAGATACTATAACTGTAACAGTTGAAGGTCAAAAAGTTGTGGAAGAGAAAAGGTACACGACTCTTAGCATTCAAGAAACATTTGCAATTTATAAGAGCAACTATACGACTTCACACATTGGAAGATCATAATTTTATGCACTACAACCTAAGTGGGTAGTTCCACACCCACCTAGAGATGCCTGTTTATGTGTGCATTGCACGAATTTTGAACTTTCGTGTGGTAACTTTGAAGAACTTACTGGAGCATGTGACATATGACACCTTGGGCGCATGAAGTCATTAATAGTCTGTGTAGAGCGAGAGACTTGTTTGTTTCAAGAATGTGGTTACTGCCCCGGAAAGGAAGGAATGTCTTTAAAGGCACTTGGCCTCGAAGATGTAGCAGATAACTCTGCAGAAATTACATATGTGACATGGGAGGAAAATAAAAAAAATATAAAACTGTTGCCTTTGACAGTTTCATTGATTAACTTGGTAAATGGTCAGAGAAAGCAGTAACACACAAGCATCTGATGAAATTGCAACAACACATTGCAGAAGTTTAGTACTTCACTGTGATTTTGCTGAGAAGTGGTCTGCAATTCTACCACAAGAAGTACAAGGGTATAATTGGAGTAATGACCAGGTTCAATTTTTACAGGAGTGGCATATTTTCAAAACAAGATCACAAGTGTTGCAATTATAAGTGATGACACAGGACATGACTCTTAGCAGTGCGCAACATTCTTCGGCTGCAAACAGGGGAAGAGAAGATCATAATTATTTCTGATAGTGCTCCTGATCATTTTAAAAATCATTACCAGCTGTCTGAATTGAGTAAGTAGCTTGTGCCAGCTGACTGGGTATACAGTGCTACTGGTCACGGGAAAGGGCCTTGTGATGTTTAAGAGGCCTGAAGCACTATGCTACAAAACAATCTTTCCAGACCAAATACAGCTGTGATTCAGAATGCTGAGGATTTAACGGGAGTCGTGAACTCTTACACATCCACAGCCCTCACTCTTTTGGCCACAGATGAAATCAAAGAATTCCGTGAGCAGAAAAAAAGAAAAATGGTCCAAGAAAACTACTCCTGTGAAAGGAATTTAGAAAAAAATTTTTGGACCCAGAGTGATGGACAAACTCATATTGCCCACACGTTAAAGAGCAAGAAAGAAAAAATTTCGTTCGTTCAGCCAACACCTCAGAAACAGCAGGATAATATTCAGATTCACAACCTGAGAAGGAGGATGTTTGTGGCGTGTGTGTATGACTGACTGGTGGATTACAGAGATTATGAACACCAGTTATGAGTTAAACGAAATTGTAGTGAACTTTATGCTACCACATGCACCAGCTGCTCGATATACGTTTCCAGCTGAAGGACAGTAACAACACCTCAGTGCTAACTTCCTGTTCACAATGTTTTGAAGATTGAAGTGCTCCAGTTCATATTAGTTCAACAGGAAGGCATCACCCTATATCAAAGGAAGATACTGAAGCAGTGGAACACATTTTTAGTTCATTGACTTGCTAATTTCAGTGCACAATAGAGTGCACAGAAGATTTATAAATTGAAACCTTTAAGTCTTAGGATCTTTCACATACATTTTGGAACCATTAAAAATTCACCCACCCCTTCAATTGTTTATAAAACCTGTTCAATCTAAAAGTGGAAGCTCTCATTTTTGAAAAAAAAAAAAAAATCCATTAATTATAAAAGAAGTTAAGAATGCTACAGTAAAAGAACTTTGAAAGCTACATCCAAATGGAGAATTTCTTTGTAATAATAAAGCAATTATCTTTCAAATAAAAACAAAATATCTAGAACTGTTCCAGAGATACAGCATAATAAAAATTTTTCTAAAATTTGCATCTTTAAAATTGTATGCACAGTGTCTTTGGAGGGCCATACCTCTGAGCAGAAATTTTTTTAGAGAAAAAAAGTGTGTTCCTTACTTAATCCTTCATTTAAAGTATGCTATATTCAATAACATCCAAGACTATGAAGGTAAGATTTTTTCCTTAGCCTGCCTGAATTGATATGGACTATGCCCAAAGTTAAATTACAAAGTATTGGCTAGGAACCATTAAAAATGAAATGTTCACTGAATGATATTTAACATTGCATTTGATTTGTTCTTATTGCAATGTTTGCGTCATCTAAAAGCAAAACAAACTTGGCATCTGGTAATGTTACAGATGAAAGGTCACTGATACACACAGAAAAATGTAAGAGCCCTAAGACAGAACCCTGTATGACACTCAAATATAGTTCACAGTTGGTTGCTGCCTCATAGCCTAATATAAATGTCTTTCCTACTGACAGCCTCTGCTTCCCCTCAGATATATACGATTTTAACTGTTTTTAAGCATTTCTTGTTACACCATATTTTAATTTACTTAAAAGGATATTGTGATTTATACAGTCAAATGCCTTTGACAGGCCTCAAAATATAGCAGTAGTCTCTATTTTTTTGTACAATGAATTAAGTACATTCTTGCTATATGTGTAGATAGCCTTATTATTGGAATGCTTGAGAAATCGTGACTTTAAGAGAGTATGAGGAGACAAAACAAATTATTCAGATTGTCAAAGGACTTGAGAATTTTCATTGTTATGGGGGACTGGAATTCTACAGTAGGAAATGGAAGATAAGGAACAATAACAGCTAAACATGGACTTTGAGAAAGGACCGAAGGGGAAACCACTTGGTACAGTTTTGCACATAGCATTATTTAATCACTGCTAACACCAGGTTTAGCAATCATGAAAGAACACTGCATATCTGAAAAAGACATGGAGACTCTAGAGTATTTTAGATCCATTTTATAATGGTAAAACAATTTCAAAACTCAGTTTTAAACCACAAAGCATTTCCAGGGGCAGATGTGTACTCCAACCATAATTTATCGAAAGGCAGGCATAATGTCAGTTACACTTATTGCTTGTGATTAAAACTGAAGATATTATAGGGAGGTAGGAAATCAAGAGTATGGGACTTTGATAAATTGGATAAACCAGGCGTGGCTGTTGATTTCAAAGGAGCATTAAGCAACAGTTTACTGTAACAGTACAAAGGAACACACTAGAAGTCAAATGGGTAGGTCTGTGAGAAACTGAAAACAGCAATCAGTAGAAATCTTAGTTTCATTCATCATAATCAATGATTCTCGAAAGCTTGTAAATGTATCATTCACAATTTAAATTAAAAAAACATGTAACTGGTGCAGTGTTTCATTAATCATAAACCCTTAGGCTATATATGGCATATTAAATTTCCATACAAAAGGAGAAACTAAAAAAATTGTAGGAAATGAAGCAAGCCAAAGTAGGAATAGCTAGAGGAGAAATGTAAAGCTGTTGAAGCATGCCTGACTGGGAAAGACATGATGGCTATGGGAACATTAAGAGAGTACTCCGGAGGAAAGAAGTACCTACAAAAATATTGTGAGTTCAGACTGTAAACTAATACTGGGAAAGAAAGAAAGGCTGAAATGCGGAAGGAAAATACAGAGGGTTGAAAGGTAACAGAGTGGACACCTGCATTTTGTGTAGACTAGCAATCAATGTGGTGAATAAGGTACTGAACTGGATTGTCTGTCTAAGCCAGACACACCATATGCTTACTGGTGAAGTCCTGTATGTAGTTTTCCAACGCGTTTCAGTGCTAAGCAGGACGACGCTGAATGTAAGGCACTTAAAGATTAGATTAGATTTACTTTCATTCCAATTGATACATAGTGAGGAGATCCTCCAGGATGTAGAACATGTCAGAAAAACAATAATACATGACAAATATTTACAACTGAAACAAATAAGCTAATGTACCTTCCACAGGCCACAGGTGGCATGATCATCATTTTTTTAATGAACACTATATGAAAGAATCATTTTACAAACACTCATTTACTAGGATCGCATTAACGCACTGAATTTAAAAAGAGGTTTTTAATTTATAAGGGAGTGTAAATGAGATGAAGTAATTCCAAAATGGAAAAGTGTTGCAAGTGTTTAGACATGATCTGGTATGTTAGCAGTGGCCAAGAAGCTTAATGAAATGGTACAGGAAGAGAACAAGGTAATGAGTGTCACCCCACAGAGAGGAAAAGCACCCAAGGAGACTGAGGTGGGTTTCCCACCAATTCAAATTGTCTTCCAAACGTCAATGGCAGTTCTTAATATCAAAACTGTGCATAAAATTTGTGTATTAGGTTAGTAACAAAATAATTCCATCCTATTGCAATATTTTATGTGGTGTTATTCATTTTTAATACACAGTATTTGATGTCATTTTGATAAACGTTTGAGTAAAATCTAATAGCCAACTCTTTAATTAATGCCAATCAGTCCTAAGTTGAGAAAAAAAAAACAGCAATAATAGCTAATGCATATTACTAGGATTGAGTGGCACGGTGGGCAAGGGATGATAGTGGCAGCCAACAAGAAGCAAATAAAAGAAATAGTGGGGGCAAATCATTGTAAGTTGGGCTTGGGGAGGAACTTGTTGAGTAGACGTTGAAGAGTGAAGGGATTTTTTGTGTTAAGACTTGGTACAGTAAGAGGCTATGGTTCCATGACATGAGAAACTTTTGATTAATTTCTGGGTGGCAAGTAGGCACATAGTCGAAGTATTGGGACTTTTACTATTTCGCAACTCTATCGTGACAGAACTTTACAGTGAGTGCAACTCTCTCTCCCCCCCCCCCCCCTTTTTTTGTCAATATGCTAATGCAATTATCTTATAGAGGTTAGATTAAGGAAAGGCAAACCTACATTTCTAGCATTTGTAAACTTAGAGAAAGCTTTTGACAATGTTGACAGGAATACTCTCTAACATTCTGAAGGTGGCAGGGGTAAAATACAGGGAACGAAAGGCTATTTACAATTTGTGCAAAAACCAGATCGCAGTTATAAGAGTCGAGGGGCACGAAAGGGAAGCAGAGGTTGGGAAGGGAGTGAGACAGGGTTATAGCCTTTCCCTGACGTTATTCAATCTGTCTATTGAGTAAGCAGTACAGAAAACAAAAGAAAAATTTGGGGTAGGAATTAAAATCCATGGAGAAGAAATAAAAACTTTGAGGCTTGCCGATGACATTGTAATTTTGTCAGAGATAGCAAATGACCTGGAAGAGCAGCTGAATGGAATGGACAGTCTCTTGAAAGGAGGATATAACATGAACATCAACAAAAGCAAAATGAGGATAATGGAATGTAGTCAAATTAAATCAAATGATGCCGAGGGACTTAAGATTAGGAAATGAGACACACAAAGTAGTATATGAGTTTTGCTATTTGGGAAGCAAAATAACTGATGGTGGTCGAAACAGAGGATATAAAATGTAGACTGGCAATGGCAAGGAAAGCGTTTCTAAAGAAGAGAAGTTTTTTAACATCGAGTATAAGCATAAGGAAGTACTTTCTAAAAGTATTTGTAAGGAGTGTAGCCATATATGGAAGTGAAACACGGACGATAAATATTTTAGACAAGAAGAGAATAGAAGCTTTCGAAACGTAGTGCTACAGAAGAATGCTGATGATTAGATGGGTAGATCACATAACTAATGAAAAGGTACTGATCAGAATTGGGGAGAAGAGGAAATTGAGGCACAACCTGCCTAAAAGAAGGGACCGGTTGGTGAGGCATGGTCTGAGGCATTAAGGGATCACCAATTTAGTACTGAAGGGCAGCGTGGAGGGTAAAAATTCAAGAGGGAAACCAAGAGATGAATACAATAAACAGATTCAGAAGGATGAAGGTTTGAGTAGTTACTTGGAGATGAAGCTTGCACTGGACAGAGCAGCATGGAGAGTTGCATCAAACAACAACAGATAAAGTTTCAGGATTATAGAAGCATCTGATTCCACCCGTCTGCTTTGACCCATGACATCACAAATATGGCAGTAACGACCATTCTCAACGTCTTTAATATGGTGTCTATGACATCATTACATAAATGACAACAAACCTAAAAATACATACAAAAACAACACACACATCTCTCTCCAAAAATATAATCAAACTAATGGGACCAGTGCACGAAATTGGGTTTTTTTGGGTGGGAACGATCTAAATATAACACTATAACACACACACACACACACACACACACACACACACACACACACACACACCACGATCCAAAACCACACAAAACGACAACATAAAAACACCACAAAATTCCCAAATCCCTCTACACTTACAATATCGACAGGAATCGGTCACTACCCTTCACCTACACAGCTCAACCACAAATTAAGAAACCAACTACTCCAAAAATTATAATCATACTGCAACTATTGATACCACAAAACCAACAAAAATTGGAACTGCTCACGATACCAAAACACGCACAGCTACAACGTCACATTGGAATTGGACACTTCCCTTGACCTATATAGGTCAACAGTGACTTACAATACCAAAACACACATAGCTACGATGACAACTGGAATCTTACACTTCCCTTGACCTATATAGGTCAACAGCAACCCACGATACCAAACCACATGTAGCTAAAACATCACATTGGAGTTGGACACTTCCCTTGACCTATACATGTCAACAGCAGCTCACAATACCAATACACATGTAGCTACTTTTTTATACACACATAGCTACATCACATTGGAATCGGCACTTCCCTTGACCTATATAGGTCACGATACCAAAACACACATAGCTACGACGACAAATTGGAATCTGTCACTTCTCATGACCTATACAGCTCAGATACAACTGACGATACCAAAAAATTGAAATAGAGTACTTCCCCTAAGATACAAAAATTAACCACAAGTACTGATACCAAAACATCAACCACTAACACACGCAGTAAATAACACTGACCCAACAGCACACAAAAACTCCACCAAACATCATAACATGCGAACAATAGGGAAAAAAAAAAACCTTCTTACCATAAAAAAGTTCCGGCGCAATACACTAACCCCTAACTCGCATTTCACTACACCTATCTCCGTCACAAGCCCAAAAAGTTGCAGAAACTTAATGATGGACAACATGACATCCCCCATTTCAGCCCGCAGACATGCACTATTATACTTAGAAGTCATATCCATACCTAACAAAAGAATCCACAAATTGAATTAAAAGACAAACAGCAAACCAATAAAATCAAACAACACTGCAGTAATATAAACACAATGGAAACTTAATTCTTAACTCACAGACACTAATATCCGTTCTTCTGTAACAGTCGCAACCGATAAATGCACACTTCAGCACTGACACCCAAATGAACCCAATACACCACATAATATGCGGACCATAAACGCACCACCAGAGGACACCACCAACTGCAACAAGACGACATCTGCAAACACAACACGATCAAACTAAATTCCGTGCTGTCAAGACATCACATGACAACACCCTTATGTCACGGGGTCAAAGCTACTGGGTGGGATTGGACACCTCCGTTGACTTAAAGTTTCTGACAACGTTGACTGTAATACACTGTGACATTCTCAAGACAGCAAGGACAAAATACAGGAAGCTGAAGGTTCCCTATAACTTTTACAGAAACCACAATGCACTTATGCACTACAATCTAAGTTGGTGGTTCCATTGCAACCTCAGAGATGTCACTTAAATATTCATTATGGAAATTTTGGTATTTGTGTGGTAAGTATTCAGAACTTGAAACTTCCTGGCAGATTGTTACTGTGTGCCGAACCGAGACTCAAACTCGGGACCTTAGCCTTTCACAGGCAAGTACTCTACCAACTGAGCTACTCAAGCACTCACGACCCGTCCTCACAGCCCTAATTCTGCCAGTACCTCATCTCCTACCTTCCAAACCTCAAAGAGGCTCTTCTGCAAACCTTGCAGAACTAGCACCCCAGGAAGAAAGGATATTGCGGCAACATGGCTTAGCCACAGCCTTGGGGATGTTTCCAGAATGAGATTGTTACCCTGCAGTGGAGTGTATGCTGATATGAAACTTCCTGGCAGATTAAAACTGTGTGCTGGACTGAGACTCGAACTCCAGGAAGAACTTATTTGAACCCACGGCACATGTCACCTTGGTTGGATATGTGAAGTCATTAGTAGTACATGAAGTGGAGGAAGACATCTAGTTCAGGAACATAGTGACTGTCCAGGAAAGCTGGAACTTTCCTTACGAGCACTTTGTCTTGAAAATATAAAACATTTTTTCTGAATCTACGTAAGTAACATCAGAGGAGAATAAACTCGCTATGAAAACTATTGCCATCAATATTATGACTAATAAACTTGGAAAATGAAGAAAGCCATATACTGTACTGCAAGTACTTTAGCCTTATAGCACTAAAGGGGGGGGGGGAGACTTCATGACTACCAAAACATTCTGCTCCACATTTTATTCAAAGAAGTAATACTTTACAGATTAAACATTAATTTCTATTATTAAATCTCAAATGGTAAATTTATATCACATTAAGTACAGAATGCCCTTTTTTTTAATACCCTAACATAATTTTGAGATGATTTAGTAATCTAGGGTCAAGGAGCAGAAACAAAGAAATTTCATTTGTCCAATCAAGTTTTTAGAAACAGAAGGACAGTATTTAGATTCATAACCTTCAAAGATGGATTTTTCTACTGGATATAGATCTCCAGTTGCAAGACTACCATCAGTGCTCATTACCATTTCATAATGTAACCAGATCATCAGCTGATTGAAACTATCAAATATATTTTACTTTAATATTTACGAGCTAAGGAGCACCACTTGCATGAACAAAATAAAGTGCAGATACTGTTGGAAGAAAGTCTTAAGCTTGTTATTAGTTCCGATGATGACACAGCCTAACTTCACGCTTTTTAAGACTGTTATGTAACTGGAAATGAAAATATAATTTCATGGTGCAAAAAGAACACATTGATTACTAAGGTAGTTATCACAAATTATTTGGAAGATTTTACTGTAAACTGACAAACTTTTGCAAAGTACTGGGTGGCGCACGGAAATCCGACCCCACCAAACAAGAGCATATTATAAAAATATCATCTCGTGTTAATTGTAGAACTCCCTCTTCCTAGTACTTCGTATTTTTTTAAGATTTTGGCCTACCTCACAAAAAAATCGTGCATATTATACTTTGATTACAAACCACTACAAAAACTTACAAGGCCTCGACATACGCACAGAAAGGAGTCGCATAAATGGGAATACACGTATGTAACGACCTGCCCCATAATATCAAGCTAATAATTTTGGGGAGTCTAAGATTAACTTTCTTTGGTCAAATCCCAGACGCCAACTACGATGATCTTCAAAGAAACTATCAACATTAATGGTTTTTTGTTTTTTATAATTGGCAATAGCAGTGCAAAACAATCTTCTATAGTGTTTAGGTAATTTCATTACAATTTAACTAAATTACTCTAGATGTCTGCCCTCTTTCTCCGCATCTCCGAGACCCTGTCCGCGAAATCTATGGATTACGATTAATGTTATGTAATGTTGCTCACCTCTCTCCTAGGATAGTTTTCTTGTCTCCAGAATGATCTGTCACAGGATATATTGAGCGAGAAGATTGAATGTTGCGTTTACAATCTAAAAATTAATCAAATCTCGTGCTATAGCGATATGTTCAAGAAACAGACAGCAGTCACGAACATCTCACACACACGCCAGCTACTCCCGTATGCCATCTACTAAACAGTATAAAAATGTAGATATAAATTTTAACAAAAACTATATACACTATCGAGCACGGACTTCAATTTTCCTCACTATGCAGCACACAATAAAACTGTTACAAATGCGCACTCCCAATTCGAATTTGAAAGTTAGCAGGAGGGCCAACTATAAACAAAAAAAACTGAATAATTCTTGTAATATCTAGAACGAAAAAGTCGAACCCCTCTATTTTTAAGAGTTAATAAAATGATGTGCAAGCCTCTTCCTATAAAAAGTATACGACATCCTAACGCTAACGAGTACTCAGGCATCGAAAATAACATAGATAATACACCGCTGCCATTGAGAGAATCGATTCATTCTCGAAACCATGTTTTGTTTGTGACTTTCCAAAGATACATTTTGATGTTTTTATTTTCTGCAAGAGATGTACTGTGTGCGAATAAGTGAAGCATAAATAACATATCACGCGCACTTGGTGTTTCAAACTGTGTAAACATTCAGTTGCCCAAAGTAAATTGAAAAGATGACTTACCATTACGTCGTAACCGCACATAAACCCACCGCAGTTACCGCGTGCGTTACCGGTATGTACAACATCAGTTGATTATATTCCTTTCTACCTTGCCCTAGCAGTAAGGGTTCGACTGCATTTTGGTATTCATTAGGTTTTAGAATTTCCATTTGCAAATTTATGGTTATCAAACGTGTCAGTCAAGCAAAACATCCGTAGGAGAAACAAGATTGTTCTCTCAACTTATAGTAAAATCAAAAGGCATTTCGTACATTACATGCTAGTGTATACTTCGAGTCCACCAAGAAGTTGCCATATTTTACAGAAAATACATTGTGAATATTACTGATGTGCTTGGTGATTTAAGACATTGACGCTGTAGAATGTAGGCTAGCAGTAGTGTTTCACACCCGTAAGTGACGGTCTGCACTCGAAGCCAACAAATATTTATGATATACTTGGCATTTAGCTCAACGGTCAGCTCACATATGTAAGTTTTGCGGAGCAACATAATTTCTTCTTGGTTCAAAATTGTAGAATCTAGACTATTTTATTTCTCTCTTGTTATTCAAATGTCTGCAGGCTCAAACCCACACTGTTTCCATTAGAAGCACAAGTGAAGAATAGTTTATTAATTTTTATAATGTCTACATTTTCAGAGCAGACAGAGCGGTTTATAGATAACATTCCTGGATGATAAATTCATCTATTTAATGATGAATACGTTTGTTTCTGATGGTTTGCTGATAAGCAAATTTCAAGAGAAATTATAATGAGTCCATTTTCAGTGATAATCAGTTCATGCAGTTGTTCATCATCAGGTGGTAAATAAGTTAGTGTAATTGTGCTCTGGCAAAAGATTAGCATCACTTGTGGTCTTTGCACAACCTTTATTGTAGCCTTGTTTTACCCAAAATATTTTCAAAATTTGTGTGAAATGAACACATACTACACATCGACAGCCAAATATCTTTCATGCTGCTAAAATGAGATGTGCATTTAATCAGACCCCATCCAGCCAGGCAATAAAATTATGTTTTCTGTAATTTCTATAATTCGCTGTAGGTGAATGTCAGAGTAGCTCCTCAGTTTCCAAAAATAAATATGTAATTTTCCTTGCTACATGGGAGACATGTGCTATCTCTACTCATTATGAATTAAAAATCAAATTATAAATCAGAGTAGATTTGTGTAGTAGGAACTGATGGATTCTGCTGTACTAAGTAGCCTTGAATCTCGTGGAATCTTTGGATTTTACATAACTGACAAAATTACATCACACTCATCACAGAAAACAATGTTTCCATACTTGACTTTCAAGATCATAAATGGAAAAAAATAAGAAGTATCTGCAAAAAGTTTCTACAAGTCTGTAGCAATGAAAATGACATTGCCAGACAATAGTGAGCTTGCCAATGGTTTACTCGTGATAACTGTTTGAACCAGGTGAATTTTTAACCATTTTATATGGGCGCAAGTTGTATCACAAGTTCATTGAGAACATCTTGTATGTGACAAAATAGCACAAAAATTATGTAGTGGACACATCCCATCTCACCTTGCATTTTTCTTGGTTTAGGTATGCTGTAGGTGTGTAGGCCTAATATCGATCAAAATGCTTAGAGACTTGTCCATTATCTAGTATAGGGTGCACTTTCTGAATTTACTGTGCAGTTTTGATTTTCATAACGAAAAGTGCATCAAAATAAATGTGACAAACTATGGTTAAATAAGCCAAAGGCATAAACATGTTATGATATGCTACAGGTTGATATGTTTTTAAAAATCAAAAAAAATCAATTTTTAAAAATATAACTAATTGGATAGAACTCTCCCCTAATTCGTAAACTTCACCAGTCCTTTTCCTTCACCCATCTTCCTTCCCCTTCAACCCTTCCGCCAGGAGGAGGAGCCACTGATTCCGAAAGCTTCCAAAGTGTAATACCTTTTGTATGTGTGTTCTCTTGCTGCTGCTTGGTAAATAGATTTTTCATCTATCTAATTATGTATATTTTCAAAACCTATGTTTGGCATCAACAGTCATTGGCTCCACCAGCTCACACCCAGATTTTCATACTTCAGTGTAACCTGTTCTTTGGTCTACACTACCACCACAACAAAGATATTGAGGTTAGCTCAAATTGGATGAACCTCATTGCACATTCCATTATTTTTTAAAAAATTGTCTTTGCCGAGTGTGGGTTAAACCAACTGAGACTTGAAGTCGGCTTTGACTATTGGTATGGTGACGCTCAAAAGAGAATGGAATGCTAACTCGGTTTATTTTACTACTGTATTAGTTCTTGGAATGTGGTGACAGACTGATTTGTAACATTGCCTGAGGTTTAGATTATGTTGGTATTTAATGGTTTGCTTGTGACTTTGTGAAGCCAATAAATGTGAGATATGAAAGAGATGACCACAGCCTTCAGTCGCAAATGTGCTTTTATTTAAAGCATGATGCGTTTTAAAATTGGAAGACCTATCTTCAGGTCCTAAACATATTACTTTGTCATCATTTGTACGCAGTTGTTCCCACTGGTCCTATTAAATAAATACATTTTAGTTTCCGGATGAAATAAAGGTGATTAAAATAAAACAATGGTTAAAATAACTATCATCTTCTGTTAACAGTTGTATGTACTTATGATGCAGGTCATTCATTATGTACAAGTTGTCAAGTGATATCGGCAGGTTCAGGATTACACTTTGCCTGTTGTTTTTTACAAGATGCCTTTTAAACATGAATTGCGGATACTGCAAGACTAACACAATTGCTGACAGAAGCAAGTTACTCTCGGTTATTGTTAGTCACAACTGCTTCATCATGACACAAAAATATATTCGTTTGATAGGACCAGTGAGAACTACGTGTCTGAATAATGACAGGATATGTTAATTCAGTTATTGGCAAATTTGATATTTGCCTTTGCCAGGTATTAAATGACATCTCATTTTAATTGCAGCCAATAATGTATTAAATAAATGATTTTTCTTTCTCCATGTGTAAATTCTCTCTTTGTTGATACAGGATGTCATGGTTACATCTGTTAGCAGTTACAATTTCATGCAATGATTCACAGAACTTTGTGCCTTCAAGACCCCATTCAAATTGCAAATAAGTGTCACTGTGTACTAATCAGTTTCAGTGACACTGAAATGACTATGATTGTTACTGGTTCACTTGATATCACATTGTATGGGAATCTCTGATTAGAGAAAGTAAAGCCTCACCTATGAAAGGAATGAACTGACACAACTTGTGAATCGGATCACTATGTGCCGTAGGCATAGTCGTAGTAGACAGTATCTTCTATAGTGATAAGTGAGGTATACCCTTATCACTAACTTTCTGGCATATGAGGGTCCACACACTGGAACATGTCTTTGAGCTCTAAGTGCACACGATTTTCTTCATGGCCTATGTGATTGCACAAATGATGGAGAAATTGCTGTGAAGGAAATTTTGAACAGAGAGATAACCCTTCCTCCATCCCTCATCAAAAAATCGTCTTTTCGTTGTCGATTTACAGTAGGCCTATATGTACATAACATGCACCAAAATACTCGTCAGGGTAAAACTATAGTTTCATGCAGCAGTGTTGGCTGCACTAGCCATAAGGTAGGGTTGGAAGAAAAGAGTTGTCTCTGAACCTTCACAGCCAACAAGAGAGCAGCTGAAAGTTGATGTGTTTTGATGGAAAATTGTCACATTCTTACGTCAGTAGGCCCTACGTCACAGTCTCCGAAATCATAATACATTCAGAAAAGCAGGCAAATATTTTGACAAACATGGTTATTAATTTAATTTAAGCTGTGCTATTAGGTCCCAATCTAACCATAACATTGTAATTCATGACAAATTCTGAAGAAACATGTATGTACAAATGTTATTCCAGGTGGGATTGCTCATACGGCATGTGTATGTGTAACAATTGCCAGTGTTGTGTCTCAATGAAGTGTTCATGCCTAAAAACAAATTAAATTGTCTCAGCCATATACAACCTGCTTCCTGGAATAACATGTGAATAGGGCTCCAAAGTTTTCATGGTACTCTACTCGAACTTAATTAGGATATGTACTTGGAATCTAATCCAAGGAAACACAGAACAACTGGGTACTATGAAGATATTTATTATGAAAAAAATTAAAAATGCGAACTGAACAATCATTGACAGAGAATGTTAACTCCTACTCATTAATCAAAATTTGAGATTGCCAAAACATCTACGATTTGACTCGAAATTCAACAGAAGCACTAAGTGGTTGATGCTGGTTAGCACTGAAAGTCTCCACCCTGACTGGCACTCACAGTAAAAAGCTCAGAGGTCAAGCAACATATTTACTGTTAAAGATTCCCTATCTTTTAATCCCTGGTGTGTATATCATCGAATTCAAATAAAAACCTTATGAAATCTAAGAGTAAAACTGTTCACTGACAGCAGTGTCTCAGAATACTCTCCAGCGATGTGTTCTTCTGTCACCGGGCAGAGAATCTCCTGAGATGTTGTGTTCCAGTTTAGAGCAGACCTCGCCTCATTAGTGTGCACTCTCCAATTGGCCGGTCATCATGCCCATGACAAATGGAATGCTTCCCACACCATGAACTGTGAAGCTGTCAGCGAACTGCCTTCACATCATACTCTGTTTGTAAAACCTTCTAGAACATTCTATAATTCCTCATTTGACTAAAAATTCAGCCAGTTAGATTCATTTCTCTGCCTTGTGGCGGAAATATAGAATGGTGTTTTGCATGAGAATTTCTTTGGCCATATCTGCAGAGGGCATTCCCTGCACATTCCTTCATGCTGAATAGGCTGGTGGGAATGCTTGTAAGATGTTATCTCAAAGAGCTTAATCTTTCAGCTGCTGCCTCACCCACAATTCTTTTCAGCAATGACACTAGGAGCCTGTTCCGCCAGCTTCTCAATGGGGTGGTATTGTCAGAATTATTCATGTATGATGGGATATCGGGCCATCTTACAGAACCTATCCACTACCGACTAATTTTCCACTACGATTACGCAACCGCTATGATGTTGCACAATCAAGTGAAAAATTGACTTCACAGAACATATATTAGTAAATCTGAACCTATCCTATGTTGTGCCAAAAAATTTTCATACCAATTTTCTTGGAGACTGCATACTCTAATAAATTAACCTGTGGTCATTTATTTATTCTTGTGATGGCACTTCTTGCTGTAGAACTCTTGGTTCTCTGTCTCAGCAGTTCCAAATCTTAACACCAAAATGACCAGGAGGGGGGTAATGGTGGAAAAAAAAAGTTATCATGGATCAGTCTTAACATTAACAAGTTTTCCGCAAGTGTGCTTAATAAAGTCAGCCTCCAGCCTACCCTTGAGTGCACTGATGCAACTCAATTTGAAAGCGCACCACAATCATCCATCCACAAACATTAATATGTTAATCTAAAAGGTAATGCTTAAAGTCTATGGCCATCCAAAAACTATCTATAATTTGCTTTTTCTCTAAATTATTTGATACACAAACCTAAAATTAAAAGTGATCTACATTTACTGTTAAAAAAACACATTACATTAATGAAAATCAAACATGGTCAGCCTCTAAATGCATCAGAGTTCACAAGCTAAAGCTAGATCTGTTTTAACTTTAAAATACGTAAATAAAAGAGAAAAGCACCTTTCCAAAGGAAGCATGAACACAAACACCCTGAGTTACAGGTGGTTTGCATTCACCTGTACTTCTAAGTAACTTAAATGATTAGGTTGGACAATTATCATGGACATTATCACTTAACTAATCAAAAAACTTTAAAATGTATTCAGACACATTACATAGAAATGCATAATGGACAAAACATTTAAACAGTAAATAAAATGATTTGCAGTAACTTTACATATGACAATTGAATGAGAATGAAAACCAAAGAACATGAATGCAAAAAATTATTATTTAATTATTATTATTATTTATTATGTAGTTGGTGTCACAGTTTGTGCAGATATACAGTATCTACTCGTGTCTGTGGGCTCTAATCTTTCGTTGCACAGAACTGCAAGTTTTCATGACATGGGAGCAGAAAGTTTCAGAGGGGGAAACACTGTGTTTTGCCGGGGTGGCATTGGAATGAAAGAGAGTGTGACCTTATACCAATACATGGATTACTCGTGACATTTTAGTCCATGGACTCGCTTGACTCCAAGAGGAGCTAATGCATTAGTGGGATTAGTGTTTGACTGCTTACTGCATTCCAGTGGTTCAGGTGCGGCATTTGCTCAACCACATGTAGAGCTAGCATACTGTTCCACAACTGTGCTGGGTTCTTGTAGCTGTTGCTCTTGTCCGTGGACTGGACAGAAAACGAGTGGATGATGCCCAGGGTACAGTGTTAGGAGGAGACGTGAAACTAGCACTTCTGAAGTACCTCATTATTTTCGAGACAATTTCAGAAATGAAGCATAATGCGCATTTAGCAGTCGTCATCTTGTTCTTTTACTGTGATTGCTTAAGTTTGCTTTTTTAAACTTTTTCTGTGCTTCAAATAGTTGTTTCTTTTATGAGGAAGGGGACCTGCTTCTTCTACAGCTAGATGTCTTCTTTTTCTTGTACTCTTTTTGTGCTTTTGCCTTGCGCCTTCTCTCCTGAATGTCTTCATTTCTTGTGTCTTCAAAAATCTTGTTACTTGTGCTCTTCATAGTCTTCCGATCTTGTTCTGCGGGCCCCAAAATTGATTATCAAGTGGTTCTACTAATAGTTGACATTTATTTAGGGTTACCTCCTGAGTACATCTTGTGCCAATGTGTGACAGCAAGAGTTCCGTTCTTGCATTGTGATACAGTCATTTCTTGAAAAGTGGCTAAAACTACATGGTTTTGTTTTGGAGGACATAAATAGTGCTCGTCTCCTGGTACCCAGAATAGCAGCTGCCCACATGCCCCTGTGCCAACAGTGAGCTCTGGCTGGAGCCGTCCTCATGGCGAGACTTTTCACCCAGTGGTTTGACATGTACCAACACATGCCTGCTTTCAGTTGACAGGTTGGCATGCGCCCTTACCTCGGTCGTTTACACCCTATCCCACAGGACCTCTCAAGTCGTGTGTTGTACGTCTGCCTCTTCACTTCACTTCCTCTCATATCCATGACAAGCTCTCATCAGCTGTTCGCTCTCTGCAGCATCATGCCCGTGCACCTGCTGCTGGCTCCTCCCAGTCGATTCACCTCTGCCAGTGTGTCTACTGTTCCCCCGTGCTCGCTGTAGCATTGTGTACACCCAACAATTTTATGCATAACAATAACCTTAATGCTTATGACTAATTACATTATGTTTTTACATACTGAGTTCTCATAAGCATGAGTTTTTCCGTTTCAATTCTGATACAGATATTGTCTGTGTACTCTGAAGGACTATGAAATTAAACATTCTGTGACTAATTGTTGAGTTATTTCTTTACATTCATAAACATGAGTTCAACAAGCTCAATTTTAATTCAAAATATTGCCTTTACACTTCGATGGACTATCAAATTAAGTGTTGCCTAACTAATTATTGAATTCTGTCTTTACATTTACTTGGACTTAAACGGTCATTATTGATCCATAAGTTATTTTTGATGGTTGTAGGGTTATGGAAGATTAGTGCTTGGTTAGCCAAAACAGTTTTACTTTCTACGTCACCACTAAGGTTAGTTAAAATGTTAACATGAAATTTTATAACTTTCTCTAAATTTATTGAAGTCCGTTGTCTGTCTTGGAGCTACGGCTGGACCCTATGTTGCAGATAGGCTATCACTAACGTCCGAAAACATATGGCAATGTGTGGATCGACATAGAAATTTTTATGACACAGGTGAGAGTCACCCCAAACTGTCCTTAAATATCCAGTGTTATTAATTAATAATGCAGAAGAGTTACGTACCTAGTTTGCTTTGTGTTGATTTACCTTGTTGGTGCATACCACTTTCCTTTTACTTTCCTTGTTAGTGCCCATTATGAGTTAATCCTTTTCTTATAACTTCCTGCTTTGCACATTTCATTGGGTGTTTATTATATTGATACTTGTTGAGCATCAAACAATAATTAATGGTAGGAATCTTCTTAAATCAAACAGTTATGACAGTCCCTTTCTTCTTTTATCACTATACACAGTCTGCCATTATATTCTGGGTTGCAGTTTCATGAAAATATTGTCCTATGACATTTGACTATCATCCTGTGTTCCTTTATATGAACTCAGTTTGTGCACCTTGCATCAAGCCCTTTCTCAACCTTAGTATAAATCAGCACTCTCGCATGTGTGGTGAGGCCACCAGACCCATGATAAATGGCCTTCTGTATCGGTGTGATAGGGAGAAAGTACCACGGTCTAACAGGGAGAAAGTACAACAATATCCAAGTCACACTGACTTGAGCAAGAAACAACAAATACTGCTTTGTCAATGTTAAATGGAAAATCATTATCTCATGTTATTAAACAAAATACTCAGGATCACTGTATGTCCTGACTTCTGACAAAGATATCATCGCATTGAAGGTACTTTGCAGTTCTTTGCATTCAAGCTGTGATGCTGCTTTGCACCTTGCTACCTAACAGTCATCATTCAAATGATCAAACATTTCCAATATTATCCAAGGAAACGCGACATTGTGCCAGTGTTTGGGTCATGTTGATTACAGTGTTTCAAATCACTTAATGTATGTGTTTGTTCCATTTTTATTTATGATTTACTTTATGTACAAATTATAAATGCTATTCTTTCTATTTGACAAATGCTTTTAGGTGGCTCACATGGTAGACTTCTACTGACTTTTCCACTTTGAAACTTTAGAATTCCATGGCCTTACCATGTGGCGCAGTCTTGCTGATCCACAGTATGCGGTAAAAATTTCATGGCAAACCCCCTTTTGCCTGTCCAACAAACAGTGGGCTTTCATGAGGATTTTCTGCCTGACGTGAAACTCTCTCACCATTGCCATCTTACGAGCTCTTTCTTTCCGTTTTTGAGCCAATACTCAAATGTTGTGGAGGGATTGCTTCCCCATTTTCTCACGCTTCAGTCGTTGTCTAGGTTGGAAGTGGACTGTGTCTTGCATCAAATCTGGAGTATGCTTATTCTTCAGCACTGTTGTCAGTGAAAGTTTGGTTGTGCTATGAGATAGCTCGTTTGACATCCTGAAAGTCTTTCAAGTACACATTCCAAGTTGCATGCTTCTTTCTGCAGTATAACCTGCATAAGTTCCCTAAATCTCTCATTATGCCCTCACAAGGGTTAGAACTGGGGTGGTACCTAATGGTGTACACCAGTTTTATTTTATGGTTCCTTCATGTGATGTGACATGTCTGTGACTGGTAACAGGGACCTTTATCAGACGGAATTCGGTCAACATGTTCCACTTGTGCAAGAAAGTCTGTGTACAGTGCCCTGCTTATCAACTACTCAATGACTTTTTTCAATGGTACAAGTGTCACATTCTTTGGGATTAACTCAACCACTAAACTAATATAATTAAATCCACATGATGTGTGGTAGGGGGTCCATCAGATCAGATGCAGCTGTTTCCATTTATTTCGTCAGCATCATTGGCTGCAGTGGTGCCTGCATCCAAACTGTAGATGTTTTTGCTTTCTAGCAGTCTTTGCAGATTGATAGAATCTTCTGTATTTGCCTCTCCATATTTCCAAAGTGGCATAGGCTTTTAAGTTTCAGGAAGCATTTGTAAGCACCAAAATGTGTGCAGCTGAGATGTGTGTAGCAAATTATCTTATTTATCAACTCTTCTAGTACATACACTATCCATAGGGTGCTGCGTGCATTACATCTGAAAAATTGCATACCTTTTCTTAAAAGATACTGCTCCCATATTTGTGCGTGGGTTTTTTCATTCTATTTAGTTTTGATCCTGAGAAGTTGTGGGTCTTTATCTTGCATATTTTTCATTGAGGCCATTATGAAATTTTCAAATTCCACCTTTTTAATCTAATAAAATCAGAAGGACTCATCCTCAAACACCTTTTCCACATTCTTTGTGGCTCCTATTGGTGAATGTGATTAAGTGTCAGTGATAATATTAGTGAGACCATGATTTGTAGATCAAGGTGAAGTTGTACTTTTGGAGTATAGAAACCCAGCACCCCAGTCTGCTGTATGTCAGTTTTGCACTGTCATCAGGAGCACTGACACTTTGTGATGTGTGTACACTTAAGTTTTGCGTCCATACAGAAAATACTGAAGTTTTTGAAACCCTCAGATGACCACCAGTGCTTAAAGTTTTGTAACTAAATAGTTTCATTTGCACGTTGTTAGTACATGGTTTCTGAATGCAGTCATCTTTGGAGTCATTTGATCGTGCTCTTTGTAATCTCAGATTATTGATACACCAAGACTTGTCTTCGAGCTGTCTTTGGCCACACAAAAATCTTCAGAAAGATGTGGCTGTACAAACGGTAGTGCATGTAATGCTGCCTTGCAAATCGCAGAACTCCCTATCTGCAATCTCTTCCCACAAGAACAATGGTTTCTTTCCTGTCATGGCACAAACTCACGGTGTGGCAACTTCCTCTATGTAAATGAATCTTTTGTAAAAATTTACAATGCCTAGAAATCATGAAGTTGTTTAAGTGTCTGTGGTATTCTGATTTCAGCTATGATCTCTAATTTTTTTTCAAGCCGGCTGCTATCCCTTCTGCTGAAATGATGTAACCCAGGAAGTGGACTTTCCTTGTCCCAACGCAGAATTTGTTAATGTTAATTGTCATTCCATGTTCTCGCATTTTGTCAAGTAGGGCTCCTAGCACCTCATTGTGCTGTACCCATGTTCTCCCATATTAATATGTTATCGACTTTACAAGTTATTCTGCCTCTTAGGTTCTGATCCAGTATAGTCCCTAAGTCACAAAAAAAAAAAAACGCTGCAAGTAACACATTGAGGCCGAATGGTAGTCTTTTGAATTGAAAGTACCTACCAAACACAATGAAGGTCCCGAACTTTCAATATTCGGCTGCCAGTTCAATCTACCAGAAGCTGAATCTGAGTGTGATAAATGTAAATACCGACACTCCATGAAATGTCAATAAGAACTACTCAAATGTTTCTGGCCAGTCTGTCTCTTCCACAATAATTGTGTTAATCTGTCTACAGTCGATGACTAAGCCTATACTGCCATCCCATTTGTCAACAACCTGCATTGGGCTATTATAATTCGATGTTGCTTGTTCTAGTTCTCCATCATTTTCTGTAGCTCCAGAAAGACCTTTTTACTGTAAGCCAATGGTATTGCATAAAGTGAAACATGGAATTTTGCATGGTTTTATGTTGAACCTGTATTTGCAAGCCTTTGACCAATCACAGTTTTGTTAAAAATACTTCAGCATTAGTCTGCAGTATGTTTCTTATACCTCTTTATCCATTTCTGTTATTCTGGTGAGCTCTGATAATTTTAGATCAGTTGCTGGATTGATCTCTGTAATTTCCACCTTGTCCCTTGCACTATTGTTCCTTTTTCCATTGTAGCTCAGGTGTTGCTCAACTGTGTTACCAACTGAACTTTCTACTTGTAATTTTAGTCAGCTAGAGGGAATCTGTCCCTTCATAGCTTGCTTGTCAAATCTAATGTTGATTTCTCTTTTTTTATCCTAGTGTAGCATTTTCACATCCCAGGTCCATAACTGTCTTGTGCTTACTCAGGAAATCCATACTGATGATAATTATGGTTGTGAAATTAGGCACCGTGAATAAATTTGCTACGGGCTTGTGCCCTTGACACATAAGGTCCAACCTGATTTGTCTACTTATTTCTGTACTTTTTCCTAGTATCACCCTCACATATTTTTGTTTTCTGAACTTTTAACATTGGGATATTTACATATTTTGCACACTTATTGTAAAATTGATCTGAGATAGCTGAAAGTTGACTGCCACTATGTACGATTGCTTCCACTTTGATCTCACTTATTGAAATTTGGACCGTTGGATACAAGCCATTCCTCTGTGTTGTGTCGGTTTTGTCAGCTAACACTTCTCGTACATCATCATAATGTAATAATTTTACATTACTGCTTCTGATTTCAGGTGTGGGTTTCCTTGCAGTCGTTCCCACATTGGATGCTAGTCAGTTTTGTATGCCTTCCTCCTCTCTTACTTTGCTTGGGTTCAGTGGTCGGACTTCCACGATCAGGACCCGTAGATGAGCTTCGTTTTGTGTGGCTGCACTCCACTGAAAATGTAATATGTTATTCCTATGGTCACCATTCCAGTTTCTCCAATTATTATTTTGGTTTCGGAACTGATGACCATTATTTTGTGGCCTGCTTCCATTACCATTCCAAGTATTTGACATCTCGAGATTCCCTGCATCATTATTATTATTATTTCTTTACTTTCTCAGACGTTAAGTCTGGTTAAAAATGGGACGTGACGCGGACCTTGATCAGGCGTCACTTCCTTTTAACTGTACGGTATATGTTATATTGCATTTAGGAACTTTTGGGTAATTGAACATGTATCAATAATTACGGATTTCTGTAATTGTATATATAAGTTTGGATGTAGCTGTATTGTATTGATGTAATGGTGGATATTGTGTGGTATGACTCCTGTAGTTGATAGTATGATTGGTATGATGTCAACTTTATTCTGATGCCACATGTCCTTGACTTGCTCAGCCAGTTGGATGTATTTTTCAATTTTTTCTCCTGTTTTCTTTTGTATATTTGTTGTATTGGGTATGGATATTTCGATTAGTTGTGTTAATTTCCTCTTTTTATTGGTGAGTATGATGTCAGGTTTGTTATGTGGTGTTGTTTTATCTGTTATAATGGTTCTGTTCCAGTATAATTTGTATTCATCATTCTCCAGTACATTTTGTGGTGCATACTTGTATGTGGGAACATGTTGTTTTATTAGTTCATGTTGTATGGCAAGTTGTTGATGTATTATTTTTGCTACATTGTCATGTCTTCTGGGGTATTCTGTATTTGCTAGTATTGTACATCCGCTTGTTATGTGATCTACTGTTTCTATTTGTTGTTTGCAAAGTCTGCATTTATCTGTTGTGGTATTGGGATCTTTAATAATATGCTTGCTGTAATATCTGGTGTTTATTGTTTGATCCTGTATTGCAATCATGAATCCTTCCGTCTCACTGTATATATTGCCTTTTCTTAGCCATGTGTTGGATGCGTCTTGATCGATGTGTGGCTGTGTTAGATGATACGGGTGCTTGCCATGTAGTGTTTTCTTTTTCCAATTTACTTTCTTCGTATCTACTGATGTTACATGATCTAAAGGGTTGTAAAGGTGGTTATGAAATTGCAGTGGTGTAGCCGATGTATTTATATGAGTGATTGCTTTGTGTATTTTGCTAGTGAGAGCTGCATCAAACCAGTCTCAGGACTGAAGACATTTTGCTAGTTTCTGCTCGTTCTAGAAAGAATTTTCTTAAATTGTCTACCTGTCCATAATGTAGGTTTTTTATGTCGATGAATCCCCGTCCTCCTTCCTTTCTGCTTAATGTGAATCTTTCTGTTGCTGAATGTATGTGATGTATTCTATATTTGTGGCATTGTGAACGTGTAAGTGTATTCAGTGCTTCTAGGTCTGTGTTACTCCATTTCACTACTCCAAATGAGTAGATCAATATTGGTATAGCATAAGTATTTATAGCTTTTGTCTTGTTTCTTGCTGTCAATTCTGTTTTCAGTATTTTTGTTAGCCTTTGTCTATATTTTTCTTTTAGTTCTTCTTTAATATTTGTATTATCTATTCCTATTTTTTGTCTGTATCCTAGATATTTATAGGCATCTGTTTTTTCCATCGCTTCTATGGAGTCACTGTGGTTATTCAATATGTAATCTTCTTGTTTAGTGTATTTTCCCTTGACTATGCAATTTTTCTTACATTTGTCTGTTCCAAAAGCCATATTTATATCATTGCTGAATACTTCTGTTATCTTTAGTAATTGGTTGAGTTGTTGATTGGTTGCTGCCAGTAGTTTTAGATCATCCATATATAGCAAATGTGTGATTTTGTGTGGGTATGTTCCAGTAATATTATATCCATAATTTGTATTATTTAGCATGTTGGATAGTGGGTTCAGAGCAAGACAGAACCAGAAAGGACTTAATGAGTCTCCTTGGTATATTCCACGCTTAATCTGTATTGGCTGTGATGTGATGTTATCTGAATTTGTTTGAATATTAAGTGTGGTTTTCCAGTTTTTCATTACTATGTTTAGAAACTGTATCAATTTAGGATCTACTTTGTATATTTCCAATATCTGTAGTAACCATGAGTGGGGTACACTATCAAAGGCTTTTTGGTAATCAATGTATGCGTAGTGTAGCGACCTTTGTTTAGTTTTAGCTTGATATGTCACCTCTGTATCTATTATCAGTTGCTCTTTACATCCTCGTGCTCCTTTGCAGCAGCCTTTTTGTTCTTCATTTATAATTTTGTTCTGTGTTGTATGCGTCATTAATTTCTGTGTAATGACTGAAGTTAATATTTTGTAGATTGTTGGTAGGCATGTTATGGGGCGATATTTAGCTGGGTTTGCTGTGTCTGCTTGATCTTTAGGTTTCAGATAGGTTATTCCATGTGCAAGTGTATCAGGGAATGTGTATGGGTCTGCAATGTAACTGTTAAATAATTTAGTTAGATGTGAATGTGTTGAGGTGAACTTCTTTAGCCAGTAATTTGCTATTTTATCATTTCCAGGGGATTTCCAATTGTGTGTAGAATTAATTGCTCGGGTGACTTCATGTTGCAAAATTATCACTTCAGGCATTTGTGGTATCATCTTGTATGTGTCTGTTTCTGCTTGTATCCACCGTGCATGCCTGTTATGTTGTACCGGGTTTGACCATATGTTGCTCCAGAAGTGTTCCATGTCTGTTATGTTTGGTGGATTGTCTGTTTTAATGTGTGTGTTATCTATTGTTTGGTAAAATCTCTTTTGGTTTGTGTTGAATGTTTGGTTTTGTTTCCTTCTATTTTCACTTTTTTTGTATCTTCTAAGTCGTTTGGCCAATGCTTGTAATTTCTGCTTCTTTTCATCTAATTGCTCTATTGCTTCTTGTTGTGAGATTTTACCTAACCTTTTTCGTTTTTTGTCTGATATTTCATTTCTTATAAATTGTGTTAGCTGTCCGATGTCTTTTCTCAGTTTTTCTATTCTGATCTGTAGCCTGTGTTGCCATGCTGGTTTTGTGGGTTTCTTCTGTGTATTGGTTTGTTCTGATCTCTGCCTAGTGTGTATATTTAGTGTAGTGAGTGCTCCTATATAAACCAGTAGTTGTAACTCTTCCATAGTTGTATTTTCATTTATTTTGTTGTGTATGATTGTGTTGATAGTTTTTATTGTTGTTTAGACTTGTGGGTTATTTGGCGGTCTATGCAAGAATGGTCTGATGTCTGTATTTGTGTCTTTGTATTCTATATATGTCAGCTGAAATTTCTCTTCTATATCTAACACGTGTGTCTCTTCGTGTTCTATTTGTGCTTGTTCTGGTGGCTGTCTTGAGATTTCGTTTTCCTCTGATTGTTTAATTGGTGCGTGTTGTTCTTTGTTTGTTTGCTCTGGGATGTTTGAGTCCATTACTGTATTTTCTTCTTCTTCTGATTGCACATTATTTTGTTCCAGTATTTCTTGTACTTGTTGTTTGATGTTTTCTAATTCTGACTGGGGTATCCTGTTATTTTTTATTATTACACGGATCTGATCAGCTAGTCATTGTTCTGTTAAAAATTTTAATTCCGGGTATCTGGTAATAAATGTTGTGTATACTTGTGATCTGTATCCAGTTGTGTTGGTTCCTAGGTTTGTTGCTTGGTAATAACAGAACATGAGGTGTTGATTAACTTCATCTGACCATCTCATCCTCTGTCTTTGTTTTCCTTCTAGGGTGGTTGCAGGAAGCATATCCTGCAAAACACCTCTATTTGGATTTAAATCATTTTCCAGTTGGCTAGCAGTGTCGTTACCATTGTGGGCGGGCATAGGGTTCAAGCGTCGTCCCCGACCATGACGGCGCTTGTCCGAGGCTTCTTTAGTTCTGTCCTGAACCAAGTAATCACACTAAAAGGGGGGTTAGCCCTATTAGTGGTTTGTTCTTTTCGTCGCCTTTTACGACTGGCAGAACATACCGGAGGCCTATTCTTTTCCCGGGCCTCCACGGGGTTTATTATTATTATTATTATTATTATTATTATTATTATTATTATTATTATTATTATTATTATTATTATTTGGCTGCTCAGAATTTGCTTTGCATTGACGTCTCTTGTGTCTCATATGTTCTTCATTTATTATAAACCCTACTTACCGTATGATACCTTGGAATGTCACGGTATCGTCTCTGCTGCTGCCTGTCAGCATCTGCTGATATGACAGCAGCAGTTTTTTTAAACACATCTGAATTACTTCACTGTCGTTACATGGTACATCAAGGTTATTGGTTTCTTTTTGGTCATCAGTTCAAAGAATTTCACCAGACTTTTAAAACCAGATGACTTCATATCTCAGTACATCATTAATTCATGTTTTATCCTATCTTCTGTTGCCTGTCACTAGTAGCGATTCAGGAATGTATTCTTAAATTCTTCGTACATCCTGTAAGATCTTGCCATCTTACACATTGCTTCTGTGACTACACCTTCTAGATGCGTGCAAACAGAATTAGTATTCTTGTGTTCTGGCCAATATGCAGGTATTGCCTCTGCAAATTGTTTGATAAAAGTATGGGGATGTAACATGTTCTCATCCTCTATGTAATGTTAGAATTTCTTGATGGAGGGATATCATTCATGGTCAAATGCCATTTCAGATTCTCTTCTGTTGAGTCCAATCGTATTTCTTTAGTACGAACATGTGTTGTCTTGCTCCATCCACTGGCTGATGTGACACACTCACATTCGTGATATGCATGTCGCACCATCTTAACTGAACGCAGCTATTGTGTTGCTGCAATTACTAATTTGCACCTGATGCCATGCATGCATGTTTCCATTCAACAGAGGACTTTTTTTCCTCAAAAACTTATTGAAGTTTCTGCTGTAAGCCTTGAATTTTGTGTTGTGCTCTTCGGTCATTAAGTGGTCTGAATTTTGCACTTTCTCCTCTTCTAGCATCTTTATTCTAATGTGAATTTTTCGTAGAACAGGGTTTTCCCACTTTTGCGATACTGCATGTTTCTGCCTGTGTTTCCTGTGCAACTCTTGCAATTATTCTTGCCTCTTTTTCTTGTTTCTTTGCATCTTAAATGTCTTGTTTTATTCCATGCGAGATATCAACATGTAATTATGCGGGATATCAACATGTAATTCTCCAGTTGATCAGCTCTTTCCTGTTTCCTCTCCTACTTTCTGTATCAGTACTTGTGTTCATGTCTTATTAATCTCAGTCTCAGATGTTTTGTATTCGCTTCTCCATCTCATTTTAACTCCTCAGGTAATTGAGTACGCACAGTACTCATTATTCATCTTTCTGCTTTGGGTTTGTCTCCCTCCATCCACATTGATGGGCTAGAGTCTCCCATCTCGTGCTCCTTCCCTATGAAGCATTTCTCACCCCCTGTCCCCATCAGACTATATCATCTGGACGCACACGACACGACGTTGGCCCATTAAAATGCCTTCTCTGTACTTTCAGACTGTCTGATTCATCTTCCGAGTAATTTCTAACTGATAAAACAGGTTCTACATGCATACTCATCTGTTCTTTGTTATCTGACTGATCTCCCATTACCTGATCATAACTAGTATCATCAAGATAAGTTAATTCATTGTTGATAAAATTGTCCAACTAGAATGATGCTATCTTCATCATCCAAAATATCTTTGACTATTTCATGCTTTTCTGCAATTTCATCACAATTCTCAAGCTTACCCTGTTCACTCACTGTATGCACCTTGTTTTTTGTTGACATAAACATTGCAGTCTGTTCTCCCCATGTACACAAATAAAAAATAATTACACAAAACATATGAAAATTTCTACACATTAGTTGAATCTGACTTTTATTGGCTCATGCCTATCAGTTCCCGATATATTATGCTACCCTAACATTATAAACAAAATTCTGTCCTAACTACACACATAATGACAGATACAACAAAACAAGAAGAAGACACAGTGACAGAAAAAAATGGAGTGAGAACCCACTAAAAAATTCTGAAAGAAAAAAGTGATTAACATGCAGCAAGACATGTATATATACAACTCTTTCCAATACATGAATTGAAAATTACTAATTGCAAATCTAAGTAAAAATGGGCAAAGTTCCCAATAATTTAAATTTGAAATTACTGAGCCAATTGTTGCTAGTCCTCCTAATAACCCAATCTACAGCAAAATGTGCTGATAGTTTGTGACTACTCTCAAAAGTTCCTGCTTATGCGAGATCCTGGACCAGGGTCACCATTTCAAATGCTACTCCATGTGTACTTGTACATATGGCATGTGTACGTGTGATAGTTATCAGTTTTGTGTTCAAAATAGAATGCAATGCTCATACCTAAAAATGAATTAAATTTGCCCTTCCATTGACAGCCTGCAACTGGAAATAACATGTGAATAAGTCCCCCAAGTCATGACAATACTCTAAACTAACTTAGTCAGGATCGTTACTTGGACTCTAATCCTAAGAAAAGTAGAACTAGGCTGGTGAAGATATTTATTATAAAAAAGCGCTAAAAATTCAAGTGGGACAAGTATTGACATAGAATGTTAAGTTCTACTCATTAATCTAAATTTGAGATCAGCTAAACATTTACGGCTTGACTCAAAATCGCGGCCACGTTTATTCAATGGAAACACTAGGTGGTTGATACTGGTTAGCATCGAAGTTAAGACAGTGTCTACCCTGACTGGCACTCATGGTAGAGACCTCAAAGATCAAGCAAACGGAACTTACACATGTTTACTATTACATATTCCCTATATGCCAAGCCCTGATGCTTCACTGAATTCAATACTAGGACGAGCTCTTCTGCTGTGCTGATCTGCTCATTGCTGCCGGCCATTGTGCACATGAACTGCATTGCGTAGCTGTGAATTCTAAACACTCAGAGGACACGAAATAGCATTTGCAAACTGTTATGTTCAAAACTACTTTAGTACAAAGCCAGACACAAGTCCAGAATTTTGCTTCCTCATAAGCCAGGAGCAGAGACTTGACTCAAGTGTGCGTCATAGAGAAGCACTTCGTAATGACTCAGTCTTCCCAAAGAAGCACAGATTCATTTCTGTGCTCACAGAGAAACAAATGATTCCACTCTTGGTGTTGAAATCAGGACTTTATGAAATTTGATAGTGAGACTGTTTACTGGCACCTTGCCAGAAGTGACTCAAAATGCTCTCCAGTGATGTGTGTCTGTCCTATTAACACCCACCAGAGAATCTCCTGAGATGTCATGCTTCAGTTTAGAGCAGAGCTTGCCTCATTAGTGTGCACTCTAAAAGGTAATCATTGTGCCCGTAACAAGTGGAATGCCTCCCGCACTAAGAGTCAAGAAGCTGTCAGCAAACTGCCTTCATCTCATACTCAGTTTGGTAAAATCATCTAGAACATTCTGTAACTCCTTAAATGACCACAAATTCACCCAGTTAGATTTATTTCTTTGCCTCATGGTGGAAATATGGCATGGCATCTTGCATAAAAATTTTTGTGGCCACATCTGTGGCATGCATTCTCTGCACATTCCTTCATGCTAGAAAGGCTGGTGGCAATGCTTGTAAGAACTTAAGCTTTCAGCTATCTCCTTACCCCAGATCCTTTTTGCAGTGACAGGGGCCACCATGAGGAACACGTTCCACCAGCTTCTCAATGTTATGACAGACCTATGCAGTAAAAACTCCTGTATCCTACTCTTTTCAGAGCCATAAAAACTGCCCTATCTCCAGCACTGTCTCCCTTGGCCCATCTCTCTTTCGAAGACCGTGGAGGTTCTTGACTTATCCAAGCTGTCAGAGTCAATGTGCCATTAATTTCCAAGTGTGAAACTTTACAGAAATGTTAGTATGGGGCTACCCAGAATTGACCAATAAATTATTAATAATTTGGTAACCTCACCTGAAATCCAGTCCCATTCTAAGTAAATATGAAATATGCAAATATACATCATCAAAATTATTCATGCTTGATGGGAAAATCTTGCCACCTTACAATGTTACAAAGATTATTAATTAAATTTTTGTGAGTAAAAGTGTCATATTCCAACCTAACACAGGTCAGTGTGTACCACAGCCAGATATTTTATCTTTCACATTTATGTGCTTTGTCAACTCACAAGCAGACCGTCACATTCCAGCCTAACCACAGTCTTGTAATTCATGATATACTCAGAAAAAAGTTGAGTATTTGTGACAGTGAAGATTATAAATTTAATCTGTGTGCTCTTGGAATCCAGCCTAACCATACCCATGGAAATCACAACATATTTGGAAAAAAAAATCTTGCTGAATATTTGTGATGCACAAAATTATAAATGCATGCATGCAGCAGTGAAATTTATAATCTTGTGCAGTGAAACTTATAATCTTGCTTGTCCCAACTATTCGGGTGCAACTACGCAAGCTGTGCTGTTAGGTTCCAACCTAACCATAACTTCATTATTCTTAACTTGCTTGGAGAAACTGTCATCTACTTGTGGCAATGGTAAAAAAGAGAGTGGTTTCTATTTCAGTGCTAGAAATTCATCATATCACTTTTCGCCTCTCTGGTTACATGTATCATCCCATTGACAACAAGGATCTGACACATTGACAGCCGACAAGCAGTAGAGAAACAATGTTATGACTGCTGCTGGCCCTGATCTAGGCTTTAGCTCTCGTCAGAGAATTCTCATTATGTAATACAGTACATTTCTGAACTCTTGTGTTGATTTTACTGTTTATAAAGAAAATGTGTTAAATGTGGATTAAGAATTAGGAACAATCAACTCTGTACTTCAGGCTATACAATAGATCAGTTTGTCTCCTCAATCAAGATTTCGGCGAAAGGGAAGCCAGAGGAAGAGATAACTGCCACATTAAAGTTCACTTTTGTTTGATGTGACATTTTCAGTTCCTTGAAGGAAGTGTATCTTAAAGATTGTTTCATGTACAACTCAAACACGTTGTCCAGCATTGCATGAGAATCAGTACTGGTGAGATAAGCTCCAGTCACCTCATACACTGTGATCTGTGCCTCAGGCTATGGTAAATTCTGTATTGACTTTATCAAAGCCAGACGAGGTAGGAGCTGCTTTGGGAAAGGAGACGCAGTTGGATCTCAGTGTAGCATTGCACTTGTGCTCACTATCAGTGACTATGTAAATGATTTAAGTTGCAATTCTCTGTGACAAGTAGAAAAGCCACCAAAGTGCTTTACCGTTGTTCATGTTAGCTTTGTTAGCAAACCTGGTAGGTTATATAAGGGGCATGAACAGTATCAGCTGTAAAGTGATCACATTGAAGGACACAGAGATGCTGTGTACTTGTGTGATACGGCATAATGAGCACTTGACATAGTGTGAAAGGGGCCTCATTGTGGGGCTCCTTTTGGGTGGATGGTCAAATTGTGCAGTATCAAGATTTTTTGAACGTTCAGATGTGGAAGTGGCTCGATGTTGGACTGTGTAGGAATACAAATACGGGATACTTGTCTTCAAAGTTCCAGTGTACCACATCTGACCATCACAAGGGAGTAACATTATATTGTACACAAGCACATCATACCCCCTTCATATCTGTGCCTGCCATCCGAGAACAAGAAATGGACCTCTTTGCAACATTCTGTGTCATCCTGCACCATTAGTCAGAAACTATCAGCAGTCATACTGTGGAATTATCATTTCATGTGTAGATTGTTGTTTAGATCACAATACAAATTGCTATGTTTGGAATGATGCGATGACCAGGAAGCATGGATTACTGATGAATGGTGTCGCACTGTTGTCAGCGATGAATCGCAGTTCTGCGTTACTCTGGATGACTGTTAGTGAGTACGACCATGGGAGAGGTCTCATTCTTCTAATGGTTTGGAGGGGCACAGTGGTGTTCGCCCTGGCATCATGTTGTCGGGAGCCATTGTGTATGACTTCAGGTCATGGCTGTGTGATTGCAGGAACTCTGATGACATAACAGTGTATCAAGAACATCCTGCATTCTTGTTTGTTACCTCTACTGTGGCAATATCATGATGGCATTTTTTAACAGCACAGTGCTCATTCAACAAGGCACATGTGTTTTCAAATGGTCTGTCTTATGTTGAGGTACTCTTGTGACCACCGAGCCCCTCAAATCTGCCCACGACAGAACACGTATGGGGCCAGCTTGGACGTCAACTCTGTCCCAGTGCCACTATGCAAGATATTGAGGGCAAGTTACAATAGTTGTGAGCCAGATTGCCTCAGAAGAGTATAAAGTGGTTTTATGATACCCTTCCCAAGTGAACTGGTGCGTGCATCCAGGCCAGAGGGGGTAAATTGTCATACTAATAATTGGGCTTGTACTGCCAAGCTATTTGTAAAGTTGACTTGATTTTGTGATCGCTGAAATATCACATGCCCTCTCGACCAGTGAAGTTTCATTTCGATTCCTCCTTCCCTTCAGGATGCTTCACTTCCTTTGGAAGATAATGTATTTCCAATGTGTCAAGAAAACTGGTCGTAGGTTGTGTTCCAAAAATGAACAGCATAGGGACAGAAGTCATGACTCTATCTGCAGGACCTGACCATCATTTTGCAGGACAATGCTCAAGGATGTACAGTGCAAGATGTTACTGATTTGTTTGACTAATTGGGCTGCAAAGTGCTATACCACCTAATGCACCCCCTAACTTAAGCCCTCGTAAGTTCAACTCCATTTCTAAACTGAAGGAACTTCTGAACTGCTGAACTGCTACAAATTCGTCAGGCAATAGACCTCGCCACTCAAACAGTCAACACAACTGGCATTGCTAAGAGTATTCCACGACTTCCACATTGCTGGCAATGGGTTATATACAATGCTGATGACTACTTTGAAGGTCAGTAAAACTTTGAAACACGTATCTATTTTGTACAAGCTGTAATTAAATAGTTGCCACTATAGAAATTCCAACCCTCATATATACTTACAATATTCATGCAGTAAACAGAATGAAGGTAGAGCTACTGATTTTTGGGGCAGACTCAAAATTAACAATTTTTACTTACACAACTAATGCTTTCAAGGGCTCATATGTAGGAATCGGAGAGTTGGGTACGATCTCACTGGTAAATCACCACTGTTGAGGGAGAAGGACAAGGACAACCATCATTATTCATTGGCTCCCACAGGGACTTATGTATTTTAATAGAACTGAAATGGATACCAGTTGTATTTGGAAGAATTACAGTTCCTGTCCCAGAAGAGACTATTCTGCATCTGCTTAAAAGAAACTCATTTTAAAGTCACCGACATACATGACTTGACTAGCTACCACTTCTGCAGGAAGGAAGAGCTTACTGAATTTTGGGCTCAGGGTGAGGCATCTGTTTTCATCAGTGACAGGTGCCACCCCCTCCTGTCCCTATTACCACAGCCATAAAAACAGTTGTAGTGGAAGTTCTCAAACCAGTTAAAATCACTGCGTGTTCTTTAGATCTTCCACCTCACGATCCACCGACTGAACTTTTCTGGGCACTCCCCTGCCTGGTCTTCCTCGTGGGTGACTTCAGTGCATACAATGTACTGTGGGACTTGGCTACCACTTCCTCCAGGGATCGAATTGTCGAGCACATGATCCACTTAGTGTATCTACCTTTTTAAACTCGGGGCAGATGGCGCATTTTTCTACAGCCACAGGGTGATCTTCAGCCAATGACCTTTGTTTTTGCTCCTCAACTATTACAGATTCAGTTGAGTGGGAAATGGCAACAGATTTGTATTAAAGTGCCCACTTTCTGTTGTGGATCCACCTGCTGACCCAGATGGTTGTTGACAGGAGACTACAAAGATAACTGCATCAAAGGGCAAATTGGTTGCAATATAGTTAGATGGTCACGTTTGAGTAACAGGAATACGCTCAAGAGATGGTGGACCGTGTCGCCTGCATGATCCAAAGAGCAACTATTGATTTTGTTTCCCAGTCTGCTACTCAAGCAATCACCTTAGATGATGGCCTGCCTCTTTGTTGAATGCTCATGGTCTCCCGGTCACATTCTCACTTCCCGAGCATGGGATCCCGGGTTCTATTCCCGGCGGGGTCAGGGATTTTCACCTGCCTCGAGATGACTGCGTGTTTGTGTGGTCCTCATCATTTCACCATCATTCATGAAAGTGGCGAGATTGGTCTGAGCAAAGGTTGGGAATTTGTACAGGTGCTGATAACTGTACAGTTGAGTGCCCCACAAACCACACATAATCATCATCATCATCATCTTTGTGGAATGAAGACTGTCACTCATCAGTCAGATCCAGGCATGCAGCTTTGTGTCAATTCAGACACCATCCAGCTACCGAAAAACCTTGTGGCTTCAGGTGTGTGTGAGCAAGAGGATGCAAGTGATAAAAGAACAGAAGAGGAACTCCCGGAAGGAATTATTATGCCATGCTCTGTCATCTGTGCCCTGGACCCAATGACAAGCTCCTGTTGTGTTTCAATCATATCTGGTTTCTTGTACTGCACTCCTTGAAAGGACATGATATTAATTCCATTTGGAAACCAGACAGTGATTGTCACAGCCCGGAGTGTAGCTCTTACCAGCTGTATTAGTAGTCATTAGAGTACACAGTCAACTGCCACCTTGTCTGGCTCTCAAATCTCGAGGTCACCTGTGCAGCTCCCAGTGTTGTTTCAGGCGTTACTGTTCCACCATCAGCAATTTAATTTTAATGGAGATGTTAATACAGGCATTTTTGTTACACCACAACCATTTGGTCGGCGTGTTTTTGATCTTGAACAAGCATACACTACCACTTAGAGATAAAATATCCTTTGCCAATCCTAGGAATGGAGACTATGTGGATGTTTGTCACTTCCTACTCAATCTTTCACAAGGACAGACACCTTGGCTATCACATTGGTTATTTCTTGCCTGATCGCTTTGTTCAGGAGAATGGGCTCCTTCAAGGGACTGTACTCAATGTCACACTGTTCAGTCACTGCCAATGGTATCTCTTTTGCAGTCAGAAGACCAGTTAAAAGTTCTTTGTTTGTGGATGACTTCACAATCTTCTAGTCTTGCTCTGATCTTGTGGTGACGATAACAAGGCAACCTCAGCTGCTTTTAAAGAGGCCGGAAACTCTGGGCCAATAAAACTGGTTATAGGTTCTGATTTGAGAAGACTTCTTGTGCCAACTTTTAACTGAGCTCTTCGCAGTTTCCCCCCAATGGGCTTCATGATGGGGGACACTTTGTTAAATTTTAAGGACAATATGCGTTTTTTGGGCCCTTTATTTGACTCAAAATTAGCCTGGCTCCTGCACCTGAAAGACCTGTGAATGACGGGCGTCAATTCTTTGAATATTTTGAAGTGCCTCGGTTGAAAGGCGTGGGGAGGTGACAGATCCTTCCAGCTGCAGTTTTATAGGATGTTTGTCAGGTCATGGTTAGATTATGGAAGCATGTTTTATGGATCAGCGCATATTTCCTCCCTCAAGATCTTAGACACTGTCCACCATACAGGTATTTAGGTATCGACTAGGGCCTTTCGGACCACTCCAGTTTGGAATCTGTGTGCAGAGGCTGGTGAATCACTGCTCTGGATTTGGCAGCACCTCCTCCTGGTTCAGCAGCCCTAAAAATCTCAGCATTGCTTCAGTCATTGGCATTTAGTCCGACTGTCAACGATCAGAATTGGTTCCGTGCTACCGAGCCTTTCGGGATATGTGCTACCAGCTGTCTGTCAGATCTAGATGTGATGCATCAGACCTCTGAATACTCAGTCAGGGGTGGAATAAATTGCTGCCTTGGTGTCTCCAGACACCCAAAGTGATTTTAAGCCTCACACAGTACAGGAAATCTTTTTCTCCATATTGCGTTTGTTCAACTCTGTTTGCTTTGCATTTAAGTATGTGCTACAGCTTTAGCACTGTTTATATGGATGATCCCAATGAGAGAAAGCCTTGCTTGTTCAGCTGTTTTCCATGGTGGATTTTTTAAGTGAGTCTTCTGGAAAAAATTTCAAATTATGATGCAGGTCTACATGGCATTATGACAAACAAAGCATCTCAGTGAAAAGTTTCTTTTCGGTTCTGATTTGTGCAGTGCATTGCAAGCGGCCCACCAAAGGTATCTGGTAGACCAGTTGATTCAGCTCATACGTGACACCTCACAGTGGCTCCAACACTGAGGCAAGGAGGTGGTTTTTTGCTGGGTACCTGACGCATTGGGATATAGAGGAACATGACAGAGCAGCTAAAGCAGCATGTCGAAATGGGGTGCAGTCCACTTGCACTCCATCATCTCATCATCTGTCAGAAGAATTATGCATTGGTGGGAGCTGGACATGGCAGACAACCTGCAACAAACTGCATCACTCAAATCAACCACACAGGCATGATGGACTTCATGCTAGTTACACCAATGGAAGGAAGTGCTGCTCACCAGACTGTGCATAGAACATTGCCCTTTAACAAGAGATTTCCTCCTTCAGCAGGAGGATCCATCACATTGTGAGGCTTAAGTTTGTGATGTGCCACTTTTGGTTCAGCATATTTTGGCAATGTGTGTTTTATATGCTGACATCAGGGCAGCCCTTTGTTTGGATGGAGATTTGCCCCGTCCTCACCAACACTAATACCAGTGTCACAATAATTTTGAAATTTTGTGAACTTTCTGGCCTCATCCCTAAAGTTGTGGACTTTAAATGCATTATAAAGAGCTCTGCCTATGGTAACTGCTTTCATCTAAGTGAATTAAGTGAAGGATACACCAGTATACGTTTTATGACATTCTGTTACTCAGAGTGACACAGGTGGTTTGTTGCAAATACCAGATCAGCAGTGAACCTTGAACACTCCAACTCATGCCCTTATATACATTTTCCAAACATTTGCTTCATTTTTGATACTACAAATTTTTGATATTACAATTAAAAAATGTCACATCAGTTTAGTTTGACATTTGTGCGTGCAGAAATGTTGCAATCCAGAAGTTCCTACTAATTGACAGTTTTTCAGAGATTTGATGTGTTGGTATTTCGTAATTATTTATGCACAGGGGTGACAGAGGTCATAGGATATCTCCTAATAATCGTATCTGACCTCCTTTTACCTAGTGCAATGCAGCAACTCATTGTGGTATTGACTCAACAATTTGTTGGAAATCTCCTTCAGAAATATTGAGCCATACTGCCTCTGTAGCTGTCTATAATTGCAAAAATGTTGCTGGTGCAGTATTTTGTGCACGAATTGACTTCTCACTTATGTCCTGTAGATGTTTTCAATGGGATTCATGTCGGGCGATCTGGGTGTCCAGATTATTCGTTCGAATTGTCCAGAATGTTCTTCAAACCAGTCGTGAAAAATTGTGGCCTGATAACATGGCAAATTGTCATTCATAAAAATTTCATTGTTGTTTGGAAAAATGAAGTCTATGAATGGCTGCAAATGGTCTTCAAGTAGCCAAACAAGCTCATTTTCAGTCACTGATCAGTTCAGTTGGACCAGAGGACCCAGTCCATTCCATGTAAATATAGCCCACACCTTTATGGAGATACTACTGGTTTGCACAGTACCTTGTTGACAACTGGGGTCCATGGCTTTGTGGAGTCTGCACCGTGCTCTAACCCTACCCTCAGCTTGTACCAACTGTCATCTAGAGTCCCAACAGATATGGTCAGGAGCCCAGGAAAGTACTGCAGGTGATGTCACGTGGTTAGCAAAGGAACTCATGGCAGTCGTCTGCTGCCATAGCCCATTAATGCCAAATTTTGCTACATTGTCCCAATGGATACATTAATTTCTGTTGTATTTAATGCAGTGTTGCTTGTCTGTTAGCACAGTCAACTCTATGCAAACGCCGCTGCTCTCGGTTGTGAAGTGAACTCTGTCGGCTACTGCTTTGTCTGTGGTAAGAAGTAATGCCTGAAATGTGGTATTCATTGCACCCTCTTTGACACTGTGGATCTCAGAATATTGAATTCCCTAATGATTTACAAAATGGAATGTCCCATGTGTGTATCTCCAACTATCACTGTGTGTGTTAATTCCCACCATGTGGTCATAATCATGTTGGAAACTTTTCACATGGATCACATGAGTACAAATGACAGCCAATACATTGCCCTTTTATAGCTTGTGTATGTGCGTATTGCTATCCCATGACTTTTGTCACCTTTGTGTATTACACCATTGACAAGATAGAGATTACTGTTTCTGACAGTATAATTATCTTGCTAAGTGGAATCTTGGTGATGACTTGCCCTCAATGAACTTTGGGTCATGGCACCACCCTGTTCTTTATGCTTTCCAAACTAGTCTATTACATTCCAAGTGGCTGGAGGAGGCATGGGAAATGGACCGTAGGACAGCCCATTAATCTTCATTTCCAGAAATTCTCTGTACAGCCCCCAGCTGAAATTAACATACCAAAAGGAAAAGAAGGTAAAGGAAGAAAAGAATAAATTAATGGGAAAGATGGATCCATTAATCCCGGCAGTCTTGGACTATTCAACGCCACACACAGAAATTGTGCAAATTGACAACACACCTCCAGCGGGTGGTACTGAGCTCACATTGAGTCATGACTGTCTATCCTCCTCCTCCTGAAAACATGCACAACTATCATCCAATGGAGCTGCAACAGCTACTTCTGCCACCTCACTGAACTTCAATTCTTAAGAGCATTCCACCCAGCAGTTGTTATGGCCCTCCAGGAATCATGATTCCCAGTAGAGTACGCTCCTAATCTCAGACATTACAAAGTGTAAAAACAAGCTAACACAGGGAGGGCATCAGGCAATGTTTGTATATTTGTTCGTAAGACCAATTTCAGGAAACAGATTCTAGTCAGTACTTTACTGGATGCAGTAGCTATACGTATATGGGCACACATTGATCTTATGCCCTGTAACATTTATCTTCCTCCAGATTTGGAGGGCACCCACCATCTGATTTGCTCTTGCAACTACCGCTACCACTATTCGTCTTTGTGTATTATTGCCCACAATCCATTATGCATCAGTTTCCAACTCACTCTGTGAAGCAATATACTAGGAAAGTTATTTTTTATTTAAATCTTTGTGTTTTCAAGTTTGGATTTTCTATTTTAGTCCAGTGTATGGTATCTTTTCAGAATCAGTCTGTTGCCCCAGATTTCTCTTGTATATTTACTGGAAGGGGCATGATGCTTTGGGACAACGACCATTTTCTTGTTATTTTTTCTTTGCCACACGGAGTAATCAGAAAGCCCTCCATACTTGAACGTAAAAGAATGCTTTCTCGCTTAATTTCATGTTCTGTAAAACATGAATCTCCAGTACAATGAGGGAGTGAAACTATTCTCCAACATACTGTTACTGCAATATTACAAGCACGAGAAGCAGCATTCCATCTGTCTTTAGAGCTCCACTGTCAGTAACCTGTGTCACAGCAGAACCATGAAATAACTGCAGTTATTAATAGTTGCCGAAGGGCACTCCAGCAACATAAAAGACTTCCATCGAGGGATATATTCATCATTTTCAAAAGGCTGCTTGCTTGGGCCTGATATCTAATTAAAAAGGACGAGGAAGAGTGTTAGGAAAGTGATTATTGGGTCCCATACTACCACCTCTCAAGTGTGGGACAAACTACAGTATATATGCAGCCACCAGCTTCTTCTAGTATCTTGGGCATCTAACAGAATGACGCCATTCACTATTGTTGTTGAACAACTGGCAACAAGTTGCTTGAGCATCAGCATATGAAAGTTATCCTCCCACCTTCCACCTCCATAAAAGATGAACAGAGAGTATTTATATTCTCACTCCTCACACAAACTCATATTCTTGCTCTCTCCAGTCTGGTTTGACATGAGGACGAGGGCTTTACACTCCTAGTGGAGCAAAATCATAGTTATTCCAATTTTGAGACTGGGCGAATGGACATATATCACCCTGTTTGTTTTACAAATGGTTTATGCAAGTGGCTTGAACAAATGGGCAATAGACGACTTGTTTGGGCTCTTGGGACTCCAAATTTTAGTGTGGATTTTGAGAGGATTGATCATTCAGCAACGACTTAATTTACTTGGAATCCGTTATCAGAATGCCCTTCAGCCACCATCAACATCTCACTACAATTCACATTGTACTTATTTATTTATTTATTTCATTTATCAAGCTGCTTGGCATCATCATATCCTTACTACTATTTTTTTTCCCCTCTCATTGGATCTTCCATGTTCAAATAAGTGATTCTCAGAGTTCCCCCACATACCGGAAAATGGAGTTCCCAAGGCTCTGTTCTGAATGTAACACTTTCCCTAATATCAATTAACAGACATATATTGGCTGTTGGCTTATTCTCTCTTTTCCTATGTACTGATGACTTTTGCATCTATTACAGTCTGTCATTTTGTAGACATCTGTGGGTGGAGTTTGGCATTTTGACTGCTGCCTTGCAGTATATTTATTTCCTCATTAAGTCTGTTGTAAATAATCCACCACATTTCAAAACAAACAGTGATGTACAAAATTACAATACTAGAAGAGAAAATATTCATTACACCACATTGAGGTTGTCTTTAGCACAAAAAGGGGTGCACAATGCTGTCACCAAAATTTTTGATCACTTACCCAGTGATATAAAATATCTAACAGACAGCAAAATTAAATTTGAAAACAGACTTATAAAGTTTCTCCTTAACAACTTCTTGTCTTCTGTAGAATAATTTAAATTTTTGTAATGTGTAAAAGATGGTGAGAAACAAATACTAAATGACAACTGTATTAAAAATTGTAAATGGTCAGCATGTAGCCATTTTTACATGTTAATGTGTAATGTGAATGTAAGATAACTTGTTCTCTATAATTATGATTAATCGTACAAATGATTCATGAAACGTGAAACTAACCAACCAAACACTGTTAAAACTTGATTTAAGAGCAATGAAACAAGATTGCATATGTGGTAGAGACATGGAGGCACAGTTCCATTAGGTTATACACTATCTGATCAGAAGTATCGAGACAATATAATGATGTGTATTCACTTTCTGCCTTTATAATGGCTTGAACTTTGCTTGGGACACTTCCAATGAGGTGTCTCAATGTCTATGAAGGAATGGCAGCCCATTTTTTCCCAGGAGCCAAAACCAGACAAGGTAGTAATACACCACCTTGTTGAAAGTGGACATAATTGTACTACAGCCACAGTTCTCAATACAGTATTTATAATTTAAACAGCAACCAGCAAAAGGTCAAAAATAGTTTGTTGGCTTTATATGCCAAGGTGTTTTTCTTGTTAGACACTAGTTTGGCAGTGTCACATGCAAGTTCTACAGTGGCCATTAGGTCTTTTGTGCTTTTGCTACTGAGTTTTGGAGCAGTAGTATGCTTTCATTTAAAGTCAGGTTTGTTAGAATAAAGAGATGTCAAGATGATTTGCTGTTGTTGCCCTGCATTTATTTTAGGTCCATTTACTGCGCCACTTCACTCAGTATACCGTAAAGGTGAGAGGTTATTTCCTAATTGGAAATAGAACTTGTACATTGATTTATTTTGCTTTTCTCTCTTCTTATATTGTAACTTCATTTCAGTTATTAACCAAGTAGATTCTTATTTGGGTGATTTTTGTTTGACAGTTGACTTCAACTTTACTGTAATTTGGGGCCAATTTCTCTTCCAGGCATCTTTTCTTGGATTTTGTATTTAGAGTTGTTTTCATTACAGTGACATTACCTTAAAAAAAAAAAAAAAAAAAAAAACATGTAGCATTCCCATTTCTTGGCTAGATAAGCATAACACTATCCTATCAAAAGTAGACATATTGAGAATAGTGGCTGGTTGCTGTTTAAATTATAAATTTCATAATTATGGAGGTAGTGCTGTTGGGCACTGGGGAGCGAAGTTGAAATTCTCTCTTCTCCTGAAGGTATTCCATTGATTCCAGGTTGAGCATTTGAGTGGGCTAGTCCATTTCTAAAATCTTTTTATGGACAAACCATTGCCTCACAGAGTTATCACAAGTTTCAATGCCGAGATGCAAACAATCATCATCTCCAAACTGTTGTATGCAATGCACAGTTTTGTAAAATGGATTCATATTCTTGCACATTTAGTGTTTTCTTGGGCACAATAAGGGAACCCCATCCTAACTATGAAAAACATCTTCATAATGTAACACCACCTCCTCCATTCTTCACTGTTTGCACTTCAAATGATGTCAGGTAATGTTCTCCAGCCATTCCTCAAACCCAAACCCTTCCTTCAGTCTGTCACAGAGCATAGCATGATTGATCTGCCCAGTGGTGTTGCTCTTTACACTACCTCAAGTTTCTCTTAGCATTGACTACAGAAACGAGTGGAGGAGCCACTTAACCATAGTACCCCATTCTTTTTAACTCCCTAAGCACTGTCATTGTGCTAGGTGGACTCCTGGTAACACTCTGGAACTAACAAGTAATTCCTTTCACTGATTTCATGCAGTTTTTTACAGCCTCCCTCCATGACGCTTGACAGTCCCTATCCATAAGTACATGGGATCTGCCTGGTCTTGGTTCAGTTGATGTTAATTTTCATTTCCACTTCACAGTCACATCACCAGCAGTTAAATTGTGCAGCAATTTTATTATTGTTTTTGTTATTAAACAAGCCACAAGCCACCCAACAGTGTGTGGCAGAGGGCACTTTACGTGCCACTGTCATTACCTCCCTTTCCTGTTCCAGTCGCACATGGTTCGCGGGAAGAATGACTGTCTGAAAGCCTCCGTGCGCGCTCAAATCTCTCTAATTTTACATTTGTGATCTACTCGGGAGGTATAAGTAGGAGGAAGCAATATATTCGATACCTCATCCAGAAACGCACCCTCTCGAAACCTGGCGAGCAAGCTACACCGCGATGCAGAGCGCCTCTCTTGCAGAGTCTGCCACTTGAGTTTGCTAAACATCTCCGTAACGCTATCACGGTTACCAAATAACCCTGTGACAAAATGCGCCGCTCTTCTTTGGATCTTCTCTATCTCCTCCGTCAACCCGACCTGGTACGGATCCCACACTGGTGAGCAATACTCAAGTATAGGTCGAACGAGTGTTTTGTAAGCCACCTCCTTTGTTGATGGACTACATTTTCTAAGGACTCTCCCAATGAATCTCAACCTGGTACCCACCTTACCAACAATTAATTTTATGTGATCATTCCACTTCAAATCGTTCTGCACGCATAGTCCCAGATAAATTATGTACTAAATATTTTCGGTAACAAGAATATAACTGTGGAAAGTGTTCTTGAGCAGTAGAAATAATTTTTTTCAGATTTACATGTCTTGTTGTAAAGTAAGGGGTGAAAGAAAGTCCCAGTTATGAACTGTAGGTGTTGAAATATATTGGTTGAAGATCACAATTAAAGATTAACTCAAACAGTTTTAGATAAGTGCATGCGCAAGTATAGCTTTTTTGTTATCCTGTGTGCAGCATCATATATGCAAAATGGTGACTCCTGAGTGTAAAGCATTTATTGTTCTGCAATTTACTGAGAGTGAATCTGTAATTTCAGTTCAACATGCAGTTTGTTTAAATTTTAATTTTAATCCCCCCATGTGGCTAAAACGTCCACCAGCGGTAGCCAGTTTGAAATGACTAGATGTGTATGTAAAGGCGAAAGCACGGGATGACCGAAAGTGTCTGAAGAGGATATTGACCTAAGAAGTCTGTCAGAAAGCAAGTCTTGAACTTCAGATTCCAAAGACAACAGTGTGGAAGGTTTTAAGAAAATTTTTACGCATGTGTTCATAATGCTTGCAGTTAGTACATACTGTAAAGCCAGATGACAATGGCATGTGTTATAGCTGTGCAAGTTAAGTGTTACAACAGAAAGATGACTGTCTTGGCTGTGTGATGAGGCAACTTTTAAATCTAAGAGGGAAGGCAAACACCAATAATGTTCATATCTGTGAGTCAGAACATCCTCATGAACGTGTACAGTGTAAAAAAGATTCCCCAAAATTGGAATGATTCCTGTGCAGTGTACCAATGTCAAATAACTTTTTTTTCACTGAAGCTACTATAACAGGTGTAGCGTATCTGGATAGTTTCTAAAGTTTACTCTTTCCGCTGTTAGAAAATGTACATGAAGCCTTTATTTGGTAAAGAGTTGGAATTCCTCCCCATTATAATCTCTCTGTACAAGAATAGTTGAACGTCAAAGTACACAACCTTTGGATCGGTCGTAGTGGTCGATGAGACAGAGCCCTTTTCTGCTGGTGTCAACGTTCACCTGGCCTCACATCATGTGATTATTTTCCTTTGGGGCTTTATAAAAGATTGTGTCTATGTTCTGCCACTACTTAATGATTTGCCAAAGTTAAGACAGAGAGTTGAAGAGACTATTGCTTCCATTACTCCATACTTGGTAATCAAATCATGGGAAAACGTGGATTTTGGGTTGGACGTGTATCATATAACTAAAGGTAAACATATTGAACATTTGTAAGATACAGAATGAGATTTTCACTCTGCCGCAGAGTGTGCGCTGATATGAAACTTCCTGGCAGATTAAAAAAGTTTGGAAGGTAGGAGACGAGATACTGGCAGAAGTAAAGCTGTGAGTACCGGGCGTGAGTTGTGCTTTGGTATCTCAGATGGTAGAGCACTTGCCCGCGAAAGGCAAAGGTCCCGAGTTTGAGTCTCGGTCGGGCACACAGTTTTAATCTGCCAGGAAGTTTTATTTGTAAGATACACTTTGTTACTTTACCTTCATTTTTTTGTATAATTTGTTGTAAGTATTGTAAATTAAAATGTAATAATGTGCCATTGAAATTGATATGCTTTTATGGGCACCCTGTATGTTGTTCGCGTAAACCAAAGGCAAAGTATTGTACTTGCTACCTTTGAAAGTGAAAGCTAAATGGTTTAGTCTGGGTGTGTCATCCTATTACGATCACCGCCCCTCGCACTACCTGATGAACTGTGATGTGAAAAAAGAGAATGCATTCCTTTGAGGAGACTGAAACACACAACAAGCCTACTGTAGGTAATGAATGAATTTGTTACACAGAAGGAATAATTTGTGAAGAAGGTAATAAGTTCATTTTCTTTTTCTTTATCCCTCCCCTCACACTCTGATCAACATAAGGTGTAATTCTTACAACAAGCTTCTTTATTCTGAAAATACTGTTCCTGTATGTTGTATCTTCCAAAAATGATGGTTACTTATTACTGAATGGTAATATTCAAAATGAAATAGTTCCTTCACTTTAAATCACTTATAGCAGTAACTGTGCAAATTGAAAACAGAGAACTAAGGTACCTCATTAATTGGAGATAATTGGTTTTCCTATCAAGTTGTAATCAATCTGTACTCTCAAGAACTTTCTACTTCTCGTGTTTCATAGATTGGCTAGCCTTTTTTTATGAGTGCTAAACATGGTAGCATTAATGTCAAGGACATGGGGAAGAGAAATAATGCAGATTCAGTTCAACTGAAACACTTTTAATGTGCTGCTACAGTACCTCATACCATTACATACCAGTACCATTTCTGCTACAAAAGGGCTCAATATGGTGCCCATCAGTGCCCAGAAGAGTCTGAAAGGGCATAACTGCATTCTGCACAACAGAATGCCCATAGGTATGATGGCTACCTCTCTTTATATGATATATTCACCTGTTTGGACACAGCACACACACTGCCTGACAATCAGGAATAGCACGCAGCGTTTTCTGCCATAGCAACCGCTATTTCAGCAACCATCTGTTGTGCAACTGGTCATCAGCCTCTTCCCGGGGCAATGCCCAGTCCTCCAATTGATTCAACCTTCTTCATCATGCTTCGCACAGCAGGTGGAGAAAGAGGACTCTCTGTAATCCTTTCAGCCAGCAATATTCTCGAAGTACAGCTGCACCATTACTGTTGTTTTGATAATAAAGCTTCACCAATAATGCCCTGCTCCTTTTGTTAAAGCTCATGTTGACACGTCAATAAGTGCACTGCGACTGGTCTGGTGTGTGAGGCTATGAATCACAATGACTAATCACAGCACCAGGTGGCCATAGTTGCAACTGGACGGTCTTGCTGTGACATACAGAAATGATGCACCCCATACTCTGGACATTAATGCTACCAAGTTTGGTACTCGTACGGTAATAGTTTCCATGTCATAACATGTTCAGTAGGGAAAGTTTAGTTATAACCACCTGGTAGATATTGATTCTTGTAAAAATAATCCATTTACTTTGAACCAGTTATTGAATTTCTCAATTATTTCATTACCTTCCTTCTCAGTAAGGGGACCTGGTTTTACTGTTTATTCTTACATCACGCTTGTTTTGACCTACATAACATACATGTTTAATGCCTTACCTCAGCCATCAACATTCAGTGTGTGCCCTTTCAGCAAAAGTTTGATGATACACGATACATGGTTGTCAAGATGCTAATGCGTGTAGTTCTAAATTTGATTTTTCCTTTGGTAGTGATAATGTGGTGCTATACAATTTACTGTCATTTATTTTCAGATGCATCATGAGATACCCAAGTTTCATTGCTCAGATCTGCATTTTTTAGTTAATAAATGAACACAGTGTAAATATGATACAGTACAAAAATATAATTTGTCTGTTTGTAGCTGAGAAGTGTGCCAGTGTTTTCAGTCAACCAGTCATTTGACACAACAAGAACTCACAAATATGATCTATAGAATATATATGCAACTAACTGAACTAACCTGGTCTCTCCTCTTTTCTCTACCATGACCAGTCTTTCACACTGTTATATTATTGTACAGGAAACTTTACATTGTCTTAATCACAATTGAAAGATGAAACAATGTTAAGTCTATAGTATTAGCATTTACCTTTCAGGTAACATTTATGTATCACAAACAAAGACTTTTATTAGTGCTTGTATTTTGGAATCTTTTGGCTTCTAATTTTCATTGTAAAAATATTAATAAGTAGAATTATCATCACTTGAATACTGTTACTGGGCTGTTTCCTTTGCAGGTAACTTTACATCACCAAGTGACTTAAATTTAATTTTAGCTAAAAACACGAGATTGGAGATATATTTAGTTACACCAGAGGGATTAAGACCCTTGAAGGAAGTTGGATTATATGGAAAAGTAGCAGTAATGAAATTCTTTCGAGCACCGGTATGTAGGAAATGTTTCTGTATATGTTCTGATTTCATTTATATTGAATGTTAAAGATGTTGTTTTAATCTGGAACAAATTTATTCATGCTTCATATTGATATATTTCTTATACAAATGACTCGCTACCATAGTCAAATACAGTTTTGTTTTATGGGTCTGATGACTTGGGAGTATAAAGTGAGCTGCTTGCCAGAAAAGTCCGAGCTTTGGATACCAGACAGTCCTTGAGTGGTGTTGGTGTTATTATTAATGGGCATTGAAAAACTGTTGTTCATGTTCATTTAAGTATGGGACATTCACATGGCAAAAAAATAAAGAGGTCATATGTGATGTAATAAGTGTATCCTAGATTATAGCATTTGATGTATCACTTTTTTGTTTAAGCAGACCATGCCTTCTTTTATTGGATATTCCCTCGTATTAACTGGGTACAACAAACACAGTTTCCAAAATAAATTTATATATTTTAAAATAATCAGTTGTGTGCTGTGTGTATTACTCTGGTCAACAGTGTACGCCAGTCCTTTTTACGTTATATCGTATTATGATTTTATTATACTGAAAGCATTTGAATATCTCTTTGCAAATAATCATTCCACTTAAGATTTGGGATTGTTCTCTCTTGTTCATAATTAAGACATTATTACATTGAAAAATATGAAAGTCATGTAGTTCTTGAAATGAGAAATGTATGATTCTCATAGGACATCATCTGTGTGAGTGGGAATAGGCCGAACAGGAAGTCCAGCATCCAGTGCCGTCCTCACTGGTTCTCGGAGTTGCTGTTCACTATATAGTGGAGATGCTGAATCACAGAAAGGCACAACAAAAAGACTGTCGTAGAATTGCTTTCGGCCAACAAGACCTTTGTCAGAATTAGACAATGTACACACACGTATACATTCACACAAACACAACTCGGACACACATGACCACATTTTCTGGCAGCTGGAGCTAGAGTGCGAACAGCATGGCATTATGGGAGAGGCAGCCACGTAAGGGTAAAGAGGAGGCTGGAATGGGGAGGGGGAGGGATAGCAAGGCGGGGGCAACGGATGGTAAAGTGCTGCTGGGAGCGTGCAGGGATGCGGAGGAGAGTGGGGCAGCTAGGTGCAGTCAGGAGGTTGGATGAAGGGTGAGGAAGAGGGGGCAGGGGAGAGTAGCAGAAATGGAGAGAAGTAAAAAGACTGGGAGAGCTTGGTGGAATAGAGGGCTGTGTAGTGCTGGAATGGGAACAGGGAAGGGGCTAGATGGGTAGTGACAATGACTGACAAAGGTTGAGACCTGGGGGGTTAAGGAAATGTAGGATATATTGCAGGGAGAGTTCCCATCTGCGCAATTCAGAAAAGCTTATGTTGGTAGGAAGGATCCATATGGCTCAGGCAGTGAAGGATTCCATGTTGGGCGACATGCTCAGCAATAGGGTGGTCCAGTTGTTTCGTGGCCACAGTTTGTCATGGCCATTCATGTGGACAGACAGCTTGTTGGTTGTCATACCCACACAGTACAGTGGTTGCACACTTAGATTATAATCACATGACTGGTTTCACAGGTAGCTGTGCCTTTGATAGGATAGGTCGTATTTGTGACAGGAGTGTAGTAGGTGGTGGTGGGAGGATGTGTGGGACAGGAATATGAGTCCTTATGCAAGGTGTTTGAGGATATTATATAGGTTTGGTGGGCAGAGGGCAGGGAATACTACTGTGGGAGGAGGAGGAAAGATAGTGGGTACGGCATTTCTCATTTCAGGGCACAACGAGAGGTAGTCGAAACCCTGGCGAAGAATGTAATTCAGTTGCTCCAGTCCTGGGTGGTACGGAGTCATGAGAGGAGTGCTACTCTGTGGCCAGATGGTGGGGCTATGGTAGGTGCTGCGTGACTGGAAAGATAAGGCATGGGAGATGTTGTTGTACAAGATTGGGAGGGTAGTTATAATCTGTAAAGGCTTCACTGAAACCTCGATATATTTCAAGAGCAACCACTAATCACTAAAGATGCAATGGCCATGGTGGCTAGGTTGTATGGAAAGAACTTCTTGGTGTGGAACGGGTGGAAACTGTCTAAGTGGAGGTATCACTGGTAGTTTGTAGGTTTGATATGGACAGAGGCACTGATATAGCCACCTTTCAGGTCGAGGTTAACATCGAGAAAGGTGGCTTGATGATGGGTTGAGTGGGATTAGATGAATTGGATTGGGGAGAAGATGCCGAGATTCTGGAGGAATTCTCGCCCTTGATCCAGATCACAAAGATGTCATCAGTGAATCTGAAGCAGGTGAGGGGTTTGGGATTCAGGGTGTTTAGGAAAGATTCGTGTGGATGGCCTATGAATAGCTTGGCATTGGGTGGTGCCATGTGGGTGCCCATTGCCGTACACCGGATTTGTTTGTAGGTTATGGCTTCAAAGGAGAAGTGATTGTGGGTGAGTATTTAGATCGTCATGGCGACTAGTACGGAGGTGGTTGGTTTGAAATCCATCGGACATTAGGAAGGGTAGTATTCAATAGCAGTAAGGCCATGAGCATTATGGATGTTAGTCTAAAGTGAGGTGTCATCAGTAGTGACGAGCAGGGCACCGTGTGGTAAGGGGACAGAAACTGTGGAGAGTCAGTGGAGGAAATGGTTGGTATCATTTATGTAGAAGGCTAGGTTTACATATTGTAATTACCCTCCCAAACTTGTACAAAAACATTTCCTGTGCCTTATCTTTCCAGTTACCCCACACCTCTTAAAGCTCCAATGTCTGTCTGCCCACAGAGGAGCACGCCTCTCATGAATCAATTCCACCAATGCACCCAGTCTTTTTCTATCTCTCCTTTTCCGCTAACCTCTCATTTCTCCCCCCGCCCTCTGTGTAACCTCCTGACTGCACCTAACTGCCCCCCTCCCCATCTCATCCCTGCACGCTCCCAGCAGCACCTTACTTTCCCCCACCCCTCTCCTGCTATTCCTCCCCTTTCCCGCTCCATCCTACTCCTTAATTCCACCCAGTTTCCTCTCCCATAATGCCCTGTTGCTTGTAGTCTGGCTCCAGTTACCAGAGACTGTGGTCATGTGTGTGTGAGTTGCATTTGTGTGAGTGTGTGCATGTGTGTATGTTGTCTAATTTTGACAGAGGCCTTGTTGGCCGAAAGGTAATTATGTGACAGTCCTTTTGTAGTGCCTTTCTGCAACTCAACATCTCCGCTGTATGGTGAGTAGCAACTATCCTTTTCATTATACCATTACATTCCACCCTGGATTTCTCATTGTTTCATTTAAAACATTGCTTGCTAGTCCCTGTCTCCAGCTGCCTTTACCCCCTTTGTTACTCTCACTCCAACCTTACTCATGGCTTGTATCCCCCCACCTCACATGCCTCGTTCTTTCCATTTTCTGCTGCTCTCCCCCCATTCCCAGTCCAGTCCACTCCCACTCCACTCCCCCCTGCGGGTCTGGGGGTTAGAATAGGCCCAATGTATTCCTGCCTGTCTTAAGAGTGACTAAAAGGAATCTCACACTTTTCGGCCCTACAAGTTGAGGTTCCATTTTATGGTTTCACGTGCCGCTTTCCAAATTCTAGAGAAGTGCGGGCCACATGGGGAAGAATGCCTTATGTGGTGCACGAGTTATCCGTAGTGCCCTTAGATTTGATCTCCTGAACCTCTAGCCATGGCTTTGCATCTCCACCTGCAGCTCAACAATTTGGGCAAGTACACTTTCCGAGGTTTGTCATCCTCTTTCGTTGTCTTCTGTCCTCTTTCACACCCATAACAATATTGGATTTCTCTGTGCCCAATATTCAGCACGGTAGACAGTCCGTTGTGGTGGGGATGTCATGTACCCATTTGGTGGTAGCTCCCTGACAGCATAGGGATCACACTGCTGATGCCTGAGCTGAAAACTCCCCACATACGCCAAGGAGTAGATACCTGTCTTCCTGGGGCATCAGGACTCCCGGCAATGGCCTTCGTGCCAGTTGGCCTTTGCTGTGGCTGGGAGGCACCCATGGGGAGAGCCCCCGATGGGAGTGGGTGGCATCAAGGCAGATGACCCGCAATGAAGCGGACTAAATCATCTCTTGCTGGTGACTGTACGGCGCCAGCAGTCTCTATGAAGACCAAGATTGAGTAAAACACTGACGGGTATGACCCTAAATCATTTCCCTCCCTCGCTACACCATGGGAGGAACATAGGGCTACAGAAAGAAGAGATCCATATTCGCCTTGGTATTTAGTCTGTAGCAGAATGGACAGGGACTCCTTTCTACCTACGAAGCCTCAATTTTTTGTTGAACATCTTGAGGATAAGTTTGGGGAAGTGACAGCGCATTTGAAGATGATAAGCGGTGCAGTCTTGATTCAGACAGCATCCCCAGCCCAATCCAGGATGTTACTCACTTGTGACGGGCTGGGTGATATTCCTGTTTCCGTTACTCCCCATAAAAGTCTCAACTGGTCCAGGGGATTATTTTCAATCGCGACTTCCTCTTGCAGTGTGATGACGAGCTCCCTGCCAATCTAGAACGGCGGTGTGTTCATTTCATCTGGCACATTTTCAGGGACCCCAAAGACAACAGGGTTGCTACCGGTGCCTTCATCTTGGCATTTGAGGGTGATTCATTGCCTGAAAAGGTCAGGGTGATGGTTCACCACTGTTCCTCCCACTATGCGGTGCTTTATGTGCTGGAAATTTGGGCACACATCTTCCCGCTGCACTTCCAGCGCCACATGTCGAAACTGTGGACGTTCACTGCATCCAGATACTCCATGTGTGCCTCCTTCCACATACATCAACTGTGGAGAGCAGCACTCTCCCTGCTCGCCAGACTGCACAATACTCCAAAAGGAGCAGAAAATCGTGGAGCACAAGAACCTGGATCGTTGACTCACCAAGAGCGATTACACCCCTTTCGGTTGATGTCCACATATGCTGTAGCTACATTACCATTGCCATCACAAGTACCAGTCATACCGCACTCTGTGCCATGAACAGTGGGCCCTCTGGGCCTCCAGAATACATCCGCCCCCTTGGTGGGTGGGGGGGATTTCCTTCCGTTGCTCCCAAAGTACCTACCTCAGGAGCAAGGCCACCCCCAAACGCAGGGGACATAGGTCCCCTCCCCCCCAGCCGGAGAAGCAACAGCCTCCTCCAGCTCCTCTCAAGCGGAAGGGGTCCCTTGGGACCCTCTCTCCCAAGGTCTCCACTAATCACACAGCGGACACTCGCCTGTGGCTAAAGAAGCCAAAAGCCGCTGGACGAAGAGCTTCACAGTCTTCCTCCGTGCTTGAATCTACTTCAGAGAAGTCCTTCCAGCAAGCCTCCAAAGAGAAGTGAGAGGACAAGCAAACAAAGAAGTCTGCTAAGAAAAAGGACCCTCCAGTGGCCCCAACACCACCACTCCCTACCAATCCCACATCTGCGGGTGTGGTAGAGATCTTAGCATCCCATGAGGACCTGGATCTCACTGATGCCTCACGCGCAATAGGAAAGGATACAAATACTCAATCGGTGGCAGCAGAGGATCCTGAGGCATAACCTGCCTTGTTGCATGCTTCATGCCTTCCCAGACTCATGTAAACATCATCCCCCAGTGGAATTGCTGCGGTTTTTGCCACCACCTGGCTGAGCTACGGCAACTGTTAAGCTTTACACCTGCTTTCTGCATTCCTCTCCAGGAAACCTGGTCCCCTGCCCTCTGTGGCTATAGAGGATATTACAAGAGCCGTAGCGACTATAATGGAGTGTCAAGTGGAGTTTGTGTCTACGTCCTGAACTCAGTATGTCTTCAACGTATATCTTCCTCCAGGTGGTGCAATACCCCTGAATGTATTAGCTGCACTGGTTGATCAACTCCCTAAACCTTCCATACTCTTGGGAGAGTTTAAACCCGTAACTCCTTGTGGGGTGGCACCATGCTTACTGGCCAAGATAGAGATGTCGAAACTTTCCTGTCTCAACTCGACCTCTGCCTCCTAAATACTGGAGCCCCCACACATTTCAGTGTGGCTCATGGCACTTACTCGGCCATCAATTTAGCCCTCTGCAGCCCAGGACTTCTCCCATCTGTCCACTGGAGAGCCCACAATGACTTGTGGTAGTGACCACTTTCCCATCTTCTTGTCACTCCCCCAGCGCAATTCCCCCAGACGCCTGCCAAGATGGGCTTTAAACAAGGCAGACTGGGAAGCTTTCACCTCTGCTATCACCTTAGTATCCCTCCCAAATCCCTCCCAAATGGTACCATCGATATCATTTCATGCAGAGGCAAACATGATCCGTTGTTATTTATGGTGCCCCAGCTGAAGTCAGTACCTTGGTGGTCACTGGAAATCACTGAGGCCATCAAATAGCGTCAGCAAGCTCTACAGCGACATAAAAAGTACCCTTCCCTAGAGCATGTAATAGCTTTTAAATGGCTCCATGCCCGCATTTGCCAGCTTATAAAAGGACAGAAACAGAAATGTTGGGAGAGGTACGTCTTGACCATTCAGTGCCATACATCACCTTCCCAAGTCTGGACAAAGATCAGATGTGTTTGCGAGTACCAGACCCCCGACAGGTGTCACTGTCATTAACATCAATGACGTGTTATTTATTGATGCAAACACAATTGCTGAGCACTATTCTCAAGCGTCTGCATTGGAGAATTATCGCCCAGCATTTTACTCCCTCAAATGACAGGTTTAAAGGAAAGCCCTCTTGTTCACTGAACATCGCAGTGTACCCTACAATGCTCCATTTACAGAGTGGGAGCTCCTCAGTGTCCTTGCACATTGACCCGACACAGTGCCTGGGCCAGATTGGATCCACAGTCAGATGACCATACATCTCTCATCCGACTACAAGCTACATCTCCTTGTCGTCTTCAACCAGATCTGGTGCGATGGCATCTCTCCATCACAGTGGCGAGAGAGCACCATCATTCCAGTGCTCAAACCCGGCAAATGCCCACTTGATGTGGATAGTTATCGGCCCATCAGCCTCACCAACATTCTTTGTAAGCTGTTAGAACGTGTGGTAAGGAGGCGGTTGTGTTGGGTCCTGGAGTCACGTGGCCTACTGGCTAGGGTGGTTTTCGCCAGGGTTGCTGTACCAATGATAATCTAGTTTCCCCTCAAGTCTGCCATTCGAACAGCCTTTTCAAGACACAAACACCTGGTTGCTGTCTTTTTTTTATTTACAAAAGGCTTACAATACAACCTGGCTACATCGTATCCTTGCTTCCATAGTTTGTGTCCAAGTTGGTGCCTCCCAAAGTTCCCCCCACATCCAGGAAAATTGGGTCCCGCAGGGCTCTGTATTGAGTGTATCTCTATTTTTAGTGGCCATTGACGGTCTAGCAGCAGCTGTCGGGCCATCCGTCTCACCTTCTCTGTATGCAGACGATTTCTACATTTCGTACTGCTCCTCCAGTACCGATGTTGCTGAGTGGCACCTACAGGGAGCCATCCACAAGGCACAGTCATGGGCTCTAGCCCATGGAATCCAGTTTTCAGCTGTGAAGTTGTATGTTATGCAATTCTGCCGGAGTTGTACCATTCATCTGGAGCCAGAACTTTACCTTAATGATGATCCACTCACTGTAGTGGAGACATATCGATTCTTATGACTGGTTTTTGACACAGATTCCTTATCTTCATCAGCTGAAGCAGAAATGCTCGCAGCACCTCAATGACCTCTGCTGCCTGAGCAACACGAGCTGGGGTGCAGATCACTCTACACTGCTGCAGCTGTACAGAGCCCTTGTTCCATCCCACCTTGACCATGAGAGTCTGGTTTATGGTTTGGCGGCACCCTTGGCATTGTGTTTACTCGACCCAGTGCACCACATTGGCATTCGAATGGCAACAGGAGCTTTTAGGAAGAGTCCGGTGACCAGCTTCCTGGTGGAGGCCAGAGTCCCTGCATTGAAGGTTAGGCGTGCACAACTGCTCGCCAGTTACATTGTGCATGTGCGTAGTTCTCCTGGGCATCCGAATTACTGTCTCCTTTTCCCAACCACGGCGGTTCATCTCCTGCATCGGAGGTCCAGGTCAGGGCTTAAGATTGCAGTTTGCGTCTGATCTCTTCTATGTGAAGTGGAGTCCTTGCCTTTACCACCTACACTCAAGGTCCATTCACATACACCTTCACAGTGTACACCTAGGCCAAAGCTTCGCCTGGACCTCACTTGGTCCTAAGGACTCGGGTAACACCGCAGCTCTCCATTGTCACTTCCTCTCGACTCTTGACATGTACTGGGATCATGAAGTTGTTTACACCGACAGCTTGATGGCGGATGGTCACGTTGCCTTTGCATATATTCATGTAGGACATATTGAACTGCACTCCTTGCCAGATGGCTGCAGTGTTTTCACTGCAGAGCTGGCAGCCATTTCTTGTGCTGTTCAGCGCATCCGCTCGTGCTCTGGCAAGTCATTTCTTCTCTGTACTGACTCCTTGAGCAGCCTACAAGCTATCAACCAGTGCTACCACCACAATGCTTTCCTAACAACAATCCAGGAGTCCGTACATGCCCTGGAGTGATACAGTCATTCTGTGGTGTTTGTGTGGATGCCAGGCTATGTCGGAATCCCAGGAAACAAACTTGCCGACAGGCGGGCCAAACAGGTTACAAGGAAACCGCTTATGGACATCGGCATCCCCGTAACTGACCTGTGATCTTGATTACACCACAAGGTTTTTCAGCTTTGGCAGACGGAATGGCATAATCCCAGTGTGCACCACAAACTGCGTACCATTAAGGAGACTACGAATGTGTGGAAGTCCTCCATGCGGGGTTCTCGAAGGGACTCTGTGGTTTTCTGCCGGTTCCGCATTGGCCATATATGGCTAGCACGTGGCTACCTCCTCAGTTGCAAGGACCCACTTCGGTGTCACTGTGGCTCACATGTGACAGTCATCAACATTGTGACATCAACATGACTCCTATGTGGTGGACTTTAACCTTCCCAGCACCCTACCTTTGGTTTTGGGCAACAATTCCTCAACAGGAGATTTAGTTTTACGTTTACTTGTGAGGGCCTTTTTTTTTCCGTACTGTCTAATGGTGGGCATTTAGCTTCCCTCATTGTCTGCCACCCTCCTTCCATTGTAACTCTGTCGTGCTTTCTTTGCATTTGTTTGTCTTTGTGGTCATCTTTTTTCCCTACATGTGTTCACTTCGCCTTGTTTTTTGGGAGGGTAATGTGTTGCAGAGTGGCTAGCTCATCCTATTTTATTATTGTGATCAGCCAGCCCATCTTCTCTATGGTTTTAATACCTTCTACTTTTCCTTTTGATGTATGTTTCCCCCTTTTTTGTTCATTCCAATCGTTTTATTTTTAGGTGTGGTTCCCCATTCCTTTTCCCACTTTTACTTTCTATAACGTACTTTGCGTGTTTTTGTACCTTGAGCCTTGCTTGCAGCAGGAGAAAGGGACTGTTGACCCTGTTGTGTGATCCCTTTATACAACAAACTAACCAACCAACCAACCAACCAACCCACTCTCCCACCACCCCAGCCTCCGATCTCCCACCACCCCAGCCTCCGATCTCCCACCACTCTTGGATCAAGGCACTGATGACTTTGCTGTTTGTTTCCTCCCCCCCCCCCCTTCCAACCAAAATTAGTCAACTAACCATCCTGTCCCCACCGCTGCTGTGTCCCTGCATGCTCCCACAGGCAGCATTGCATCACCTTCCTCCAAGACTAACATTACCCTTTCCTCCTTCCATCCATGCCTCTTCTGTATCCCAGTACTCATCCAGCCAAGATTACTACCCATCCCAGTGAGACAACAGTGCCCAGAGATGACAGTAGCCATGTGTGCATGAGTTTGTGTGTGAGGAGGGGGGGAGGGGGGGGGTATGCGCGCGCGTGTTTGTGTAGGCATGCTCACAGTAATTCTTTCTCTCCTAATTTATATAGTTTTTCTGTCCTGGATTTTCCGTTGTTTATTACAACATCCTTATGATAGTAGTAAAGGTGGCCAGATTAAAGAAAGAATGTTCTAATACATAAGGGATGACAGTTATTGGAGGTACTTTTGGTGGTTGGTGGACTTGTTATGGACGGGGCTCTTATGGAGGGATCAGAGAGGTGAAGATTAACATCCAAGAAGGTGGAGTATGAAGCTGAAGAGGACCAGGTGAAATGGAAGGTGCTTTATTTGGTATTTAGATGGCTATTTCCCACTCAGCATATCAGTTATATGCTGTCAGGTAACTTTTACTCCTTCTGTTTTCGTATTCTACCAGTTCTCTCCACCATCATATTAATATTGCTTCTGTGGCTATCTTATATCCCATTACTGTGTTTTATCAATCCTTTGTCCTTATCTCATATTCTACAACTATTTTCTCTTTCTCTCATTGTTTGTCTATATATTTCCTAATTTTCCTTCTGATCTTTCTTATGCGCACAAGTTACCACCTCCCAGTATTGTTCGTATGTCCATCCTTCTGATTGGAATTTTGTATTTATGGGAATCCACTACTTCCAGATGCTTAATAAATGTAAACATGGTCTGCAATAGGCTGTCATGTGAGTTTTATTTAATCATGAGATTAGCTAATTTTGATTATTTGTCATTGTCAAGCACATGTAAAACCAACATGGAAAAGAATTACACTGTCTGCATATGTTGCCATGTATGAATAACACTTTACACACCTCATTTTAAGATAAAACGTTACTGCACAAATCTCTTACAACCACATGGTAACTGACAGCAGCTGGTAATTTGTTGTCACAGATTCACATTCATCCAAAGACAGGACTGTCGATAGCACATATCATATGCACATTACAAATATTGCTTGCATTCCAGACTTTGTTGATGTCATGTATAAAAACAGCCAGCAACCAAAGAATACATTAAGGGCATACAAATGGACATGAAATATGAGGGTGGTTTGGAAAGTTCTTGGAATCACCACGAGAGGTCAGTGCCAGCGCAACAAGTTGTTCACATGATATTCATTGGACTTTGGCCTGTAAACACGTGCCACATCAGTATTCTTGGAAGAGAGTTGTGGCAGTGACATGGCTCTGTTGTTGTTCCCGCACAGTGATTTGCGAAAATGGAAAAAAATTGAGATTCAAGCAGTGATTAAGTACTTCATAAAGAAAGCTATGAAAGCAAAGGACATTCGTGGCGATTTCCATAATACCGTATTTACTCGAATCTAAGCCGCACTCGAATCTAAGCTGCACCTGAAAAATGAGACTTGAAATGAAGGGAAAAAAATTTTCCCGAATCTAAGCCGTATCTGAAATTTGAGACTCGAAATTCAAGGGAGAGAAAAGTTTCAGGCCACACCTCCAAATCGAAACAAAGTTGGTCCATTGTAATATGAGACACAATTTAGGTCGATGAATGACGATACAGCTACAGTAGTTTGGTTCGAGTTGTAAGCTTAGCAGTTAAGCTTTACCAGGTATCCATAGCTATGCGTCAGGCGCTCCGTCCGTATTTATACCGGAACCCTTCCTTTTTCAAGTGCTTCATCTAGTTTGAATCGATTGCTTATTTTTCTTTGATCTGATAAGTGCCGTTCTCTTTGTTATAGGTGTTTACGTCACTCTAAGCTGAAAATGCATTATTGTACTGTGTCATGCATTGTTAGTCGCATTCTGATAATGTGTGTTTACGACCTGTCGCCGCTCGCGGCATGGCTTGCTTTTGTGTGCGTTGCCGTCGCTTACAATAAAAAAAAGAGAGGAATTGTCTCATTAGCAAAATAATGGCAAGAGACTGCTATTTGTTGTTACTTAAACTGCTGCTTTCTAAAATAATGATCAACAAGAACCAAATAACAGACTGCGTATGATAGAAGTTGTTCTGAACGAGAGTCTAGCTAAAATTTTTCGCCGTTTGAAAATCTTTGCAGACGCCTCTTTTGTTCATTACACTCTGCACAGAAATTAGAGTCATCTTAGATTTAAAAATCTAGTCAATTGCCATGCTTCATTTCTGACTGTATCACTATTAGGCATAAGAATAATACGAATATAAACATGACATGATATGTATATTCTTCCGCATTTGCTGTTGTCTCACACTAGTTTCGTAGTTTATTAGGCAGACAGGATTTAAATGAGATAGCAGCAAACACGAAAGAATACATGGCAAAATGTTTATATTCGTATTATTCTTATGGTGAAGAGAATACTGCGTGTGATTCACAATTCATAAAAGTTCCTATTAGCAACCATCTCTTCTCACAGGTAGGAAAAAATTCAGAACGTAGAGTTGGCCATATTGACAAACATCCCAAACAGTGTTGCCAGTCGGATTTTCATAGTACATCGAAATGCTGCTACATTCGAAGATGAATAATACGGAATTTGTATTTACTTCGTTGGATAATGTATGAAAATGCAGTGGTCGAAACTCGGGACGTAGAAAAAAGCTCGTCTTCCACCTTTTTTTAAATTTATTTACTGACTCAGAGGTTTTGGCACCAGTATTTATCTTTGTGCCTGCAAAGCATGCCTGTGTAGCGCTATATATATTCGACGGCAGAAGTTAGTTGTGGCGGCACCTACAAACATTTTCAGAACTTCGGCTTACTTTGCACTCGATTCTAAGCCGCAGGCGGTTTTTTGGATTACAAAAACCGGAAAAAAAGTGCGGCTTAGATTCGAGTAAATACGGCACACTGGGGGACTCTGCTCCTTCGTATTCAACTGTTGCCAAGTGGACAAATGAATTTAAATTTGGGCGGGAGAGCTAAGATGATGATCTGCGTGGTGATCAGCCAAGATGCGTCACTACTCCAGAAATCATTGCAGAAGTGCACAAAATTGTTATGGAAGATCGCCGATTGAAAGTGCATGAAATTGCTCACACATGCCAGATGTCATCTGAAAGGTATATCAAATTTTAACTGAAAAATTAGAAATGACATAATTATCTGCAAGATGGGTGCTGTGACTCTTGACGCTGGATAAAAAACATTGTGCCACCGCCATGGCAGAATTACATGATCTAAGGTGTGAATTGTTGCCACATCTGCCTTATTCATCTGATATGGCTCTGTCAGACTTCCATCTCTTCCCAAAACTGAAGATTTTTCTTGGTGAACAAAGATTCACTTCAAACGAAGAATTGATAGCCGAAGTTCACAACTATCAAGGCACTGGAACATCGTTGGACCAAGTGCATTAGTCTACAAGGAGACTACATTGAAAAATAAGTGTTTCAGTCATGTAAGTACTTTTTTTCTATTCCATTCCAAGGACTTTTCAGACTACCCTCGTATTATATACACTACATGGCATATCACCAGGCAAACTACACTACTTTAAAACATAATATTATCAAAAATAAACATGATTTACATTCAGAATTCCACAAATAATAGAATACTCTATCAACTGCTGGTGTGCCAGGTATAATGACTGATTATGCTGTAAGTCATCAGTGTCTGAAGCTATTTCTAGATACCCAGGAGCCAGACCTGACTACTTGTACAGAAAGGTAACTCAGATTTTTAAAATTTTTTTTTTATTTTTTTTATTTCACACTTTGTATTTTAGTGTTATTTTTACTTGTGTGGCCACAAAACCCTTCCTGCTTTTGTACTTATCTCATATATATTTTTGTTAGTATGATGTATTAAAATAGTAGGAGGAGAGGTGATACTCCTACGTCGCACGTCCCGGGTGGCGGATAGAGAAGTCCTCACCGGTTTACTGGCGGACTTGAGTGAAATAAAATAGCTCTTGCGGACCAAACACACCCTCTGTGGTTAACAACCGGAGTTGTAAATCGGAGCTTGCTCCAACTAAGGTTGACAACCTTCGACAGTCAAAAATGGAAAGGTCTTTTAGGAAAAAAATTCCACCGTCCTGCTCAAAAAGGCAGGAAAAGGCTACATCGGATTCGGTGGGTAGTCAACTAGAAGACAGCAATGAACCGGAGCGTTTGCAACCATCCAAATGCGCACTAAAACACAAAAAGAAGATTAAACATGAGAAAATATATTATATAGCAACACACAACATAAACTCACTACTTCAGACCGGAAAACTCAAGGAGCTCACAGACGAACTAAATAAACAAAAAATTTTAATAACAGGGATCCAAGAAATGAGAACACCACAGAGGACCCATTTGAATCACAAGGATACAGAATTTATAATGGGAAACCAGGACCTAGGGCAGTGAAACAATGTCCCCAGTTTGGAACAGGGTTTTTAGTAAACATAAAAATAATAGATTCAGTAACGGATTTCCAAGCAGTATCACCAAGAATTGCGACTCTAAGCTTTAAAACAATGAATAAAACCTATACAATAATAAATGCTCATGCCCCAACAAATTAAAAAATTGTCTAACAAAAACAAAGGAAGAGGTAGATAAATTTTGGTACCTTCTAGAACAAACTGTGAACAGAGTAAATAAAAAGAATGTAAAAATCTTATTGGGAGATTTCAATGCTCAGTTGGGAAAAGAAAGGAAATATAAAGATATAATTGGAAAATGAAGTCCACATAAATTTACAAACAAAAACGGTCAAAGACTTATAGAACTCTGCAGAGAACACAACCTTATATCTAAATCAACATACTTTAAGAGGAAGCCAAGTAAACTTAAAACATGGATACATCCAGACTGGAGGAAGGGCGAGTGGCAGCTAGACCATGTCTGTATGGACAAAAATTTTCATAAGGAGATCCACAATGTTAAAGTACTGAGAGGAGTAGACACAGGCTCAAACCATTATATGGTTAAAATTAAAATCAAATTCACACTGTTAAAGAAGAGGACCAGAAAAACTAATAAAATAAAAAGGAGGTTTGACCCACATCAGCTAATTAAAAATAATAAGTACCAACAAATAACACAAACCATCAAATTAACAGATGATCTAGAACAACTAGTGCCTAATCTTAAAAAAGAAGCAGAGAATCTAGCTCCCTTGAACCCACGAAGGAAACATGCATGGTGGACATCAGAATGTGACAAATTCCATGAAGATAGACACCAAGCATGGTTAGAGTTTCAAACACATAAAACTGAAGTAAATGCCATCAACCTAAAAAATGAAAGAAAAAAATTCACTCAAAATATTAGAAGAATCAAGAGAGGATTTCATAAAGATATTATAAAGTCTATAGAAGGTAATTATCATAAAACCAACTCCAGGAACTACTACAAAATTTTTGGGAAACAACTACAACAATATGAGGCCCCTACACTAATACTGAAAGATGAAGATGGAAGAATGACACACAGTAACAAGGAAAATGCAGAAATCATGGCAAAAGCATTTTACAAACTTCTGAATTGGGAGGAACCCAAAGAACCCTTACAAATCAACGTAAATACCCCAATAAAAACCAAACCTAACAAACTAGACCCTCCAACTTTCCAAGAAGTAGAAGACATTCTTAAAGAACAAAAAAATTATAAGGCATGTGGAGAAGATCAGGTTTTTGTTGAAATGTGGAAATATGCAAGTGACACAGTCAAGACCTCCTTACACATGGCTCTAACAAAAATTTGGGTAACAGAACAATTTCCCGTACATTGGACCACAGCTATCATCCACCCACTACACAAAAAGGGAGATAAGAGCAACCCAGAAAACTACAGAGGAATCTCTCTCCTAGATTGCACATATAAAATTCTATCCAAGATCCTATATGAAAGAATCAAGGAGCAATTAGAACAGGAGTTAGGGGAATATCAGGGAGGTTTCAGACCATGGAGAAGCTGTGCAGAGCAGATAATTAGTTTAAAATTGATTATGGCATACTACGAGAAACGGAACAAACCTCTGGCAATAACATTTGTAGATTTTAAGAAGGCATATGACTGTCTCCACAGACCTTCAGTATTAAAAATTTTAAGAAATCTAGGACTCCATCCAAAACTAATTAAAATAATACAACTCACTCTAATTAACACTAAATCAAAAGTGAAGTTTAGAGGAGAAATTTCGGAACCATTCCTCAGAAAAACAGGCTTAAGACAAGGTGACTGCCTATCACCATTACTTTTCAACTGTGCACTGGAATACATAATGAGAGAATGGTACAAGGACAATCCAAAGAGGATAAGAGTTGGAAGTGCAAAAGATGATATTAGCTTAAACTGCTTGGGATTCGCTGATGATCTTGCTCTCCTAGCCAACACCGTTCAAGAAACCAGGCAACAAGTGAAATCACTACAAGAAATAGCAGAGAAAGTAGGCCTTAGAATATCATTTGAAAAAACGGAGATTATGCTAACTGATCCACCACTTGCAAACAAAATTACAATAGGAGAACAGGAAATCAAAATTGTTGATAAATTTAAATATTTAGGCGAAATAATAACATACAATCTAAATGAGAAGCCATCATGGCAAAATAGAATAAAATTGAACTATGCAAATTACATTACCAAAACTACATACAACAAAAAAAGCCTATCTATAGATGCAAAATTAAAACACTATAAAACAGTTACACAACCAGAAATAACGTATGCAGCTGAAACTATCTTCAAAACAAGTAATACAGCAGAAATTGACAGAATACTAAAAATAGAAAGAAGAATAATTAGAACATGTATAAATAAACAATATAAAATAAACGGACATTGGAGAATAGCATCAAATGAAACAGTATATAAGAAAATAGAACCAGTCATGAGCACAATCGGGAAGAAACGCATCTCATTCTTTGGACATCTGATGAGAACTCCAGAAAACAGAATTAGTAAAAAAATAATACAAAAATTGTGGAATAGCAAGAGCGACATTAAATGGATCACAGAAATTTAAGGAAGATATAAAAGAACTTCAAATTACAGTAGATGACCTAAAAAACAAGACAGAGAAAACCAGAATACTGCAAGACCCGCAAACCAGACTACAAATGAAAATCAATAAAAGGAGTACAGGCAGAGTTGTCTCAGATGAAGAAAGAAAGAAAATATCTGAAAGAATGAAGAAATATTGGGCAGACAGAAGAGCAAAACACCTTTCATATAAGAATAGCCTCTAATAATTATATTACCTAAATATATTAAGTTATTGTCGAACCAAATTGTATCCATGTGTAACAACTGTCACTGACAGTTTTTATACGTGACATCAACTAAGTCTGGCACGCCAGCAATATATGTAATGTGCCTATGATATGTGCTATCAAGAGTCTTCAGTCTTTGGATGAATGCGAATCTGTGACAACAAATTACCAGCTGCTGTGTCCGCCTCTGTAGCACAGCGGTAGCGTTACCGCCTACCACGCGAGGGGGCCCCAGGTTCGTTTCCCAGCAGGGGACTTGGTGTTGTGTGTCCTTAATCACCATTTTCATCATCATTGACACACAAGTCCCCAAAGTGGTGCCAACTAAAAAGACTTGCAATACAGTGACCAAACCCCAAAGGGGATATCCCGGCCAATAAATGCCATACGATCATTTCATTTACCAGCTGTTGTCAGTTACCATGTGGTTGTAAGAAATTTGTGCAGCAATGTTAATATAATAAACAGTAATACAAAATGAAATGTAAAGAATCGATTTAATGTTGTGTTATCAACAGCAAATCCTCTTAATGTGAGTTGTGTAAAGTGTTATTTATACATGGCAACGTACGCAGACAATGTAGTGATTTTCCATATTGGTTTTACAGGTTCTTGACAATGACAAGTAGTCGAAATTAGCTAATCACATGATTAAATAAAAATTACATTACAGCCTACTAAGGACCATGTTTACTATGTTTATTAAACTTCTGATTGGAGGTTTGATGGACTTAAGCTGTTCACTTACGTAATAAAATGACACCTACAGCTGTCCTTACGATGTTATTTATTATGACTGCCTGTTTTGCTGCTCCAGCGTACCATCTTCAGGCCTTAACTGATGCTGAGGGGGTTAACCCCAGTCGTATACAACGATTTATCAGTGGTAACATCTATTAACTGGTTTTTTCAGACTACCTGTAACAACAATGTTGTGTCTCCAATTGATTGGTTCAGGTTCATTTACAATATCTCCATGATCTGATCCAGGACAAAGGCACTCTACAATCATTCCTCCACCATCTCACACTCTCGTATCTGTTCCACCTGGTCCACTTTGGCCTTGGTTGTCATCTTCCGGGACGTTATTCTTGACTTTCCTGATGGCTCCCTAAAATGTCTGTCTGTATAAAGCCCATCAAATATCAACAGCACCTCCACTTCGATATCTGCCATCCATTTTATACTAAAATGGTGTTCGGTAATTCTCCTGGCTTCAGTCTCCAGGAGACCATGTCCTACACCCTCCTCTGTTGCTCTGCCTCCCACTTTACTGCAATAATCTCCATTCCACTTCTCTCTTCACAGTCTCCCCGTTTCCTCAGTTCCCTCTCACCTCACCCCTCTCCACCTTTCTCCAAACCCACTCTTCTACTTCATTGCGTGCCATACCAAATTTCTTGCTGCCTCTCCCTCCCTGCCAGCAGCATCCCTCCTTTCCAACATTCCCTTGTCCTCCATATCTCCTTACTCCTTTTACCCATTCCATTGGACACTACCACCACCACTACTACTACTACTACTACTACTACTACCACCACAACTACAACCACAACCACTACCACCGTAAAATTAAATTGATTCTTATGATTCTTACTCGATAGCCTTCCTAAGTAGTAGTTTTATGTTCATGTAATTATTAATATAAATTTGTACAATAATTATGCCATTTTCAAATTTACAGAATGAGACTAAAGACTTACTGTTCATTGTAACTGCAAGGTACAATGCAATGATACTGGAATGTGTTGGAGAAGGTGACAACCTGGAAATAATAACTAAAGCTCATGGTAATGTAGCAGACAGAATAGGAAAACCTTCAGAGACGGGAATAATAGCTGTAATTGATCCAGAAGCCCGAGTTATTGGTCTTCGTCTTTATGATGGCCTATTCAAAATAATACCTCTTGAAAAAGACAACAGTGAGCTGAAAGCTTCAAGTATAAGGTATATTTGTTTGTTCTTATTTATTTTATTTTTTGTGCCATGGAACAATTGTAAAATTACCATTTAATCCTAGGAAATGCACTGTAGTAAATGGAATGCCTCCACACAGATATGAAGTAGAATGTTAGTAATAATGAACACAGAATTTAGGACATCTTGTATCATTCACGTCAGGACAGTTAAAGGTATGTACAATTACTATTTTGAATGCTGTGCCAGTAATTAAATATTTAAATGATAATTTTGTTTATCACTGTTTTACGGACAAAAAGTACTTCTGTATGTTTGTTGGGTCAGGATTATTCACTCTCGTGAATTAAATATTGCTTGGTAGGGAACTGAAAACTTTGGTACTGGTATGCTGTACTAGTGTCTGTGTTAACAACAGATTCAGTAGCTCACAGTGGAGATCAGTCTTTTGCCTAGTCTTATGGCAATGGTATAGTATTTTTCATAGGCAGGGGAGTTATTTACAAAATAACCTAAAAGAGAATATATGTATTGTGATGTGGTCGTGACTTCAAACTGCTGCTTCTTTAGCACTGTATTGGGAAGGCAATATTAAAACGTTTTATGATTAGGAAGTGAGATAAAGAATAACTCGCAAAACTTTACAAATGTTCTGCTATAACTGCAGAACCAAACTGGTTATAAACTTCAAAATTTAACTGTGCAGGCAGTGAAGATCATGGTAGTAAAATTGTTGCACAATAGGTGCTGCACACATTATTTAAATAGTCTTCAGATTTTATACCATTATCACATTGTGGAAATTTTTCGTAAGTTCATAGCAGTCTTCCTGACATGTTTGGGAATGGATTCATGTTACAGAGATTTATGAGACTGTCTTTTTATTGTGTCTTCTATTGATGTGCTAACTTAATTCCACTTTGAGGTATAATTAGTTAGTTAGTTACTTTCATGTTCCATGGATCATTTTGCGCGATAAATCGTCATGATGTGGAACAAGCCATTTTACATTCATATTACAAATTAATTTGTACTTTAAACATCACCATTTTTTTCCCCTGGAATGAAAACAAGATGTAGAGATTGAGCTACAATTCCTATCCACCTCCTTTTACACATTACAAATATAGACATTTCTTTGGAATAGAGGGAGCTGTCAAAGAGAAACTGCTTCAGTTTATTTTCGGATTTTACCTTGCTGTCTGTTAGACATTTGATGTCAGTGGGTAAGTGGTCAAAAATTTTTGTTGGAGTCTTGTGCACCACTTTCTGTGCTAAAGACAACCTTAATGTTGAGTAATGAATTCATTTTTTCTTCTAGTATTGTAATTATGTGCCTTATTGTTCCTTTTGAACTGTAGTGGATTATTTACAACAAACTTCCTGAGGGAATAAATATACTGTGAAGCAGTAATCAGAATGCCCAACTCCTTAAACAGAAGTCTACAAGATGATCGTTGGTGAGAATCACATATTATTCTTACAGCATATTTTTGGGCAATGAAGACCTTCTTTCCTAAAGATGAGTTACCCCAGAACATTATTCCATATGACATTACTGAATGAATGGAAATAAGCAAAATATGTCAACTTACTGATTTCTCTCTCTCCCCAAGATTTGCTATGATTCTAAGTGCAAATGTGGCTAAACTAAGTTGTTTTAGGAGTTCCAAAATGTGTTTTACCAATTTAAATTCTCATCAATATGGACACCTAAGAATTTTGAAGTTTCCACCGTATGTATTATTTCATCACCATGTGTTACAATTATCACTGGTGCAGTACCCCTAGAAGTGCAGAACTGAATGTGATGTTTCTTTGTGAAATTCAGGGTGAGACCATTCACAGAAAACCTGTCAATGATACATTTAAGAACTTTGTTCACACTATATATATATATATATAGAAGGAAACATTCCACGTGGGAAAAATTATATATAAAAACAAAGATGAGGTGACTTACCGAACAAAAGCGCTGGCAGGTCGATAGACACACAAACATACACACAAAATTCAAGCTTTCGCAACAAACTGTTGCCTCATCAGGAAAGAGGGAAGGAGAGGGGAAGACGAAAGGAAGTGGGAAGTGGGTTTTAAAGGAGAGGGTAAGGAGTCATTCCAATCCCGGGAGCGGAAAGACTTACCTTAGGGGGAAAAAAGGACAGGTATACACTCGCACACACGCACATATCCATCCACACATACAGACACAAGCAGACATATATATTACAATACTGGTGTCATCTGCAAAAAGAACTAATTCTGCTTATTCTACTTGTTGTACATTAGGCAATAGATCATTTACATATGCGAGAAACAGTAGTGAACCTAAGGTTGAGCCTTGGGGGAACTCCGTATGTGATTTCTCCCCAGTCAGAATTATGTCCCTGGATTCTGTTGGTTGAATTACTACCAAGTACAACTTCCTCCATTCTTTTGGTTAGATATGACACGATCCATTGGTTGGCTATACCATCAATCCCATAAAACTTCAATTTATTTAGGAGTATACTATGATTCACACAATCATGTGCCCTGGATCGGTCACACAAAATAGCTACTGGTGCTATTTTGTTATTTAATGCTTGTAATATCCGGTGTGTGATCATATAAATGGGATTCTCAGTAGAGGAACCCTTCGGAAACCCAAACTGGGATTTGCTGAGTATATTATTGTTACCAAGGTGAGATACTTTGCTTAGCATAGTGTGCAGTTTATGTGGAACATTAGAGTGCTGATGAAAAAATGTGTGACTGTGTTCTTATCGTCCATGATGGCTTAACCACTGCCAATTTCTTTTAAAGTGTCAAAACTAGCATTGCCATCACCATAGGGGACACACTCGATATCTGTGCAACAGCAGCCACAGATGGGTCTCTTAACCACAGATTCCCAAGCATGATAAGGGTTTCTTTACACAGGAAATGATACGTTTCTATAAGTGTCAGAGGCCAGAGCTAGCAGAGGTCTCGTTTAGGGTCCTAAGCTTATGTTTGCTTCAAGCTACTTGATTTGTTTACAGGTTTCATTAATTTGCTGTAGAATGTCTCGAGGAAAACTATGCTGCCAGGCAGATGATGTCACTGGTAGAATTTTGGGAAGAAGTTTTGATAAGACAGAACCCAAAAAATCATACAATTCAAATATGATAACCTCACATTATTTGAGGCACAATTCCTTATTCAATTTAATTTTTTAGGAAAAAAATTTTTTAGAGCTGAGTGCTGTAGAGATGTCTAAAAAATAAAAAACTACTTATGTGTAGTTTTTATGAGTAAAGGTCATTTCCTAATCTTCAGGACTTTTGATATTATCTTCAACAGAGAGTATTAAACAATTGTAGAACATAAAAAAGATGTTAGATTTGAGTACCACTACAATATGGGCCCATTGTTATTGTTTGTTAGGGGCTAATATGATTGCATTGCAAAACTGAATCTAGTTTTTTGGATGGTTTAGAACATGATGTTTCTAATGAAATGGTTTAAAAGAGTATGCAGAACATTCTTTCTTTTTTTTTAAGTTGGGCCGTTGGGAACATCATCAAATTTGCTTCAATTTGTACTCTGATGGAAAGAACTAGGAGAATGAAATTTTATATTCTAAGATCTTGTATTAGTAAGTTTATATGTGCCAAGTTTCAGCTTTATCCAGCAGTTACTTTTGGAGAGATAAAAAGCTAAACTTTGCTCTTTTTTCAAGTGTGTATTTTTTCGGCTGACTGTGCTACAGATTATTCATATGCAAAACACTCAGGAAATCTTTTTTTATTATTTCGCTTAAAAGAGCACAAAAAGATGACCTAGTTCTTTTCCTTTCAAGAAAACATTGCTGGAGATATTACATCTCAAATTTGCCTAAATCTCATGGGTGCACTGTTCATAGCTGCACTATAGGATCAAACAAATGACTTTATCTCTGCAAGTATTAAATTGGCAAAAGTAAAACTTTACCAATGTTAGTTTGGATCATGTGCAAATGTTCACACAAAATTTCGGCAAATTTGGTGACAGCCATGTGAAAACTTTTTCCACAACTAGACCTTGGCATGGAATGGCCCATTTGGTGGTCTACACTATCGATTGCCTTGGTCGGACAAAAAAATATGCCGGTTAGCAACTTTTTACTGTTCAGTGACTTAAGACATTGTTTGTGAATGAAAAAATATCTTCATGTGTAGAGATACTTTTTTGAAAGACAAACTGTGTTTTGTCAGTGAAGCTTAAATTTGCAGGCTGCTCCACAATCTTTCTGTGTAATGACTTTTCAAGAACTTTTCAAAATGTGGTCAGGAGTGAATAGTGCAATAGTGGGACTTGTTTCATCTTTAGTTTTGTAAAGTTGTCTATGCCATACTTAATTCTCTCTAGAAGCATTCCTTATTTCATTGTGGTAGCCTTACAATAGCTATCTTGTGATGATATCAATATTTACAGAATTCTTACTCTTCGGAGAGCTAACGATACTTAAATATCTTTTATTTGTTTTAAGATGATTGAGATTGCACCTCATTGATTAAAGGGTATGAAGAGCTCTACATAGTCCGTAGTTCGTAAGCCACCACACAGTGCATAGCAGTAGACAATACCATGAACCACTTCTAGTCATTTCTTAGTCTTGTTTATGTGCTTGCTGAACACTTAACATTGCATATATTCAATGTATGGTTACCTTTATTCTTTCCATTAATTAACTCAAACATTTGCCAAAATATCTGGATCACATCTACCCACATGTAAATACAAAAATTGCAATTATAATTAATTATTATATCTTCTTGGTAAAACATGATTTTCATTTCTACTGTGTGAATAAAATGTAAACATTTATACTACCCACTTGTATTCTTTGTTTTTTCTCTACCCTGTAGAATGGAAGAACTACAGGTCCAAGACCTTAATTTCCTCCATGGTTGTCCAAATCCTACAATAATACTGATTTATCAAGATATGAATGGAAGGCATGTAAAAACTCATGAAATATCACTGAGGGACAAGGAATTTGTGAAGGTTTGTAATGAAAATAATTAATATTTTAAGAAAATGTAGTGAAGTGTGAAATACATTAGGAAGATGAGCATAATTAGCATGGAATTCTGATGTCCTATGGCAGTGGTATGAATAAGACAGCAAAATGAGTCCAGCAGTATTGTAGAGGGAAGATCATTATCATAGTTGTAAAGAATATTGTTAGCCACAGAAGTCAGTTGTATGGTAAGCCCTCTCACCATTCTCGAGGTAAGAGGAAGTTTGAGTGGTAGTAAATGTCACATATAAGATCTGGATATAGAATCAAATGAGTGATATAGAACTATTGAATCTCAGGCGGAGATTACTTTATGTTTCACTTACTTCCTAGTGTATTCTGTTCAGAGCTTAGTTGCAAAGTATGACTTTGTATTTTATTCTACGTATTTGCAGTAATATTAATCTGTTACTGGAAATGGTGATATTTTTCAGAGATGCCACTTTTCTGGAAATCACTTATGAGAAGAATGCTATGTCTTGCCAAGCTTTTAATGAGTTGTTTTATTGAGCATAGATGCAAATTTTTTGAACTAATAAAACATACTACTAATGAATAAAGTAATAAACCTCATATGTGAATACCCTCATTCTTTCAGTGACTGGGTTTTGAAGTTACTGCACGTATTAGTAGTACCGGTACTCAAATTTGTCAGATGAAAGTTCCATGAAATTACAGTGTGTATTGAGAATTGTCGTGTAGTTTAGGTACAGTTGGATTGTTCAGTTAATTCGTTTATTGTTTTTTACGTGTCATCCCGATGGCTAATGTAGTTGATTTAGTTCACATATTTTATTTTCTAATCCAAAGCTTAAAAGATTTTCACCCCTTTTTTTATTGCACATTATGTCACACTATACATTTCACACATTCCTAGAGTGTGTGTTCTTCACTGTAAACAGAGCGTATTATTTGTTGTATTAATTTATCTTCATGTTACTTACAGATTTCTAGTGCTTTGTCTGGAGGAAAGTCATATGCTCTACAGAAACACGTCATTGACACCAATTAGTTAAATGTAGAAATTGTGTCCTCATACATACTGTCATTCCCCAAGTAGCATCTGTGGGAAAGAGATGATCTTTCTATTCAATTTTTTCATGGTTCTCTGCATGGAAGTTACAGTAATTAATGGCAGTTAATTAGGTTAATGCCATGCTGAACTGAATATGAGTTCCTCCAGAACACCCACAACCTTCTTCTAGTGATTCCATTCAGTTTCATCATAGACAACATTACTGCCACCCTTTTCTCTCATGTTTGTACCAAGGCTAATTATTAGTAATGTGGGGTGATGTCCACCTGTTTTTCTGTATCTTTGTGTTTTGTATAATTGTAGTGTCTGACTCTTAACTATTTGCTTTCTGATGTGATAGTAATACGTTAAGTTTTTAATGAATGTTCAGAGCAGCAGTGCTGCAACCTAATGTATTACTGTCATGACAGTAAACTCGCCAACAAATGAACTCATCCCTTGGTTAGAAAACCTAATCAGATACCATTATGTTATGCCAGAATCAGTGAAATCAAAAAGCAGAAACAAACTTGGAAAGTAGAATAAGGGTGTAGGTAAACAAGTGATCCAATGCTGCAGTACAAATAGTTCCATTTGGTACTTGCAGTGAGAGTTGCCAATGCCGTCCTGGGATTTATTTGGTGCAGCAAACTAGTGACCATACCCATATCTATCGTGTAGAGTCCTCCGAGCTTGGTGGTAACGTTGGTGGACAGTGATATTGTCTCTTTCATGCTAAATCCGTTGATATGCATGCCAGCATGGGGTAGTATACTCCTCCTTTTAATCTGCACGTAGGACTAAAAATTACCAATCTCTGTACATCTATCTTCTGGTGGATATTGGGACAACAACTGTTACATGAAGCAACACCACCACCACCACCAACTATATTTACTAGGTTTGTTCATGTGCAACCGGTTTTGGTGTTATAATACAGCATCTTCAGATCACTCTATGACTGTGGGTGATAATGTTGACGTTGGGATCATCATCACACTTTTTGTAGAAGATATATATATATTAAGTGCTGGCAGGTCGATAGACACACAAACAAACACAAACATACACACTTGGAAAGTAGAATAAGGGTGTAGGTAAACAAGTGATCCAATGCTGCAGTACGAATCTGCTCCAGTCCGGAATCCCTGAACCATTACACCAACAACCTGAAAACAGCTTTCGCATCCTGCAACTACCCTCCCGACCTGGTACAGAAGCAAATAACCAGAGCCACTTCCTCATATCCTCAAACCCAGAACCTCCCACAGAAGAACCCCAGAAGTGCCCCACTTGTGACAGGATACTTTCCGGGACTGGATCAGACTCTCAATGTGGCTCTCCAGCAGGGATAAGACTTCCTCAAATCCTGCCCTGAAATGAGATCCATCCTTCATGAAATCCTCCCCACTCCACCAAGAGTGTCTTTCCGCCGCCCACCTAACCTTTGTAACCTCTTAGTTCATCCCTATGAAATCCCCAAACCACCTTCCCTACCCTCTGGCTTTACCCTTGTAACCGCCCCCGGTGTAAAACCTGTCCCATGCACCCTCCCCCCACCACCTACTCCAGTCCTGTAACCCGGAAGGTGTACACGATCAAAGGCAGAGCCACGTGTGAAAGCACCCACGTGATTTACCAACTGACCTGCCTACACTGTGACACTTTCTCTGTGGGAATGACCAGCAACAAACTGTCCATTCGCATGAATGGACACAGGCAGACAGTGTTTGTTGGTAATGAGGATCACCCTGTGGCTAAACATTCCTTGGTGCACGGCCAGCACATCTTGGCACAGTGTTAAACCGTCCGGGTTATCTGGATACTTCCCACTAACACCAACCTGTCAGAACTCCG